>NC_057769.1:25332400-26687190 GCF_010389155.1 Erigeron canadensis
CCCTCGAAGATAAATAAATTAAAGCAGATCCCGGCGCCGAAAACAATTAAGGAGGCCCAGAGCTTAAACGGCAAACTCGCCGCACTCAGTCGCTTTCTTTCCAAGGGCGCAAACAGGCAGCTCCCCTTCTTTAAGATATTGAAGGGCTGCGCCAGCAACAAGGACTTCAAATGGATGGACGAAGCAAACAAAGCACTAGAACAAATGAAAGAATATATCGCAAACCTGCCAACACTTACGGCCCTGAGACCAAAAAAAACTCTCTTCGTGTATCTAGCAGCATCGGCTGAATGTGTAAGTGCAGTACTAGTAGCGGAAAGGGATAGACATCAAATTCCGATCTATTTCATTAGCAGGGTCCTACAAGGCGAAGAAGCCAACTACCCAGAGCTAGAAAAGCTTACCCTGGCGTTAGTTCACGCAGCACGTAGGCTGCGAAGGTACTTCCAGGCATACCCTATCGTTGTTTTGTCCGATAAACCGATAAAACAAATACTGGTGAAGCCGGAAAAATCAGGACGAGTAGCTAAGTGGGCCATCGAGTTGGGAGAACATGACATAGAATTTAGAGCAAGGAATGCAGTTAAAGGACAGGTGTTGGCTGACTTCATTACCGAAGTTCATGTAGGAAAAAACTCCATGATGCATTCTGTATCGTTGGAGGTGATAGGAAGCGTCGAACATGACACCTGGAAGTTGTACACTGACAGGGCCGCCAGTTCAGACGACTGTGGGGCGGGCCTCATGTTAATTAGCCCGGAGGACAAAGAATTCACTTATGCGCTGAGGTTTGAGTTCGAAGTAACCAACAACGAGGCCGAGTATGAAGCATTACTAGCAGGGTTGCAAATGGCCAGGGACATGAAGATCCGCAATATCCATGCATACGTTGACTCCCAGTTAGTGGCGTGTTAAGTGAAAGGGGAGTACGATGCGAAGCAGGGAACAACAAAGCTATATCTACAAAAGGTGCGGGAATTGATAGAATGCTTCAGTCATTTCGAGATAGAGCACATTCGAAGAAACCAAAACAAAAAAGCAGATGCCTTGAGCATGTTAGCTTCGCTCACATTTGGACATTTAGGAAAACAAGTACTGGTAGAAGTCCTGAAGGAAAGATCAATAGAAGAAAAACAGGTTTCGGACCTCGTGGAGGAGGAAGGAAAGAATTGGATGACTCCCATCTACGAATTCTTGCTAAGTGGAATACTCCCGGCCGATAAAGACGAAGCCCGGAAAATAAGAGTTAAAGCCCCATAATACAAAATCCTAGACAAGAAATTATATATAAAAAAAAAGCTTCATCACGCCGTGGCTTCGTTGTGTAGGGCCTAAGCAAGCATAGATGATAATCAGAGAAATACATGAGGGAATCTGTGGAGCCCATTCAGGGGCAAAGTCTGTCACGACGAAGGCCATGAGGCTGGGATATTTCTGGCCAACTATGCACCAAGACTCCACAGCATTACTGAAGAATTGCGAGGCGTGCCAGCTGCGAGCCAACGTCTAGAGACAACCAAAGAATGACATGACCTAAGTTATCTCGGCTTGGCCCTTCATACAATGGGGAATCGACCTCGTAGGACCACTCCCTGAAGCGCAAAACAAGAAAAGATTCCTGGTGCTTGCGATCAACTATTTTACAAAATGGGTCGAAGCGAAGCCGCTCGCCTCAACAAATGGGGACCAAATGAAAAAATTTGTGTGGGAACATATTATATGCAGATTCGGGATACCAGAATTGATAGTATCTGATAACGAACCCCAATTTGCAAAAGGAGTTTTTCCTGAGTTCTGTAAGCAGTTACAGATTAAGCAGTTGTTCGCATCAGTCTACCACCCCCAAGGAAATGGACAAGTAGAGGCGACCAACAAGGAACTAATCAAAGAAATAAAGAAGCGTCTGGGACGGAGCCATAAAGGGTGGGTAGACGAATTACCTTTGGTGCTTTGGGCTAACAGGACAACACCAAAAAGGAGCAACGGAGAAACCCCGTTTAGCCTGGCATTTCGAACGGAGGCCGTAGCTCCGGCAGAGTTCTAAGTCTCGACTCATCGAATGTTAGACACGGAAGGAAACGATGAGGAACTACGAGTAGATTTGGACTTGCTCGAAGAAAGAAGGGAGGTCGCAGCCATCCGAGAAGCTGCTTTCAAAAAGAAAATAGAAGGATACTACAACAAAAGGGTAAACCCCACAAGTTTTAAGACCGGAGACTACGTGCTACGACTAAATAGTGCTAGTGAAAAGGAGTACAAGGGAAAATTGGGACCGACGTGGGAAGGCCCATACCGAGTATAGACGTCCTTTGGAAATGGGGCATAGAAGCTCGAAACCCCCGAAGGAGTTATGGTCGATAGAACATGGAATAGTTCGAATTTACGAAAATTTTACTGTTAAGTTTTTCTCTCTCTGCATTGATATTTTTTACATTAAATACAAATAAAATTTTCAAAGCTTGCTGAATTACCACAACTAACAAAATGAACGATAACCTTTCAAAAAAAAAAAAACAATGCAAGGCTACGAGCCTAGAAATTAAAGCCCCGGAAGGGGCAGACCACACAAAAAAGGCTAATCGCCTCAAAAGTTGAGGGCCGCAACCTCAAATGGGAACAAATTGGCAGGTAACCCAAAAAGCATGGAATAAAATACAGGACGATATAAAGTCTAATACATAAGCATTCCATCATAAAGTTCAATAAGACAAAATAAAAAGTTTAGTCCAAACGAGGCTTCATAGCCAGAAAATCATGCACATCAGGATCAGACAAATGAGTAACATCATAAATAAAATTACTTTGGTAGGCAGCCAAGTTCCTGATAGCCTGATCAAATGACTCCTTCGCCTTCACATAGCCGGGATCATGTTCAGAGTGAGTAGCAGAAAGTACCCCTTTTTCTTTGATGTACTCACTACAAGATCAACCAACTTCATCGCCTCAGGACTTGTCACAAGTGTTCCACAAATATAAAGGATCACCTGGTTCACTAGAACATCAACCTTCTTCAAAAAATCTCCATTCTCGAGATCTCTCTGCAACAACTCATCATGACGCTTCACCAAGCCACCACGCAAAGCCCTAACGACAACATCTTGCTCCGATAAACGTTTTTCCAGACCTGATATCCTGTCAAACAGGTTTCCAACAACAAACTGAGATTCCTTCAACATGTCTTGGGAATATTCATACTCCCGACACAAACCGCTGATCAGAAGATTTTCCCGATCACCAAGGTTCTTTGATAAAAGCTCTTCCTCCATAAACTTACGAGCGGAGGTTCCGGAAAAAGTAATGGGCAACACATCGGCGGTGCCTTTCCCTTTCTTCAACATGGTATCAACAACATCAAATGGAGAGCCAGAAGAACCAACATCAGTAACTTTCCTCTTTGAAGACATTATGGAAGATCTGCAAAACAAATATATATATCAAAAAGAAGAAAAGAAAAAGAACAGTAAATGGCGGCGGAAGAAGAAGAGACTAACAGAGAGTTAATGGAAAGATGGCAGGAAAATAAAAGCAGTGTTGATTAAAAAAGAGTGGCATTTACCACAGCACGTCCTCATTAATTATTGGTTCAGCAAGAATAGTCCAAGACAATGTTTGATTTGCAAAAACATCCCCTTGGACTGGGGGGCTTGATGACACACCCTGCCTGAGTCACGAAGCGTGTCACGAAGGTCGAGTGTAACAAAGGACGCACGAAAGATTAAAAAGGATAAAAATTGTTTCCCTACAAAATAGAGATTTGTTCTTATCAAAAGGTCGGCATTTATGAAAATAATATCCCTTGGAGAAAACCCTAAGACGTTCATATAAAAGGGACGTGATGAGGCGCCATTTCATATACAACAAACCCTCGAAATAACCAATCAGATCCTTGGAACACTCAAACAAGATATACACATACATCAATTGGCATAAAGAGATTCACTCTACCTTCGGGGAATCGCCAACAAACAACCAAAAACACCCATCATCCCCCTTCTAAACCTAATCACGGTTTGGTGTACAAACACTCACCATACTACCTTCACCCCCCTGATTACCCCAAACAAATGCAAGTCAATGATACACTATCTGATAAAAACTATGCAGATTGGTCTCAAGAGATGGAGAATTTTTTGTTTGTAAAAAATAAAATTGGATTCGTTGACGGATCCATCAAGAAACCAGACAAACAATCCAAGGATTACATGCCTTGGATGCGAGTTGATGCAATGATCAAAGGTTGGCTTACCACCGCCATGGAAAAGGACATAAGAAGCAGTGTGAAATATGCAAGCACGTCCTTTCAGATATGGTCAGATCTCCGTGAGCGATTTGGGAAAGAAAGTGCACCAAGAGCTTATGAACTGAAAAACAAAATTGTTTTCTCAAATCAGGATGGTGCCACTGTTTTGGCTTACTACACCAGGCTTCGCTCGGTATGGGATGAGCTCCAATCAGTCTTCCCCGTCCCACAATATACATGTAATAAGTGCACGTGTGATATTGGTAAAAGGTTAGTTGAACGACAAGAAAAGGAAAGGCTTTATGAGTTTCTCATGGGTCTTGAAAGTGCCTTTGGAGTCATTAAAACACAAATTCTGGCTACAACACCAACACCAGAACTCGGGACCGCTTATCATTTGGTAGTAGAGGACGAGAGACAGAGAATGATATCCGAGGAAAAGAGACCTGCCATGGAGGTTGCTGCTTTCAAAGCTTCTGCCTCTTTCAAACGTGAAAACTTATCTTCCAATCAACAGAAACCGAAGACGTATTTGTTGGACTAATCTCGTCCTTAGACAAAGTATAGGGGTTGTAAGTGTAAAGTTAGGAAAGTCAGTTAAGATAGAAACGTGACTATCAAACCGGTGGCAACCAAACAGAAACATCACAATAGTTGTTTAACAGATACAACAGTTCAAGAAAGGATACAACCACACTAAAGCATTGTGATGGTTCAAGAATAACTGCTGGGAAGCACTAGTATAAATAGGTGTTGTTATTTTCGTTTTTAGGCAGATCCATATTGTACAAACTTATTGTAAACATATCAGTTGATTCTATAACATATTAGTTTATATATCAATCTTTTACTTTCGTTAATTACCTGATTCGGGTTTGATTGAAACCCCCCACTGGGCAACAAATTGGTACCAGAGCCTAGGGTTTTCAGATTCATTGCGAGAATCATATAGCGATTTGCAGACAAGGGATTGAAAGAAGACAGAGGGGTAGTTTCTGTATTACATTTGGAACCAAAATAAAACTTGAGTGTTGACTTGCGGTTTGGACAAAAACAGCTAAGAACAGTTTCTTCAGGACAAACAGAACAGGGACGAGAGGAAGAACACCAGGGGTGTGTTCGATTTGTATAAAAAGAGGAAAACCAGAAGTGGGTTCGTATTTTAGTCTGTGGATTTCGAATAAAAAGAAGAAAAGGATAAGGTATCATAAGGGTACATCTGCTGCAAAGTCTGACAAAAGGAAACCAAAGGAAGGTTTTGGGAATCGTTTTCTCAAGGAGTAGAAGTATAACAGAGACAATCCAAGGACTAACAAGGAAGAAAAACATATCTCATCAAAGGAATCATCAACAATTCCGGGTTTTTCTTTCTGACAAAACTCTTGAATTTATTTTTTAATCATTAAATAAGATTAGATAATAGTTTTTTGATTCCTAGTTGAACTTATAAATTTCCTAGATTCCTAGTTTAAGCCATACAATGAAATAGGAATAGTTTTTAAGCACAATGGGTGATGACAAAAACAAGGAAATTATAGTTCACAAAGAAATTATGTCGTTTTCTCAATTCCAGTTCCCTGTTTTAAAACCAACAAATTATACTGTATGGGCTCTTTGTATAAAGACCATACTTAAGGCAAATGGACTTTGGGAAATGATAGAACATGAGGATGATGTTGAAGTAGACACAAAGAAAGATATGGCAACAACTGCATATCTTTACCAAGCATTACCAGAGGATATGATTTTGCAAGTTGCTAGTTGTGAAAGTGCAAAAGAAATTTGGGAAGCACTAAAAACTAGGCACATAGGTGTAGATAGAGTGAAGAAGGCACGACTTCAAACTCTCAAAACAGAATTTGAGATGTTGAAGATGAAAGAAGATGACAATATTGACGCTTTCTCAGCAAAGCTCAATAGTATTGTCACAAGGGCAAGTGGTTTAGGATCAACATTTGATCAGCCAACTCTAGTACAAAAACTTCTAAGTTTCGTACCCAAAAGATTTATACAGATTGTGGCAGCCATAGAACAATTCACTGATTTAGAGAAAACAACTCTAGATGAACAATTGGTAGGCTCAAAGCCTTTGAGGAAAGGTTGAATCTGTTAAATGGAAGCCCAAATGACAATCAGGATAGACTTTTGTTTACAAACCATGACAATAGTTCAAGTTAGGAGGAACATTTTAAGAATGGTGGACAAGAGAGGTTTAGGTCATCTCATGATAACAAACAAGACGAAAAGGCCAAATAATACAACAAGGGAAAGAGATCCTCGCACAAGTTCAATTAGAACAACTTCCAGAAGGGTGCAAAGGATTCAAGTAAGGTTAAATGTTACAAATGCAACAAGTTTGGACATGTCAGGAGAAACTGCAAACTAAAGGATAGTGGACAAGAGCAATCAAATTTGGTTCAAGAAGATATAGAACCAACGCTCTTGATGGCAGGTCAAGGACATGAGATGGAAGAAATCTTCTTAAATGAAAAAGAGATTGAACCTAGGAAGTACATAAGCACAGATGAAAGCTTATGGTACTTGGATAATGGAGTTAGTAACCATATGACCGGAGTTAGGACACACTTTAAGGAGATAGATGAAAAAATCTCAGGAAGAGTCCGTTTTGGTGATGGATCATATGTAGATATTAAGGGTAGAGGCTCTATATTACTTGAATGTAAAAACAAAGAACAAAAGTGATTCCTAATGTTTATTACATTCCAAGTCTCAAAAGTAATATACTAAGCCTAGGACAATTAACAGAGAATGGTTGTAAGATTGTTATGCAAAACAACATATTATTTCTATACGGTCAAGATCAAAAACTCCTTATGAGAGTAGAGAGATCAAGAAATCGACTTTACAAGATCAATTTGAAAGTTGGGATGCCTATCTGTTTATTGACTAGTTTGGAAGACCAGGCATGGCTTTGGCATGCTAGGTTGGGTCATTTGAATTTTGATTCAATTAAACAAATGACTCAGAAGAAATTAGTGGAAGAGATACCCAGTATAAGACATGAAAGTCAAGTGTGCAATGCCTGTTTACTAGGAAAGCACAGTAGAGCTCCGTTTCCTAACCAGACAAACACTAAGTCGACAGAATCCTTGAAGTTAGTGTTTGGTGATTTATGTGGACCTATTTCCCCAACAACATAATCAGGAAAGAAGTACATGTTTTTGTTAGTAGACGAATGTACTAGGTACATGTGGGTGTACTTTTTGAATTCAAAAGATGAAGCATTCGAGACCTTTAAGGAATTCAAGTTGAAGGCGGAAAATGAGGTCGGGAAAAAGTTAAGGACTTTTAGGACAGATAGAGGTGGTGAATTCACATCAAAGGCATTCACACAGTACTATAAGGAGAATGGCATACTCAGATAACTTACAGCACCATACTCTCCACAACAACATGGAATAGTAGAGAGAAGGAATAGGTCTGTAATGTGTACAACAAGGAGTATGTTGAAGGCTATGCATATGCCGCAAGATTTTTAGGCAGAAGCTATTAGACATGCAGTATATGTCTTAAATAGAGTACCTACAAAAGCTTTGAGGGATTCTACACCATATGAAGCATTAAATGGTAGAAAACCTAATTTAAGACACCTTAGAGTTTTTGGATGCAAAGCCTATGCAAAGGTAACCAAGCCACATCTAAAGAAGTTAGATAATAGGAGCACGGAATTGGTTTACCTAGGAAGTGAACCAGGATCAAAAGCTTATCGATTATTTGATCCTGTTAAAAGAGAGATTTGTGTTAGTAGAGATGTAAGATTCAAAGAAAACGAAGGATGGGACTGGAAAGGATACTTGGATAACATTGATTCCACGGAACCAGAATGGAAAGACTTTATTATAAGTGATAACGGAACATCAAGTTCAAGGATCATAATAAGTACTCAAGATTTGGAGAATAATGATGAAGAAAGTACGGCAAGTCCCATACAGAATAATGCTCAAGGCGATATGTCTGATGATCAGAGTGTAATTCAGAGGAATCTGCTGGATATACATCATCTACAGCAAGTTCATTAAGATCGTATGATCATACACCAATACAAGGATTTAGAAACATATCTCAAATATATGATCGAGCACCAGTAATACGAAGTGATGAACTGCTACTACTAGAAGAAGAGCCTAGAAATTACAAAGCGGTTGCACGAGATAAGAAGTGGATTGAGGCAATACAGACAGAAATTGACTCAATCAATAAGAACAAGACATGGAAGCTAGCCACCCTACCGGAAAATCACAAAGAGGCTATTGGTTTAAAATGGGTATTTAAGACTAAACGAGATGCAGATGGGAAAATAGTAAAGCACAAGGCTCGTTTAGTGGCTAAGGGATACGTACAAGAGCATGGAATAGACTATGACGAAGTCTTTGCTCATGTAGCAAGAATGGAGACAGTCAGACTGATTCTTGCATTGGCAGCTTATCATGGATGGGAAGTTCACCACTTAGATGTAAAATCAGCATTTTTACATGGTGACCTTAAGGAAGAAGTATATGTTACACAACCAGAAGGTTTTAAGAAACCAGGAAATGAGAATAAAGTGTACAGACTCCTGAAAGCACTTTATGGATTGAAACAAGCTCCAAGTGCATGGAACATGAAATTGGATCAAACTTTAAAATTGTTGGATTTCAAGAAATGCACATTAGAACAAGCCGTTTATACAAAGATAAGTAAAGGTTCTATGTTGCTTGTTGGAGTTTATGTGGATGATTTGATCGTTACTGGAAGCAATAAGGAAGACCTTCGGAAGTTTAAGTCACAAATGGAAGAAAAATTCGAGATGAGTGACTTAGGTTTATTGGCTTACTACTTGGGAATAGAGGTTACCCAAAAAGGGGGTGGAATCTCAATAAAGCAATCAGGATATGCCAACAAGATTCTTAAGGAAGCAAGAATGTTAGATTGCAACAAAACTAAGATTCCCATGGATCCAGGAACAAAGCTAATAAAGACATAAGGAGGAGAACTAGTTGATGCTACAATTTACAGAAGTCTAATTGGGTGTTTAAGATATTTACTACATACAAGACCGGATCTCAGTTATTCAGTTGGTCTATTAAGCCGGTTCATGCAAGAACCAAGGAAACAACACATGAAGGCAATTAGACAGGTGTTACGTTATATCAAAGGCACAATAAACTTTGGTATAAATTACTACAAGAAAGGTGGATGCAAGTTACTTGGATATAGTGACAATAGTTACGGCATCAACATAGAAGAAGGCAAAGGAATGACAGGGATCGTGTTTGACCTTGGGAACTCACCAATAAGCTGGAGTTCTCAGAAACAACCCACTGTTGCATTATCATTATGTGAATCGGAATTTATGGCAGCAACAGCAGCTTGTCAAGCATTATGGCTACAAAGACTATTGAATGCACTAACAGGCTGGAAAGAAGAAAAGGTTACAATCAGAGTCGACAACAAATCGGCGATAGCACTTATGAAGAACCCCGTGTTTCATACACATTGATATACGTTATCACTTTATCAGAGAATGTGTGGAAAAGGACCAGATCGAAGTCGAGCATGTAAGCGGAGACTTACAACGGGCGGACATACTTACTAAAGCCTTAGCAAGAGTCAAGTTGGCAGAAATGAGAGAGTTGCTTGGCGTGAAAGATCTACAAGGGCAAGCATGAGATTAGGGGGTGATTGTTGGACTAATCTCATCCTTAGACAAAGTATAGGGGTTGTAAGTGTAAATTTAGGAAAGTCAGTTAAGATAGAAACGTGACTATCAAACCGGTGGCAACTAAACAGAAACATCATAATAGTTGTTTAACAAATACAACGGTTCCAGAAAGGATACAACCACACTAAAAGATCGTGATGGTTCAAGAATAACTGTCGGGAAGCACTAGTATAAATAGGTGTTGTTATTTTCGTTATTAGGCAGATCCATATTGTAGAAACTTATTGTAAACATATCAGTTGATTCTATAACATATTAGTTTATATATCAATCTTTTACTTTCGTTAATTACCTGATTCGGGTTTGATTGAAACCCCCCACTGGGCAACAGTATTCTAATCAATAAGAAGAAGTAAAGCACTGCACAGAATGTGATCGTGACGGGCATGATAGGGAGGGCTGTTTTAGGCGCATTGGTTACCCGGATTAGTGGCCAGGAAAAAGAAAAGCGGTCAAAAGGAAGCCGAGGGCATCACATGTGATGATAGAAGACAGTCCAATTCCAGGCCTTACTTTGGAGCAATACAACACATTCTTGAAACACTTTGAGAATGGTGTTGCTACAGGTGAAAACAATGCCAAACGTGTTGCCAACATGACAGGTATTTTAGATGATGAATGGGTTGTGGATTCGCGTGCCGCCGATCACACAACCTATCGAGATGATATTCTTTTTAATAAAATAAAAAGTTCACATGAAATGCTTGTTGTTATTCCTAATGGTGCTGCAATCTCGGTAGAAGGAAAGGGTGATTATGATTTACCGGGTGGAACTAAGATAGAGAGAATATTATATGTTCGTGATTTCAATTGCAATCTTTTATCAGTCAGCCGTCTAACTAAAGATCTTCAGTGTGCTATAATCTTTTTCCTGATTTTTGTGTAATGTAGAGGCTTCGTTTGAGGACCTTGATTGGTGCAGGTGAGTGCAAGAGAGGTCTATACTGAATGGGGATGTTTGAGAAAGGAAGAAAAGTTATGGTGATCACTGTTGAAAAATGGCACAAGAGGCTAGGTCATACTTCTCAAGAAAAACTTGCTAGAATTGAATTCCTAAAAGGTTTATCTTTTAAACTTAGAAATAATGTTTATGATTCTTGTTCCAAGGCAAAACATACAAGATCTCCTTTTCCAATTAGTGAAATTAAGACAAAAGAATGTTTGGAACTGTTACATTGTGATGTGTGGGGTAAATATCATATTCCTTCATTTGCTGGTGCAAGTTATTTTTTAACCATTGTGGATGATTTTAGTCGAAATATTTGGGTTTTTCTCATTAAGCATAAGAGTGATGCTAGCACATGCTTAGTCAATTTTTGCAAGATGATAGAAAATCAGTTTAGCAAAACCGTAAAAGAATAAGATGTGATAATGGTGGTGAATTCACTTCTAACACCATGATCGATTTTTATGCTAAGCAAGGTATTCTATTGGAAACCACATGTCCTCACACGCCCCAATAAAATGGGGTTGTGGAATGTAAGCATAGACATTTGCTTGACACAGCACGGGCCTTACGGTTTGGAGCTAATCTTCCAAAGAAATTTTGGGGAGAGTATGTTCTTACAGCAGCCTACATTATTAATAGATTACCCTCAAAAACCCTCAATCATAAAACCCCATTTGAATTGTAATTCAATCAAAAACCTAAGTATGATCATATGAGAGTTTTAGGGTGTCTCACTTATTTTTGGAGTATTGAAACAAATGGTGATAAGTTTGAAGTGAGGGGGAAACCTGGGATTTTCATAGGTTACCCTCCAGGTATAAAGGGCTATAAAATATTTGATATTGAGAATAACAAAATCATTTTGTCACATGATGTCTAATTTCATGAAGAAGTTTTTCCTTTCTTTGGTTCTTCACAAGATCAAGATCATGTTTTTAGTCCTACTCCACCGCAAAATGTCGATACTTCCCACCAGAAAATGGACTCCATACCTATTAAAACTTCAACTGGGAGGTCCGATCTTGATACACAAAACTTGGAAGCTGCCCATGATCACAGTTCACAAGAGAATAATGAAACCAACCCCCAGCAAGATGTAATATCACTCGCAGAAAGTTCAAGGCCAAAGAGAGATTGAAGCCAACCAAGGCATTTGAGTGATTTCATCATTGATCTTCCCCCCTTCGGTTGACCCTGCACGAACTGCATCAGCTCAAGATGCCTCAATGGTACACCCCATTACCAATTATGTATCTTATGATAATTTTTCTAATACTCATAAGGCATTCTTGTTGGCCATCACCACAAATGATAAGCCAAAAACCTTTAAGCAAGCCATGCAGGACCCAAGATTGAGGCAATGAAAAAGGAGATCCAAGCTCTTGAGCAAAATGACACATGGACTCTTGAGCTCTTACCAAACGGAAAGCAAGCAATAGACTCTAAATGAGTTTATAAAATAAAGTACAAGCCAAATGGCGATGTCAAAAGGTAGGGCTAGACTTGTAGCGAAGGGATTCACTCAAATTGAAGGTGAAATTTTCATGACACTTTTGCTCCTGTAGCAAAAATGGTTACTGATGTGTAGAATCTAGTCTTAAATTTATAAACAAGAAAATACTAATAGTTAGACTTCTACACACAGGCAGTGTACCTTATCATGTATAGTAAAGCTATCAGTAAGTCCAGGATCGAACACAGGGACTGATTTAGAGCAAGCAAGTTTAATGTAGTTTAAAAAGAGTTTTGGATTTTAAGGACTCCCGTCACCTTGGATTTTGAAAAGTTAGTTTAAAATTAAAAAGAGTTAGAAATTCCATAGAATTTATTGAAAAGAGAATTTGTATATCAAGATTAATTAAAAGATCATCTACTTCTACTCCATGACACAACTTATTTAGGTTGTATTTAAGTTAAAACCAATTCAACACATTGATTTAATAACGAGGTTGGACAAAAAACTCACTAGTTGGCCACCTAGCTTATTACCCTATCCGAACCATTAACCAATTATTCAATTCCTAAGATCCGGTTACCACCTTCCCTATCAAGACCTACTAAATTGACTAATTTGATTTGTTATTGCAAACAATTTCATCTACCGATTTTACCAAACCGTTAACACTTTGAATTCTATTATCTATTGCCGTTTATTGTCTTGTTACCACAAGTCAACACTTATTAATTGTACCCAATTAACTAGAACAATGTACTCCTAAACTTAGATACCTCGAAATCATTCATACATTATCAACAAAACAGTAGATAAGTGATAAGAACTCAAAACATTAAGATCTCGACAAAATGTTTAACTATCAACTTGAATTCATAAAATCATGCAACCAATATTCATTGTGTCACTTTATCTAAGTAGATGATAAAAACACTTAGCAAGACATAATCATAAACAAATTAACATAATAGAATCCATAATATTATAAATTAACTAATAATAACAAGAGAAGAAGAATCGAACTATCGGACGAATGTCGATGGCTGAGATCGAATAGCTGCTGCTTTACCAATTATCAAAGGCAAAATGCCTTTTCCTTTTTGTCTATTGCGGCTAATTCTAATTCGACCAACCCCTTCAACTTGCGAATTAATTCCCCTCTAATCAACCACCCTAAACCTCACGTACGAATTAATTCGAAGAATAGATGATAGATTAGATATTTATGTTGATTATATAGTATTTGTTTTCTTGACTTGAGGCCCACGTGATCAAATCTCTCGACCGACTCATCTCTTCGACTTTTAATTCTCTAGGCTCAATTCTTTTTTGGGCTTAACCTCTTTTCTTTTCTTGATCAAATCTCACGGCTCATTCTTAATTCTTTTACCTCAATAATTACTTTTCAAACCCACTTTGTAGGACTTTTCTTTGGCGGTTGAAATTTCACTTTCCAAATTAACATGTATCACAAATTGCAAATGCAATGTGATATTAAGTCCATCCATAAATTCAGTCCAAGTCTCCTACTTCATATTTATGGAGCACGTACAAATCTTCATTTTTTTCTGGATAATCTTTATTTAACCCATTTACGTCATATTTCATCTTATAGACCTATAATCCAATAAAATTGCATATTAAGTATAAAAGTCTATAAAATGACAATAATATAAACATAAAATATATAAAAGAAATGATATCACATAAAACAAATATATATAAAATAGGCGATATTAGTTACTGTTCAAGCACTACTTGCTGTAGCAACTAAGAACAATTGGCACATTCACCAACTTGATGTTAACAATGTTTTCTTGCATGGTGATCTTGATGAAGAAGTATACATGAAGATACCCCAAGGTTTTTCAAAAGAGAATGAAAACAGAGTGTGTCGATTAAGGAAGTCTCTTTATGGTCTTAAACAAGCATCAAGGAATTGGTACCAGAAGTTCACAACGGGTTTCGTGAATCTTGGTTTTGTCTTATCTAAGGCAGATCATTCACTTTTCATCTACAAAGGTAATAACGTCTTCATAGCTTGCCTTATTTACGTTGATGATGTTATTGTTGTAGGCAATGATTTGAAGAGAATAAAAGAGATCAAACAATGTTTGCATGATAAGTTCAGCATAAAAGACCTTGGTGATTTGAAATATTTTCTTGGAATTGAGGTAACCAAGGCTTCAAACGGGCTGGTTTTAAGCCAAAGGAAGTACACACTTGACATCTTGGAGGACAGTGGGATGGAAGGTTGTCGTCCAAGTTCTTTTCCAATAGAACAAAATTAAAAGCTCGTCATGGATGATAAACAACCTCGGGTTGATGCTGCGCGTTATCGATGAATTATTGGGAGATTAATCTACCTTCAAGCTAGTCGTCCCGATATTGCCTACTTAGGCAATGCTCATAGTCAGTTTGTTTCAGACCCGCGACAAAATCACATGGATGCTGTTTCAAGAATTTTGAGATACTAAAGGCAATGCCGGGTCAAGGCATTCTTCTACCAAAGGATGGTGGCATGAACTTGGTGGCCTACTCTGATTGAGATTGGCTTGGTTGTCCTCTTACTAGACGTTCCCGGACAGATTATTTCTTGCTTTTAGGGGGCCTCCAATTTCATGTAACACTGAAAAGTAGACACTTGTTTCAAGATCTTCCACTGAAGCCGAATATCGAGCCATGGCTACTACTGTAAGTGAAGTCGTCTGGATGAGATGGCTATTAAAGCAACTCGGTATTACACCGCCAACAGCCACCATACTTTTTTGTGACAACCAGGCTGCAAGGCACATTGCAAATAATCCAGTGTTCCATGAACGCACTAAGCATATTGAAATGGATTGTTATTTTGTTCGTGAGAGGGTTGAATCCAAGGAAGTTTGTCCTAAGCCTATTGACTCGAAGCTTCAACTTGCTGATCTTCTCACAAAGGGACTCGGAGTTGTGCAACTACATAATCTTCTTTGCAAGTTGGGCATTGTGAAAGTAAACGAACCAGCTTGAGGGGGAGTATTAGAATTAGCCGATTATATTTACCATATTTGTGTCCTGATTTATACTCTTGATAGTTATCTTTATCTTGGCCCTTAAGTTTGCTATGTATTTATATTAAGAGGCCATCTCCTCTTACGAGTATGCATTGAACAATAAATAAAATAACTGTTAGTCCCAAATACGAATAGATGAGTGCTGAAGACACCTCTATGTCAATGGTGAGTGTACTTTGCAACACTTTTACTTAATCTGAACGTGACCAGTTTAAAGTAAACAGTGTACCAGGTTAACTGGAGTTAGACTTATTAAGGTGACAAGTCGAATAAGTAAATACAATGCAATAATGTAAAGTATAAGTAAAGTAAATTGGTGAGACAATATATAATTTTTTCAAGTGTATTTTATTTATTGATTGTTAAATAAAATACAAGGTTGTTGCGGAACCAAGATAATACATGAATGTAAATATCCTAACAACCTATGAAATACAATTGATCTAAACTTGGAAATTCTCTTAACAATCGAAACACTTTGAGTTGTAAAATGTTCCTTTTAGCGATTGAGAGAATATTGCACAAGTTCACCAACAATATTGCAGAATGTATGTGTTTGCAAAGTTGTTGAATGCTTGGGCAAGGACCTCTATTTATAGTCGAAGGTTGAGCATTGGGATCTCAACTTCGACGTGCAAATATGGTTGACAGCACACAAAAGTATTAGTAAATAATTCTTTGTATGTGTGCTAAATAAAGTAAGACAAAAGATTACTTTATTCAACCACTCTACATCTTTGCACTTTTATCCACAGACAAGATTATTATCCGGGTAAAAGGATGTAGTGTAAAAGGTCTTCCTCGTAATCAGTGTAAAGCTTTGTAAATGCATTTACACTGGAGGATCTCCAGGTGATTAATCTGATAGAAAGTCAACTGGGCTTCGCTGTCATTGCCTTTCTCTTTCTTCCACTTGTTGTCTTTGACTTCAACTGGAATGTCTTCAGATTGTTGTTCTTCAGATCTCAACTGGAGGAAGTCGTCAGTTGCATAAACTGTACATTGCAACTAGACTTCCAATATTTCAGACAATTTCTTCATGATGCTCTCCAGATGCAACTGGAGAGATCCAGTTTTGCTGAAATATTGCCAAGTATTTTCAAACTTGTTTCTATACAAGTGTAAGTTTGAAATACTTGTGTTTCATAAAACCTATTACTTTTCCAAGGCATTTTTATAGATCATCAAATGCCTTGGGTTCAATTTTTAATTGTTTGTAGATCTTATCAGTTATCTAACTTGTGGATTACAATCTAACAACTTGAATATACATAATTTTACAAATGAAGTTACAAGAAAGTAAACAAAATTACAAGCAGATAGAAAGAAGGAAAACTTATACAAATGGCCCTTCGCCAGTTTTCCTTTTCTTGGCAACAGATGAGATTGGCTGCTTATCCTCCAGATCAAGGTTCAGTCTTTCTTCAACATTTTCCTTGAACTTAATAAGATTCTGCAATACATATTCCCAGCCTTTTTCAACTTTGTTCTCGTGTTGCTTCTTCTCCAACAAGCTTAGCATCTCCACATGCTCTGAATGACCATACTGATAGACATCAGGGTTCTCAGTTGTTATTTTGGGTCCACCAAAGTATTGGATCTCAACCACAAAATGTTTGGCACCAGGTTTGATCGGAAAACCTTCACATCAGTGATCTTACCTTTATTGTGCCTTCGACGTTGTACATCATATAAGTATGTGCGAGCCTCTGATTCATTGGTCAGTTTGATCTTGCTAGTGCTCAGTTTGTGAGTAGCAGCTCGAATGTCATCAGTTTTGGGTTCAGATGGTTCTACCCAAGTCCTCAGATTTGCATCCCTTGACAAAGCTTTTTGTTTTCTTCCCTTGGACTTGGGTGGAGTTAATACTTGGTTGACCACTTTCTTCACTTGTTCAATACGTTTGAGAATCCAATCTGACCTTATCTCTTTTTCCTTCTCCACTGATACATTCAAAGACTTGGCATCAAGACCAGCTTCATCGTCTTGATAGTGTTTGTCCAGTTCTACTTCCAGCATTTCCTTCAGGGCATTGACAATCCTTGGATCTTCTTTTATTTTCTTGTATTCCAACAGTTGCAAGCCAAGGAGTTGTGCGTCAGTTACATCAACAAGAGTGGGTGGAAGATTTTTCCTTGATTGAAACTGATTGACCTTCATTTGTTTCTTCCTCTCCTTGACCAGATACCCAATCCTTGCTAATTTCTGACTATCGCTTTTAGTAACTGGAAGCAATTGGTCAACATTGCCAGTTTCCAACATAGGTGCATCAATGGCCAGCTTCTCAGAATCATCAGTTGCAATGGCCTTCCCCTTGTCAACATTCCCCTATCAACCACATCATCAAACTGTTCAATATGTCCACCAGCTTCAGTACTGGTGACAACAACAACCTGACTAGCATCAGTACTAGTCTCAGATCTGACCACTAATTCTTTCCCAGATCTTGGAGTTTCAACCAGCTTGGGTGCAAGAACAGCTCTTTCCCCTTGGCAGCATCTAGATGGTAAGCGACCTAGAGGCTGCCACGACTCCATGTTCTTGCACTCCTTGAAGACTCCACAAACCATGCGAACTGTCCTCCAAAGATGATTGATTTCTTGTGATTGAACCAAAACATTGCCATTTGTTTCGTTTTGGCTAGCCTGAATTGCTTTAAGTATGTTCAAGTCATCTGGGGAGAGCCCAGTTGCAGGCACTTCCTTCACAACTTCCTTTTCCTTGCCGGCTTCAGTTGTCAGTTTGTCAATAGCAGTGGTGTGATCAGATACCTTGCTGGCCAGTGTATCAAGACTGCACCTCAACTGATTGATCTCAGATGTAATTGGGGTGAGATCAACTTGGGGCGTTGCGGTCTTGTTGATCTCAGATATCACCTTTTCTATCAAATTTTGTTCTCGTGAAGCCAAGGTATCTTGATTTTCTGACCAACTGAAGAGGACAACTGGTTGCCAAGCTCAACTACATCTAGACCAGGTTTTTCAACAAGGAGTTTAACCTATCTTTCCAATTCATTCAACTCAACCTCTGATGATCTGACAGTGTTGCTTAGCAAGTTGGTGATGGATGTATGTACCTTAGATTGAGTGAGGTCAAAAGCTTCCTTTAAAGAAGTAGCTAGTGTGTTGCAGCTTGATGACCAACTCGTTGAGCTTTTGAAATACCAAGTCCTCATTGCCAGATAACTTATTGATCCTCAAATCAACCACCTTAACATTTGTCATGTGATCCTTGTGGTATTTGGAGAGGGACTTGGAAAGACACGAACTGGTTGTCCAATGTCTTTTGAATATCCTCCACCCTTGTTAGCAGGTTTGAGATATCGGCCTAGAAAGACCTGAACTGGCTGTCCAGTGACGGAGGAGAAGGTGCCACTGGACCTGCTCGAAATGCAAGAGACACCGGTACAGGAAGTGATGGTTCTCCAGTTGTTGTTGCACCAGCTGAAGGAATAGGAGGGGTTGTAGAAGGAAGGGGAAGAGATTTAACTTGTCGTTCATGCTGAGAATGCTCAGGTGTGAACGACGGCGATGGTAGGGTTAGAATGTGTCTATTTCTAGGCACATTCATAAAGGAAAGTAACTGGCGAGAGGCGAATTCTGGAATTTCTTGTAGTTGGGAGAAGTCAAGAGGTGAAATTGAAACTTTTTGATCTAGGGGTTGACCAAAAAAGGAAGGGAGCTGATCATGTACAGATGCATCAGCCATTTCCTGGTCAGATTCTGTCTCAGATGAGTCCGAAGACTCAAGCTGAAACTCACCCTCATTTATGCCTAGATCCATAAATGTTGGGGGTGGCTGAACAAGTTGTTCAGACTCCTGATGACCAATTTAAGTTTCCTCAATGGTTTCATCAATTCTATGATCCGTTGCCGTTTCCAAAGCATCTTCTCCCTAGAAAAAGGTCACTGGAGCCTCAACTACAACTGCTCTTTCCTTAGTCGCAATATCATGGGCTGCAGATTCTGTAACCACGATCACTGGCTGTGACTGGCCAGATGTAGCAAGTTCTGATATGTTCTTTCGACTCTTGGTAGACCTTCTTGCCTTTGGAACAACCTGGATACCTGTTGGGAAATCTCCAGGTTCTGCAACAGTCATAATACCTGCAGACGAACTGGTGGGTCCCTCATTATTTTGAGGCCCGCCCAGTTGTCTTTCTGACTCACCTGGTGGTGGGGCATCAGTTTTAGAGAATGCCAGCAACATTCTTGGAGGAATCTGGACGTCATCAGTTGTGGACACAAGGTTGTCCAGATTCCTCAACAATTCTGGCACAGAGTATAAAGATTGTGTATTTTTGTATTCCTCTCTGTCCAGAATCAACTTAAAACATAGAGATAGAAATCGCGAGAAGGGTATGCAGGGACCCCTGTTACCTTTCAACTTGAAGACAAGGCATCTGAACAATATGTTCGCGAAATCTACCCTCAATCCATTCCACAAGCAGTACGCCATCTCTGCTTGAAAGGAGTTGATCTGGTCCAAACCACCAGAACTCCCACCAAAACTTTCAACCAAGTGGATCATAAGGTACTTCTAGGATGGAGAGAGACCTTTCATAGTCATGGGTCCCTTGGTTCGTAACACTCTCTTCTCCAGTAATTCCTCATTGCCCATATCAAGAAAAGCACCTGGTGAAAATTGATGTTCTGGGAGATTACAACTGGAGATTCACCTTGTCTCCAATAGTTGAGGTTAAGGGCATCCCTCAATGTATCAGTAGAGATGGTACACGGGACTGACCCATCCTTTAAGGTGAAGGAGATGGATGAGCAGTCATCAGAAATAGTGACCGTATACCAGAACTCACATAAGTAATCATGATATAACTTATGTGGGTTCAAAGAAAAACAATCGGCAAGGGGATAATCACGAAGAAAAGGTTGGATTCTCCCAATGAGTGAATCGGCTGATTGTTGCCCTTTCAAGGAAGCCAATGGGTTGTTAGGATTTAATTTAATCAACTTGGGATTTGGACAACCCACGGCTGGATAAATGTTCCTAGATGGAACATACTCAACAGTGAGCAAGTTAACATCACGAGAACGAGAAGAAGATGAAGATTTATGAGCCATTTGATTATGATTGGAAACTGAAAATGATAATTTTGGAATTAGGGTTCTTGATTTATTGAAAAGAGAGAGAAAGGAAGCGATTTTGATGACTGAAGAGTAAATGAAGGAATTTTTGTATGAAGTAAATGATAAATGATTTTGGTGGGGGTATATATAGGCAATAAAATATTACCAACATATATACGAAAAGATATTTTAATCCCCAAATTTTCGAAATCGTTTATAAACTTGATTTTTAGAAAATTTGAAATTCAAAAGCATTTAATACCTTCCATCAAGCATTTAATGCTATGACGGCTGGTATTCCCACGCGCCCATTAAATTCAACAATCCCCATAAAAAGTGCATTATTTTTCAACAAAAAGTCTTGACACGTAAGACATGTCAGGTGACGGTTGTGAGTGCGTTACAAACACTCGAGTACCATCACGTGTCACAAGTATTGACCAAGGAAAACATAACGTTATGAAATCTGGTTGACCACCAGTTTAAGACAAGACCAAACTAGCATACTGGGAAGTTTTTCCAGATGCCAGTTTCAACTGAGAGATTCACCAGTTGCATTTTTCAAAATAAAAAGAATTTTAATTGGAAAAATACTTTGAGTCTTTCCCACTTAAAAATGTGATCCATTTGATCAAGGACTGGTCTTTGAGTACATCAAGGCATTCAATCTCCAACCAATCAAGGATCACCTGGACCATCCTCAACTGGAGGGCCTCTCTAGTTTAATAAGGATTTAACATACCCAGTTCACTGATGAGATGTTTAAAAGTTTTCTCATCAAGAGGCTTCGTAAAAACATCAGCTAACTGTTTACCAGTGGGGATGAAATGAATTTCAATGTCTCCTTTCATAACATGATCACGAATGAAGTGATACCTGATGTCAATGTGCTTTGTCTTTGAGTGCATCACCGGGTTGTGAGATATAGTAATTGCAGTGGTGTTGTCACAAAAGATTGGGGTTCTTGTATATTTCATACCATAATCAAGTAACTGGTTTTTGATCCAAAGAATCTGGGCACAACAACTGGCCGCAGAAATGTACTCTGCCTCAGCAGTTGACATTAAGACCAAAGTCTGTTTCTTACTGGTCCAACTCACTAGTTTTTCCCCTAGGAAGTGACAACCACCAGTTGTTGACTTTCTATCTATCTTACACCCTGCATGATCTAAATCTGAATAACCCATTAGATCTAACCCTGAGCCTTTGGGATACCAAAGACCAAGGCTAGGGCACCCTTTTAGGTACCTGAAAATGCGCTTAACAGCATGCAAATGTGATTCTTTTGGGTTAGCCTAAAATCTGGCACATAAACATGTTGCAAACATTATATCTGGTTGACTTGCAGTTAAATATATTAGTGAACCAACCATTCCACGATATTCCTTTTGGTCCACTAGTTTTCCATTTGGGTCAGAATCCAAATTTAAAGGAGCTGCAATGGGTGTGGTTTTTGATGAGACTGAATCAAATTTGTATTTTCTTAACAAATCTCTGACATATTTTTCTTGGTTAATAAAAATGTCATCCATGGTTTGTTTAATTTGTAAACCTAAGAAAAATGTTAATTCACCCATTAAACTCATTTCATACACTTGACATGATTTTAGAAAACTTTTCACACATTGCATCATCAGTTGACCCAAATATAATATCATCAATATAAATTTGTACCAGCAAGATATTACATTTTTCTTTCAAAATAAACAAGGTATTATCTATTGCACCTCGTTCAAAACCATTTTTAAGAAGATTTTTAGTTAAAGTGTCATACCAGGCTCTTGGGGCTTGACGAAGATCATACAAAGCTTTGTTCAGTCTGTATACCCAGTGAGGATGCTTCTCATTAGGAAAACTTGGTGTTTGCTTAACATACACTTCTTCTTCCAATGTTCCATTCAGGAACGCACTTTTGACATCCATCTGGAAGACTTTAAATTGCAAATGAGCTGCATAAGCCAAGAATATTCTAATGGCTTCAAGTCTTGCAACTGGAGCAAAAGTTTCATCAAAATCAACACCTTCTGCTTGATAATAACCCTTGGCAACCAATCTAGCTTTGTTTCTAACAACATTGCCATCTTCATCCATCTTGTTTCGGTAGACCCACCTCGTACCAATGGGTTCTTTCTTTAACCCTGGAGGACAAGGAACAAGTTCACAAACATTGTTCCTTTCGAACTGGTTGAGCTCTTCTTACATAGCCTCAACCCAGCTTGGATCTGCCAAAGCCTCGTCAATCTTCTTCGATTCAATCAGTGATAAGAAGGTGACGTTCAAGCATTGTTCACTTGTGGTTCTTCTAGTCTGAACCCCACTATCTGGATTTCCAATAATTTGCTCAATTGGATGAGCTAAAGTCCATTTAGTGTATTGACTAGGTTGATATAGCACGACATCAGTGCAAGTCACCTGACGATCTTCAATAGTTGTAGCAACTGGAGGGGGATCAGCCCAAACTACTTCAACTTCATCATCAGTGTCAACTGGAGTGTTAACATGATTATCTTCAAACAAAGGTATATCTTGAAGAACCGATGAGGTTTGAATTGGTTCTGATGTTGTTGTGGCACGTACATCTGATCCAATCACCAGTTTAGGTGGTAAATTAAAACTGATGGAGGGATAGAATGAAGTGTCACTGGAGCTTTTCTTCTGTGTAACTGGTTCCAAGTCTTGGTGACTGGAAACATCTTTTGGTGTAGAAACCGATTGATGAACTTGATCAGATACACCAAAATCAACTGGGACAACTGGAGATAAATCAAGGCTTGGTCGTTTACCGATTGCTTCATTTGATTCATCGAATGTGACATGAATTGTCTCATGTACCTTCTGGAGTCTATAATTATAAACTCTATAGGCCTTTCTTATATCTGAATAGCCCACAAAAACACCCTCGTCAGCTTTAGCATCAAACTTTCCCAACTGACTGGAATCGTTGAGAATATAAACTGGACAACCAAATACATGGAAATAACCAATATTTGGTTTATGATTCCTGAGGACTTCATAGGCAGTCTTCCTATGTCTCTTGACATAAACTAATCTATTCCGGGTATGGCAGGCAGTTGCCATAGCTTCAACCCAAAAACTGGTTGGAAGACCTGATTCAGATAACATACTTTTTCCAGCTTCAATCAATGTGCGATTCTTTCTTTCAACCACACCATTTTGCTCTGGAGAACGAGCTGAAGAGAAGTTTTGAGAAATGCCAGTGATAATGCAGAATGATTCCAATTCATTATTTATAAATTCTGTACCATTATCGCTTCGCAACTGACACACTTTCTTGGTATACCTGAGCTCAATTCTTTAGATGAGTGAGATGATTTCACCAGGTGCATCACTTTTTGATCTGATGAATACCACCCAACAGTATCTGGTGTATTCATCAACTACAACTAAAGTATATCTCTTACCAGCTTTATTTTGAACGTTCATTGGACCAAAGAGATCCATATGTAACATGTGAAAAGGTTCAGTGATACTGAAGTTTTGCCTGGTCTTGAAACTGGCTCTTTTCTTCTTGCCTATCTCACACCCTGGACATGGCTTTTCCTTTTTATAGGAAATTAAAGGTATCCCATCCACCAGTTGATTTCTTGACAACTTATTGATATTTTTGAAATTAAGATGGGATAACCTTTTGTGCCATAACCAGTTGGTGTCCTCATCAGCTTTGGCATAAAAACAATGCTCTTTTGGAGCTGGTTCCATGTCCATAATGTACACATTTCCTTTTCTTGGTGCAATCATCACCACCTTCCAATCCTTGTTAAATATGGTACCTTGAGCAATATCGAACAATACCTTATATCCATCATCACAAAGTTGACTGACACTTTTCAGGTTGTATTTCAAGCCATTGACAAATGCAACCTTTGTGAACTGGACTTGTCCATTGTCAATAACACCATATCCTTCAGTTTTCCCACTTTCATCATTACCAAATGTCACTGCCAGTCCATCTTGGACAGTGAACTCTTCTAGCAGGGGCTTACATCCGGTCATAGTCCGGCCAGCAGCGTTGTCCAGATACCAGATATTCTTTTTTCGATTGCCCTGCACGCCCAAGTAGATAGTTAGTTATTTTTGTGAACCCATCTTTTCTTGATGGGTCCACCAGACTTCTCTTGAGAAGTCTCAACAGATTGACTCGGGTTGGAACTGGAGGCTGAAATTGGAGGATTATTTCCAGTTTCAGGAGTAAAAACAATTGGTTTGATGGGAACAACAACCTCCTTTTTCTTTTCAGATTTTACTTCTTTCTGAGCTGATTGTTTTTGTTTTTGTTTTGAAGGAGGGGTTTTAACAACTTGTTTTGCAACTGAAGAAGACGAAGCTCCTTCCAAATTTTTTATTCTGGCAGTACAACTTTGTACTTGCCTTGATAAATTTTGGAGTTAACTCTCCAGTTTTAGCAAAAAGTTATTTTCATTAGGCTGCTGAACCTTGGACTTAGGTTCAACGGAAATTTTTTGTCTTGGGAGTCTTGGGCTCTTTAGACTTTTAAGGCAAAGGAACATCACCAGCTTCCTTTTTAACTAGAGCTTTAGCTCTTTTGGCTCCAGTTTTGACCTCAACAGGGGTGGTCTCAACGGATTCAGATTTGGCAATGTTAGAAGAGTCATATGGAGTCTCAACTCTAACTGATTCAGGCATCTGGTGAATCAAAGGTAAAACAGCTGCCATCTGGAGATCACCAGATTTCCAGGCAGTTTCTTGAGCATCAATGGTTTTAGAAAATGCATCATAATTTTTACCAGATGCTTGTACCCAAGATTTGATAACCATGTGTTCTTTTTCAAGATCATATTTTAATTTTTGGTTATCTCTTTCCAATGCCTCAATTTTTAAATCTAATTCCTTGAGAGCCAACTAGACACTTTGTAAATCATTAAATTGATTTTTCATGTTATTTAGCTCAGTTAAAACAGTCTCAAGATATCTTTCACAATCAGTTCTCATTGTTTCAACAAATAATAAATCATCATTTAATGATTCAGCAATGTCCAGTTTCAGTTATGTATCCAACTCAACATCATGATCTCTTACCTTCTTTAAAATGATGTCCACCCATCTTCCCGAAACAACATCATCTTTCACCACTGGTTGTTGATTTTCTAATGCCATGAAACACACATCCCTAATCTCTTCATCATCATCAGATGAGTCATCAGAGAGTTCCCATTTCCCTTCAGTTTGAGCCATCATCCACTTGTTCTTTTCTTTCTCTTTTTCTTGTTCAAGAGACATGAGGACAATCTGGGCCCTAAGCTTCTTATATTTGGCCTTATAGTCATCAAATTTGACAAAGTTTGAGACAGAGGGACCAGTTTGGTTGTTCATCTGACTAGTTTGCATTCCTTCATGAAATGGCCTTTCTTACCACACTTATAGCAGGTAAGATTGGCCTTATCCAGAGAGTTGGAACTGAAAGCATTATTGGACCCATTAAATCGATTAGATTTATGCTTAAACCTGTTAAAGGTTTTAGCAATCATGGCTACCTAATCATCATCGTCAGTTTCCTCATAACCATCACTGAGATTAGTGGTAAGGCCAGAGTTTAGTAAGTTGTTTAACATCTCCTTCATAGAATGTGACTGGACATTCTCAGCAGACATTAACGCAGCACAAGGTTGCCCATTTAAGCTGGTGACCTTGGAACTCTGAGCATGGTTTAAACCATCTTGCTCAGCCAATAACCTTGCAGCATTGTTATCTTCAGTGAATCTGAAGGCTCCATAGAGGGAAGCAAGAGTATGGTTGTGCAAAGTCTTACCTTATCTTAAGACAAGAACCATGTGTGCCCATTTGGATGGCAAGATATCACAAAATTTCTCAAGAAGAATATCCTTATCCTTCTCCACTCCCAACCCTCTAAGTTGATTAATTAGGCTAGTAAATCTGGTGTAAGTACCAGTTAAACTTTCATTGGGAAGGGCAAAGAATGATTCATTTCCTTCTTCAAACTAGAGAACTAATTCATCCCACATGGATTTAGCACTGGGAAACAACACAAGTGTTGGAATTACTTCCTCAGGGACAGCAGCAAAGATCATGTTTTTCAGTCTGGTATCAAGGTCAACCAGTCTGCGATCCTCGTCAGACCAATGTTCTTCTGACTTTTCCCTAGTACCTCTTCTCCCAGTTGGGTCTAGAAGAGGACTAACACCACTGGACATGGGTATATATGGTCCATCCTTAAGGATTTTCAACATATACCTCTCTATCCCACCAAAATGCAAAAGCATCCTGGCCTTCCATGTACCAAAAGTCTCACTGCTCCCATCGAATTTGGGAACAGGATTGTTAGAGTAATGTACATGGACGTGGCTGGCTCCAGGTGTAGGAGGAGGAGGGTTGGTATTTAAAGGAGTTGTAAAATTAATATTCTGATTAGTTTCATTTTGGGGACCAGAACCATTCTCACCTTCAGCAGACATCTTAGCAGACCTAGGTTATAGAATTGATACAATTCAACCTGCCTGCTCTGATACCACTTGTTAGTCCCAACTACGAATAGATGAGTGCTGAAGACACCTCTATGTCAATGGTGAGTGTACTTTGCAACACTTTTACTTAATCTGGACGTGACCAGTTTAGAGTGAACAGTGTACCAGGTTAAATGGAGTTAGACTTATTAAGGTGACAAGTCGAATAAGTAAATACAATGCAATAATGTAAAGTATAAGTAAAGTAAATTGGTGAGACAATATGTAATTTTTCAAGTGTAATTTATTTATTGATTGTTAAATAAGATACAAGGTTGTTGCGGAACCAAGATAATACATGAATGTAAATATCCTAACAACCTATGAAATACAATTGATCTAAACTTGGAATTTCTCTTAACAATCGAAACACTTTGAGTTGTAAAATGTTCCTTTTAGCGATTGAGAGAATATTGCACAAGTTCACCAACAATATTGCAGAATGTATGTGTTTGCAAAGTTGTTGAATGCTTGGGCAAGGACCTCTATTTATAGTCGAAGGTTGAGCATTGGGATCTCAACTTCGACGTGCAAATATGGTTGACAGCACACAAAAGTATTAGTAAATAATTCTTTGTATGTGTGCTAAATAAAGTAAGACAAAAGATTACTTTATTCAACCACTCTACATCTTTGCACTTTTATCCACAGACAAGATTATTATCCGGGTAAAAGGATGTAGTGTAAAAGGTCTTCCTCGTAATCAGTGTAAAGCTTTGTAAATGCATTTACACTGGAGGATCTCCAGGTGATTAATCTGGTAGAAAGTCAACTGGCTTCGCTGCCATTGCCTTTCTCTTTCTTCCACTTGTTGTCTTTGACTTCAAATGGAATGTCTTCAGATTGTTGTTTTTCAGATCTCAACTGGAGGAAGTCATCAGTTGCATAAACTGTACATTGCAACTGGGCTTCAAATATTTCGGACAATTCTTCATGCTCTCCAGATGCAACTGAAGAGATCCAATTTTCAGCAAAACTGGACCTAACAATAACAAACCTCTCAGATTTTATACAAATATGTATTTTACCAATTCAAATGATAACAATCAAATCCACATCAACATCTAAGATCTCGAAAGCCATTGCAAGTTTGCCTATAAAGGCAAAGTTGGTGATGAACAAATAGAGGTTGACCGTCTGAGTTATATAAGCAATGTTTGAACTTTGTATTTCATTTTAGGTACGTTAGCGTTTTTGTGTAATTTTATGGTGTGAGAATCTTTAGTGTTTTAGATCCTTTGTAACAACGTACGTCATGTTATGAAAATGTCAAAGGGTTGCGTTCAAATTAGATCTATTAAATTCTAACTTTACTTTTTAAGCTTTTACGTATATAATTAAAGGAGTTACCATTTTTCGTAAAGGTATAATCTATATACATTAACTTAATTATATAGGGGTTTGCTAAATACAATCTTTAGGGCAGTGTTTAAGGTGCATAAATTGTTTGTATATTTACCATGAAAATTAGGGGGCGGGCTTTTAATATGAAAGGTACAAGTTTTTTTATGCACGTTAAATACAGCCCTTAGGGTTGTATTTAGCATTTCCCAATTATATATACGAATTACAAGTCTCTAGCGTAATTCACCTAAAAAAACACCTCTTGTCAACAAGTAGATCATTAAGAATTCCATATTTAACAGTTGACTACACGAGTCTCTCTGTCAATTCTTTTTTTTTTCTTTTTTCTTTATCTACTTTACATCAAGTCACTTTATAGCCGAAGTTGTTGCAAGTAAGGTGGACCTACGCTAGAGTTCAATTCCGAATTTGCTTTCAGTTAAATTTATAATGTGAATCGAATTTGGATCTCAAATTTGCTACTATCTGAAACTAATAAGGACCCTTCTCAAATTATGTTTTGATAGGTCTAAGTTTATATTGTGAGAAAATAAAAAATAGTAAATTAAAAAAATGGGTTCACGATAAAGATTTTGTTTTTTCACTTATAAAATTAAGAACTCTATCTATTAATTTCATCTTTAACGTAGAAAGAATCCTCATCGGTCCATCAAATAGGGTTGTTGCGGCTTTTACCCTCGTGATTCTCTCTAATGTTATCACCGTTTCTTTATACTAGTGGGGTGTTTGGTACAATAGAATGAAAAGGATGGAAATGGAATGAGAAACACTTCTCATGTTTGGTTGTAATGGAGAATGGGAAAGAGAATCGAGAATAGGGAATCGATTTCATTCCCTCAATTCTCAATGAAATGTAGAGAATTGATGGGAATGGAAATTTTTTAATTTTTTTTTGTTTTAGTGATGTTATATGTATTAAATTTGATTATTATTTAAAATTTAGTATTTTTTATATATTCTTTCTCTGTTTGTATCAAACGACGGAATCGATTCTCATTCCAAATACTCATTCTCTTTCCCACTATATTCATTCTCTATTACATTTCCAATCTCTTTGATTCACTCCTACCAAACACCCAAGTTGCTTATATGACGAGAGTAAGCGAATGATCTATACGTTTGATAAAATGCACAAGTGTTTTATAAAATGTTCTTCGTGATCGTTTGATCTTTTTTCATTTTTAACTTTTTTTTTTTTTTTTTGGGAACATAACATTGTTTTGAATTTTGTTCATGGTTTACATACCTGGAATTGTTAAGTTGTGATAAAAATTGTGTATTTCGATTTGAATCAAACTAAGGACTTTTATATGTATGTGGTATTTTTATTATTCTAGATATATGTCGATGCTTTCTTGTTCGAGATATATGCTTATGTTTTCTTATATGGTAGTTTTCCAACGTAAGAGCTCATGAGTTTAAAAGTTAAAGATACATAGAAAAGTCAGTGATGAATGTTATGTGAAAATGTCAAAAACTCCAATTTAGTTAATACTTTTTTCAAAACAATCATAGTTTGATAAATATTTCCACAAACTAATCCTATTTGGTAAATATTTTTGGAAACATTACAGTTTGGTTGGTGAGTGGTCCCATTATTTGGAATCTTTTTTAAAGAGTTATATTTAGGACCGGTGATACATTTTTTTGGACGAGAATGCCCCTCATGCTGTAGAGGGCGTTCAACGCGTTAAAAATGCTCAAGCACGTCTCATTCCGGCGATGGCGAAACTTAAAAATTTATTTGGGGGGGAAATTTATACTAGCTTTATAAACTAAAAAATACACGTATATTGATGTCACATCAAAGCTGCTCTTCTATTGTGTAAAATACGTAATTAAAATCTACATCAATAAATCAAATGGATGAAGGAAGGATACAACGAACTACATAGATATAGTAATTCATTTGGACAAAAATAAATCACATATATGAAAAAATTATTAGAAACCGTAAACCAAAAGAATCAAATCTCAAATCCAAATAAAACGATAAACAAATTTGCTTTTCAATTGAGATATATAAATAAAAGAATAACAATAATAATAACAATAAAAATAAATACCAGTAGTAGAAGTAAAAAAGGAGGATAAGTATGAACTCTTATAATGCTTATATGATTTGAAGACAAATGGATGCAGGTGAGGTATTAAATTTTAGTGATAACAATTAGAGTAGATTGTTATTTCCACAGCTAGTTACTCTGCTCCTCAATTTCTTTCTTTGAGTTTTGGAGAAATGCAAGGGTCATTTCTAAACATTTTGTTTTATACCCACAATATTTACATTAATGGCTCAAAGTTTTGGAGGGGTCAGAACCCCCCCCCCCCTGCCCCTTAATAGTTCCGTCTATGCATTTCGGATAGTCTAAGCAACATCTAGTCTATTAACATAGCATACATGACATAACCAATCATCGAAGCGTATCATACATCTTTCATCTCTTCTGGCTTTCTTCATAACAGGTTTTTTGACTCATAAAAAATAGTACCTATTGATATTGGTACGAGCCCTTTCTTGAAAATTGACCATCTTCAACCTCTTCAAGATCTTGTTAATATATGCATTTTGACTCAACATAGTGATTCTTTCTCAAACGAGATGTGTCCTCGCGTGTTGCCGCGGAGTACTTTGATAACGATTTAAAAAATAATCACTACGTCGTTAATGTTTAATATAAAGTGAAATGAAAATTGTATTAATATATAAATCCGAAACGTGTACAAATATATCATTATTAACGTTGATAACGATACTCCTATAAGAATGATGATATAATGTGCTAGAAACATACAATTTGAAATATTATCAATATTAATAATGGCAATTGAATGAAAATATGAAAGATAGCGTATGAAAATAACACCAATATGTAAAACAAAAAAAAAAACATTTAAAACCACAATGATATATAATCTGTACAATAGCGGCAATTCAACTTAAAAGAATACAAAACAATGCACTTTTTAAATATCTTAGAACTTAAAGTAGATTTTTCTGTTTACGAAAATATAAAGGTTGGTTAATATATCTAATGTATAATTTTTAGTACCAAAAGAATGATTATATGATTCGAACTCAAACGGCCGTTTTTAAAGACAAACACACAATAACATTTATGTATTGAGTTTTTAAATTCAGAAGAAATAATAATAGAAAATAAATTTTAAAAAACAAAAAATACAATGTGGCTTTGCTTTTTACCTAATAATGTACATAAGAAAATTGATTTAAAATCATGTGGTAGATAGACCCGGCCATAAACAATATGTAATCTGGCTGTAAGGTAGAATCATCGGCAGGAAATTATTTTGGAAAACAAGATAAGGACACGGGAATCGAACCTGCGTCGGCGATGTAAGAGGCAACGCACCCAACCAACAGAACCAATTCAAACTTTTGTGATATCTATGCTGTAAGTATTAGTTTTGACTTCAATTAAAATATTATGCACGCAGTGCCGTACTTCCCTTTCTATTACTATGTATAATTACATATACATATTTAAAAAAAAAATGAGATGTTTTCCCAAGCGAGAAACTCCTACAGTCCTACTACTCATATAGTCATATGCCAGCTTTTAACTAAGCTAAGGAAGCTCACCACATGAGAATGAAACCAAATGTAATTAAACACCTCAACTATTAAGCCTGCTAATTTCAATCATCTTTTGATGTATACATATACAGTGCCAAAAGAGAACGTTAAAACCCAAAAATTTCTTTTTTTTCGGCTCATTAGTGTAGTCTCATCCGTAATTCGTTCTAAAATATATAAATACTTAGCTGGGCACGCGCGCACACACACACACACAAAAGGGGAAAAAAACAAAATTTTCAAGGTTCCCCATTAATCTGTACAATCTTCTATGCTAGTCAAAACCCCAGAAGGTCCACTTAGTCACATACAATTTAATACCAAAGTTCCTTTGATGGGGATAATAAGAAAAACTGAGCTAGCACTTCATTGTCAAAACTATTGATCCGTAATCCCTTGAGTTGATCCGTGATATTTGGGGTTTCTGAAGCCAAGGTCTTCAAAGTAGAGAACAAAACTGGCAAGATGATTTTGAAGAAATATCAAGAAGTCGTGATAAACAATGGTTGAAGACATTGCTCTAGAAAAACAATATTTTACACGGAAAGAGTATAAGCTTTAACTTATTGAGGTATGAGGTATCTAGAAGCTTTGAAGTCCCTTTGCAATAAGATGATGAAAACTTGGCCACTTGGGAGAGGAACATGGAACATTAAGACCCATCTTCACGCTCCAAATGGGCAAAAAAGAGATGCTAATAGCCTAATAGAAATTCTTGTAATACGCACTCATGTACATGTGTGATATTGATATATTTTATATCACAATAAAACATCAGTAATATTGTTATTTGTTATAGATCTCCAAGCACTAATTAGCGTTTAGCTGCCATGAAGATTGTTGGTGTATGTCACCCTTCGTGACGGAACACGACCTTCGTAACAGAGCCGACCCTGCGTAACGAAGGTATCTGCTGTAAGCCTTATCTAAATATGGAAGAGATTATCTCAATCTCTTCCTCCTAAATTAAAGAGATTTGCTCTTATCTCGTCCTAAATACCAGATCTGGCATATTATTAAGAATATTCTCTAAAACCCTAAACTTATTCTCCAAGATTTCTATCCCTATATATATGGATGAACCTAAACCTAAATTCTCATTCTTCTCCTCTCCAGAAAACACACACACATATCTGGACGTCCTCTTCTCTCTATAAGAGATGCTCCAGCAACCCACAATAATATCCTCACATATCAGCAACATGCGGCGGGACGATGACTCTCCGTCCCGAAGCCTCCCACGGCCTACAATGATTAAGCAAAATCATCCTTGGATATCGGATATGATAATATCCTTCCATGAACATTCTAAACACAATCAACTAGATCAATAATCATTGGCAAGATCTCAATTGGCCATATATCAATCATATTCGATTGGCATAAAGAGATTCACTCTACCTTCGGGGAATCTCCAACAAACAACCAAAAACACACATCATCCCCTCTTCAAAACCTAATCTCGGTTTGGTGTACAATCAAAGATGTGTTTAAAAAGTGGTTTGGCAAAACATATCTCAAACACAAAGTAATTACAAACAAATTTTTACAAATTCATGTCTAACCAATCAAATCAAGGGAAAGAATGGAACAAGAGAATATAACTTAACATATAATTGGTCCACCTAATTTGCCAATTCATTTTGTAAACATTTGTTTGTATTTAGTTTGTATACATATCATTTATCTTTACGAAATATGCAATTTGGTCATATTGCATAATATCAAGAGCTACTAGTAAACTATCATGATGTGTCAAAACAAATGTTTGCTAGATGGCAAGCCCACTTAGCACCTTTTGATTTTTGAGATACTATATAAGAGAGGGGAGCATAATAGTCTCACTGATTATCTAACTCGTGAGTTTTTACAGAAAATGTCCAAATGATCCCACATCAGAGAGAAAGAGGAAGCTACCCAAGTAGAGGTAGCCAACCCAGAGATGGGAAAACGCCCCTAATTACACAACAAGGAAGGAGACAACTAATAGCTGCAAATCTCACTTCCTCATCATCATCTCCAAAAGAAGATATGTATGGAGAATTCAGAGAGGAATTTATAGAATTCCTAAAAAATAAGAAAGGGGATAATATCCCTTCATATCTCAAGGCAGCAACAGAAGAAGAATCAGATGATGTTGCTGAATATGTTCGGATTCCCTACAAGGAAGTCATATTTACCTTAGAACATGAAAATGTTTTAAGGTATTATGAAACAGGTAATGATCCCTGGAACATTATGACAAGGTATTTAGACACTGCATCATATGCAGCCACATCATACAAACCAAGGTCATACTATGAAGCCCTTTTAAATAATACAGGTACATGTGAATTTCAACATTTTTATGCAAATGCAAACTCAAAAATTTTTAATTTTAGCAAAGCAATAATAAAACATATAATTTTACCTGAAGGATGGGGACTTAGTACTCTAAAAGAAAAAAAATTTACTTATGCAGAATCACGCATCCAGGTAAAATATAATAATTGGGATTATATAGATAGCTTTTTGGAAGGACCCAACTCGATAAACCGAAAATACAAATTTCTTTTTTTTTTTTTAAACACCACTGCGCTGCAGTGGGTCGAGCACTCCCCACTGCACCGCAGTGGAAAGCCTCGGCAAAGAAAGGAACAAAGCCCCATTGCGTCGCAGTGGGCTTGACACCCTCCCACTGTGCCGCAGTGGGAAGAACACAACTTCAGGACGAGGAAAACCACTGCGCCGCAGTGGGTAAAATCATCCCCACTGCGCCGCAGTGGGCAGTATATCAGCAACCCTAAAAACATTTTGACGCTAAATCGAACTTGTGACCTTCAAATTTCGAAACAAACTTTACAAAACACTTTTCAGAGATTTCTAACAACATTACAAACACATTATAGACATATTTACAACTTAGTTTAGTTTCAAAACCCATGAACGCCATAAACGGGTCATTTACCCATTTGACGCTATTTTCGTCCAAATACAACTTCACAATTTGCAGAAACTTACACCTGCCCATTTACACAATTTAACAAAACGAGACCATCAAAACGAAATGTATCAATAACCAAAAGGAGAGGGACTTCTAAGTCATTATAAGCCAAAGCTAGTCATTCATCCATGAATGACCTAATACCTTCAAGTCTTTCAAAATACAACTTCAAGCTCTATCAAATCTTTCAAATCAACCACACTAGTTCCTTCTTCCGGAACTACCTATAAAAGAGTAAACAACTAAAATATAAGCAAAGGCTTAATGAGTGAATATACTTGCATACATTTACGAATACGAAGGAGGGCAAAGTACAAGGACTTTCACATGTAACCTATGACATCGTCATGTCACATTTACATATTCACCTTGCACACTATCAATACATATATGGATCCATATAAGCTAAACAATCATATCTATCGGGATTCTTAGGCCCCAGAGGTTCTTAGGCCTCATATCATATCAACTATCGGGATTCTTAGGCCCCGGAGGTTCTTAGGCCTCATAATCTCAATGCCCCGCATGGGCTTATGCCACATCAATTACCACACATGGATTTACAAACTTCAACATGAAATGGTCAAAACCACCATGGACAAAAGGCTTCGACATGATGTGGTCAATTGATCCAACATAAACATAAAGGTATGCAAATATACTCACCTCCTCCGCAAAAAGGACAACAATGCTAAAACGAATAAGCAGAAGCAAGCTTCAACCTATAATCATATCATGAAATGCATAAGCTTACATTCACAACTTGACTAGTCCAATCTAGCCATTCTCAATCACTAGCCTTTTCTAAACCCAAAACCCAACCCGTTTGTCATTGAGCTACTATCATCTTTAACAATAACATTGGGTAGTTCAACCTACCATTTTCATCCACATTTCCAATAACTAGTAAAATTCATCTTTTCTCATTAACTAAAATTTTGACATGGACTTATCAATTTTATAATCAAACACATCACATTGCTCAATGGCAACTAAGTTAACTAAGGAATTGGGAAAAGTTAACCATAATTCACATTCTACCAAAAATTCCTAAAATTGGTTCACTCCATGAACCCTAATTTCAAAAGAAATATGAAAGCTAAATTAGGGGAAATCAATACGTCAATAGTGGAAGACAATAGATTAGGGTTTTCAATTCACAATTCCTTTCTCTTTTTCTCTCAATTTTCGGCCACCGCCACAAAACCCACAAACCCTAACTTTTGAATTCTTGAATAAAGATTAATTGATGGTGATGATTATTAAGGATGATTTTTATCTTTTACTTGGATGAATTATTCTTTGATTTTGAAAGAAATTGAGAAGGAATGCATGGCAGGAAGAAGAAAATAGAAGTGGAAATATGACTCAAAATCAAATAAGTGTCTGGCACTTCCTATGGGTGCCACGACCCACTTCTCAAATTGGTGGGTATTTTACCCGCTATCCGCTAAAGTTCTAACTAAATTAATCCCATATCCAAAAATAAAATACTAGGAAATTAATTTAATGTCAAAACTATGAAAAGGGGTTAATTTCTTTTACCTTAAAATCTTGGGGTGTTACAACTCTCCCCCACTTGGAACGGATCACGGCCTCGTGATTCAAGCCATATGCAAAGACGGATAGTAAACAAGAACATCATCCTCAGACTCCCATGTGCAATCGGACATCTTACCGTGCTTTCACAAAATCTTATAAGTTCTTACCGTCTAATTTTGTACTCTTCTAAGATCTTCTTCTACAATGGCAATAGGCTCCTCAATGTAGTTCAACTTGTTATCGACCTCGATTTCATTCAAAGGCACATAAGTAAATTCGTCGGAGAGGCACTTTCTAAGATGAGACACATGAAACGTAGGGTGTATTCCTGAAAGATCATCCGGTAACTCCAAACGGTATGCAACCTTGCCAACCTTAGCCAAAATTTTGAACGGGCCAATAAAACGAGGGCTTAACTTTCCACGCTTTCGAAATCGTAACACACCTTTCCATGGGGAGACTTTCAACAAGACACGATCACCAACATTATATTTCTTTACTGAATTTTCAATCCCATGGATTTGGAAATGGATGCTAGAAGTTAATTTTCCTGAAGATAATCCCCCTTGTATACAATGGGTATTCTTGACAAAATTTTGGAGAAAAATGATAGAAAAAGATCATACTACGTGATTAATACAATCCCAAGAGACATTGAACAAACTCAAGAAAGCTCTTGAATCATATAAAGAGCAAAGGAATATCTTTACAGCCAGGAGAATCCAGGTCTTCTTCAACAGATTGAAGAAAAATTAAGAAGACAAGGACAAAATGTGGTGTCCAAGCAGGATATTATAAAAGCCTACATTCAAGAAATGAGAAAGGACATCCTTCAAAATAGCAAGTGGAACAAATCAGACACTTCCATGAATTCTAAAGACAATTATCTAGCTGGAGAATCTCAACCACAGACTGAAGAAATACCTTTGGAAGATATTTTTGATGAAATGGAAGAAACGTTAATCAAACGTCTTACGGATAATCAAGAATCTCCGACAGCATCGGACAAAAGATAAGCTTTCTAATAATAGAAGACAAAAGCAATGGTTAGATAGGGTCCTACCCTCCAAAAATGTCGAAGAATATGTTGCAAGAAATCATGACAACACATGAGTAATTAGTTTAATAATAAGACTTGAGGCATGAATAACAGACATGATAACACGTCAAGCACACTTGGATGTTCCAGGAGAAGAAAGCATGTGATCATCAAGTTCCAAGCAAACAATCCAAGTTTCAAGAGCATCTTCTACAACAATAAAAGCCATGCAATGGCCATGGCAAAATCAAGTTTTCTTTTACTAGTTTTTGTACTTTCAAAATTTCTTTGTACCTTGTAAAAAAGTATTCAATAAAATAATAAAAGGTTTGAAGTACGTGAGCTCTTGATTGTTCCTAATTATTGTTCATACTTCTTAAGTTAACTATAAGGTTAGTTTTCTTAATTTTGTTTGTTATTTAGATAAGCCTAATGATAGGCTAAATATTAATATGTTGGATGTCACCAATCCATATCCTAATTTCATGGGTCTAATAAAATAGACTCTTAAATTATATCTAAATAGCCAAATAATTTTTAAGTAAGGTTGTTTTTAAACGGGGCAGTCATTATGAATAAACCAGTATCATGGTCGTGGTCTAGCCCTATTTTAGCCGGGTTTTGGCGTGGTTTGGATGTTTAATCATTGACAGACATTTTATTTAAAAATAATGTCTTAAGATCAATTAAAAAAGTTAATAATTAACCTTTACTTAATTATTAATATATCTTTACTTAATTATTAATATATCCTTGACTAATTAAGGCTATGTATTATTATTATTATTATTAGCAGCACTAGTACTTTTAAACGGTAGAAAAATAGGTTACAAATTAATTAACGCACGATTTTAGTCTAATAAGCTTTTCTTTCAGAAAAATTAGGGGTTTAAAGTAATTCGCTCAATGTATATTAAACATATTTATATTTATAACCCTTTTAATGGTTTTATTGAAGAGTATTTGTTATAAATAATATAATTTTTATACAGTTTCCTCATTTTATAATATGACAAAGGGAATGTTTTGAGAGTTACTAAAACCACCACCAAGTGGTCTTGGTACAAAGAGTCTGTTTTACTCACAAAAGGCATCTAGTTTGAATCCTACCTAGATAAAATATCTTAGGGTGGCCAAAGAAATGGCTGAACCACTTGTTAGGCTGCAACATCTGGGTCAAAATATGGCTTGCCATCCCCTAGTAACACAAACATGAAGAACCTCCGCCGTTTACAGAAAGCTACAACCATGATTGATGCCACGAGATTTCAGTTTCATGTTGACGAATCTTAAGGCAAGTAAACCACATTACTTTTCACTAGTTGATATATATTTCGCCCTCAATCCTAACACAGTGTACATTATCATCCCTGCAACCAACAAAAATAGTGCCGCCAATCATCACGGGGGATGAGAATATAGCTCCTTCCATGTCTAATCTACCAGATTCTTGCACCACATAATTAAGATTATCTAAGCTGACTTTGAGTAAGATTATGTTTCCAGAACTGGAGCAAACACATATTAATCTGGACATAATTTGGAAAAAAAAATAAAGTCAGCATTGAAAGTAACGAAGAAATTGATGTGACCATTTTAAGAACTAAATATTTTTGAACAGCATCAACGAACTTAAAATACCTATCTGAAACAGTTGAATTATCAGATATCAACTGCAAGTTTTCATCTATATAAGCAGATGAACTAATTGGATCATCTAAATTGTGTTTCCATAGTAGATGTCCGTTCTCCTGCAGTGATTGTCATTATTCAAAAAAGATAAATTGCTATGAATGCAAGCTAAAAGTTTGAACATTGACGTGATCAAAATAAGCCATTACCAAACCAAACGAATAAACTCCTCCATCTCTAGAACATATAACCACCTATCAGATTAAACAAAAAACAACTGTTTAGACACTTAACTTGCACCTATAACAAATGAAACCAGCTATCAAGAATACAAAATCAATAATGCAAATCAACTATAATCTAATGTATGAGTTACCATATGAATTTGGAACAGTTTAAGGGTATATGACGACGTATAAGTATGGGACTGCAATAAAGAGAAAAGTTCACCTGGTTATTTAGGACATGAGATACACTTGGACCAGCAAATATTGGTCCTCCGGTTATTCCCTGAGTTTCAAAAGTTACAGTAAAAAATTTTATTTGCAAGGGAAACACATGTGAAAAAGTTTTACGCGTCTTCAAAATACGATTAGTAAACCTTACCCGCCAAAGGATGGATCCATTTGCATCAACAGCAACAATATGTCCATTTACCAAGCAGCAAATTACTGCAAGAGTATACCAAAATGATTCTAACAACATACACAAAGACTCAGGCCATACAAATACCATGAGAAAATGCGACAAGCTACGAAAAAGATTCTAGAGAAGTGATTTAACATGATTTTATAACATTCCAAAAATATAGGTTATGTCATTTCTAAAACAATGCATATAGAAACCCTAGTTGACAGTTTTAGTGTTTTGATTTTTATTCGAATATGACAGTTTAAGTGTGGTTCACATTTTCTATTGATGATGCAGATCAAAAATCAGATGGGAAAAAAAAACAAGGTACCGTTTCCATTATTATGATCAATGGAGAGGGAACCAAATATGGGTGCCCCCAAGTCTTGTAACCATAACACATTGAATGGATCAGCCTGCATGAATCAAGATAAACATAGATGAACTGTTGAAAGTAGCATAAAACTGATAGCAAAATCAAATATAATTATTGCCCATACCTTCAGAGATAGTGAAGTCATACAGCCATTAGTGCATGCAAAATAAAGCCTTTCATCAGCCTACAAAATGCAATGAAGACAAAATGATTTATCGATACAAGTAAGCAATCAAGAATATCAGCAACGAAAATATGAACAGTTGCAATTGAAAGACCAACTATACTATGTACTTATCTGAACTTACTTCATTGATTGCAGGTGAACCATATATACTCCCACCACAATTTAGCTTATAAACACAGCAGTAACTTTGATAATCAAGGGCATAGAGGTTATGGTCATAAGATCCACACCTGCATATTGTAGAACATAAATAGTTTATAACATTTCAGCAGGAATATGTATCATGAGTTTATATATGCTCTATAAATGAGTTACACCATCAGATTAATGTGTAATCATATGCATTATTAAATATGTGTGCAACAGAGGACAATACCAGACTAGGTGCCTCTGCTTGTCTACCAATGGCTGTGACTTTACTTCACCACCTGTCTGGAAAGTCCAGCCGATGCTTCCGTTCAATGAATTGAGAAAATATATATTTCCTCTGTAACACCCAACTACAACCTGAAACAAAGCTTGTCATAATACATATACATATTAAAATGATATATTATTATAATGTACAACTGAACCTTAGAAAAGTCTCCTAATATTGCCGCTGAGCACTCAACTCTTCCTTCTAGTTGTACCTCCCACTGGACAAAACCACTGTGCAATTCATGTGACTGAATGAAGCAACAAGCAAATATGATAAACAACTTTTAAATGGTTTAACAAATGTAAAATTTGAGAAATTAGACACTCGCCTTGAGGCTTCGAGGCAAACGAATCGATGAGAATGAGATCCAATGTACACGAAAATATCATTTTCTCTCACTACAATGAGTGGTGAGGCATCAACACAAGACCCCATATGAACTTTCCACAGTTCTCTTATTAAACCTTTTTTGGCACCCAACCATGTTGCTTGAATTGATTTCTTAATCTCGGAATTCTTTCCAGCTATTACTTGGTTACAACGACTAATTGCAAAAGATTTGTCATCAACATTCAGATCACTATCCAATTTGAAAACTTTGCGAGGATGATAGTCAGAACCAGGTTCAACAATTTCACTAGATAACCTCCTCAGCTGTGTATTTGCCTCCAAACCGCTATCGTTAGATATAATAGAAAGAGATGGAATATCTCCCAACGTTCCTATATCTACTCTATTGTGAAGATTTAATTTAGGATCCAGGAGAGCTATCATCAGCTCTAATGGAGTAGGAAAAGTATACAGCAATTTCATATTGATTCCTAACTTATGAGAAGTGCGAGCAGCTGAAACTGAATCACCACCCATTGCAAAAAAATCATCATTGTCACCAACCTTTTCAACCATCAAGGAGTCACAAAAGGCCTGTATAAACACTCATGCACATCAATCATTCCGGAAAGGATTCATTCTTATACAAAACTTAATGATTAATTAAAAAAAATATATACAGGATCTTCTACAGCTAATAGCTTAAAGAGTTAAAGTTTATAAAAGGATTATAAATTTGATATATATTAAAATGCTTCACAAGTTCGAAAGAAACAATGTTAAAGACCAACTTCACAGTATAAACATCAGCAGGACAAAGCCTAGAGTGAGTAACTACATCATACAAGGTCAACATTTGAACTAACTTGTATGATATATCCCAATGCAATCAAAAGGATAGTTTAAGCAACTACACTCACTGTGACAAATGGCAAAAATACCCGTACCTGATGGGGAACCCAATACCCGCACCCGATTTGACCGGGGATGGGGACGGGTATGGGGATGTAAATCTAATCCCCGATGGGGATGGGGACGGGGATGGGAAACCGTAAATCCCCTATCCCCATACCCGAACCCGAAAATACTATATATATTTATTAGAAAATCACTTTAAGTTCTTATCTATATTTTAGAATCAATTTTAAGTTTAAAGCTTTTGTTTAATACTTTTTATGTGTTATACTTTGTTAATCATTTACTTAACATATATATTAGTTTATACAAAGAAAGAAAATGTCAAAATACACATTCTCCTACATATCTTCTACTAAGATAAATTCATGTTCATTCAAAAAAGGTATCCCCAATACCCGACGGGGATCCCCGATACCCGATGGGGATTGGTATGGGGATGTAATTTAATTACCCGACAGGGATGGCGATTACAAGTGAAAATCGAGTACGGGACAATCCCGCCCCATTGCCATCTCTAAATTGGCTAGTTTAAGACTTTAAGCAACTACATTTGTGACATATTTCAATGCAATCAAAAGGCTGGTTTAAGCAACTACATTCATGATAAGATCGAACACCACCAATCACCACAAAGACGTGAGAAATCAACACACTACTAATAGCCAATCAAAAATGTAAACAGAAAATATAAACACAACATGAAGAGTTACTTGGTTCGACTTATAGAGTCTAATCCACTACCACAAAGAAACTACAAACTTTGTGTTACAAGAATGGAGACTCACTCTCAACACTCTATTCTCCACACACAAAGTTTTTAATCTCTCACACTCTTCTTACTTTCTTCCATCCTTTTTGGACACACACACACACACACACATATATATATATTAAGCTTGCTTGGTACTCTTCTAATAGCAAGCTTGCTCACTACTCTTCATTAGCCACACTAAAGTCAAATAAAGACAAACAATAATTATGGGTCATCTTTTTCAACAATTCACTGTGACAGACTAAGGAAAACCATAAGAAAAAATAAGAGTATATCATTATGAATTATTCACGATAAAAAAATCAAATGTGACAAGTTGTGTTCTTTCCCTCCAAAATTATGAAGTTACTATAGTGTTTGCGAATATTCTTTTCTTTTCCTTCTGATTTTGCTCATCCAAATTTCAATGTCTTTGGTTATCTACATTCAGATCAAGGGGACTCTCGAAACTGGTTCAAGTTTGACACATCTGCCTTAGTATCAGGTCCAACTCCTGGCATTCGATCTCCAGCTTATAGAGTTATAGTTATAGTTTAAGGGAATCTCTTTTAATATCATATTTAATATATATATATATATATATAAAATACAGATTTTAGACAAAAGTGGAAAACAATGTCGTTAAAACAGCCTGGGCTATCATAACATATGCCACATGACAAATAATTATATTAAATTTAATTTTCTTTTTCTTATCTATTTGCAGGTAGAGGAGCAGCCACAAGCATTTAAGGAAAGCTGAAGAGAAGAAGGAGGTCTAACCTCTTTAATTGTTTGCAAGAGACTCGCATCAGAAACCTTGTTGGTGTCACTGCCAATAGTATCTGACATGGGACACTTCAAACCAGCCAATAATTTGTAATCTACCTTCCCAGATGACGACGTCGGTATTGCATCAACAAAGAAGAACCGACTAGGAATCATAGGTAATGGGAGTTTGTCAACCATCCAACCTCGAAGAGAATGCCTCAAACTTTGAATAGAATCATGCCCTAACTTTGTGACTACATGTGCTTCAAGATATGCAGTTTCTCCTTCAACACTGTTACCTATCACAGCGGCATCATCCACATCTTCATGTGTTCTTATTGTGTTTTCAATTTCCTCCAGTGCAATGCGATTACCATTCACTTTAACAGTACGATCATGTCTCCCTACAAAAACTAAGTCACTGCCTGGAAGTTTTGTCGCAAAGTCACCTGTTTTGAAGTAAAGACGACTTCCCTTTTCATCATCCGAACAGCAAAATGAAGAGTCTGGAAGATCCTTTACAGCTTTGAGAGGGATAATATCATGATTTAAGTACCCTGTTGCCATGCAAAGTCCAGAGACATATATTTCTCCGTACCCAGGTGCGTCTTGTCCAACAAGCACTATCTCACAGTTGCGCATAGGTCTCCCTATTGGAACAGTACTGAGTGATGCAGTCTCCAAAATTGACGGTAGCCTTTTGCAGTCAAAATATGTAGAATCACCTGAAACCTTAGATTGAAAGCTAAATGCATTAAAGAGACTAATCTGAAAGCCGCATATGCAGACATATACATAATGTTATTTTAACAAGCATTCCAGGATCTTCTACTCACCTCTGTACTACCATATAAATTCAAGATGGTCGTATCAGGCAATAACTTTGTAAGAGAAGTCCACATAGATAAATGAAGTGTTTCCCCACTCAGGACTAACAATTTTAAAGAATTCTGAATCATTGTTATATCTGAACTTTGAAGAGTTGGAAGAAGCATCCTCATTAGTGATGGTACAGCAACAAGCCTATTAATAGAATAGTCCTGCAATAATAACAATGCAGAACTAGGTAACGCAATAGATATGCTAACATCATGGTAACACATGGAACCCCAAGACTTGTGGTATCTCAAAGAGTTTAAGATTTAGTCCGTTCGAAAAAGATGATTCACAAAAATAAATGCATTTACAATTGCTTGTTACATATCAAAAAATTGTTTATTGATATACAGCTCACTGGTTACAAATACATCCTATCAGGTAAACATAATTACATCTACAAAATATTGCAACTATAGGCTTCAGTTATTATAAAGAAGATGAAAGATAAAAATATACTCGTATCAAGTTACCTGAAGAACATAAAGGTTGACTTACGAATACACTCACACGTCTAGATTTATTCATATGTATAAGTATAACTAATGAGTCATTAGCATAGATGTTCCCCAATTTATTATTTATTTCAGTTTCTTCACATAAAAATGAAACAAACTTGTATACAACATTTTTTGTTGATGTACCTTTAAATACTCGGTGATGGTAAGTATATCCTTTTTCAAAACACTGAAAGAAGGAATAACCAAAGTACAACTGGTAAGTAGAGCTCCGAGAATTTCTTGGAGATGATCAATAAAGCCTACAGATGTTTTGAACATCAGAATTTCCTCACCACTTAACGGATACATGTCCTGCATCCATAAGAAGCGGTTCAGAAGACCTGAAAGATGCAAAATGCGCATGGAGAAATAAGAACAGACAAATTAAATAATAAGAATATATCAAGCACCCTAGTTTAGATGGTAAGCTTATTATGAACTTTGACAATAGATAAGAGCCCTAAATAATCAGTTTCCAGTAGCAACAAGTTGCAACACGATAACGATGCCAAAGCCTCCCAAACAGTAGGTGAGAATGTAATAAAACATACTGTACATTTTATCATTATTAAATTGCATTTTCAAATTATAACTATCCTGATCCCTTCAATCCCTTCAATAATCACATCATATAATAGTCTCTCACTCAATTATTTACTCCAACAATATCCTACAAGCGGCCGAGTGTTGCTTTGTAAATAATCTACACACGGAATAACTGACAAAAACTAAACATATCATCATCAGTCTTCAAGTTATTTTACTGAAGAAGAGAAGTCATGTCACGATACTACACTGAAGTTGCAACTGATAGAACATTTATAATGGCATGAGCAATATATAGTTAATGTAATTATTGCTCACCTTGTTCAGTACCACAGACACCTTTAGGTTTTCCAGTTGATCCAGATGTATACATCAAGTAACAGAATGGTCTCAACCTCTTACTCTCACATGGCCAAAGCAAAGAAGGAGAAGCAAAGTGCTTGTTGGGTTTGGACTTCATGGAAACTACTAAAACGGGACAACCACTATCAGCGAGCCAATGATTCTCGTGGATCTGGTGAATGTGTTGTCCATCAAACGAAGTAGAACCACAAAGGATAAGGCTGGCAGTTGAAGAGGATATGACGGATAATATTCTTTCTTTTGGCCACGAAGGATCTAATGGCATGAAAGCCTCCCCACATCTCATAACAGAAAGAACAGATACAATATATTCTACAGAAGGTACCATGTATATCCCCACAATTTGCGAGGTACCCATGGAATGATCAATAGGAAGAGTGCCTGAAAAGTCAAATAGCTTCCGGTTAAAAATCAAGCCAGCAGTATTCCATGACACTCAGAATTTATGAATACGTTCCAACTGTCATACTTATTTCACTATTAAATTATCAGTATATAAACGAGTGTTACTTTCTAGAACGCTATTACTTCTCATGCTACAAAACTTACAGTAAAAACCAAGAATGTAAGAATTGTAATATCCGACAAAACTTTCAGTAATAATGAAATGTATATTTATCCATTATTGATGCTACCGCAATTCACATGAATTCTTGTCGAAATTTAACCACAAAGAAGAAACTTAACTTAGTTTAAAACCAATGAAACTTTAAAAGAACAACTTTTGACCTGAAACTAAACCAATGGAGGCAACATATAACCATACAATCGGTATGCAGTATATGAAAATTTGTGTTAAGCGTTCTTCTTAGCATATTTCTAGGGTCCTGTGAACATCTCATACATATATTAACTTATGCATAATAATTGCATAAAAATCGCAATCTGACTACTCTCCGCCTAGGCCGATTACTCCCTACAAGTTTGACAAATTTCTCTTAGTCAAGTATTTGGGACGAGTCTTCCGAAATATATTCAACTTTAACTCAAAAGCTATTGTCGGAATCCAACTATTCTACCAAATTCTTAAATTGTTATCCGTTGATACTTTTGCTTAAAATATGACGTGGCAAGTTATACAAATAATGCCACGTCAGCTAAAGCATCATCCAATACATACATATACATCTATAATATAACTAAAAGAGGGGGTTGGGGGTACACCTGGCACCCCTAATACTCCATCCTTATTAATCCTCTATTTTTTAATATATATTTAATAAAACATGGCAGATCTTTAATAAAAAAAATCTTATAAAAAAAATCTTTATTATTAAAAAACCTACGGCAAAAATAAGAATCTACGATCGACTACCAAAAAGGTTTTTTGTTTCTCTTTTTATTTAACTAAAGTTGAAAAAAAAGGGTAAACTGAAATCAATGTATATATGGAGTTAATTTTCATATGTTTCTTCTTTAGCTTTCGTATTGATTAAGTTGTGATATTAGTCATACACTTTTTGTTTCTCTTTTAACTAAAGTTGGAAAAAAAAGGGTAAAATGAAATCAATATTTATATGAAGTTAATTTTCATATGTTTCTTCTTTAGCTTTCGTATTGATTAAGTTGTGATATTGGTCATACACTTTTTGTTTCTCATTTTATTTAACTAAAGTTGAAATAAAAGATAAACTGGAATCAATATTTATATGGAGTTAATTTTCATATATTTATTCTTTAGCTTTCGTATTCATTAAGTTGTGATGTTGGCCATACACTTTTTGTTTTATAGTTAGTATAAAATTTATATAACTTGAGACTACCCGTCCAATGGACGGGCTTGAACACTAGTATACATATATGATATGATAACAATATATAAACTTTGTACTAAAGTCGAAAACGTTTCGAAACTCGATATACCTGATGAAGAAGAAGGCGAAACAACGAGAGAAGGCTCGCGGCCACCGTGAAGGATGGAATGGAGACGAAGGCTAAGGGAATCAACGGCTTCTAGAATATCCGAATATGTGAAGGTTACGTCATCATCTTTATATACCGGAGGTGGATGCGATTGGTTATCAAACGTTGTCGTTTTGGAGTGAGAGTCATCGCGGTGACGGCGTGGGGAAGCGTGAATGACGGCGATTTTGTTAGGGTTTTTGGATGCGGATTTTTGGAATTCATGTGGAATACAACAACACCTGCTGCTAATTGAAGTCGAAGATAAATCATTCTGGTTCATTTCTCTTTTTCTCTCTCGTACGAGAAACCCGCCAAGAAATGGAATTTGGGACTGAACAACCCAAATCAATTTTTACTAACCCTTGATTTTAAACACATTTTTAACGACTTAACCAGAAAAAGCCAAAAGTCAACATAAACCATAATAAAAAAATATGGATAACAACGGTCACCTAAAAATCTAATTGTTTTCTTTTAAGGCTGTGTGGTATAAGGCGTTACCAAATACGTCTAGAAGTGGTCCCACACATAGCACGCCTCCTTCATCCGTCCATTTTATCACGCCCATTCAATTTTTTTTCAAAAAAGCTCCTCGGGGCACTATTCGGAGCGTTTTCGGGGTGTTCCGAGGGAGAAAAAGTGAAATTGAAGGAGAAGAAACGTCTTGCTCCGTTCGGCCTAAGTCATCAGTTATCATAAAGAACCGTCTAAATTTTTATTTATTTTATTTATATAAATTCTAGTTAAAACTACTTGTTATGACAATAATACCCTTATAAATATAACAAACCTAATATACCCTCAAATAAATTTACGTTTTAAATGTGATAAAATAGTTACTAAAAATGCTAGGGTTTTCTTATGTTTATGTGTTTACTAGATGATAAGGGTTTAAAATTATTCTATTGTGTGTTGATCTTCATCGACATCTCCACATTTGTTGTTAGAGGTACACAACGGTAAGGATAAATATATTTTCTCTTATATTGTTATTTTATTGTTTACTTGTTTCCTGCTTTTATACTATACATGATAGTGTGCATTTTTAATTATATATGTCCTTTTGTGCATGGACTAGCTTGTTGATGCAATATTAACTAAACATACTTACGGCACATAGCTGTTGGCTCGATCGTGTTTTATAACCATATTTTTACGGTATGCATATAATTCATTTTCATGGGATTTCTATATATTATTTGTTATGTGTGGCATTTTACTTTATAAGTTCATATGTATAATGGGTAAAGAAAAATAAAGAATCGGGTGTTGATGAGGATTAGTACAAAGACCTATTAAAGAGATAGTATTCAGGTGCATAATGAAGTGGCATAATTGGTATTCTAGTGTATATTTATTATGTATAATGAAGGGGCATAGTTGTCATTTTTAATTTTTTATTTTGTAGTGTTAGCATAAATTGGTGTAAATGGAAAACGATGAAATAATTGGTTGGCCTTAGTGGACATTATCCCTAAAGTGTATATTTATTATGTATAAATTTAGATGGCCTATAAGTCTCATATAATAAATTGGTGGCCTAAAAGAAAATAATGAAATAATTGGGTGGCCTTGATGGATATTATCCCTAAAAAATAACTCTAAATGTTGTCCTTTATGAATTTTGGTCCCGAGGCTTGTTGAGCATGAAGATCGAACTTTTGACTTCTATCTTCCAAGGCATGGCCTCTAACATTTGATCCAACCAAGTTGGTTTAACCATAATAAAGAAGCGGTGATATTTCTATCATCACTTTTGATGGATCTACCATAATTATACATTAATGGTTTGTACAATCAGCTGTATAATACGATACATTTATCAATTGTGAGAATATCACCACTCATAATAAAAAGTTAATTTCATTAGGTGCTCTTGTGTTTGTCCAAATAGCGTTTTTTATTTTGTGTCTTTTTTTATTACTAGGATTCCCTATGGTTGATATTAATTATTCCACCTATCTTTGTGTCTTTTTTTATTACTAGGATTCCCTATGGTTGATATTAATTATTCTACCTATCTTTTTGACTAAGGGTCCGGTTTTTTTTAAGGCATAGGGGTATCATGATGAATGCATGATATCCCATTTAAGTAGCGGCTTTGAGTTATCTGAACACAAAAACATAAACTCTAGCAAATTAGTAGCATGACTCAAAAATGACAAAACAATCTTAAAGCAGTAACCTATCATGTATAGAAGATATCAAAAGCTAATTAATATCCAATAAAAATGAAAGCCAACTAAATCTACTTAAAAAGTTACTAAGCAACACAACTTCCCGCCATCATATCAGATAAATCATTTGAATATATTTCAATCGTACTTGAGAAAGGTTGTATCATGGTTTAGCGATGGTTTTAGATTTGAAATATAAATGGGAGTGGAAGTATAAATATAGATATGAATCATAAGTGGGAGTGAAAGTATAAATATAGATTAAGCGATTCTCTAAAAATCATGAGTTTAGTGATTGTTTTGGATTTATACTATAAAAATAAATTCAAGTGATTCTTTAAACATCATGCGCTATCTTTATATTAACTAGCCTGGTATCCGCGCGTTGTGACGACAAAAAGTGATGACAATATAAAACATGCGGAGGTGATGGAGATATAGAGGCTGAGATTTTTTTAAAAGCATCTTACGCAGTGTATAAAATCAAAATAAGGATGTGTTAAGATGAAAGGTAAATTTGACATATCAAACTATCAAGTTCTTAAATTTAAAAAGGAGGGTCAGTAGTATAGATATAATAGATAACTTCATCCTTTTTTATTCATGTCAACAATTGATTGTCAATCACGTTAACTTGTATAATATTTCCAGAATGCGATGTCTACAAACTTTCAGGTAATCTTTCTCTACAAGTAAAGACAACAAAGACAACCCGTGATCCATTAGTTTACGCAATTTTTGTTTTTTCATGCCGGGTAATGAAGATCTTTCTATACTGCAAGAATTTTAGTAGAGCCTTGACATTTTACAGAAAGTTTAAATCAAGTAGAAAATGAAGTAAAATAACACACCCTTGTCACTCTGACCCATTGATTCCGATCTAAATAACAAAACCTTCTAAAGAAGTCTTATTGTTCGTTACTTCATTTCTACAAAGAATGAGCGTATAATATCACTTTATCTATATCGACGAATAAATAGTTTCATGCTTTTGTCTTCCTTCTTTCATCCAACGCCTATTTCAGCACAAAAAAAAAATGGGAGTAGCGAGTTAAGTAAGTTCCCCCTTCATAAATATCGGAATAAATCTGTTTAAGAATGGTCAAAGTGTTTAAATTGAAATATACCTTGCTTTGGAACATTCTCATAGTGAGCACCACAGTGTCGCGCATTCTACAGAAGAAAGAAAATAAAATACGTAACCATGAGTCCTTGTAAAATATTAGAAGGTAAATCTCAAGGTTAAAGTGACAAAAAACAAAAGGTATCATTTGATGATTTAGGTCAAAATCATTGCTGTCGAATTTGAAGTTAGGCGTGTTTTTTGCAAATTTGCATCAAAACTGTAGCTTCTATTTCAAATTTGGGAAGTAGTTTGTATGCCCCGGAGAGTCATAGTAGACCTACTTTTTTGACACAAGAAAGTCATACAGCTAGTAAATAGAAATGTAAAGTCAGTGTAGTACCGAACATCATTAAATGCATTGAAAGGATGTGAAGAACCATTCGGACGTGTCAACACAAATTGCGTACTAACCCCAGCAGGGATTTTAATCTGCAACATATATACACAAACGATGATAATTATCAACATCAAAAACATAAAACATACTAGAACCGATTATAATATTTATAACTCCATAGTTCCCATGAAAATTACAACTTTTATTTCAGGTAACTTTTCATGTTCTAATATACCTGTTCAAGCACTGTCATTGGTATCAAAAAAATAAAAGAACATGATTCCCATTTTGTCAATGTTCAAGTGTATTTAAGACATAAGGTACAAAGGGATGACTTTCTAACCTCTTATATTGTGTTTTTCATTGCGAACTTATCATCATAGTTATGGAAATGCAAAAGAAATAAGCAAATTTAGACAGACTAGGAAAATAGAAACGATAAAGTTAAGTCCATCATACTTGAAATATTTGTCCAACATTGCTTGTTCTCACAAGTTACAAAATGTAGCTGTTCATTCCGAGAATGATGTATGTTTGCAGTAAAGCCAAATATGCCTAGAAAGTCAATTAATCACATAATTTAACACATCCTTAAAGCAAGTATAGAGGGGAGTTGAACGAATAACTAGCTTAATAGTTCAGATGACTAGTTTGTTTTGTATAGAATATGGGTGGCAAAATAGTTGGGTTGGGCAATTTGGTTAAAAAGTTGAAACAGCTAATTTTTTGTTTGTCGGATTGGATTGACCCAAAACACTGTCCAGACAATCTACAATTTGCGTACACAAATTGTGTACATATTTTTCTGATAAATATAATTGTATAGCTGTATTACACACGTAATCAACATTTCATCAACAAATTAGCAGGGACATTTAATTCATTGAAAAAGATATTTTTAACCCGTCTCAACAAAATTCAGATTTTACTCACTTGTATCAGAGGATAAAAACCTAAACCTGATCAAGCTATGTATAGGTACCACCACTCCATAAAAGCATGATAATTCAGTCACAACTACATAAATGCATGAAATATCTGTTTTACTTACTGATATATCATTGGTATATCTCTCGTCGATGATAATAGAATGGGTCCGGTTGATCTTTATTTGGTAGCTCGATCGTCTCAAAGAGAACGTTGTTTGTTCCCAGTTCTCAGAGGAATCCATCTGCAAAAATAAAAGCATTGGGTGTTATAACATAAACCGAAAGAATCTTGTTCACAAATTAATTGGCCGTATAAAACTATAAAAAGCATTTTCGGATCAACTTCATGTAATTTGTATATAAATTTATTCAGTAATACACCTACAAATGAACTTCAAGATGAAAGAAACTGTACCAGAAGCAAAACACCAAATGATGCTTGACCATCTGACATATATTTGTCAATTTCTTGTTGCATTTCTGGATCTGCAACAAATGACATTTCAAGAGATAAGAATGAGAAACATGGAACTTTACTTTCAGCAAATTATTTTTCACTGGCACACCAAAAAAACTAACCACATGTTATTTTGTTCTGCTCATTGGCAAAGAGTCGCACTATTTCCCCCTGACAGCAATAAAGTTTCACAATAAGTAACGATGGCAGGCATGTTCAATCATTAATATGAAAAAGACAAAGCATACAATGGGGTGAGATATGATACCCTAGAAGATATTTACGTGATACATTTAATGTTTTTACATTTCATTATTTCAATAGTATTAATCTAGGCATATAGAGAAACAAAAATTAACTTAATAAAACGTTAATTTGCCATGCGCGATTGAGATCATACAGTTCTTACCATTCCATTCGTAATATAACAATATGTAAATGTGTAGGTACATTTTCATATGTTTTCATAGTGTTACGTGATACTTTATATTGTTATATATGTTTCATAACATTAGATAGAATGTGGTTACGATATCATTTAGTACGATTTTGTATCATTTTCTTCTATGTCATACAAAAAGGTAAACTTCACTGTAAGAAATGTATTGACAACGTTCGAGGAGTACCTGATGACCTTGGTCATCCATTGGTATGCACTCAACAGCAATAAGTTTATCGACATCATCAGCTGTAACTATATATTCCGGATTTGTGGCCCCTGTGTCATACAGAAACTTGTGGTTGAACAACAATTGATAGTGATGACACTTCATAGAATTACAGTTTTACAATTTGGACATCCGACATCCCATATCAAATGGGAAGCACTATCATAACAGATTAAACCACATGGCATGGATGGGTAACAATTAAAATAGATTTGGAATGAAGCATGTTACTTTGTAGTATAGGTTAAAGCAGGCTAGGTTAGGTAGAATGACCCGCAAATAATTAGTTAATATGTTCCTATACCAGATCAGTCCATTTTAAAAATACATAATACTATAATTACCAAATATAAAACCTTGAAGGTTATTGTATTTGATTATAATTAATAGGGATTACAAAAGGCTTATATTTATAGAGTAGCCTAAATCAATATATGGAAAACTAATACTATGGAAAGTAGATATATGGAAACTAACTAATATATGTCTAACACCCCCCCACAAGCTAAGGCCGGGGAGCGACCTTTAGCTTGGATCTTATGTCAAGGAATCAAGCAGCGGAAAGTGGCTTTGTGAAGACATCTGCAATCTGGTCATTTGTGGAAATAAACTGTATAGATAATTTTCTTTCTGCAACTTTTTCTCGAACAAAGTGAAAATCGACTTCAACATGCTTTGTACGTGCATGAAAAACTGGATTTGCTTAAAGGTATGTCACACCTAGATTATCACACCACAACGTGGGAATGTTCTTCATTGGAACTCGAAGTTCATGTAAAAGAGCTTGTACCCATGTAAGTTCGACAACGGTATCTGCCAAGGCTTTGTATTCGGACTCTGTTGACGACCTAGAGACAGTTTTCTGCTTCCGTGTAGACCAAGAGATGAGATTTGATCCAATGTATATAGCATACCCCTCAGTGGATCGACATGGTCGTCAGGGCAACCAGCCCAGTCAGCATCAGAAAAGGCACTTAGGTTATTGTGATGAGCATCAGCATAAGCATTAAGCTGGTTGTCGAATTTTGTTGGATTAGTAGACCATACTTAACAGTCCCTTTTAAGTATCGAAGTATGCGTTTAACGGTAGAGTAATGGTTGACTGTCGGAGAATGCATAAACTGGCAGACTTTGTTGACGGCATAAGCAATATCGGGACGAGATAAAGTCACATATTGAAGTGCACCAACAATTTGACGGTACCTGACAGGATCATCGAAAGGAGTACTGTCACCCAGAGATAGATTAGCATTAGGAGCAATCCGCATTGGCATTGGATCGGCTTTAGAAAGGTTTGCACGATCAAGAAGCTCAAAAACGTACTTCTGTTGTGATACAATGATATCATCTCCACGTGGAGTAATCTCAACACCTAAAAAATAAGAGAGTTTACCCATGTCTTGAATTGCAAAATAGTGGCATAAGGAGTGAACCACATGATCAATGGCATTGGGGTTGTTCCCAGTTAACACAATGTCATCAACGTAAACGAGCATGTACATTAGTGAGCCACCCATGGAATAGATGAATAAAGATGGATCTGTTTTTGAGCATGTGAATCCAAGGTGTTGAAGAGTACTTGATAATCGTTTAAACCACGCTCGTGGGACTTGTTTGAGGCCATATAAAGATTTGTGTAAATGACATACATGATCCGGTTTGTGTGGATTAACAAAGCCTTAGAGTTTGTTCTAAATAGACAGTTTCTTGGAGATCACCATGTAAAAAGGCATTTTGGACATCAAGTTGTCGTAATGACCACTTTTGTGCAACAGCTAGAGAAAGGACAAGACGGATGGTAGTGGCCTTAACAACAGGACTGAAGGTCTCCTGATAATCAATGCCGGATTGTTGTCGAAACCCTTTGGCAACCAGGTGGGCTTTGTAACGTTTAACAACCCCAGTTTGATCTCTCTTCGACTTATAAACCCACTTACAATCAACCACATTAGTGTTTGGGGACGGGGAACTAAAGACCATGTCTTGTTCTTTATAAGAGCTGAGTATTCATCAGCCATGGCTTGGCGCCATTGAGGAGAAACATTAGCTGCGGTAAAGGTAGGAGGTTCACTGTCAGTATAAAGATTGGAAGCATGGGTTGTAAAGGATTCGGCATTGTATTTTGTGTTTGGTTTTGGATTTTGCCTTAAGTTTGGAGGGCGAGTACGATGTGAGGTAGGTGGAACAGATGTGGTTGAAGGTTGTGATAGAGGTAAAGTGGCAGTCGTGGGCTGCGGAGATGGAACAGTGTGAGCCGCTGACGATTGCTGGTAACTATCAAAGGCAGATGTAGCGGGCTTATAATTGCGTTGGTAAGTGAGAAGAAAGGGACCCGGTACATGGTGGTTTGAAGGTAGAGTGTCGGGCGAAATAGGAACAGTTGTGGGGGTAGGAGTAGGTTTCGCATTTGTGCTTGTAGCTAGATTGTCGAATGAAGTAGGAATCATTGTCATGGTGGGAGTTTGTTCAACAGTCGTGGTTGGAGTTGGTGTTTGAGTAGTTATAGGTTCAAGATATAAAATTGGAGTGGGGTATGATGAAAAATACGATTTGGTTTGGATAGGTGTGGAAACTTTGTTTGGCTGTGAAATAAAAGGAAAACGGTGTTCATTAAACCGCACGTGACGGGCAATATAAATGCGGTCAGAAGACGGGTCAAGACAACGATAGCCATGATGCGTACCACTCTACACCCGAAGCTAATGGGATCAGAGGTGTTGTGTAATTCAAAGTTTAAATAGGGTAATTGAAAGAGGACAAATTGTATAGATGTTAGGGTTTATTGTAGCCGGAATTGTGGCCGGAATTTTTGGTGGTTGGTCGGTTTTATGGCTCTGATACCATATAATTAATAGGGATTACAAGAGGCTTATATTTATAGAGTAGCCTAAATCAATATATGGAAAACTAATACTATGGAAAGTAGATATATGGAAACTAACTAATATATGTCTAACACCAAATTAATTGATTGCAGAAAAGTATAAATACCAACTTAGTCCATTCCATGTCAAAAAAGTATAATTCTTATAAATCCATCTCAAGAAAAGAATAATTAAAAACTAGCATATTTTCCGATGAGGTGGTTGCCACGTCCTCTTTTCGCCTGACCAAATTAGCCCATTTCAATTAAGTCTAGTTACCAAGTAGGGGCATTATCGATTTAATTACCAAAACCGACCACCAACCTAGATTGTAGAATCATAATTTAAAACAATCGAGGATTAAAGATAACCAGGGAGTAGTCAAACAAGTTTACTGATATACACAAGCAAATGATGCAAGTCGCTGACATGGAAAGGTCTTTAAAAACTTACCCTCGATGTACTCTCTAGTGCCGTCCTGAAGGTGACGAACCCACTGAAACAGGCAAACAAATATGATGTATATCAATAAAGGGATAATGGCATGTGACAGTGATATATGTATCCAAGTGCACTACACTTTTGTGCTTCATTTAAGCAATGTAATAGTAAACTGTGTTCTACCCTTCTGAAATTCATTGACACAGGGATTAACAAAGTGGAACATTAGTAAAAAAAATATAAGAGTGACGGTACATTGCCTTAGAGTGTATAATAAAAGTATGTTGCATAGATTAGTACATTTGTTAAAGTAAATGAATATTACATGCTGTTATCCCTTTAATAATTTAATTAAAAAACAATCATGCATCTAGTAGCTTCTGTACCTGAAACATGCATAGTGAGGTCCCACGAACCGGAAATCCACAGCCTAAAAGTCTACCACCTGGTTTTGCATCCCCAATAATTTGGAAACTCTCTATACCTGGGCCATCTTCTATTGGGAATATAATATATTAGCATCTATAAGAAGTACAAATCATGCCTATTGTAAGAAGTGCCAACATGGGCAGGAAAGACAGGTTGGCTAACAGGTTTGGGTCGGGTTAAGCTAGCCTGCCACTTCTTATGATCAATCTTTTAGAATATAAATGATAAATGTATCAGATATTGTTATAAATACTATAGTGCTAAAACAATCTAATGTTTGTAATGAAGTGTTTAGAAGGTTTTAAGCACTTGCATACCCTTAAGGCGACTTTTCACCTGTTAGAGACTGTTGACCTAGTTGACCCATATACTTTCTGGTAATATCAGGTACCCAAAATTGACCAATATTTTTATTACCAGGTCGAAAAGGCCACAACTACTTAGCAATAATTATAAATGTTACTTGCGGTTCTATTATATCAAGTAAAATTTAACGTTTCAAACTCTTGTGATTTATTATCTCTGTTACCTTCTAAAGCATAAGAATCAACCCCATCATTCATCCGGGGTGGTTGAAAATAACTATTGTTGGCCCGGTCTTCAAATCTATTATTCACTTGATTATTCTCATAGATATGATCTGTGTTCTGACTGACAAAAAAATTAGAACAATTATCAGTAAACCATTTGGCAGTGAGTACTAACAAAGGTACATTCCGATGCTAAGTTGCTAACTTTTATTATGAAAGACCACTTACATGGGATAGAAATTTGTTAAAATGCTACTAAAAGATACAACGTGTTTAATATAGGTGTGGATATGTTTAAGATTCATTAAGCCAACCTAACAGGTCTTGAAGCAAACTTCTGGTGATTATCATTATCGAGGGACTGATTCATTTGACTATTGATTATCAGGCTATTCCTTCCTCCATTGTCACGTTCAGGTGTGTATCTAGAAACATCATAATTTTGTTCCAAATGCCTTCCACCAGCAGGATTGTTATAGGGAGAAGGTGGGAATTGCTGTTGACCCTGCATTAAGTTACAAATAATTACCAACACAAAAGAAAAAAACACCGACAATTAAAGATTACAAAATCAGAAGTGAAGAAAAGTTATATCTATAGATTATAAGGTGTAACATACTTGTGATACTCTAATCTTCTGCTGCATTTGGTCATGTAAGTGCTGCAAGAAAGTGGAGGTTTGACCAAAGAATTATTACAAAATACATATTATTAAGTAGCAGATGAGCATTACTATCTTTCTACTTACAAAACTCAAACTACGCATACCTCATCATGAATGACAATAACGGTAACAGGTCAATTGGATAATAAAAACCTAGCTAAAATAAATGGGTCAAACTAAATGAACCACTCATGCATGTTAAAAGTCGCCCAAAGTGTATTCAAATGCTACTGTTACTTGAGGCGCCACCTAGGTGCTAAGCTTTCCCATTATACAGTATTTCACTATTTTGAATTTACTTTTACCACTTCTTTCGCATATTCTTAATATACATGTTATGTATTTAATTAAATTAGAGATACATGATATTTAAGGATTATAATATGAATAAATACTATATGTTATATATAAAAGTTAATAATGTTATGTACAACACACAAGGTTGGGGAACACGCAACTTGGACTAGACTCAGAAGCGGGGGAGGGGGGGAGTTACGAGTTTTGGCGACTCGAATTCGGCTCGGCAGACACCGGGATTGAGATTTTATATATAAAATTATTATTATTAAGATAATATGTAACGGAATATCAGAAATACACTAGAAACTTCAAACTTAAAAATGATTTTTTAGAAAAATTAGCATAATACTTCAAAGTTCAAACTTAATTGCTTAGAAACATATACATCATACTTCAAAGTTTGAAACATAGATATTATTGGATAAATTAACAGATAAACAAAAATATCAGTGACATAAACAAAAAATAACTTCGTAATAAAACAAAAGTTAAAAGATAAAGTGATAATTTTACTACAAGTTTATTTAAAAGAATAAAAATTTTGACCATCTTTGACACCACTATGAGACTATATGCACGTTTAGTTTTAAAGGTACAAAAAGAATCCTTAGAGATATATGTGAAGGTTCCCCACTATTCAGATTTTTTATATTAAGGCCACCCATATACTAAAACTACTCCATAGCGCACCCAAGTCTGTATCCAGTTGCTTCTGTACCATATGCACAAAAAACATGCCAAATGTTGAAAATGCTATCTAAATTCCTGACAGATCGATATTTTTAAATTTTTATATTTCATGAGATAGAAAAACATAGTTTTGTCTTTTCAAACTTTTCGAGCGCAGTTTGCATCACCTAGCATGTTTTCGGCCAGATTGGAATAAACAAAATATGATATATGTTTGGGTGGCCTATGAGATATTTTCAATATATAGGTGGCCCAAATGAAACAAATTGAATATTTGAGTTGACACAAACATTATCCCTACATTTTTTTACCTTTATGCTGTCAGAAAGGGCTGTAGCATTCGTCACACGAGGCAAAATCCCATATTCGGCTAATAGTCCCACCAAAGATGACATGAAGATATACCTCTCATCTTCAGCAACCTGGTACATTATAAGGAATCAACAACGTTAGAATATAGAACTTATGGAGAAAGTGGAAATTAATATGAAGCAGAGTAATAAGATCTGATGTAGAGCAAGACTTCAAATAAACCCTCTTAGTTATATGACTGACACACTAGCCTTGGACATATCTCTGTGTTCAAGATATATATTTAGTGTCGTACCGTAAGGTTACAGAAGGAAACTCTAGACAACATACATGACTTACCTTTAACTCGTGGGCTAATCTTAAATTTTCATCAAGAACACCTTTTCTATGAGCTAGTTCATTGGCAGCGGACTCAATTGCTTCATTTTGTTTTTCGTCAAGAGCCTGTCACACGGTCAAAAGATACTACATTATACATAGAAATCTGCTTGGTACATACGGCGAGATGAGCAGAGAGGAAGATTGAGTAGAACAAAATGGGATTAAGTTAAGGCGGGTTAACTTTGGCAAGGTCAAACTGACAAACACTTTTTATCCACAATTTATTTTTTATACAAGTAATGCCTCAAAGATTGTAAAACAAGTTTATTACATTGAAACTAAAGTTTTGGATAAAAAGGTTTAAGATGTCATATAAATTAAAATAGACTTTTGGTGACTTTCAGCCCGTTTGAACCATTACACCCACTTTAGATATAATAGAACTCAAACAACCTATTCGTCAGTCGGAAAAAATGTAATTTGTTATGTTATCGGTAGTCCATAAAATGCAATGTTCGCTCTTGGAACTATTCCTTTGCCAATTTTCCCTATTTGTTCGCTAGCAGTCATTATAAGAAGGTGATTGATTTTGGTCTACAAGGTTTTTCAACATTTTCTGTTTCAACAGGATCTTTTAGATATTTGATACTTATAAAAGCTCTCAAAATACCAATTGATCATAGATCAACTGGTACCATCAGTCCGCCACCATGTGACCAGATGAGCCCTATATCTTGTGATCCATGTGTGAGAATGGTGAGTCACCAGGCATGAGTTCTATGCAGTGTGCGCTCTGGGTACCAAGATTGTACATGGGACTAGAGGGTTCCCACCCATTTACTCTTTTTTAAAAGATCTCAAAATGTTGCCATTTTTGGGACAAAGGAATAGAATTCCTCAGAAAATATAAAGTGTGAACACAGGAAAACACCAGACAAAAATAAGCTCGTTATATTTAAAGGAAATAGGACAAACCAATCGTAACTCTGAAAATTTCTTCTCCAAAGTATACTTTTCATTCAATAATTGTCGTTCCTGATATCACCAAATCAAATTTATAGATAACTCAACTTTAAAAAAGAGCCGAATAACAAATAAGGCAAAACAAGCAAGACAAGATGTACCTTCACACTAGCAAAGGTAATTTGTTCCCGGAGATGCTGGATTTCTTCCTTCTGAGCTTTAACACGTGCAACTTGTTCCTATGAAATAACAATAAAAAAGATGCCAAAGATATAGTGATGGCCTAACGGGTAATGAGTGTACTGGGCAATGGGTCAAATTGTCTGAGTTAAAACAGGTCAATTTTTAATGCGGGTCAAATTACGTCGACTAATCGTCTAATCCCATAAAAACTGTTTTGTCCTTCATATAATATATATATGTGTGTGTGTGTGTGTGTGTGCGTATTTGCTATAAATTATTGACATGTTAATTATAATTACAAAATCAAAAAATTTAACACTCTGCATAGATAGTGATATAAGAAGTCATACACCATAAATGCATTGTAACTTTGTAAGTGACTTTCGCCCCATTTCACCCGTCGCCCTCGTAGCTAACTCTTAGTTGGCCACTTTTTAAAATAAACGCAACCAAAATCGACCTGTTCTGATAGTAAAGGGGTAGAAAATGCAATTCCCGTGAGTAAAATTAGTTAGACATGTAAAAATGTCAGTTCATGTAGCATACCTGTTCCTCCAACGAATAATCGGTATTGTCATTTTCCCTGGAAAATAGACCTGTTTGAGGATTATGCCTAAAAAAAAAGTACTTACGCATTCGGAATCCTTTATAAAAGGTTAATGGCGATTGACATGGATAAGACAAGAATATATTCCAACTATATTACCTGCTTGAAGAATCAGAGGGCCTCGTCTGAATACCGATGGTGCTGTTATTATTCATCAAGTTTCTATCAGAAGACATTGTATCAAGATTTTCAAGTCCCGTAGAAGACCACATTTAGTTTTAAAAAATATATTTCCCATCGTTACTGGCTAAATGTGGCATTTTTTCAAGATATATTCTCCTGATCCATTGGGAGCAGATCGATTTCAAACCATCATTTCATTTGTAAGTGGCCACACCTGACAATGGTTATGTAGATCAGACATATATTCACAGCCATGATAGAACAATGCAGAGAGGAAACAAGCGACTATAGATGGCAAAGTTGAGGGCAGCAGGCAGGTTGGGTATGGATCAAAATGGGTTGGGTTACATAACACGCATTCTGTTTTATATATCTACGTATTCTATAAAAAATTACTTGTCTATTATGATTACCAAAATTATATTAGTTTAATAATAATCAGATTCATTCAGTGAACTTAGGAGGTTTTACACGATAAAAATACATTTTGGCGAGTTTCAAACAACTTTCACTTTTAACTAACAGTTAATTTTACCCGATAAAGTTAACATAACCCAAACTGACCCACTCATAATTAAGTTGAATTGTTATCTACAATCAACCAAAAACCAATAGTTGTATTTTCAACATCAAGTCGTTTTGATATAATGGGTTAAAACTATAAAAAAAACAAAAACAAAAAAACAAACAAACTGCGTCAGAGACTTTAATTGATACATATGAGAAAATAGGATGATATGCAAATTGTGATCCCTTTATGCCATGGGAAAACTAAAATATGAGCAAGAAAATGATAGTCTTGAGATAGGATTTACTTTAATAAGTACTGAACCTAAATCAGTTTGCTACTTCTAGGCTCTAGCTACAACAAATAAATGGGAAAACGTTTGTGGGTATGGAAAGGTTAGTCCTTTCTAATCAAATTTATCAAACAATTACTTTCAGCCCCTGGGATACATAATTTGATTCTTATATTTATTCGAGGGATATCACTTATCTTAAGCGAAGGATAACACACATACATAAAGATAACTTAACCCGAACTGACCCATTCATAAGTAAGCTGAAATCGTCATCTAAAATCAACCAATGACCTATAGTTGTATTTTCAGCGTGTAAACGTCATTTTTATTTTTATATAATGAGTTCAAAGAAAACTGTGTAAGAGACTTTCTTGAAACACATGAGCAAATAGAAATGCAAATTGTAATTTCTATATGCCATGGGAAAACTGAAATGTGAACAGAATGAATGTCGTGAGATATGATTTACTTTAATAAGTATTGAACCTAAATCAATTTGCTACTTCTAGGCTCCAGCTATAAAAATAAATGGGAAAGCCTTGGAGAGCATGGTAAGGTATTCCTTCGTAGTCAAATTTATCAAACGACTCATTTTAGCCCCCGGTAAAGGGGGAAACATAGTTTGATTATTATATTGTATTAAAGGGATATCACTTATTTTAAGCAAGTGATCAAACACATACATACCTATAACAACCCAGAGAAGACTTAAGTCTAAATAATCGAGACGAGAGACTTGCATGAGCAAACCCAATCTTGAACTTTTTAGGCTTGACAAAACAAAATCCTAGACAATATTTATATACTTCTCCCATGAGTCAATTGAGCTCAGATTCAGCTACGATCACACACAAGCCTAGTAATATAAATAGTTGATATAAACATTGCTAGAAAGAAGTTGCGTACAAATACTTGCTGCATTTCTAGCTGCTATAGACCCAAGGAGCATTGATGTATCGTGTTTCCCTATTAGGCTTATTAGCTAATACAATGAACTAATAAATTAAAATGTCTTGGCTAGTACCTCAAAACTCACATACATTTATCATGACACATTAACTAGAAATTGCAGAAATAAAATTCTCGACCCTTCTAAACCACATCTGATAAAAGAAAGTAGGCAACCATTGTCCATAAATATCCGTACTCAAACATATAAAAGACTACTTTATAGGTAATTTCTAAGAAGCATAACATATACATACTAACTTAAGAAATAAGATGCCTGATATATTTCAATTTCGATCATAGAAAAAAATAAATCTCAATGATCACCATTTACCACAATGGCAATATTTTCGAAAAGAAAGACCAACTAAGCAAAATATTCTAATTGAGAAACCAAACTTCCAAAGGGCAATAATATGCATGTTGACTTTAAAATCTAACCAAGTTATAAGTCCACGAGAAACATTTAAAGATTCCTGGCTGCAACTTATTCTTATGAAAGTCAACTCATAAGTTTATTATGGTTTCCACAAACATTAAACAGACAACATACAACTACTATCTAATCAGAGCAATATTCAGTAACCTATCTTTGATAAAGCTCTTTAAAGTTGTACACTTTCATTTAAACCTAAAGTTGCACTACTCCTAAAGTTCCAAATCAAGAATTAAAAGAATTTCACTTTTTTTTACTTTTCAAATGTAAAGCCTTTTAGTACTTTTTAACTGCACAAATGAACCAACTTACTACAAATTTACAACCTATCATAGTTCTACTCCTATTTAAGTTAACAACATATTCTTCAAAATCTGTAATATTACTAAATGGACCATAACTCATACAAAAAATCTCAAGAAAAATGACACCCACTAGATTTAACAACTAAATAAAGATAACCAGATAATCAAAATCATATCTTGACAAGAAAAAAACACTATATGATTACAATTTATCCAAGATACAATAACCACAGTTAAAAATAACAAAAGATATGAATTGGGTCTATTTACCTGGGTATCAGTAACAAAACCCAAATGGGAAAATGGCAGATCTATCAATAATTGAAAGATAAGTTAGTAGTAAGTTTTGTGTAAATTTGAGTTGAAATTTTTGATAAATTGAGTTTTGGGAGATAGGAGTTGGGTTTAAGTGGTGTGAACAAAGAAATTGCAAATGGAAAAAAAGATTTTATATATCTCTTCCAGGATGGTGCAGAGAAAGAAGGAAAGCGATGGGCATCAAATTCTTGTCAAAATTCTTTTTTAATTGTCATTACTGGTTAGTTATTTTGAAATTTAAATTTGGAGATTTATAATATTTACAATTTTACTTTCAGTATTAAGTTAAAATTTGCCCCTCCAAAAAGTAAATTTGTCATTCATATTATCATAAAATTTTCTAACAAGTCAATTGTCACTAAAAATGTATATAAAAAACAAATTTGTCACTTAAATTGATTCTTAAGACATGACATTAGGGATGCAACTCGTCAAGTATGGATCTAGTTTAGGTGATCTCAAATGCTAACTTGATTAAAAATTCTCACCTCCCAAAACCCGAGTGTATTTCTATTTAATTACTAGCTTTCGGGTAACCTTTCATTAATTGTTTAAAAATATTAATATCATACTTTAAAGTTCAAACTTGATTATTTAGAAATATAATTAAACCAATTTAAGATTTTTTATAAAAAGTTTTTTATAAAGAAAAAAAATAAATTGACCAAAGTTGACCCGAGTTTGACCTGAACCGACCGAGTTTTGACCGAATTGGTGGAGTTTGACCAAGTCTTGTTGACCGGGTTTTAGTCCGATTCAGTCGAATTCGACTGGTGAAGGACCCGATTCTAATTCCGGGTCGGAGTTTTACAACACTGCATTTTATTTTCTTTTAATTATAAGTATGCCCTTAAATGTGGAGATAACAAAATAACAACAATAATAAACTATGTTTATATAAAATAATTGAGAAACTAAAAAAAAAAATATAAACAAAAATTTGCAAACGATACATTGAACTAAATTTATTTTAGTTTATCTTTTTTCTCGCAATCTTGTTTTCCATCACAACCTCTTGGGGAGCCATAAAACATCGAATATTGTTGGAAATGTGGAAGCTAAGGGTGAACAAAAACCGAACCGAAAACCGAAAAAAACATGAAAACCTAAAATACCAAAAATCATTGGTTTTCGTTTTCTAAAACTGAAATTTATGATTCGGTTTTGGTTTCTAATGAAACACCGAACTGAACCAAAAATATATATTGTTTACTTTATTTTATATTTATATCATTTTGTTATTAATTTTTGGTAAATATGTTAATATATTTGCATATATATAGGTGTATAAATAATATCGTTTATATGTTTTAAGTGAAAAAAATACACTACAAGATTGATTTGCTTTAATCATTGTATAATTAAACAGCACGTAAAAGATATAAATAGTTATATATAAAATTTGTTTGAAATTTGTACAACTTACTTTTATGGATTTGATGTCATTGTTGTAGTGTTATTGTTACTAATATTGTTTTGAAAACTTGTTGAAATTAATTATGGTGTAATTATGGTGTATAAACTTATAAACTTTTCAAGCTCAATTTGACCCAAACCACAAATGGTTAAAAATCGACTAAAACCGAAAAACCGAACCGAAATAGACCCAAGTTGAAAAAAATTGAAACCGAAAAAAACGAAACCCAATGATTTTAGTTTTCAAAAACCAAATTATAATGGTTTGGTTTTAGTCAAAAACCGACCCAAACTGAACTGTACTCGCCCTTAGTGGAAGCCATCAAAAACTATTGCACACAACGTTGTACAAATTTTATTTTAAAAGTTTAGTTATTATTTGAAAATTATTTTCCTCAATGGGTAATCTAATGAGAAAATGTCAAAAATGGTCCATGTGCTTTTGTTTCGTTGCAAATGCTACCTGGGTTTTTTATTCTCGTTGTCAACAGTCCCTGACACTAATGTTCGTTAGTTTTGACCGTTTAAACCCCTCACGTGCATACCGCGTGAGGGTATAATCGTCCATTTAACAACCATAGGGACTATTTGTAATCATAATCAATTTCCTATTCCTAATATATACATATATATATATATATATATATAGTCCCAATTAAACCGCTCAAAGGCATGACATTTAATTAGAATAAAATCATGCCCTCTCTGCAGGACTCAAATTTGCTTCACTGGAAGACTTTGTGAAAATTCCTTAATATGTTTTTTCCATGTCTCGAACTCGAAACCTCAAACATATAAAGTTGGTGCTCAAGCACTGAGCTGTAATGGGAAGTACATTATGATCAACAAATTTATATTAACAATCTATTATATACTAATTATTCTTAATTATTTTTATATATGTACTTTTAGACAAAAGATATAATCTATTTATCTATTGCATTACAATATAAACATTAATGATGAATTTAAATTACATACTTCCACACAAGAGATTAGAGCAATTCTAACTTTCACATCGACAAAAAAAAGAGTCTAAGCTTTAAGGTTTGAGTTGTTAAAGTTCACACAGATGTCCAATCAAGATTGTCAATGGGCACAATTCTTCAAAGCTTCATAACTAAAATATATAGTTAACCTTGACTTTAAGATTGTAAGTTTGCTGCTTACTTTCTTCATTTTTTACTGTTATCTCATGTGTCTAGATTTTTGTTTTATTTTTTGGCATAACAATTTGGATTTGTAATCGATGATTTTCATTTTTTCATGTTATTCCTTGAGGTTAGTTAAACTATTTTACACTTTACGAAACAGAATACGAACAAATACTTTTTCTTGTATAATGAAAGTGTGAAAAATATACAAACCCATGAGGAGGGGTAAACTCGGCCCGTCTTGGGCCCATTATATCAAAAGGACACCAATTTATTTTTATTTTCTTTTTGATGTTCGCCATCCTTAATTTATAAACAAAAATTAATTTATATGAATTTAATTCACCACGAGCTCTTGAATCCTCATAAAACACACAGATACATAAGCTGATATACTTACATTATTACACACATATTACATATACTAGTTCTAATACCCGTACGATATACGGTAGCTATATAAATTGTATTATAAAGAACTTCAAATATGTCTCATACATGATTCGCGAGTATGAAATAAATTATGGTTAAAGTAAATCGATGATCGAAACTAAATTATAATAAACAGTAATGATAAATATAATATATGTTTAGCTAGAGTTTTGCATTTACCTTAAATTTTTAGATCCACATCAAAATCGGAATTTGTAAGCATAGTGGATGATGATTTTGGATTGTAAACTCAAGTAATAACTTATCATACTATATTATAAAAAGAATAGCCCTTTTTATTTTCACTTGGCACCCATTAAAATACTTTCACATTCACTACCTACTTGACCTTAATGATTAAATTACACTATCAATCCTTTATGTTTTAAAATATGTCCATTAACCATTTACATCAATTATATAAACAACTCAACGTCGCTCTATCACCAACCGTCGCCGCCACGACTACCGCCGCATCACGTGGGTACCGTGCTAGTTATAATTAATATAAGTAATAGGAGTTGAAAAATTGAGAAAGAGAAAAATATAATTTATTAATGATAAAACGATCAATCAAATAAGGTTTAATACCTTTTGTATTAATAAGTCAAGCGTTAGAGTTTAATTCTAAGTCTAATAAGGAAATTGAATTTATATACAACTAAAAAAAGCCAATTTAACAAAATAAATAAATTAAAAGAACACATGTTGATCAAAAATTATGCCACATATCATTTCAAGAACATGTCAATCCTGTTTTAACTTATTGATAAATGTTGACATACATACATTGTTATCTAAGAGTGTTAATATGTAACAAACCAGTTTTATTATATTATATTTGTGTATTTAACACTTAGTTTATATTCCCAGTTAAAAAGAACAGACCTTCTATTAAAAGTTATAGGGAGGAATGTCAGAAATACCTTTCTGAAACAACATAGCCTAAATAGAATACATCTCCACCCTAAATATGAAATAAAATATATCGTCAGTCCCTCAACTTTTAAAATAATTATACCACCAATTATATTAATTCCATTTACATCAGTAGCCAACACTACTCGTCGTCACTACCATCAGTCGTCGCCGTCACTCATCATCACTGCATTGTCGCTATCGTCGTCACATTGCACGAACACCATGCTAGTTTTTTCATAAATAATATATCTTGTCACCTTTACAATAAGTAACCAATCATTTATTAATCAGATAATTCATTTAAAACACAATTCCAAACACTCAGTATTTGCCTATAAAAGTGATTGTCCGCGTTTAATTAGAGAGAAAAAACAGTTTTAAAAAGCAGGTAAAGACATGCTTTTTCCAACGTTGTTTTAAAAACGAAAATTTTAATTTCTAAAAGCAATCCCAAAGACCTTTTAAAAAGATAAACGGGAGAAGTTTTCGTGAATGTAATTACTAACTATGAACGAAAGTCTATAGTGTGAAAAAACTAAAGTTGTGTTCATAAATAGTTATATTCACGGATACTAATCCCAATGTAAATACATAAAATAGTGAAAATGAACAATGTTGAATACACACAACAAAAAGGATTAAATTGGTTACAAATTTTAACAAAATGCGCAAACAAAGTTATACATACAACTATACAAGAATAACAAAATGTTATAGTTTATAACTTGCTAAGTTAGTAAATGGTCGACCTATCAAAGAATTACCTTATTACATTGAGTTGGATACATCCATTGTAAAAAGTTAAAAATTTATTACGTACAATTATAATTTTTAAAGTTCGATAAACATAATGAATAAAGTTTATTATACTTAAATGCATTAATCTATTTATCTTCTAAGGATGTTGCAAGTAGTAGAAATTATCATTTACCAAATGATTTTTATTATTCCGTCTCTTCTTTACCGGGATATGATGTTTGTCATTTGACTGATTGTATCGATCGATATAATAATAAATATTACAAGTTATATGTAGACAAGTTGCACCTAAAAAACCAATGTGATAATAGCCGAGTGATACCCATCACTCATGATGTTTAGGGCCCATTGAGGAAGTCTTAAATGACGAAGGTTTGATCTTTGGGGATGACTATATCTTGTGGGAATTAAGTGGAGATGTTTCACTGACACTTAAATCCTTACAGAATGGTATAAGTGGGTATCCAAACTAAGGGATACCGACGGCAGGGTTCCTTTCTTCAAGCCTAAGTCGCACACTCGCACCTAACTAAAATAATCAAATAAGATGTTTAGTTATAAGATTAATTAAATAAAGTAGTTGTTTTGGAGTGATCTGAGAACATGCAAACTGAAATAAAATAGAGAGGAGTGAGATTGTGTTGGATAGTTGGTATGGACCAACATTAGCAGCCTTCCATATATAGAAAGTGGTGGTTAATTTATTTGTCTTTTATTGCCATTTTTAGTTAATTGAAGCTAACAATGTTAAATTAATTTTCTTAATCTATATATATATATATATTGAAAAGTTATTTTGAGAATCACATGTGATCATAGCAATATTTGTGCACATGTGATCATGAATCCAAATCTCCACATAATTGTATAACGGATGATAATTCATGCTCCACACAATTATAAACTTCAAAATTACACATAAGTTATTCAGAAAATAATCAAAAAATAATTTTCATGTAAAGAACAATCATCGGTTGGGCTTGATTTGAAAAGTTCTCAAAGGTTCTCGCAAAACAAAGTTCTCAAAATAACTTTATCATATGTATATATATATGAGAAAAGAGAATATAAGGTTGTGTGACACTTAAGCTTAGGTGTGAAACTCCCCACATACTAATATTTTATTATTTATTGTTTAATAAATAAATTTCTGGGCCCCATGATTTTTATGGTTTAAAAAATTAATATGTGAGTGTCCGACATTTAAGCTTAGGTACCTAACAATCTTATATTCTTATCCCATATATATATATATATATATATAATCTTATAACACTAGGTATAAAAAAATGCCACCAAAAGTAAAACGACTTCCACTGATAACAAATCTAGAACATAATAACATACACAATAAATGTCACTACAAGTCTACAAATATTATTATTAAAGACACCACTTTTCGCAATTGTCACTGTAAGTTTGTAAGTTTATATTGTAGTATCACTTTTTTAGCCAAGATACGAAAAATTTTAAGCGGCAAGTACTTATAATATTAGTACCTTGTTAATTTCAAGTTATTAAAAAGCTTTTAATGACACATATAAACGGTGGTGGAGCTAGAATTTTTATTTTGATCGAGATTGTCGAACAATTTACATGATACTAATAAGTGTAAAATTAAACTAAAAAGTTTAATTACATTAGTCTGGGGTTTCCAACTACCTTAATCTGAATAAATACTTGGAAATAGTATAAAAAATATAGAGTTTTATAGAAATTGTGGGGTTGTCATGGCCATCCTTGGACACCATATAGCTACTCCACTGCATATAAGTTTCAAACTGCATAGATACTTAAAGACACCTCTATGTCAGTAACAATGACTGACAAAGTTCACTGATTTAATGACTGGTCCAGTTCAATAAGACGATTTATATTTAATTCAAGTAAGTAGATAATGTGAAAGTTCATGGTAGGATCGTAATGACGAGATCTCTATGGATATAGGTGTGCAGAATCCACAAATATCCATTGATAATGAGGCAACAGTATACACACAAATACAACAGAATCGAGATGATAACGAGTGTAATTCTCTATTATTATAAGTCATATGATTACAAAGATAGAATCCATATGACTACATCACTATGTTTACAGATTACAAGTATAGTGACGACTTAATTAAGAATTACATGATAGTGGCGGAGTAACAAGGCATAGATCTCTACCTTGTTATCCTTGGACGATACAATAGCTACTGCAAGGCAAATTATGCCTAACCTCGTCGAACTCAAACCTAAGACCTATACAAGTATTTATAACGACATGACACAGACCGTAATAGCAAATACGGGCTGGGCTTCTTCACGATATGCGCTTCATGCACTTCCGACCAAGTAACTAGCTTCATCATAAAAATACTTAGACAACAATTTTCACTCCTTTATACTACTTGAGCGTCTTGAAAGTTAAAGAAACATCATTTGTCACTCTGTACAATGAATACCTCAATGACCTAATGATATAGATGTAAGCTCAAGCACTTCAGATTTCTTGCCCAAAAACCATTATCAATATGAAAGTGAATGAACCGGTTTTTTCGCAACAAATCTGTATAGAAGCCCAATTTGTGTCCTTCTCTTAAATACTTGTATTGTCTTTCGTTTGACATCTCCTTTCTGATTAAACAATGAGATCTTCTTATGCCAAGATAGGGTATAAAAGGTACTTCAGATTTTCATCCAAATTTTTGCCGCCAAAATATGTTCTCATGAAACTTTGAATTCCATGTAAACTTTGGATATCATGATCATAGGAAAAATTTGATAATTCCTAAAATTTTTCGCCAAATCCGCATAGATGAAAATTGACCTAAAACTTTTCGAACGCTACCAAACTTTAAATCTTCATGATTCATCCCATTTTAAGAACCTGGGCAAAAATTATTTTTCCCGCCAAAAGACTTTTTTTTTACAACAACATAAGAGTCTTTTCTCGGGAACTTACCTTATGTTTCTTCATATCACGATCAAAGTCTTATGATTAAACAACATCCTTATTGTTTCTTCAGATCACGATCAACGCTTTTGATTAAACAACTTGAAACGCATAAGAACTCCTCTTCTGTGTGTGGACTAGAACTGCTGCTGCTTGTATATGCGAGGTCGCATCTTACTTGTTCTTTACGAGGTCGCAATTCAAGAAACCAATTGCGAGGTCGTAAACTAGATGGCTAATTACGAGGTCGCAATTTTGAAGGCCAATTGTGAGGTCGTAATCCTACTAGGTCGCAAATCTTCCTGATCAGCATATTCTTCGAACGACAACGACTCTTCTTCTCCAGAAACCCTAATTCGTCCCCAACTTGAAAGGCCACGAATTTGGGTCTGCCTCGGCATGCAAAACTAATAAGATCTTTTTTTCATCGTTACAAAGCTTTAACCCTGTAAAGCATGGAAGGAGGAAAACACAATCTGATATAGTTTCACACGATCAGATCTCGCGACGGAAGCATAAACGTGTCCCCTACTCTCTGATACCAGATGAAAGTTCATGGTAGGATCGTAATCACGAGATCTCTATGGATATAGGTGTGCGGAATCCACAAATATCCATTGATAATGAGGCAACAATATACACACAAATACAACAGAATCGAGATGATAACAAGTGTAATTCTCTATTATTATAAGTCATATGATTACAAAGATAGAAACTGTATGACTACATCACTATGTTTACGGATTACAAACATAGTGACGACTTAATTAAGAATTACATAATAGTGGGGGAGTAACAAGGCATAGATTTCTACCTTGTTATTCTTGGACGATACAATAGCTATTGCTAGGCCAATTCGCCTAACCTCGTCAATCTCAAACCTAATACCTATACAAGTAATTATAACGACATGACACAAACCATAATAGCAAATACGAGCTGGGCTTATTCACGATATGGGCTTCATGCACTTATGACCTCGCATTTACATGTCCAGGTTGTATTTTGCATATTGATTACGACCTCGCAAATCCATGAGGTCGTATTTCAGTCCTAACAGAATTCATATAGCAACAACCATAAAATGTAGACCAAAACGTGCACTTACATAATGTAATAAAGAAATATATGACCCAAACTATATAACACAATATATAAGATAATAAATATAACTGAAATACAATGTATAATTTTAAAATTTATTTTAGTAATTATATTTAATAAAATACAAAGATTGTTGCAAAAACATGATAAACATTCAAGTGTAACATCTTAACAACCTTGAAATATAAGTAATCTAAATACCTAAAAATACTCAGATAGATACAAACAATTAGATTTGTGAAATGTTCAAATTCGAAAGTATATCTTGAGTAAATTTCACAAACTTGCATTGCGAAAGTTTTGATCCATTTGCAAGTGGTGAAAATGCCTTCTATTTATAGGAAAAATCCATGATGATGTAGACAATGTGGTAGAGAACATTTAAGAAATAGATGTAATTACTTAACATGCGCAAATAAAGTAATTAAGTAAATAAAAGTCAAGTGTGATTGGACATTTCACTTTTATTCCCAACCACCTTTACAACCTTGTACTTGTAGCAGACAACTTGATATTATCTGGGTAAGGGTTGATAAAGTGAAAGGATTTTCTCATAATTAGTGTACAGTGTTGTGAAAACTTTACACCTTTGTTTCAGTCTTTGATGAATGCTTCAGTTGATGTGATGTTGACTGGAGTGAAACTTCAGTGAATATTCTGAAACTGAAAATGTTTTAGAAGTCTGTACAAATATTTTCACTAGCTTCAACTATTTCTGAAAAAATTATCTGGTCGATTTCCACCTAACAACACATACATTGTGCCATGTTAAACAATTTTATCAAATTAATATTTATTTTCCTTCAACTTAACTTCACATAACCCACTTACGAATTTTTTTGATGCTTTATGGTGTATTTAGTAGGGGAAAACACCCTTTGTTTTCCATTTTTGTATCCAAAAAACATGAAAAACGTAAAACGTATTCAAATCATAGATTTTCCAAAAATGTTTTTCATGAAAACAAAAAATACTGTTTTTCACTTTTCTATGGAAAAGTTAGAAAACACTTTTTTTTAATTGTTTTCCATCTTTCATTTTCTAGTTTTTTAAATTTTAAAACCCTCAATTGTTTTCCATTTTCTAGTTTTGGACGCGTTTTTAAAATTTTCATTTGTTTGCTAAAGATGGAAAATTCCTTTTTTTGAAAAGAATTTGAAATGGAAAACTTGAAAACATTTTCAATAACTAAACACGGCCTTAATATCTCGAGGCGGAATCTAGCGGCTCATTCTATTGATCAAGGGAAATACCTTCAATTGATGCTCAGGAGATAGTGAATCCTACATTGCCTGTACCAAAACCGCGTAAAACAATTTTATGCCATCCATTTATATGTATACTATTAGCTTATTCCGATCAGAAAAAAGATCTGTTACCACCAGATTTTGACCAAATATAACCTATAGAATCAATCTCTTTTGAACTGTTCTATACAATGAATCCAAATGACCCAACTGAGATAAAGCTAAGCTCAAATGGGCCTAGATCTTATCTGTATAAAATGATACTTGGGATTGTCTATATGTGTACTTATTTGTTGTAACTGATTTTTAGTAGATAAGTAATTAGAACATACATTATTTAAAAACCAAATTTGTATACATATTTTATAAGAAACAAACAGTTTTAAATAATTGTGTTAACACTTACATATTTTTAAAAAATGTGATTTTACAATAACCTAAACACCTTCCGAATCATAAACAAAAGATGAAGAGCGACTATTTATTTTGTTCAAAGCTAATTAGTGGAACTTCAATTAGGTTGTTGAATTTTAACCAAAAGATGAAGAGCGACTATCTATTTTGTCCAATAGCGATTTAGTGGAACTTAAGCATGATTAAGAACTCCATTAAGGTTTTAAGGTAATCTAGACATGATTCTAGGATTCATTAATGGATCATAAAGAGGAAAATTAAAATTAGGCTCCGTTTTTTAAGTACGAAATAGTTAAGAGTGGACCAAAATAGTGAATAGTACAATAATTATTATAAATTGTATATCTGATTTGACATATATTGTTTAACTAGTCCTAATACCCGTACGATGTATGGTAGCTATATAGTTTGTATCATAAAGAAATTCGCGAGTATGAAATAAATTGTAGTTAAAAAGTACACCGATGATCAAAGCTAAAATTTAATAAACAATGATAATTATAATATATGTTTAGTTAGAGTTTTGAATTTACCTTAAATTTAAGAATCACATCTAAATCGGAACTTATAAGCATAGTGGATGATGATCAATGTCGTCGAACCGATCAAAAATAAAACTAAATACCACTAATTAGCTAGGGCAAGTAGAGTATCGTATCCACAGGGAATCAAGGGAAAGTATTGAATAATTTTACAAAATTAATTAAACTAGACATGAAACTTAAAACCGATTGATCGATTAATTTGATTAAAAACTAAATTTGATCATAAACTTAACAATTACTTCAATTAAATAAAAGGGATCATTCTCATGCTTCAAATTATGTTTTCAAAAGTATAACCTAACTTATGTTCGTTGGAAATCACATAGACATGATTCGTTATAAGTTTGGATTGAATGAATGCTAAGAACTAATCAATTAGGTTGTGATGATTCACGATAATGAAAACCGGGGAATTGACACAACTAAATTATCTATTCATTAACAAGATTACAAGTTCATAAGAGATTCTTCCAATAATAATTGATTAACAAGAATTTGAAATCAAAAGATAGATGGAATTCATTCAAGTCATAAACTAGTAATCATTCAAACAATCCAAACAACATTAGATGTTAAAAGACTAATGGGAAATTAAACATCTAATCCAACATGAACATAAGAAAAGTTGAATACAATTGTCTTACATAATTGTTCACATGAGAATGATCAAAAGAGAATTAGCCTAAAATCTTCATCATTGATAATATCATTGATTCTTCAATTAGGGCTTGAATCTCCATAGAATTGTGATTTGATGATGAAATTGGGGTGTTGTGTGTGTTAGAAAACTGCCCAGGTATGTGAAAATATGAAGTGTAACCTCCCAAAGTCGTCCATGAGGGGATATAAACTGAAAATTAGAATATAACCACCAAATTCGGATTTGTATACAGATATGGCCGTCCCAGACTGCCTCCTGGCCGTCTGAGACTGCCCTCCAGAAATGGCACTTTTCCAGATTTTTGCTTTGACACTTCTTGACTTGATTTGCGACTTTGCTTGACTTCTTAATGATCCATTTAACTTCAATTTGTCACCAAAGACCTGAAACACTTAAACAAACATAAAAACGCCCTAATCGTCTATTAACATTCACAAAACATGTTCGTTTTCATACTTTAAGATTAGACGAATTAGGCGTTTATCAGATGATGGAAAATAGGCTTGTGATTTTGGATCATAAACTCAAATTTTGAAGTCTTCATGTTAATAACTTATTATAAGTAATATAAGTAATAGCAGTTAAAAAATTGAGAAAGAAAAATAGACAATTTATTAATAAGTCAAAAGTTAAAGTTTAATTCTAACCTATCAATATCAACAGGGATTGTTATTTGGTCCATGTCTTATTAGCGAAAACAAGAGTTAAGTCTAATTAATAAAGAAATTGAAAGGACATGTGTCGATCAAAGATTATGCCACTTGTCGTTTTAAGAATACCTCAATCCTGTTTTAGTTTATTGATAGATAGATGTTTATTTTATGTGGAACATTATTATATGTTGATGTGGAGTTTAAAAGATATATACTTTTAGAACATACGATAGTAAGTACCCGCGCGTTGCGGCGGTGAGATGGTAGGGGTGATAGGTCATAAAGTGTGATAGCCAAATGCCTTAACCGTACAGGTTCCGCCCTCGGATTTAAAAATTCGTTGAAAGTATATCGAATGACATCTCTAATGAAAGGGCATGAAATTTTAAGAACACTCATATAATTTTTATAACTTATCGATGTACGGTCTGTGAGATAAAAAATTTTGAATGAATTGGATGAATAAATGATTTATGAAGGATAGAAAAAAAATATGATTGGTTGAGATTTGAAGAGAGAGAAATGGTATTTGGTAAATATAGAATTGATAGAAGGAACATTTTGGGAAGTAAATATTGAAACTTAAAATTTTAGACAAGGAGAATCTGCTTTATAATATAGTATAGATATATTATTTTCATGAACTTTTTGTTATTTAATACGCCTCTATCAAAAGAACTTTTAGTTATTTAATAAATTAAATCATCATTAATTTTTTTTATTATGAGGTTAGGATACGTGTGCTCTTTGTTAGTCATCATAAGCTTTTAGTGTTGAAAATTCTAGGGAATCATGACGAATCCAATTAAACATGAAATTATAGGGAATCCGATTAGAGCTTACCCCGTTAACATCATTTTTTTTCCCCGTGAAATGTCAATAATAAGCCGATTAAGCTATCATAAACATTTTTTTTTCTATATGCATAACATCAAAACAATGTTAGCGTTACAAATGCTTCTAATTAATATGGTAAACCCAAATTATTGAACTTTTTTTTTCCCCACAATCCTAGTTCAAGAGGTCTTCTTTTTCAAAACACAATGTTTAAGTAACGAACTTGAGAAAGTGCACTATCCCCATCACACGGCATGTCCTTACGGTTCCATCCTAATTTTTTCCAATCACACGTATGTTGGAATAAACATGATTCGATTCGAGTGATAAAACATCCTCAATCGTCCTGTGGACCTGTAAGAACATAAAACATAATTGCTATTGATTTCGGGTTCCCATAACAAGGTGATTGAGTAATAATGGGATGATAAATTCGACTGGAACATGATGCACGAATTAGAGAGGAATACACACACGAAAATTAGGGTATTATGTGTGTAGGATTAACCTTAACTTAGGGTTAATGACTCTCTCTATATAAGGAGAGTATTTACACTTTAGACCCCTTTGGTGTTTAATGTGTGCACAATTAGTCTCTTAGTTACAATCACCTAATGGGAAACCCTATACTACGTCTCTAAAAGTAAATAAGCCCATTATATATTTACTAAACATAGGGATTTCAGTTATCGTCAATTATCATATCAGGAATGACACATGATCAGTGACGGTCACACTAACGTGGTTCCAACATTCTCCCACTTGACCAAGCGATCATTTATCTATGAGTATTCAAATAAGTTCCGGAATAATACTCATTTTGTTTTAAACCGAAATCATAGCCAATAAGTACAGTCGCAGAGAAGAACATCAACTCAGGACCCCCACTAGTCAAACTATGACTCAAATTTAAAACTAATAAGCAATGATCAATTGACTAAGACAAATTTTGTTATATAATGTCTTTAAACTATTATGAGGTCAAAGTGTAACTAATAGACAAACAAAATCTGAATAAGGAGGAAAATTTTTCATTAACATAATAATAATGACCAGTAAGTACAACATGCTATTATAATGGGTCTTTTAGTAAGCCTCATATTCGACACGTGTCCTACGAAGATTTTAGGAGGAAGACCTTCGGTCATTGGATCCATTAGCATATTTATGTGTACTTATGTACTCAATACAAAGAAAATTTTCCTCAATCCGTTCACGTAAAAAACATGAAATTTTAAGAACACCTATAAAATTTTTATAATTTAATCGATATACGGTTTTTGAGATAAAAGATTTTGAATAAATTAGAGGAATAAAATGATTTATGGAAGAGAGAAAAAAAATGAGTGGTTGAGATTTAAAGGTATTATATGTATATTAGGTATAGATGTTTAAATTAGGAGAAATTGTCACAAATCGTCCCTGTGATTTGGTCGATTAGCATTTTTGTCCCTGTGCTTTTTTTTATCATTAGGTGTCCCTGATGTATGTATTTTCATTGCTAACCGTCCCTGACACTAACAATCGTTAGTTTTTCTCTGTTAAACTCTTCACGTGCCTACCACGTGAGGGTATAATTGTCAATAACGTAAACACATGGACTATATGTGATAATGATACTTATACTTACCTTCTTCCTCCCTCCTCTTTCTTGTTCATTCTTTCAGCCACCACCATCACCATAAGCCTACCAATCATGTTTTTTTTTTTTTTTCAGATCTAAAAAAGTTCAAATCAAAAAACTTTCTATATATCAATTTCACAAAAACGAATTGATACCATCATCAGATTCTTTGATCCACATATTAAAACAACCCACAAATAGAGGAGGTTTGGTCTTTTTTTTTCTCCATCGGCGGCAGTGCAAGCAAATAGAGCCATAGAGGTATCTTGCTATTGTACCTTCTTTAATTAAATAAAAAGTGTTCTTCTCTTAACAAAAAAAAAAACTTAGATTCAAACTTTTCCATTTTCCCCTTTTTTGCTTGCCTTATCTTCCGATCTTCTTTTCTTTATTTCGTGGCAGTGGAGATAATCGGAAAAGGGGACTCATTTTGTCCTCTCTTTTTCCGATGGCATTAAACCCCCAAAAGGTATTTACACTTCTTAAGTGTATACACATATACGAGTATATTGTTTTGAAAGATTGTACGGGCCCTTTAGCTTTTCTGTGGAAGATTGTACAGGCCATTTAGGAAAGGAAGATGGTCATCGGAATATTGATTGTTTCCACTTTTCAAAAGCAATGTGTATTACTATAACTCTGTAACTTAGGGGTATATGTTTGTTATCACTTTTGTATTGGACATGCTAGTATATATATTTGATTGCAGTTATGTATAGGAGATGAAATTTGTTTGATGATGATGATGATGGTTGTTGGTTATGATGTTGAAATTAATCTGAAAAAAAAGAAATGTATTTCTTTCCTGTATGTATTTTTGATATATACATAAAAAAAATTTAGATTGGGTTTTATTCTTTTTATTATATTAGAGTTGCTTTTATATATCAATAATTAAAAATAGTTTTTATTACATATAGTCCATGTGGTTATGAAATGGACGATTATACCCTCACATGATATGCACATGAGGGGTTTAACGGAGTAAAAGTGACGGTTGTTAGTGCCAGGGATGGTTAGCAATGAAAATGCATACCTCAGGGACACCTAATGATAAAAAAAAAACACAGGGACGAAAATGCTAATCGAGCTAACCACAGGGACGATTTGTGACAATTTCTCTTAAATTAGTAAATAAAGAGGAGGGTAATTTAGGTAGTTTAAATGAGATTTTAAAATAGGCAAAATGTTTTATTAGATAACGAGCATAGTACCCGCGCAATGCGGCGGTGGTGGGTACCCGCGCAATGCGGCGGTGGTGGGGAAGACAATCTGGTGGTGGCGTTGATAGGGTTTTACTTTGCTAGAGACGAAATGGTTGAAGGGCATAGTTGGTATATCACGTGAGAGGGTGCTTAGCATGGAAGATTATTTAAGGGCATTTTTGTCTTATCAGGTTCTTAATTAAGTTAAGGGAGGAATCCAATTTTCTTTATAAGGTATTATAGATATAGATATAGATTATCTAACCGCCTAAATGATGTCTCATTTTCACAAATTAAAAACGCATAATGTTCCAAATGTTATCTTTTAGATCGGTTGTAGTACCACATTTTAACTTTATACCGTACCAAATGATATGGATTGGTTTCGAAAATTTGTTTGCCGCTTTACAAATGATTTGTGTAGTCGTGTGAATAAGTTACACATATTAATATTCATTGTACTGTACTATTCAAATTGGATGAATACACGCAAAGGAATGTAAACACTAAAGACAACTCATACCGTTGTAAGTTCGTTTATAAAAGGCAACGAAGAAAGAAAAGAAGTAATCGATTAGTTGAGCAATTTACGGAGATTTTTTATAGACAACTCTTGTAATGTGTTTTCCGTAGAAGTTTTCTCTTAGTGAATAAGTGTAAGAATTTTCTATGTCTTGATCTTCTATATAATTGTTTAGCTTCGTTATAAATTTAAGATAGATTCATTCTACTTACTATAATACTTTCTTTTATCAATATATAAGAATTACGTTGTGTAAATTTAAAACTTGTGTTTGTTTTTCATCTAAATTATATCCCAATTTAATAAAAATATTAAGTAAACCTAACATATTATTACACATCTTGTCCTATAAAAGTTTGTGGATAGGGTCAAGAGTCTAACTTCCTTTGATTTATTTGAGAAAGCCATTTTTGGGGCCCATTTCATTTGGTTTGTTATAATTACAACTAATAAAACGTATTTTTTAAAGATATACAATTTGGTGGAATGGAATATAGTTTAGATTTATTTGGCCGATAATTTGTGGCTCCGACACATTCTTATCATCCGGTTGTACTACAACAGTTCGACTTCGATTACTATCACTCAATTTTAAACTGAGTTCTAGCAATAGAAGTCTCTTGGGAGAATGAAAGAAACTAGTATATGACACTACAACCAAAGAGACAGAAGACACATGATTAATTGTGACACTATGTCACATTTATGTACGTACTCATCGTATATTATTTGTTCTTATAATATATCACCATTCAACAAAAAAAGATATGAAATCATATGTCTCAAATTCGAATTCGATTCAAATCGGGTTTTGGTTTTTGGGTGACTGAGTTTAGATGTAAACCAGTAGTTTTGTTGTGCTCAGGCTATCCAACGTTGTAAAGTCATTCCCACACGTATGAAATGTCTTTCCCCATTGGACCGGTAACCCCGAATAGTTTTTAAAAAAGTATCTTTCCGATAGAGTAATTTTATTATCAATAGTATTTAGGTAGTCAAGATGGACCACTAGATTTACTCATTATCAAACGGATTAAATTCGATCATCACAGTGAAAGTTCATTATGACACGTTTGGTTAGAACTTAGAAATCTTAAGAAGTTAAAGGAACGGCGGGAAAAAAAAAATCACTGGTATGAAAAATGCATAAATTTTTATAGAAAAAGAATAAATATATCAAATTATCGTTCTAAACTTAAGAAATGATCATTCAATTTGATGTATATTTTTAAAATTTCATATATTGATTATTGATCTAGGATTAATCTAGGGATTTTATGGTAAAACCGTAAAACAATAAGTTGTATACATCAAAGCAATATACCAAAGCCCCCAAGGGCCCAATACATAGGGGAGATGGGTGCTGACCCACAGGCAGCCCATTAGCAACCAAATCCAATTATTTATCCATTTTACCAATCGAAAATAATAAATGTGTAAGGCTGTAAGCCACCGGGGAGCATTATTATATGTAACTTAAATAAAGATAATTTTAAATATATATCTAAATTAAATACATTAGTTTTGATAATCTTCTAATTATATTGCCTTGCCTAGGTGTATATATATAAATAGGGAAGGGATAGGGATTAGTTTCTTGGAATGTAATAAACTTTGAACGAATGTCTATAGTAGGAAATAACTAAAGTTGTGTGTATTGTATGTAAACAACTCGAAATAATGTTTATTGTATGTAAGAATTTCGTTTCAACCAACTATAATCTGACAAGTGGCACCTGTATATGGTTGCCACGTATGTTTTCTTACATACAATAAACATTTTTTCGAAGTTACTTACATACAATACACACAACTTAGTTTTTTCCTACTATAGACATTTGGTCAAAGATAGTTACATTCCAAGAAACTAATCTCAAATAAATAACTAAATAAATAATTAAATCGTGTTAAAAAATAATTATTTTTGTCAATTATATATGCCATGTAAGATTAATGATATATTTAGACAAAACCTATTTATTTAACAAATTGACAAATAAGCAAAAGTCCTAATTGTCCCATTAATAAAGTTATATCCTCTCTTAGTTATATATAGAGAGAAAGAAAAATAATGTATAATCTGTGAATATATATATACTAATTATAACCGTAACTTTGTATCGTGATGAAAAAAGTTACATCCATTAAAATTAAAAGGATATACATGGAACAATTAATTACTCTTATAATAATTAAATTAAAGTAGTAGATATCCATAGAAAGATTTTATGTAAATATTATAATAATAATAATAATAATAATAATAATAATAATAATAATAATAATAATATATACTATAAGACAGTTAAACTAATGATTTATTAACTAATCAACTCGCTTAATTTTATCAAATTGACTCTCGCTTATGTCATCATTTAGATTAAATATAAATCAATAATCCTAATAATCATTATCCAAATATATTGTTATATTAGTATTTATTTTAATTTGTAGAAAAAGTCTCATTAATTTACACTTTTTTGTTTTCCATCAATAACTTACATTTTTTAGCCCTGAATACTTAATTTATATTTATTTTTAACCATCAACTTGAGAAGTTTATATAATATATACATATATATATATATTTTTATTTGTAACTAACAACATAAGAGGTTTTTTTAAAACGGAAGTATTTATATATTTAATTTAACCATCAACATTAGAGGGTTTTTTTTTTAAAAAAACGGCAGTGTTTATATATTTAATTTTTTAAAGTTACAATTGTCACTCAAATCAAGAGTCATAATTATTATCAAACAATATAAAACCAATCCTAATTATTATCTAAATTATCATAAAGCAGGTGATTGAAAATAAACCTATTCGTATTATGACCCGCATCATGATCAAATATATATATACTTTAATGTCAAGTACAGGATCACATGAATATTTTGTATTTTAATTCTTAATTACCTTTAATAATAATATCACATTATGAGTATAACTGGTTTCAAAAAGTTCTATAATAGGGAAATTATTGTAGCATGTGCCTTGTGGAATGACTACGACAAACAATTTCATCAATATGTTTCAGCTAATAATGATAGTGATAAATTTATGATTATTTGTATAACAACTTGCAAAGTTTAACAATTTATCTTTAAAATTATAAGCTTTTATTCATTAAATGTGTCATAATTTAATATTGATAATATCGTAAATCCCGTGTCCAGTGTTGGACACAGGTCTAAAATCTAATAATAATAATAATATATGGAAGATGGAAGATCTTATACTAATATACCAAATCAGAAGATTTAGCCGACTTGTTATAATTTTATTTTTTTACTTTTTAATTTTTTTATTATTAGTTAATGATAATTAGGATAAAAAATAATTTTTATAAGAATGCTTAAAAGTAGGAAATTAATGTAAATATGACACATAAGAAAATATCTTACATGACATTATTTCATAATGGCCAACTAATTAAAAAATTATCCTCTCTTAGTTTATAGAGAGATAAGATAGCTATAATCTATAATATCTAATAAAAACAATCTCTTATTTTTAAAAAGGAAAATGATTAATATTTTTAAAAACTATCTTAAAAATATATATATATTTTTTTTAACAACATCCTAAAATTCTTTTTAAAAGTATTTAGATGGTAATACTTTTCCATAAAAAAAAAAACGATGGTAATACATGGATTGCATTAGTTTTTTTTTTCCTTGATCTTACTCTATGATTTTTTCATATTTTTTCATTTAATAGTTAAGTTGATTTTTATGTTATTATGTTAGGAGAGTTTGTCATTTTCCTTTTGGAGATGTTAGAAGGTTGTGTAGTATTTTCACTTATCACTCTTTAAAACATTTTCATCTACGCTACCCTTTAACATTAATGATAATTAAATATCAATTTTTTATTTTTTAAAATGATTTCATTAACCCTTTACGTTAATTACTTTTACATTAATTATGTATATATACCCCTCGACACTGCTCCAACCACCAATAGTAACCCCACTACCACATAATTGTCTACGACCACCGCCGCATTGCGCGGGTACCGTGTCAGCATAACTAAAAGAAAGAACAATTGGTGGCACATAACATAATCTTTAACGGTATATACAAAATGTTAGTATACCCGTCATCTGAACAATAACAATTGTTTCTAACATATTAAATCAACATACTAAGCTCAATATTCGCATCCAACGCAACAATATAAAATTCAAATATGCAAATGACACATCATCATATTTAGATTGTTAAATATTTTTCAAAATGTGATAAATAAAAAGATAAAAAAAAATCTCGCTCAAAATAGGAAAACAAACAAAATACTCCGTAATAAGTAATCATGACCCCACATATTGTTTTGCTTTCAACATGACTAGGAGCATATTGGATGGGCACATTGTCATTGATAGGCCGAATTTCGAAATGCCTGGTCCCAAACATACTGTCACGGTTATGATATTCGTACCATAAAAATTGATATATTTATCACATAAAATTATTATTAAAATAAATTATATAAGTCAGTGTAACATGTTAGTTTATGATAGATTAATCAAAGTTTTATGATACGAATATTACCCGTTATTTTATTGGAGATAGCTTTTGTTATATATGTTTTTATATCAGATAATCCAAATAACATGTTTCATTTATAAAAAAGGTTTATGACTTATATAGACCACCTTAAACAACAACAATACCTTAGATATTGCTTAATTAAACTTGATCTCAACTTGCTTTTATGAACAAAGGAGATACCATCAATTTAAACTATCTTATATAGTAATCTATATCAACTGTGCCAAACATTTTGCCAAAGTATTAGTTATAATTGGGGTCTGATCTCACATGTGATCAGAGGCAGTACCAGAAAAAAATTTTAAAGGGGCAAAATTAAAAAATCAGTGAAATAAAATTATAAAAAGAGCCAAAATGTTAAAAATATATAAGAAATTTTTTTAAATCAACGAAAATTTTAAAAATACATGACAAAATCTAAATTTTGAGGGGGTCATTTGCCCCCTTTGCCCCCCATGTGGTACCGCCCCTGCGTGTGATCACTTTATATATATACATGAATATATCTATATTATATTATAAAGCAGATTTTATCTAGATATTCAATATTGAACTTAAATTTTCAATATTTATTTTAAGTACTTCCCTAAAATGCTCCTCCTATCTATTCTATATTTACCTAAAATAACTATAATACCCTTTATCTTTCATCAAATGTCAACCAATCATTTTTTTTTTCTTTTTTTTCCATAAATCATTTTATCCTTCTAATTCATTCAAAATCTTTTATCTCAAAAACGTACATCGATACATTATAAAAATTATACGGGTTCTTAAATTTTCATGCTCTTTCATTAGAGTGGTCATTCAATATACTTTCGACAAATTTTTAAATCCGTGGGCGGAGCCCGTCAAGTAGATCACCCCAACACCGCTTCCATTACATCACCACCCCGTCATCGATCACCTCCATTACCACTGCAACGCGCGGGTACCGTTCTCGTAAATAACAATAATGTTCAATAAATCTAGGATTTGGTATATATATATAGCATTATAGCCTATATATGAGCCAATTGTTGTTAATTAGAAGACTAGTGGGGAGTTAGGTAATTTGACGTGGACATTAATTAAAGAGTGATCCAACATCTTATAGGCTATGATAATTAACCACTGGATTAGCTTAACTTCAGTACTGTCTTACTGATTTTGTTTTTTTTTTTTTTTTCGTTTCATTCTGACTTCTGGTACTCTTGTTGTGTGTGTTTTAATTGAGTGCTATTCAAATCCCTTGTCTGTCAACACTTCATTGGTTGTTACCCTTAATTTGTGGGGGCTCCGTTCTTCTCTTCTTATACTATAGCTTCTAGGTAGAGTTTGAAATGAGAGATAGTGGTCAGACCAAGACTGAATTATATCTCTGATGAAATTGCAGACATCACTTTTCTACAAATTACCTAATACTGCCAGAACATGACTGATATCCTCTAAATTATTATACTAATGAGAAGTGAGCTAGCATTAGGCTTGTCATCGTTTCAACTAAACTCCAATTAATAAATAGGATTTGTAGATATTGCCAAAAAAGAAGTTTATACGTGTATATATAATCGAAGTAGGCGCCTTTTGTTCATTTGGGAAGAAATAAGAATAACAGTCATAAAATATAAATAATGATGATTATTTTATACCTTTTGTTAAATGAAAATACAAAAATTTAGGATAAAAATCATCTCTAGTTAAAAATCAACTTGAGTTATCAAGTTGTGATTTTATGAAAAAAATGAAAATATATAAAATGATAACCAGACTCACGGTAAAATTAACTTCTACATATATATTTCATACTCACAAAAACCATAACTTCAAATTACTTTTCAGCTTGAAAAGATTCTCATCATCTATAATCTCGAATATAACTAACTTAATGGAGGATGCATGCATCTCGCCGAACAATTCACGAACGTTTCACTGACCTTTCAGTTCGCTTATATCCCTACTCCCCCTAGAGTGACAAATCTATGTGGATTTCCTTGTGAAATGATTGCCAGTCTCGTGAAGACTATTGAAGTAAAATCAAATTAGAAAGCATATTAAAAGATTTATGTTTAAAAAAAGAAGTTCTGGTCCCTGTTGTGGACATGAAATTACGTTTTTATTTCTAGATTCCATATATAAATTACTGGTTTGGTCCAAAAGAGTTTACTCTGTCTAACACTTTTGTTCTAAATCACTAACGAACGTTAAATGTAAGGTCATGTGATCAATTTGCACATGATGACTAATTTAGTCTTCTTAGCACAATTACTAAAATGAAATTTAATTCTAAAAGTTTTTTTTCTTATCATCATCATCCATGTATCTACATTTATATATCTATCATCATTTTCTCTACATATTTGATAATGTGAGTAATTAAATAACATAATGTGTTCTTCATTCTTACTTAGAAAAACAACATCACATATTGATATGGGGATTTGTTTTTCATAAACATTTTCATTTTTAGAACTAAATAGGTATTTATGAAACCTGTAATTTCGTGTCAACAACAGGGACCAATTATGTAAATATTCTAAATATATACTCCTATATTTGTGCTATCTAAAAAATGATTATCTTGTATAATAGGACCACATTACCACAGTGGCACAGTATATTCAACTATATAAGTCAGCATTATTTTGTCGCCATTAAAATGGAAAACGAAAACAAAAAAAGAGATTTTATAAGGTAACAATATATGTTTGCCAAAAAGTCCCCGACTAGTTTCTTTTCAACACATACATGCAGTACTATTTACAATTGGAGCATCAATTTTACACTTCAAAATATTACCCATTAAGTTGTCAATAATGATATATAGAATCTTGTGTTTCTAAAAATAATATTTACCCATGAATGCATGGCCATTGTTTTTTGAGAAATTGAAAAGAGAGCACAGAAAGAAAACAAAAATGTTGGGGAAAAACATAATAATACTATGGAAGAAGTGTAGAAAGTTATAATCTCAATCCACTTTTTCTGGGATGGGAACTTGGACATGTTTTGTGGGTACTCATTCCATGTAAGTATTTATATATATATATAATTGTATGCATGTTAAATATAAATATCGACAGTACACAATTTGCAAGACTTGTATTCAATTATACTAGACAATATAAAGTAAATAAGAGTAAGTAAATAACAAGAACAAGAGTAATATTCAAGTACATAAATCTATGCAAGTCTAATCATATGTATCATTGATTAAACAGTGAATACACGGTCGATTGTCACACCCTGGACTAAGGCAGAAAATCAGGATGCGACACATAGTACACACGTCATGGATGTTACGTAGAGTGACTAAATGAATGATCAAATTAACTCACATTTCATAAATCGAAACATAAACATCCAACATAGAGTCAAGATTCAAATAAAACATAGATTGCTCCCGCGCAGGGGAAAGATCACTTAGGCATATTGCCATAGTCTAAACATAAAGCAACAATAATAATCACATAAGATATGCAGCTCCAATTCCTAGTCTGAGTCTGCTAAAGGCCACCATGCTATCCTCCTTAGCCACTTCTAACTTGATTAACTTGCACACCTGAAAGGATACTAAAAAGCGTCAACACAAAGGTTGGTGAGTTCGTAAGTTTGTAATCATGCTTGTTTACTTGAAAACGTTTGTTTGAATTAGTTTGTACCGTTAAGTATGAATACGAGAGTACCAATGTATGGATACGTATGAGCGTGCCCTTACAGTCATAAACATGACCTGGCTAATATGAATATCGTGCACTTACACATGACATGGCTAGTTTGTATCAATTGTTCACTTACAATCATAAACATGACATGGCTAGTATGAATAACAATATGAAGCCGCTTACGGTCATAGACATGACCTGGCTAAAGCACACACAGACAGTGATAGCACACACAGGGATAGGCACAGGGCACTATGGATAAAGCACCCACAGGGATATCATGTAGTACAATCTATAATCGAGATAACAGTAAAGTATCTATAATGTAAGTGAACATGTAATCAAATGTATGCCAAAAAGTGAAACTGATTATGTATTCAAAAAATGTAATAATAAGCATTTCCAAAATACGTAATCATATGTGTATCCAAAATATGAGATCATAAGCGTATCCAAAATATGTAATCATAAGCATTTCCAAAATATGAGATTATAAGTGTATCCAAAATATGTATTCATAAGCGTTTTCAAGATACGTAATCATATGTGTATCCGAAATAGGTTGCACAAAGTCATATCACACAGTACCAAAGTATATATGTTTTACTATAAAAACGATTTGTATCCTTTCAGCCCCATGAAAACATGTGAAAAAAGGGATTACGAAACTCACCAGAGTGCTAGCAACAAGATTAAGCAAGTATGTGTTCATCATAGGTAAACGTGCCGCCAAGTGTTGACTAAGTTGTCCAAAAGCGTACTAGTTTGACTTTGACCAGATTTTACAAGTTTGACCAAAGTTGACCAAATTACGAGTTTGACTAAGTTGACTAAACCGACCAAGGTTGACCAAAGTTGACTAAATCGAGGTAGTAATCAAAATCCGATGTCTCAATTGAAAGTTGAGGTCTTATATTGGATTCAAGGTTTTATTTGCAAATTTAGGGTTCTAATTGAGAGGCTAAATTGAGAGGTTACAATTGAGAGGCTAGTAAATCTGGGATAGTATTTCACTAAAGGACAAAATAAAAATTAAGAGGCTACATTTGAGAGGCTAGTAAATCTGAAGATTTTGTTTATAAAAAGTCAGAAATTAAGAGGCTACATTTGAGAGGCTACAATCCTAAAGTCAGAAACTCGAAAAACGGACTTAATCTTAAAGACCCATTTAAACAAAGTTTATAAAAAGTGTACAAAATTCCTATATCTCAAGATTTTGTTTATAGAATCAAACGAAACTTTGACAAAAGTTTTGGCATATGTTTCTAAACATTTTGGACATAAAAAGGTTTGATACTTGGCAGGTGTAGTATGTGAATTCAAAGAAAACTCGAAAAATACCAAAAGAAGAGCATAAAAATGGGTTTTAATTTTATACCTTAAATCTGTAAAATAGATGTTTGTGATGATACTTAGAAGATAGAAAAACTGTTTTCAACACTATATCTAAACAAAGGTAAGGTTGGATTTCATAAAACTTGTTGATTTTGGGGTAGTAAAGATGAGGTAGCAAAAGGGGGTAGTAATAGGAAATGTGGTAGTAAAGGTGTGTGTGTTTTTGCTAGGTGGCTAAAATGATGAGAATGAGAATGTGAGGAGAAAGAGAGTATTTATATGTAGGGTAAAATAGAGAGATTTCCAAGCTAACTCAAATACGATGCTAGACACATAGTACGATCCCAGACTCAAATGCGATGCTAGATCAGAAATACGATGCCAAGTCAAGTTTACGAGGTCGAATCAAAATTACGATGCCGATACGAAATTACGAGGTCATTTTTGAAATTTAAAATTTTAGTTTGACTTAAAATCTTTCGTGGTCAACTCACGGGTGTTACATCGATATTACAACTTGTCTTATAAGAAAATACATGAACTTACAATTGTTAAGTTTTAGATTAATTAGAAAACTTAAACAATTTTACAAGATAACCGAGTGACACACATTTTATGGTGATAAACACAAGTGTATTATGGTGCGGCTGTGTTGCTTTATATAAAGGAGAAATTAGGGCAACACAACCTTACAATGATAACGTTGGATGGTGTTAAGTCTGGGATTCGCTGATGAGACTTGCTCGCTGGCATGTGTGTCATCAAGTCCTCAGCAAGTCTTCAGTGAGTCCAGTGAATCATCTTCAACAGGTTAAATTATCCAATAATCTAATAATGGCGGGAAGAATTCAAACAAGATAAAGACAAAAAGTCACATGGTGATTAAGCAACTGTAATTTGCCATATATGGTAAAAGTACAGTTGGGACCAAAAACAAAGGGTTTCTCTTTCTTACCCGTTTTGATAAAGAAAACAATGGCACATGATTCAAGTACCATGAGCCAATGGGATGTCGACAACCACCATCTATCACCATCAAAGGAAGGCTGTGTTGCCCTAATTCTTCCTCTATATAAAGCAACACAACCGCTTAGTATCAAGTGTGTTAGTCACCTTGAAAGTATGTGTCACTTGTAATTGTTCAAGTTTATAGTGTGTCTAGACTTAGCAATTACCTTGTTCATTTGTATTCTTGTAAGTCAAGTTTGTAAGATCGACCATGTATTCATCGTTTAATTAATGATACATATGATTATACTTGCATTGATTTATTACAATTGTCGTTCTTGTTATTTATCTTCTTATTTACTTTCTTGTCTAATTTAAATATAACATAAGTTATGCATTCCTGGACCATCAAGTGGTATCAGAGCCACCGTTCCTAAATCATTTGGAACAAGATCTGTTTGCCTCCTTATGTTTACATTAAAAATTCTGTTCTTTAACTTTTCTTGAATTCTTTTTAAAACAAGAACATGTCTTCTGTTCTCAGCCTTGTGAACATACGTGACTTTGGTTATGTGTCGACACCTCCTAAATTCGAGCCCAAAGATTTTGGGTCTTGGAAGGAGAGAATGCTTCTTCACATCTCTGGTGTGGAACCCTATTTAATGACAATATTAACTGAGGGTCCATACGTGCCGATGTACGTCCAAAGGACTCCAGGAGCTACACCTGAAGCTCCTGAGATAGTCACTGACCTGGTAAAACCAGAGGTTCAATGGACGGATGAAGAAAGGAAGCTGGTAAATCTTGATGCTAGGCTTAAAAACATGATTATTGTCACTCTTCCCACTGAAATCATGAAGCTAGTCATCAAGTATCCCTCTTCAAAAGAAGTATGGGATAGACTGGTCAGCACCTATGAAGGATCTGCTGACCTCATTAAAATCAAGAAAATTGATTTGAAACGTGCTTATGAAAACTTCTTCTCTCTTCCTGATGAAAGTCTTGAGAGCACCTATACTCGCTTTAAAGGGTTGCTCAATGATATGACTAATGTTGGCATTACTCATGATAACTTTAAAGTATGCCACAAATTCATCTACTCTCTTCCTCTTAAGTGGCAAAACTTAAGATAAACTCTTCGTACAACGAAGAAAATTCAAGATTTTGATCTTGAAGAACTCTTTGGTACTCTTCAATTTGAAGAGAGAGCATTGGCTCAAACCATTCGAGCCTCTGCTGATGCCAAAAGATATGCTGGCTCTTCTTCTTCTGTCAGCATATCCTCCCATCCTATTTCTGACCCTATAGCTCTTGTTTCTACTGAGTCCATCGATCTCTATGATGGTACAAGTATTTCAAATCTTCCAGCACCTATTCAAACTCTCATTGATGAGCTGGATGATGAAGAGAAACAAGACTTGTTTAATGATTTTATGGGCTTTGCCCTAGTTGCTGGTAGAAAATACTCTAGAAGGTGGAACAATAGCAAAACGGTTGCTCCCCTCAAACCTCCTGTTGATAAATCACAGGAAGAATGTTGGAGGTGTGGTAGAAAAGGCCACTACTAGAAGGAGTACAGGGTTTCTATTCCCACTCCAGCGGCTTCTAAACCTAATACGTCAAAATCTGCTGCTGAATACAGGAACAAATATTATCAGCTAAAGGCAAAGGTGGCTGAAACAGAGGAAGCCAAAATTCCAGCAAAAGGACTAGTTGCTGAAGAATATGATTGGGCTGACTCAGATGAGTCTGATGATGACGATTATGTTGATGCCATGTGCCTTATGGCACTTGCTAACAGTGATGCTCTGACAAAGGATCAAGTCTCCTCAAGTCAGTGGGTAAACATCACTGTTAAAAAGGTACACTCTCTTCTTTCCTCCTCTTCTGATAATGACAAAACCAAAATTATTGAGTCTTTGTCTTGTGATCTTAAGTTCGTAGAAAGTGTACGTGCTGAACTTCAATCTAAACTTAACTCTGCTGGAGTAGAGCTAAGTGAAAAATCTGAAAAACTTATGAAATTGAAAAATGTTCATATTGAACTTCAATCTCATGAGTTAATGACTCAGAAACTCCAACTCGAGAATGAAACTCTCAAGGCTGAAGTTTCTAATCTGAAGAAGATTGTGACCTCCTGGTCAAAGGCTTCCAAATTTTATCATCAATGTTTGAGTGAGCAAGTCCCTGCTCAAGTACAAGCAGTGATTGTGGCAATTTTGATGTTGTTGCCTCAATTGCTGACTCATTTAATGATGATGTAAAGCCTAAAATCTCTATTCCTCCACCCTTTTCAGCTTCCATCTCTCCTGAAGAGATGAAAAAGTGTATTTTGTCAAGGGACAAAATGACTACCATGCTGAGATGGATTCTAAGGCTACATCTTCCACCAATGTGCCCTCTTCCCCTAATGTTAAAAGTACCTGTCCCTCAACCAGTACTTATGACATGTTCTCTCATCTTCCCATTGTTGGCATGATGCTACATGAAGGGAGAATTCAACATTCTCCACCTAGAACCTTTAAAGGGGATATTTCAAGTAATGGATATGTACCCATTGCTCTTCAGCGACTATCTGTAAAAGGTGCTGAGCCCTTTAAAAGAAGCACTATTGCTGCTCCCTATGACTATGGTACTCCTTAGCGAGTTAATCAGGTCGTTCAGCAACATTCTAGTGCTCAATCTTCCTCTCAGCTGGAACCTACCCATGCTAATCCCATGACTGAACATGATCGTCTAATGAATAGACGAGTTAGGTTCGCTGATGCAAGACATCAGCAAGTACTTCCCACAAAGGCTGTACCTGCTGATGTTCAAACTCATATGGCATCTTAATCTATGCCTCTAAAATCCAATCTAAGGCATAACACTCCTAAAAAGGGAAGACTGCCCTCAAAAAATAGGTCTACCACTTCTCAGCGGGGACACTTGCCACATCAGCAAGTAAGGCCTATAACTCCTCAGCAGGGACATTTGCCACATCAGCAAATGAGACCCACTACTCCACAAAGAGGACAAATTACTACTCAGCATAGTCAATCCTCTGTGTCAAACATGGAGTACTTACCTCATAGGCAAATGAGGTCAGTGACTCCAAATCGTCAGACCAGACCCATCACTCCAAACAAAGTGAATCAGTCTCAGCAGGGTTCCTCTTCTTCCTATCTTGCTGGAAAGCAAGCATGGACCATGATTAGAGGACCTCAAAATCCTCAAAATCATCATGGTGATTCCATCCTTGGTCCTGTTCCTCAATTGCCCCCTCTTAAACTTAGACAAAGGAGTAAATCCAAGTCTAATCAAAAGAGCAAGGCTTCATCTTCCTTCTCTCCTCAAATAAATGAGCTTACTCAGCGAGTAAATGACCTTTCTTCTCAACTGAGGGACTTCTTCATTCAGAATCAAAAAGGCAACCCCTCTGACAAAAAATGCTATCTATGTAGCAGCAGAGGACATGTTGTCTCTGAATGTGACTCTATCAGCTCAAGAGATGCTTCAGGGGTTGTAGTTCAACCAAACATCTCTATGTCTGCTGAAACATCTTCTACTAGAATCAGTGGAAACCTTCCTACTGAACCTGTACTCAGTGACACCTCTTCTGTCACTGATGTAAACATCGCTGAATACATTGCTGCTCAGCGCATTGAACTTTCCCATTCTCAAAGGGTTATTTCAAATGCTTGGGGGCAACCTTCAATGCTAGTTGAGTATAGTGCTCCTGAGGTTGTAAGCAGCTATGCATATCTTCATAGTAATGAAACCAGTGTAATGCCCTTCAATGAAGAAGATAACACCTTTGGTCTTGTCTCTGTGGGAAATCATACTACTCTTGAGGAGGCTCTCTTTGAAGAGCCAACTACCTCCTCTGAAGTACCTTTAGTTAATCCTGCTGACATGGCCATGGATGAACAAAGTGAACTTGCCTAAATCCTTTCTTTATATCCATGCAGGGCACGCTGGGAAAGAGAGTGTGGTATTTGGACAGCGGTTGTTCAAAACACATGTCTGGCTCTAAGTCCCTGCTGGATAACTATACAGAGGCACCTGGTCCTACAGTGGTGTTTGGTGATAACTCCACTGGTCAGACTGAAGGGTATGGTCTTCTTTCAAATGGCCTCATAAAATTCTCAAAAGTTGCTTATGTAAATGGATTAAAACATAATCTCATCAGCATAAGTCAACTGTGTGATGCTGACTACAAGGTAATCCTTGATAAACATGTAGTAAACATCAACAAGGAAGTTGTCTTGGTAGCACCAAGAAGACGAGATGTATATTTTGTAGACTTCACTCCTATCAAGACTGATAGTGAGACTTGTTTCTTTGCTAAGTCAGCATCCGAGTTAAATTTGTTATGGCACAAGCGTATGTCGCATGTGAACTTTAAAACCATAAACTCACTGGCCAAAAAGAACCTTGTTCGTGGTCTTCCTCCTCTTTCCTTTGAAAAAGATAGACTCTGTGGTGCTTGTGAAAAAGGCAAATGCCCTAGAGCTACATTCAAAACAAAACAAGCCAATTCGGTTAAGGGTTGTTTTCATCTTCTTCACATGGACCTTTTTGGTCCAGTGAATGTCCAAAGTCTAAAGGGTAGTAAATACACTCTAGTAATTGTGGATGAATATTTACGATACACTTGGACACTTTTTCTTAATTCTAAGAGTGATGCTGCTGATGAAATTATCAAATTCATTAAGAAAATGGAAAATCTCAACAGCATAAGGGTTAAAGAACTCAGAAGTGATCATGGCACTGAGTTTAGAAACCACACTCTTGAATCTTTTTGTGCTGATCAAGGGATCTCACAAAACTTCTCTTCTACTAGAACTCCTGAGCAAAATGGTGTTGCTGAAAGGAGAAATAGAACTCTTATTGAGGCAGCACGTACAATGCTCAGTGAGTCCTTTCTTCCCAGTCGGTTTTGGGCTGAAGCAGTCAACACTGCTTGTCACACTCAAAACTGCTGTCTCATTGTCAAAAGACATGACAAGACAGCATATGAAGTGTTGAGAGGTAAGAAACCTCAAATCAAATACTTCCATGTATTTGGCTGTCATGTCTTTATTCTAAATAATAAGGATCATCTTGGAAATTTGATCCTAAAGCTAAGGATGGTTACTTTGTCGGATATTCTGCCATCAGCAAAGCTTTTAGAGTATTTAATACTCGTCTTCAAAAAGTGGATGAATCCATTCATGTCACTTTTGATGAAAGCTCTTCTACTCTTAAAGATATCCAGCCATCTTCTACTGAAGAGATCTTCAATGAGTTCACTGGTCCTCCTATGGAGGATGCTGACTCATTTGTTGATGCTTCTTGCTCACTGCCTCTTGTTAATCAGCAACTCACTGAGGACAGTTCAGCAGAACCTGAACTAGAGCAAGTTGTTGCTCATATCTATACGATTGAGCCAGTTGAGCCTATTTTAAGATCAATCCATGCTGCATCAGCCAAACCTAGATCATTGGCTGGTGATGTGCAAGTTGATGACTCTGCTGATGAAGAGTTTCATGATGCTTCAGCTAATGCTGAAGACATGGGGTCAGCTGATGACCCAATCATTAATGATAACTCAAATGAGTTAAATGGCTCCATTGATCAAACTCAAGTTGAACCTTCAATAACCATTGATCTTTCCTCTTATACTTCTCTTGCTGATCCCATACCAATGTCTTCTGCTGCCACTCTTCTGGTTCATCAAGTGCCCCAACACTTAAATGGACTTCAAGTCATCCTGTTCACCAAGTAATTGGTGATCCTCAGCAGGGCATTGTGACACGATCAGCGACTAGAAATACTTGTCTATATGTAAATTTCTTGTCAATGATCACTCCTAAGAATATTGAAGAGGCTATGGTTGACCCATCATGGGTTGCTGCCATGCAAGAAGAACTAACACAATTCCAAATACAGCATGTCTGGTTCTTAGTTCCTCTTCCTCCTGGCAAAGAACCCATTGGAACAAAATGGGTTTATAGAAATAAAATGGACGAAGATGGTGTTGTTATACGTAGCAAGGCTAGGTTAGTTGCTCAAGGTTACCTTCAAGAAGAAGGTGTCGATTATGACGAAACCTTTGCTCCAGTGGCCAGACTTGAAGCAGTACGCTTATTCTTGGCACATACTGCTTATCAAACTTCACTGTATATCAAATGGATGTCAAAAGTGCTTTCTTAAATGAAAAACTCGAAGAAGAAGTTTATGTGGAGCAGCCACCTGGTTTTGAAGACCTAACCAAGCCAAACCATGTTTATCGTCTTTATAAGGCATTATATGGTCTTAAACAAGCTCCCAGAGCTTGGTACGACACTCTTTCTGAATTTCTTCTTTCTCATGAGTTTCGGCGAGGATCTATACAGGGCACCCTTTTTATCTATAGAAAGGATGCTCATGTCCTATATGTACAAATATATGTCGATGACATCATATTTGGATCCTCCAGCAAGAAACTTTGCAATAAGTTTAGCTCACTAATGTGTTCTCACTTTGAAATGAGTATGATGGGTGAGCTGACCTTCTTCCTTGGTCTACAAATTCGCCAACTTCCTGATGACATTTTTTATAAACCAAGAAAAATATATACGAGACATGCTGGCTAAATTTGATATGTCTAATATCACTACTAAGCCTACTCCTATGTCTCCTCCAAACAATCTCCATGCTGACCTTGATGGTAAGCATGTGAACCCCACTCTTTATCGTGGGATGATTGGATCATTAATGTATCTTACAGCGAGCCGCCTAGACATTATGTTTGCCACTTGCCTTTGTGCAAGATATTAAGCATCTCCCAGGGAGTCTCACCTTCTCGCTGTCAAGCGTATCTTCAAATATCTTAAAGGGACTTCCTCATTGGGTCTTTGGTATCCCAAAGATTCAAGTTTTGATCTAGTAGCATACTATGACTCTGACTATGCTGGATGCATGTTAGATAGAAAGAGTACTAGTGGTGGATGTCAACTGTTGGGGGGAAGGCTGATTAGTTGGTCTAGTAAGAGCATACAGTTTCCATCTCCACTGCCGAAGCAGAGTATGTTTCAACAGCAAGTTGTTGTGCTCAAGTCCTCTGGATGAAAAACCAACTTGCTGACTATGACTTAGATTTTTCTAAAATCCAAATTATGTGTGACAACACTAGTGCTATTGCAATCACTCATAATCCTGTTCAGCATTCCAAAACTAAGCACATTGACATCAGGTATCACTTCATTCGTGATCATGTCATGAAGGGGGATGTTGAAATCTACTTCATCCCCACTGATGATCAACTTGCTGACATTTTCACTAAACCTTTAGATGAAAAGAGATTTAAGGATCTTGTCAGCAGGTTGGGAATGCTAAATGGTGATTCTACTACTTAACTTACATATCTTTTGTAAGTTAAAATCTCTTGACTTATATCAAGATCCTTCAGCAAGTTCAAGTGTGTCTACTTGCTACATAACAAGGCAATGAAGAGCCATAAGTCTTCATCTAGTCCAGCAGCAAACGGCTGCTGGTAAAGACATCTGAAATCCGTTGATCCCTGATGCTTTGGGAAAAAGCATAATAAAAGTAATAGGGTGCTGAAAGTCCCTATCTAGTCCAGCAGCAAACGGCTGCTGGTAAAGATATCTAAAATCCGTTGATCCCTGATGCTTTGGGAAAAAGCATAATAAAAGTAATATGGTGCTGAAAGTCCCTATCTAGTCCAGCAGCAAACGGCTACTGGTAAAGACATCTAAAATCCCTTGATCCCTGATGCTTTGGGAAAAAGCATAACAAAAGTAATAGGGTGCTGAATGTCCCTATCTAGTCCAGCAGCAAACGGCTGCTGGTAAAGACATATAAAATCCGTTGATGGCTGACAATTTGCCAAAAATTGTTTAATACTCGTCAGCCACCACTCTTTCCTTCTTTGTGGTGCTGATTAAAACTTGGTAACCATTCTTTTTAATAAAATAGTGACTCTTTAGTGGATACCTCAGTTTATCTGAGTGTATTCCACTATGTATTTTGTTAATATTTTATTATATACATCTCAAACGGTTACCTCGATTTTCTCCCAAATGGGCAACTTGTACACTGTACGCGCCGTATGAACTCGAGTACAGTTGAAATCGTGGTTCATATAGTCACATCATACTACCCACATACGTACAAATATACAGTGTCCTATAATATAATATAATTTTCTGTATGCCACGTATGTAAGAGAGTACATGTGACGATTCACTTTTTGTAATTATGGGGCCCATATCCATTGCATATATATTCACAATCTCTTCCATATTCCATCTTTTACGTTCTTTTTTTTTTCTCTCTGACAATTTCAAATATCTCTAATCATTCAAATATCTCTCTAAAATCTCTCAAATTTCTCAAAACCTCTTTCATATTTTCCAATCATCTCTAAAATCTATCAAATGGCTTCTTCTCCGCAACAACTCGAACAACCAGAAAACATTCCAGCATATCTCATCTCTGAGACATATGATCCAGGAGGGATCCCCTCTTCTAATCTTGTATCATTCCAGGCCTCGAAACTCATTATTAAGGCCAACAACTATCTTGGCTCTCCTGGTATCCCTGATAAAGTAGAGGGATACTTTTCGATGTTGGACTTCATCAAAGGATGTGATGTCAGAAGGACGATTTACAGAGATCCTGAGGAAATGCCTCTTCATCTCTTAACAGAGTTTTGGTGGACTTGTGATTATGACAAGGTTAATGCTGTTATCACGGGATCGGTGATGAAGGGGGAACACAAAATATCTATCACTGTTGATTCTTTGAGGTACGCTCTTCGTCTTCCTCAGCAATCTGTTGAGCGTCCATTTGTTGGTTTGGTATCTACCTAAGTATGGATGGAATGGTTGGCTACCATTGGATATGGTACCAATATTGAGCCTGTGCAAGCTGTACATAGCAACCCTCAAAAGAAGTTCTTGCCAAGGGTGTGGAGGTTGCTGTTCACACATGTAATACAATGTCTTGGTGGCAACAGTGGCTCATTTGATCAAGCCACTGCTGGTCAGATGCAGATGATATATGCACTGGCAAATGGTCGATTTCTAGACTTTGCCAGTGTCATTTTTGAAGATCTTAAGGGAAAGGTCACCATCAAGAATAGATCAAGTTCAGTACCGTTTGCAAGATTCCTCTCACTGATCTCAAACAAGAATTAAAGGAGAAGTACATGCCTCCTGGTGCTCAATACATGCTGTCTCCCAGGATCGCCAACACTGTATATAAGACTCTGGCATGTGATCCAGACCAATTTGAAGCAAGATTTGCTGAGCTCACTCTAACAATGAATCAGGTACTTCTCACTGTCTTTCCTGAACAATATGCACTAAACCCCTATGGAGCTGGTGTGCTGGTAATCCCCTCAGCAGCCTCCAAAGCTCACAAGAAACCCAAAAAATTAAGGAAATTAAAAATTCTTTATTCCACTTCACCTCCTGCTGCTGTCCCAAAACAGCAGCAGCGAGTACCAAAGGGCCCAACCATTAAGGTTAGGACATCCTCACGGCCCAAGGACAATAGAGACATAGCCAACCCGTCAGCAGTTTCCCAACAGACTGCTGATATGAATACGGGAAACAGACAGCAGCCACCTCATACTTTTGTAGGCGAGGTTGTTGTAGAAATTGGGTCATCCCGGCCCATTAGAGTTGAGTCTACCACTCCAATAATTCCTTCCTCCTCTCAACCCTCTGAGTCGCTGTCAACAGCCAGATCACAGGTGATGCTAGAGACAACCAATTCTACGGCCAATGATGAGTCAGTGCCACAACACACTGACGCTTAGGCACCCGATTCCCCTGACCCTTTAAACTTTTCTATTGAAGCAAGGCGTGTTGGTATTAAGGATGCCGAGAATGTGGTGGTGGAGTCTGGTGCTGATGAGGTCGCACACGTACTTGAAAATATATTTACTGAAGGTGCTGGAGATGAATTGGTTGATAATGTTGTGGGTGCTGGTGATATGACTGTTGAAAGTGCTGATGATTTCGCACAAGAATATTTAGTGGAAAGTGGTGGATTTGATGTTAGTGATGATGTTGAGTTTGATGATGAAGAAAGTGATTTGGATTTGGATGATTTTATGGTTGAGGATTTCCAGCTTGATTCCTCCACCCAGGCTGCTGTACAAGTAAGTGATATGGAGGAGGATGCTGATAAGGAGACTGCTGTTGATGATACTGCAACAGTCATTGAAAATCCTGAAGACGTTGTTGACACTAATACAGCAGTTGTTGGTATAGTTGAACAAGCAGAAGTACAAGCACTGGGCATGCCCTCTTTTGGCATGCCTTCTTCCTTCTTAAGTGCTTTTGGATGCACATCTGGGAAGCCTTTTGATGTTCCATTAACTGCCAAAGAGCTGGGACTCTCCTTCAATACCAACTCTGCTGGCAGGCTTGCCAGAATAGAAGAAAATCTGAATGATCTCACCAAGGCTGCTTCTATTGCAATTAAAATGAAAGATGTTGAAGACGATGCCTTGGTGAATACATTAAAAAGCTGGTATCTCATGCAGCAAGACAACTCTGCCAGCATCGATAAGATCAAAGAAAAATCCATCTCCATGGCTGCTGATCAAATTAAGCTGCGCATATTTTCCTCTTCTATTAGAAGAGATCAACAGGCTATCAGGGGAGTTACTCGATCGTTGTGTAGGACTGGAAATGCCACCAGAATGCTTGCAAAGAAGGCATCCTCTAGCAGTAACGCTGCTGCTGCTGAGGTTAAGAAGCTTGCTGACCTGGTGTCTCCCCTTATCACCCAGGTTGAGAACAATTCTAAGGCAATCAGTGCCTTGGAAACACAATTGGCCAGTCTTCCTCCTCCTCAAGTCTCGTTCACTGAGGAAGATCGTAAGTGCCAACAGAAGCTAGAGGCAGAAGTTGGGGAAATTAAGAACATGCTAACCCAACTTCTCAACAAGAAAGATGCTCCGACAGCAACTGTGGAGGTTGTTATCAATAATACAACCTCCAAGGGGGAGAAAACTGATGCTGTCATCTTGGATCTTGTCTCTGAAGCAGTAAAAAAGGCAGTGGGTAATATGTTTAAAGAAACTGCTGACAAGGTCCTTGATGAAGATGATAATGACGCTACAGCCACTGAAACAACAAATGAAGAAAGAGCATTGGTGGCTGTAGAAGAAACAAGTCCCCCTGCTGGTGCTGAGGGGGAGACTTTAATAAAGTAAGCTGCTGATGTTTCCTCTGCTAATGTTGAGGGGGAGACAGGTGCAAATGTTGAGGGGGAGCAACCATTGACTGTTACTGATGCTCCTCAGGCTCAAAATGTGTTTAATGAAGAGGAAGAGGAATTAAGTCCTCGAACAATAAGAGCAGGATGGGAAGCCGCTCGCATTCAAGAAATGGAGACGGATAGATCCAGAGAAATGCTCCCTATCTTTCATCCCCGTTATGTTGCAAATGCTCAAGTCACTCAAATAACTGAAGCTGGAAGGAAGCAGCTAATAGACGCTGGCATTCTCAGGAGACCATCTTCCTCACTCACTGCTCAAAATATATCCATCACTTCCCTGGCAGGCAATCAATTTCAAGTGATTGATGTTCTCTCTCTTACTGCCGAGGGAAAAACTCAAGAAGAGGCACTAGAGGAGCTAGACAGAAGAAAGTTAAACCAGGAGAATGAAAGAAAGAATCTGCAGTTCATTTCCCAGTTGGCTCTTTCCGAGAAGGATCAGATGGATGCTGAGCAGAAGATGCTGCTGACCACTGGTGGGCCTCAAGCTCTCTACAGACAAAAGCAAGCTGATGTAGAGCAGCGATTGAAAGAAAAAAGAGAGAAGTTTGAGAGTGAGAAGGCCAAGTGGATAAAGATCATGAATGACAGAAAGAGGAAGGAAAGAATAACTGCTGCTGAGGTCCATAAAGTAGCATTGGGAACTAAATCCAATCTGAAGTTCGTAAGGGAAGGGGACACTGCTTCAACAAGAATTGAAGATGTGAAGATTACCAACCTGGGAGCTTCAGAATGGTTTGAAATCTACATGCTGATCAAAAACAAAGAGGCTGCCAGTTATGTACTCCTTCAGAAAATGCTGAAAGACTATTTTGATAAAGCTCTGAAGTTTGAAACAAAGTTTAAGGCAGACCTCCCAATGCTGAGAGCTGTCTTTGGGACCCCGGCAGCTGTTTCTTTGTTAGCAGGCAAGCGTGTACCTAAAAGAAAGCATGCTGAAAGACCTTTGCTTGATGATCTTCCTCCTATTCCCACTGATGCTGGTTTAAACCTGAAGCTTCCTCCTAGAGCTTTATTTGAAGAAGGGAGAGTTCTTGAACAACCTGCTGGTATCTTCTTCAACAACTTTCAAAATGATGAACTTTTCTTCCGCCTCGCTGAAATGGAAAAGGCATCCACTGGATTTCTGATTGGCCTCAGAAAAAGATTTGTCAAGGTATCGAGTGCCAGATCAGTCGTCAGCAGGATAGATGAGGAATTGACAAGGCCTCATAGAAGAGATGACCCAGTGCTGAGGATAGCCAAACAGGAGGAAGCTTATGAAATTGAAGCAGCAATGGCCTCAAATGTCTTTAATATTTAAATTGTATTGCTTGTAATATTTTTGATGTGAAATAAAGACATTCCTTCTTCCCTCATACATGTCTTTAGACTTATCCATTCCGCTAGTCACCTCAGTAAATAAGGGGAGATTGTTAAGTCTGGGATTCGCTGATGAGACTTGCTCGCTGACATGTGTGTCAGTAAGTCCTCAGCAAGTCTTCAGTGAGTCCAGTGACTCATCTTCAGTAGGTTAAATTATCCAATAATCTAATAATGGCGGGAATAATTCAAACAAGATAAAGACAAAAAGGCACATGGTGATTAACCAACTGTAATTTGCCATATACGGTAAAAGTACAGTTTGGACCAAAAACAAGGGGTTTCTCTTTCTTACCCGTTTTGGTAAAGAAGACAATGACACATGATTCAAGTACCATGAGCCAATGGGATGTCGACAACCACAATCTATCACCATCAAAGGAAGGCTGTGTTGCCCTAATTCTTCCTCTATATAAAGCAACACAGCCGCTTAGTATCAAGTGTGTTAGTCACCTTGAAAGTGTGTGTCACTTGTAATTGTTCAAGTTTAAAGTGTGTCTAGACTTAGCAATTACCTTGTTTATTTGTATTCTTGTAAGTCAAGTTTGTAAGATCGACCATGTATTCATCGTTTAATCAATGATACATATGATTATACTTGCATTGATTTATTACAATTGAACTTGTCGTTGTTCTTGTTATTTATCTTCTTATTTACTTTCTTGTCTAATTTAAATATAACATAAGTTGTGCATTCCTGGACCATCAGATGGTGGTTGTCGACACTTCATTGGTTCGTAGTACTTGAATCCAGACCCCTTTGTCTTCATTACCAAATCGGGTATGAGAGAGAAAACCCTTCCTTTGGTCCTAACTGTATCTTTGTCATACATGGTAAAATACAGTTGAAAGAACCACCATGTGACTTCTTGTCTTCTTTTGATTTTAAATCTTCCCGCCATGACTAACAGTTTTGAAAGATACCACCCGCTGACAAGAGTCACTTGACTCGCTAATGGTATGCTGCTGACATACCCCAGCGACCAAGTCTGGTCAGCGAATCCTTAACTCAATAAATATACTCTTGGAGATAAACATATAATTTATAGATAATTGTGTATTAAAAAGATTGTTCTGGGAGTTCAATGTTATTGTATCTTATGTTAAGTTCTACAATATATATGTTGATTGTTAAGTTGCAAAGGGCAAACTGTAAGGCGATCGCGCGTCTTCAGCCAGGAAAACCATATATATATATATCTTTATCGTTACTTTTGGTTTAAAAGTTTCACAGTGGTATACAGGCTTGAACAATTTGTCATGTAATCTGATAGTTAAGTTTTATGCAAAAACCGTAACGTGTTGGCTTTATTTGTGGTTCTTTTCTTACCGTTTAACTAATATGATATCGGGTACTTTCTATGCGCCGTCCTAATGGCTAAAAATACGAATTAACTGGCCTGGCCTAGACGGACAGATCAGCCCCTGGCTAGCCACTTAACTCCAAGTTTTGGGAAAAACACACTAACCCAATCGTCCAGGTATCAGGCATGATAACGAATTAATTATGTTAAAACTCGGTGCCAATTTGATCAAACTTGAATATGAATTTCTCCAATTCATTGGTTGTCTCCCACGTCAATTTTTTCATGAATTGGCATTGGCATTGTGTTTACATTTGGTAACCCTTTTGAACATGTAAATATGATGATGAATTTGGTTAATTAGCCGTTCAATTTTGGGCAATAAATATTAACGATAACTTTATTTGACTAAATATTCAATTAACTCAAAGCTTAAAATTTTATCTGTCAATGTGGGGCTCGTTTTTATTTTGTACGGGTTTTTGTTTCTTAGGTTAAATTCTAAAATTCAATTTCGGGTACGGATAATCTTAAAAAGTTAAAATTATTTAGGTAGTCAATTTTTTCTTCTCTTAACCGTTTGAAACAAGTTGTTGCAAATTCCTTGACTAATTAAACTTCTAATGTTCATGTGTCATGTCAAACTTAGTTAAGTTGCGTTTTGATTTACAAATTTTGATAAAAATCTGAAAGATATGGAATTGAATTATATTTTTAGTGCTTCATTGTTCAAAAATAAGAAATTTCATTGAGTTAGATGTAATTTAACAAATTTTGTGTAGTAACAACGAATAGGCCCATACTGCATAATTGTGTTGACCAGACCTTTTACATTCCTTTCGTGAGTATTATAAACATACGACTTTTAATTTTGTGGGACATGTCAACAATAACGAGGTCCATTTTTCGTTCTTTATCCTCTGTTTTGAGGCCCTATTTGACATATATTATTGATTTCCATTCGACTTAGTTTTCCTTGATTATGAGTTAGTGATATATATAGGAACACAAGATTTTCAGTCGCTAAAAAGTCAATAGTCATACCGTACTTCATTATATTGTACCAAAGATCCATACGCGAAGGAATGTATATATGACTCAAGCACAAATATTCCCCATTGTACCAAGGCGCAATAGTTTAATTAACTCAACGCCTTCTAATCACAACTTAAAACATCCATTACTCAAATCTTATAAAATGAGTCAAACTAATTGACGACGACGTCATATTGTCATGTAATCCTTTTCGCGACTACACCATGTCGTCGCAATAGATGAAGCTAAATGTCAAAAAAGAATCGCTTTTTGACTTCTCAAGTCAAACTAATTAACATACTACGACGACATATTGCTGTCGCGATAAAAAAAAAAAAATACACAATTTGTAGGACATAACAACGAAAGAAAACATGTATAATAATATACACAACGGATCAAGTCCAATCGAGATCGACAGTAGGTGGGGAACACATAGAGAAAGAATCAAAGTATATAAATCTATATGAAGTTAAGTTTCAAAGGTCCATTTGCAGATTCAATTTTTCAACAAGCAAATCATGAATTCACAAGAAACTAACTTTTCTTTTATATTACCAAACAAGATGGAGCTTTTACTTTCTATCGTGTATCCCCAACCTAACCCTCAACCCTCAATATCACCTACCGACACAAAAACAAAACTTGAGAGAAATGGGGGCCATCTTCATTACAAATAGGAAGTACAAGAATATGAGAACTTATACACAATGGGTAACTAAAGGACACAACTTTTTACATTATATATTCTTAAATTATTATTATCATTTTATTATACTGGAATTCTCTGATCTCCTGTATCGTTTTTATACATAGAACAGAATGCATATCACATAGGTAAATGATTAAATAATGAGGTTGATATTTCAATTACAAGAAGTAGTAATGACTAATGAGACCTTAACGTACAAGTAGTATTATTCATTCAATGAGACTCTAATGGCTTTTGACAACATGTGAAAAAAGCTTAAGCATGTTGTTTTCAAACTATATCATACGAGAAATAATTAGGCCATACCCTACTTAAATAGGAGGATCATGCATTCAATGAGATCCTAATGGGATTTGACAAACTTTGCAAAATGCTTAAAGATAAAAGTTTCGAGCAATATTATAATTAGTCTAGCTATACCCGCCTATATACATGTGCACGTACACACTTTTTCTTGTACAAAGTGAGTGAGCTTCAAACAAATGAATTGATCGAAGTTTAATGTTGCCATTGTAGATAATACTAATTATATATACTAATATTAATTAATATTAATAGTCAATGCTCTGTACTTCGATGAAAGAAAGTCTACTTTCCCAAATATTTGTTTATTCCTAACGTTAACTTTGACAACCGTGTTTAACACTAACACAGATAAAAGAAAAATCAAAGAATTGCCACTACCATAATATTTAGCATTTTCTTATTAATTATACTAAGCATATGTACCAAAAGGTTGATATTTAACAATCCGAAACCGGTTGTTAAATCCAAAACCTTTAAAGATGTCCTCAATAATTATCAATTAGGTTACAAATTTTGACTCATATATATTACTGTCGTTATTTTTCTTGGTCTTTTTCAAAGATTTCTCATTTTGTGTTAGTCATTGTTTATGAAGATATATTACTAACAATCAGTTCTTGGTCCTTGCAATTTCGAATGTCAATATTAAATCGAATTATGCGAAGAATTCTAATCTAATCAAAAAATCAAGTAAAAAATTAAAGGATTGGTCAAACAATTGCCACTCAAGTACAGTTTTTTTCACAGAATTAGTTTGAACCCTAAAATCAAAATACAGGTCAGGTGTTACTATTCCATCCCTGTTCATACCAAAAGTACTCATTCAAACCTTTTTTTGTTTCTTTTTCTCCACTCATTTCCTTACCCCTTAGATTTCTATTTGTTCTCCCATTTTCACTCTTCTTCTCTCTCTACAAATCATAAAATACTAAAACATATTCCTCGTTATTAAACATAAATATTCCTCCATTACCATCTTACTTTTTCTTTTTTTTTATATTCTTCATCATCTCTTTCTTCTTGTTTCTCCCCCTTTAGATTTCATCTCCTGATCTATATCTATATTATATCTATCTATAATCTATAATAATAATCTATCTATATCTATATTTATAATATGTCAAGCAATAATAATCTAGACTTAACTTCAACTTCCCCTTTCTCCCTTCAAAACTTGCAAAACCGCCCTGATCTCCACCTCCAAATCCCTCCCGATTCCGAAGACGACACCAACGAAAACACTCCCGGCTCCGGCTCAGGAAGCGGAGACGTCGTCGGGTCCCGTAGGCCACGTGGCCGTCCCCCGGGTTCAAAAAACAAACCAAAACCCCCAGTTATCATCACTCGAGAAAGTGCTAACACACTTAGGGCTCATATCTTAGAAATAAGTAGCGGTTGTGACGTTTTCGAGTCGATTTCAAACTACGCTCGAAAACGTCAACGAGGTATATGTATTGTCAGTGGGAGCGGTACCGTGAATAACGTGAGTCTCAGACAACCAGCTTCAGCTGGATCTGTACTCACGCTTCACGGCCGGTTCGAAATCCTTTCGTTATCCGGATCTTTTTTGCCTCCACCTGCTCCACCTGGAGCAACAAGTTTGACTATTTATTTAGCTGGTGGACAAGGTCAAGTAGTTGGTGGAAATGTTGTTGGAGCGTTAATCGCGTCTGGATCGGTTATCGTTATCGCGGCGTCTTTCACAAATGTTGCTTATGAAAGACTACCTTTAGATGATCAAGTAGAAGATGCTAATACTAACGCTGGTGACGGACATGGTGGTGGATTTCCTCATCCCGATCCTTCTTCAATGGGTTTGCCTTTTTTTAACTTGCCTCTTAACATGCCTAATGTTCAGTTGCCAGTTGATGGTGGTGGTGGTGGTTGGTCTGGAAACATGCCGAATAGGCCGCCTTACTAACCGTGTTGAAATCAAGGGAAGAAAAAAAAAATTAAAAGGTCAGGTGATTAATTAAACTCCATGGATTATTATTATCAAAATTAATCTTGTACAATAACCTCTCTACTCTACTCTACTCTACTCTCTAATTTTTATTTTCATTTTGTTAATTTTCAATCTAGGGATGATTTCTTGGTCATTACTTTTGAATCCTTTATTTTAGATAGAATCATCTTCTTCTTTGTCATGTTGTTGGTATGTTTCTGCATTTATCGAACCGAAAAACGGAGTTTCGCTGTTATCATTGATATTATTATCTTTATCATTATCGGTTATTTTATGTTTTAATTTCAAAAAAACATCCATTGTTTGCTTAATTTTGGCAAGAAAATTGACTCACTTGGAAGCTCACGTGTCATTTTAGGTTATATATATAGAAATTACTAACATTAGATTCTGTATATATTAATTTATGTTACTATTGTATGATATTTTTATCCATGAAAATGTAGTTTTTATTATCCATTGGACTTAAAATTGTTACTGTTATATTGGTTTATACAGATACAGATATACATAAATAAATTAAAGTTCAACTTGGACACTAGATTCAATGAATAAGTTAGCATTTCTACTCTGAGTATTTATATTATTATAATTAAAAATTTCAGGTTCTAATTAGAAGGAATACTCTATCAGTTTCTTCTTTAATGGTTGATGCCCAATAGATGTTTATATTCATTAAAAAATAATGAGATTATTCTATAGTTATTGACCAGGACATTATTACTAACATCGATATTACAACTTGAATGGTCATATTTGTAATTATTGGATAACTAATAATCAACATATATATCTCCATTATTTTAAAAAAATCATTAGCTCCATCACGATTACCTAGTGGCTAGTTCTATGCTTTTATTGCTAGTGTGTTACTTTCCACAGTAAATCTGTAAAAAAGATTCTTAAAAAAATCAAAGAATATAAGGGTTTTGATGAATACATTTAGATAGGTTGTAGGTATTAGTTTGGATCAAAGTTTAGTTGTTACTAGTAGTTTTTTGTGATGTTTTTTTAGTTGCAATACTCATCTTTTTTTTACTAGTCAAAGAAATGTCTAAACCATTTGCAATCATAGAACTATACATTGTATTTTACCATAAGTTATTATTTATGTCTAGAAGGATATATATAATTATGACCAATCTCTCACTACTTTTATCTATAAAGATTAGTTTGTGTTTTTCATCTTCTAAGAAATTAAGAAATGTTTTTTCTTCTTGCATTATATCTATAAATTGACAATATAATTTTATACCATATATATAAAAATCCAAATAATAGTCAGAAGTTAGGGCAAGCTTGCATTGAGGTTATTCAAGGGTATATATAGCCTTGTAATCTGGAACTAAGCATATAGCTACTGATGATGATTGCCTAGCTAGCTTGTGATCACTAACTTGTTCATTTATCAAATCAGATCACTGCCAGATTATTATTATTCTTAAGATCTTGCACTTGGGTAATATATGTAGAGTAGTAAACAAAAAAAGCCTAATATAGATATATGTGATCATTAAATCCAATTAAACCATATAAAAGTAACTGCTTAGTGCCGTCTTCTGTGGGTTTTGAGCCTCAATACCTCGATGGTGTATGGGGGAGGTTAAGATGTAGGCAGACCTTACCTCTACCTAAGTAGAGAGGCTGCTTTCAGTTTCTACCTAAATGGTAGAAAATGCCCTCTAACCTTTGCATGGGATGAGGATCGAACCCATGACCTCTGTTTTCAGAGACAAGGGTGTTTACCACTGATCCAACCATGTTGCTTTTCCAATTAGACCATATATTCTAGTAAATAGGTCATAGAGTGAAAAAAAAAAAGCCTAATAGATGACTCTCACATACGTATGTTGTATATATATATATAGTTTAGAAGCACACAGATTTGTGTTTTAATTACGTGGTGCCTAGATCAGCATGACCAACTAGTTTTAAGATCTAGGGAAATAAACCAATATTAATCTTTAGTTCATTAATTTGCTCATAGCCACCATTGAAGTCTAACTTTTTTTTTTTTAAATAACTTATGTAGGAAACTAGGAATGGTTAACATGAGGAACAATATTTCTTTGATTCTGTGTGTGTTGATCAATACACCATAATTTTTTTTTTTTTTTTTTGTCGTAAATAATTAAACGTGTTTTGATATATATATGTTGTACAAATAGAATAAGAATATATGTAATGTTTTAAAACAAGTAACATGACCAACAATCTTGGAGAATTCATCACTATCATTGGTATAGTCTAATTATGAGTACTTTCAATAAGTAGTAATTGACAAATAGATGCTATTTTAGAACCTTATAAGATATTATAGTTTTAGCCAAACGTGTATCTAAACGACAAGACTAACATAGTTAAACAAATGTCTTCCAAAACTTATTTAGACGTTATAAATACTCCTAGTGGATCAGCTACCTTTGATTATTCTATTGAGTGTAGGACCATATTCTTATTATTATATGTCTACAATGATTTAACCTTATATCTTCACTTTAATTCGTTACACTAATATCTTGTTTATCCTAATTAACAGGCTTTTGGGTTGTGAAATGATGTTCATATCTTACCTAACAAATTTTTGGCATATCTCTCACTCTCACTCTTTTTTATCTTTAGTCAGTAAACTGGACTTGGAAGGCATTAGTTTTTTTTTTACATACAAGTTATTAGTTTATAATTAGCATTTAACACTATAATGTATGACCAAAATAGCATATTCCCAAGAAAATGAAACTTAAAAAACATATTTTCATTTGGGATCATTTGCATACATCGTTGTTTTTCTTCTTTTTATTTGAAAAAAAAAAGAGACTATTTGTTTGTGATTGTGTGTATGCATAAAAAATAAATAGTCTCAAAAACTAAAATAACTAATTAAATACGTATATTTTGAATTTAAGCTTTATGTTGGGTAATAGCCAGTGACAACCAGTCGCCACTTTTCAAAGGGATCCCGAGTTCGAGTCTTGACAAATGCAAACTTGAGATAATCAGCGGATTATTAAGTGGTTGAGATTCATTTGGATACTATCCGGCCTGGCTGGGGGATTAGTGGGTACTAAATAGTACATAGGATCATGGGGTTCCTATCCAATTACCTTTTTTTTTTCCTAATTAGCATTTGAGACATCACAGTGACATCCAATTGGGTCATATGCAGAGCTCGAACCACTATGCCTGGGATGAAACACAATATCTTCGAAAACCCTCCCAATAGTTTACTCCTGCAAATGTAGGAAGTGATATTCAAACCACGCGTGGTGAATTTCTCAAAAGTCTAAGACCTTACCAATCGACCACCAAAACATTAGCCATTAAGAGACATTTATTACGATGTCGTCGTTAAGGCCGATTTAGAGGGTGGCAGACACAACCGACTGAGCAAGATCTGATATTTTAGGGGCCCGATTTTTTATTTCATCCGTGCATGCACTTAACTAAGTGCATTATGAACTATAAAAATCATTAAAAATTAAAACATATAATTTAACTCACATAAAAAAAAGCTACTAATTAGCTTTTTGTGTAACGTAAGTAGCCATTTTTCTCTTTTATTATAAAACAATACATGTATATAATATATTATCATTAAACAATATATATGATATTGTTATTAATTAAAAAAAATGACATATCATTTTGTTGCTTATTGTTCTTTTAAAGTTTTTTATGTTATTTTGAACCTATCGAATTTAAATATTAGGTTGTAGATTTTAGATTTTATTTATTTTAGTTTAATCTTTGATTTAGGATTTAGATTTAATCTTAAATTATTAATTGTTTTAAAGTTTAATATTTGTGTGTTAGTTTATCTAATATAGTTTGTTTGTCTGGCCAAGAAGTTCGTGTTTTTCTCAGCCTAAATATTTAAATCCTTAGAGACAGTTATGATAGTCGTTGCTTAAAAGTAGTAGCGAAATTGATTGCAAAATAAGGGAAATTGGCCACATTAAAATTACCTTAAGCAGTTACACGACAAAAAAAGGATGTGTGTTGATATTGCGATTATAAAACAAAGTCTGTTTTTTCAAAATAGATTATGCGTTTTTAAAACCGCGTTTTGAAAAAGCATGTAGGTACTGCGTTTTCATAGCCAATAATCACTTTTTCATACAAACATCTTTTTAGATTATTTGCGTTTTACAAACGTAATAATCAGATAATCACTTTATAACACAATCCCAAACACCGTTTAAAAGTAATTCACCCATTGTGAAATGGTGTCATAAAAAGATATTTTATTTTAATTTCTAATTATATGAAATACCAAAAAAGGTTAAAAGAATCTTGTCACATCTTTTACGATAACAATGTCGTCCCTATAAGTGTTTCTTTTCTTTTTGTAAAAAAAATAGATTTTTTGTTTTCCAAATGTCAATGGAAGATGTCGTCGCCGAAGGTATTTCGCAACAAGTGGCAATTATCTTAGGACGACATAAGAAAAAAACCTTCCCACCACTAATCAAGTACGTACTAGTATAACATTCTCAATACATCACTAACCACCATTAGTTTGAAATCCACCGTATATCCATAATTATGTTTCGTGAACCCATATATATGCAAATCAAAATCAATAGTCACAGAGAGATGAAAAATATATATAGATTATGTATATGTTGCTATCACGAGAGAGCCGACAACATGCACACCGCGGGTCACATATAATGGTGTGCGTTCGTATTTGGAGCATTATATATACTCAATAAATAAATAAATAAAGGAACAAACTCCACTATGAAGGCACCGCGAGTCTCTAAATTATGGATGTGCTGTACGATCGGTCGATCGCTAAATAACATGAAGGTTATATTAGTATTCATAGTTCTAATACCCGTACGATGTACGGTAATTATATAAATTGTATCAAAAGAAATTCGAATATGTCTCATACATCATCCACTGGTATGAAATAAATTATAGTTAAAATAAACCGTTGATCGAAATTAAATTATAATAAAAACGGTAATGATAAATATAATATATGTTTATTTAGAGTTTATATTTACCTTAAATTTTTAGAATCACATCAAAAACGGAACTTATAAGCATAGTGGATGACGATAAATAACTTTTTAATTTCAAATAGTAAACTCAAAATTTTAAAGTCTTCATGTTAATAACTTATTATAAGTAATATAAATAATAAGAGTTGAATAATTGAGGGGAAAAAATGATAATTTATTAATGAGAAAACGATTAATCAAATAAGGTTATTATATCTTTTATATTATTAATAAGCCAAAAGTTAGAGTTGAATTATAATTCTAATAAGGAAATTGAATGTGTTATTAATAAGTCAAGTGGTAAAGTTTAATTATAAGTCTAATAAAAAATTTGAATATATTTATAAGTAAAAAAACTAATTTAATAAAATAAATAAATTGAAAGGACACATGTCGATCAAGGATTATGCCACGTGTCATTTTAAGAATATGTCAATTCTGTTTTTTTTATTGGTAGATTATATTACGTATATTAATTATATTTTTTTAAAATACAGATTTATGGAAATTGTGAGTCTTTATGGATGCATGCTTATATTTATATAAATGTGTAACTATATGTGTAACTATAATTAAAAACATTCACATTAGTTATAGTTTTGAAAGCAATATTATTTTTGAAAAGAAAATATATAAAGTGTGTAAGACCATTTTCTAAAAAAGCTTCTCACTATAATAAGCTTTTAAAAACTTAAAATTAAATATAATATAATTTTTGAAATGAAAAAGTTAATGAAAAGCTCAATATATATAGGTTTTCTCTTAAACCTATTTTTGTACTAAGTTATATCGTATTTATTCAATTTTGAGTTCTCTAAAGCTTTTTACCATTACGTACAGTGTAAAACTTTTTCTACGAAAAGTTGTGACGTACATTAATTCTTATACACTTTTTCTCAAAAAGTTTTTTAACACTTACTATTGTGGATTGTTACATGGTACTCGTATACTATTGTGGATTGTTACATGGTACTCGTATTTTTTAACTCGTGCGCACAAAACTTATGTTAACTTAATAAAGTCAATGAATACAAAACTTCGTAAATTAAAAGGTTGTCAATCTAGTTTTATTTTTAATTTTATGTCTAAAATTTAAGGGTCATTTTACTGTTTATTTATTAAGTAACGAAATGAATGACTAATGTATATATTAATTAAGGGTTGTGCATTGTAAAATAAGTATTAAAGTAAAATAAATAAGACAAGACATTGATCCTAAAATTATGATTAAATTGATGCACGAAGATTCATAAAACAATTAATGCACGATGATTTTCATGATACATGGTGATCTTAACTGAAGTAAAAACTTATTATTTTATTTGTTTTACATTATATATTACTTGTTTTATTTTACCTAAAACCATATTTATTATACTATTTGTGTTAAAAAACAATTGTTCAAAGGATTTATCAAACGGTCATAAGATCCTGTTTTAATAATTTTACGTTTGCCTATGTCATATTTTGTTTAATAAATCAATAAAGTCTAATAAATTTACAAAAACAAAAATAACAGTCTTTCTAAACCATAAGAAACGATGGGCTTCTACTTTTAATTGGGCCTCCTTTTTAATCAAGCTTTTACCATTATTTTTAAATTTGAGAATTTAAATTTATTTAAAATTACTAAGATATTCCTTTTATAGAAACTCTTTTTATTATCAATTTCATTTTGATAAAATGTTAGAAATGTCTTTTATAAAGTTATATAAAAATTTCTTAACTATCTTAAACACATTTAGCCTACACGAAGCGTACATATCTAATCTAATATCTATTACTTCTAATATTATGTTATAAAACATTTTGTTCTTTTTTCAAATTTCAATTAAGTAATTGAACTACCTAAATTACCCTTCTTCTTTATTCACAAATTTAAACATCTGTACCTAATACCTATAATACCCTTAAATCTCAACTATTCATTTTTCCCTCTCTCCTAAAATCTCAACTACTCATTTTTTTTTCTCTTCTCCATGAATCATATTATTCATCTAATTCATTCAAAATCTTTTATCTCAAAAACCATATATCGATAAATTATAAAAACTGTATGAGTGTTCTTAAAATTTCATACTCTTTAATTAGAGATGTTATTCAATATATTTTCGACGAATTTTTAACTTCGAGAGCAGAGCCCGTACGGTTAAGGCATTTGGCTATCATACTCTATAATTTGACCTATCACTCCCACCATCTCACTGCCGCAACGCGTGAGCACTATCTCTCATATCTTATAATAAAGATTATCACGGTACATAATACTCTTTTTTTATAACTAATTAAGAATTTGCATGCTCTCTCAATCGCAAATCGCAAAGTAAAACCATATTATGGGCCTTACTTTTTCAGGCTATAGAATAATACATATCTGTCACAATGAAACCATCCCTTATGTCATGTGAGTATCCAACTGCAACTGACATTAGGCCCAACTACAAGTGCGAAATGAATCAGTGGATATATCTATTCAATACAAGACGGGTACCTACACAATGTGACAAGGTGACAGCAGTGGCGTCGTGACGGCAACAGATAGTGCTGGTGGGGGTGATGGTAACGATGTGGTTATTAATCTAAAAGTGATTGATGTAAATGGTACTGTAGTTATTTTATAGTTAAGGGATTTATTTTTTGTAAATAACTTTATTAAGAGTATATATTATTGAGATATTAGGTATACATATTTAAATTAATGAATAAAAAAGATAGATACTTTAGATAAATATGAGTGGAAAATATTTTAGAGATATATTAGGTGGATTTAGTGTTTGAGTTAAGAATGTGTTAAAAATTAAAAATATTTTAGGTATTTTAAAGCTAGAGAATTAAAAAGAGGGGAAAGTAATTTATTTATTAATATAGTATAAATTTTTGAAACCGGATAGGACATCCGATGGCTAAAGGCGGTTCACGGTAGGCCCAGTCATACCGCAGAGAAAAACCGGAATAAAAACACGGAAAGTCGGAAAATATATATTTTGTGGCCGATCGGTTTCTTTCTTTAGATGGATAATGACAATACTAAAATTAATCAACAAAAGCAGTTTTCAACACTAAATATTTGTGTGGCCTCTATTTATAGATTAATCGGACAAAAAATAATGCTAGGTCAACCTAAAATCTCTCATACACTTATTCCTAACATTTGTCAAACATTGTTACCATTATCTTATATCTCATATTGATTGTATATATGAATTCAACAAGTTTTCCACATTCAAGCTAACCAAAATTCCCCCCTAAAGAAGATAATCGAGGAATATGCAGGCCATCAAAGATAAAATAACAGATCTGAATGCCACTCGTAAGGCAAGGTCCGAAGCCAAACATGAAGAAAAAGTACGTACAAACTATATCATTTTCTTCAAGTTTTGTATATTTATATTTACGTGAGAAATCAATATAATATACTTGATGCATCGATATAGGTTACGTATTCATGTTTAAGTTCAATATGATAAAAATATGGAATATGCTAAATGAAACTCTTAGGGCTTTACTTAACGTGCACGAAAAGGTAACGTGCATGAAAATGTTGTATATTCCATATTAAAATACCGACCCTCTGAATTTTATGGTAAGTGTACAACTAATTAATGCACCTTACCGAAAACTTTATAAAAATCCTATTTTTAGAAATGTTAAAATTTATGTAACATTTACACATAGCACTCCTTTAAATATTTTTATCTACATTACCTCCTCAACATTAATATTTAAATTACAATATCAATTATTTATCTTTTAAAATATATCCATTAACCTTTTAAATAATTACTTTTACATCAATAGTATACACCACTCGATACCGCCTACGCCACCAATAGTCACCCCACCACCACACCATTATCGCAACCACCACCGTCACATTACACGGGTAATGTGCTAGTACATTTTTATGGGGCCTCCAACTTAATCCTAACTTAAAATTGTTTTCAGTCTTATTCTTTCCAATAATCTCCAAGCTGTATGACAATTATCTTGTAAATATTGCCTTATTTATCTAACTTTTACTCTGTTTTTTTTCAAAACTCTAAAACAATAATAATCCTTATCATCAACAAAAAAGAAAATGACGACATGTTCTACTTTTGTCATCCAACATTTATCATCGTTCTTAGAAGCTAGAAGTGTCTTTAATTTTCTTTTTTAATTATTCAAATTCTTATACATAGGGCCATTTCCTTTTATTAATGACACAGGACACCCGAAATTAGCGGAACGACCTGTTTTTTTAGTTAAACTATTTGCTTTCGTAATGTACCCAACTATGACAAAAAAAAACATAGTAGGTTACACTACATAGCAAGTCAAGTAGTTGGATACATTACGTAACCTTTTGGTAATAGTTGGTTAGATTCACATGTCATTATTCCTATTAACAAAGACCTGCTGCACATATGTAAATTACCTGGGCTTGAGGAGGCACAAACACTGCCCTGTCAGGCCCAACATTTTAAGGGCACAAAATTGTAAAAAATGTATAACGTTCATTACTTATAAAAACTCTGTTTAATATACAAATTTGATAAGGGCCATGGGACTTTTGTCCAGGCTCATCCTGAACACTTAAATCCTTAAGACCGCATTTGCTATTGACGATAACTTTTTTTTTTTTTTTTTATTATATATAATGTATCCTCTAGGATGAGTGATCGAGTTAAGTTGATCGATTTATTACTCATTGTGGTATATTTAGTCAATAATTAACCTGTAGCTAGGACAGTTAAATATGTATGTTTTGATATATGTTACAGGCTGAGAAAGAGTTAGCAAAATCCAGGGCTGATGTAGCCCATGAGATCAGGCTAGCACGAGAAGCTGAAGCGTCAATGAATACTCATGTTAATAAGGCAGTTGAAAAGGCTGCCCAACATGATGCTAAGCTCGCTCCTGACAAACAACATGCCCATAGTAAGGATGCATTGAGCAGCGACGGACAAGATTCTGATGGCAAAACCTCGTCTAATATACCAGCACATCTTTCCAAGTTTATGTAGGTTGTTACCTCAATCATGTATATCCAGGAACTTTTAGAAAAGAAAAAAAAAACCTAATCTTCATCAAGTTAGTAGCTAGTATGATAGATCCACACGGCAATGGTTCCATTTTTATACCAACGTTGTCCTGTTTATATGTATTGCAGATTTGATCACTTTTTGTTAACTTTCTGTAAATGGGATAATTACATTGGTGTATTTCTGTCTTTCATTTTGCATATGGATAAATTTTTGTAATTTTATTAAGTAATTTCGAGGTAAATGACATGTAATACGGGGGAGACGATGGAGATGTCAACAGTCATACATTTATTGGAATATAGAGATGCTACATGACCCACATGTAGACATACCCCCATTTTTTGAAAATCTCGACAAAGCATATGCAGCAGCGAGTGATTGTTATCAATTTATCAATGTCACTAACTCACTCATATCTGTATCTGTTTTCTACCATGATCAAATAAACTGAAAATGCATCAGAAATTATTAACATTATGTAAATATAAGTAAACACGACTAATAGTGACGCGCAGAGTGAACCATCCTTGAATTATTAACTACTTACAAATTGAAGGGATTATCCTTTCGCACAAACGTAAATTTGCAACATTTCATATAAATTAGAATCAAGTAGTCCTTGGTAGGCTATCTAAAGTATAATGACCAAGTCTACCAGTTCGACACAGATTAATAAGCTTGGCAGAAACTATGCCATCAGCATCTCTACATGTAGCTGAAGTCAAATTGAAAACTTTTCTCGGTGTTAGAATTGTGTTTCAATCAATTCTTCCATATCTTTCTCATGTTCAATATTATCTTTGAAAGCTGCTCTGTCATCAAACAGAGCTCGGCGAACAGCTTGCACCGTAAATTCCTATAGGAAGGTGTTGGAAATCACGATGTAAATATATAGTTATCTTTTCCTCGGGAGGGAAATAAATAAAATAACTATACCAGTTAAAGCTAATTTGGAAGAAAGTTCAGCATCAACAACCTCAGGAGGCAATATTGCAGGCATCTCACCGTTCTTATTTTAAAACTGTTCTTAATTGATTGTCCCCATATATATATATATATATATATATTAGGATTGCATCCAATCTGAAATATGAGTCATAATTTCAAGCAATTATTTAACTGAAAAAAATATGCAAACGAAGAATATACCTTTAAACCGGTGATATCTTTTGTCTCCCCAGGATTTGCACTCACACTGGCATGTTTTAACTTTCCTTACTCTTAAACATTAGAGGCAGACAAACACAACAAATAGCAATTTTGAGTGTGCTAATGACATAAAGTACAGCGCTAATTCGGCCTATTTGATGCAAGGAATTTGCCAAAGAAGATTTCCCAACATTTGGATTACCGAGGAGTAGTACAGTAGTTATGTGAGTGTTATTGTGTTACTAGAATGTGTGGCCCTTCCTATGTCTCTAACTCTCTTGAAGAAAGTTTAGGTGATACACGAGGATGCTTTTAGGGAAAAAGTTGATTAGCCGGCACTATTGGTTCAATGCAGCCACCAATGTGCCCGTGTCATGCTGATAGAAGTGGGTTCCCTGATACGTGTTGACGTTCAGCCACCACTGTTCAGTGGATCGATGTTGAATCAAGTGGCTGCAAGTTTGGTTTAGGAATCATGGTTTTCTTCTTCTTTTCTTTCTTTAACAGCGAAATCATGGTTTTCTTGACACTTATTTGATCCTAAAATCCAGATACTTACTGTTAAAGACGCTGAAATTTGCTTTAAATTCTGAAACTCTCTAATCCTGGGCTCTTGATGCATAAAGTTGGTTGCTTATATCACTACTTGTTTAGATTTCCTAATTTACTTGTGAAGAGTTATTTTAAAATTGGGTTTTGTTAATGACAACCCTTAGGGTCGTCAGTAAAAACTAATTGGGTGCATTAAAATTTGTACCTTGCTGTTAAAAAAATAGGGAGCGATTTTTAATATATAATGTACAAGTTTTTAAACATGTAATATGTTGTTAGTGACAGCCCTTAGGGCTGTCATTATCATTTTCCTTTAAAATTAGTTTTTTTTTTCAAGTAATGAAATTCCAATAAACTTTATTTGTTGTACATTTTCACAAATTTTTTTATTGTCTTATATAACGGGCAAACTTTCAAACTTCATACACAAATGGCACTTGGATGACCCGGTAACCAAGTCACCCATAAAAGTCATATTTACCAGCAAAATTCCGGCAACCAAATACCAAATACCAAAAATCTATATCTCATATTTATATCAAAAATACCAAATACCAAACACACACATTTCTAAGATCTCTTTCTTAACTTCACCTGCAACACCTACACATACACTACACACAGAACCTCCATTACAATTTACAACATCAATTAAAGTTTATTCATATAATAAAAACGATCCTGGAAATACAATAGAGTACAACTGATCATCCATGACGAATGCTGGCTCGTAGTACACGTTTGAATAGAAACCCAACGTTCGGATACGAGGCAAACACTGATGCACTATTTATTAGGGGAATTGATAAAAGTATTATGCATATCGATTAACTTACCACAATTCTGCATTACTTATACAATATGGTTTAACATTTGCACAACATGATAAGATTATCAAAAGAAGTGGTGCCACTCTAACTTCCCATTTATTAATGCTGACTCTTTTACTTTACTCTTTAGATTGATGCCCTTGTCATCGAAAGGTTCGCTGCATTTATATTTATAAACATGGGATTAGTAGTGATAAGAAATGAAATAAGAAACCTTCCATCAATACAAGTTAGAAAACTCTAAATTCTAGTATAGCCGATGCAATATAATTCAATCAACTCGTATCTTGGTTTGAAATAGCCTAACCCAACCCACTCGATAAACATGTTTGTCTTTTCCTATCGACATTGTATGTCAGTGTTAGCAAACTATTTACATACATTTCAGTTAACACTAGTGTATTCTAGTAATAGTTAACAAGTACTAACATACATCGTAACTATTACTAACACACATCTTAGTTGAAGATGTATGTTAGTGATAGTTAACCTCTTAACCTGTATGTTAGTACTTCCATCCATGGTGAAGCCATGACAATCCATGGCGAAGCCATGACAGCTCAGGGTTGCAACCCATAGGTAGATCACCCACCAATTACTCCCTATGTCCTATCACCCCTTATAACCTATCATCCCCACCAGCTACCTATTATCAAAAACTCATTCATCTCCCAAAAATGTCTCTAAACATAATAAAACCCTACATCTTTTCCCAAAATCACAATTAAAAATAAAGAAAAATTCATCATCATCATCGTTTCCTAAAGTCCCCAAATACTTTACATCAGCAAAATAATATTATGATAACCTTTTAGGCTCCCATAAAATAACTTTTTATCCTTTCGACATGATAGTCAGACCCAATAATCATCATGGGTCTCTAGAATTACCAAAGAATATCAAAGGGTATCAATCTATCCGTAGTTTCACCCATGTCCCTCTCATTCATGACTGCATCATGCATGACCCTAAAAAAAAATCTACATTCATCTTCTTTGTGAGTTTTGGTGAACTTTCCATTTCGAGGAGGAATCCTCTTCTATTGATGGTACCATCATTCTGGGTATAAAAAATATCTATGTGTGCTGACTATCTTCATACCATTCTTATTCTTCCAAAAGACACTAAGGATCAACCTTTTGTGGAATCAACAACAGTCGAATGAATGGAAGGAGTGGTTTCCATGCATGGAATATAACTAGAGATTATTACTTGTGGATGTAACCAATTATGACCAAATGTCTATGTTATGTAAAGATCTCGTAAAATGTCAAATGGACGTTCAAATCCCGGTTATGGGATGTACCCGACCAATCAAATACTTACAAGGGACAGAATATATATGGTTGTCACATATACATGGGTACATCGAATAACCGGGATTAGAAAGTTCATTACATGGCATAGACATTTTACAAAATCTTTACATAATATAGACATTTAGTCATAGTTAGTGACATCCATAAATAATCCAATATAATTACAACCTAGTTAAGCCAAATCCAATCCCTAGCAACCCTATAAAAAAAGACCTTCATATGTGGAGGTTGTTTACCCATACCATCTAATGCCTAACAGACAATTGTGGTTGTTACAATGAAGCCTCTTTCACTTATTATATGCCTATGAATCGCGCCCTCGTTACTAGACGCCATATTAACTATGCTCAAATCATCTTTGATAATATGAAGCAAAAGGTCACAATAAGCAACTGTTCCCATATTGTTTCGTTCACCAGATTCTTCTAACTCAACTTTAAACATGCGTTAGCTAAAGACTATGAGCAATCAGAAGACAACTCTATCATGCCAGCAAAAATTAGAGCTGCTATCTGCAAACAGGTTGGTGAGCCTTTTGTAGCACACATGACTCACATGGAAGAGGACAACTATTGGGAGTCAACACTTTAAAATAGTGAAGTGACTACTCGAAGTGCTATGGACTCCAAATTGTCCAAAGAGACTCGCTCGCTAGAAAATCCCCTGCGCCCTCTAAAGTCTCCATGATGTCAACCAAGAGGTCTACCTAGGCAATGTGCTTAACCATTCAACTTCATGCTCCGCTGCCATCCTAAAACGGAAGCAAGTGTACTAAAGGTCAAACTGTAAATAAAAAAATTAAGAATTCCTCACTAGCCAATGGTGATAGTCAGCAAGCCCAATAGCAGCCTCCAAAAAGACTGTTGATGAGATAAAAGAAAGCAGTGAGCAATCACCTCAAAATTCTGTAGGAGAGGTTTGAGAAGATAAAGGGTTACCCCAGCCCACTAGTAGTCTGATCAAAGTACTACAAACATTCACCTTCTCCTCCTTCACCATCTGAGTCGCAGTCGGCACATGCTAGATCACAAGTTGTGTTACTGCCAATTCTGGTGCTGATGAAGTCTTGGCAAAACAACATGATGAGACTGAGGCACTCATTAATCCCTTTCCCATTGCTTAAAGTGTTCCAATACCAACTTTTCAAGAAAGTAGCGGAACACAAAATGTTTCTTTTGTTGATGATATGAAGGTCATCGATTAAAAAGGAGCTGGCAATGACTTGAATATAATGAAAGAAGATAATGTGTTCGAGCTGGCTACATAAGAAGTAGTCAGCGGGTAGTTTTTAGAGAATACTTGGTCAAGATATAGGCCATCATCTATGAACCTCAACCTGCTCAATCTTGTTCTCCACAAAATGAGAAACTTCCACCTATGCCACCTCCACCAACCTTCTCACCAGTACGCCCAAAAGATTAACCTCCAACTCTCATTCTTGAATATATTTCTTTGTTTCATCCTGTAATATTTGTGATTTTGACCCGTTGACTATTTGTGTAACTTGACTAACTAATTTTAGTTAGTAATGTAATTGAATGTCATTCTATAATTTAATGACGTGTATTATGCTAGCCGAGACCATTTGACCGTTTTATTTGATACCGTACTAGACGATGTTTAACTGATTAGAAATGTGAATGGGTTATCCATGGGTTGACCCATGACCCATCCCAATTGACCCAACCCTATCTCCTCCCATTCTTCCATCTCCCATCCATCCACTCATTCACTCTTATCTCTCTTTCTCTCTATATTGAATGCAAGAACAAGAAAAACACACAAACACTCTCTCTCTCTCTCTCTAAATCCTTACATCATTTATTGTGTTACAATTTAGATTAGTGTTAGAATAATCATCATCATCATCATCATCATTTTAGCATTATATAGAAGTGGACCATTCACTGAAGAGGACCTTCAAAATTATTAAGGGATTGTTACACTAGTAGATGAAGAGGGTGAACATTTTGGATAAAAGTATTGAAGGTTTTGCTGCCCTTCAGCAAGCTCGCCATGAAAAGAGAGGTAGAGTAATTGTTGTACATGTTCTGCGCTTGCTGCCTACTCTAGGTAATTTTAAACAATCAGATGTTCTTCTTGCTCACATCTTCCTAGTACAACTATGTCCCCACTCTTACCACTGAAATTTCCAAACTCAACCATTATACTAGCCAATGATGATAAACAATTGCTAAGTGAGCCTATGAGTAGAAAAATCACTCTTCAAGGGAGCTCAATGAAATGAAGGGAATGCTAACTGAGGAGGCTAGGCTTCCTCAAATAAAATAAAAATAAAAATGGAAGTAGCAAAGTCCTCAGCTCCCTCAAAGAGGGAGAATAAGGATGATGAGTCCAACAATGGTATTGGAGGTAAATGATGATGATAATCAATCCAAATGACGTTTTAAAATATCGTTGAGTTTGTGCTAACAATAGTAAAGGGGAGCATGGTAAGGATAACATTGTTGAGACAGTGCCAGCAGGTGTGGTGTGTGGGGTGGGGGGGGGGGGGGGGGGGACACCACTTAGGAAGTGTCACAAAGTGTTGAAAATAAAAATGAAATATGAGTGAAGAGGTACCGGCAGTGACTCTCAGAGAATCTATACTAAGAAGGGATGAACCCCTGATTGTTGAATCTCCCAGGATTATAATTATTGAATTCAATCGCAAAGCCTCGAGGCCACCACAAGCAACTTGCAAAGATCCCTCGAGAAATAACAACTCACGAAGGAAAAACTGTGCTAGCAGATGAATAAGAGACTCAACACAATGAAATTGATCTAATAAATGAGCATAAGGCCAAAAAGTAGAGGGATGAAGAAAGAGAAAATGAAAGACATCAAGGCAAGAAAGTGTTCATGGGTGATGTAGTCACTAGCCATGCTGCAGCAGCAACTCATGCTGAGACTCCACTGAGCCAACTTGAGTCACTCACATTGCTGAAACTCATCTGGTTAATGTTTGAAAACTGCTACCACTAGTATGACATCTACTGAATTGAGAAAGAAGCAGGAGAAGAAAATTTTAAACCTTACATAGGTGAAAATTAGTTATCAAAATCAAATGCACTAATTAACACATGTGAAAGTAAATAAAATTAGTAGATATATACAAGTATAAAGAATGGACTAAATGAAAGTTCACATAAAAATAGAAGCTTTCTCAAGAATTAGAGCAGTTGATAGGCTGCAACTTATAACAGCCAATATATTCCCACTTCCATTTTATATGTGAGGGATGGGAATATAAGGCTGTTAGGTACCTAAGCTTAGGTGAGGAACACTCACATATTGTTTTTTCAATCCATAAAATTCATGAGGGCCCAAGCATTTATTCATTAATCAAGAAATATTAAAAAATTTGTATGTGAGGGTTCCATACCTAAGCTTAGGTGCCGGACAACCTTTTATTCACTTTTCCCTTTATATATATATATTATCTAACTACATACCTGGGTCCTGGTTTTAATAAAAAGGTTTCCTTGTCTAACACGTAGGAGTCATTCCATATCCACTCCTTAAGGCTTGACATATGCTAATCAAACATAACAAAAAGTCAATATAATTAAGTTTAAGCTAAAAATCTTAAAGTTTATTACATTAAACCAAAATCAATAATACGATTATTATCCTCTTAGAAAATGTCAACTTGTCACAACTTTAGACATTAATAACTTAAATCTAACCCACTATACTACATTTTTTTAAAAAGGCAAAAAAGATACATTAATAATGAAAGACCGTCCAAATAAAGCTAGAGGTCAAGATAAAAAATACAACCTAGATTACAACAATTGCAAAATAGTAAGTATAAAATGGTTGGAAAACACTTGTGTTAATTATATTTTACCACTATCGTACATAATAATACTTTAATGAATGAATTAGCTAATAACAACTTTTTACTACTCGTAATAAATTGATGTAATTCACAATGCAGCACTTACTTCATATCTTGATTCATAGGAAAGGTCATACTCTTCTTCATATATGTCAAATATTTTATCCAAATGCTTCTGGCTCAAACGCTGAAAATCAATACAATGTGATTAAACGATAAAGTGAGTTAGTGTTAAGTTACAAAATAATATTTTTTCTAATGGCAGAATAAATTTGTATCATAAAAGAACCATTGGCTTTGCAGGGAATTCGGGTAAGAAAGCACCGTACTCGACAGCTTTTTCAAAATGGTAACTCTAGGAAGTACTCCGGGATGACCATCCGCATGCATGACGAGAACCTTTAAAGTTTTGATTACATAACTTCATTTTGCATTGGCTGTGAATATTTAGTTCGTGTTTGGTTGTAGAAAATGTTTTTTAGTTTTCATTTCTTATTTTCTAGAAAATGGAAGAGGGTTTTTATATAGAAAACAAATGAAAATTTTAAAACGCGTTCAAATTAAAAAAATGCTATTTTCATTTTTCATTTTTAAAAAATTGAATACATATCACAGATGTGAGGGGGGAGAGAGATAGAAAATGGAAAACAATAAAAATATAATATGTAGAAATGTTGAATACATACCTTGGCAAAAGTTAGATGTATTTTAAAGTATTCAACACAAAAAAATTTAACGTCTTTTATGTTTGTATGTTGATGATATTTTCACCTATTATATCTATACTTCTATACTTCTATACTCCCTTATAATAGAGGAAGTCCTTTTTTAATTTCTCAAATTACAACGTTGATCTACCTAATTTACCCCTACCTTTTATAGATAATTACCCTTTTATCCCAAAACCTTTCCAATCACCACCACCTATAACCACCACCACCAGCCGCCGCCGTCTTAAACCACCACCAGCCGTCGCCGCCTACAACCACCATCAGCAACCGCCGCCACCTCCACCAACTTCGTTACGTACCGTTACCATCACCTGTCGCCGCCGTCATTACATCACCACCGCTGTCGCCTGAAAATTCATGAATCCCGCCGGAAAATTTAAATCACCACCGCTGTCGCCGCCGTCATTACATCACCACCGCTGTCGCCGTCATTACATCACCACCGCCTGAAAATTTAAATCTACGATTTCTCCTCCGTTTCTTCGAATTAGAACTCGAAATTGTCACCAAAATGCTCCAGGACAAAATCCGCACAAACCCTTGCCAAAATAATACCGATTTAAAGTTCGCCGGAAAATTTGAATACTCGCCGGAAAAGTGAAAAACGTGATTACTCTTTCACTTTTTCAAATTAAGACACAAAACCATTCTAATCGAATCAGAATTCAATCGTGAACAAACCCTAGCCTACTGTTCTGTCCAAACACTTCACCGGAAAATTCACTGGAAAAGGTCAAATCGGTGAAGATCCGGTCGATTGTTGTCAGATCTGGAATTTCTCCGTTATATGGTGGTGTATGATGATGTTGATGTGGTGCAGGCAGTGTTGGTTGGTGATGTTCGGCGACGGTGGGCGGTGGGTTTCTTAAGAAGATGAAGATAATAAATAAGAGTATTTGTAATGGGAACACCAATCTTACTTTCTTTTACAAGGTTCTTCCATGTTTGGAAGCTGCGGATGGTATAGCCAGAAGTTGCAGAAATTTCCGGTCATGTCAGCATATAAATACTTTCATATCTATAAATCATAGTCATACATATATACGGAAGTGTATATATATGTGTATGTGAATATATATATATATATATATATATATAGTGTTGTAAATCTCGGCCGTCTCGGCCGAGACATCGGATCAAATATCGGAATCGGCCGGTCCAGGAGACGAGATGGCTAGGATCGGTCAAAAATCGCGTAAACGCTGGTGAACATTGGAAAACTCGTTGGATCGGGTCAAATATCAGAATATCGGTCAAATATCCGGTCAAAGTATTTTTTTTTTTTTAAAAAAAAAAATCTATATTCTCAGAATATATCATATATTTATATTTATATCTATTTATATTTGTCATTTTTTTGAGAAAGTTATACAAAAGTTCAAGATTTATGAGTTTTTAATATATATTTAAACTTTTATTACATATATTTCCATAAACTATTATTATTATTCACTATTCACCCAATCCGATATCTTCTCGATATCTCCCCAATTTTTCAAAATCTCCCGTCTTTTCACCTTGCCGATCCGATCCAATCCGATCCTGATCCCCGAGTTCTACAACCTTTTATATATGTATATATATAGGAAAGTTAATTTGAGTACACATGGAAAAAAAGTACAAAGTCGTTGGATCAAAGCTTTGGATGGATCAGATCAAGCCTTCTTCCTGCTTATTCTTCCTTCTCCGGCCAGCAGCCTGCTTCTTCTTCTGCGAGACCACCTCCTTGTCCGGCAAGACAACCACCACCAGCCACCATCATCTCCGACCACCCCAACCAGGGTGCTGACGCCTGCAACAAGGGCTTCGCCCGTACCGTAGCAAACCGTCACCATCTATTGGATCGCCACCCATCAAATCCATACGATTCCCATATGCGTCCCTTGACAACCAGTTTAGAACGGATGAGGGCCACTGGCCCGTACCGTATTCACCCGAAAACGAACCTGATTCTCGCCGGAAAGTCGCCGGAGATGTCGCCAGAGGTGGTGGCGGTGGTTGTTCATTGGAGAAGAAGGAAGAAGGAGGAGGTGTGGCGGTTGCTGGAGAAGAAGGTGGCCGGAGAAGTATGAAAAAGGTTATACTTTTTGTACTTTTCCCCTTGTACACAAAATAATCCACCCATATATATATATATATAGGGTAGAGATCCAGAGAGAAGGTTCTTAAGGAGAGAAGGTCCATTTTTTTTTAACTTGTTTTCTTGATATTTTTTCACTTTTTTCATTCTTTTTTTAATTAACTCAATCCATACAAAAATTTTAAACAAAATTAAATTTTTTTTTTTTCTAACCCGAGTTAGTAAGTCATATATGTAAGAGTACGGTACGGGCTTCGCCCTTAAGAATATTAATAAGGGGTAGCTAGTGGGAGTGATAGGTGATAGAGGGTGATAGGTCATAGGGGGTGATTGGTGATGGGGTGATCTACCTAACGGGCTCCGCCCTTAGCTATCATGGCTCCGCCATAGTCTGATAGGCTTCGTTTATAGCTTACGGGCTACTCCCTCTGAAAAAAGTGAAAAAAGAAAAAAAGTTCAAAAAAAGAAACTAAAAAAACAAAAAACGAACCTTCTCTCCCAGAGATCACTATCCTATATATATATATATATATAATAAAGGGAGTGTATATGCGGCTATGTTTAAAAGTAATCAAAGGATAAAGAAACAAAAAGATGGAGAAACATAAAAATATAGACTCTGTGAAATAAGCTTTGGAAATGACGTCTGCAAGTGAAAACAAAAAAGAAAGTAAAAGCCTAAAAGGGTAGGGTCATTTTATTAGGGTATTAATAGGAATTATATTATAACATAAATAAGCTGGTAATAAATTTTTATATAAAAAAAATCAACCTTATCAGTTCTCATTTATATTACACGTATTTTCAAAATTAATAAATTTTTATATAAAAAAATCCAATCCGAGTTTAAAAAATCATGACACCCTTCCTCGCCGATCCTATTCTGATTCTGATTCTCGAGTTCCGTACCACAATTAAACCGCCGCATTGCGCGGGCATATGACTCGTATAATTAAGTAGAGATTGACGTGTGACTGCCGTCCTCTAGTAGTTAGTCTTGATACCGATTTTGAAAATCTTCAAAACATGATACTGGTAACGGTCCTATATTTGGTAACATTTCGTGGTACCGCGGTCTCATTTCCCGTAAACCAATAAAACTGGGTATGGTTCCCAGTCCGATCCCCATTTCCCATTCAATACTACTTCCTTGTATCGAATGAAGATGGGACTGAGACTTTGAAAAGTTATGCTATGACTTTGAGAAGCCCACAAAATTTTCTAAACAATAATCCCATTTCATGAATGTGTATCTTACAAGGGAAAAGGAAGAGCATTACTTGGAATGTTGATTTTTCCGTTGCTGGGTTCATATCATGCCTGCTCATATTCATATTCGTCGACCATACTCCCAATTTATCAACCATTCGATCCTGATGGAAATGTAAATGTTGAATAAGATAGACATAGATTGTTATATTTTTACAAAGCAAATCATAAGATAAAAAGGGTTTTCGTTATTTGCACGAGATGCAAACTAGACAAGAACCTTTAATCATAAACGAGATTGGGAGATACGTACATATAACTCTATAAACACAAAAACATGTCCAAGTATTGGAAAAGATCGAACTTCATACTGCAAAATAAGAACCATAGTCAATCACTCATAATGAAAACAAGAAGTATGCATTTGGATTTTCTATATGTTACTTCTTCCGTCTTATTTTAGGATTAATATTCTCTAAAGTTGTAGACAATTTTTAGTAAATGGAGAATTTTGACCATTGGATTATAAACAATGGTCAAGATAAAAAAATCATCTTTGAAGCTTGACCATTGATTTTAATCCAAAGGTCAAGATCTCTCAAACTTGATCAGTAAAGTTGGTTTCAACATTAAAGGATCTTTATCCATTATTTTATATGTTGATTCGAGTTAAAATAAAACAAGTACTAAAGTAAACGAAATAAGATAATAAGTTTTGTTTCAATGAAAATTATCGTGCATTATAAATCATCGTGCATCAATATATATAAAAACTAGTGCTTTAAAAAGCAACCCCTTCGTCTTTTTTTTCTTTCTCAAATAATGAACCACATACATAAAATACTCCACTCTGTTATACTTGCAATAACCCATAATGAAATAATTTATAATATCATCTCTCAACACTTAAAATAACTACAAACCCCTCCCCTCTTTTACATTAATATGCCACCACCCGTCGCCAGTAGCACCGCCACCACCACCGCCGCCGCAGTATCAAACCGAAATAAGATCTAAGATTGACATCTAGATACACTGATTTACCATAATAATAAATAGAGTCAATGCGGACTCCACCGTTATCAAACTAATACCTATTCTGTTTAGCACTTTAGGTGCTTTTGTTGCGTATAATGTAAATCTAGCGCCACCTCTGCCTCCGCCGCATTGCGCGGATACTCAACTAGTTTGGATATAAACGTACAGATGAGGATTTCTTTTAGGAATTAGTTATTTAGGTTGAATAGAAACTAATTAATGCTAGGATAGGATTTGGATACTTTACTTTGTACGCTCCCAAAGATTTTGCGTTCGAGGACCACCATGAAGTCAATCTGTCCCTCGTAGATTTCATATTGAAATAATGATAGCCGGTCAAACACTCCGGGTGCAAAAGCATGCTATAGGATCAAAAAAGTTACAGAAGATAAAATTAAAGTAAAGAACATTATGAATTAACGTAAGATTTACTTAAAGTAAATTAAGCAGTAGTGAGTACCTATTAAAAAGAATAGTAGTGAGTACCTATTAAAAAGATGGACGTCAATATTTTCGAAAAGTTGGGTAAATATCTCGTTAATAACTCTAGGGGGCACCTGATAAAAACCCAATTACATAAGATATCGATATGAATCAAAAGAAAAAGATTAAGTTATCGAATACTCAGACATACATGACTGTTATAGATATAATTGGCCGGATGCATAAGAATTAATTTTTGAATTATAACAAATTATAACTTGTGCATTTGGAAGAAGATGAACATGATTTGTTTCCTATAACTGAAAGGTACTAAAAGTAAGATTTTTTTTCCAAAATGGGCGTATATGCAAACACATTTGCAAAACAAGTTTTCATGTTTCAAACTTCGCAAAACAAGTATGCCTGGCACTTGAAGTGCTGGATTCATCCTTTTTACTCCAACCCGGCAATTGTAATGCCGGTTTATAAAATTTATAATACATGAATCTAAAACATTTATATTTGGCACGTAGTGAAGAATAGACTGAAGCCGGCAATCTAAGTGTCGGGTACGAGATTTTTGTCAGAATCCAGCAATTCAACTGCTGGGTTTAAATCATGGCAAAACGTGGCTTGATTTGGCATCGTAAGGACTGACAACACAGGCTTAACCGTCATTACAATTGCCCGTTTGGAGTGAAGAGGATGAACCCGGCTTTCAAGTGCCGGGTATACTTATTTTGCGAATATTGAAACACAAAAACTTGTTTTGCAAATGTGTTGGCATGTACGCCCATTTTGGAAAAAAAAAATCCTAAAAGTAAACCTGAGCTCATCTTTTTGACGAAATCAGTTTACTATTTTTCAATATGATTACAAATAGATGTAGAAGGTATAGGCATACATAGTTTTTTTTAAGTCGGAGAAGATGCTTAGTTAACCAAGTGCTGAGGGACTGGGAACTAGAAAAGAATTCATCAAAATCTTCCGTTGGATGGCATCTCATTATTGCCTGCATGTTAGAGTTATATAAGATGAATTATGGGTCCAAGAATCATCAGTAAATTTAAGAAATCATGTAAATCAATGTAGAAATTTGAAAATACATACCTGAGTATGTAACTCCAGCAGTGATCCTAACTCCTCCCTCAAGAGGTCACTTATGATGCCATACAACTTAACTGCATATTCCATCAATTGCTGCTTGAAAAGAATAACAAACATTATTAAGATTAGAACAAAAAAGTATGACAGAAGGCAAGAATCAGACAAATTCTTAAATAACGTATTGAAAACAACCAGTTAGATTAAATTCATTACCTTCTTTCTTGACATTCGAATTCTGTCCCTAGTTTGGTTAAGAAGTCCAGTACCAATAAATTTGCTAGCAAATATACCATAGACTCTGTAGTATGTTTCTTCTGCAAATAGGTGAACCTTTATTAGTAATGAAATAACTTGGAAATTGTTTGCTTTTAATTAGCTAGTGATGATTTTTCAATCTAGAATAACAATCTATATCTTGTTTTCTATCCTTCATGTGGTAAGTTACTTTTATATATTCATTTAGCCCATCATACCTGTAAGGCCACATATTCCTTTTAAGCCAATTTCTAATCCGAAATCCAAAAGTGACCGACAAAATCTTGTTCATTTGTATGTAACATGACATAATACAACTTGTAACAAGTAGTAGTGATGTGAGAGTTTTTAAACCTTATCAGCATAGTATTTGAATACAAAAGTAAGACTTCAGAAACCCAAATTGTTTCACATTATCCTCGTAAGTTCAACTATGTCATATCATATCTAGATAAACTATATTATGTCCCTTTTGGCTTTCGGGCTACAATATGGTTAAAAATAGCTAGTTATAAAAGTACTATAGTTAAATAAATCAAAGGAAAATATTGTCACAAATATGAGAGACAAAATAAAACTAAGTTGATATTTTATATAAATAACCCTCAGTTATTTTTTATCTCTACTGACAACAAATTGCATATCCTCTCACATATATTTTTTTCTCCCAAGTCCTGCCATCTTTGTTTTTAAAGTTAATACAAACAATAGTATCTTGAATAGTACTTATATTTACATTATCAGATATAGATGAAGTACCTTGACTGCTACATTGAGAATCTGAACAAGCCGATCAAACACGTTACCAATTTCGTCGACAAAAGAGTTTAAATGGACTAGATGGTTGTATATGGTAAATGCTACAACCGGTTTGCCATCACTGATGGATCGCATGTCACCCATAACACACTTTATAAGGGGAGGATTCTTCTCCTGTACCCACATAGAACAAAAACTAACATTACCATTAACAATATATACATGTGACATAATACATTGATAATAAATGGTTATGGCTATTTTAACTCTTTATTATTGTTATTGTTAATTGAGATCGACAACATGGTTAAAAATCCGGTCATATCCTGTTCAATAAGTTAATAGCTTTTCAAAGTACTATTTGAGCAATTTTGATACCACAAAAATAAAATTTTGACCCATGAAACATTCAAATAGTGTCATTAGCGACTTCGGTATGATAGTCACATATTAACCGATGATTAAAAGAGTGCATTTTTATTTGATGAATACTGACAAATAACCTTTGAGGTAATTAAAAGGGAAGACTTACATGATTATGCAATGCTGTCTCAAACCTGCTGATAATCTCCTTCATACTAGGGCGTTCGTTTAGATCCAAGCTAATACACTTATATGCAATGTTGATGAATGTGTAAAACGGACTAATTTCAACATTATCTTCTATCTGAGGATCAAGATACTGAATCTCAGGTATTTGATCTCTAATATGGGGATCAATTAACTTCTCCACTTCATTATTCTCATAATAGCGTCGGACAAGATTTAACAGAGATCTTGCCTTAGCCTCTCCAATGTTCTTTCGCCAATATGCTAGCATCCCACTCAACATTTCAAACATTACCACGCCAAGAGAGTATACATCAGATTCTTTCGTAAGGGTGCTCCTTTCACGGTAATTAGGATCCATGTAAATGTCGGTCCCCGCAACATTTGTATGGATTTCACTATGTTGTTGACCTTTGGAACCTGGCTTTGACAAACCAAAATCACAAACTTGTGCTTCCATATTTTCATCTAACAATATGTTTCCACTCTTTACGTCTCTATGTATCACTCTAAAGTGCTCCCCAAGACCCGAGTGAAGATAATTGAGTCCTCTTGCAGCCCCTAAGCAAATCTTGATTCGTTGCTCCCATGTAATACAACGACTCCTGCTGCGCTCTTCAAGGTGATATTCAAGGCTTCTATTGACGGCATACTTGAAAACGAAAATCATCTCATTTCCTTCATCACAATAACCAATGAAAGGAATGATATTTTCATGGTGGAACCTTGAGATCAAGTCAAGCTCGTTATCGAACTCCTTCTTTCCTTGGTGACCATTTTGATTATGGCGTTTGATGGCAGCTGTAATGTTTTGCCACCCTTCAGAGAGTTGTCCTTTGTAGACGACTCCAAATCCACCTTCTCCAATTATATCTGAATGGAAGTTGTTGGTGGCCTTTTTTATCTCCTCTAGCGGAATTTGAAATTTTTTGAAGTCAATCTCCGAGGAAGACATGATTTTTGGTTGATATTAGTAATTAGTCAAGATGATTGTTGTAACGGCAGCTGTGCTATTCTATATATACGAAACCGTGTTTTCTTGTATCTACCAACCTATATCTTGCCCATGACTCATAAAAAATATTAGTCAATGACCATAACAAACCCATACACCTAAAACCCAAGTAGCAATATAAAAACTAATAAAGGCATCTATTCCCTCATTTATCAAAGCATCAAAAATATAATATTTTAATAACTTAATATAATTTTCAGTCGTCTTCCCAAATGCCCTTTTGGGAAAGAAAAAATCAACAAAACTGTTGGTGTTTGTTTCGTTGGATTATCTTCTTCACCAAAACTATCAACCTCTAACCTCCAACTTAACATCTTACTGCCCCCTTAAAAAATCACTACTTCTAACAATTATATGCATAAGTAATTTCTAATTTTTTTTTAAAGAAAACATAAAAAAATTACTAAAATATGGCGTTGAGAAACCATTTTAGTATAACAAATTACACCTCCCTCATTGTTTATATTAACTTATCTTAATTAGTATTATTATATATAATTAAATATGATGTTGAAAAACCATATGTAACGTGTCAGGTTAGGATACCTTTTAGTGGATCATAATTCATAAGTCACATTGTTTATATTATCTTAGTATATATTTTGTAGTTTTACCTCTAATTAAGGTGAGGTTGTTAGGTGTTACATAGCCATACTAGCTAGATTGGTGTTAAGCACGCAGGATCTGGTCCCAGTTCTTGAATATGGGACTTGGGTGCTCAAAAAAAATCAGGGATGGCATTTGGGAACTGGAAATTAGTTAAAGACGGGGGCTGCTAGGTTTGACATTTCTCTCAACAGTTGAGACAAGGATCAAAGTTGAATCAAATGGTTTTCTTCAATTTCCATAATTCTGGGGCTGATATGCATCAAGTTGGTTGCTGATTACTACTTCTTGTTCCGGTTTCATATCAAGTTTAGTTGAAAAAAAAAAAAGTAAGTAACTGCTCAGTGCCGCCTTCCGCGGGTTTTGAGCCCCAATACCTCGACGGTGTATGGGGGAGGTTAAGATGTAGGCAGACCTTACCTCTACCTAAGTAGAGAGGCTACTTCCAGTTTCTACCTTAATGGTAGAAAAAACCCTTCAACCTTTGCATGAGATGAGGATCGAACCCATATCAAGTTTAGTTGGTTTTTCTAATTCTGATGGTATAACTTGATAGCTTCGGATTTATCTTCCGTTCAACTGGTCAAGTTTTGGTTTCCATACTATGATCATAATATCATACTGCAAAAAGAATATTACTGCAAACAGAACATAATCACTTAATTGACTCATCCAAAAAAAAAGCCAATCAAAGTTCTGGAAGAACGTATCACCTTAGTTTTCGAGTGATGAGCAAGATCCATTTTATTCGGCACAATAATGTTCCTCGACAAAGATGGTAAATTGGTAAGTATCTCAGATTCTCAGCTATCCATATTCAGAAGATACCATCCATCTGTAAGAAACACATATAGTAATTCAAAAGGAGCATGTCTAAGGTAGTTCTTTGAGACATTTTATCAAACAGTTGGCATACATAACCAAAGAGAACAAAGCGTACCCTTGCGTCTCGGACATCAAGGACAATATCGACAGGGATTCGGTGAGAAATGGCACGAGATGCGGCACGCATATGATGGTTGTACCACCAGCTTGAGGATTTGGTATCTCATATTTTCTTGACTGAATTACCCAATTTTCGAACTAAACTACCCATTCCCGCCATTAATATGATAGATGATTATTAGTATATTTTTTGTTATGGAAACAAAATATATCAGCCAACTATGGCGTATACGAATTAGCTTTATATGCAGAATAATACTAGTAAATTTATTTTGATCAAATGTGAATCATATTTTAATTATTAGGTCCCTCCTTATACTACCAACTTCTTACACACTTCTTCCAGTATTCATCAGTTTTCTCTTTTCTAGAACACCCAAGAACACCCCATTTTTATACTACACGCTTCTTCCCAACTACTTTCACTATTCATAAATTATTTTATTATTTTATTTTTCTACATTAAATAATTGTTAATGTAAAAATTTATATGTAAGTTTATTAATTTAAACTTTTATTAATAATAAATATAAATACTATACTATTTTAAAAAAAAATCTATGTATGAATTTTGGGGTTAAATAAACTGAGATAACTAATTATAAATACAATATAGATATGGATCTTCTTCCTCGTATTACACATATAATACACACACATCTGCACATCACGATTCACACACACTCACCAGCACATCACGATTCTCACACACACACACACACCATATGAGAGTTAATTTCGTTTTTTTTTTTAATTTATACGTCAGTCAAACAAAAAATTGGGCCCCACAAATTAATTGTTGCGCGTCTACAAATGGGAGAAACACCTTGGACGCAACCCAAGACGCGATTGTGCTAATAGCTTCCACCCTTGAACCGCGTCGGACGCCCCAAAACGCAGGTATAAGGACCGGCCTTAGAAGCTCCCAAGAGGAGCATCAGTTTAGCAAGCGACTTGCGTCTCCAAACAAACGCCATGAGCATGAGCGCGTCTTTTTTTGGGACTTAGTAAAGAGACGAGCTTGTCTGCGGCATCGTTGTCCTCTTCCCTTTATTAATTTTGGTGGTTTGTGATTTCTTAAAAATGATTAGATAGGAAGGACATGGCAAAACTAAAGCATGAAAATACCATTAGAACATCCACAACTGAGAGTTTTTTCAAAAGCTTATCATGAAAGATTAATTCATAAAAAGTTTTTCCTCCAATGGCTCAAGGCTTTAAAAAGCTTGAAATCCTTTAAAAAACATTAAATTACATACGAAAGAGAGTTGACTTGAGGAATAATAAGTCATTAACAAAAAGCTTTTATCTCCAATGGGAAAAAAAACTTATCGTTTAAATCAAATCTTGATAGACTAGTAAAAAGCTTTTGAAAAAAGCTCTCTATTGGATATGCTCTTAAGAGCCCTCTTATGGGTCCATTTTATCATTAATATAAAATAATGGTGTTTAATTTAAAATTGAGATACATTTCATATTATTGTTAAAGTAGTAAAACTTGTAATTAGCCATATATAAAACTCTTGTTGATAGAATTGTTTTTAACCTTTTTGATAATAAACACACTTATGATATTTTTCCCTCTTTCTCATCGGCTTCCTCATATCATATACACACTCAAAACATGCACATAACCTAAATTAGTTCCAGAGCATGGTGAGTTAACTGAAGGATCCACAAGCTTATTCATAACTAAATTCGTGTTATTCTTTAAGAATCTGAGCTTAATATTGAAGAATTTGGTTATCAAGAGCTCTATTTTATTCTTGTTATTGAGAACAAAAGAAAACATACATATATAGCCAAAGGCTACTACAAGAAAACCGAGGAAAAGATAATAGAGACTAACCACTTTGACTAACAACTTGATCCTACAAATATGTGATAAGCAAATGGATAAACATCAGTTTATTTTGTGTAATATCCAACACTCCCCCTCAAGCTGGAGCATGTAAGTCTTTCATACCCAGCTTGACAAGTAGTTCTTGAAGTTTCTTGGTCCCAAGTGGTTTCGTAAGAAGGTCTTTTATTTGAAGTTTTGTTTCAATATGCTTCGGCTCTATTTCTTTTGATTCAACTCGTTCACGAATAAAATAACAATCCATTTCAACGTGTTTCATTCTCTCGTGGAAAACTGGATTGTTAGCAATATGCCGAGCTGCTTCATTATCACAAAACAAAACTGTTCCACCATGCTGTGTTTCATCGAGTTCAGTCATTAGCCATCTAACCCACAAGATTTCGCTAACTGTTGTTGCCATGGCTCTATATTCCGCTTCTGCCGAGGAACGAGAGACAACCGATTGTTTCTTTGATTTCCACGATATAGGAGCTCCACCCAACAATAAAAGGTAACCAGTTCTTGAACGTCTTGATAAAGGGCAGCCTAACCAATCCGCATCACAGTAGGAAACAAGTCTTGTTCCACCTTCTTTTGGTAAAAGAATCCCTTGACCAGGTTAACACTCTAGTTGCTGCCTCCATGTGAGTTTGACGAGGATCCGAAACGAATTTACTTAATATATTTACCGAATAAGTGATATCCGGTTGATTGGCTTGTAAATACAGTAGCCTTCCTACCAAACGCCTGTATTGATTTGCATCAACTCGCTATTCTTCCTCCCCCTTACCAAGCTTCAAAGTAGACTCCATAGGAAAAGGACTTGGCTTGCATCCAAGAAACCCACTATCTTGCAAAATGTCCAGTGTATATTTCCTCTGACTCAACACTAGACCTTCCTTTGTTCGAGCAACTTCAATACCCAAAAAGTACTTTAGAGACCCAAGATCCTTAATACTGAAAAGATTATGCAGCCGTGATTTGGTTTGTTGAATGGTTTCTAGGTGATTTCCAACGATAAGCACATCATCGACATAAATCAAGGCTGCAACAAATATTGTCTTGTGCTTATATATGAAGAAGGAATGATCAGCTTTGGACTGAATATTGTCTTCATGTAAACTTCCTCTTCCAAGTCCCCGTGTAAAAACACGTTGTTTACATCCAATTGATGAATAATCCAATCGCGTTTTGTGGCTAAGGCGAGAAGAGTTCTCATAGTGACCAATTTTGCAACAGGTGCAAATGTTTCATGATAATCTACACCCGCCATTTGAGTGAAACCTTTAGCGACCAATCTCGCCTAGAATCTTTCTAACACTTCCATCGGGTTTGTACTTGATTTTATAAACCCACTTCGAATCGATAGCTTCCTTCTTAGGAGGCAATGGTTCAAGAGACCAGGTTTCGTTTTGTTCAAGAGCCTTGATCTCCCTTTTCATCGCCTCCCTCCATCACTCATCTTGTGAATCTTGGTAAAATGTTTTTGGCTCATCATGATTGGTGATGGCCGCAAGAAATATTTTGTGAGCAGCGGAAAAATTATCATAAGAAACATAATAGGCAAGGGGATATACCGTGGACGAAGCATGATCAGAAGACGGGTGTGCGTGGTCGATTGAAGGAGGAAGATCCACATGATAATCTTGTAGTCGTGATGATTGTGTTCGAGTTCGTTGCTGTCGTTGATACATATTTGCAGTATCATTTTCATTCTAGACATTTGTGTTGCATGAGCTATATTGATATTTGTTTCATGCACACGTTCTTCTATTTCATGTACATATGGTGAGGAATTATCAACCAAAGAGTCACAATCCAAGGAGTGGTCAACAGTGGCAGGTTTATGTGGTATTCCATCAACATCATTAAAATATGCATTATATTCCTCCAATATTTCTTTGTCTCCTTGAATGCTAACAGGTCTACTACCTATGGCAAATGGAAAGACACTTTCAAAAAAAAGGACATCCCTAGAAATAATTAATTTTCTTTTTCTCTAAATCATATATTTTGTATCCTTTAGTGCCAAAAGGGTAGCCCAAGAAAACACCTGCATTTGCTCTTGGTTCAAGTTTGTCTCCCTTGGTGTCAGTGTTTCGAAATATGCCAAACACCCAAATACCTGCATGTGTTTATACATCGGCCCTTTCCCAAACATAATTTCATAGGGTGTTTTTTGCTTTATTACTTTTGATGGCAACCTATTAATAATGTATGTAGCCGTTAACACACATTCCGCCCAAAATTTGACCGGTAAATTTGCTTCAAACCTTAAAGCTCTGGAAACTTCTGGGAGATGCCTGTGTTTTCGCTCCACCACCCTATTTTGTTGAGGGGTGTGGGGACATGCGGTTTCTAGAAGGATGCCATTATCATTATAAAACGCCTTCATCTTATTTGAGGTAAATTCCCCCCATTGTCACAATGAACACTTTTAATTTTCTTTTCAAATTGGGTTTCTATCATGTTGTAAAAACTGATTAAACAATCACTTGCCTCATTTTTGTGCTTAAGAATGTAAACCCAAACAGCCCTACAAAAATCATCCCCCAATGTAAGAAAATACTTTCCACTAGTAAGTGAGAGAGTTCTATAACCTCCCCAAATATCACAATGCACCATATCAAAGCATTCTATGGTTTTTATTGAACTAGTTGAAAAAAGTAATCTAGTTAACTTAGCTCTAACACATGAGTCACATAAATCCATATCTGAATCAAAAACAATATCTTTCAAAAAATTGATGTGAGATAGCTTAATACTAGATGGATGACAAAGTCTTTTGTGCCATATATTTGTTGCTTCCACAGTCATAGCCTTCGGATTTCCTTGAATCGCTTCCATCCTATAGAGACCACCACTGCACCTACCCGTTCCAATCAAACTCTTCGTCCTCAATCCCTGCATAACAAAGAAATCCGGGAAAAAAGTGATAGCACATTGCAAATCTTGGGTTAGTCTACGGACCGACAAAAGATTGCACTTAAAACTTGGAACAAAAAGCACATTTTTTACTCTAACCCCCCCTTTAAAAAGAACCTCTCCATTCCCTTTTACAGGACTGGTTTGGCCATTGGGAACTATGACCAGAAACTCATTAGCACATGTCTTAAGATTGTCGAGCAATCCCCGAGCATGTGTCATGGAATCGGTCGCCCAGAGTCCATGTTCCAATCATCGTCTTTATCAACACTACCTGCCATATTTGCCGCTGGAGGGTTGATCTTCTTCTCCTTTTGTTCTTCTTTCTTCTTGATGAGTGATTATTTGTGACTTTTTCCCCATTCGTTTGTCATGATTTTGAGGTATAAATGAATCATTAGTATGCACTTTAAGGTACTTAATGGAATTAGGTTTGTGAACAGGTTTGATTTGAGAGATGACTGATCGAGAGAGTAGAAATGAGCTTAGGAAGATTAAGGATGAAGTTCGGGAGATGTATGTATGAAGAATAAGAGCTAAAATAAGGAAACGCGTGCGAACTGGAGCAACCAGCGCCGCTGGTGGACTAACCAACGCCGCTGGAATCGTACAGGAACCAGACCAGCGCCGCTGGTGCACCTCCAGCGCTGCTGGTCCCCTTCAGGCAATTCACGAGCGTCGCTCCTCAGTCACCAGCATCGCTCGTCCCTTCAGATTACACAACCAGCGTCGTTGGACTAGGTCGGCCAGAATTAGGGTTTTTTGTTTGCCTATAAATACCCCATTATAAACCCTAAAAACGTAAGCAGAGCACATAGGTCGAAAGTGACGGCTAGGGATCGAGAATTTGGACCTCTCAAGCACTACGGAGCAGATCTAACATCATCAGACGCTTGGGAATCCAACCTAGTGATTTATAATCACCCGGTTCTATATTCTTTCTTTATTTTCGTTATCTCTAGATTTCTATGTTATTTTATTTCATCAGATTGTTCATGGCTACTCAGATTATGAGTAGCTAAGTTACTAGACATTCGTTTGGACGTGATGTAAACATAACTTGATTGTTGATTATGGTTGATTGTTGAACAGTTTCTATGCTAAATCGTTGATCCATATTTATTTGAATCTGAATTGTTATTAGTTTTCATATACAAATTGATTTTTATTGATTTGGTCGAGTCGAATTGGATCCGCGGCTCCAGGGTCATTTTAATCTGTTTGCGAAACATTGATCGTCTTTAATCAGTGTAACCATTTGATCTATAACTGGACATTTGATTGAGAATTAATAATTGGTTCAAACGAGTATGTGTTTAATTAGGTTAATCTAGCTGATCTGGCGAACGGATACCGGATCCAGGTGGTTAGGGTAATCAATGTCTTTTAACTTTAACAGGAACAAAGACTTACATAAAAGATTTCAGTCATAGTTACAGGCTCAGTTTTTAAAGCTCAGTGAGTGACCTTAACAGGAACTCATTGAAGTGTCTAACCAGTCGAAAGGCAGTCAGGCTAAATAATTCAAGTGAATCTAACGAGAATCTGAATGTGAAAAGAGTCGTTCAACAACTTCAAATGTAACCACTTTTAAGCATGTCAATCAAAACCAAACGAATGTCAGTTTTACATTTATTATTGTTTTCAATTTCATATGCACTTAGTTAACTAGGAAACCCCCAAAAGAAAACTGTATTTTAAGCATGTCAATCAAAGCCATTGATTCTGGCACTGTTTTCTTTCCATGGTAGGCTGTACCAAGTGTTGGTGTCGGCTTCATAGCAAGAATCTGTGTTCAAATTATTGCAAAACTAGCATCCAACCCCATTAAAAATTCATACAATCTTTCCTTTTCTTTCAATTCAATGAGCTTTTTCCCAATATCACACTTGCATTCTTCACACTCGCATCGAGGGGTTTGTAACATTGTGTCATTTTCATCCCATAGTCCACAGAGTTTAGTAAAATAAGCCGACACAGTGGATCCTTCTTGACGGGTCATGGTGATTGATTTCTTGATCTCGTACGTCCTTGGTGCACTTTCTTTACCGAACCTTTCCTGTAAATCTTTCCAGATCTCAGATCTCCTGTGCTGTGTTTGCATATTTAACACTTACTCTTATCTCCTTCTCCATCGCAGTAGTGAGCCATCCTTTTATCATGGCATCACACCGCATCCAATTCATATATTTACCATCAGTTTTCTCCGGCTTTTTTATGGATCCATCCACGAATCCTATTTTATTCTTAGCAAACAAAAAATTGGTCATCTTCTGGACCCAATCATTGAAGTTGTTGTCCGTGAGATTGTCATTTACTTGCATTTGCTTTGGATAGTCGGAGGGGTGGAGATAGAATGGCGAATTGGTGTCAATGACATCGGTTATCGTTGGTCGTATAGCCTCGTTTACACTCGTTGATTCGTCCTACGTTTGTTATAGGTAGTCGGGAATACTTGCTTTGCAAGGTGACCTTGGTTATCGTTTGTGTGCGCTTCTACGAGGTAAGATAACATTTTTTGTCACCTGATGGTACAACAAAACCCGTTTTCATAATTTAAACCTTCCAAATGTTTATGATGCTTAAAAGTAAGTTAAAGGGTGACTATGGGAGGTTGTTACGGGATATGTGGCTTATCATTTATGATGTATGATATGCATTTGCAGGTTGCAAAGGTAAGATGTAAGTCCTTCTGAAATGAAATGCTGGCGTATTATTATACGATTTTGAAATGATGATGTGCCTATGTTATATGTTTGTATGCATGGCTTGAATACCGAGTCACTAGACTTATGATTAGGATTTCCATGTTCACGTGCACGTTAAGGGCCCTAAAGTAAAAGATCAATTATGTGATTAGTTTAGGTAAAAGTGTAGCCTAAGCTAATACGATTAAGAAATCTCGAGCATATGTAAATTCTTGTCTTAAGCTTAACCCGTGCTAGTTCCTATGAGCTAGTGCATATGTGGTCACGTGGTTTGGGAATCTAGATACCTCCCGTGGCATAGTTATGTTTGATTATTCCGGGTGAAAGTAACTAACCACCGTTGCATAAAGGCATAAAGGGTTATCCAGTTGGAATGACGTAAGTCTATTCCTTAACGGCGCCGATGGACCACCTTATGGTTTATCCATCATGTCGGATTTGAGGACTCCATGTATGGTCTATGACCGCTTGCACACAAATCCCACATCCCTATGTAAGTGGCGTAAGTCACTTAGCCTACGTCTAGGCAAAGAAACAAAGTAAAGAAAATAAGGAAAAGAAAGAAAGTAGGCACATTAGGTATAAGATATCCTAATGTGATATGATTATGTGTGCAATGATTTATATGTATGTGATATTAACATCAAAAGATGTTTTTGTTAATATATCTGAATTGGAAAATGTTTTCAATCTTGTTATCTTATTTAGCTAACTTATTGCTAACACTTGTTCTTTTGAAAATGTAGTGCCTTCAGGATAAGCAAGTTTGAGCTAGGAAAGGATTAGCTCGGTGAGATAGATAGAAGTAATAAAGAAGAATAACATCAGACATTGAATGTTTAGAATTCACCTTTTAGCCTTATGTTTTGGTTACTCTCATTTATGATTTATGAACATGATATAATGATGGCATTTATATTGGTGCTATAACTTGGATTTCATTTATATTGTTTCTATGATGCATTAGTAACACCATTTATTGAAAGGTACCATCCGGTTACGGATAGGGAAGTTTTAAAGTGAAAGGTACCAAATTTTAATATATTTTTTAATATATATTGAAATTTAAATTTATATTTTGTAGTGCTCATTTGACACTTCATCTGCCACATAATTATTTGTCTACGTAGCCATTTGCTTATTTTTTTTTTTTATTAATTTTAAATAGCAAATAAAAAATACCAAATACAAGATTAGAACTCATGACCTCTAACTTTTAATATTATGTTTGCTTATTTTTTGCAAACTACGGTTGATATTCAGTAAATATTAAAATTAATCAAAAGACATTGATAATATAATTATCTATCTTCGTAATTTATCTAATTTTAAATTAATACTTTTGATGTATGTATGTAAATCTTTGTTTTCAAGTAATATTACTTAAACTATTATATATATTTGTAATCAATTTAATGTAATATATATTTAATACATCGCGTGGAGCATATTTGGATTAAATCAGTTAATGGATAAAAATAGGATGGAATGAAATGCCATGCAATTTACTAATGTAGTAGTAATACTTTACAAATAAAGTTGGTACACCCTTGACAAAGTGCTGGCTGGATTACACCCGTTTGAATACAAACCGAAAGGCCGGATACGATGCAAATACTGAATTAGGATTTATTAATGCGGACTCTCTTACTTTGCTCTTTAGAATGATGTCAATGTCATCGAAAGGTTCACTGCATTAATATGTACTGAGATTGTTAAATTAAGTAGTTGTAAAGGGTGTTTGGTATGATGGAATGGAAATGGGAGAAAGGGAATGAGAAAGACTTCCTTTGTTTATTTGCGACGAAGAAAGGCAATGAGAAAAGAGAAAGGAGAATCAATTTCATTCACTCCATTCTCTACAAATTGTAGAGAATAAGTGAGAATGGAAAAAAAATTTTTTTTTTTTTTTTGAAGATGTTATATGTAATAAATGTATTATTATTTAAAATTTTATTTTTTTTTATATATATTCATTCTCTGTGGGTACCAACCAACAGAATCCATTCTCTTTCTAAATAATCATTCTTTTTTCACTATTTCCATTCTTTATGATCCCCTCCTACCAAACACCCCCTAGGGATAAAATAAAAAAACGTCTAAGATATGCAAGTTATAAAATCTCAAACTAGTATATATATACCCGGAATATAAGTTTGGGGAGGGGTAGCTAGATTAATTGTATTGGTTATAGCTAGATTTGTATTTGTAATTTTACTTTTAAGTAGCTAATGTCTTGCAAGTCGCTTATTTTTTATAAAATTTTGTCGATTTTTTATATAAAAAAACTATAACAATGAAACATATGCTTACATAAAAATAATGGTGTTTAAAAAAAAAAAAAACTATCATCCGCCAATATAATGGGCCATTTCATATAACTAAAACCAAATCCAAACCATCTAATTATAATGTCAAAACTTTAAGCTTAAACACAACTCACAACTCACATAAACACTAACTCATGCAACCCATATTAAATCAAATTCAACTTGACAAAAACATAAAAGAAATTTTCTGTACATTCTATTTAATCCACATAATAAATAATAGGGATAACGTAACCATAAAATAAAAACATATACGGAGTGAAGTATTTGAAAGATATACATATTAAATATTAAGATTAATTAAGAAGATTAAGATAGATATATAGAAAAACCAATGATAGTGTACAAATAGCCGATGTCTTAACTAAAAGGTTTAGACGGTTTTTGGTTCGAATTCAAAATCGTTTCAAAGCTACGGATCATGCCTAACGTTTTCTAATGATGAAGTTAATAGTGGTCTCCAATATGGATGTTGAAAACTTCAGATAAAATGAAATAAACAATGTACGCGATTACTGCTTAGCTCGATATATCTGAAGTTTCCATTATATGTAAATGTACTACTTATGTGAACATCTAATCAACTGCATACCTGGGTCCAAGTTCTACCAAAAAGGTTTCATTGTCGTCTAACAAATTGCAGGAGTCCTGCCTTATATACTCCTTAAGGCTTGACATATGCTGGTCAAAGATAACAAAACGTCAGGATAATTCAATTGTATATGAGTTGAGATCGATCTCCTTTTAGAATATAAACTCTCAAGTTTTAGATTAAATCAATCAAAATGTTGTAAATATGACAAAATGATCCACCATCAATTAAAATAAAAGCCGATATGTTTTTCTTCTAAGAAAATCATTGGGGATGTAAATATGACAAAATGATCCACCGCCAATAACTTACAACTTAGAAGATCCAACCTATCCTAGTTCTCAGTTAATACTAATGGTGAGATTAAGGGATATTTTAAAGGGGCTAGAGGGCTGAGGCAAGGGGACCCAAGTAATGGAAGTATTTACATTAATGATTAGGAGATTAATTAGAGAAAAAAGTGGTTTTAACTATCATTGGGGATGTAAAGAGTTGGGTATCACCCATCTGCATTATGTTATGGTGATTTTAGATCTGCACGGTTCATCAAAAATGCATTGGATGAGTTTAGCAAATGGCTCGGGATTGTATCCTAATGTGGGAAAAAGCTCTATATTTTTTGGGAATGTAAAACATGATGCTAAACAACAAATTAATTATAGACTTATTGGGATATAAAGTGGGCAAGTAACCTATAAGGTATCTGGTAGTTCCACTGATTACTAAGGATCTCAAAGTTAATGATTGCCGGGAGCTCATAGACAAGGTTAAATGTAAAGTAATGAACTGGAAAAATAAAAGTTTGTCTTTTGCAGGGAGATTACAGCTCATTGCTTCTGTATTAAGTTCAATGAAGATTTATTGGACGTCTTTCTTTCTATTACCAAAGGCAGTGACCAAAGAAAATAACAAGATTTTCAAAGGTTTTCTATGGTGTGGGGGAGAATTTAGTAAAGGAAAGATAAAAGTAGCTTTAAAAGAAGTATGCTTACCAAAGGAATATGGTGGATTAAAAGAATGAATCTTCATCTCCTAAGGGGGGGAGTGAGCAGAGTGTTGATAATAGAAGAGGTTTCCAAGGATTCTCTTGGGCCAACTGAATGGATTAAAATTTATAAACTAATCAAAGATAAGAAGGATGATAGATATAGGCTGCTAATTGCCATGGCAGGAGAGCAAATAAAGAAAATAAATCAAATGGAAAAAAAACACAAGATCAAAGACTCTCTGCTCAACGCTGCCAGACATCCATTCCCAGCACCTCCACCTCCACCTCCAATAAGGAGGGTTCCATCAAAAAGACCAGCGACCACCTCTCACTCCTCTCAGCTTCCTTCAATTCTCATAGCAGTCCCCATGTCAGATATTGATAATAAACCGCTATTAAATCTAAGAATGCCTTCTAGCTGTCTTTATATGGAAGGTGTTTATGATGAAGTACATGGAGGGTTCTGCTTTTGCAATTTCCATGGACATGAACTTTTCTTCAGAACCAATGAGATTGAGATTAGTCCTTCTGCCTTTCTACTTAAAATAAGAAAGTATTGCATCAACTTCCAATGATCCCGAGTTCATTAAGCTGATTGATCAAAAACTGTTGAAGCCTAAAAAACAAAAGGATGAAGCATTCATCAAGCCTAAGCAAGAGTCACCAAGGGATTAAGTGGTGTTTGTAATAACTGTAATGCTGGTTTTTGTAAAGTTTTTTACCTTACATAAAATCTGCCACTTCATTTGATTCACTTGTGAGTTCAAGTAATTTCTACTCAGCAAAGTCTCCTCAGCGAATAGTGAGGATTGTAGAGTCATGGATTCGCTGAGGAGACTCAGCGCTGAACTTTGTCAGCGATTCACCACCAAGATTCCTAAGTCAGATATAGGTGGGAAAATGAAGACAAGAAGACTGGTCCCCAAAGACACGTGTTGATCAAGTAGAATGAAGACTTGTGACCTTGTACCAAAATGATACTTTGGTGTTCTCTTTCATACCCGATTTGAAAACTAACAAGATGAAGATAAAGACACCTGTAGACCAGTCTTACACACCAATGGATGATCGACATCCTTTCTAGTGTCAACATCTAATGGGTTGTCATGTGATGCCTTCTCTCACTCTATATAAGGCATCATCTAACCTAGTCACACTCTCGTTGGTGTATGCCACATTTTACACTAAGTGTGTGTTTCTACATCTTTGTAATATTGTTAAGTTTTTAGTGTCAAGAACTTAACAATTATTTATCTTTTCTTTCTTCTAAATACGGCCAAGTATTCACTATTTAATCAATAAAACACATAGTTAACTTATTTATGCAACACCCGTGAGTTGACCACGAATACTTTTGAGTCAAAATAATAATTTAAACTTGAAAATGCGAACTCGTATTTATTTAGCGGCATCGTATTTGAAAATAGGCCTCGTATTTTATAACGACCTCGTAATTTAGTTATTGACATCTTATTTCCTTTTCAGCATCGTATTTCGGTCTTCCTCGTATTTCATAGATGGCATTGTATATTTGGACTAGTATGGTGACGTAGCATCGAATCCTCCCATCTTACCCTACATATAAATAGTCGTATTCTCCTCACACTTTCATTTTCCATCACCTTAGCCACCTAGCAAAAACACACACACTTTTGCTACCCCATTCTGTCATACTACCCCATTTTTGATACCTCACTTTACTACCCCAAAAAAACAAGTTTTATGGAAATCAAACCTTATTTTGTTTAGATTTAGCTTCAATAACAGTGTTTTTACGTACTAGCATCATCGTAAACATCTATTTTGGGCAAATCCGATGTAAGAATCAAAACCTTTTTTATGTTGTTCTTTTGGTATTTTTTTGGTTTTTCCTTTAACACACACACTACACAGACCAAGTATCATACTTTTTACATCCAACACATTTAGAATTATATACTACAACTTTTGTCAAAGTTTCATGTGATTTAGTTAACAAGTTCTTGAGATTTAAGGATTTTTATACAATTTTTGTAAACTTTGTCCAAATGGGTCTTTAAGATTTAAGTCCGTTTTCGAGTTTCTTACTTTAGTATTGTTTTCTCATCATATTTGTGGGTGTAAAACTACAATTTGATGTTAAAAACACCTTTTCGATCGAAAGAAACGATTAGGGTTTTCTAGAACAAAATTAGGGATGAACAGCTCCAATTTATGACCCCGTTAACTATTCCAATTTCATTTTTTCTTTTAGTGAAATACTACCCCAAAATTTGTGACCTCGCATTTCCCTATTGTGACATCGCAATTGAGACTCCAATTACTACCTCGTAATTTAGCCTCTCAATTTAGCTTCTTAATTTAGCTTCTCAATTTAGCCTCTCATTCTCTCAATTTCAATCCCTCAAATAAGATCCCAAATCTCAATTAAGATCCCAGTTCTCAAATAAGACCCCAGATTCAACTTAAGACCACAAATTCAATTTAAGACCTCAACTTTCGACTAAGACCCCCGATTTCAATTATTACCTCGATTTAGTCAACTTTGGTCGGTTTGGTTAACCTTGGTCAAGTTTTGTTGATTTGGTCAACTTAGTCAAACTCGTAACTTGGTCAACTTTGGTCAAACTTGTAAAATTGGATCAAAGTCAAACTAGTACACTTTTGGACAACTTAGTTAACACTTGGTGGCACATTACGAGCATGTACACAATTAATTGTTGATGGTCCACGATTGCACAACTTATGTTTAAATTTAGAATACAAGAAAGAAATTAAGCAAGCAAGTAATTAACAAGAGCAATGTAAAGTTCAATTGCAATACATCAATGCAAGGATAATCATATGTATCATTGATTAAACGATGAATACATGGTTGATCTTACACTTGACTTACAAGAATACAAAAGAACAAAGATAATTGCTAAGTCTAGACAGATAAGAAAACTTAAGCAATTACAAGTGATACACACTTTTTAGACGGCAGAAGCACTTAACACAATGTGGCTGTGTTTCTTTATATAGGGGAGAACATGAGGCAACACAGCCTGCTTTGATTGTGACTAGAAGATGGTTGTCGACTTCCAATTGGCTCATGGTACTTGAATCATGTGCCTATTGTCTTCTATACCAAATCGGGTAAGAGAGAGAGAGAGAACCCTTGCTTTGGTCCCAACATGTACATTTTCCATTCAGGGCAAATTACAGTTGGTCAACCACCATGTGACCTTTTTGTCTTTATGTAGTTTGAATATTTCCCGCCAAGACAAACTTAGGTCAGCATGCATCTCGCTGAAGATTTTTCTTCGTCTGCTGACGACTTGTTAACATACTTGCTGACGCCGTGTGTCAGCTAGCAAGTCTTCTTTAGCGAATCCCAGACTTAACAATCTCCCCCTATTAGCTGAGGAGACTTGCTGGATGAGAATTACTTGAGAATGTACAGAGATAATGAAAGAAGGCTTTTTATTTCATATATAAGGTTACATCATTTACAATTTACATGTGAAAAGTGCTGGAGGACGCCATAGCAGCTTCAATCTCATAAGCTTCCTCTTGCTTTGCTATCCTTAGCACCGGATCATCTCTCCTATGAGGCTTCATAAGCTCCTCATCAATTAAGCTGATGACTGATCTGGCGCTTGATACTTTGACAAATCTCTTCCTAAGACCAATCAGAAATCCAGTGGATGCCTTCTTCATTTCATCAATGCGGAAGAAAAGTTCATCATTTTGGAAGTTCTTGAAGAAGATGCCAGCAGGTTGTTCAAGAACTCTCCCTTCTTCAAAGAATGCTCTAGGAGGTAGCTTCAGATTTAGACCAGCATCAGTGGGAATAGGAGGAAGATCAGCAAGTAGAGGTTTTTCAGCATGCTTCCTTTTAGGTATACGCTTGCCTGCCGATGAGGAAGCAGCTGCTGGAGTTCCAAAGACAGCTCTTAGCAATGGGAGGTCTGCCTTAAATTTTGTTTCAAACTTCAGAGCTTTATCGAAATATTCTTTCAGCATCCTCTAAAGATGTTCATAACTGGCAGCCTTTTTGTTCTTTATAAGCATATAAACTTCAAACCATTCAGAAGCTCCAAGATTGGTGATTTTCACATCTTCGATTCTTGTTGGTGCATTGTCCCCTTCTCTTACGAACTTCAGGTTTGATTTGGTTCCTAGGGCTGCTTTGTGAACTTCAGCAGCAGTTATTTTCTCCTTCCTCTTTCTATCACTCATGATTTTTATCCACTTGGCCTTCTCGCTCTCAAACTTCTCTCTTTTTTCTTTCAATCTTTGTTCTAAGTCAGCTTGTGTCTGTCTGTAGAGAGCTTGAGGCCCACCGGAGGTTAGGAGCATCCTTTGTTCAGCATCCATCTGATCTTTTTCGAGAAGAGCCAACTTGGAAATGAACTGCAAGTTTTTCTTTTCATTTTTCTTGTTCATTTTTATTCTATCCAGCTCCTCCAGTGCTTTTTCTTGAGTTTTTCCCTCGGCAGTGAGTGAGAGAACATCAATCATCTGAAATTGATTTCCTGCCGGGGAAGTAATGGATACATTTTTAGCATATAAGGGGGAGGGTCTGCTGAGAATGCCAGCTTCTTCCAGCTGCTGCCTTCCAGCTTCAGTAATCTGAGTGACTTCAGCATTAGCCACATAGCGAGGATGAAAGATGGGGAGCATTTCTCTAGAACGATCAGTCTCCATTTCTTGAATGCCAGCTGCTTCCCATCCTGCTTTTAGTGTTTGAGGACTTGCTTCCTCTTCTTCATTTAGCACATTTTGATCCTGAAGAGCATCACTCATAGCTAATGACTGCTCCCCCTCAGCAGTTGCACCTGTCTCCCCCTCAGCTTCAGCAGGGGGACTTGTTCTTTCTACAGCCACTAATTCTCTTTCTTCTTTTGTTTCGGTGGCTGTAGTATTATCATCTTCTTCACCAAGGACCTTGTCAGCAGTTTCTTCAATCATATTGCTTACTGCCTTATTTACTGCTTCAGAGACAAGATCCATGATGACAGCATCAGCTTTCTCCCCCTTGGAGGTTGTATGATTGACAACAACCTCCACAGTTGCTGTCGGAGCCTCCTTCTTATTGAGAAGTTTAGAGAGCATTTGCTTGATCTCCCCAACTTCAACTTCCAACTTCTGCTGGCGCTTACGATCTTCCTCAGTGAATGAGACTTGAGGAGGAGGAAGACTGGCCACTTGAGTTTCCAACTCACTGATGATCTTGGAATTGTTTTCGACCTGGGTGATGAGGGGAGACACCAGGTCAGCAAGTTTTTGAACCTCAGCAGTAGCAGCTTTACTACTAGAGGATGCCTTTTTGGCAAGCATTCTGGTGGCATTTCCAGTTCTGCACAGTGACCTAGTCACTCCCCGAATGGCCTGCTGATCTCTTCGAATAGAAGAAGAAAAGATGCTCAGCTTAGTTTGATCAGCAGCCATAGAGATGGATTTCTCTTTGATTTTCTCGATGCTGGCCTTGTTTTCTTGCTGCATCTCATACCAACTTTTTAAAGTGTTCACCAAGGAATCATCTTCAATATCTTTCAGTTTAATCGCCATGGAGGCAGTCTTGGTGAGATCATTAAGACTTTCTTCAATCTTAGCAAGCCTGTCAGCGGAGTTGGTGTTATATGAGAGTCCCAACTCTTTGGCAGTTAACGGGAGATTAGCAGGCTTGCCAGAGGTACTCCCAAATGCTTGAAGCGAGGAAGGCATGCCTAAGGAGGGCATGCCCAAAAGTTGTGTTGAGGAGGCTGCTTTTGGTGCTATATCAGCAGATTCAAAGTGAGTGACAACAGCTATACCTTCAACATTTACAGTGGCTGCTGCACTGTTATCAGCAGCAGTTTCGATATCAGCATCCTCCTCCATATCACTAACAGGTACTTCAGCCTGGGTAGAAGAATCCAACTGAAAATCTTCAACCATAAAATCATCCAACTCAAGATCACTTTCTTCATCATCAAACTCCACATTATCACCACCATCCAAACTACTGCATTCCACAACATTGTCATCCTCAAACTTCTTTTCATTACCTTTCTCAGCACCAGACTCAGCCACTACATTCTCATCATCAAGACCACCACCTCTTGTTTCAGTTATAAAATTCAAAGGGGTAAGGGAACCGGGTGCCTCAGAGTCAGTGTGTTGTAGCACCAACTCATCATCGGCCGTAGACTTTGCTGACTCTAGCAACACCTGTGATCTGGCTGCTGTCAGCGACTCAGAGGGTAAAGAAGAAGGGGGAATTATAGCAGTGGTTGACTCAACTCTAGTGGGCTGGGGTGGCCCATGTTCTACACCAACCTCACCTACAGACGTTTGAGGTGGCTGCTGAAGGTTTCTCATATTCTCGTCAGCAGTCTTTTGGGAGACTGCTGATGGGCTGGCTGGGTTTCTAGTCTCCTTAGGTCGTGAGGACTTCCTAACCTTCGTAGTTGGACCCTTTGGTACTCGTTGCTGTTGTGTTGGGACAGCAGCAGGAGGTGAAGTGGAAGAGAGAGTAAGTTTTCTTAATTTTTTCAGTTTCTTATGAGCTTTGGAGGCTGCTGGGGGGATTACCAGCACACCAGCTCCAGAGGGGTTAGGAGCATATTGCTCGGGAAAGACATCGATCAGTACCTGATACATTGCTGGAGTAAGCTCAGCAAATCTTGCTTCAAACTGTTTAGGATCACATGCTGGAGTCTTGTATACAGTATTTGCAATTCTGGGCGACAACATATATTGAGCACCAGGGGGCATGTACTTTTCCTTTAATTCTTGTTTAAAGATCAGAGAAAGAAATCTTGCAAATGGCACCGAACTTGATCTATTCTTGATGGACACCTTACCTTTAAGATCTTCAAATATAATACTGGCAAAGTCAAGGTATCGACCGTTTGCCAGTGCATAAATCATCTGCATCTGGCCAGCGGTGGCTTGGTCAAATGAGCCACTGTTGCCTCCAAGACACTGTATCACATGAGTGAATAACAGTCTCCACACCCCTGCCAAGAACTTCTTTTGTGGATTGTTGTGCACAGCTTGCACAGGTTCAACGTTGCTCCCATATCCAATGGTTGCAAGCCACTCCTTCCAAACTTGATTGGTCACCAACCCAACAAACGGTCGCTCAGCAGATTGTTGAGGAAGACGAAGAGCCCTCCTCAACGAGTCAGCAGTAATGGAGATGTTGTGTTCTCCTTTCATCACTGATCCTGTGATGACATCATTAACCTTGTCATAGTCACACGTCCACCAAAATTCTCTAAGCAGATGAAGAGGCATTTCAACAGGATCTTTGTAAATCGTCCTCCTGACGTTACATCCTTTGATGAAGTCTAACATGGAGAAGTATCCCTCCACATTTTCAGGGATACTTGAGGAGCCAAGATAGTTATTGGCCTTTACTGTGAGTTTGGAGGCTTGGAAAGAAACAAGTTTAGAGGAGGCGATCCCTTCTGGATCATATACTTTGGTGTTAAGATAAGAGAGATTTTGCTGTTTGGAAGCAGACGATGAAGCCATTTTAGATAACAAGGATGACAACAATTTGAACGATGGAAGATTTGAGAAAATATGAGAGATTTGAGAGGTATGAGGAATTTGAGAGAATTTGAAAGATTGTGAGTTTAGAGCGAAAGGAACGTAAAAGGTGGAATATGGAAGGTATTGTGATTATATATGGCATGGATATGGGCCATATTACTGTAAAAAGTGAGTCATCATACATGCTCTCTTTCATACGTGGCACAAAAAATTATTTAAAAATTTTCCGTTGTACCTCTATACGTAGGAGAGATGTATGATGTGACTATGTGAGCTATAATTTCAAATGTACTTGAGTTCATACGGCGTATACAGTGTACAAGTTGTCCGTTTGGGAGAACGTGGTAACCGTTTGAGATGTATATAATATAATATTAATAAAAATACGTAGTGGAATACACTCAGATATCTAGAGGTATCCACTGAAGGATTGTATAAATTTAAAGAAATGGTTACCAAGTTTTAATCAGTACCATAACAAGATAAAAGAGGTAGATGCTGATGAATATTAAACAATTTTTGGCAAATTGTCAGCCATCAACGGATTTTAGACGTCTTTACCAGCAGCCGTTTGCTGCTGGACTAGATAGGGACTTTCAGCACCCTATTACTTTTGTTATGCTTTTTCCCAAAGCATCAGGGATCAACGGATTTTAGACGTCTTTACCAGCAGTCGTTTGCTGCTGGACTAGATAGGGACTTTCAGCACCCTATTACTTTTGTTATGCTTTTTCCCAAAGCATCAGGGATCAACGGATTTTAGACGTCTTTACCAGCAGCCGTGCTGCTGGACTAGATAGGGACTTTCAGCACCCTATTACTTTTGTTATGCTTTTTCCCAAATTATCAGGGATCAGCGAGTGAAATGAAGAGCTCGCTGATGATTTTGACTTAAGAAGTCGCTGCTCATCTTCATGAAAGGAATATGAGCAGCAAAACATGAGTGATCATGTTGGATTAGTAAAGTCACCGTTTAACATACCCAACTTGCTGACGAGATCCTTGAATCTCTTTTCATCTAGAGGTTTAGTGAAGATGTCAGCAAGTTGGTCATCAGTGGGTATGAAGTAAATTTCAACATCCCCTTTCATGACATGATCACGAATGAAGTGATACCTAATGTCAATGTGTTTAGTTTTAGAATGTTGAACAGGATTATGTGTGATAGCAATAGCACTTGTGTTATCACACATAATGGGGATTTTTGAAAAATTTTGGTCATAGTCAGCAAGTTGGTTTTTCATCCAAAGGACTTGTGCACAGCAACTTGCACAGTAGTGGAGATGGAAACTGTATGCTGTTTCTTACTAGACCAACTAGTCAGCCTTCCCCCCAACAGTTGACATCCACCACTGGTACTTTTCCTATCTAACATGCAACCAGCATAGTTAGAGTCAGAGTATGCAACTAAGTCAAAAGAGGAATCCTTGGGATACCAAAGACCTAAAGAGGAAGTCCCTTTAAGATATTTGAAGATACGTTTGACAGCGAGAAGATGAGACTCCCTTGGGGATGCTTGATATCTTGCACACAAGCAAGTAGCAAACATAATGTCGGGACGACTCGCTGTGAGATACATTAGAGAGCCAATCATTCCACGATAGAATGTGGGATTCACATGCTTACCATCAGGGTCAGCATGGAGATTGTTAGGAGGAGACATGGGAGTTGACTTTGTGGTGATATTAGACATATCAAATTTGGCCAGCATGTCTCGAATATATTTTTCTTGGTTTATAAAGATGCCATCAGTGAGCTGGCGAATTTGTAAACCAAGGAAGAAGGTTAGCTCACCCATCATGCTCATTTCAAAATGAGAGGACATTAGTGAGCTAAATTTGTTGCAAAGTTTCTTACTGGAGGATCCAAATATGATGTCATTGACATATATTTGTACATAGAGAACATGAACACCCTTCCTATAGATAAAAAGGGTGGAGTCTATAGATCCTCGCTGAAACTCATGAGAAAGAAGAAATTCAGAGAGAGTGTCATACCAAGCTCTGGGAGCTTGTTTAAGACCATACAATGCTTTATAAAGAACGATAGACGTGGTTTGGCTTGGTTAGATCTTCAAAACCAGGTGGCTGCTTCACATAAACTTCTTCTTCGAGTTTTCCATTTAGGAAGGCACTCTTGACATCCATTTGATATATAGTGAAGTTTCGATAAGCAGCATGTGCCAGGAATAAGCGTATTGCTTCAAGTCTAGCCACTGGTGCAAAGGTTTCGTCATAGTCGACTCCTTCTTCTTGAAGGTACCCTTGAGCAACTAACCTAGCCTTGTTGCGAGTAACAACTCCATCTTCATCCATTTTATTCCTATAAACCCACTTAGTTCCAATGGGTTCTTTGCCAGGAGGAAGAGGAACTAAGAACCAAACATGTTGTCTTTGGAATTGAGTTAGTTCTTCTTGCATGGCAGCAACCCAAGATGGGTCAACCATGGCTTCTCCAATATTCTTAGGAGTTATCATCGATAAGAAATTAACATATAGACATGTGTTTCTAGTCGCTGATCTAGTCACAATGCCCTGCTGAGGATCACCAATAATCTGGTGAGCAGGATGACTAGAAGTCCATTTAAGTGATGGAACACTTGATGAACCTAGAGGGGCAGCGGAAGATATTTGCATGGGATCAGCAGGAGAAGAATAAGAGGAGAAATCAATGGTAATTGAAGGATCAAGAGAAGCTTGATCAGTGGAGCAATTTGGCTGATTTAAGGTTTCAATCATGGGGTCCTCAGCAGACACCATGTCTTCAGTGTGAGTTGAAGCATCATGAAACTCTTCATCAGCAGAGTCATCAACTTGCACATCATCAGCCAGTGATCTAGGTTTGGCTGATGCTGCATGGATTGACTTTAAGATAGGCTCAACTGGCTCAATCGTAATAGATATGAGCAGCAACTTGCTCCAGCTCAGGATCTGCTTCACTATCTTTAGTGAGTTGCTGATCAAGAGGAGGCGAGCAAGAAGCATCCACAAACGAGTCAGTATCTTCTATAGGAGGGTTACTAAACCCATTGAAGATTTCTTCAGTGGAAGATGGCTGGATATCTTTAAGAGCTGAAGAGCTCTCATCAAAAGTGACATGAATTGATTCATCCACTTTTTGAAGACGAGTATTGAATACTCTAAAAGCTTTGCTTATAGAAGAGTATCCAACAAAGTAACCATCATCAGCTTTAGGATCAAATTTCCCTAAATGATCCTTATTATTAAGAATGAAGACAGGACATCCAAATACATGAAAGTATTTGATTTGAGGTTTCTTTCCTCTCAACATTTCATATGCAGTTTTGCCATGTCTTTTGACAATGAGGCATCTATTTTGTGTGTGACAAGCAGTGTTGACTGCTTCAGCCCAGAACCTGTTTGGAAGTGAGGACTCACTGAGCATAGTGCGTGCTGCCTCTATAAGAGTTCTATTTCTCCTTTCAGCAACACCATTTTGCTCAGGGTTTCTAGTAGAAGAGAAGTTTTGTGAGATCCCTTGATCAGCACAAAAGGTTTCAAGAGTGTGGTTTCTAAACTCAGTGCCATGATCACTTCTGAGTTCTTTGACCCTTATCCTGTTGAGATTTTCCATTTTCTTAATGAATTTGATGATCTCATCAGCAACATCACTCTTAGACTTTAGGAAGATTGTCCAAGTATATCGTGAATATTCATCCACAATTACTAAAGTGTATTTGCTACCCTTTAGACTTTGGACATTCACTGGACCAAAAAGGTCCATGTGAAGAAGGTGAAGGCAACCCTTAACAGAGTTGGCTTGTTTAGTTTTAAAAGTAGCTCTATGGCATTTGCCTTTTTCACAAGCACCACAAAGTCTATCTTTTTCGAAAGAGAGAGGAGGAAGACCACGAACAAGGTTCTTTTTGGCCAATGAGTTTATGGTTTTGAAATTCACATGCGACATACGCTTGTGCCATAACCAATTTAACTCAGATGCTGACTTAGCAAAGAAACAAGTCTCACTATCAGTTTTGATAGGAGTGAAGTCTACAAGATATACATCACTTTTTCTTGGAGCAACCAAGACGACTTCCTTGTTGATGTTTACTACAGTGCCTTGATGCTTATCAAGGATTACTTTGTAGTCAGCATCACATAGTTGACTAATGTTGATGAGATTATGCTTTAATCCATTCACATAAGCAACTTTTGAGAATTTTATGAGGCCATTAGAAAGAAGTCCATATCCTTCAGTCTGGCCAGTAGAGTTATCACCGAACACCACTGAAGGACCAGGTGCCTCAGTGTAGTCATCCAGCAGGGATTTTGAGCCTGTCATGTGTTTTGAACAGCCGCTGTCCAAATACCACACTCCTTTACCTAGCGATCCCTGCATGGATGAAGAGAGAGTAAGGATCACTTTATTCATCTAAACCTATGTCAGCAGGATTTTCTGGAGGAATTTCAGTGGAGGAAGTTGGCTCTACAGAGAGAGCCTCTACCAGAGTAAGATGATTTCCCACTGAGACAGGGATAGGATTTTCTTCATTGGTGGGAAGGATTCTGGTTTCATGGCTATGAAAGTATGCAAAGCTGCTCACAACTTCAGGAGCACTGAATTCAACCAGCATTGAGGGTTGCCCCCAAGCATTAGAAACAACCCTTTGAGAATGGGGAATTTCAATGCGCTGAGCAGCAATGTAGTCAGCAATACTTGTATTTATGACAGAGGAAGAGTCACTGATAACAGGTTTAGTAGAGAGGTTCTCACTGATCCTGTTAGAAGAGGAAGATGTTTCAGCAGCTGTAGGGATTTTGGATTCACATACAACTACTGGAGCATCTTTAGAACAGAAAAGAACACATTCAGAAGCAACATGTCCTCTACTGCTACAGAGATGGCATTTCTTGTCAGAGGAATTGCCTTGACTTTGAATGAGAAAATCCCTCAGTTGAGATGAAAGATCATTCACTCGCTGAGTGAGTTCATTTATTTGAGGAGAAGAAGAGGAAGCCTTGCTCTTTTGCTTAGACTTGGACTTATTCCTTTGTCTAAGCTTAAGAGGGGGCATTTGAGGAACTGGACCAAGTATGGAGTCAATATTATGATTTTGAGGAGGCAAATGTCCTCTGATCATGGTCCATGCTTGCTTCCCAGCAGGGTGAGAAGAGGAGGAACCCTGCTGAGGCAGATTCTCACGAATAGGAGTAGTGGATCTGACTTGACGCCTTGGAGTAATCGACCTCATTTGCCTATGAGGTAGATACTCCTTGTTGGAAATAGATGATTGATAGTGCTGAGAGGGCACATGTCCTCTTTGAGGAGTAATAGACCTTGTGTGCTGATGAGGCAAACTTCCTCGCTGAGGAGTTTCCGATCTATTCAGAGAAGGCTGTTTTCCCCTTTTTGGAGTGACATGCCTTAGATTTGATTTTGAGGGTAAGGAATGACATACAGCATCTGCATGTACACCCTTTGTGGGAAGTACTTGCTGGTGTCTTTCATCAGCGAACCTGACCCTTCTATTAACTTGTTCTATCAAAGAATTTGTATGAGATGGTTCAAGTTGAGAAGATTTAGCACTAGAAATTTGCTGACTGACGTGATGGTCCTGCTGAGGGATACCATAGTCATATGGAGCAGCAATGGTGCTTCTTTTGAAAGGTTCAGCAACTTTTGAAGATAGAGGCTGAGGAGCAATGGGTACATACCCATCGCTAGATATATCTCCTTTGAAGGTTCTTGGAGGAGAATATTGAACTCTCCCTTCATGTGGCAGCATGCCAACAATAGGGAGATGAGAGAACATGTTAAAAGTACTGGTAGAAGTACTAGTACTTTTAGCATTTAGAGAAGAGGGATCACTAGAGGTTGCTGAAGCTTTGGTGTCCATCTCAGCATGATAGTCATTTTTTCCTTTGACAAAATACCGCCTTTTCATTTCATCTAGTGAGATGGAAGACGAACCAGGTGGAGGAATGGATACGTCAGGCTTCACATCATCTTTAAAGGAGTCAGCAATGGAGGCAGCAGCATCAAAATTGCCACCAATAACTGCTTGTACTTGAGCAGGAACTTGTTCGCTTAAGCACTGATGATGGAATTTAGAAGCCTTTGACCAGGAGGTCACAATCTTCTTAAGATTAGAAACTTCAGCCTTGAGAGATTCATTCTCAAGTTGAAGTTTTTGAGTCATCAACTCATGAGATTGAAGTTCAACATGAACATTCTTCAATTTCACAAGTTTTTCAGATTTTTCTCTCAACTCTGCTCCAGCAGAGTTAAGTTTCGATTGAAGTTCAGCACGTAGACTTTCTACGAACTGAAGATCACAAGACAAAGACTCGATGATTTTGGTCTTGTCCTGATTAGAAGAAGAGAGAAGAGAGTGTACCTTTTTAACAGTGACATTCACCCACTGACTAGAGGAGACTTGATCCTTGGTCAGAGCATCACTGTCAGCAAGTGCCATAAGGTACATGGCATCAACATAATCGTCATCATCAGAATCATCTGAGTCAGCCCAATCATGTTCCTCAGCAATCAATCCTTTTGCTGGGACTTTATCCTCTGTTTCAGCAACCTTGGCCTTCAGCTGATAGTATTTGTTCCTATAATCATCAGCAGATTTTGGAGGATTAGTTTTGGAGGCAGCAGGATTGGGCAAGGAGACTCTACACTCCTTCTGATAGTGGCCTTTCCTGCCACACCTCCAGCATTCTTCCTGTGATTTATCAACAGGAGGTTTGAGGGGAGTAATCGTTTTTCGATTATTCCATCTTTTAGAGTATTTTCTTCCAGCAACAAGAGCAAAGCCCATGAAGTCATTAAACATTTCTTGCTTTTCTTCATCATCCAGCTCATTAATAAGAGTCTGAATAGATGCTGGAAGATTCGAGCAACTGGCACCATCATAGAGATCGATGGGCTCAGTAGAGACAAGAGCAACAGGGTCTGAAATAGGATGAGAAGAGATGCTGACAGAAGAAGAGGAAGAGCCAGCATGTCTTTTGGCATCAGCAGAAGCTCGAATATTTTGAGCCAATGCTCTTTCTTCAAATTGAAGAGTACCAAAAAGTTCTTCAAGATCAAACTCTTGGATTTTCTTCGTTGTACGAAGAGTTTGTCTTAAGTTTTGCCACTTAAGAGGAAGAGAATCAATGAATTTGTGACATACCTCAAAGTTATCATGGGTAATGCCAACATTTTTCATATCATTAAGCAACCCTTTAAAGCGAGTGTAGGTGCTCTCAAGACTTTCATCGGGTAGAGAGAAGAAATTTTCATAAGCTCTTTTTAAATCAATTTTCTTGATTTTAATGAGGTCAGCAGAGCCTTCATAGGTGCTGACAAGTCTATCCCATACTTCCTTTGAAGAGGGATACTTGATGACCAGCTTCATGATTTCAGTAGGAAGAGTTACTATAATCATGTTTTTAAGTCTGGCATCAAGATTTACCAGCTTTCTTTCTTCATCTGTCCATTGGACCTCTGGTTTAACCAGGTCAGTGACTATTTCAGGAGCTTCAGGTGTAGTTCCTGGAGTCCTTTGGACGTACATCGGCACATATGGACCCTCATTTAATATGGTCATTAAATAGGGTTCCACACCAGCGATGTGAAGAAGCATTCTCTCCTTCCAAGACCCAAAATCTTTGGGTTCAAACTTAGGAGGTGTTGACACGTAACCAAAGTCACGTGTGTTCACAAGGTTGGGAACAGAAGACATGGTTCTTGTTAAAGAATTTTAAGAGGAATTACAGAACTGGAATTTTAAGTGTAAACAAAAGAAGGCAAACAGATCTTGTTCCAATGATTTAGGAACGGTAGCTCTGATACCACTTGATGGTCCACGATTGCACAACTTATGTTTAAATTTAGAATACAAGAAAGAAATTAAGCAAGCAAGTAATTAACAAGAGCAATGTAAAGTTCAATTGCAATACATCAATGCAAGGATAATCATATGTATCATTGATTAAACGATGAATACATGGTTGATCTTACACTTGACTTACAAGAATACAAAAGAACAAAGATAATTGCTAAGTCTAGACAGATAAGAAAACTTAAGCAATTACAAGTGATACACACTTTTTAGACGGCAGAAGCACTTAACACAATGTGGCTGTGTTGCTTTATATAGGGGAGAACATGAGGCAACACAGCCTGCTTTGATTGTGACTAGAAGATGGTTGTCGACTTCCAATTGGCTCATGGTACTTGAATCATGTGCCTATTGTCTTCTATACCAAATCGGGTAAGAGAGAGAGAGAGAACCCTTGCTTTGGTCCCAACATGTACATTTTCCATTCAGGGCAAATTATAGTTGGTCAACCACCATGTGACCTTTTTGTCTTTATGTAGTTTGAATATTTCCCGCCAAGACAAACTTAGGTCAGCATGCATCTCGCTGAAGATTTTTCTTCGTCTGCTGACGACTTGTTAACATACTTGCTGACGACGTGTGTCAGCTAGTAAGTCTTCTTTAGCAAATCCCAGACTTAACAATTGTGATAACATGTAACAGATTGATTGCATACCGGTTACTTGCTTTCTGATATCTGGCTTAGCTTAAACTTGTTGCTAGCTGTCAGGTGAGTTTTCGTAGCCCTTTTTTACTTATGTTTTGGGGTGAGAGGAATACAAAATGTGTTTTCATATATGCCGTAACTGCTTTCATTGTTATTCGATGGCTATTAGACTACTTATAATATTGATACACATACTAGCCAGGTCATGTTTATGACTGTAAGGGCACGCATTGATACACATTCTAGCCAGGTCATGTTTATGACTCTAAAGGCACGCATTGATACACATTATAGCCAGGTCATGTTTATGACTATAAGGGTACACTATGGCATTCATACTAGCCAGGTCGACTATAAGGGTATGCTTATATATGTACTCATACTTATGTATCGTAAGTAGGTCTATAACCATGCCATCCTACGTTATTCTTGTACTCATATCTAACGGAACAAAACTTATATATTCAAACGATAAATGTTTCAAGTGGTTATTCAAGTATTCTATTTGCGATTCAAATGAGGTTTCAAGTAAACAATCATGGTTTCAAATCTACGAACTCACCAACTTTTGAGTTGACTCTTTTAAATATTCCTTTCAGGTAATCAAGCTAATCGTGGCTAGGATGGTATCATTGGACTCGTAGCAGACTTCAGGCTTAGGATTTGGAGTGTTGCATGCTTTTCTATGTGCTAGTTGGCCTTATGCCTAATTGTTTCCCCTTTGCGTGGGAACTTATCTTATGTTTTGCTTTGAATGCTTTCTTGAACTTATGTTTATGACTTATGTTATTGCTTATTTTGAACTATGTATTCGACTATTTATCGTTAATCCATGCACTCATTTAGTTATTCTTATGTAACATCCATGTGCGTGTGTGCTTATCTTGCACCCCGAGTTTTCCGTCTTAGTCGGGGTGTAACAATTTACTTTCTTGTTCTTTATTCTTAAAGTAATTTACATTAATTGTTAATTACATAATCTTGCAATCTTGGGACTTTCAGTAGAGATATGGTTGGAAGTCACTACATGAGTGTATTAGGTAATGGTGTGTCTACATCAATTTGTCATGACAGATGGTGTAGTAGGATTCCTTTGAGTCAGTATATTAGTATTAATATGGTTAGTGCTGCTCGTTTAAAGGATAATGCTAATGTTGTAGATATGATAGAAAATGGAGTGTGGATATGCCCCAACGAGTGGAACCAGAGATTTATTGAATTGATTTCAGTCGGGTTCCTAACCTTGATTGGCAAAAAGAAGATAGAGTGTTATGGATGAGTAATAAAGGGCAGAATTTCAATTTACCGTGGGAAATGTTTGGAAGGATACAAGAGATTACGGGAATATAGTTAACTAAGTTAATATTGAGTATACTAAGGATAGATTAGAAAATGTTATCCCTTAAAGAAGTATAGGGACGTATAGGGGCGGATTTAGCTTCGGGGCAATTGCCCCCACTTTATTTTAAATATATACTTGGAATTTTGCCACTAAAAATGAAAAGAAACTAAATAAAATATAATGGAAGCATATTTTATGTAGGTCAAAGCTCATACTAGAGGTCATAATGATTTATTAATCTCCGTTTTAATGGTGTTTGTAGGTAAGAATAAAGTTACAGAATGATAAGGAAAAAGAAGATATACTTTTAAAACATACCTTATATTTTAGTATTTTCTCTTTTAAACCTTATACTTAATGAAGTGATTATATTGACTTTGTGAATTTATAGACAACTTCTTTAACCCTTAAACTTTTATAGACAATCTTTTTGACCTCAAACTTTCTATGTAGATTTATATGTTTTAAGAAAAAAAATTAAAATAATAACAATAATTCAACACCTTATCCTTATTTTTATTTTTTCTGAAATAACCATAACCTTAAAGTTATTAATTGAAATCGAGCGTTATTATATAAACTATTTATTAAATCTTAACAATTTGAGTATAATTGTTTTGTTTTCAATAACCTTAAAGTTATTAATTGAAATCGAGCGTTATTTTATAAACTATTTATTAAATCTTGACAATTTGAGTATAATTGTTTTGTTTTCAAGTAGGCTGACAACTAAAGAAATTGGTATATGTATTGTTACTTTTAATTAATTCTTATAAATGAACTTCATTTTATAAATAATTGTTAGCAAAACTATATAAAAAAAAAGTGTATATATCTTTTTAGTATAGTGTACCAGACATGCATCTAGATTGGTAAAGATAAAACTTTTGGTTGGTTATTTCTAGTAGAATTTGACTTTTAAAATAATGATTTGTATTATATTAGTTTTTTTTTCCCTTAAATTTAATAGTTTTTCTATGAAGCTAAAATGAACAAAATAATGAGTTTCTAGTTTGGCTATGTCTCAAATAATTCGGTATCTTTTTACAAAATTTAGTAGAGGCTTATTCAAGCGACAAAAATCTCGAGACCGTCTTATGTATAACATACAATTTTTTAATTTGACCCCTTTCAAAAAATACCCTAGCTTCGTAATGTATATTCTGTAACAGCCAACCGGATTCAATTAGACATTTGTTTTTTTTATTGTGAATTTCCAAGATGGATTTGACAGATAAAGCTAACGGATATGGTATACCTGATAAATGGGAAGATATTATCGGTTGGTTTATTGATACGAAATATCTTAAAAAGGTATGTAATGTTGTCCAAAGATTATCTTTTGAAGCCTGTGTATATTGGATTTAGAAGGAGAGAAATTGTAGGATGTTTAGACAAGAGAGCATGTCAAACAGAAAGGTTAAAGGATTGGTGTTAGAGTGTATACAGCTACTACCGGTAAAGCTTAAAATTTAGAGATTGTTGTGCTTATGAGGAAATGATCAATATATGGGATATGAAGAATTTGGGCAGAGGTTAGAGTCGGGGCTTTTGTTGTTTGCACGGCACATTGGCAAACTGGGTAAACATATTAAACAAGAAGGTCATATAGTAATGGAGGTACCAAGTATCATGTATTCTTTAGTGTGAAGACATCGAGTTGAAGATATTAATGTCTTTTTTTTAGTATGTTATATACCTGTGTGTGTATATATGATGTAGTGAGTCTTAACATAGATGAAATGGTAGGGGTATAGAATTTGTTGAAAAAAATAATAATAATAATAAAAACAAAATAAATAAAAAATCACAATGCAACACTTACTTCATTTATTTCCTCATAGGAAAGGTAATAATGCTCTATATCATAAATGTCAAACAACTTCTCCAAATGTTTCAGGGTCAAACACTGAAAATTAATACAATGTGATCAAATCATAATTAATTTGTAGGGAATTTGGTGTAAGAAAGCAACTCAACGGCACTAGCTCTTAGAGCAATTGTAGTGGTATGTCATGTAAACAACGTGGTAGAAGGACTTTGACCACACCATGTGGTTGCCAATTTGCCATTACAACATTGGTGTCCTTTTTGTGTGGAATGCTCAAAGTGGATGATTCAACCTTGGCAATTCTCGTGTCCTTCACTTTTTCTTTTTTTCTTTTTACATTTGTTTCTGTTTTTCTTGTTATAATTTAATATAAATGTATGGTGTGGTACGATTATTGTTACGGATGTGGTGTGGTTGTTGGGTGATATTGTGTGGTATTGATGTAGTGCTGATGTGTCACACCACCTAGTGTGGTAGTGTGAACCATTACAATTGCTCTAAGAAGTACCATATCCACAAGCCTATATCTATATCAATATATTAATTAAAAGAGCAGTAACCAAACATATTTAAGATCATGCCGAACATCACCGAACCTCTAATTCTAACCAAACCACCACGTTTAATTGAATTTTCATTGAGTAAAAAACCTTAGAACTGGGTAAAAGTAGAGAATTGAAGGTAAAAGAATCATCACTCACTACCCTTAGGGGAAAAAGAGAGCCTTACACTGAACTTTGATGGGTATTCATACTTCGACCACATCCCCAGCCTTTGAACCATTAGATGCTGAAAGAAATGTACGTAAATGATGGATAAGATGGATATCTATTGATATAATTTTATACGTATACGCAAAAAAATAATGCAAAGACTCCATGTTTGAAATATATGATCACGTTAGATTGAAACATATAAGAAATATAGAAAAAAGGTTTTCGTTAGGCTGTCAACCAAGTTGGAAGATACGTACATACAACTCTACGAAGGCAAATGTATGTTCAAGTATTGAAGAGTCTCGAACTATTACCTGTAAAACAAGAACCCCATGACTCAGTCAGCTAGGCTGGATCCAATCAATGACTACATATATACATATATTAAGATATAAATAGATCGATGGGGTTTACATCGAATCCTCCAAAAGACGGTGCGTGGGATTCCCACCATTCTACCAATGTGTACTTTGTATATCTCATATCTTGATAACGAGAGTAGGTCAAACAATCCGGTTTCAAAAGCATACTATAGATTCAAAAAGTTACGAAAGATAAAATTAAGGGAAGAATAATATGAAATTAACATAAGAATTACTTAAAGTAGATTAAGCAGAGACTACCTATTAAAAAGATGGACGTCGATATATTCGTAAAGTCTAGTAAATATCTCCAAAATAACACTATGAGGCACCTGATGAAAACCCAATTATATGAGATTTTGAGAAGAATCAAAAGAAAATGATTTATTTATCAATACTAACAGTACTCGACATATAAGTACTACTACAAAAATAATCAATCAGGTCCTGGTTTAGTGGTTTGAGTGATATTTCTATACTATCAAATAAAATAAACCACCCGTTTTTATCCTTAAACATTTTGAAATCAAAAATACCCTTCTCCTTTATTCATTAATTTTAAACATCTTCATCAAATATATCTATAATACCCTTAATGAAATAATTTACAGTATAGATACCCCAACACTTAAAATAACAATAATATATATCACCTTTAACATCAATTACTTTTACATTCACCACCATCGTCGCCCCCATCACCACCACTGTCTTCCCCACTGCCGCCCCCACTACCTCCACCGCCACCGCATTGCGCGGGCGTAAGTCTAGTCATCCATAATTGGTCAGTTAATGTTTGTATAATTCTCTTCAAACAACATTATCTCATAAGAATTATAAACTTATAACCACTATATGAAAAAATGTGATCCCATCTCCTGGATTGTTTTGGGTGTGATTGAATGTGAATTGAATAAGAAGGCTACAAATGTTGTCCAAATAGATGTAGGTTTACTTTGTAATTAAATTATTTGTTATATTTTGCTAGCAACTTGCTAGTAAATTTACAATTTCCGTTGAAAAAGAAAATGAACATTTAGAAGGTATATATAGAGTAATAGACATACAAAATTTTCTTCGAGTTGGTTGAGATAATCGGTTAAATAAGTCCCAAGGTCATCAATATCTTCCGATGCCATTATTGCCTGAATATTACAGTTATAAGATGCATTATGGATCCAAGAATCGTTGGTAAGTTGGAGAAATCATGTAAATTCAATTTAGAAATTTGAAAATACCATAATACGTGAGTCCAACAGTGATTCGAACTCCTTCTTCAAGTGGTCACTTATCATGCCATACAACTTACCTAAATATTCCATTAGTTCTGCCTTAAAATGAACAACCAAAAATGGGGTTACAACCAAAAAGGATGATGACGACTTCTAGCCCGGATTCTGACTGAGAGGTGTGAGAGAAAGACAAGCAAGCCCCCAAAGGCACGTGTCGTTGGCTAAGCCCTCACTTAGGATGAGTCGTGCGGGCCGAAGATGAGTATCAGACAAATTTTCTAAACTAAATTCTTGAATAAGGTATAGAAACAACTAATAAAATTAAAAAATCATTACCCCATTATACCATCCATTTCTGAATCTTGAATCTAAGTTGCTTAAGAAGTTCAATATCAAGACATTTGCTGACAAATACACAATATACTCTGTACTATGTTTCGTCTGCGCGCAAATAAGTGAAACTTCATTAGAAGTGAAATAACTTGGTAATTGCTTCTAGAATAACAAACTACTTTTCCTTTCCTTCCTGTGGTAACTTAATTTTATTAATTTCATCTAACCATCATACTTGTAAGGCCGCATATTCCTTTTTAACCAATTTGTACCCGAAATCCAAAAGTGACTGACAAAATCTTGTTCATTTGTATCTGATATGACATAATTTAGCTTTGTAACCACTATTAGTGATGTGAGAGATTTCTATACCATATTAGCATTGTGTTTGAATCAAAACATATAACTTGAGATAACCCAAAATTTTTTATGTGAAATCTTAACCCAATTTTTTTTATGTGAAATCTTAGCTTTTGAAGTAGTAAAGTGTTTACATAGTACCTGCAGTGCTACATTGAGAACCTTAATAAGCCGACCAAACACATCATGATCAAAGGTATGGAAGTGGACAAGATGGTTGTATATGGTGAATGCTACAACAGGTTTGCCATAACTGAATCGCGTGTCACCCATAACACACTTGATAAGGGGAGAATTCGTCTGTACAAAAACTAACATTGACATTAACAATATATACATAATAAATTGATAATAAAGGTAAGTAACTACTCAGTGCCGCCTTCCGCGGGTTTTGAGCCCCAATACCTCAACGGTGTATGGGGGAGGTTAAGATGTAGGCAGACCTTACCTCTACCTAAGTAGAGAGGCTGCTTCCAGTTTCTACCTAAATGGTAGAAAAAGCCCTCCAACCTTTGCAAGAGATGAGGATCGAACCCATGACCTCTGTCTCCAGAGACAAGGGTGTTTACCACTAATCCAACCATGCTGCTTATAAAAATTGATAATAAAGGGTTATGGCTATTTAACTTCTTAAATTCCAGTAATACCCTTTTCAATAAGTTAACAGCATTACAAGTTTTATCCCTAGCTTTTAACAATTACACCGAATGTCCCTTGGATCGTCCCTCACCCAAAAGTATGTTTATATTCCACAGGGGATGAAACTTGTGATAATTGACAAACAACAAAGATCATCTAATGTTGAAAAAATTTACTCTATTATGTATGATGCTGACCAATGACCTTAAAAGTAATCAAAAGGAAAGACTTACTTGATTATCCAATGCATTCTTTAATCGGTTGATAATCTCTTTCATTGTAGGGCGTTTCTTTATATCCAAGCTAATACACTGATACGCGATGTCTATGAATGTGTAAAACGAACTAATTTCAATATTCTCTTCTATCTTTGGATCAAGATACTGAACTTCTTGTAATTGATCTCTTATATGGGGATCTATTAGCTTCTCTACTCCATTCTCATAGAAGTGTCGCACCTGATTTAACAGAGATCTGGACTCACCGTCTCCATATTTCTTTATCGAATATGCTGGCATCCCACTCAACATTTCAAACAGTACCACGCCAAGAGAGTAAACATCAGATTCTTTTGTAAGCATGCTACTTTCATGGTAATTGGGATCCATGTAAATTTTTGTCCCTGCAACCCTTGTATGAATTTGACTCTGTAGCTGCTCTTTGGAAGCTGACTTTGACAAACCAAAATCACAAATTTGTGCTTCCATATTATCGTCTAACAATATGTTTCCACTCTTTATGTCTCTGTGTATTACCCCAAAGTCCTTCCCAACACCCGAGTGAAGATAATTGAGTCCTCTTGCTGCCCCTAAGCAAATCTTGATTCGTTGCTCCCATGTAATGCAACGACTCCTTCTGCGCTCTTTAAGGTGATATTCAAGGCTTCTATTGACGGCATACTTGAAAACAAAAATCATCTCATTTCCTTCATCGCAATAACCAATGAAAGGAATGATGTTTTCATGGTGGAACCTTGAAATCAAGTCAAGCTCATTATAGAACTCCTTCCTTCCTTGGTAACCATCTTGATTATGGCGTTTGATGGCAGCTTTAATGTTCTGCCACCCTTCAGAGAGTTGTCCTTCGTAGACCATTCCAAATCCACCTTCTCCGATTATATCTGAATGGAAGTTGTTGGTGGCCTTTTTTATCTCCTCTAGCGGAATTTGAAATGTTTTCAAGTCAATCTCCGAGGAAGACATGATTTTTGGTTGATATTAGTAATTACTCAAGATGATTGTTGTAACGGCAGCTCTGCTATTATATATATAAAACCGTGTTTTCTTATATCCACCTACCTGTATCTTGCAAATGACTCGTAAAAATATATTAATCAATGACCATAACAAGCCCATACACCTAAAACCAAGTAGAAATATAAAAACTAATAAAGGCATCTATTCTCTCATTTATCAAAGTCTAAATCAAAATAGAATATCTTAATAACTTGATATAATATTCATTCGTCCTCTCCAAATGCCCTTTGGAAAAGAAAAAATTCATCAAAACTTTTGGTGTAACTGCTCATTCAAGTAACTACTCCATTTAATTAACAATTATATACGTAAGTAATTTCTAGATGTATTTTACTAAAAAATAAAACATAAAAAAAATACTAAAATATGGCGTTGAAAAGCCATTTTAGTATAACAAATTACACTCCCTCATTTTTTATATTAACTTATCGTAATTAGTTGTAACACACCGAGCTATGCTCGGAATGTCACTGAAAAAATATAACGTATGCATGAAATTATCGTAGAACATAGACTATATGAATAAAAGGGATTCGGTGAATCCAACATCAACAACAAGAACATAATGCATAATACCAAATAAGGGGCAAATGAATCCTGGATCCATGTAAGTCCAAGCCCAAGTTCTAGCGCAAGCATCAATCAACCATCATCTCTTGGATTCACTTGATTACCCGAGAATTATACTAAACAAAGTCAACACTAGGTTGGTGAGTTTGTAGTAATGGATCACGAGGAACCATCGTCAACAATCACAATATGTATTAGAGGAAGTAAGAAGTGCCTTACAAGTAGCCCCTACAAGGCACAAAGTCAACTTTAAGCTTTAATCAACAACTAGTTCCTTCTTCCGGAACTACCTATAAAAATGGTAAACAACTAAAAACTAAGCGAATGCTTAGTGAATAAACTTGCATACAAATATATACACGAAGGAGGGCAAAAACACAAAAGACTATCGCATGTAGCCAATGATACCGTCATATCATCACTTGCATACTCACTTTTGCGGCTAACAAAACATGCATGGATCCACATCTCCACCCTTATAAGTAAATTGCATCGCCTCTTCATCACATACACAACTTAACATGTTAAGAACTCCACCGGTTTGTACCTAAAACTACATAAAATTTTTATCATCAAAAGGGATTTTGAGTTAGATTGAGAGAATTTTGGTGATACATTTATTATACCTATCCTTCACTAACTGCATTTTGCTATTCCTAACCTTGACTTGTAACGCGGTGCCTAAAGTAATTTCAAGACGGGAATAATATGAACCAAATAAAAGGCATCAAGTGATTTGTTGGTTTCCGAAGATCGAAAGAATTCGTATAGGAATATCATACGTAGGAGAGATACATGCGAATACCTTATTAGTATCCTTAATTTTTACTCTACGATAAGTTGGAAGGACCTACCTTGTTGATTTCCATAAGCTTTTGCATTCCTTCTTTCCACTTCTTTTCTCCTTTCTTCTAGCCTCTCTTCTTCGGTTAGCAATGGACAAGAACTCCTCATATGTCCCCCTTCAAAACATTTAAAACACATGATCGGCTTCTCCGACCGTGCCTTGCAATCTCGACTCATATGCCCCAGTTGTCCACAATTATAGCAACCCTTCATTGACGCCTTGCACACACCTGAATGGTTCCTTTTGCATTGATGGGAAAAAGGAATGTCGTTCTTTGCAAATCCTCCGCTTGAACTTCCAACATGCTTAGGTTTCTTGTTTGGGGAATCGGTATTCTCAACCTTTCTTCCCGTGACATCCTCATCCACTCGTGTTTGCTCAATCTCGTGATCTCGAGCCACATCCGCTAACATATAGAAAGACTCCATTTGACGCAAGCTTATCTTTTCCCTCAAGCTTTTCTTCAAATTCATGTAAAATTGCTCTTTTAGCAATTGATCGTTCTCAAGAAATTCCGGACAAAATTGTGCTTTATCTAAGAATTGAGAACGAAATTCATTCAAGCTTAGACTTCCTTGGGAATCATTGAGAAATTCACTTCTCAACTTAGTTACCTCGGCCTCTGACCGGAACTCCTTGAAAAACATCTCCTTAAATTCGGGTCATTCCACATCATCTAGAGCCCCTTTCTTGATTGCCAACAATCCATCCCACCATCTCTTTCCACTATTTCTAAGCATACCCACCGCAAATATAACCTTCAAATGTGAGGGGCATTGACTAGTACACCGAGTACAAACGATGGGATCACGGTCACCGTGATATTTCGGTGGGTGGCATACTTCGAAGTCCCTAAAAGTGAACTTCTTTTTGTAAACCCTTTCTCCCGTCACTTCCACATCTTTTTTCTCCTCGGTCTTTTTGCCTTTATCCTTGGCATCCCGTTTCTCAAACTCTCGTTGCACATTAACCGCAACTTCTTCTCTTATCATTTGTGCAATGTGGTCATTCACTGCTCCTTCTAAAGTTTGATTCAACCTCTTTAGTAAGAGAGGAGTATACTTCTCTAAAGCTCTCCCTATTTGATCCGAAATGTCCATGCTATCCTCGTCAAATACGGGCTCTTCTTCTTCATTTCGTCTATTGTGCCCGTCTTCGTCATTATGTTGATAGGCCATACTATAATAAGAGTGCATAAAGTGATTTAATTTCATAACCTATCTCTACATACTTAAACTAAAACCAAACCTATAATTTTATACTAAACCGTCCCAAGGTTTGATGCCGTCAGTTTATAAATTTGTTAGTACTTCAACCACAATAAAGCCGGCTTCTTATTGTGCTTTAATACTAGCAAGTTTATAAGTTAGCATCATCAAACGCTCTTTCGATCCCATATAAAATTTCGGATACCTAAGGTCGAGTCTTAACTAAGGTTTAAGTCTAGGCACCCTCTAAACGAGTGTAAACCTAAATCCCTTAAACCTTAGCTCTGATACCAACTTATAACGCCCCAAACTCTTTTAAACATCATTTAATAAAATATTGCACAAGTTGGAAAAATTTTGGTACTTAGAAAAATAATGCAAAATTTCGTCAAAAATCGAAATGCTATAAATCAAGAAATGACAAATGGAATATTCTTATAATGGTATAATAAGACTAATTTACAAGTTTCATGACTCGGAGAGTTCAAACGAGGGCTCGGTAAAAAATGATGTCGAGGACAGCGGACGGAGGATGGTATGGCGGATGATCCGCCTTCTCCTGCGGATGCTCTGAAGGATGATAAGCAGCATCCGCAGTTTCTTGCAATCCCACCACAATTTGACAATCTTTCTTGACAAAATTTTTTTTATGACTAAAAAGACATATCTCATACTTAAACACCCAAAGAAGTTATAGATACATAATCCAACATTTCAACAATGATCATTTCTCAAAAACACAAATTTTTCATCATGACGGGTCGTCTTACCCATTTTACCAACGTAAAGTTTAACACTTGGTACTTTAAACAATTTCAACAAAGGTTTGACCTATAACTCCAAATGTATCAAGAGCCAAAGGGGGAGGGATGTCTAAGCCTCTAAACCACAAGGTTGTCATTCATCCATGAATGACCTAAATACCTTCAAGTAGCCCCTACAAGGCACAAAGTCAACTTTAAGCTTTAATCAACAACTAGTTCCTTCTTCCGGAACTACCTATAAAAATGGTAAACAACTAAAAAGTAAGCGAATGCTTAGTGAATAAACTTGCATACAAATATATACACGAAGGAGGGCAAAAACACAAAAGACTATCGCATTTAGCCAATGATACCGTCATATCATCACTTGCATACTCACTTTTGCGCTAACAAAACATGCATGGATCCATATACGCTAAACAATAATCTCAAGAGGTTCTTAGGCCTCAAAGGTTCTTAGGCCTTTATCTCATATCAACTATGGGGTTCTTAGGCCCCGACCTCAATTAGGCCCTAACGCCAAATCGAATACCACACACGGAATCCACCATCATATGGTAATCGACCCAACGCACATATAAGAGTATGCAAGAGTACTCACCTCCTCCGCGACTAACAACAATCAACAATGCAACAACGAGTGCAAAGCTTTCAACCTATCAATTCAATACAATATGCACCTAAGACTTTATTCACAATCTTGGCTAACTCACTTAGCCAAACTAACAATTCACTAGCATTCCTATTCACCCAAACTTAATTTCCTTGATTTGGCTTAAAATCAAGTTTCACTTAACAAAGCTCAATCTTTCTAACTCATCAATCTCAATTATCTATCATTTTGCTAAAAAATCTCATTTTACCACCATCATGTGGCCATTTCATCTAGTTGCTCAAAATTACCAAATTCTCATTCACTAGCCTTTTCCAAACCCAAAACCCAACCTATTTGTCATTGAGTTACTTTCACCTTTAACAACTATATTAAGTAGTTCATCTTACCTTTTCAACCACATTACAATAACTAGCAAAATTTTATCTTTTCTTACAAACTTAAATTATTACTTTGAACTTATCAATTTCATAATCAAACACATCATATAACTCAATGACAACTAGGTTAACTAAGAAATTGGGAGAGATTAACCATAATTCATTTTCTAGCAAAAACCCCCAATTTGGTTCATCCATGAACCCTAAATTCAAAAAGAAAGATAAAAACTAAATTAGGGGAATTCAATACCTCAACAACCAATAGGTTAATGCTTAGACTTAAGTTGGAAAATTCTTCTTCCATTCTTTTCTCTAGCAATTTCGACCACCCCACAAAACCCACAAGCCCTAGCTTTTCAATTCTTGAATGGAGATTATTTGATGGTGATGATTATTATTATTATTATTTTTATTCTTGGATTGAAAGAATTTGTCTTTGATTTTGGAAGAATTGAGATGAAGTTGCATGGAGGAATGATGGTGAACAAGAGTGAAATTGTGAGAAGTGGAAAAAAAGGAAATGGCTGGCACTTCCTATGAGTGTCACGCCCTTTACTAACTTTTGTGGGTTTTTTTACCCGCTATCCGTTAAAGTTCCAACTAAATTAACCCCATAACCAAAAATAAAATACTAGGAAATTAGTTTAAAGTCAAAACTATAGAAAGGGGTTAATTTATTTATCTTAAAATTATTGGGGTGTTACAATAATGTTATTATACGAAATAATAACTTTTTCACCTTTTAAAACCTATTATTGTACATGAAACCTTGGATTACATTCTTTTACAATGTTAAAGCCAATGGGGTTGGTGGCCTATTAGTAAGATTTTTAACCTTTGGAGAATTCATCCGGGTCTAAATTTTTAAGCAATTTAGATATATATCTGAGAAAAGTGAATATGTAGCTATCATATAAGCAATTTAGATATATATCTCTTCACATATTAAATTTTTAATATTTGTTGTATAATGAATAAATTATTAGCTCCTTATGTATTTTTATAAGGCGATTTCGGATCATATTTTTATAACTCTTGTTATAATATTTATTTTATCAACAAATGTATACAAACATAAAAAAATACAAATGATCAGATCACGCAAATCAAGATTACAAAAGGAAATCAAACTTCAGTTAAATGATGAATACAAGAGCATCAGTTATAGGACTTTATATTATAGGAAGATACGATGTTGTTACTAGACCAAGATTAGGCTAGCTAACTATTGCGAGGTTATAACCTAGTCTTTTAATTCACCCTATGAATCGTGGATCAAGCTCTCTATACTACCGGCATGGATGTCACTGTGGATACTCTACTACTCTAGGGAACGTGAAGTGATTATTACTAATGCTCTTGTTATAGATTTGGATCTTAATATATACAAACGTGTAAGTAATTGTTTTGTGAAATATTATTTCTGGAATAAAAGTGTGTGAACCCGACCGATGTAAAGATCACTCCCTTTGATTGCTTGGAATCTTTCCAACACACCGCAGTTGACATATAAAAAAGATTACCAAGAAACAATTAAGATTAAAAATTGTTACAGATTTGTTGAATAATAAGAACATCAGACCAAAAAGGTTTAGACAATCAGGTGGTTCATGTAGCCAAGATCGATTTTGGTATAAAACTGTTTAGGGATATTATTATTTTTTTTTAAATTCTATATCAATCGGTTGCATGAACATTCAGTATGTCACTCGTAATGTCTGACATCAAGGGATCATACCTATGAATTCTGCTGATCCCATTTTGGAAGCTCTTTATTTTTCAACATCCAAGCTATGACACTATAATTTCCCGACTAAAAGATGATAAATCTTCTAAAGTATTCTTGGCAAAGCGACCATAACTGGTAGCCTAGTACTCATACTGAATAGACCTTGAAACCATAATGCTAGCAAACACCCTGCTTAGGACAACTACTAGCAAGAGGCAAGTCCACGTTCTCAACGGTCCTGAATGTTCATTTCACCATCTTGTCAACATACAGAGTTCCCTCTAGATGATCACATTCGTGTTGTAAAATACGAGCCTGCCACCCACTAGCATTCACCTTCATGGGCTTCCCATCTCGATCCAACCCCCTAACCTCTACCTCAAGAAACCTTTCAACCAATGCTCTGTATCCATCAATACTGCAAAAATATTACCATTAATCAACCTGCCACCCACAACTTGCAACATCTAGGGAGTGATGAGCCGTTTTGAAAGTGACTATAGCATGTTTAATAAAACAGGGGATCTCAATAATCAGTTTTCTTGCAAATTTAATTATTTCAATCCTAGAAACGGTTGACTGAAAGTCAGTAACTATTAGTTTAAAGAACAGACAGTCAAATTTAAATTAATTCAAAATATTACTAAATGGGGTTGAATCCACTATAGCATTAGTGTCATGAATCCATACAATCTGGCTTACATCATCCATAGTAGAGGTGCAAAATGAGTGGGTTTATAGTATAAGGTCGGGTTGACCCACAACATTTTTTATGCAATATTTTAATTATAATAATGTGTTATATATAATTACAAATACTATACATGTGAGAATAACAATACTAACTTGACATAATTTGAGAGGCTGTATGTACAAGTTATACTTTGGCTACTTCCGAGTTTTGACATGCTTTGCCCATCCCTTTTTGGACTTATGTTTTTAAGTTTAACATTTGGCAAGTTAGAGGCAAAACAAAACCCAAATCAACTCACCCATCCGCAATTCTTTACGTTCTCAGGCCTAATTCTAAATTTCTTCTCTTACATGGAATCCATAGTCCATATACCACATTGTATACCAATTAATGTGAAAGCGTTGAATGCTAAATCAAATACGGGAATTTGAACACAAACTTTATTCATCCATTAAGGATTGATAAAACAGGGCAAGTAAACTCACCTTAAACAGCCTTCAAAAAACAATGCTGACTTGTTGCTTTTTTTTCTAAGTTTTGGGTTCAAAATAACCTACATTTCAAGAAACCGTTTACAAAACTTTCACATTGTAAGAACCAGGACTACACACTTCTTAAAGTTTTATTCACATACCATAAGATCAAAAGGATGCCTGTCATGTGCCTTGGTCTCTTCATCTGGTTCTTGTGCTATGTATTCTTTAGTATCCTCCACTACAATAATCTGCTCATTAAATAACTATTAGTGTCAGACAAAAATGCATATACAGAAACAAGAAACAATAGAGAAAACACAAGGAGTTAACGTCATCATGTCCAATTTTACATGTTACCCGTTTAAAAATATTTATAGCAAAATAAATGAAAAAAAGAAAGAAAGAAGCTGACTTTTAAAGGAATACCAATTTGGGGAGCAGCAAGGCCAACCCCGGGTCATCTTCTCATAACTTGAATCATATCATCAATTATCTTCTGGATACGCTCCGACCCGATTTCTCCAACCATGACTTCTCGGGCGGGTTCATGAAGAACCGGGTCACCGGCTTGCACAATAGATGGTAAACTGATAATCTTTTTTTTCTTTCCCAACCCATTAAACCAGCCTACTTGAGTAGAATAAGAAGATGATGAAGAAGAGAAAATTCTTGGTTTTAGAATGGGCTTAATCTGAGATGTATTGATTAGGGTTTGCCTCAAGTATTTGCCGGCGAGTGGTTTTGACAGCCGTCGTATCACCTCCATCACCACCGTGTTCGTTGACTGAAGTGACTGGTGCAATACTTACTTTGGGCCAAATAGAGTTTTTATTCAATTGGCTTGGCATGTGCAATATACTTCATAATAAGTTCATATCGTTCAAATGTCCTATAATTACAAGATGATATTCATACATGAAAATATGAAAAGATAAAATTAGAAAAGAAATTTAAAAAAAGATAATATTGTGATTTTAAAATGACTTTTAGACTAATTTATATGTTGATTAATTATTTCACTTCAAATAGAGTATCAGTCATCTTTCCAACATATTAACAAGTAAAAGTAACTGCTGAGTGCCGCTTTTCTTGGGTTTTGAGCTCAATACCTTGACGGTATATGGGGGAGGTTAAGATGTAGGCAGACCTTACCTCTACCTAAGTAGAGAGGCTGCTTCCAGTTTCCACCTAAATGGTAGAAAAAGCCCTCCAACCTTTGCATGGGATGAGGATCGAACCTATGACCTCTGTTTACCACTGATCCAACCATGCTGCTTCAACATATTAACATGTGTTTTAACAAAATAAACCAACATTGAACTCATTTTATTTTAAACTAAACAAATTGAAACTTAATTTGTTTCACGTTACATTGTCATTGTCATTTATATTAATTTAAAATCACATTATGTTAATTAAAAAAACATTATACGAGTATTAAATTTGTAAAACAATATATTTAATATAAAGAGTGAGAAACAAACATTATTAGAAGAATCTGGACTCACATTAGACTATCCACATCAGTGAACCAACTCAACCCAATCTCTTATTAAAAATTAATTTCTCTCTATTCCACCTATATAACCCAACCATACTCCAATTTTCACTCACATTCCCAACCCAACCCAAACTAATAATTTCTATAACAAACAAATATTTGATAACATTATTATATATTAAAATAAAAACAACTATTTAAAAGGTAAATGAGTGTTACCTCGTCTGAAAACTGGTTCACCAGAAAAATGAGTAGAACAAAAACCGGACTGACTGGGTCGCCGGAAAACTGGATCCCCGGAGTTCGCCGGAATTCCCCAAAACTGGTTTGCCGTATATCACTGGAAAAAACGTTCCCCGCAAAACTGGTTGGCCGGAAAACTTATTCGCCGGAAAAAAGTCTCCGCTAAAACCGCGCCTGAAAATGGACTCCGGGACGCCGGAAAACGTGGGTGGTGTAAAAAGGATTCTTGATAATGAGGATGAGGGGATAGATGGCCGGATTTTGTAAATAAAAAAAGTTATTATATGGAGAAGAAAGGAAATTATGGAGGAAGAGGGGGAGTGTTCTTACGGAGAAGGAGAAGGAGAAGGAAGAATAATAGGGGGAAGACGAGAGTGCGTCGTTTAAAACGATGTAACGCAGTGGGGGGCCCACTATTTGCGGCGACGTCGCCGCTAATAGTGGGGCCCATTGCACGTGATTCTGTGGCTTTGAATGTTGCAGTCTGACCTATGGGACCCACTATTTGCGGCAACGTCGCCGCTAATAGTGGGTGGCCGGGTTACGCGCTTTTGCCTGGTCGGGTTACGCGCTTCGAATAAAAATGAAAAAAAGGAGTGATCTGTTGACAGATCACAAAGTCAAAACTAACTAGTAAAAGAGAAATAAGAGTTGGGTTGATTTCAAATTCTGTTTGTGTCACTTGAAGATTCTTTCATTTTTAAAAAAGTTTTCTATCACTGTTAACAGAACATAAGTATGACTGATACAACAAGTCAACAGAACTCACACTAACAGTTAAAAGTTTTCTAGGAGAAACTTGGAGACACAAGCCTAACGAATTGCTGGGTTCCAGTTCTCGAAGATGGGAACGGGGTGCTTACAAAAAATCAAGGATGTTATTTGAGAACTCAAAGACAAAAGCTCTAGGAAATTAGTAAACACGGGGGCTGCTAGTATTGACATTTCTCTCACTGTTGAGACAAGGATCAAAGTTGAACAAAATGGTTTTCTTCAAATTCCATAATTCTGGGGCTGATATGCATCAAGTTGGTTGCTGATTACTACTTCTTGTTCCGGTTTCATAACAGGTTAAGTTGGTTTTTCTAATTCTGTTGGTATATTGATCTAGAGGACTAATACTTTATAGCTTCGGATTTGTCTTCCGTTCAACTGGTCAAGTGATGGTGTGTATTTTTTTTAATCTATTAAATGTTTGGTTTCCATACTATGATCATAATAACATACTGCAAAAAGAATAATACTTAAAACAGAACGTAATCACTTAATTGACTGATAATCATATTGAATCATCCAAAAAAAAAGCAATCAAAGTTTTGGAAGAACATATCACCTTAGTTTTCGAGTGATGATCAAGATCCACTTTGTTCAACACAATAATGTTCCTCGACAAAGATTAAAAGTATCTCAACTATCCATATTTAGATGATACCGGCATGGCGGCATCTGTAAGAAACACGTATAGTAAATTAGTAATTCTAAAGGAGCATGTCCAAGGTAGTTCAATGAGACATTTTATCAAACAGTTAGGCATACATAACAAAAGGGAACAAAACGTACCCTTCCGTCACCGACTTGACGGTCAATATCGACAAACGGGATTCGGTGAAAAATGGTACGAGATGCGGCACGCATATGATGGTTGTACCACCAGCTTGAGGTCTTGGTATCTGATATTTTCTTGACTGAATTACCCAATTTTCGAGCTAAAGTGCCCATTCCCACCTTTAATATGATAGATGATTATTATATTGAAATTATGGAAATAAAGTGTATTAAGCCAACTATGGCGTATAATAATTGGTTTGGATCAAATGTGAATCATCTTTACCGTATTAGAGGCGCACAGTTTGGGAACCGGCGCGTCTACATACGGATGCCATTAGCATGGGCTAGTAGGTTGTTTGAAATCAAGACAAGCTTGTAAATATCCTCCGAATCGAGTCCGAGACACGAGTTTTCAAACCATGATACAGACAAATTAAATATGATGAAGAGTGAATCTATCAACTAATTTAACGTTTAATTTCCGTGTTTGAATTATTATGTTAATGTTTTTAAACAGTTATGTTTATGTTTGAAGTTTGGAATATATTTTTAAATTTCTACTCCGTTTTATATATAATTTTAAAAATACTTATATTTGTTTATAAAATCTCAAACCGAGTTCTATCCGAGTCAAGTACAAGTCTTGCATAAAATACATGTAAAGCGTAAATTTTAACTTTTAATGAAATCCATTAGTCATTACAAATATTTTTGTGATTTCTTTTAACCTATAACGTGTAATCCCAATTAAAGGCTTATGGTAAAAAACGCTTCTAAAATTCAATCCACCTAATGAATTGAATTTGACAGTTTAAGAAACCTAAAAAATAATTTATCTTTAAATGTAGAAGTTTTTTCGCTAAGTGTCATAATTTAATACTTAACACCATTTATACATTAATCATGATGTAAATTCTTATATTTTAACCAACGTTCTATGGGCACTGGTTAATAAAACTCAAAAATCTAATAACGATATTGGAACAAAATATTTCTGTCAATCCATTTTAAACGTCATGGTTCGGTTTTCTCATTGTTTTTTTTTATTTGATCACGAATTTTACGATTATACTTTAGAAGGATTAAACATGACATAAGAAAAATTAGGTGTCAATCATTTAACATGACCAACGATATGTTTTTTATATCATGTTTATATCATCATCCACTAACAAGTTTTTATTTTAATATATAAAAGAAATCTTGACTTTGCATTAAACAATTTCTTTTTATTTATTAACCATACATATATAACATTTCGTTGTGATATTTGATTCACACATTTAAAAAAAACTATACATATAATAAAGAAATTATTATATTTAAACACATCTCTTTTAGCTACTTTCAATGTTATTAAATTTTTTAATGAGTTTTAGATTAAAAAAAATAATAATAATTAATCCATGTCATTTTTTTTTTCTTCAAAAAAGTATACACTTTTTAAATACATTGATTTTAAAACTTTGTAAAATAATATTTATTCGAGTAAAATGTATATTGTTTTCAAAACTCTTTAGATAAAATAAAATTTGAATAAATGTCATTCCATAAGCATCATTAAATACTTACATTTATAAATGTAAGTATATAAATACACTGGTGACAATAGATGTATATTTTAACACAAATGTTCATTATCTCAGCACATTTGCTCTAATAATTTATCGACCAATTACAGCTCTCGATTACTTAATGTTGACTTTTGTTTTTAATTTTGACTTTAATTTACACTTTTTTGTTTTCCATCACAAATTTACACTTTTTACCCAATAATTTGAATATAATAAGCAAATATAATAATAGCACAGTTGCTCTAATAACTTATCGACCAATCACAGTTCTCGATTTTTTAATGTTGACTTTTGTTTTCAATTTTGACTTTAATTTACACTTTTTTGTTTTCCATCACAAATTTACACTTTTTACCCGATAATTTGAATATAATAAACAAATATAATAATAACTAATATCTATCCGATAAAATAATAACTAATAATATGTTTTATCATATATATATATAATTAATTAATTAAAAATAAATTAAATTTGATGTAAATATATTAAGATTTTAATAGTAACTGTACTATTTTAATTTTAATATTATATTAAAAAACAGTTGAACCAATGACTTATTAATCAATTATATCGCTCGATTTCATCAAATTGACTCTCGCTAATGTCACCATTTAGTTTTTTACATAATTTCATCTAATTAATAAAAAACAAATAACTAAAATAATTAATTTTACAATGTTATTAAAATTGGTTTCTATCTACAAAGTCCGGTTTTCACACACGAACAATTGTACATTGCAGTATCTCGGGTTACGTCGAGAAGGGATTTAAGGTGTTAATATGTGACAAAGATCAAAAGACAAAAAACACTACAATAAATTTCGACCATAAAGAGGTCTTTCAAATGATGAAGGAGAGCATATCCTTTCAATGTTCTTTTATTACATTAGTTTTCTTTCTATTAGTTTAACATTCTTGGCATTTGAATTGAACAATAAGCATCTACTTATATCTTCAACTTTGAACTTATAAGCTTTTATGAGTTACATGTATTAATATCTAATATTAATAATGTTGTAAGTCTCGTGTCCAGTGTTGGACACGGGTCTAAAATCTAATTTTACCTTACTAAAATAACATAAATCAATTTAATTTATTTGGCACAGGTTATATTTATCTACCAATAAACTAAAACAGGATTAAGATATTCTTGAAAAGACATTTGGCGTAATCCTTGGTCGACACGTGTTCTTTTAATTTATTTTATTTTATTAAAATACGTTTTTTAATTTTATATAGATTCAATTTTCTTATTAGACTTAAAATTAAACTCCAACTCTTGTTTATTAATACAAAATTGATTGATAGTTTTATCATTAATAAATAGTCTCTTTTTCTTTATCAATTTTTCAACTCCTATTAATTACTTATATCACCTATAATAAGTTATTAACATGAATACCTCAAAATTTTGATTTTACGATCCGAAATCACAAGGTTATCAGCCGTCATCAACTATGTTTACAAATTCCGATTTTGATGTGATTCTAAAAATTTAACGCAAATCCAAAACTCTAACTAAACATATATTATATTTATCTGCTTATTATAATTTAGCTTCGATAATCGATTTACTTTAAACTGAATTTATTTCATATTCACGAATCATGTATGAGCCATATTCGAATTTCTATATAATACAATATATATAGTTTCCGTACGTCGTACGGATATTAAGCCTAGTAATAAATAAAAAAGGATTGTATTGTAAAAGTATTTTTGAAAAAAGAAATTGATGTCGCAATTATAAATTTTTTCTTAACCGACTTTTCTTTTAATTATGATATCATTAGCTTGGTAATACTTTTGAAAAAAAAATAGTCCTTAAAAATCATAATTTCGTTTTGGAAAAAAATTCTTTTTATATAATATTGGAAATAAAAATACACCTCTATGTTTATTTAGTTAATTGCTTTATGTTAATAGGGTGTGATACTCGATCCGTATGTTTTTTAGGGGAAAATCTCATATATCCCTTTGTTAACCTTCAAATGAACATATTTACCCATCTAAACAATATAATATCATATATCCCCATATTAAACACCAAAAGTCTCATATTTATCCATTCTATTTAAATATATCATCAATATACAATTTCACACAATTATTTTTCCATTTCACCATACGTAATAGATAGATTAAATATATAAAATTTTGTTCTTACAATAACTATGCGAGGCACAATTAATATAGTTCCAAAACTACACGTACAGAATCTGACCATTTGCAATGTGGAACTACTAACAAACGACATGTGCTAACGATGCAATGTGTGGGCATGTATGCCATTGACCTCTCACACGAGAAATAAATTTATCCTCAATCGAAAGCATATTATCAACTTGAAAATGGTCGTGAAAGACTTCCTAATTGCATTTGCTGATATTTCTTTCATTGTTGGATACAAATATTAAACCATGATAAAGAATATAAGTCAATAACCCAAAACAAAATTTTCAGGGTATAAAGTACATTTTAATTAGTCACGCTATTTATATTGTAACTCTTTTAAGCAAAATTTTTAGAACGATTAATTTGTAAAAAGTCGACATCATTAGATCTATATATCATCTATATGCCATTGAGATGTCATATATGCTTACGATGACAATGTTTAAGAGATATGTCTATCTTTGATATATATATATGTACAAATCAATCAGTATAAAGGACTAAAAGAGTGTTCATATCTATACTACCTAATAAAGTAAATCCTCCATATTAGTTATTTCTGTCTTTGAAATACCTTATTTGTCCTTTGACATTTTTTATTCTCATAATACCCTCTCCACCCTAAAATTAGGCACGCTCCAACCAGTGTCCCACTTTTGTAGCCCGCAATTTTGTTAACGCAGATATGAAAATTACTAGCTACCATCAACCGCTGTCACTTCCGCTCACCGCCGCAGTATACCGCCGTTGCATCGCGCGGGTATCCATCTAGTATCTCAAACATGAAAGCACGAAAAAGAAGACTCGAATAAATTTTCTTTTGGAAATTAGTCCATTTAATATGTGCAGTAAAATGGGAAATTAATTGTGTGAAAATAGATTTTGATTATATATTCTAATAAAATGGATAAATATGAGAGTTTTAATGTTTAGTATGGGAATAGATAATATTATGCTATTTAGATGGGTAAATATGTTAATTTGAAGGTTAATAAAGGGATATATGAAATTCTACCGTTTTTTTAGTTAATTGTTTAAGTACCATATGTATCATGCTGTGATATTGATTTCGATTATCTACTGTTTAGGGTCAAATTATTATTTTGTATCGAGTACAATAAAATGGATCTTGATCATTTACGGTCATTTATATTTAAAAAAAAAACATTATATTGAAATGTTGAATATTCGGAGTTTGTCAATCTCTAACAACCGATTATTGGATTATTATGACATCAAACAACTGATTATTGGATTATCTACTGTTTAAGTCATTCAAGGTTTGTTAGCTTGAAACTTAATGTGGTTGAATTTTACAATCCAAAGAGATGGTTAAAACATTATATTTGAATTTTTGATGTTACTTTTAGTAGGAGTCTCTTCTTTATGGAGTGCAAAAATCATAAGGGATCGAGTTGGTAGTCTTTTTGACTGAAAAGCTGATGCGTTGGTCTCAGGTATAGCTAATTAAGTTAAATTAACCGATTCCATCTCCAAACAAAACAAGCCTCGCTAAAGGTAATTAGTCTATTGATGAAGCTAAAGACTACTCATATTGTACGTCCACGATGACCCGTTTATTAAAGGTGAAGTTAGAGACGATCATCAAGTTAAGCTTATGTTCATGCTTTCCATATCTATAACTTAAATTGGACTAAACGTGAATGAGCTTATAAGTTACTAAATATCCTTTTGAAATATGTTTTAGCCGGTAAGAATGCCATAGAGCGGTATGTTTATGTTATTGGAGTTGATCGCTTCACTACAAACTAAACGCCTTTTTGTGACTGGAGGCTTATGTGACTGATATTACTTCAGTCATTAAAAGTCATAAATCATATGTATTTAATATTAACGTGTAAATGTCTTATAAAAATCCATTATATGATTAACTGTCCGTATCTTAAAAAAATGACGTTTAGTTTAGTTGGAAAATTTTTTTTTTTTTTTTTTTTGTCTTAGTGTGACTAATTAATAGTTCATAATTTTGACTTCACCAAAAAATAAATGAGTTGGCCTTGCGAGTTTCACTGAAATTAATAATTTGCGAGTTTCACCAAAAGATTATATATGACCAATGTGCGTATGACCTAATCTTGACATTGCGGGTTTGACCATGCGAATTTGACCCTGTGAGTTTTGACTCAAATTTGACCGATGAGAGTTTGATGATACGCAGTAGTAGTAGTATAAAACCAAGATTTTTATCTTCGAAATCATAAGTGTTTTTTTACATGTAATCATACTTTTAGGCTACTTTTAATTAGTGTATTAAACGGGCTAATTAAATGTCAAGAGCCACTTTTATGAAAAGTCACTTTATACTACAAAATCACAAAAAAAAAAAAAAGAAGCAAAAAGCCAGACTTTGTTAACAAAAACTTACCAAATTAGCTTGGAGATTAGTTGTATCGAGTGATTCTATTAAATATTTTAGTCGTAAAAAGTTTGTCACTTGATGATTGGTTCGTGCGAATTCTATTAGGGGTTTCGTTTTATCTCAGTTGGTTTGTTTCTCTGAAAATGAAGGATTCTTTTATATATGGTTGTTTAGAGCTAAAATCGAATGTTTGTGAGGTATGTGTATGACATAATATGTATTTATAAAAATCGAAATCTTCTTTGGGTGTTAAGAGGGTTTGCGAGTTTAGGTTAAAAGATAAAAGGTAAGAAGGTTTTGAGAGACAAGTTTAAAGAATACTTTGTTATGCAAATTTCAAAACTGGTGCGAGTTAATTTGATTGTTAAATTATTTCAAAATTTTACCTAAAGAGTCTTTTAAATCTTAAACCTTTAATTTAATTTATTAATCCTTAAATCATTTAAAAAAATTTTTTTTGTCTATCTTAAATAAATTTCGACGTTTATTAAAAAATAAGCATCATTTTTAAGCTAAGGTTACGATCCTGTCAATCGCCACACATAAGATATGACAGAGTAAAAGAAAGATTCTACTCATGCGATTGCCAATAAGTTTGTCAATAATGATTCTACTAAAGTCTAATAGAAAAGCTAGCTATCGAATCATCACAGGTTTTACAGGGTTACTTTAAATACTTCAAGAGCAAAACACTAATACAATACAGTTTTAACTAAAATACAATAAAAAGACACATGAGTCATAAATAAACAAGACCCGGAGCATATCAATGGACGCCATTGACACGTTATTTTGTCGTCGACAGTACACATGAAATAGTATATGCCTGGATGCATCCTCATATATATATATATATATATATATATATAGAGTTTCCTTATTTTAAAAACCATTTTTTTTAAGAACCATGAGAACTCTTAAATTATATATTTGTTCACATGGTTTTTTTTTGTTCATTTACATGTGAAATGATATAAAAATATATGTTATAGAAGAAACTTTTTCAAGAAACCTTTAAATTAGCCTTTTATGAACTTACGAATGAATTTGTTTACGTTTTTTCCTCACATGTGACAAACCTATATATATATATATACATATATGTGTGTGTATGTAAAAAAGTGAATATGAGATTATCGCATATCTAAGGTTTAAATGTCTAGGGGTGTACAGAAGCCCGTACCACCACCCAGAGAGGCGCAATAGTAAGGATCACAACATGGCAGGAGATTTTCATCGAAACAAATGGAACCGGCAGGTAGACATTGGATAGGTTGACATGATCCGTCAAAGAACCCATCACAGGTAAACCCATCACAGCACCCATCAGCAAAAATACCACACGCTTGGCCAGAAACACCACAATTCTTTCTACCATTGACAGGGTGCGATAGTGTCGTTAACCTCCCCTCTTTTAGCCCGAATCGTCCCAGTTGAATTGGATTCTTAGCCTGAACACATAGTTAATTACGGTAAAAAAAAATATAAATTGTACATCTTACAATAATTATTTTTTTTTTTTCAAAATGAGAAAATATATATGATGTGAGACAGTGAGAGGAAGTGTTATGGATATACAATAATTGTAAGCTTCATTTTCTTAATTCATTATGCTATGTATATATATCAAGATGCATAGTAAATTAATTACGACACGCACACGTACATATTGTAAAAGAGAAGTGATATTCGTACCATCTCTTTTGATTAATTTATCATACTGTATAATTTTTAAAACATACTGTATAAGCTTTAGCTTTTAATACATGATATTAGTAAATTAATTAAAAGAAATATCCCATTGTAAAAGATGTACGTAGCTAGAATGCTAGATAATAAATTATTTGACTCACCGTCTTCCCTGCAGGCTTCATGTACGATGTTTTTTCTTCCACCGGCATGGAAATGACGTCATCATTATTGTTGGAAGAATAGCACAAAACCGAGCCGATTGTAGTTGTGATAACAAGTAGACATAACACCATTCCATACATATTATTATTCATCATTATTCTTATTAAGTGTACTATACTAAGTGCATGTTAATTGTATTGTGACGTGGTGTAGTAGTAACTATTAACTAAACTATCTAATATATAGACGACTTTGATGTGGTAGGACCCGATAATTATGTTGACGTAATAAGATTATTCATTCCAAGACGCATATTTTACAAAAGTCAACGGTTCATCTATAGAATAAAATGAAAGTTAATACACCGTATAAGCGAAAGTGAGTGAAAAAGAGGGCAGTTTTATCAATCTTCTGATAATTATTGGAGGTTGTTATTTGTACCAAAAATTCAATTCATTTTTCAATTTAAATATAATTTCTGACAACTTTTACTTTGGCAGGTTATTTTACTTTTTTAATTTTATTAAACATAAAATATTTTATTATCTTTTTAATTTATTTTTCTATATACTTGTTAAAAAATATAATTACAATCTTGAAACAATAAAAAACAGTTTGAGACTTGAGAGATGACTACAAAATTTTTAACAGCCTAAGTTTTATACCAATCCCTTCAGTCAAATTATTGAAAACATAATTTTGTTAAAAAGAGATTTAATTTAATTGAAATCTTGAAACAATACAATACAGTTAGTAAAAAGAATTAAATACAAAGATTAACCAACAAATAAAATACACTATAAATAATGAATTACAACTATCATTTCTACAGAACAAATTAACAGTAATAACAATTCTGACAAGCATAAATTTCCCGGCGAAATTTCGGCAAACATACTTTTTCCGGCGAAAACGTAAAGAAACATAAATTTTCCGGTGCAAATTCCGCCAGAAAATTCCGGCAAGCATCTATTCCCAACGATATAAAAGTTGATCCTTATATATATTTATCTAAGTACATATATTCATATATGTAATAAACTTACTAAAAATTGGCCGCCCCCTGTGACAACCTTCGGCCGCCCCCTATGACCACCTCCAACCGCCACTATCAATTCTGAAAAACCAGCGACCACCACCATCTACAGCCACTTTCATCAACCACCACCGACCACCGCCACTTTCATCAACAACCACCAACTACTGCCTGTTTCAGATCTAAACCGCCGCCATCTTCAACAACCACCCCGTTTCAGATCTAAACCGCCGCCATCTTCAGCAACCACCTCGTTTCAGATCTAAACCGCCGCCATCTTCAGCAACCACCACCAACAACCGCCGCTTTCAGATCTAAACCACAACCAAGACCAACTGACATTCGGGAACCTCAAGTTCAAAATAAAACTCGTGGACGACCAAAGAAATCGCAACAAAAAAAAACGTACCGAGTTTTGTTCAACGAGATTTAGTTGTTCAACCATGCCCGATTTTGTTGAGCCGATTAGGGAACCTGCCAGACAAAGTACATTTGAATTTGACTTGAACAAGGAGCCAAATATAGATTTGAACGAGGTCCCATATGAGTTTCAGGGTCCACACATGTTGGACTTAAATAAAGCGCCATTGAAGTGTGGTTCAAATTTAATGGACGATATTCCACAAGTATTTCATCCATACATTACGAATATACAAAATGTTTTCGGTGATGGAAACTGTGGATATCGAGCATTAGTTGTTGGTCTTGGACTTAATGAAGACAATTTTTATGAGTACATTCGGCAACAAATGAGAGAAGAGTTGCAAAATCGATATGATTTATACTCGAGGATTTTCGTTATCGATATAAATTCAATGTATCAAGACCTGTGTTTCTTTGGTTCCCCTTGTCCACCGGAACATTGGATGAAAATGCCCGAGGCAGGTGTTTTAATTGCTAATAAGTTTGGTCTGATCGTCCATTCTTTAGACAAGAGAGGCAGTACGACGATTTTTTCGTTTTGGTGTGGTCCGGAAGATGTTCAACATCACAGAGCTCTTACAATTGCCCTTGTAAATGGAGAATCACATTTTGTCATGGTGGGGTTACAAGGCGAGTACCCAATGCCTGTTATCACGCCATATTGGACATTTCACCATGGCCCGTGTGCAGCCGGATGGGAAATCATGTATAGGTCGCGTCTAGATCTATATATCAGTCTTTGTCGTCGTGAGAGTGGTGTTATTAATATATTTGATTAATTAAGTTAATGTTTTTGTATTTTTATTATTTTATTACTAGAAATTTAAAATAAACCTTTGCATTTTGTTAATTATTTTAGTGTTTGTACTTTTATTTTGTTATTATTAGAGATTAAAATAAATTTTACATTTTTATATTTTCATGTTATCATGTTAATACATAAATTATGGGGAAAAAAATGAAACATTAAAATATTAATATTGGTTAAAGATAAATAAAAATATAATCATTACTTTAAAAAAACATAATCATTACTTTTTATTATATCTAACTAAAAAATTAGTAAAAGTTAATAATTATTATGAAAAGTTAGTCAAGAATTTTGGATACAAATAGTTTTTTTTATGGGTCTAATTATCAAGCCCCTAATTATTTTTATATTTGGTATCATCTCATACTCCTAAAATTACTTTTTCTTTCCTCTCTTTTATTTATTTTTTTCTATTTTCATTATTCTTTTTTTTTTAATATTACTATTTTGAAAGTAAATATATAACAAAATTTGACAAAAAGTTACTTCTCTATCATCTAATTATATTGTTATTTTTATCCGTAAAAACATTATGAATATTATTTTTGAAACAAAATTTATAGAACACATTTTTTGAAACTCTTCTTTCATTAGACGGGGCTGCAAAATATATGTATTTTATTTGATGGGTTTTTGCAAGTGTGTTGACTATTTATAGAGACGTATCTCCTCGTGAGTTCACCGTGTATTATAGTAGAGATGCCATGTATGGAAATTCTAATAACAGCCTTACGATGTTTTTTTTTTTAGAATAAACATGATTTGATTCAAGCAATAATATTCATCAGATGATCTTGTGAAACCCGTAAAGGCATTAAACATAGTTGTCATTGATTTCGGGTTCCTAAAACAAGGTGATTGAGTAATAATGGGATGAGTAATTCGGCTGTAATGTTATGCACGAATTAAGAGAAGAGAGACACACGAAAATTAGGGTTTAATATGTGTTGAGATTAACCTTAACTTAGGGTTAATGACTCTCTATATATAAAGAGAGTATTTACACTTTCAACCCTTATGGTGTTTAATGTGTGCACCATTAGTCCTCTTAATTAGTATTCAATCATCTAATCGGAAACCCTATTCTACGTCTTCAAGAGTAAATACGCTCATCATACATTTACTTAGACATAGGGAAGTTCAATTATCGTCAATCATCATATCATGAATGATAAACGACCAGTGACGGTCACATTAACATGGTTCCAACATTACTACATTCAAATTAAAATTGGATTCACCTTCATAAATCTTCTAAAAAGTCCTAAGTTGAGTAACGAATGAGTTTAAATGCAATAAATTACTTAACAAATGGATTTTGAGTCTATTGAACTTTTCATCATAGAAGTGAAGGATTTTAAGAAATATTGAATAGTTTGATTAAAGAAATTCACTAAATTTCAATCTACTTCATTACTCAACTTGAAGAATCTTAAAACTAAAAAAATTCAATTTCAATTACATTCTATTCCACGAACCAATCATTTCTTTAAAAATGTGAATGAAATATTTGTATGCAACTAAAACGGATTCAATAGCGCAACTTGTATCATTATAAAGAAGTAAAGATTTTACAAGATACAGATTGCCGCTTTAACATGGACCATTCTTAAAAAACGTGTGATATTGTGGGGACTAAAAATGCAACTTGTCCTATAAATAATATGCCTATTACTCGTAAATTGGGAAAAAGAAATCGCATGTGGTATTGTGGTAAGTGGTAACGTACGGCGAGACTTATGGATGAATTAAGAGTTATATGGGTAAGGCCTAATGGGATTGTGACTAGTTTAATCTAATACACATGTAATTACTTGATCTTGTCTCTTAGGCACATGTCAATATGTAAATAAGTATTTAATTCAAATGATAATATATATTTTTTTTAAACGGCAATTTTCGATCACAAAAAACTCAATAAATATGAATTTAAACCCGTGTGTGGATTTAGAATGTCAAGACCTATCTACCATCCAGATGCCGCCACTAGGCTATTAAGCCATGGACTAATTTAAATGATAATGATAATGACTTTATGTTAGAGGTTAATTTATAACCCTGTTAAACTACATACTAAAGGTTAAAAATGCGTTTTTAAAAAGTCTAAAACTAATACTAACAAATAAACCATTTATATATAAGCTTAAAGTTCTAAAATTAATAGCAAATTCTTATTATTTTTGCGCTGCTACTTAACCTGCACGGTCGTTTTAATTTTTCAACCTTTAAAACTGCAAGGTTAAACACAAAACATTTAAAGATCATTGGCAATGCGTTTAACATAACAGATATATCTGAATTTTATTTAATACATGTTAGAATAGATGTCAAAAACCATGACAATAACTAATGATAAAAGAAAACAAAGTTTGAGCTTATAAAAGTGGAAACAAAATACATTGCTAGTTTATGCTATATTAAAAAGCAAATAGTCTTTATTCAACAATTTAATTTCTAACATTTCATCAAAATAAAATTACATCAATACCTATACTACTCGTCGTCTCCGCACACGCGTCGCCGCCACCATCACCAATCTCCACCGCTGCCGCTACCGTCGCTCGCCACCACCACATGTTACCGCCACCACAACCGCCACCTTCACCACCGTGGTAACGCGCGAGTAGTGTTCTAATATATAACTAAAAATAAGATTTACGACATTATTTTGACAGTCACAACAAATATACATACTATACTATTGCACAGTGTATTATTGTATAAAATATATATTGTTATGAATATCTAAAAATAATTCTAGATATATCACTTCTTTATAAGTAACAAGAGTAAAAACTGTATAGAACTTATCTTCCATGTTATCCGTATCTTAGGGTATGAAAACTCCTTTCAAAATGATTTCGGGCCATTTTATAAGGGATTAGGTATGAGATATTGGGTATCAGATATGAACTACTCCATTTAACAATCATATACGTACGTAAGTTGTAAATGTATTTTCTTTTGTTAAAGAATAGCATAAACAAATTACTAACTTATGGCATTGAAAAATCATGTTAGTATAACAAATTACACCTCCCACATTATATTATATTAATATTGATATTATATATAATCAGCATGAAGAAAACCATATGTAACGTGCAATGTTAGGATACCTTTTAGTGTGATTCATAAGTAACCTTCTATATATATTATCTTAATGACTTAGTATACTAAATTTTAAACCCGTATCTGATATATTGGCTTACGACATTAAACATATTATATATTAATTTATCATGTTTCATAATTTAGTTTACTATTTCGATTAATAAGCCTATGATCTATATATAAAAACTTTGATTTTTTATATTGAAATATTTTTTATTCAATGAAGTTGTTTATTGTGAAATTCTAAACAATATTTGAATTTTACAAAATCTTAATATGTTTATCGAAGTTGCAGACTATAAAATACTCAACAGTATTTGAATATTAAAAAATTATAATAGGTCACAATAATTTTATTTGATTTATTGTTACACGTGATGTACTCAACTTTTAATTTGTACTATTAGAAATAATATTATATATTCTTACATGAAACATATGCTAATTATTTTAATTAAAATGTAACAATGTTATTGGTGCTTCGTATAAATATGAAATTTTAATATGCTTTGTATTCTTATATGTGTTATAAGAGTTACTAAAAAAACCTTTGAAAATGGATAGTACAATTATTTTTAAAATCTCAATATAATTACATGATATTCTCATATTTCTAATTAATTAATTTTGTATTTATTAGAAAGAACGTACTATTAGAATACATAAGCTATTGTTTTTTTCTATTAATATTAAAATTATTGGTTAAGAAATGTAATTAAAAAGTGTCAAGTGCTAATGAAAAAAAAAATAATGTAAATAAAAATCAAATTTAGTTAATACGTTATTAAAGCGCCTGTCTTTAAGCATATAAAAAAATATTCTATAGTTCTATCTCAAATTTGAAAATATAAATCAATTTGACCTGTAATTAGTAAATAAGTTATTAAAGTATAAAGACATATAAAAAATAATTTATAGTTTTATCTCTAAAAAAGTTTGGTTATTAGGTGGTACATGGCCATACTAAGCTAGATTGGTGTTTTTTTTAGAACGGCAATATATTAAAATAAAAGGCCACCAACGAAGTACTAGATAGTCCAAAAATACAAGATTACAAATAAATTACAAATATAAGTCCCAAAGAACACGTCAAAACTACGAAACAAAAAGAGGGCAATTAAGCCATTCAATCCAAGAAATTCGTTTCTTTTTGCATCTATACTAATATCACATATAGGACTAGGTTACAATGAGATCATACATGAACTCTTTACGATTCTTCCCGTTGTTTAAACCTCCTCTTTTCTATATTTCCAGATCTATATCACATATAGATTGGTGTTAAGCGGAGGATATTCATATGAAACAGGTTAATTAATACTCACAATATAATACTCCCTCCATTCCATTAGAAGTGTCCTATTTTAAATATTTAAAGTCTTTATCTTTAAAATTTGCCTTTAATATATATTTTTGTGTTATATAAAACTTGATGACAATTATATCATTAAAAACACTTTTAAAATACAATCAATTTATATAACTTTCATCTATTAAGTATAATCCAACACGAATAAAGTTATTTAAAGTCAAAATTAAAAAACAATTGAGTTTGAAATTTTAAAACATGACACTTCTAGTGAGACGGATGGAATGTAAATTTTACTACTAAATTATCGATTCTCGATCCAACCGGCTGGCCAGGTGTTTATCTATTTATTTTTATTATATGTATTAGTTTTCAGTCCTGTTAGATAAATGAGTAGTTTCAAAATTTATTAAAGCTAAATATTAAAAAATAAATAACAAAACATATGAATATCAAAAATAAAAAACCCTTAAAAATTATAAAAATTATAAAATTAAATTTCAAATACACTAAATAAAAACTTAAAACAATCCAATAAGCAATGACCATCAACAATATATAATCATTAAAGTTAACAAAAACTTGTTTAGAAAAATACATACCAACTTATTAACAAAAACCATCTCAAATATTTTGATTTTCTGTACGTTGTTCCAATCCGACACATGGGCAGATCTACAATGTAACTACTTTATACGTCAAATGAAAATGGATTATGTTTTATGATGAGCCAAGTAGTTTTGATGTAACCGCTAAATACGTGATGGAAGCTAAAATGAAAGTTTCATGTTTTAATGAAGTTTTTCTGTAAAATCTTCATGACGAAGATGATAGGGATCTTGACTTTTGTTTTACTATATTTTTCTTTATGCCCCTTAAAATTAACTTAAATTTTCATATCAAATCTTTGACTTAATAATAATTCAATTTTAACCCATTTTATAAATATATCTTTTTGATGGAACATAAAAAATTTGACTAATGCTACATGGCTCATAATGTTGGGATTTAATTAATTATACAACTTTTTTTTTATCTAAAATGAATGTTCATAATTTGAAATGACTTCAAATTAGTTTATTCAAAACTTAGTGCTTAAAATGTAACTAATTAAAAATCAATTTAGTTAATCCTAGCCGAACTCAACTTCTCTTGAAAAGGTTGCCAAAATTCGAAACTCTAATTACATGAGAAGTCGAAGTCGAATTCCCCTTGGAAAGGGGGCTCGAATTCAAAACCCTAACTTTAACCAAAATTGTTTAATTAAAAACCTTTTAATAAAACATGAACATCTTAGTTAGTTACGATTAATTAATTAACCAAATAAATTAATCTAGTTTAATTTATTTATGTAATAATTAATTAACCTAACTAATTATATACTCGGAATAAGTTAATAAAATAATTAACTAATTAGTTCTCTAAAATTATCTATCATGCATGCAATATAACCAACTAATAAATAAATAAATAAACAAATAAATAAATAAAGAAGCCTAACCTCTATGTAGAAACCCGGAGACGAGAACTCTGTCACGTACTAGAGCCCAAGTGTAGGAACTCCTCTAAAGACTCGTACACACGAACGAATATTCGCCACTTAGCTAAGTGCTAGCTATAACCTTATGTTATAACAAAACCCACCATGTATAAAAATAACTAGAAAAGCTATTTTCAAAATCCCCATCCAAAGGGATGAGAATTTAGACCAAGCTTCACAAGCGAGAGAAGAGAATTATGAAATTGAAAAGGTTTTAGGTCTCTATTTATAAGAATAGAAAACCCTTAGGTTTTCTGATATGTAATGATCTATAATTACTTGATACTTTTGGTCTTAATGATTTTCTAATAATACTAAAGAGTATATATATAAGTTATCTAGTGGGTTCTTAAGGTGATTGGGTTTGGCTCTTTTGCACCCTATGCGCCTCCTCCAAGCCAGCCTTGGGCCTGGATGAGATTTCTTGTATGAATTTGAGCTCAAATAAAAGTTTCTCGTTGATGAGTTTGATTGAAAATTAATCATGATAAAACCATAGATAAGGAAACTATATATACAATGTACAATAATACTATTCACTGGATCACGGGGAAGAATTTTGCCTTATGAATAAGAGCACCCCCAGTGCATACTCGTATTCAGAGTATTCGACTTCCAATATAGTCCACCCCCCATTGGGTGTGAACCGTATTGGTCCATATTGAGTCGGCGTATTTGTAACATTCGCCATTTTGACCGGTCATCGTTACACGGCTAGGTAGATTTGAAATGAGCCAACCCGAAGTAAATAAAAATTTTGTAATGAAAATGTAGACAAATGAGTATTCGTTAGTAACGTTATTTCGACATAGCTAATAATATATCAACGAAGTATTTGAACAAGTCTCGGGGTAAAAGTTTTAATTAAATGAATCAATTGTTTGGAGAAACTTGAACTAGTCGCGAGAGCTCAAGAGGGGAACAAAACCCCCCTATCCACCTCTCATTTCTCTCATTTCCCTTATCTCTTTACACACAAAACACTCACACACTCTCTCTTTCTCTCAAAACTCAAGATCAACATTTCCATCCTCTTCTTATTCTTATTCTTTCATTATCTTCGGATTCATCATCATCATAACAAGTAAAATTTACTAGTAACTTGTATAATAATAGCTATTGGTTTCAAGGATTCAAGTTTTCCATTTTACCAAGTGTGTTCTTCCTTTCTTTGTCTCAAATTCGGATTTCAAATCAAGGTAAAGATTTGGCATGTAAATTATTTACTTTCTACATACTTAGTTTATGTTCTATTAAGTCTTGGATATCTAGATTACATAACACTTAGTCCAATCTTTGAGTTTTTGATGAAAACTAGCAACTTATGGTTTAAAAGAGGGTTTTTGATTCCGGAAATGATTTGGTGAAATTGGAGTGTTTATTATCCTTAAATATACTTGTAGTGAGTGGTGGTAAACTTTGAAGCCTTGACGTTGCGTCTAGATGGGTCGTTTTTTACGTAAGTGAGCATTTTCTTCGATCAGACCCTTGATGGCCGATGTTCTTTTAACGGTCGAAGTTGATGGCCTTTGTTATCAGCATCGACCGTCAACTTGCTGTTTCGGACACCACTTTTTCATTCGATCATCGGTCTACTTTCAATGATCTAAAACTTGTTTGTTGGTCTTTGTTCTTCATGTCGTTGAAGATCAACAAGGCAAAATCCACAAACCTTCCTTCTGCCAAGGCGTGAATAATAGGCATCGAAGTAGAGGACGCCTGATTATATGACCCAGAGTTTCCACCCATGCACTGGATCACATGGGTGAATAGAACCCTCCATATCCCTGGGAGATTTTGTTTAAGAGGATTGCTAGGGATGGCCGGAGGGTTCCTCAGATTGTGATTGTACCCGATGGAAGGCAACCATGCCTCCCACTCATCATCTCCAGCCGCTTCCACAAACACATTTTCATCATCTTCTTGTGGGAAGCGTAGTGTACGGCGTAACGACGCTGGAGTGATAGAAATGGATTTTGTTCCTTCTCGAACAGTACCCACGATAGACTGGGTGGACTCATCATAGTTACATGTCCACCAGAATTCACGAAGAAGATGAACATATATCTTCTCCGGATCTGCCATTATACAGTGACTGGCAGGGGAAGCATGAATGAAATCGAGTATTGGCTTATATCCTTTTGTACCTTTCGGTACTTCAGACGAGCCGAGATGGTTGTTAGGTTTAACAACCATCTCAGAAGCATTGAAAGAGATCTTTGAGGATTTTACAACATTGGCAGATGGAGAGAAGGAAGAAGAATTTAGATAAGTCTTTTGAGTGGCGGCGGAAGCAGATGGAGTTTGAGAAGATGAAGCCATTCTAAAGTTTAGAAAGAAAGAACACTGTGAAGATGCAGAGAATAGAGAAAGCAGAGATGAAGATTTTGAGAAGATTAAGAATTTTTGAGAGATTTTGAAGAGAATGAATAGTTGAAAGAAAGCATGAAAAAGGAAGAGTGGGTATGAAGTACTATATATAGGGTATGGTGAAGGAAGGTGATTGGTCAGAAACGAAAAGACAAAAGAGAGTTTTTCTCTCTCCTCATTTTCAACATCTACAGTTGCTTAACAACTGTAACCCTATATATATTTATATATATAAAACATTTTGTGAGTAACATTTTGAAAAAGAAAAAAAGATATTTTTCAAAATATTCGAGTATGCGCCGTATGCGTCTGACAGATACAGACCAACAGAGGCATAGTCATGGTCTCAAGTGGACGGATGACGTACTTGAGTAAAACAAGTGGGTAACTTTTTGTAAACGTGTATAATATGTGGCACAAAGAACTGCCACGTCATCAACACAGTTACATCCGAAATAGTGAGTTTCAGACCCAGTCCTATGTTTTATTTAATATGTTTTCTTTTATTTTAATAGAAAATGTCTCAGCGAACATATCGATAAGAACATATTTTAAATAAAGTATCAGCGAGCATATGACACACATATGGTCGCTGAGATACAATTTTTGGCAAATTGTCAGCCATCAACGGATTTTAAGAGTCTTTACCAATAACCGTTTGCTATTGGACTAGATGGAAACTTTTGGCTTTCCATTGCCTTTAGTTTGCTTTTTTCCCAAAGCAACAGGGATCAACGGATTTTATAGGTCTTTACCAATAACCGTTTGCTATTGGACTAGATGGAAACTTTTGGCTTTCCATTGCCTTTATTTTGCTTTTTCCCAAAGCAACAGGGATCAACGGATTTTATAGGTCTTTACCAATAACCGTTTGCTATTGGACTAGATGGAAACTTATGGCTTTCCATTGCCTTTATTTTGTTTTTACGCAAGTAAGTCAAACTTAAACTTGCTGACTCCAATTAATCTTACACAAGACATGTAAGTTAGATAGTTGAGTCACAATTCAACATTCCCAGCCTGCTGACAAGATCTTTAAATCTCTTCTCATCTAAGGGTTTTGGAAGATGTCAGCGAGTTGATCATCAGTGGGGATGAAATAAATTTCCACATCTCCTTTCATGACATGGTCACGTATAAAATGATACCTAATGTCTATGTGTATGGTTTTGGAATGTTGAACAGGATTATGTGTGATAGCAATCGCACTTGTGTTGTCACACATAATTGGAATCTTAGTGTAATCTAAGTCATAGTCAGCGAGTTGGTGTTTCATCCAAAGGACTTGTGCACAGCAACTCGCTGCCGACACATATTCAGCTTCAGCAGTGGAGATGGACACTGTATGCTGTTTCTTACTAGACCAACTAGTTAATCTCCCCCCCAACAGTTGACATCCTCCACTGGTGCTCTTACGATCTAACATGCAACCAGCATAGTCAGAGTCAGAGTAAGCAACAAGATCAAAGTTTGACTCCCTGGGATACCAAAGACCTAAGGTCATTGTGCCCTTCAGATATTTGAAGATGCGTTTGACAGCAAGAAGATGAGACTCTCTGGGAGATGCTTGATATCTTGCACATAAGCAAGTAGCAAACATGATATCAGGGCGACTCGCTGTAAGATACATTAGCGAGCCAATCATCCCACGATAGTGAGTGGGGTTCACATGCTTACCATCAGGATCAGCATGGAGATTATTGGGAGGAGACATGGGAGTTGGTTTTGGAGAAATGTCAGTCATATCAAACTTGGCCAACATGTCTCGGATATACTTTTCCTGGTTGATAAAAATACCATCAGTGAGCTGACGTATTTGCAACCCAAGAAAGAAGGTTAATTCTCCCATCATACTCATTTCAAAGTGAGATGACATTAGAGAACTAAACTTTTTACATAGTTTAGTGCTCGAGGATCCAAAGATAATGTCATCAACATAAATTTGGACATACAGTATATGAGCACCTTTTCGAAAGATGAAAAGAGTGCTATCAATGGATCCTCGCTGAAAGTTGTTAGAAAGTAGAAATTCAGAGAGAGTGTCGTACCAAGCCCTGGGGGCTTGCTTAAGACCGTATAAGGCCTTGTAGAGACGATAGACATGATGTGGCTTGGCTGGATCCTCAAAACCAGGTGGCTGCTCGACATAGACTTCTTCATCGAGTTTTCCATTTAGGAAGGCAACGTCCATCTGATAGACCTTGAAGTCTTGATAAGCAGCGTGTGCCAAAAATAAGCGTATAGCTTCTAATCTGGCCACTGGAGCAAAGGTTTCATCAAAGTCGACTCCTTCTTCTTGAAGATAACCTTGTGCAACCAACCTAGCCTTGTTGCGTACAACAACACCGTCTTCGTCCATTTTGTTTCGATAGACCCGTTTGGTACCAATGGGTTCCTTACCATGTGGTAAAGGAACTAAAAACCAGACGTGCTGTCGTTGAAATTGAGTGAGTTCTTCCTACATGGCAGCAACCCAAGAGGGATCAGCCATAGCTTCACCGATATTTTTGGGAGTGATCATTGACAAGAAGTTAACATATAGACATGTGTTTCTAGTCGCTGATCGAGTCACAATGCCCTGCTGAGGATCACCAATAATTTGGTGAGCAGGATGACTGGCTGTCCACTTAAGTGAAGGAACACTTGAAGAAGCAAGTTGAGTATCAACAGAAGATGGGGAGAAGTGAATAGAAGGAAGAGGATTATATGAAGAAAGATCAATAGTGACAGTGGGTTCAGTATCAGGATGATCAGTTGAGTTATTTGACTGAGTTGAGTTATCATTGATGTTGGAGTTGTCAGCAAACTCCATATCCTCAGTGTTAGCTGAAGCATCATGAAACTATTCATCAGCAGAGTCATCAACTTGCATATCATCAGCCAGTGATCTAGGTTTGGCTGATGCTGCATGGATTGACCTTAAGATAGGCTCAACTGGCTCAATCGTATAGATATGAGCAGCAACTTGCTCTAGTTCAGGGTCTGCTGAACCAACCTCAGTGAGTTGCTGATCAAGAGGAGGCGAGCAAGAAGCATTGACATATGAGTCAGCATCCTCCATAGGAGGGTTAATGAACTCATTGAAGATCTCTTCAGTAAAAGATGGTTGGATATCTCTAAGAGCAGAAGAGCTTTCATCAAAAGTGACATGAATTGATTCATCCACTTTTTGAAGACGAGTATTGAATACTCTAAAAGCTTTGCTGATAGAAGAGTATCCAACAAAGTAACCATCATCAGCTTTAGGATCAAATTTCCCTAAATGATCCTTGTTATTAAGAATAAAGACAGGACATCCAAATACATGAAAGTATTTGATTTGAGGTTTCTTTCCTCTTAAAACCTCATAAGCAGTTTTGTCATGTTTTTTGACAAAAAGACATCTATTTTGGGTGTGACAAGCAGTGTTGACTGCTTCAGCCCAAAACCTACTGGGAAGAGAGGACTCACTGAGCATAGTGCGTGCTGCCTCTATAAGAGTTCTATTTCTCCTTTCAGCAACACCATTTTGCTCAGAAGTTCTAGTGGAAGAGAAGTTTTGTGAGATCCCTTGATCAGCACAAAATGTTTCAAGTGTGTGGTTTCTAAACTCAGTGCCATGATCACTTCTGAGTTCTTTAACCCTTATGTTGTTGAGATTTTCCATTTTCTTGATGAATTTAATGATTTCATCAGCAGCATCACTCTTGGATTGTCCAAGTATATCGTGAATATTCATCCACAATAACTAAAGTGTATCTACTACCCTTTAGACTTTGGACATTCACTGGACCAAAAAGGTCCATGTGAAGAAGGTGAAAACAACCCTTAACAGAGTTAGCTTGTTTAGTTTTGAAAGTAGCTCTATGGCATTTGCCTTTTTCACAAGCACCACAGAGCCTATCTTTTTCGAAAGAGAGAGGAAGAAGGCCACGAACAAGGTTCTTTTTGGCCAGTGAGTTTATGGTTTTGAAATTCACATGCGACATACGCTTGTGCCATAACCAATTCAGTTCAGCAGCTGACTTTGCAAAGAAACAAGTCTCACTATCAGTTTTGATAGGAGTGAAGTCAATGAGATATACATCTCGTTTTCTTGGAGCAACAAATACGACTTCCTTGTTTATATTTACAACAGTCCCTTGATGTTTATCAAGAATGACTTTGTAGTCAGCGTCACAAAGTTGACTTATGCTAATGAGATTGTGTTTTAGTCCATTCACATAGGCAACTTTGGAGAATTTGATTAACCCATTGGAGAGGAGACCATAACCTTCAGTTTGTCCGGTAGAATTATCACCAAACACTACAGTAGGGCCAGCAGCCTCTACATAGTTATCCAGCAAGGTCTTTGAGCCAGTCATGTGTTTTGAACATCCACTGTCCAAATACCACATACCTTTTCCCAGTGAACCCTGCAAGGATAAGACAGACGGTTATGGTCCATTTTTAGACTCACTAACAGGAATGTCAGTAGAGGTAATGATGGGTGCATCAATGGTAGAGGAAGACTCAGCGGAGAAGGTTTCCTCAAGGGATAAGTGGTTTCCTAAGTCAGGAAGCACATTAATTCTATCATTCTCATCAGTGGTCATCATGTTATTCTCATTTTCTTGAAGCACCACTGAGTTGCTGACAACGTTGGGAGCACTGAACTCAACCAGCATTGCAGGTCGTCCCCACGAATTGGAGATGACATTCTGAGAATGAGGAATCTCAATGCGTTGAGAAGCAATGTAGTTGGCAAGATTAGATTGATGAGTCCCCATAGACCCAGTGTCAATGAAGAGAGATTCATTTGGAGGACTCTCACTAATCATGGAAGATGAGGCATGGTTGATTAGAGAGTCATAGGCTGAAGTGTGAGCATTTGATTGCACAACAACTTCAGGGGCATCTCTTGAGTTACAGCAATCTGTAGCAATGTGACCTCTCATGCCACATATATAGCATTTCCTGTTTGAGGAGTTGCTTTGCTGATTGCTGAGAAGGAATTCTTTAAGCTGAGAAGACAAATCATTGACCTGTTGAGCAAGTTCAACAATTTTTGGGTCAGAAGAGGTTGAAGCCTTAGTCTTTCCCTTGGGCTTAGGCTTTGATTTTTGTTTGCGAGAATTCTTTGAGAGAGGAGGGGGACCCAAGAGAGATTTGCCAGTGGGGTCATCTAGACGAGGAGTGGAAGAGGAGGCCATTTGTGACCCTCTTAACACACTCCAAGCTTGTTTTAGATCAGTTTGAGATGAGGAGGTGCTGGATTGAGAAACCTTATTGGGAGTGGTCGATCTAGAAGATTGATTAGGTGTGGAAGACCTCCCTTGCCTATGAGGGAGATATTCCACACGAGGAATAGCCGACTGTGACTGCTGGGAAGACAACTGTCTTTTATTGGGAGTGGAGGATCTCACTTGCTGATGTGGGAAGTGTCCCCTTTGTGGAGTTACACTCCTTGATTGGTGCTGAGAAGCATTTCCTCGCTGAGGAGTTACACTTCTTAGTCGCTGCCGAGAAGTGTGTCCTCGCTGAGGAGTTGTACTCCTCATTTGCTGAGGAGGAATGTTTCCTCGCTGAGGAGTGGTTGGTCTGTTAACCGACTGAGACACCTTACTTCTTAGAGGAGTTGGGTGTCTCAGAATGGATCGTGGTGGAGAAGGATGAGAGGCCCGCTGATGGACAGCCGGTTTGGCTTGAGATGAGCCCTCATTATGAATTCTAATATCTCCAAACCTTACACGTCTCTCCATGAGACGTTCATGCTGAGATACATCAGCACTTGAGATTTTAGAAGGAAAAGAATTTGTTGAGATAGACTGAGGTTGCTGCTTAGTATGATCAGCTCGCTGAGGCGTGCTATAGTCATAAGGAGCAGCAACGTTACTTCTTTTGAAAGTCTCAGACTTATTCAAAGTAAGGGGCTGAGGAGCGATGGACTTGTAGCCATCACTTGAAATATCTCCATGAAATGTTTCATTTGGAGAATATTGAATTTTGCCTTCGTGTGGCATCATGCCAACTATAGGCAAATGGGAAAATATGTTATTAGAGGATGAGGATGAGCTAACTACTTTAGCTTCAAAAGAATTTGAAGGGTCGCTAGAGAGAGATGTGGAGGAACCAGTGTCCATTTCAGTATGGTAATCATTTCCTTTAACGAAATACCACTTTTTCATTTCCTCAGGAGAAGTAATACTAGAAGGAGGAATTGAGATTTCCGGTCTCACATCATCTTTAAACATGTCAGCGATGCAGGCAGCAGATTCAAAATCTCCACCTATCACTGCCTGAACTTGTGCAGGGACTTGTTCATTTAGACATTGATGATGAAATTTGGAAGCTTTTGACCAAGAGGTCACAATCTTCTTGAGGTTGAGAACTTCAAGCTTGAGTTTTTCATTTTCAAGCTGAAGTTTTTGAGTCAGCAACTCATGTGACTGAAGTTCAACATGAACATTCTTCAGTCTGTTGAGTTTATCAGATTTTTCACTCAATTCAGAACTTACTGAAAGGAGTTTTGAGTGAGCTTCAGCACGCAGAGTTTCAACGAACTGAAGATCACATGACAAGGACTCAAGAATTTTGGTTTTGTCCTCATCAGCAGTTGAAAGAAGAGTATGTACCTTTTTGACAGTGACGTTGACCCACTGACTTGTTGAGACTTGGTCTTTTGTCAGCGCATCACTATCAGCTAGAGCCATGAGACACATGGCGTCAACATACTCCTCATCATCAGAGTCATCTGAATCAGCCCAGTCATGTTCTTTAGCGACCAGACCTTTGCCTGGTGTTTTGGCTTCTTCAGTTTCAGCCATTTTGGCTTTGAGCTGATAATACTTGTTCCTGTATTCATCAGCAGTTTTAGATGAGTTAGATTTTGGAGCAACAGGAGTTGGGATAAAAACCCTGCACTCTTTTTGGTAGTGGCCTTTTCTACCACATTTCCAGCATTCCTCCTGTTATTTATCCACAGGAGGCTTATATGGAGCAACCGACTTGCGGTTGTTCCATTTCCTGGAGTACTTCTTTCCAGCGATTAAGGCAAATTCTACAAAATCACTGAACATTTCCTGTTTCTCTTCAGCATCAAGCTCTTCAACGAGAGCTTGAAAGGATGCTGGAAGAGAAGAGGTGCTGGCACCATCATTGGGATAGATGGGCTCAGAAGAGATGAGAGCAAGAGGGTCAGATAAGGGGTTTGCAGAAGAGCTGGTAGCAGAAGAGGAACCAGCATGTCTCCTTGATTCAGCAGAGGCTCTAATATTTTGAGCCAAGGCTTTCTCTTCAAATTGAAGAGTGCCAAACAACTCCTCAAGATCCAGTTCTTGAATCTTTTTGGTGGTACGGAGGATTTGTCTAAGATTCTGCCATTTGAGAGGAAGAGAGTCGATGAACTTATGGCATACCTCAAAATTGTCATGGGTAATGCCAACGTTTGTCATGTCATTGAGCAACCCTTTAAATCGGGTATATGTGCCCTCGAGACTTTCATCAGGAAGAGAAAAGAAATTTTCATAAGCACGTTTGAGGTCAATTTTCTTGGTTTTAATCAAGTCAGCTGACCCTTCATAAGTGCTTACTAGTCTTTCCCAACTTCTTTTGAAGTGGGGAATTTAATGACTAGTTTCATCACCTCAGTGGGAAGGGTGGTGATGATCATGTTTTTCAATCTAGAGTCAAGATTGACGAGTTTACGCTCTTCTTCAGTCCACTGGACTTCAGGCTTGACTAGATCTGTTACAATTTCAGGAGCATCAGGTGTTGCACCTGGTGTCCTTTCAACATATGTAGGAATGTAAGGACCTTCATTTAGAATGGTCATAAGATATGGTTCTACACCCACTATGTGTAGTAACATTCGTTCCTTCCATGAACCAAAGTCCTTTGGCTCAAATTTTGGAGGAATAGAAACGTAACCAAAGTCACGTGTGTTAACAAGAGTGGGTACAGACGACATCTTTTAGAACAGAAAAGGAAAAAAATTTAGATGTAAATGTAAAGAAAAGAAAGAAAATAATGTAAACACAAGAGGCAAACAGATCTTGTTCCAATAATTTAGGAATGGAAGCTCTGATACCACTTGATGGTCCTCGAATGCACTGTTTGTGTTTTAATTAACTAACTTGTAATGTAAATATGAAATAACAAGAATAAAGATGAGATGTAAAGAACTTTGTTTAGTTGTATGAAACTCAAACTAAACGATGAAAACATGGTTGGTGTGTTCCACAGTTTTACTTTACTTTCTCTAAGTAATTTGTTAAGTTTTTGTGTGTTCAAAAACTTAACATAAATTTCCTGTTTACAGTTTATTGTTGTTGTAAAACAACCACCCATGTTTTCATCGTTTAGTTTGAGTTTCATATAACTAAACAAAGTTCTTTACATCTCATCTTTATTCTTGTTATTTCATATTTACATTACAAGTTAGTTAATTAAAACACAAGCAGTGCATTCGAGGACCATCAGTATCGAGCTCATTGTATGTTTCAGGTAGGTTCGTTGTTAGGTATTCAACTAATTCGACTGTTCGGAGGCCATGGATGAGCCCCGATATCTTCTAGATTTCAGGCAACCCGTTAATCTCATGGGTTTTGGATGTCTATCTCGCTATAAATCCTTTGAGTGCTTCTTCTTTTTGGCGCTTTATGTCATACGTCGATATATGCGTCTTTTTACGTTTCTTCTGTGTATTGAATTGTAACACAAACCTTGCTTCGAGATCTTCGAAGTCACTCATGAATTCTCTGACTAAGTCATCAACCTTTTCTTTTGCTTTTGCTGTTAAGGCGTGGGGGAAATTTTGGCAAGTTGCTCTCGAGTCCCATTTCCGAGCCGCTGCAATCTTGATAAATTTATTCAAGAAGTCGGTCGGATCTCCTTCACCGTTGTAATATACGTGTTCGTATTGTCTCTTTTCCGTATATACTAAATAACTCCGTATGTTTTCGTCAGACAGGTTACCCACGTTCGATTTGATGTGCTCCAGGTATGGACTCAGGTAAAAGAGGGTTCTCCCTTTAAATACCCCTTGATTTTGTTTCGCATCCTTCCTGGGCTTGGTTATTGCTCGGGTGGTCTGAATGTTTTTCGATCGTTTTTGTCAGGACCAACTCCTGTATGTTAACTTTGTGATAGTTTCCTTGTGCAACCTGAAAATTTGGCCTCATGAAGGGATCCCATATGGCTTCTCTCTGCGTCTCCTCCTTGCATGGGGTCACAGGCTTTGGTTCGTATACTTGACCAGTTTCTCTCAAAAGCCTTATTACCACGCATAATACATCGTAATTGGCTTGTACGTAAGCGTCGGTAATTCCTTTGTCTATTAGTGCGGATATCTTCTCCCCAGGTTTGGGCAATACATCACCCAGGGAACTGGTGGTGGGGATCCTTTCCATGTTGCCAAGGACGTGACTGTGTTCACCCGGTTGTCCCCATGTCTTCCGGGAGTTTCCGGATATCAGGTTGTCCCTATCCTGAGATATTACCTCCATGTTATTTCGACTTATTGATCCTACGGGGATCATGCCAAAAGCCTTAACCGTTGGTCCTTTGAAGAACTTATCCCGGCTGGGCCCCGAGGCATCCGATCTAGGTTCTTTTCATTTCTGGCCTTGTAATCTTCCCACAAGCCTGTTCTGCTCGAGACTCATGGTCTCCGGCGTCTCCCTGTCTCGACAGGGTGACCCTTTCGTAGCTTTATCCGGGCCTTGACCGGGTGACCCTGGTAAAGGACCGTTCTAGTTATTATCCTTTGGCACCAGCTCGTACCTGTCCTGGCTTGTACCTAGTGACCCTAGGGTGTATCCACTTTGATCTTGGCTTTGTGATCCTGGTACGGACTTGTCTTGATATTGACCTTGCGGTCCTATCGCAAACTCGCTTCGGTCTTTGCCTGGTGATCCTAGCACAGACTTGTCCCGATACTGACTTTGCGGTCCTATCACGAATTCGCATCGCTCTTTGCCTGGTGATCCTGGCATGGACTTGTCGTGATATTGACCTCGCAGTCCTATCGCGAAGTCACTTCGGTCTATGCCTGGTGATCCTGGCACGGACTTGTCCTGATATTGACCTCGCGGTCCTATCGCGAACTCGCTTCGGTCTTTGCCTATTGATCCTAGCACGGACTTGTCCTGATATTGACCTACTGGTATTTTCCATGTCTTCCCTAGGTCGTTCATGTCCGCAGGGATTCTTCTGTGTCTTCTGTCTTTTGTCGAAGTGCCCTGAGAGTTTTGTGAGGTTAAAGGGTCGTCATGCATCGAACCTGGCTTTTGGATCCGAGAGCAGGGAGTAGGAGTCATTCGCTCGCCCGGATCTTGGTCTCTTAATGCCAGCGCATGTTCATTTTTGGATCGTCCTCGTGCATCTAACGTTTTTTCTATTGTCACTATTGCATCATTGCAGTTATTTGAGGACCTAAACCTGGCATGGGCGGGTTAACGTGACTCCATCTCTCTACGTTTGACTCTTTTTGAGGCGCCTGCGGTCCCCTCCTACCTTGAACACCCAATGAGGGATTAACTCTTAGTTTGGCCATCGCAACTGATTATTATGATTGTATGTGGGTGTCGGGAAAATCAGTTTGAATGGTCCCACGGATAGCGCCAATTTGTTTGATCAAATAATTGCATTATGGCTAAACCGGAGGTGTGAGCAGGGTTGGTGGTGTTTTGTTGGCGATTCCCTTCCGGACAAAGGGTCGAAGACCGCTTTACGCCAGTTGTTTTCTGATTCCAAGCTGTTTCGTGCGACTTAGGGTTTGAAGGTTTAGTTTGAGATTTGTTCGGAGGTCGAATAAACTATGAATGATTGTAGGGTTTTAGTATATTGCATATTGTGTATATGATAGATGTGCCATATGGCTTCTTCCTCTATTTATATAGAGGGTAGGAAACATGGAGAGGAGGGTAAGAGAATTAGAGTAGATCTCTTCCTCTTTTGAGAATACCTTGTTTCCTACTTGAGGAGATTTGTAGCGATCTCTTTAACAAGTCGCGTCCGATATGTTCGGAGCTTCAATATATGTTTTAATCGGATAATCATGGAAAGGATCTATATCCGATGTTGTATATTTCTCCGGAGTTGGGTAGCTACCTTGAGTTCCGAATTGATTTGGACTGGACGGGGGTCAGGCTCCGTTTTGGCTAAGTAACGAAGGTGGTTCTGCTTCGGGTACAGAGCTAGAGCTCCGTATGGGGTATATCATCAACTACTTTACTTATTTGCAGGGGTAGATCAATAAGATTCAAATTGCTATGGAACAACTTGCTTGTGTGGCTACCACGTTGAACCATCTGATCATATAAGCGAAATCAATGAATAATTTCTGTTGTTAAACTGCTCTAAAACATGCGAAAAATGTTGTAGGTTTCTCTTTAAGTTTGTAATATTTTTAAATTATGAATAAATTTTTATATAATATTTGTGTTTATTTTATGAATTATATTTCTGGTGTTATTTATTAAAAGTTTGAAAATAAATATGTTGGAGTGTATTGGAATATATCGGATCTATTGAGTATTGGGTGTGAATTAAGGTAAATGTATTGGAAAGAAATTTTGTTGATGTCACACTGTATTGGTTAGTATTAGACTAACCCATTAGAGGTGCTCTAATGTCATGGTCAATCCATAATAAATATTCCGTAAATATATATATATATGATGAGTTATGAATAGTGACACGTTTAATCAATGAATAAAAAATGAATTGGAATGTCATTTGCCATGCAATACTTAACAAATAAAGTTGGTACATCTGTGTTGACTGACGAAGTGTTGGCTGGTTATACACGTTTGAGTATAAACCGAAAGGCAGGATACGAGGCAAATACTGAAGAAGGATTTATCAATGCGGACTCTTTCACTTTACTCTTTAGAATGATGTCAATTTCATCGAAAGTTTCGCTGCATCAATATTAACATGAGATTGTTAAAGTAGTTGTGAGAGATAAAATAAGAAAACGTACTTCAAGATACTACTAATAATATGAGATTTATAACTGCATCAAATTGAATCTAAAACTAGTGAGTTATAAGATAAAACTAAGACAGTTGATGACACCGTAAATACATTGTGTAGATCGAGAAAAAGAAACATACAAAAAATACATTATGTAGATCGAGAAAAAGAAACATATGCTTACATGAAAATAATGGTTTTTCAAAAAAAAAACTATAATCCGGGAATATAGGCATATAGCCCTTAGGATATTTCCAATGGGGTGTCTTTGAGTGCTCTTAGGTGTCTTTGGATATCTTTTGCCGTTGAAACTTGTTCAAATCTAAAGATGCCCCTACTTATCCTTACCTAATATATTTTTGTTTTTAGTTGGAGGTAAAAGGATATGTAAGGATGGAGATAAAGTTATAGGATTTGAAAGATTTATAAGGATGTATAAGGATTTGTAGAGATATGATATGGTAGCTCAAGGACGCCTAAGGACATCCTTATCATTGGAGATAGCCTTACAACTTGCAATGACGATCCGGTTGTGTTTGGATTAACAAGGTGTGGGTTAATATATGGGCGACTTCATATAACTTAAACCAAACCCAAACCATTGAACGTAAACACAATTCACTTAATAAACATTGACTTGTGCAACCCATATTCAATCAAATTCAACATGACAAAAATTAAAAGTAAATTTTCTAAATTTTAATTCCACATAATAAAAAATACGAGTATAAGCTAACTATAAAACAAACATATGGAGTGAAGTATTTGAATGATGCATAGTAAATATTAAGATGAATTAAGATAGATATATAGAAAAACCAGTAATAGTGTACGTACAAATAGCTGATGTCTTAAGTAAAGATTTAATTAGACGTTTTTTGGTTCATGTTCAAAATCGTTTCAAAGCTACGGTGCCTAACGTTTTTAAATGGTGAAGTTAATAATGGTCTTCTTCCTGCCTTCAATGAAATGGATGTTGAAAACTTCAGATAAAATAAAATAAACAATATACGCGATGAGCCGATGACTGCCATAAATATTTCTCGAGTTTCCATTATAATAATACGAGTAATATATAAATTTTACTTATGTGAACATTTAATCAACTACATACCTGGGTCCAGGTTCTAATAAATAGGTTTCATTGTCGTCTAACAAATTGGAGTCGTCCTCCCTTATAAACTCCTGTAGGCTTGACATATGCTGGTCAAAGATAACGAAACATTAGGATAATTAAATTTGTATATGGGTTGAAATTCTTATAAGCTAAATTCTCAAATTTATTACATTAATTAAATCAATCAAAATGCATGGTGTAAATACGATTAAATGATCCACCTTCAATTTAAATAATAGCCTTTTTTTTATAAAAAAAAAAATATCAACCCACAACTTGAGACCCGCAGGCCTCAATAGCTTACAAGATCCAATTTAGCTATCATAGTACATAATAATATTGGGGGAATGTTAAGTAAATCATGCGGTCTTAGGTAAAACATGGGAAATTATGTAAAATTTAGGGAGGGATTGTGTAAAATTCAGGAGGGTTTGTATGTTTATTAAATTCAAAGGTTTAATTTATATTTTTTTTAACTTGAAAGTACTTAGTAAAGCGGTATTTTCCCAATAATATTTTAATGAACTACTTAATCACAACTTTTTAGCAATAGAATAGAAAAAATTCACAATGTAACACTTACTTCATTTCTTGCCTCCTGAGAAAGGTCACACTCTTCTTCATATATGTCAAATAACTTATCCAAATGTTTCTGGGTCAAACACTGAAAAGCAATACAATGTGATCAAATCATGAGTACTATCACATAATTTGTAGGAATTTGGTGTAAGAAAGCAACTCGACGGTACTAGCTTGTTAAATTTGAGTGATAATTCTAGGAAGTACTTAAGGGGTGTTTGGTAGGAGGGAATTATAGAGAATGAAAATGTAATAGATAATGGAAATAGTGAGAAAGAGAATGAGTATTTGAAAAGAAAATGGATTCCGTTGTTTGGTACCCACAGAGAATAAATATATATAAAAATAAAATTTTAAATAATAATATATTTATTACACATAACATCTTAAAAAAAAAAAAAAAGAATTTCCATTTTCACCCATTCTCTACAATTTGTAGAGAATGGAATAGATTCTCCTTTCCCATTCCCTTTCTTCGTTTCAAACAAACAAAGGAAGTCTTTCTCATTCCCTTTCTCCCCTTTCCATTTTATTATACCAAACACCCCTGAATGCCATCCACAAGACTATATATGGTCTTCTGGAGCCTAATTCCAAACCTATATCTATATCAGTGTATTAATTACTCGTAAAAGAGTAGTTACCAAACCTATTAAAGATCATCCCGAACATCACCAAACCACTATATATTTCTATCCAAACCACCACGTTTGATTGAATTTTCATTAACTAAAAAACCTTAGAAGTGGGTAAAAGTAGAGACGGTATAATAGAAGCTTCACACTCAACACCCTTAATAGAGAAGGAAAAAAAAAAAAAAAAAAGAGCCTTACACGGAACTTTGATGGGGATTCATACTCTGACCATATTCCCAGCCTATGAACCATTAGATGCTGAAAGAAATGTAAACATCAATTGATATACTTTTACACGAACATGAAAAGCATATAAAGCAATGACTCCATGCTTCAACTATATGATTACTTTAGATTGAAACAAATAAGAACAACATAAAAAAGGTTTTCGTGATTGGCAAAAGGCGCAAACATGACAAGAACTTTTAATCATAAACCAAGTTGGAAGATAACGTACATACAACTCTATGAAGGAAGATGTATGTTCAAGTATTGGAGAATATCGAACTGCATCCTGTAAAATCAGAACCCATGACTCAACCAGCTAGGCTGGATCGGATTAATGAGTAGATTAAGGTATAAAAAGATGGGGTTTACATGGAATGCTCCGAAAGATGTTGCGTGTGATTCCCACCACTCTTCCAATGTGAACGTTGTATATCTCATATTGAGATAACGAGAGAAGGTCAAACAATCCGGTTTCAAAAGCATACTATAGATTCAAATGGTTACAAAAGATAAAACTAAGGGAAGAACAGTACGAAATTAACGTCAGAATTACTTAAAGTAGATTAAGCAGAGACTACCTATTAAAAAGACGGACATTGATATATTCGAAAAGTCTAGTAAATATCTCCAAAATGACACTGTGAGGCACCTGATCAAAACCCAATTTTTTGAGATTTTGAGATTAATCAAAAGAAAAAGATTTAGTCATCAATACTTAACATATCAATCAGGCACCCGTTCAGTGGTTTTCATAACGGGTTTTGCTAATGATAGTCATATAGGTTGTCGTTAACGTGCATAAATAGTTATATTGTCTATCATAATGTGAAATATACAAATTTTTAATGTTTTACTAATTTTTTTATGCATGTTAATTAACGACAACCCATATGACATTAGTTAGCATTTTCCATTGATAATGGAAAACATGTGATCCCTTAAATGTGAATAAGCAAGCTACACATGTTGTCCAAATAGCCCTTAACATGTGCATCTAGAAGAATAGGAACATGATTTGTTTCCGATTCAAAGATACTAAACCTGAGTTCATCTTTGACGAAATCTGTAGGAATTAATCTTGACTTTAAGGTTACTAAATGGGTTGATTTAATTAGTGCATGGAATAAGAAGTAGAAGTGGTCAGTCGACATATTGAAGATTTGCATGGAGTTACTTCTATGATTTAATTAGTAGTAGATTTTATTGTTTAGTTTATGGGTAAGTCTATTTGTTTTAGAATGAGTCATTGTATTGACCGAATCTAGTGGAAATATCCGTTGGTTATTAGCACGTTAGGAAGATATGGTCATGTCCACCATTTCTTTAGGAAAGTCAGTTGAGTCAGTGGGCTATATATAGCCATCTATGTTTCATTTAGTAATTCGATAGTTGCAAGTTTCTACTGCATTTTTTCTTTACTTGTCCTTCTCTCCATAATATATTACTATATACACATATTTAGAGTGAGTTGTGAGTGAATCTTGGGCTTAATTTCCAACAAAATCAGTGTACTATTTTTCAATTGGATCGCAAATAGATGTAGGAACTGTTTTGTAATTTGTTATATTAATTTTCCTAGCAACTTGTAGAACAATAGAAGGTATAGACTAACTGATATTAACATGTAGAGCAGTAGAAGGTATAGACATACAAAATTTTCTTCGAGTTGGTTGAGATGATCAGTTAACCAAGTGCTAAGGTCATCAGAATCTTTCGATGCCATTATTGCCTGAATTTTACAGTTATAAGAAATATTATGGATCCAAGAATCTTCGGTAAATTTGAGAAATCTTGTACAGTCTAGGAATTTGAAAATACCAGAATATGCAAGTCCAACAGTGATCCAACCTCGTTCTTCAAGCGGTCACTTATGATGCCATACAACTTAACTACATATTCCATTAGTTCCACCTAGAAAAGAACAACGAACAATAAAATCACAACCAAAAAGGACCATAAAAGACGAGTATCACACAAATTCTAAGATATTGAAAATAACAAAAGAGATTATAAATCATTACCCCATTATACCATTCAAGTTTGGATCTGTAATCTAAATTGTTTAAGAAGTTCAATACCAAGACATTTGCTGACAAATACACCATATACTCTATAGTATGTTTCGTCTGCAAATAAGTGAACCTTCATTAGAAGTGAAATAACTTGGAAATTGTTTGCTGTTAGGGGTTTTCTAATCTTGAATCACAAATTGTTGCACATCATCCTCGTAAGGTCAATTATTTCACGTCATATCTAGATAAACTATATTATGCCTCCTTTCGATTTCAGGCTAGAATATGTCACGTCATATCAAAGAAAAGTATTGTCACGTCCAGTGTTGTAAAACTTGGCCAACTCGGCCGGGAACTTGGGATCAGAATCGGGGTTAAACGGGTCGAGTTGGCTAGAATCGGGTGAAAACTCGGTCAATGACTTGGTCGCTTGTAAAACTCGGTCAAACTCGTCTGTATCGGTCAAAAATCGGCTGGATCGTCAAGAATCGGTCAGATCGGGTCAAAACTCGGGTCAACATTGGCCAATTTTTTTTTTTTAATGTACATCCTAAATTGGTTTAAGTTTATGTTTCTAATGAATAAAGTTTAAACTTTGAAGTATTATATTAAAGTTTCTAAACAAATTATATTTTAAGATTGAAGTATATTCCATATAATTTCAAAAACTATATATTTCCTATATATAAACCTAATCCGGGTTCTCCCCGATTCCGATCCGAGTTTTTAAAAACTCGTGACTCCCTCCCGCCGATCCGATCCTGAGTCACGAGTTCCCGAACCATGGTCACGTCAGAGACAAGATAATACTAAGTTGCTATATTAGAAAAGTAACCCGCAGAAATGGAAGTGGACAAGTTTGCTTCTGAACTACCATAGTATGTGTTTGCATAGTACCTTGACTGCTACATAGAGAATCTGAATAAGCCGATCAAACAAATCATGACCAAAAGAATGGAAGTGGACAAGATCGTTGTATATGGTGAATGCCATAACAGGTTTGCCATAACTGAATCGAGTATCACCCATAACACACTTGATAAGGGGAGAATTCATCTGTACCCAACAAGATCTAACATTGACATTAACAATATATACATAATAAATTGATGATAAAGGGTTATGGCTATTTAACTCCTTAAATTCCAGTAATACCCTGTTCAATAAGTTAACAGCGCATTACAAGTTTCGTTCCTTTCTTTTAACTATACAACGAATGTCACAGTCTGTTTATAAACCACGTACTGGGACGAAACTTGTAATACTTAAGAAACCACAAAGATCATCTAATGTTCAAGGTAATCAAAAGGGAAGACTTACTCGATTATCCAATGCTTTCTTTAATCTTCTGATAATCTCCTTCATTGTCGGGCGTTTCTTTATATCCAAGCTAATACACATATACGCGATGTCTATGAATGTGTAAAACGAACTAATTTCAATATTATCTTCTATTTGGGGATCAAGATACGGAACTTCTTGTAATTGATCTCTAATATGGGGATCGATTAACTTCTCTACTCCATTCTCACAGAAACGTCGGACCAGATTTAACAGAGGTCTTGGCTGACCATCTCCAATGTCCTTTGCCCGATATGCTAGCACCCCACTTACCATTTCAAATAGTACAACGCCAAAAGAGTATACATCAGATTCTTTCGTAAGGATGCTGCTTTCATTGTAAAGAGGATCCAGATATACGTTGGTCCCTGCAACGTTTGTATGGACTTGACTGGGTAGCCGATTATTAAAACCTGACTTTGACAAACCAAAATCACCAACTTTTGCTTCCATACCATCAGCTATCAATATGTTTCCACTCTTTACGTCTCTGTGTATTATTCTAGATTGGTGAAGATAATCGAGTCCTCTCGCTGCCCCTAAGCAAATGTTGAGTCGTTCCTCCCATGTAAGGCAACGACGCTTGTTGTCGTCTTGAAGGTGATAATCAAGACTTCCATAGGTAGCATACCTGAAAACAAATATCATCTCACCTTCTTCATCACAATAACCAATGAAAGGAATGATGTTTTTATGCTCCAACTTTGCAATCAACTCAAGCTCATTATAGAACTGCTCCTTTCGTTGGTCATTAACTTTAATGATGTGGCGTTTGATGGCAGCTGTCCAGCGGTTTTGCCACCTGTCAGAGATTTTTCCTTTGTAGACAATTGCAAATCCACCATATCCGATTTGAGTAGCTGGATCGAAGTCGTTGGTCTCCTTTTTTATCTCCTCTAGCGGAATTTGTAACTTTTTCAAGTCAACCACCGAGGAAGACATGGTTTTGTAATGTGATTGGTAATCAATTTTTTCTGTTATAACTGTACGTATTCTCTTAGCTCCACCGACATATTTTGCACATGACTTGTATAAAATATTACCCCATAAGATTTTGACCATAAATAAAAATGTCCAAGGGCATTTCTTTTACACTATCTTAATGTTATTGAGACGATGACAATGATAACTACAACAACAAAACTCAATATAGTCAAAGTCAACAACCAAGGATGACATGGTTTACTTGATATTGGTAACTCAGGATGCTTGTTTGTACGTAACAGCAGCTGTGCTGTTCTGTACTTCTGTGAATATATGTATGACCATCATTTCTAAAATCCACAAGACCTATATTACCCATGACTCATATTAAAATATTACTCCATAATAATTGACCATAACTAACTCCTGACAGTGCCCATGACTCATATTCCATAAGATTTAATCATAACCAACTCGTGACAGTAAAAAAATCTACGTGCGTCTCCATTGTGTAAAATAAACTGGAGTCTATATATCCTAATGCAAAAGAAAAATCTTTTGAAAAAAACACTTAGAACCAAACAAGGCTTGGGTCAAATTGTTAATATCCTTGCCTTTGGATACAAAAGTCTAGGGTGATGGAGATTTTTTTCTATCTTAGGTATAGGTAAGGTTGTTTACATCCCAACCTCCCCATGGAACGTTGAAAGTATTAAGACACATAACCTCTAGAAAACAAGCATAGGGTGTTATTTACTTAACTAATTAATAAACTAGATAGTAGTTATTTAACAAGGGGTTAACATTTATGCTGCCAGCAGAAGTACAGCTACTTTTGGTTGTTTTTTTTTTCTACTCCATAATCTCTTAAATGTATATAGCATTGTACCCGCGCGATGCGACGGTGGTCGTGACGGTGATGGTGTGGTGGTGGATGCGACGTCGAGTGTCGTAGATAATTCATATAAAAGTAATTGATTTAAAAGGTTAATGAAGATATTTTAGAAAAATAAAGGATTGATAGTGTAATTTAATTATTAATGTTAAGAGAATAGTGTATATGAAAATATTTTAAAGGGTTGTAGCCTTGTAGGTGAAAATATTACATAGGAGGACATTTTAGACATTTTCCCATGTAACTTTCAACATGGGGTATTTTCTTTAATATAGAGTATAGATAATAGTATATCTTTTATTTAAGTTGCCTGTGAGAGGGGTAGCACCATACTTATCTACTTATCTCAGCCGAGCAGATTTGATTTTTACAATTTAATATAATATTGACATATATCGGGACCTTATGAGTTATGAGTTTATGACCATGTGATGCATGAGAATAAGATCTTTTGTATATGTTAAAGAGAACAATTATTTTGAATTAAGGGATGGCATTACAATTGAATATGTGACCAGTGATATAGAAAGAAAAAAAAAAGTCAACGCTAGAGCTACCATAGAAACTGCTCAATTAAAACATCTATCCCAGGTAGAACAATTAGAAATAACAACAGTACGTAGTAATTTCAAATTTTGGCTACACAGAAATGTCTAAGTCAAACATTTGTGTGTGCTTATTGGTAGAAATGTCAAAAGTCAAATATTTACCGGAATATCGAGTGACTGTTTTCAATATATCAATGTCACTAACTCACTCACATTTGTGTGTGCTTATTGGTAGCTTTTATGACACAATGTTGCAGTAGGCCGAATAGTGATACCATGCTCCAATAAACTTAAAACACATCAGAAAGTATTAACATTATGTAAATGTAAATTAATTAGTTTTGATTGGATCACAATTTTGAATTACGAATTGTAATGAAAAAGAGAAAAACTTTTATATGTGTCAAGCTTAAATTTATATATCTACAAGCATTCTTAAATACCTAGTACATGCTCAGACACTATCATGCCCTGTGTTAGGTGACACACATCTACGCCTGTCCATATAAGTTCCATACAATGTGGTCGTAAATGATATTATGAACGGCAGAACGAACGAGATGGCCGTAGAAGCAAATAATATGAAGGAATTTGGAGCAATCGCAATCATGCTAGTAGCATAAGTTAAAGCTAGGGAAGATAATAAAAGATTAAATTCCAACCGCATAGGTAAACCTGCAGTGAGTTCACTGATCATGTGAATTGACAAGAAGAACCCCAAGGAATTCGCTAACAGAAACACAGTGTAGGCTACCGGGTTATAAGTACCCATTATAGCTTCTCCCGCAGTATGTTTTATAAGGGCAGTTGTACCATTCTTGGGAGATGATAATGTGTAATTTCCTGCAGGTGGATCATAATCATCTTGCCAAGTGCCTCCAGGTGGACTAAGTGCAGGCTGATACGTTGCAGATGTGATAAGTACAAGTATCACGAGAAGGGTATTTCTTACTTTTCTTGGAGAATCTTGTATATTATAATATTTGAAGTAGTTTAAAAATCGTATAGCTGGAGATGGAGGGTTATCTTCTCGTGTTGTATTTGGTTGATTTGGTGTTTGTTCTAGTGTATATTCAGGATTTGGTAGATTTTCAGTCCTTAGAGCTCCGGCTTGGATGAGAAGCTCCTCAATTTCACGACCACCGGCTTCACTTCTAGAAGTTTGTAGCATATCAAGAGGAGTTAAACCACTATTGTTTAAGGAATTCATCTCCAGATATTCCTTGCTAATAGCTTGCCCATTTAGCAGAAAGTCAACCACCTATTAGTAAACATACACGTTACGCAAGAAATCCTTCAAGACAATTGTATATGTGCTTGAAAAAAAAAGTATTCACTTGCCTCATACTGCTTTCTGGAGACGGCAAGGTGCAAGATTGTATTACCATGAATATCCTTGGTATTCAGGAGATCTTCTTTGTTAACTTGCTTTAGATGATGTACTAACACTTGTAAAGCTTTGAATTGGTAGTTCTTCACTGCCAGATGAAAGGAAGTCTCACCTTGAGCTGTCTTGCAGTCGATAGATACCAAACTTGACAGAATCAACTCTCTAATAACTTCAACTTTACCTTTAGCCACAGCCAAATGAAGAGGGACTTTTCTGTCTTTTCCTTCTATCAAACATAAATCAACATCAACTTTGAGAAACTCCTTTACAATGTTTACATGCCCATATCCAGCAGCTATGTGCAAAGGGCTAAAACCGTCTTGGTTAAGCTCACTTATGAAATTTTGCCTGAGCTTTACCACTGTTGCTGCAAATTCTAAATGTCCAGCCAAACAAGCAACGTGTAATGGATTTTCACCACCCTCCAACGCTCCAGTATGAAGAATAGATGGATTAGATTTGATCTCTTTAAGCAGGTGATCGACATCTCCATTCCATGCAGCCTGTAACAACCTTCCATCCATGGCTCTGTAATAAATTAATCTGTATATACTGTCGAAAAGTTGAAGGTTGAGTTGTTTTTATAAGGAAATAGGTATACCAAATGTGGACCCGTCATCGTTAAGTCAACAAGTGTAAGTTACGAGGAAACATCAAAGAGTTTATTAACTATTGTTTCGTGTTTTACTATTGGAGGTATTTATGTTGTGATGTAGACGGAAAACGAGATAAATAATCAAACATGTTGAATTCACAAGAATTCCAAGAACAATTGTTCTAATTTTCGTTGATTCAAAAGAAATACCGATAATCAGGCAATTTCACACACTAAATACACACTTGTGTATATGAAAAAATGATTTCCATATATTTTATAAGATGGTCATTTCCGTAGGTTTTTAATCACATAAATAGTAGTGCAAAATTCGAATGGGCCTAAAAGAACAAAGGGACGAAAAGTTATGATGAAATGAAAATCAAAATAACCGAAATGATGCATAAAAACCCCAAAACCTCATAGAAAATGACGTTTTCCACCGGTCATGTGACTAGTCAAACGCTACTACGCTGAAAACGAAGCCATGTAGCTCGAGTTATGCCCATTTTAATGAGGCAACTTTAGTTACTCTATCTTTAGCTTCCAAATACACAAGTGCTTGTTCTTCCACACTTGGGCCCACATCATATTGTTACATCTAATCCTGTATAGCCAGAGATCATGGTTTTCATGTCTTTGAGCAGGATATGTGGTTATTGTATTAACTTTATTTGTATAGTCTTTCGGCTTTGAAAGATGTATTGTGAGGTGGTTGTTTTAACTTGATAGATATCATCTGGATATAAAATATCAGTTCTGGTGATTTGAATAAAGGTATCTGAAAGTAAATCTGTAGATTAATATTCAAAAGTTTTCAGAATTCAAGTCCATATTTCCCTTGTTAACGACTTCCCCATTGAGTAGAAAGTCAATCACCTATAAGAAAAGAAATAAAATAACCAATTAATGCGTCAGATAAGTAGAGATGACTAGACTTACAATATAATTCAGGAGATCTTATTTGTTAGCCAGCTTTAGATGTTGTTTTAGGACTTGCAAAGCTTCGAATAATTGGTTGTTCTTATTTATCACTGGATGACCGAAGGGACGTTTCTCCTTGAGCAGTCACGTATCCGACTAAACCCAAAGTCTGTGATTACCTTTGACCACAGTAAAAGAAAGAGGATTTTTTCTATCTTTTCATTTGATAAGACACAAACCAAAGTCAACTTTGAGAAGCTCCTTCACAATTATGGTATAAGTAGCTGCTATGCGCAAAGGGCTAAAACCGATCTGGTTAATATTAAGCTTCTGCTTTAAGAAAAACATATGTTTTAACTACGTTAAAAGGAGTTTCACTACGATCCAGTAACATGGCATATATGCAACGTAGATGGATTAGTGTCGGTATCTTTGAGTAAACGATCAACATCCCCAATCCAAACTGCCTTAAACAGTCTGGTGTCAGACTGGACAATCTGGTGCGACACTGGACATTTTCAAGCTGACATCATTGAACATATATATATATGTGTGTGTGTATATATATAAGGGTATGGTGTCAGACTCTGCTATTGTCAAACTATACCCATTAAATGAATAGCAATATTTCATCGTTATGATGCAAGTTATACGACCTTTTATTGGTTCCTCACTTTCAAATGTGACAGATTGAAGCTAATGGATATCTTTAATAATTGGCTAAACATTGGAAAGTCCAATTTTGACATTTATAGGTCAAACCTTTAATGAGAAGTTTTTCAGAAATGCTACTACTTCGACAGAAAACTACAAATGAGTACTTAAGCACATATGTCAAGTCTTCATTTGTAGAACAATAATGGTGAACAATCATTGCAATGCTAAGCAATCTTTTAGCACAAAAATAATGTTCCAACTTATCATTATATATTAGGATCTAGTAGTCCTTGGTAGGCTATCTAAAGTATAATGGCCAAGTCTACCAGTACGATACAGATTAATAAGCTTGGCTGCAACTATGCTATCAGCATCTCTACATGAATCTGAAGTCAAATTGAAAACTTTTCGCATTGTTGAAAACTGTGTTTCAATCAATTCTTCCATATCCTTCTCATCTTCTATTTTACCTTTGAAAGCTGATCCGTTCAAAAAGAGAGCTCGGCGAACAGCTTCCACCACAAAATCCTATATGACGGTGTGAGAAAAATCACAACGAAAAATGATATATTTCATAGTTAATGCTAGTCAATAGTAAACAATATATAAATGAAAATTAAGGTAAACTGTTTTCTTATACCTGTGTATGATCATTCATAACTTGGTTGTCTCTTTTGTCTAACTCGGGCATATAATCATTTATGGTGGAAAACTTAGCCCATTTCTGGTATTCATTACTGGAATTGAGTATAGAGAGAAAGTACCGAGCAAGATCTAATTGGTCAATTAGATGATCAGAAATAGCTCCTGCAATTAAGATATATAAATACCTGAATAAGAAAATTCACAAGAATCTTATGCAATCTGGGCCTCGCCTCACTTGAGCAAATATAAAATAAAACTTATACCAGTTAAAGCAAATTTAGAAGCAAGTTCAGCATCGACAATCTCGGGAGGCAAAATTCCAGGCGTGTCCAAGATATATATATTAGGATTGCTTCCAATCTGAAATATGAGTCACCATTTCAAGCTATTTTAACTGAAGAAATATGCAAACAAAGAGTATACCTTTAAGCCAGTGATATTTTTTGTCTCCCCCGGATGTGGACTAACAATGGCATGTTTTAACTTTCCTTTCTCTTAAAGATAAATATATCAACTATTAGAGGCGAACAGAAGCACAATGAATAGCACTGTAGAGTGTACTAATGACATAAATTACCTGCAGCGCTAATTCGGCCTATTTGATGCAAGGAATTTGCCAAAGCAGATTTTCCCACATTTGGAATTCCAACGAGTAGAACAGTAGTTGTCAGAGTGTTACTAGAATGTGTGGCTCTTCTTATGTCTCTAACTCTCGCTTGAATGAAGTTTAGAAACTACAAGAGGATGCTTTTAGGAAAAAAGTTGATAGTCTGAGCGTATAACAGAAACATTAAATTTCAACCCTTTACTTATGCAAGGATTAATTTCAGTTGCCTTTGATGTGTATATGCGCAACCAGGTTGAAAGACACCTAAAGTGTACTTTCAATGCGTAAAACATCCTAAATCATTTTATTCATTTAACTATTTCACTATTCAAATAATCTAGTTTATGTAATCATATTTGGCCCATAAATCCTTTATAAAATATAAATAAATAAATAAAGAACAGTTTAAGAAAAAGGTTTCTTGGGTCAACCCACTCTACACCTATTTTAACAAATACTCTTTCACACTACCCAACCAACTGGGTTGGATCAAGTGATTCGAGCCCTTGCCTCTAGAGACAGAGGTCAAGGGTTCGATCCTCACGCCTAGCAAGGCTGGAGGTCTTTTTCTACCTTTGGTAGAACCTTAAAGCAGCCTCTCTACCTTTGGTAGGGTAAGGCTGTCTACATCTCAACCTCTCTCATACATCGTCGAAGACGGTATTGGGACCCAAAACCCGTGGAAGACGACATTGGGGTTACTTTACTCTTTCACACTACCCGTTTTGACCCATTACGCAACCCACCCATCTTGCAACCTCAACAAAACATAAATATTCAAATGACAATTAAAGAATGAATTTGTACTTACTTACCTCCTTGATATTGTCCTTGTTATGTGAATTGATAGCATAAGGTATGTAATTTTGCTCCATAAAGTAAGTCATCCATTCCTAAAATTATAAATAAAGGAAGAGCTTCTGAATACCGGAGTGAGAAATACCACAAAACTGGTTATTAAGTACACATGTTGAAGCACATCAAACAAATAGGGTATTCGTAATTTCCATACTCAGCATCAATATCTGAAGTTCTGAACAATTAAGTTAATCATGATGAAGTATTCTTCTATTATTTGGAGCAATAGGAAGGTCGCTGAAAAGTTAGGTTATTATATGGAATCTTGATTGTTTAGTTGTCCAGTGACAACAATTTAAAAACGGCAGCAAAATTGTGCTATTTGAGTTTGCAACAGCCAAAAATAATATTCATTTTTACAAGGAGTTCAATTACTTTTCATTTTTAACAGTCGCCAGTGCTTACTTTATGTCACTTGAAGATTCTTTCATTTTCAATGATTTTTCCATTACTCATAACAAAACCTAAGTATGACCAATACGACACAAGCTTTCTATGACGAAATGGGAGACACAGGCCTAACGAGTTGCTGGGTTCCCAATTCACAATTGTGGGACTTGGGGTGCTCAAAAGAAATAACAGGTGTTTTTTGGGAACTTAAAGGCAAAAGCTCTAGGAATTAGTAAGCATGGGGGCTGCGATCTATGTATATGTGATGGCCAAGAGGGTTGGACTGTTAATTTAGTAACATAATAAAAAAAACAACTAACACTGCAGGATATCCTATTGACCAACCGCTTATCTTAGCTTAACCTCAGAACATACTGCACCGGCTAACACTGCAGGAAATCCTGTTGACCCTGGTGACTCAGAGGAGATTGAAGACCTACTGCCCAGTTCATTTGTGCAAATACTACTTAGACTAGCGAATTAATGCCATTTTATTCTTAGACTCCTATATGGTTAATGCTTTTCTTTTGTGTAGCTGAGGCCTACTTTTACCGGGGCCCAAGCGTGCATGCCTTATGTAGCCGACTTGGGTATTCTGCCAAGTTGCCCAAACCTCATTTGACTTCATACAAATTACCGGGTGAAACCCTTTACCCAAATTATTTTGGGCTGAGTGACCCCCGTATTTGTTCACTGGCGCCACCATTGTGTCTGTCCCATGCTAATCAAAGTGGGTCGTTGATTGGGCCTCTGTACGTGTTGATGTTGCTGTCTTGTTATGGTGCCCAGTGGATCATTGGTTTAACTCATGGGCTAGATTTGACATTACTCTCACTGTTGAGACTTGAGGCTCGGATCAATGTTGAATTAAATAGCAGCAAGTTTGGTTTAGGATGCATGGTTTTCTTAACACTTAACTGAACATAAATTTCAAATTGCTATTAAAGAGGCTGAAAATTAGCTTTAAATTCCCTAATTCTGGGCTTGTTATGCATCAAGTTGGTTGCTGATATCACTACTTGTTCAGATTCACTAATTTACTTCAGAAGTATATTTCTTATTAGTAAATTAATATGCCGATTAATCATATTGCAAAAAAGATAATAACTGATACAGAACCCAATCATTTAACTGACTAATAATCGTAATGGTATTATCCAAAATGCAATCAAAGAAAACAACCAAGTCTTTTGGAAGAACATATCACCTTAGTTTTCGAGTGATCAGCAAGATCCATTTTGTTCAGCACAATAATGTTCCTTGACGAAGACGGAAAGTATCTCAACTGTCCATATTCAGATGATATCGGCATCTGTAAGAAACACATGTTTATGTATAGAACCATACAAGTTAAATAAGAGTTAGCAAATAAAGCAATCAAACATTTAGCAAGTCAAAAGGAGCAGTCCAAGGTAGTTCTGTGAGACATTTTATCAAACAGTTGGCATACATAACGGAACGGAACGTACCCTTGCGTCTCGGACTTCGAGGACAATATCGACAAGAGGGATTCGATGAAAAATGGCACGAGATGCGGCACGCATGTGATGGTTGTACCACCAGCTTGAGGATTTGGCATCTGATATTTTCTTAACCGAATTACCTAAATTTTGAACTAAAACACCCCTTCCCGCCATTTTTATATGTGATTATTTATCTATATATATATATATATTAATGCTAAATATTGTTATAAAAATATATATAACACTAAATATTGTTATAAAAATATATATAACATATATATATATAAAGTATGTTAGCATGACAATTTTATTGCTTAAAATCTTAAATTGTTAAATGCATAAGGGCCGATTGCGTGGATTTAATAGATATGTTCAATATATAAAACAGGGCCTTAAACATGTCCTTAAAAGTTTGTCCATAAAGAACATCTAAAAACAGTTTTTTAATGAAACATAAAATATTTAACCAGTTTAGTTTAATGATGCAGATGAACTCCTTCGAAATTAAAGTTAAAAACAACTGTAAAGTTAAAACTAAAGATCAAGATTATCTTTAGAACATTTTCGTCCCTCATTTTATATGATGTACCTAATGACTCAATAATAGGGTGATCATGGGTCCATGTTTCACACTTTCACATATAACCATAAGTTATAATTTCATAATGGGCTAAAGTTTTTTTCCACATATAATAAAATTAATAGAGATGATTAAATGGGATAGTAGCCTATAAGTAATCTTAATTTACCTTTATTAAAAAACCTCCTTTCCATACTTCATATGGCTTTTTAAATTTGGGAAAATTTCATATATATCCCATTTTAAAGACATAATTACATATATGCCTTAGGTGTAAGTTTTTAATGCATAAATACAATGCTTTTAAAACATGCCTTAGACATATATGTAATTATGTCTTTAAAATAGGACATATATGAAAATCTCCCTTTAAATTTTATATTATAGGTTTGGACTTCAAACTGTATAGTTTGTAGGCTTGGACTTAAATTAAATATATACAAAGTTGGATTTAATTGGCCCCTGACCTGGTATGGGCCTGCTCAAGCGAGCAGCTTGCAAAGTTGCAAACTTGTATTTATACATAACTGGGCTTAAAATATTTGACGTTTTTATAATTCTATATCATTTAAATTTATATTACAAAACATTAAAAAGATGTTTAAAAATTTGATTTTTTTAAGTACATACGAACAAAAAGTTTTATCCTTGTAGTTAATACTCTAATCAAATTTTATGTAAAATTTATTACCCAAAACAAAATTCTAATATACTAATAAAAATTAAAAAGTCAGGATTGTAAAGTTAAATAAAAAAAAATTAGATCAACTTCGTATAATAAATTCATAATATCTCTAAATTCCTTCTTTTACCCAACTATCATGAACATTGGATGTCACCACCTTTAATCTTTTAACTATGTGTCCTTCCTAAACAATTTGAAACATCCGTGCATTTCAGGAAAACACTTCTAGTAAAATGGCGACTATTTGATTTAAACAACTTATTACCTAACAAATGGGTGGTAAGTTGGTAACACAAAATTTGATATATTTATTACAACTGTGCATTAAACACTTAGTATGTTATATAACTTAATTATATTGTGTGGTAAACTTATTGATCTTTGTATTATTAACATCACCGCTTTAAACAAAAACCTAAAAGGAACAAAGCTAGTATCATGTAACTAACGAATGTGTTTATTTCTCTTAATAATTGATTCATGGATAAAAAGTAATGCCGAATTTACTTGTTACGAGAACATAGTTGAAAACAAAAGAAATGATATAGTTACTAACAAAATATACAAATCTATGTGGACCAATAAAAAATAGAGAGTGGATCAAGAAAAAGAAAAAAATATATAACTTTATTGGTGGTTATTGATGACACTTATGTTTATAAGTTTTGTTAGCAAATATTTGTTTGTGAGTGTAGCATTGCTCAACAAACTATTTAAGGTCTTATTTCTTTCCTACTTAATAAACTTAATAATTAAGAACTTAATCATTCAGTCAAATTTCATGTTTCCTTTTTGACTTGATACACAAAAATAACCGTCAATTACTTATATTTTACTTAATATATACAGACATTCTTAATGCATTCAGTCACTTAATACACTCAGTACTTAATAACATAATACACTCAGTACTTAATAACAGGAAAAAAAAAACGAGGCCTAAGACACCATAATATCTAAAAAAGCCCTTTCATTTTAATTATATGCTTTGGGCTTTCTGGTCTACTAAAAAAATAAACGGCCACATGCATTGATGGATCTGATGCATATATCTTTTTCTTTCAAAGAAATACGAGTACCTAAATAGCGATTAATCAACACTCTAAACGGATTTGGATCAATTAACCCTTTGTTAGTGTGCTACACTGCTTACTTTCGACATTACCAAACTAAACGCTTCTCTACTTTCAGTGTTGAATAATGGGAAACCCGTGCAAAGCGGTGTCCGGTGTGATGGTAGTGGTGTGGTGATAGTGACGACAACGACTGAAATTGAAGGTGACGATTAGTATAGGTTATTAGTGTATAAATTGGGTAAAGTAAATATTTTAGGAGTTGATAGATAAATTTATAGATTTTTTTCATTAAGGATATTTTTTAGATAAAACTTAAACAAGTAGCTGGAGTAGTACAAGTCATATGCAATTTAGACATTTCTGTTACAGCTTGTACTAAAAATGGGAGAGGAGGGATGGTTTGCTTTATTATATATACATGAGTAAAACAGGCGACGGGCGGTGTGGCGGCGACGGGTGGCGGTAGCTGTATAGTTTTTAATGTAAAGGTAAACGGTGTAATAGAGATGGTGGCAGCGGCGGCGACGGTTGACTATAGCTGTATGGTTATTAATGTAAAGGTGATTGATGTAATAAAAGGTAGTGTATTTCTATTTTAAAGACCAATATAATATTTATTGAGCATATTTTTTAATTTTATTTCTTTGTTGTCGTATTTTTGGTGTCCTATGAGGTCGACTATATATGACTTACAGTTTCGATATTTTCAGCTAAAGAAAAGAAACTAGGATGTCGATTGACATAAAGTATATTATAAAGTAAGTATATATTTATTTTTATTTTTAATTATGAAATTATTAAGAATTGTTGTATGATAAGTACTTAAACGGCTGCTTTAAGGTCTATGTTGCACAATGTTGACTAACAAGTGAAAAAGATACTTTGTCAAAATTAAGCTGGTAAATGTAATAAGATTTAGTGGGGTTGTCTACTTAACTTTTTGATCTTTCAATGAATACTCAGTAGCTTTTGTATTATGTTTCTTTGATATGTATGTTTACTTTTCCTGTGATTAAAACACCATTGGGTCATTATCCTCATATAATTCCTTGTGCTTATTAATTTGCTCGCATGACAAAAGCATTTTTAAAGGAGATGATATTCATACAACAGAATTTCATCATCTACAACAAATGTATAAATTATAATGCACAAAATACAACTTAAGAAAAAAGGTATTGTTGTAAATGTCTAATTTTTAATATCATTTCTCCATTTTTATTGGAGTTTATAACAATCAGAAACGGTTTTGGTTGTCTAGATGAGTTATATGTTGTTCCAAGTGCAAGAAGATGTGAAGTAGTGGTGGAAGAGTAATTTGAAGGCGATGATGGTGAATCAGATGAAAAAAAATATGTTAAAAGATTGGTTGTTCATGATGGTGATATGGTGAATTATGAAGATGATTGTGGTTGAATTTGGATATGTGAAATCGTTGTGGCTTGAATGATTAATAAAAGTATCAATATTTTATGAAGTTTTTGAGGATGAAGACACAATAATAGAAGATTTAAAAAAACAGCCATTACCTTGATACTTTCTTCGGGCTTCTTTAAACGTAAGTATTAGTAGAACAAAATTTTTATTTTATGTTATTTATTAAACCAATCCAGCTATTAAACATTTATAAAACTATATTTATAAAGAAACGAACCGAAATCACGACTTGCCACTCGCCGGCACGGCGACCTTGGAGACCATCTAAAATATAACAAAAATTATTAACTCTTTATGTAAGTTTGGCAACCATTCATTAAATTCTCAAAATTATACAAATTTCATAAAGGTGACTCAATTAAATATCGGAAGGATACATACTCTAAACATCTTTTATAAACCATTGCATAAGTTCAAATTAATGAAACTACGAATTAATGTTTACTTCAACACTTGTTAATGAGATAAATCTTGAGTTTATACTGTGCATATTTTGTTATAATATAATAATAGAAATCTTTGTATCCTCTATATAGTCATGTGTTTTTAGTTTATTAAGAATTTCACGTTTTTCGATCTTTATATAGTTATAAGATCAGATTAAACGAATGAATGAATATATGTTAGTTCGAGTGTTCAACACTAGCATCATTTTCTGACTTTATCATAGAAAGTGGCAAGCATTATTATGATTTCATTGCCTAGTAAATACTTTAATCTTTTAATGAAAGTTCCTAGTAGTTATCCACCAGCAGTCAGCCAATGATTTTGACTGAATATTTACAACTTGACGATAGCGATTTTGTTTTTGGTACTTTCTAGTGATAGTGAGCTGCTGATAAGCAGCCAGCCATAAGAAACTCACAATTAAACTCTTGATATTCATTTGTGCTTATTACCCAATGTATCAATATTCTCTTATAACGTAAAAGAATAAAATACTTATGATTTACTTTACACCGTTTATCTTTATAAGTGATATTTCAATTTATTTAACAAAATAATTTATAAAATCTATCTTTCTAACTTAAAAAATAACTACATAGATTAATTCACTTTATAAGAATCACCTTTACAACAATATCCTATACTACTCGTCATTGTCCACGACGTCATCGCCTATCGTCGCTGTCCACCATCAGTCGCCTCCGCCGTCACTTTATATTTGAACAATTCTTGTCTTATGTAATTTAAACATAGTAAAGATAGATAACCTTTTCTTTTAACTCTATTAATGTAAATATTATTTTTATGTTATCTCGATCTTATATTTAATCAAAAAGCCTCCATTGCCTTCATAATATCAAACACTCAGGTAAGAAAGAAGGCTTGTTAAGACCCTATTTAACTTCTCACTCATGTATGAATGGGACTAAAAAGTCCAAATTCGATGAAAAATTCTAACATCAGGAAATTTTGATTTCGGATCGAAAAGAGGTTCAAGAGGCACGGGATGGATTTTGGACAATTAATATTTTAACCGGGTTGGTACTAGGAAGGGACTTTTAATATGGTGAGACCTTTTGAAAAGAAGTGTCATCCATTTGATTTTATTAAACCACTGTTAGAATTAACGGACAGGTGAAAAATGGTAAAATCTGAATAACATGTAAAGGGCAAAATCTGAATCTCAAATCTCAATAACATAATAAAACATGTCCACACTCATTCAGTCATTCAGGCGAAAAAAACGTAGCTACATTTCAAAATATTTATCCTTTTTACATAATAGCCTTTACTTTTAATGTAAAAAGTTTTTTTAAAAAATTCCAATAAGAAAATAACTTGAAAATTTTGGGGGAACTCGTCCCAATGGAAATGAGCCGTGCTAACTGCTAAGTATGAATCTGACACATTTGAATAAACAAATTTGTAATGGTATCAGATTAATTAACGGATAATGACAAATCAACATAATTTGTTTGCCTAATTAATCAACCTAATAATAGAATAGTGACATGTGGAAAAAACAGAGGGCTGGATTAATAAAGAGAATTAGTGGAATCTACATGTCAAATTTTTAAGGTTTTAAGTTAATTTTTAAGCATATGGATTATGTTGATTAATATTTTTCCTAATTAACGGAAGTATAACTAAAGAGGAAAATAGCAACATGATTCTGCCGCTAATTATCTTTTTGTCTTTTACTTTGTTTTTTACCACCAAACATACACTATAAAACATGATTTTAATAACTTATATTGATGAGATGAAACTTGAAGTATATACCCAAATTAAATTTTAGATATAAATTTTTGATGTTTCACTCGGACTATAGTCATATTACTATACCCATAAGTATGACTAATGTAATTTTAAAAATTTATCATTTATATAGTAAATTATTCGGATTCAGATGATACTTTTGGGTATGATCTGAGTGCAAGTAGTTTGGTTTTGGTCTGAATGAAACTTTAAAAGTATATAAAAAATATATTATTTAAGGTATAATTCAAGTGTCTAATTTATTTTAAATTTACTTGTTTACTTAAGTTAGTAAATGATTTTTTGTAAACTTATGTATGACTATATGAAGGTTCTTACATATTTTTACACATTATTATATAAAAAACTTTTTATAACTTATCTTGGGGATGCTTATAATTATTGTTAGTAAATGATTTTTTGTAAACTTTTTATAACTCGCGCAATGCGACAGCAGAGCGGCGACAACAGGTGATGGTGACATTAACGTGTGGTTATTAATGTAAAGGTAGTTGACGTAAAAGAATAACATAGGTAATGAAAAGTGAAACTTGTGAAATAGGAGATATGTGTGAAAAATTTCTGTTTTATGTAAAGATGTTTTAAGGATTAGGATATATGTGTTAATGTTAGGGGTAAAAAAAATAATTCAAAGTCTGAATTGTTTTAAGAATATAAATGATTTTTCTTTTTAATAGACGAGAGCAAGTACTCGTGCGTTGCGGCGGTGAGATGGTGGGGTGATACCTAGGTTAAAGAGTATGATAGGTTATAGGAGTTGATATGTCATAGAGTATGATAGTCAAATGCCTTAGCCATACGGGCTCCGCCCTCGGATTTTAAAATTTGTCGAAAGTATATCGAATGACATCTCTAATGAAAGAGCATGAAATTTTAAAAACACCCATACAATTTTTATAATTTATCGATTTACGGTTTTTGAAATAAAAGATTTTGAATGAATTGGATGAATAAATGATTTATGGATGGCAGAGACTAAAGATGATTGGTTGAGATTTGATGAGAGAGAAAGGGTATTATAGTTATTTTAGATAAATATAGAATAGATAGAAAGAACATTTTGAAGAAGTACTTAAAATCAATATTGAAAATTCTAAGTTTAATGTTGAAAATATAAATGTGAAAAACCTGTCACAAGAATATGCGGGCCTTTTCTACGACGCTTATAATATATTCTACAGACTGGATTGCGTTGCCAGGTTTTAACTTCGACTTTATCTCATTGTTCGTATTAGATGATTTTTACAATATTTCATATTTTATGTTACGAATTTTGTTCGAACTTCTAAGGTCTCACAAAGATCTAAATAAATTCATATTATAACCTTTAACTTATACTACCAACTTGGATTAGATAACTTTTATTTAGAGATCGACTAACAAATATCGAATACAAAGCGATAAGCTTCTTTCCAGATTGCTTATCTAGTGTTTTCAGAAGATAAAACTGCTTAACATCAACTTCGAAGATATCTCTCTGGATGCACAGTATAGAAGCCCAACTTTTATTATTCTACCATTTTAATTATTTTACGTTAATTAATTAATATTAATTAATATCTATCAATATCTTATCTTAATCTTAATTTTATCTTAATATATACTATAAAACAGTTGAACTAATGACTTATTAACCAATCACATTGTTCGATTTCATTAAATTGACTTTTGATGATGTCATCATTTAGGTAAACTACAAATAAAAAATCCTAATAATCATTATCCAAATATATTATTATATTAGTATTTATATTAATTTGTAGAAAAAATCTCATTAATTTACATATTTTTGTTTTCCATCAATTATTTACATTTTTTAGCTCTGAATACTTAATTTATATTTATTTTTAGCCATCAACTTGAGAGAATTTTTTAAAATTTACAATCATTTAATTAAGTAAAATTTTTTTCAACATATGAAATATTTTATACAAAAAATTATTTCAAAACCTAATAAATTATTAACAAATATTAGATTAGATTTTTATAATTATAAATATTAATATGATTTACGGTGTACGGGTTTATTAACAAATTTATTTTATACTAGGCCTAATACCCATACGATGTACGGATTTATTAACGTATATATCATATGATTTCTTTATGAAAATTTAATTTTATGGCATAATTTATTCAATACATTATTTCACGACGGAACCCTAACAACATCATAAAAATATTAATGATAATATGATTATTAATTTTGTTGTTAATAATGTTATGAACCTAAAGTCAAGATAGTGAAATATGGATCCATTAGTTTATAAAGTTTTGTAATTCTCTTTTCGACTAGATTAAACTTTTAATATATATTTCTTTTAGTAAATGATATTAATTTTTTTTAATTGTAAGCTTATTTGTATCTACTTATTTAAGAATATGGAAGTGATATTCGTACAATTTATTTTGATTTATGTACCACAACCGTGCATACCGGCTTGTACTGTCAGCTATACAATATGTACATTGTGGTACATTAATCAAAGATAGTGGTACGAATATCAATTTCCTTAAAAATAACATGAAAATTTATGTTAAAATAATAATAGAATACAATAAGATACACATATATAAAAATATTTAATCTACAAAACCGATTATATTTTAATATCATTTAGTTTTATAATTGGTTTAAAATACAAAGTGTATATGCCAAATTTAATCTGTCGACTATAAGTATTATAAAAAATAGTTATATGAAATTTTATTAGTAATAAGGTAACTTAAATTAAGAATTTATAAAGGACACATGTCGTATAGAAAATAAGTCAAGTGTTCATCAATAAAAGTCTTAATCCGGTTTTATTATATTGGTAGATATTTTTAACTATAATCTTTAAGGTTTCACCCAGATCTTTTAAGAAAAAATAACATATGCGAGAATTGAATATTCTAACTAATTTTGATTATTAAATAAATATTCTACATTGATTAATTTGAAAATTGATAGATAATCGGGGTTGTTAATCATTTTTACTTCACTCACACAGTCACACAATACCACGTTAAAGTCAAAACTACTTTATCTTTGACCAATTTTGTTCAGTAGTCGATCATCATGCCAGCTCATTTATACCTTTCATTCACATATCAATTAAAGTCTTCATGATGGGGAAATTTGATTTTGAAACTTACTAAAGAAAGGAGAAGTCCCATTGAATCAAGCCATTGGTCTTCTGGTTTTGCTAAACACAACATTTTGAGTTGGGTTGTTGTTATTTAATATTTCAAAACTTCATTACTTAAATTTGTTTTGGGAAACTTTATTACTTAGATATGTAAAATAATGTCCGCGCGTTGCGGCGGCTAGAAGGCGAGGGCAACATAAAAGGGAGACGGTGGAGAAATAGGGTGGCGCGGAGGGTGATAGAAGGTTGATAAGAGCGTGTAATGATTAGAAAGAATGGGGAAAATAGAGTATATAAGAGTTTTATGTTTAAGGGTGTAAGGGGTATTATGAGAATACTGAAAAAAATGCTTAATTTCTTAAAATAGATGTTCAATATGTTTTATAAGGGAGTATAGATATGTAAAATAACTTATTAATCGACGTAATACAGAGTGTAAACCTATATAATTAATAACTTTTAATGTTTTATAATACTATAAAACATTACATTCATAACTATAAATAAAAGAATATGAAAAAGATAAATTAATATTATCTCTTAAATTAAGACAATTAGAACCAAATCTTAATTAGGACAATTAGAATCAAATCTTAATCATTTCATTTTTTTTATCTCCGCAAAATCTCAAACCAAATATCAAACATTTATTTATTTTTTTTCTAATCAAATCTCAACCATTCTTTTTTTTTTCTCACCCTCTCTCCTCCCTCCTTCTTCCTCTCTAGCCACCACCACCTTCACCACCACCATCATCTCCGACCACCACCATGATCCTCCAGCGCCGGCGTCGGCGCAGGCAAAGGCATGGGCAGAGCTCGTATCGTATCAAACCACCACCATCTCTTGAATTGTCGACCATCAAATCCATACGATTCCCATATACGTCCAGTGACAATCCCTTTTAAAACAGATCAGTGCAACACCCGTATCGTATCCACCAGAAAACAGAACTGATTCTCGTCGGAAATGTCTCCGGAGATGTCGCCGTCTTCACCGGAGATGTCGCCGGATTTTGGAAAACGGGATTTGCGATTTGAGGAGAGAGAAAAAAATTTAATGTTCAGATTTGGTCCTAATGGTCCTATTTTAAGAGATGGTCCTAATTTAACCCACCCCTACAAGGATAATGATAAATCAACCTAATATTTTTTTAAAAAACAACTAAATAATAAAATGATTGCATGTTGAAGATTACACAACATTGAGACAATATCTAAAATACAAGTTCTTGTAAGAAGTTGACCAATTACTTATAGGATTACATATTAAGGTTAATTTATAATCTGTTATCCTTTATTAAAATTATGAAAAATGATAATGACAATTACATGCTTATAAACTTGTACATTATATATTAAAAATGACTTCTTTGATTTTTCTAACAGCAAGGTACAAAATTTAATGCACCCAATTAATTCTTACTGACAACCCTAAAGGTTGTCATTAACAAAAATCTAAAATTATAAATGTTATTAAGTACTTTAACTTCTTTGAGATTATTTTTTTAACCCATACTACAAATCTATTACATTTGCCCGGTAAGTCAACTTTTGTTTGTTTTTTTTTTCCAAGAAAAAGTGGTCTACCTTATTGGTTTATAATATTTTGAGTTAATTGTAAAATTGGTCTTGTGGTTTACACACTTTAGCAATGAGGATCCCTATTTAAGTATCGTTGTAATAGGGGTCCCTGTTTTCAGAATTCTTTGCAAGATTGGTCCCTTTTTAACAGGACTGTTAGTGGGTGTCGTCAAGTCTTAACAGAAGGGATCATCATTGCTAGTAAACTCAAGAAGGACCCCTATTACTAAAATGAAAAAACCATAAGGACCAATCTTGCAACTAACAACTTGATAGCTTTTTTGATTTAATTCAAGATATTGCAACATACAATTGTTAGTGCGTCAGATCTCTAAGTATACTTTTGAACTTTTCTATAATAAAAGAATGAAAATTAATAAATATTTAAGTTAAATATCTATACTATATATAAAGCAGATTTACTCTAGAATTACAACATTGAACTTAAATTTTCAATATTAATTTTAAGTCCTTTTCCAAAATGCCCCTCCTATCTATTCAATATTTACCTAAAATAACTATAATACCCTTTATCTTTTGTCACACCCCACCTTAGACGGAATCGTAGCATATGACGAAAAGACATAACATAGCACATGGAATTTATAATAGAGTTATACTAAATGAAATCCATAAATGTAATTCTCATAAGCGTGATAAGACGAGGCAACACGCCCAACAAATAGCAAATGATGTAGCAAATAGCAAATAGAATTCAATGTTCAAATGCAACTAGGAGTCTATGAAGGATCTCTTTATTAGTCTTCTTAAAGTCCTTATGCTCAATCTCCTTAAGCATTGTTATTCCTGAAAATGAATGCTCGAAAATGTCAACATAATGTTGGTGAGTTCGTAGGTTTAAAGTAATACAAATGTGTTTGATATGATATATGGAGTATGGACAATAGTGTAAATATAAACATGTAGTAGCATGTATGCATACCAATACTGATCAATGCCATCATAGTTATCCAACAACTCAATCACATCACTTGCCAACAACTCAATCACACATTGTTATACAAACAAACTACCAGCTAGAGTATAAAGTTGGTTAATAGTTATCAAATAGTCTTCAATAGATATCGACAAACATCTATTGCCGTAAATAGTCTTCAATAGATATCGACAGACATCTATTGCATCATAGGAATCAACACAAGCAAGCTAATATACACATTTCATAATTACACGTATATGTCCAATAAAACAAACTAGTTTTGGCACAGCTAGTAAAAGAAATAAAAGTGTTTTGAGCATCATTTTCCCCCAAAGAAATAATATAAAAAGGGTCCACGAAACTCACCTCAACAAGCAAGTAGTTGTGCAAAGTCCAACAAGGTCACTAGAATCTACACAACATATATATGAACAAGTTACAATGATGGACATGGTCAATAACCGTCCATTGTAACGTGTATTTGATGATATACATATATGACTACTTTCAAAGTATTCACAACTGATTTTTCATGTATTATTAAGTTACAAGTCACATAATTTAATATAGTGTATTTGTTTTAATGATGTACCATTGGTTTCTACAAGTTCATATTCACTGAAATTTTTGGTAACTTTATCAATTTTTATTCTGGACCACACAAACTAACCAGGACCTTAATTTTTACCACTGTAACTTTTATATGTTAGATACTTACATGAATTTTTACAGAATTTATTTTGTACATTAACTATTTTTAAAAATTCGATATTTATAAACTAGTCAGAAAAGTTACTGTTTGCGCACAGAAAAGTTTTATAAAAGTCAAAGACCTTCAAAGCTTCAAAAAAATCCATTATTTTTTCTATCAACTCTTAACATCTTAAACATGTTCCTGGAAAAGCATAAACTTCCAGTTCTTAAAATCGACCAAGATATGACTATTTGAAGTCGACCCAAATCTGTTCGGAAAACTCATATTTGTGCAGTTTTCTTATAAAATTCTTTTGATGAACTTAAACTTCATATTTTGACACGAAACCAATTCCACCAGAAACTACACTTCTTGAACTTATTTTTAGACACCAAAAACGTGGCTTAACCATCTTCCATGACCAAGATATGACATTTCCAAGTTAACAAAATGAATCTGTCCAGATTCTGAAATAACTCAACTTACTGTTTTAAAGACTACTACACTAAATATTCATATATAAACTTTCAAATCTTTCCAACACCTATTTAAATATGTTATTATGATTTCCATGTCTTCATAATTGGATTTTCTTAGAGTACATTAATTATTACGCTACAATTAATACGTAAACTTTTAAGATTAATGTGTTCTATACTTCAAGCTTTTGATTTAACCTTGAAAGTCTTTTATTAGTTCTTGTAAATTTTGCCATAATATATATTAATCAAATAGGTTACTTATAACAAAAGATCAATAAGTACTAATATATATATATATATATATATATATATATATAAAGAAAAGATAAGTAATTTACCCCAAGATTGATGATCACTCCTTAAAGTACTTTTACAAAATAAAATATAACTCTATAAGTATTTTTATTATAAATTGTATTTTGATCAAGACCTCATAAAAAAAAAAGTAGTAGCCTTACCAACAATTTCTTTGACAAAGTGATAATTAAAATCTAGCTTTTGATAATGGTATATGGGTCGACGGCAAGGAGAAGGAAAAGAGATTTGCACTTAATCTTTCTCTTTTCTTTTTTGTTTGGCCGTATATTTCCAAAGAGAACAAAAGGGTTTTATATTATTACTTGGAATTTGTTAAGTGTTTATGTACAATTAGGACTTAGATGTTATCATAAATTAAATTTGAATGGGATATGAATCTTTTTTTTGGTGGCCGAACTAAGCTAATGATCAGGAGGGATATCTAATTTGTGATGTATTATGCAATTTTAAAATAGGATCTTATTAGTCTTAGATTAATTTAATATTCCATAACTTAATAGCTTTAGGTATTATTATTATTAACATTATGATTTTTATATTAATACTATAAACTTTAGCTTACCATTAAGTAAAGTAGTGTATAGAGATTTAACAATATCTCAGATCGACTACACGTTTACAGATAACCGGGAATAATTATAACCGTTTAAGTTTTAAAAAAAATAGAGTGACTAAATCCTAAACTATTAGAATTCAAGTAATAGGAATCTCATAGTGGATTGATCACAACATCTCTGCGTATGTTATACTATGTAGGCAAATTGACTAGTCAAGATATCTAGAATTCAAGTTAAAGACTATAATAAATTATCCGTTTTGGTGACGGATGTCACATCTCTCCTCAAATCTCAACCAATCATTTTTTTCTCTCTTCTATAAATCATTTTATCCTTCTAATTCATTCAAATCTTTTTTATCTCAAAAACTGTATATCGATAAATTATAAAAAACTATACGGGTGTTCTTAAAATTTCATGTTCTTTCATTAGAGTAGTCATTCAATATACTTTTAACGAATTTTTAAATCCGAGGGTGGAGCCCGTATGGCTAAAGGCGGAGACCGTCAGGTAGTTTACCCTATCACCCCCACCGCCACCGCCATTACATCATCACCCCGTCATCGATCACCTCCATCACCCCACAACGCACGGGTACCGTTCTCGTAACTATTAACATACTTTAGCTTTTCATGATTATTGACAATTAAACTATTAAAAGCATATTTATACAAAAATATTTTAAAATTTGTAAATGCTTCAATTGTCGATGATAATCAAATCTACATAATAACTTATTTATTTTAACATCTTAAAATAACAAATTGTATTACTCGATATATAAAAAACATATTAAAAAGTTTGTTATGATCTATATTAAAATAAACTATATATTTATTAATTAATATTTATTAATCCACCAACTCCATAGATGTTTAACATATTACATAGGGAACTAAAAAATCATATATGGTAATTATATTTTTTGAATAGGTTTACTTTTTGGTAATATCAAATTTCAAACATACAACATCTAATTTCGTAACTATAAATAATTATAAAAGTTTATATATCAATTATTTTTCAAAGTAAAAAAGATTATACAAGGTACATCTCCATTATTAAAATTTTTGAGTATACATAAGTTTACTAATTAGGGATCTGACACACTGACAATTGTATGTTGCAATCTCTTGAGTTAAATCAAAAAAGATATCAAGTTGTTAATTGCAAGATTGGTCCATATGGTTTTTCTATTTAAGTAACGGGGGTCCTTTCTAAGTTTACTATCAAAGATGGTCCCTTCTGTTAAGATTTGACGACATTCGCTAACAGTTCTGTTAGAAAGGGACCAATCTTGAAAAATATTCTCAAAACAGGGACCCTCATTGCAACGATACTAAAAAGGGACCCCCATTGCTAAAGTGTGTAAACCACATGAACCAATTTTGCAATTAACTTTAATCTTTTTTGAAAAATTATTATCTGAGAAATTAGCATAACAGGTGTTACATATGATGCGTTTTCTTTTTGTCAATTTCTATCCATTATAAATTTTAGAGTTAATTGCAAAAATGGTCCCTGTGGTTTGTACACTTTTGCAAGGGGGGTCCTTATTTGACTTTCTTCGCAATGGGGGTCCCTATTTTGACTATTTTTCGCAAAAATGGTCCCTTTTGGACGGCTCCGTTAGGAGGAGACGTTAAAGTCATCACGTGATCGGCATGTGCATGGGCAGAAAAGTAATAAACCACTCCACTCAGCCTTTTTCACCCCTTTTTATATACCCAAAACCCTAACTTATAAAACAAAAAAATCAATTACCTCTCTAAAACTCTCTCAAAAATACGATTAACTCAAAAATACGATTTAACTCAAAAATGTCGTGAGTGCTTCGATCGACTGATAAAGAATGGAACGTTGCTTCGATATATGGTGAGTGATTTAGGTTTTCATTTTTTTCAATTATTTATTCAAGTTTTTAATTGACTTTGGATATATAATATATGTATGCGATTGTTTATACTAAATTATACATAAATTTCATTTTTTTTTGTAGTTGGATGCACTACTACTTTTTCTTTGAAAATTCATCATGCTGGGTGGTTCACGACGGTTCCAGGGAGGAAATACATCAATGGTAAGGTCAATTATGTAGACTCCGTAGATGGAGATGAGTTTTCTGTTCTCGAGCTAGAAGCTATGCTTAAAGAAATAGGCTATGCTTAAAAAAATTCCAATGTGGAACCAGATAATAATCTTGATTTTGGCCTGCATGCTTTAGCTAGTGACGAGGATGTTAGGAATTTGATTAGCTTTATTGGAAAATCCAAATCCAAGATTATAGAAGTATACATAGAAAGTTGGAAAACCAATGTGGAGATAACCCCTAGAGTTGTTGTGGATAAGGTACTCGATTGGTTAAGGGAAATAGATGATGCCCTAACACAACCTTATGTGCCTGCAAAAAAGATGGGGGTTCGTAAAAGGAAGTTGTTTACTGAAACACTTCAAGGTGAAACACAAACGGGTATGGGTATTAATGAACTGCAAATTGAAACAACACAGGTTGGGGTAGGTGGAAATGAACCAATTGAATTTGAAACACAGGCTGGGGTGGGTGGAAATGAACCAATTGAAGTTGAAACTGTTACAATTTCACCATATATACCAAAGTAGATTGAAACAACTCCCAGGATATGTACAAATGAGGTGAATGAAATACTTAATGAAGGTGGTGGGAATGAAATGTTTAATGATGATGTATTCACTGATAATTTTGTCAATGTGGGAGTTCAGAAAGACATTGGTCAGGGTAGTAAAGAAATTGGGCAGGGTAGTAAAGAAATTGGGCAGGGTAGTGGGATTTATAAGGGGTATGATGCCAGTCATGAGCATGTAGGTAATACACATATTGATGAGCCTGATGATGAGGAAGGAGACAATGATGGTGAGGATGATGGTGACAGTGATAACAAGAGTGAAGATTATGACTTTGTAGTTGATGATGAGCATAGAATGGATTTTTAAGAGATTGATATGACTGACTTTAGCGATAACATAGATGGTGATGTAGAGTGGATATGATCTAAAGAGAATCCAAAGGAGAAGGAGATAGTTGGTGATCCTGAAAACCTAAATGTTGAGAATCTGGAAAGTGGAACAGATGAGAAAGATGATGCAGTTAGAAAACAAGCCTTGAAAAATTTAAGAAGGGAGCATACCACAAATCCTGAAAAAAAAAAGGCACATTTTTATCTTGGGCAAGTGTTTGGGACCAAGGAAGAAATGAAGGACATGGTTACCATGCATGCAATTGAAAGTAGGAGGCAACTGAAAATTTTAAAAATTGATAAAGCAAGATTCAGGGTGATATGTGAAGATACCATCCCAAAGTTTATTGAGCCCAATGTAGATGGGTTTGAAATGCAAGAGCAGCCCAACAATAGTGGGCCTAAAATGGAAGAGCAGCCCAATGTGGGTAAAAAAAAACAGACATGGACATTTAGAACTTACAAGCAAATCCACAAATGTCGCCAAACAAGAAATTTGAGAAAATGTACTAATGAGTTTTTGGCAAAACAGATTCAAGAGAATTTAAACCCAAAGTCTAAGGTTAAAACAGGCTTTCTTAGAGATCAACTACAAAAAAAAGTTTGAAATAGGAGTCTCCAAACACAAGATCTACAGGGCTTTTGATAAGGCAAAGGCAAGAATAATGAGTGATTACCCACAACAATATGGAATGTTGAAGGACTACATCCTTGAATTACAAGCAAGCAACCCAGACACAACTGTGAAGGTTAACTTTGAACCAAATCATGATCCTAATTGTGAGACAAGACAATTTAGAAGAGTATATGTATGTTTGGGTCCATTGAAGGCTGGGTTTAAAGCAGGGAAGAGAGATCTGTTGGGGTTGGATGGTTCTTTTATGAAGTCTCCTGCTACAGGGATGTTGTTGACTGCAGTAGGTGTAGATCCTAACCATCAAACTGACCCACTTGCTTATGGCATTGTGGAGTCTGAGAACAGATCTTCATGGACTTGGTTGCATGAATGTCTTGGAGCTGATCTAGACTTGAATCACATGTCAAACTTTACATTCATGAGTGATAGGCAAAAGGTAAACAAACTCTGTCTTTTTTAATAAAAACTCTATAATTAATCTTTTAGTTTCATAATGGCATTTAACTTGTATATATGTTTACTATATAGGAATAATACCTACAATTGCACAACTATTTCCATGTGATGAGCATAGGTTTTGTGTGAAACACATTTATGACGATATGAAAGGCTCATTTAGGGGACAAGTTTACAAAGACTTTCTTTGGAAGGCTGCATCAGCACCCACAGTTGCTGAATTTACCAAGGTGATGGATGATTTGAAAAAAAGTCAAAAAAGAAGCTTATGATTGGTTAAAGAAAATACCACCAAGACATTGGACAAAGTCTCATTTTTCTGGTATGACTATTTACTTTATATTTTTTTGTTTCCTAATATGACTACTTTACTTATAACTATGATTGTTTTCTGTCACTTTACTTTGTATGTTTACTTTGTTTTCTGGTATGACTACTTTACTTTGTATTGTTTTCTGTTACTTTAAAGTATATGTATGTTTTCTGTTACTTTACTTTGCAATTCTGTTTTCTGTTATGTGTATAGGAAGGGCAAATTGTGACATACTATTGAATAATATGTGTGAGGTATACAATAGGCAGTTAATTGATGATAGGGAGAAAACAATAATTCTTTGTTTGGAGTTCATTAGAGAGTACAATATGAAGAGACTGGCCAAAGTGCAAAAGGATATTGACAGGAGTTTTGGGCCTTTAACACCAAGGGCTACTGAAGTGTTTGATGAAATCAAGAAAGAAGCTTCAAAGTATAATGTATGAGTTTTCTTTACATATTACAGTCATTTACTCATGTAATAATGTCATGAGAAACAAATACTCTTAATTTAACAACTTTTGTTGTACAGGCAACCTTTAATGGAGATAGCAAGTTTGAAGTAGTTGGTCCATGGATGGATCAACATGTGGTTGATTTAGATAAGAAGACATGTTCATGCAGGAGGTGGGAGTTGACTGGGATGCCATGTAAGCATGTTGTGGCCTTTATATTCAATACTGCAGACAATGAAGGTACCATACAAAGCCCAGAGTCATTTGTTAATCATGTTTATTGGCTGCAAACTTGGAAAAGAATGTATAGTTTTAAGATTAATCCAGTTAGAGGAAGACTGCATTGGCCTAAGTCTAAATGGCTCATAACAATTACACCACCCAAGCATAAGAATCCAATTGGAAGACCTAAGAAGAAGAGAAGGCAGAGTGCTGTTGATCTACAAATAATTAAGGAAGACAGGATATCAAGGGCCGGTGCAAAGCTTAAGTGTGGAATTTGCAAAACTGATGGTCACAACAAGAGAACATGTCCTAAGAAGCCCATAACTTCAAAGAATGGTGGTTCCGGGTGGTGGTAAAAAGACAACTTCAACTTCCCAAGCTAGTGGGTCTCAAGCTGGTGGATCTCAAGCTGCTTCTCAAGCTGCTTCTTCTCAAGCTATTTAGTTTGTCACTTAAACTGTTATGCCACTTAAACATTAGATTGTGTTTTGCTGTTAAAAATGCTGCCTTTTTGATATTATGATTGTGTTAAGCAGCTATCTTTTGGCATGTATTTGCAATACTTCGAATATTATCTTTTGGTATGTAATAGCCAACAATCTTGGAAATTATCTTTTGGTATCTTTTGTGTTCAATTTTAATGCTTTTTTGTGTAAATCTTTGGTAGTTGAGTTTTAATTGCAGGAAATTTGTGTCAATGTTGGTACATTTCCTGCAGAAAATGTTACATATTTCATTCAATTCCTATGCAAAGTTGGTATATTCATTTCCTGTAGAAAATCTGTGTTGGCATATTCATTGCATTTCATTCAATTCCTATGAAAGTTGGTAATGACACAAAACTGCATAAGCCATTCAATTCAATTGCAAGAACTTTTTCAAATGTCAAAGTAATGACATAAAACACCATTTTCCATTGTAATTTAATTCTCAAAACTGCACAAACCAGTCAATTGCCACAACAATGAGTAAACAAAACTACACAAACCATTCTGTTTCCCATAACTTTTGAGTTTGTTACAACACTTACATAATTTTGCAAGCAAATCAACCTAAGAAAATAACCCATACAATAAAAAACACCCAACTTATCACCAACATTTTCTTGTATCTTTTTGCTTGATTTTCATTTGTTAGAGCAATTTCTTCTTGCTTGTTCAAGATTGGCAACAGCCTAGGAATAATTGTAATAGCTCTTGCACACATTGGTGGATCATGCCATGTAATAAACCCACAACTTGATCCCTATTACATGTCAAACTCTTACCTTTGAAAAAATTGAACAAAATTATAAACTTGAACAAAATTAGATGTAAAACTCATATCTTTTTACCACAACAAAAAAACCTTCTTTCGCGATTATTACATGTCCAAGAGGTTCAAATAACAGAAGGAGAACCACATCTGCACATCACCATTCTTTGAATTTGAAGATTTTTATGTTAATTTTTGAATTAGGGTTAGAGGGAGAATATATTTTTAATTGGGGGAAGATAATATGTGTATTTTAGAGTTTATTAGGTATAAAAATGGGTGAAAAAGGCTGAGTGGGGCGGATGGGGTGGTTTATTACTTTTGTGCCCATGCACATGCCGATCACGTGATGACTTTAACGTGTCCTCCTAACGGAGCCGTCCAAAAAGAACCATTTTTGCGAAAAATAGTCAAAATAGGGACCCCCATTGCGAAGAAAGTCAAATAGAGACCCCCCTTGCGAAAGTATACAAACCACAAGGACCATTTTTGCAATTAACTCTAAACTTTAAATTAAAATTTTGAATAAGAATTAAAAGTATTCAATAAATTTCTTTGAGTATTTTTCTTAGAAATACAAATATAACTATGTAAAGTATTATTATAGGATGTTAATATAAATGGAATAAACTAATACGCTGGTACCACTATTGTCGGTGTATCACGCATGCATACGTCTATTTATATATGGCAAAAGACAATCTGAATGTAGGTTTTTATTTACTCAAACTAACCACTTAAAGTTTTAAACCAACAGTTAATAAATGGATTGTTAGATAACTTGGTTTCTTTTCCAATATAAAATGAGTATATGTCAAAAGTTGTTCTAATATATAGATATTAAAAAGTTAACCACTTAATGTTAACCAAGTATGACCAGCATCGTACCTGCGCAATGCGAGGTTGTTTGTGGCAGCGACGGTGTGGTGATGGAGACGACTGTTGGTGGTAGAGGCAGTATTGAGTGGTGTAGATAATAAATGTAAAAATAATTGATGTAAAGTAAGGGTTAATGGAGATATTTTTAAAAAATAAAAAACTGATAGTGTAATATAATCATTAAGGAGATTTTAAATATTTTCCTCCAGTAACTTCTAACATAGGTGCTATTTTTTTCGTGTATAGACTAGCTTTGGTACCCGCATGTTGTAGCGGATACCATTAATGGTTGCAAATGAAAGAAAGAGTGATAGATATTGAGAGAAGGTTGTGTGTGTGTGAATGACTACAAATGAAAAGGGGAGAGTTGTTTTTGTGAGAAAGGATATTTTAGACAATTCACTCTAAGTAACTTTTAATTGGGAGTGTATTTTATTTATTATGTAGTACTCGTATATAGATAAATAAAATACAGATCTACCATAATCAGTGTGTAAACCAGATCTAGCATAATCAGTACTTTGCCACGCATCTAATCGAATTTTACTTATTTGTTTAAAGCATCTTGCTACGTTCCTAGCAAACTCAAATTATTAATTAGAAGTAATATAATAATCTAATCTAAACATGACAATTATTTATTCAATTGTTTAAAGCTATGATCCTAAGAAACTCTGATTATTCATTTGAAATACTATTAGTATCTAATCTAGGAAACTCTGATTATACAACTTAATTTTATATTACAAGTATGGTACCCACGCAATGCGGCGGCGGTAGTGGGTACGACGGTCTAGTATTGTTGGTGACAGTATTATTTATAGTGGTGGCGGTGTCAAGTCTCAAATAGTGTAGGTTGATGTAAAGGTGATAGTGGAATATTTAAAAAGATAAGGGCTTAAAGTGTTAATTACTAAAATAAATGTCAAGGACAATTTTGATAATTCAAAGACAAAAATTACTAAAAATAAAAAAAGACCTTTTACTTTATAAGGGAGTAGAGATAGAGACTAATTAACACATCTTGTCTTGATATTTGATAAAAGAAAATTATACCTTAGTTTACCTAAGTAAATTTTCCTATCTTGGTCTAGTGGTAAAATCTTGATGCCCTAAAATGAAAATGCCTGGATCAACTTTAAATTTTGAGAACAAAACTTATACCCGTTATGGTCATATTTGGAGGTTTATATGCGATGATTTTGAGTTACTTGCAAAGTGTGTATAAATTTTAGTATTAGTACGCTCATCAAACGAGTTAAATACATTAATCATACGCCTGCGGGATACAACGGTGTAGTGGCAACGGCGGTGGTGGCAATGGCAATGGGGGCGATGTAGTTATTAATGTAAAAGCCGTAATATAGTTATTCAAGAATTTTAAGTAAATGTTATAAATTAAGTTCATTAAGTGTATTATGAATACTTTAATTATCTATACTATATACTATAAAACAGATCTTCCCTGTTTACATTTTAAGTTTCAATATTACCTTCCCAAAATGCCCATATATCAATTCTATATTTACCTAACACTCTTTCTCTCTCCTCAAATATCAACCAATCATTTTTTTCTCTCTCCTCCATATATCATTTCTTCCTCCAATTCATTCAAAATCATTTATCTCAAAAACCGTACATCGATAAATTATAAAAATTATATGGGTGTTCTTAAAATTTAATGATCTTTCATTAGAGATGTCATTCGATATACTTTCGACGAATTTTTAAATCCGAGGGCGGAGCCCGTATGGTTAAGGCATTTGGCTATCACACTCTATGACCTATCACCCCACCATCTCACCGCCGCAACGCGCGGGTACTTGCTCTCGTATATTATAAATATTTCAAGTTGAGATATTTAAAACAGAGAATAAAAGGAAAAGATATTTTAAGGTTATCAATTGCTAAGTTAAAAAAAATGAAAGAAACAAATGTTCTATGATGTAGTATGGATATAAATAAATTTATAATGTAGTATAGATATAAATAAATCAACTAAAAAGTGGACTTTCTTATCTTAACAATTAATATAATATTACTATATATATATATATATATATATATATATATATTATATTATATTAATATAATAGTAATACAAGCCAATGGGGTTGGTGACCCATTAGTAACGTATTTGATTTTGGAGGGATCTACCTGGATTTGAGTCTCACTCCCTATAACTTCACTAGAGGGGTACGGGCGACGGCGCAGCGGTGGTGACAGGTGGCAGCGATAGGGGAGGTGGCGGTAACGATGTGGTTACTAATGTAAAGTAATTGATGTAAAATGATATAATGTAATTATTTTAAGAATTGAGATATATATGTTGTCAATAATTAATTAAAAGTATTATGAATATATTATGTGGAAAATTATAAATTAGTGAATAAATAAGAGAAATAGTTTGGTAAATAGAGATTGAAAAATATTTTGAGGGTATTTTGGATAGATATAGTGTGTGGATTGAGAAAAATGTTTATATCTAGAGATATTTTGAATTTTTTAAAGATAAAAAGTCAAAAAAAAAAAAAAACAAATGTAATTTATCCTATAACTAAAAAAGGAGGTTGACTATACACTTGGCCCTACTAAGCCCTTTTTAGGCCTAAAACTCCCTGCTAATTACTCTAGGTGCTCTCTACTTTTTTCTAGATTTTTTTATTTATTAAATAAATAATTATATTTAAAACTATATCATAAATCTTTTCCTATCAAACCAAATCCTTTTAAATTTTAAGAATTCTATATTTAAAACTCTTCTAAGAACTTATTATATACAACCTAAATTTTCATTAATCATTTTCATTTATATCATTCTCTTCTTTATATCTTTAAAAAAAATCACGGTCATATATATTTTCAATAAAAAAAACATACAGTTTTTTTTAATATCACTTTAATTTTATTTTAAGTATTTTGTTTATGTTTGTTCTTTTTATGTTATTGTTATTTTTTTTATATATTTTAATTTAACTTATTGTCAATTGTAGATTGGTTTTGACTTGTTCTTCTTCTACTACAAAATGTTTTATTCTTTTAAATTTATTTTGTTCATGTTTGCTCATTAATTTCTTTTGCTCATTATTTACATCATTTTTTTTAAAAAATTTAAAATATGAAATATATTTTGTTATTTTTTGGATGAAAGAAGACCACGTTGGTTCATGTTGAAAATCTGAACCCAACACATGTTAATTATCATCTAAGACTTCGTGTTATGCATGTATGAACTACGTCGATTTGGAACAACGCAAAGAAAATCAAAACACTTGATATAGTTTTTGTTGATGAGTTGGTATGTATTTTTCTAAACAAATTTTTTTGTTAATTTAATGACTATATTATATTATTGATGGTCTTTGTTTATTTGGATTCTTTTAAGTTTTTATTTAATGTATTTGAATTTTATTTTAACTTTTAACTTTTTTATTTTTGATATTGACATGTTTTGTTATTTATTATTTTGATATTTACTTATAAAAATTACAATATGAAAATTTACATACACAGCTAAAAGCCTAAAATGAACTATAAATATTTTAACGTCATTGTTTTAGTGGAGACAAATATTTTTAATTGTCAATAAATAAATTAAAGCAATGTCATAATGGTTAAAACAGAAACGTGATATAATTGGATACATAAGATAATAGCACCAATTGATCACCAAACTTTGGGTGTCACTTTCACCCTCTTTAAGTTCACCACTATCATGGATCAATTTGTTGTTGTGTGATTAAGCTGTCTTGATGTAGACATTATCTTTGCTTAAAACAATGCAGGTTTTCGCTTTTACCTTTTCTCTTTTATGAGTGATTATGCATATATACGATACATTTACAAATTTTCTGATTAATACAACTTCATATATTAGTAGACATAGAAGCCATGTGTTCCATATAACAAATATAATCAGGACTCAAAAAGATTAAATAACACACGTAAATACATAATTTTAAATTATAATATATGAATGTTGTTTTAATATTGTTCAGTGTAAACAACACAAAATGCCATCAAAGACACATATTCATCAAATTTTTTATTATGTCACAAAATAAATAGGTAATTATTATAGATGGACCGGGCTAGATATGTTCTAATTATATAGAACCGTGAACGTGGTTGGTATATGTACGTCACCAAATAATGGGAGGCCTTTTATTATAGGCGTATTTGTTTTTAACCATTAAGTGACTAAATTAATAAAGTGATCGAATTAATAATGTCTATATAAATTAAATAAATTCAAATATTTTTTATTTGTTTTGTAAAAAAACAAACACCTTTAGTAACTTAATGAATTAAGTATTTTTAATTAAATCATGACTTTTAAATTAAGTATTTAAACAAACAACACCTTAGTGTTTACTAAAAGAATATATCTATACTTCTATACTCCTTATTAAAGATTATACACCCCCCTCAAAATGAAAAGTGTTACCAAAATGTCACATGCGAAATTACCAAAGTGTCCTTAATAAACACCCCACCATGGAAGGGTTTTTATAAATTACTAAATTTGCCCTTAATGAATTAATTTACATCCTAAACTCTTATCTTGCTAATTTACATTTTAAGTCCTTATTTTATAAAATAGTTATATTATCTTAACATCAACTTATACCACTCGACATCAATTGTCGATGTCATCACCACGCGTCACTAACCCCATTATACAGCCGTCGCCGTTACCGCCACCGCATTACGCGGGGACCATGCTCGTTATTCATTGTGTATGTAACTAACTATAACTATAAATCTATCTTATGTAAAGATCTCGTAAGACTATGTCATGTAATAAATTTTCAAATCCTGATTAGAGATATATCTTATGTGAAAAGCATATAAGCCGTCAACTGTAAGTTTTTAATTAACCGAATACATAAATTTTGAAATTTCATTACATGACATAGACATTTGAATAGAATTTTACATAACATATACATTTGATCTTGGTTAATTACATCCATTTATAATAATCTCCTTAATAAACAGTAATACAGTTAGGCATGAAGGTTGTTTCCGTAGCTATTTGCATTTTTTTCACATGCTTTTTTTTTTCTTTGTACATTTCAATGTATAAAGTTTACTATGTTGGCTATATTTTCATTCGTTTTTTTTTTTATATAACTAAGAGATATTTTTTTTCCTAGGTGTTACTTATCTTTTTGTGTCAACTAGACTTTTCGCTTAGGATTACATTTTCCGGTAATTTTAGTGTTCTTTTTAATATATTGAAATTTCAATCTATATTTTTTAGTGTACGTGTGACACTTCATTCACCACGTCATCATTTGCCTACCTGGCGTTCAAATGTGGACATTTATTTTTATAAATTTAAAATATCAGATAAAAAAGCCAAATATAAGAATAGAACTCATGATCTCTAACTTCTAATATTATGTACAAAAATATTTGGTTATTTTTTGTAAACTATATATGGTAGATATTCAATATTAAAACTAATTAAAAGACATTAATAAGATAATTGTCAATCTTTATAATTAATCTCTTTGTATCTAGTTATCTTTGTACGTAGAATATATTTTACTTTAATCTCTCTATATAACAAAGAGAATATATGTTTTTTTAGGTGACATTTTATAGTTTGATGTCACATTGAATTTTAATGAGTTGTCATTTTTTTCATTTAAATTGTTATATTTATGTTGGCATGTATGATCTTGATCATCAATTTTAATTATAATCATCATTCATAATTCTAATCATTAATATTTATTTTTTCTATTTTTATATGAGTACAAAGATATTTATATACATTATCCTATGTTTCTTATTTAATTCAATGATAATTATCTTTTTTCCAAATGAGATTGTTTATTATATAATAAATACATGTAATAAAAAAGATTTATATGATTTATATATAAATATTTATGTTTCATTATTCATGTTTTAACATATTTGTCGTATATCATATATTCATAAACTATAATTTTATTGTTTGAATCAGTCGTAATCTGATAATTTTTTTATATTATCATTAATTATGAATAATAATATAGCTATCAGTTATTGTATTTTTTTTATTTATGTTCTTAGTTAGTTCCACATAACATACTTGTTTAATCTAGCAATTTTTATAATTATTTATATAAAAGTACAATGATTTCATTAATTTTTTTTTCTTTTCTCTCTAATTATTTGTACAATTAATGGTTCATCTCATGCTGGTACATCAATATGTATGAAAAGTTAACACAAGGGTTATACAAATTATTGTTATGTATTAGACTATTACATTGGTATTTCGGTAGCTACCAACTTGGTTTTTTTGGGAGAGAATTCCTTCAAGTTTCCTTACATGACTAGTTATGTTAAAAAAAAAAATCTCAACCCTTGAATTAAATCAAATGGTTAAAATTCAAAGATGATATTTGAATCTTGGTGTTTGAATTTAATCCAAGGATCGAGATGTTCTTAACTTGACTTCTCAAGTTAAAAACAACTTGAGGAAATCTCTTCCCGTTTTTTTCTTTATGTTATTAAGTAAAGCTAATACGTTTTCTTATAGCTTGCTACAACTTAGATGATCATTGTTATATTTATGAAAGAGTTATTAATTTATTACTTCTTTCCCATTAAAAATGTTCTATTTAAATATTAAAAGTCATTATTCTTAAACTTTGGCCTTAAATATTATTTGCTAGCGGACGGCTATTGATGTAGCTCCAATTTAAATAAATTCGGACTTCCCCATAATTTGTTAATAAAAAAATTGATTTAACGTAAAAAAAAAAGTATAGAGAATGATGCAAAAAAAAATAATAAGGATGTTACCATGATGAAAATGTTTAATGACAATTATACAAAAAATTGAAGCTTTAAATTTAAATTGAGAGCGTAACATAGCCCCTGATAAGTATAAAGCCGGCTATGGTCGTCCCTAAGACGAAGTAAAGAGATTCGGCCCAGTGAAACTAAAAGACGATTCGAAACCAAACGATTTGGGTCCTATTAAGTCTCAATACATATTAAGTCTCTAAACTTATAACTCTCAATCACTAAAATAAATGCTCAAACATACTTGAAAATCCATCGTGACTATTAGAGAGGCAGTTTATGTGCTACATATATTCGTTGTAACCAACATTTTTAAAATAAAGGTATTTGGACATTAGTGGGTCTTTTTTCTCCATATTTGGATATTTGAGCCTTTACAGTCCTTTTGTGCGACACAAAACACACACACACATATACACGAATATGTTGCAATAGCAACTTCAGAAACCAAAACAGGACTTATTATATTATTATATTAATGTCTATGTCTAATTGCACACGTAACCACAACAAACTTAGAAAACATAAGATTGCTTGTTTATGATGTAAAAAAACCGGCCTTTTTGGGACTTTTGCGTAAACACACATTCAATGAACTAAGACTGACTCCTGAATCCACCATGAAGGCGCACGAGACAACAACTTGTAACACGTGAACCTAAATTCTTCAACTTTTTGTGTATCTATCTTGCTTTCCATATCTAGCCAGTTGGCTTTTGTTATCTTTTATTTGTTTGTTTCTCAAGTGGGTTTCAAATGTGTTTCTCACTGTAACACACATAATTAAAGACTTAATTAAAAACTGCAATATTACATGCTAAAAAGATTTACTATATCTAAAAAGTTGCCATATTTTACCTTTTCTTGAAAAGCCTTTCTTTATATATCTCTCTATGCACACACATATTTTTAATTAGGGAAATGCTAAATACAGCCCTAAAGGCTGTATTTAACGTGCATAAAAAATCTTGTACCTTCCATATTAAAAGTCCGCCCCCTGATTTTCATGGTAAATGTACAAACAATTTATGTATTTTAAACAGAGACCTAAAAGCTGTATTTAGCAAACCCCAATTAATTAACTTATTGGGCATCACTTTTTCTATTTTTATATAAAATGACTTGTTTCTAAATTACCTCTAACGCATTACGTACATTTGATGCAAGTCACGTTTCAAAGTAGACTTTATTACGTACATTTGATACAAGTCACGTTTCAAAGTAGACTTTATTGTCTTAACCAGACCTATGCTACCGTAACATGCCTCCCAACGGAAAATTCCAATAGACGTCACTCCTAAAATTTGAACCGGTAGAACCGATGTATATATCACTTGATCTAGTTCATTATCTTATTATTGAGCATTACCTAATTATGCACATATGCACACTCAATTATTATATATAAAAAAAATATCTCAATTATTTTTGAGGATTTTCATGAGACCACACACATCAATTTCACAGCCAACTTTCCTACGTAATCTCCTCTTTCACCAAACTATCTGATTTCCTTGAATATCTGAATCCTTCCAAAATTATTCATCTCTATATATACTCACCCAACCCCCATCACCATTCTATCTAACTCTCTTTTCTCTCTTAGCTAGCTAGCTAGCTTCTTTCTCTCCTTTAACTTCTAAATTGAAATTTGATCATATATATCTACATATATCAATTCATATCATTCAAGAAGAGCTAGCAACAATCTATTAAATATGGCTTGTTTAAACATGCTTAAAATGGTTGGTTTTAGCTTTATTATTCATACACAATCTTTTAATAACTTGTCATTTTCTTTTTCCCAAAAATGGAAGTTATATAAGTTTCTAGCATGAAAACACGTTCTTTATCAAGTAGTGTACATTAGCACTATAATATATTGAATCCAACACTTTTAGATGGTTGGTTAAATTACTATATATATAAGAAAATTGGGAATGTAGTAGTCTTAGTTTTTTTGTTTATTTTACCTAGCTAACTCGATATTAATTAATCTTCGTTATTGTTGAACTCTAGAGAAAAGTCGACGAGAAGGTGGCTAAAAAGAACGAGGAGTGCACTCTTGATGGATCAGTCGATAGGAAAGGCCAACCAGCTATTCGTGCAAGAACTGGATCATGGTTTGCTGCGATCCTCATACTCGGTATGCTTTGGTGTGTTAAACCGAAAGTTTTCTTAAAATGCAACGAATTCAACACGATAGAAATCAAAATGACAATAAACCTTTTATTGAAATATCTTTATTTTTGTCATGTGTTCACTCTTCCCACATAAATATCATATATGTAGTTCATGGCATGTTCTAACCTATTAATTAAAACCACAAGTACTTTAATTTATATATCACTTTAATATATAAACATGTACATATGCATACCTAACATATGTTTTTGTAACGTGACGTGCCTATGATAACAGTGAACCAAGGGCTAGCCACACTAGCATTTTTCGGAGTAGGTGTGAACTTGGTTCTGTTTCTGACTAGAGTCATGGGTCAAGACAATGCCGAAGCGGCAAACAACGTTAGTAAATGGACCGGAACTGTCTACCTCTTTTCGCTCTTAGGCGCCTTCCTCAGTGATTCATATTGGGGACGTTACAAAACATGTGCCATCTTCCAGGCTATTTTTGTTGTGGTAAGTGCTCAAGAATCTACACTATGAGTCTATGATCACACTCATATATTACAGATTACAGAGACGGTATCAGAAAAAATTTTAATAGAGGGCAAAAATAATAAAGTCCATGGAAAAATATCCATATACTCGCTCGTGTGTATATATATAATTTTATAATATTATATTCTACAAAAATTTGATTGGTTTCTTTTACTATACTCTGCATGGATCTATATATTGCATGCTAAGTTAGAGTTTTATGGGCTGATTTTCTGTTTTAGATCAACCTTCATAAAAGTACACTATATGTTTTCCAATTAATTAATATGGTTAAGTTTATTTTCCAGGGATTAATATCATTATCACTCTCAACATACATATTCTTGGTAAAACCCGAGGGATGCGGCGATGAAAGTACTCCATGTGGGAAGCACTCGAGCTTTGCGATGGCTATGTTTTATGTATCAATATATCTAATTGCTCTTGGAAATGGAGGATATCAACCAAATATAGCCACATTTGGTGCTGACCAGTTTGATGAGGATCACCCAAATGAAGGACATGGGAAAGTGTCATTCTTTAGCTACTTTTACTTGGCACTAAATCTTGGATCACTTTTTTCAAACACTATATTGGGGTATTTTGAAGATAAAGGGGTGTGGGCATTGGGGTTTTGGGCATCTGCGGGTTCTGCAATTGTCGCGTTGATCTTGTTTCTTGTCGGTACACCACGGTATAGACATTTTGAACCCACTGGGAATCCTTTGTCTAGATTTTGCCAAGTTATGGTTGCTTCAATCAGGAAATGGAAAGTTGAGATCCCTTCTGATGGTGATGAGTTATATGAAACTGATGGTAAAGAAAATCCCAATAATGGCAGCAGAAATATTCTTCATACCAATGGATTCAAGTATGTCATTGTTTACTAATTAATTAAACCACTTAAATTAATTACTTAATTATTTAAAATGAACCTTAAAAGGGAATATCATTTAATCTAAATATAAAAATATCAAGTGTTCAGGTTTAGAATATATTATAAATTTTACAAAAAATTTTAATTACAGCCATAAGAGCTGTCATTAACGTGCATACAAATTGTATTTTTCGTATCAAAAGTTCACTTTTAAAGCAATTTATGCACCTAAGTGACAAGGCCCAAACTTTATAAATAATGATTCTTTTTCTTAATAACTTTCCTGCAATATATTAACGATTTTTATGAAACCAGGTTCTTGGACAGAGCGGCCGTCATCACTTCAAAGGAGAACTCGGTTGAGATTAATGATATCGATAACAAAAGCCCATGGCGCCTTTGTACAGTGACCCAAGTCGAAGAAGTAAAATGCATTCTAAGACTCCTTCCAATTTGGCTATGCACAATACTCTATTCCGTAGTATTCACCCAAATGGCGTCTTTGTTTGTCGAACAAGGAGCTGCCATGAAAACAAACATTGCAAACTTCCACATTCCTCCAGCAAGCATGTCAAGCTTTGACATCCTTAGTGTTGCAGCATTTATTTTCATTTACAGACGAGTGCTTGACCCGTTAGTGGCCCGTGTCAAAAAATCACCTTGTCCAAAAGGACTAACCGAGCTTCAAAGAATGGGAGTTGGCCTTGTGATAGCCATATTAGCAATGATAGTAGCAGGCACTGTAGAACACTTCAGATTAAAATATAAGGACAACGATTGCACCAATTGTGAAGGGTCGTCGAGCACTTTGAGTATTTTTTGGCAAGTACCACAATACGTGCTTATTGGAGCTTCAGAGGTTTTTATGTATGTCGGACAACTGGAGTTCTTTAATGGGCAAGCGCCCGACGGGCTAAAAAGCTTTGGAAGCGCGCTATGTATGACATCAATTTCGCTTGGGAACTATGTTAGTAGTCTGCTTGTGACAATTGTGATGAAGATTTCTAAAGGTGACAATATGCCTGGATGGATTCCTGGAAATCTGAACAAGGGTCATTTGGACAACTTTTATTACTTATTAGCTGTTTTGACAAGTGCTGATTTTGTGGTCTACTTGTTAGTGGCAAATTGGTATAAGTACATCAAGTTTGAAGGGAGAAGTGAAAAATTAGAAGGCTGCCAACATGTTTGATATGCAAGTTTGATGTGTTTGGATTGATTATTTTTGTGTAAAATATTAAATTAAAAAGATATTAATAATGTATATTGGTCCCTTTTTTTTCCCCTCATAACTTAATGTGTCAAAATGAAAAAGTTTCTGATTTATGATCTTATTCTTTTTTCCCCCATAATAATGGATAAATTATTATTTTTATTATTGTCCTTGAACATTTACTTAATTCCTCACCATGTTTGTGGAACATAAACGGGTCCTATGTTAAAGATTATCAACCCAAACAAAAACGACATAATAAAATTTTACGGGATAACTTTTAAAAAAACACACCATAAAAAAAATATAATATATAGGTTAAAAAGTAGAACTGTTATCTTCTTGACCTTTGAAAGTTTGAATACTTTGTGCTTGTGTTACTGTTTTATCTATTTAAAAAATATAAAATGGCTTAGATTAAAAATTAACATGAGTTTTTGGTTTACTGGTGTAAAGGAGAGTGGAAGGTTTTGCCCATCTAAATATCATGGATTCATGGGTTCATATTATAAATCAATTAATGATTTTATGACTAAAGTTTTTATAAATAAAAGCACAAAATCACTAATTCTAACCGACTTTGCAAATAGGAAGATGGGAATCTTGGAATTAAACGACAATGTAAGGGGGGAGGGAGTGGTCGCGGGGTGGGTGTTTCCCGCTAGCAGCTCCCCACGGTAAAACCGCCGCTACTAGTTTACTCCATGAGAGAGACTAGCAAATTGGGGGGGGGGGGGGGTGTTCACTGATGGAGGGAAGGAAAGATGACGAGAATTTCCACCTTGTTGTTTTGAATTATTTGCTGGTCTATCAATAGAAAATCGATTAAAAGAGGAATTCTCAACGAAAAAGTGCATTATGAACTGAACGTAAAACTCGTTTTTCATCAAACGGATCATACTCATGTTGTTTTTCACGAATTTTGAATCTCAATAACATTTTTGACCGTGTATGTGTATATGTGAGAAGTAGATAAATGAGTATGTGTATTTGGAATTGGGCATAGTTGTCAGAGACTTGGAGTAACAAACTAGTTCATCCATTTAAAGCCCAATTATGTTAGGGTTGAGCCCATTATTACAAGGCTCCCTCTAAAGGGTAAGAAGTGAAGTATACTCGTATATAACGAGCATAGTACCCGTGCATTACAGCGGAATTTCATAACCACATTTTCGGATGATACACTAATATAATAAAGCAAGAAACAAACCAATATAATATTTATACATGTTAACTATTAGAGAGATTAAAGAGATAGAAGAGATGAATATGAATTTTGTTATGATTTTCCGTTACATTTGAGATGATATTTATACATGAATTTTTAAGATAAATATGAAAAGCTTTGAATACGTTTGACTTATTGATTTTGACTGATTGATTGATTGATTGACTTTGACTATCTGACTTTAACTGATTAACTGTCTTGTGAGAAAGGGGAAAACATTTATTAGGGGAGTTACGAAATAAAAAATATCTAAGGGCAAATAAGATATTTCAAACACAAAATTATTTAACAGGGAAAAATATAAAAAATAAACTAACTTAATAGTGACTACTCTCTAGTCTCTACACAACCGCAACAGCTTCTTAAGACTATCCATATCAGTGAACCAATCCAACCCAATCTTTAATTAAAAAATAATTTCTCTCTTTTCCACCTATACAACCCAACCAAACTCTAATTTTCACTCACATTCACAACTCAACCCAAACTGTTATAATATTATTTAATATATTTTGAAATAGATACGTATTTAATAAAATTTATGTCAAAATGTTCGTAAAAGAAAAATAAAAAATATCATGTCTTTATATTTATATAAAAATTATAAATTACAAAATATTAATGGAAAAAGAACGAAGGTGGAAAACTAAATATAGTAAAAAAAAATATCATCTAATTAAAGAGTGACATGTGGCAAAGGAGAGACTCACGATCGGTTGACCAGCAGATCGTTGTGAACTCTTTTGGCATCTTCTATATCACTATATATACTAGTACTAATATCTGTGCGTGTTGCACGGTCAAATCATAATTGTTTATATATATGTTCCATTTTATTTTTAATAAATATGTATTAATATCCACTACTTGTGACCAATGGTAACAAAAATTACAGTATATAATTAGGAAAAACATAGAAAAAAAGCCATATCAATTTACCTAAATCTAATGAATCTATCATATGCTTTTAGCTGAACGTATAACTTAAAACTTCATAAGGTAAATATGGAAAAATACATTTTCGTTATAAAAAATCAATTCATTAATCCCCTAAACCAATCGAAAAGTTCTACTTCCGTTTATTTTACGTATTTAAAACCCTAAAAAACAGTGATTTTCGAAATTGTTTGAAAAGTGTACCCCTTGAAAATATATATAGGCAATGGGAAGAAGTATTTAATACTTGTACGATGTAGGGATTGACTACATATGCTGCATTATCAATAATTTGTACCAAGTAGATTTTTTGTTTATGTGGTTTGATTAGAAACCTTTTTGGTTTGTATTTAATACTTGTACGATATATGGATTGACTACATATGCTCCATTATCAATAATTTGTACCAACTAAGTAGATTTTTTGTTTATGTGGTTTGATTAGAAACCTTTTTGGTTTGAAAGCTAGGTTTTTAGTTCGCAACTAATAAAATTTCATAATAAGCACATATCAATCTTTTAATTTTAAAAGAAACTTGAAATACAACTAACTTTTAAAGAATAAGTTTTAAATATATATCAATAAACTAAAACATGATTACATGTTAGTATATTAAATATGTGTTTTAATTGTATATCTTTCAAATTATACATACATGCTTATCAAAGTGGAGTAAAAACATAACATACTGAAATTTATGAAAGGTCATACCTTAAACAATTTCATTGTCGAAAATTCCAACCCACCCCAACTTAAGGTGCCTTATTTTTTTCATCATGTAAATTAATGTTTATATTTATAGAGATTCTAGCGTAAAACAATAGCTAACATAATAATATTAATATTAATGTGTTTTAATTGTATATCTTTCAAATTATACATACATGCTTATCAAAGTGGAGTAAAAACATAACATACTGAAATTTATGAAAAGTCATACCTTAAACAATTTCATTGTCGAAAATTCCAACCCACCCCAACTTAAGGTGCCTTATTTTTTCATCATGTAAATTAATGTTTATATTTATAGGGATTCTAACGTAAAACAATAGCTAACATAATAATATTAATATTAATTAGTTAATATATATAATAATAGATAAAGAAAATAAGAGTTTTAATTTGATTTAATTAAGGATACTAAAAAGGACACATGTCGTTCAAAAAATGCGCCACGTGTTGTTAAAAAAATGCTTTATTCCTGTTTTAGTTTATTGGTAGATAGATACGAGTATTAATATAAAACTAGTTTTTTGACCCCAGGCGTTGCCCCATTGTCCAGGATCGCCGTTGCATCATGCAAACATATATACATATAACATTACCTAAAAGTTTGGAAACTAAAAGTTCATTATAAGGGGTTGAAAATAAAAAAATAGGTGGCTAAAACCAAGAGTTTGGTGATAAAAGTTAGAAGCATTAAAATAAGAGATAGAAAGTAAAAAAAAAATAAAATTGATGATTAAAGTTAAAAACCTAAAGTTAATTGGTAAAAATTAAGAACTTTAAAAGTAACTATACTTAAGTTTGTATATAAAAAGTTAAATTAAAATTAAAAAACCCAAAAGCTAAGTGGTAAAAATAAGTTGAAATTTAAAAGTAAATTATACTTGTATACAAAAAGTTAGACTAAAGTTAAGTGGTAAAAATAATAAACTCTAAAATTATACAACCTTAGAAAGTTTTATTATAGAAAAAGAAAAAAAAAAAACCTGACGTCAGTGTGATTAAAAGAATAAAAAGCTAAGGCACGCAAACCCGTAGTATATACGAGGTTTGTCACCCGAGCGTTGCTCCGGGAGACGTTACATATATTGTGTGAGGTTACCTGTAAAAAGTATAATTTGTTCCCAAAATAACCTATGTTCACATGTTCACCTCTATAACATAAAATGTCATTGTTCATAAACGGCATATACCTTTGAGGTTGGTTGAACGTCCTAGCCAAATACGACTCTTAAATAATTAAATTAGGCGGCCGATAACAATATTAAGTTAAAACAAATGTTATATACTCCTACGCCCGTTAGAGAAAATGGACATGATTTGGAGAACATTTTGTTACTCCCGTTAAACACTCAAATAACATTTAACAATTGTCAACGACCGTTAGACAAAGGATGTAACTCCCTATTAGAGAAAAGAACCTGATTTACATCAGTTTTTTCAACTCCCGTCAAACACCCAAATAGTAATGATTGTTAGAGCTTTTGTAATATTTTTTAATGACATAGACCATTATTGCAAGAGTTTTAACGAAAGGGGTTAATGTTGCAAAAATAATTTTTATGACAGGGACCATTATTGCAAGAGTTTTAATGAAAGGGGTTAATATTGAAACAAAAACAAAAGAGTTAAATATTTGTAGCACACGTCTTTTCGTACACTTAGTTTTCATATATATATAGTAATAGTAATAATTGGACAATCCACCGATAATGCTAGGCTTACTGCTCCGTACAAAACCCTAATTTTCGTAATCCGTACAAAACTCTCAAGGGTAATATATATATATATATATACACGACATAAAAATAAACAACTATCGAAATTTTCGTAATCTCTACACTGCAGCAGCTTCTTCTCCTCCTCCCCATCAAAAACGCTAGTTTTTTCTGCTTGAATAAATTCCCAAAAAAAGAAAAAAAACCTACAGAATCATGGTTGACGTCATGTCGATGGAAGCTGCTCGTTTAAACATCGATCTGTCTTCAGTTGATTGGGATTCCATTCAACTGCCTCCCGGTGAAGATTTTGGCATCAAAAGGTATATTTTTTTATATCTAGTTATATTTTGTATCAAAAAAGAATAGATAATATATATATATATATGTGTCGCGTAAGATGTTTATACGGATATGAAAAAAGAACAGTAGCTGATGCTTTATGTGTATGTACGTGAGTGTGTGTATTTTTTTTTTACTTTCTGAGTTGGGGTTTTTGTTGTGAGTTGTATTTTAGTATATACAGTATATATGTATGTATGCATTTGGTTGTGAGCATATTTGTGTAAATCTTGGTTTTAAGCGCTAGGCAAAAGCCTTAGGCGCAGGGTGTACTTTTGGGCCTTTTTTGTGAGCCTAGGCGCTAAAAAGTGTGAGCTTTTTGTCCACAAGAGGATTTTTTTAATAAACATAACTATTTTTTTTTTCTTACCTCGTCTTTCTCAACAAGATTGATCTCTCCTTTCTTTTTCCTCAACAAGAACAATAATCTTTTGAAAATTTTTTTATAAATACCAAATTTGATCAAAGCTGGACTTAAACGAGTATCTTACTGATGTTGTTTTGGTATTTTATATGTTATAAATACTATATAAATAATTTATAAAATTTCTTCATAAGTGTGCGCCTTGCGTACGAAAAGCTCCCCGCTTTTGCGCTTCCGAAATGGGCCCTATTGCTTTTGTGCGCCTATCCCTTTTAAAACCAAGGAGTATATATATACATGTGTTAATGGAGTATATAGTTGCTTAGGGGTGTTGTAGTTGAATGTGTATGTATATATTTATATATACATGATATTTCATATGACCAAGTGTGAATCTTGTTTCTACCTAAAAAAGAGAAGAGTGTGATTATGTTGTATTTTAATCAGAAACTTAGATGTGTTTTGTGTGTTTGTATTTTAGTGACGATGAGGATCTTAAGGAGGAGGATTCACTGGAATTCGATGCTGGATTTGGAAGTATAATTATTGTGGATAACTTGCCAGTCGTGCCTAAAGAGAAATTTGAGAAGTTTGAAGGCGGTGTGGTACGTAATATCTACAGTCAGATTGGTGTAATAAAAGAAAATGGTCTTTGGATGCCTGTTGAAGAAGACACTGGCAAAACCCGGGGCTATTGTTTCATTGAGTACAACACCCCTCAGGTACCCTGGTCTTCTTTCTCGTTGCTAGGATTTGTTGTGCTTGTTTCTAACCAATCTGTGAATAGTTTCAATATTCTTAACATTCTGTGGTTGTGCTTTGCTGTAGGAAGCTGAGCTTGCTAAGGAGAAGACCAATGGATACAAGCTAGGCAGAGCTCACATCTTTGCTGTCAATATGTTTGACGAAATCGATAAATTCATGAATGTACCAGATGAGTGGGCCCCTCCAGAAATTAAGCCTTATGTACCAGGGGTAAGTATTTGGGTTAGCTTATAACTTTATGCCTTGAATATCATGTCCTATTTTCCAAGTTTTTGTTGCTTTTCTGATTTTAAATGCTCTTTATGAAATACCTGTACTCGAATACTTCCTTTTAGCAACTTTTTAGAACTAGGTAAATGTTGTTTGACCGTAATTACTTTAAGTTGCAAATTATATGTTCAGATTTTGAATAATACGTTTAATAACATTCAAGAAAAATCATTTTTAAGCATGCTGTTCATGGAGTTTCAGTGGTAATTCATGTATTTTTATTGCAAAATAGCATGTATGCGAAGTTTTGAGTTTGGAGTTTTTGCATGGTTTTGAAATATATTGTTGCTATGTATCTCTGGTAGAGTATGTTGAAGTTTTAAGCTGGTTACTTTTCATCTTCTGATAAAGTATGTTAAAGTTAGGAGTGAGTTCTTATGGTATGAGAAGTGTATGATTGCCGCTACATAAAAAATTTGAATTGTGTAGCATAGTTTTCAGTATAGTTATACCTCTATAATTCTGGATTTAAAAGCTGCTACGTTTCTACTTAAGTTCACTGACTTCAAAATCATTTGGTGTATCTTTGCACACATCATTCTGGAATTATTGAAGCGTATGACATAAAGTCAATGTTATTGAAAAGTTTTGGGTTATTCTTGTTTATTTATATTTGGGTGATATGTGAAGTATATATATTATCAATATCAGGTTATTTACAAAAGTTTTGGGTTATAAATGCAGGAAAATCTGCAACAGTGGCTTACTGATGAGAAAGGCAGAGACCAGTTTGTTATTCGTGCTGGATCTGACATAGAGGTCCTTTGGAATGATGCGAGACAAGTGAAGGCTGACCCCGTTTATAAGCGCCCTGTAAATAAATTCTTTTCCTAACATTTGTAGTTTTTTTAGGTGAATAAATGTTACTTATATTGCAATTCATTTTCTTTCTGCAGTTTTGGACAGAGAGTTTTGTCCAGTGGTCTCCATTGGGGACCTACTTGGCCACAGTTCATAGGCAGGGTGCTGCTGTATGGGGAGGTGCTGCTACATTTAATCGTCTGATGCGCTATGCACATCCACAGGTTGTGTATTGTTTGTTATTATTTTGTTTATTTTTTCTGATACATTACTGGGTCTATGGCATTAAATGTTAAAATTTTGTTGCTTTACGATAGGTTAAACTAATTGATTTTTCTCCCGGTGAGAAATATCTGGTTACATATAGCAGCCATGAGCCAAGCAACCCGCGAGATACTCATGTAAGAAAGTCTAATGTTTTGTCAGTTCTGTATATTCGTGGCAATTCTTCCCAGTTAACCGTGTAATGTTCTCATGTTCAGAGGGTAGTGCTCAACATATTTGATGTAAGAACTGGAAAAGTAATGAGAGATTTTAGGGGAAGTGCTGATGAGTATGCAGTTGGTGGAGCTGGTGGTTTCACTGGGGTATCTTGGCCTGTTTTCAGGTGATTTGTTACAACTAGAATTTCATTCATGGTATTTTACTATTATTTATCTTGGCTTTGTCTTTGAATGTGGCCACTATTGGACTTTTGTAGATGGGGTGGCGGCAGGGAGGACAAGTACTTTGCGCGAATGGGCAAAAATGTTATTTCAGTTTATGAGACAGAGACCTTCAGTCTTATTGACAAGAAGTCCATTAAAGTTGAGAATGTTATGGACTTCAGCTGGTCTCCGACTGATCCTATTTTTGCAATTTTTGTTCCTGAACTTGGTGGCGGAAATCAACCTGCTAGAGTAAGTTCAAATGTATTATTTAACCTGTATAACAAATCACATTTGCAACATTTGTGTTGAATCAGTAATATAAAGGAACTAATAAACTTTTTTAGAAGTTTCAAACATTAGTATTCTTAGAATAATGCTTTACTTATATGTCTTGTAGGTGAGTCTTTTCCAAATCCCAAGCAAAGAAGAGCTGAGACAGAAAAATCTTTTTTCTGTCAGTGACTGCAAAATGTATTGGCAAAGCAGTGGAGAGTACCTTGCAGTTAAAGTTGACCGTTACACAAAAACCAAGAAAAGCACATATACCGGCTTTGAGCTTTTCAGAATTAAAGAGCGTGACATTCCTATCGAGGTTTTTGAACTTGATAACAAGAATGACAAGGTCATCTCATTTGCTTGGGAGCCAAAGGGACATAGGTTTGCAGTTATTCATGGTGATAATCCACGTCCAGATGTTAGTTTCTATTCTGTGAAGGGTGGGAAGGTGGCAAAGCTCACAACTCTCAAGCAAAAGCAAGCAAACGCTCTCTATTGGTCTCCGGATGGCCGTTTTGTTATTCTGGCTGGATTGAAGGGATTTAATGGACAGTTGGAATTCTATAGTGTGGACGAGCTTGAAACTATGGCAACTGCTGAGCATTTCATGGCAACTGACATAGAATGGGATCCTACCGGGAGGTATTTTAAACAAGTTTGATAACATCTTTGCTTATTAAAATACTTTTTAATGGGTAAATATTGAATGCATGTTTTAAGCCAATTTTTTTCATGCAATATGGAACTCGTTCCCGCCTATAATAGCAGTCGGTTTGTTCTATAATACGGGGTTCGGGAAGAGATGTTATACGTGGCAAAGTGGGCGGGTAGGGTCGTAAGAACTGGTCCTTTTTTAATCAGGTTACTTTTAGGTATGGGTCCCGTCTGCCCAACTTGAAACACTGTTTATCCAATGTTAGTTTAACTTATGATCATGGAACTAGAAAATCTTGAATGACAATCTATTTTTCAGACAACCAAGTCAAAGAGGTTTTATGCTTTATAAAACACACTGGGCATCTTTTGTATCGCTTGACCTTTTTATACTACGTTGAATATAGCAGCGTTGTAGGGGTTAGCGGGCCTCAGGCAAAATAGCGGTACCTCTATTATCGGTGCCATTTTACCAATATCAGTTGGTGTTATAGCGGCCCAAATTGCGGTTGTATAGCTTATTTTTGGCCCAAACTCAAATACAACATAATAAACACTAATTTTTGCAAGTATTAACACTAGTGTTTCACATATTGACACTTTTATGCTTGACTTTTGATTTGTTATTAGATATATGTATAAGTTAGTGTATATCAGTATCTTACCGCTATCTCACCGATATCTCAAGTATCGCTTCATGACCGATATATGGTTCTGGACTGTGTGAAGATAAAACAGTACCCCAATCAGCCATGCATGAACAAATTCGTCGAATTATAGACCTTTAGAAATATAGAGCTTAGCCCCAGTACAGTTAGAATAAATGACTGGTTTCGTGTGAAAACATGTCTGTTGCCTTAGTAGATTAATTTTCTTTTGCCGTTTCTGTGAATAGGTTTGTTGCAACATCAGTCACCTCAGTGGATCAAATGGAAAATGGATTCCAGATATGGTCTTTCAATGGCAAGCAACTCTACCGAATTCTAAAGGATCATTTCTTCCAGGTACTCTGGCAAATTTTACATTAATTAGTTAGTTCTGCAAGTTCAGATCAGTTCATAAGCTGTCACACCTTCAGGATTAGTGCTTTCTTGGCTTATGTACAGAGTTCCTGAGCTCCAGTAAGATGGAGATATGTATTTCTATTTCTTGAAGTCGTTTTTTCGGTTGCGTTTTCTCATTTAAAGTTTGTTCCCATCATAGATACAGTGGAAACAATGTATATAAGCAACAATCTTTTACTGATTTACAGATTACAGATTTAAATGTTTAGATACCATGGAAAAATACAGAATTTTAACTCTACACATGGATCTTCATGACATATGAATTCAACCCAAGACCCTGATACAGACTACAGATCAAGACATTAGGAATTAATTTGGGTATAGTGGGTCTATGGTAACGGGTTAAAAGACAATCTGGTAGTGCAAGTCAACATTAGTTCGGTGTTAAAAGTTAAATTATGTGTCAAATATGGTTGCAAAAACATATACTTGTTATAGATATTTAGTTTTATTGTATAAAATCACCAACCACTGATTAATTATTGCAGTTCTTGTGGAGGCCAAGACCACCATCTTTCTTGAGCCCCGAGAAAGAGGAAGAAATCGCAAAGAACCTGAAGAAGTACAGTAAAAAGTATGATGTCCAGGATCAAGATATCTCGGTATTGTTGAGTGAGCAGGATCGAGAAAAGAGGAAGCAGTTGAAGGACGAATGGGAGAGGTGGGTCAACGAATGGATAATATATCGTGGAGATGGGAAGATGGAGAGACAAATGTTGAGAGATGGTGAAGCCAGTGATGTGGAAGAAGAATACGAGGCTAAAGAAGTGGAAGCCGAAGAATTGTTGGACGTATCTGAAGAAATCATCCCAGATGCTGCCTAAAGAGCTTTGGAAGCGCGCTATGTATGACATCAATTTTGCTAGGGAACTATGTTAGTAGTCTACTTGTGACAATTGTGATGAAGATTTCTAAAGGTGACAATACGCCTGGATGGATTCCTGGAAATCTGAACAAGGGTCATTTGGACAACTTTTATTACTTATTAGCTGTTTTGACAAGTGCTGATTTTGTGGTCTACTTGTTAGTGGCAAACTGGTACAAGTAAATCAAGTTTGAAGGGAGAAGTGAAAAACTAGAGGGCTGCCAACATGTTTGATTTGCTAGTCTGATTTGTTTGGATTGATTTTTTGTGTAAAATATATAAAAAATTATTAGTCTTTTTTCCTCATATAACTTAATATGTTGAAATGAACAAGTTTCTGATCTACGATCTTAATTATTTGTCCCCATGATAATAAATCAATTTATGTATTTTATTGTTCTCGAACATTTGCTTAACTGATTCATCATCATGTTTCATGTTTGTGGAGCATAAACGGGTCGGATGTTAAAGATTATCAACCCAACCAAAGAAACCGTATAAAATCGATTAAACCACGGTATTAAATTTTACCATGATAACCCTTTAAAACTAGATTAATACCCGGTCGGTGACCGGGTCAAAAGATAAATTGATATATGAACCGATCGGGTAAAAAGATAAATTGATATATGCATCATACATTGCAAAAAATATTCGTCAAATTATTAGAAAATTTATTGTGAAAGAGAGAGAGAAAAACATATAGTTTAATTGTAAAGATTGTTTTATTGATATTTTTATGAGTCTTATGATATTAATATTTTTTTTTTGGCATGTTTATCGATATATGAAGTTTAATATGATAGATTGAATATAACGTTCAGATAAAATTTTGCACACGTGTAATTTTGGGTGTATCATGTTAAGGTTGTCAATAGTCAATCTAACCCGATACTCAATTTGAAGAAAAACAGTTTTAGGTCAAGTATCTCAACCTGCCAATCCAACAACTTGATTTTTTTTCGAGGTTAATTTGGGTTGGCTCCTTTGGTTGTCTGGTCCACCTAAAGGTGTACAAAAACGGTTTTTTACTCAATTCGACCTGGTTTTTTGGTCAATGAGGCCAAAACCGGATTTGACCCAACCCAACCCGGTTTGATACCGGTTTTTGGTCAAACTTTGACTGGGTATTGACCAGGTTTTACCAATTTTTTTTTACCAAAACTCGTGCCAGATCCGATCTCAACCCGATATAAAAACGAAAACCCAAACCGGTTAGTAACCGTCGGGTTGGGTCAGACCCGGTTGTTGACCAGTTTTGGGTTCAGGTTCGGGTTTCAACCCGGTTTTTTGTACACCTCTAGGTCTACCTCCCAACCTGAAATATTTTTATATTAATCTGTTTATAATTAATACTGATCCGTTTAACAAAAAACCACACATTTGACATTTCAACCCGTCAACCAATTTGTATAGAAAACAACTAATTTGACAAAATTGATCCAATATCAACCCATTTAACTTAATAACCCACAAACCTACAGGTTGACACAAGTTGGGTTTTGGTTGTAATTTATGATATGAAACTTTAGTGGGTCTGATTAAGGTTAAAGATTTATAATCTGTCATCTCAATTGGGGTGGTTCTAACTAACAAACGTATATCATATATAAAACTTTCTATGAATCTTTATGTAGGCTAAAAAAAACTCTTATTGTTAAAAAAAATTTAATTATAAATTTGAGAAAAATTATACACTTATAACTCTTGCATGAACAATAATGGTGGAGTACATAATCCCACTTCTTTTAAACGAACTTTAAAAAATCACATGTTTAAAAATATATAGTAATAATGTTGATAAACTACTATTTCTCATTATGTTTCACAATTGTGTTCTAGTTATATAGACTGCAGTCAATTTACCAACCCAGATATCAATTTGGCTTTTATTATGTTCAAATTAAAAATAAATAAAAACAATTATACTTCGTATTTTTTTAAAATAATTTGTTTGTATCTAGTATTAAGCATCTTCTTTAAATTCCAAATATAATTACTAATATATTTGTTTTATATTTATGAAAAGATTCTTCTTAAATAAATTTTAAATCATTTTCAAAAATAAACTCAACCAATCAAAACACAAGAAAATAAAACCATCAACCAATCAAAAGCTAGAGAATTCAATCTTTTTTCTCTCAGCTCTACCATATATATATATATATATATAATAGATACAATATAAAAATAAAAATATATGATAAAAAGGTAGACCTTTTATCTTAAATTTTACTTTGAATACTTTGTTCTTGTGAACTAGTTTATTGATCAACTTGTTTAAAAGTTTGCCAAAGGTTTTGAAGTTAGATAAAAATTAATGCGAGCTTATGGTCTAGTAATTCAAAAGGAAGTGGAAGACTTTATTCTTATATATAAAATATAGGGAAAACTGCACAAAATAGAAAGCAACTTTGGTCCAATTCACGCAATTAGCAGTGACCTTTAAAACTTGTCGATATTAGAAACGACCTTTCAAAAATTACTCAATATAGCAATATTTTACCCCGTCAGCATGTGACATGGCATTTTTGGTGACATGACAATTCACCTCCTCTCCACCAAATCCAATTACATTCGCTGTCAAAGAATACATACAATATTCGCTGTCAAATAATTCATATGTATTTACAAATAACAATCAACCTTTCACGGCTTATGAACGTGTGTATAATTTTTATGTATCAAGTTAGGGGCCAATGCGTGTTAAGGGTTGGCCACTGCCCAACCAATAATTTATAGATGAATCTATGTATTGAATGGGGATTGAGATTCTCTAAAGTTAATATCAACTTTATAGGTAAAGTTGATGGACGTGGACCATTGGATTAAAATAAATGGTTAAGATTAAAAAATCATTTTTGAATCTTAACCTTTGATTTTAATTCAATGGTGGAGATGATTCTAACTGTACTTATAAAGTTACTATAACTTTAGGGAATATCATTATTAAGATAACCAATCAACGTAAAAACAGTTTGGTCAACCCAATCATCCAAAGAACACTTTTTTTTCTCTTTTTGAATCGAAATACTCGTAACTAAATAGATTAAGTTGTTTAGAGGAGTAAATACTACCTTTGGTAAACTCAAGGTAAATATATGCAGTGGCCTAGTTAGTATTGTATGTTTGATGAGACAGAACGAATTTTTTTGATACTAGTAAGAATAAACTAAAAGAGGTAAAATCATTGTGTGGTGAAAATGCAGACCGATATATGTGGTGAATATACCAATGAGTGTCGGAATTCCACTAATCAGTATCGGATACTTTATTGAATCACATATTGTGCAAGTTATTCAAGACATCAATGTCTCTTGACATCGACACTTAACCCTCCCAGAACGGGTTCTTAGCGTCTCACAATGTTTTTTGGTATGTAGCTACAACTTTGTATTGGAATTCTTAGCTACAACTTTGTGTTTTGATAGTTAATGAGTGTTGTGACTAAAACAAACCAAAGCTACCTATTTATACAAGTTTTAAGATGGTAAAATGCTAAAAAAAAATAAAAAAATCTAAAACAGCCATAATGATCAACGGCGGATAATAAATTACGGGACCAAAACCGGTTACAAGACCCGGTTATTCTAACAAGTTTAAGAATACTCGGTTTGTACCGGACTCTAACGAATAGCTTGAGAATCGGTTTCTAACCGGTCGGATATAGAAAAACAATATTCGACCGGTTTCGGACAGGTTATTTTGCCTCAGTAGAACATTCTAGTCAGGATATCACTATTTACTTACCTAGTGAAAGACCTAACTGGAAATTTGGGCCGTGGGCATGGTTGTTATAGTAACAAACTACATTTGAAGCCCAATTCATGCTAGGCTTGAGCCCATAATTACAAAGGGCTCATATAAAAATAAACAACTTATTTATCGAGACAAAAATTATCGTGAGACTACTCGATCTCTACACAATTGCAGCAGCTTCTTTCTCCTCCTTACAAAACCCTAATTTTTTCTGCTTGAATAAAATTCCCAAAAAAAGGAAAATAAAATAAAATACAGAATCATGGCTGACGTGGACGTTAGGTCCGAAGCTGCTCGTTTAAACATCGATCTGTCTTCAGTTGATTGGGATTCCATTCAACTGCCTCCCGGTGAAGATTTTGGCATCAAAAGGTATATTTATATATATATATATTTTGTATCAAAAAAGAATAGATAATATATATATATATATGTGTGTGTGTGTGTGTGTGTGTGTTTTTTCTGAATTGGGGTTTTTGTTGTGAGTTGTATTTTAGTGTATATATATGTATATATTTGTGTATATATATACATGTGTTAATGCAGTATGTATTCCATTACGACCAAGAGTGAATCTTGTTTTCACCTGGAAAAGAGAAGAGTGTGATTTGGCCGTATGAAACTTAGCTCTGCGTTTTGTGTGTTTGTATTTTAGTGATGATGATGATCTTAAGGAGGAGGATTCACTGGAATTCGATGCTGGGTTCGGGAGTATTATTATTGTGGATAACTTGCCGGTCGTGCCTAGAGAGAAATTTGAGAAGCTTGAAGGCGTGGTACGTAAAATTTACAGTCAGATTGGTGTAATAAAGGAAAATGGTCTTTGGATGCCAGTTGATGAAGACACTGGCAAAACCCGGGGCTATTGTTTCATCGAGTACAACACCCCCCAGGTATCCTGGTCAAGTTTCACGTTGCTAGCATTTGTTGTGCTTGTTTGTAACCAATCTGTGAATATTTTCAACATTTTCAATATTCCGTGGTTGTGGCTTGCTGTAGGAAGCTGAGCTTGCTAAGGAGAAGACCAATGGATACAAGCTAGACAGAGCTCATATTTTTGCTGTCAATATGTTTGATGAAATCGATAAATTCATGAACGTACCAGATGAGTGGGCGCCTCCAGAAATTAAGCCTTATGTACCAGGGGTAAGTATTTGGGTTAGCTTATAACTTTGAGCCTTGAATATCATGTCCTATTTTCCATGTTTTTGTTACTTATCTGATTTTAAATGCTCTTTGTGATATATTTTTACTTGAATACTTCCTATTAGAAACGTTTTAAAACCAGGTAAATGTTATATGAGCATAATTACTATAAATTGCAAAGTACATGTTCAAGGTTTGAATAAAAGGCATATAACATTCAAGAAACGTCATTTTTAAACGTTCTGTCCATGGAGTTTCAGTTGTAATTCATGTATTTTTATTGCAAAATAGCTTGTATGCGAAGTTTTAAGCTTGAAGTTTTTGCATGGTATTGAAATATATTGTTGCTATGTATCTCTGATATTGTTAAAGTTAGGAGTGAGTTCGCATGGTAAGAAAAATGTACTATTGCTGCTACATCGAAAATTTGAATTGTGTAGCATACTTTTCAGTATAAGTTTACCTCTATAATTCTGGATCTAAATGCTGCTATGTTTCTACTTAAGTTCGCTGACTTCACAAATCATTAGGTGTCTCTTTGCATACATCTTTTTGGAGTTATTGAAGCATATGACACAATTCAATGTTATTGAAAAGTTTTGGGTTATTCTTATTTACTTTTTTGGGTGAAATGTGAAGTATATATGTATTATCCATATCAGGCTATTTACAAAAGTTTTGGGTTATTAATGCAGGAGAATCTGCAACAGTGGCTCACTGACGAGAAAGGCAGAGACCAGTTTGTCATTCGTGCTGGATCTGACACAGAGGTCCTTTGGAATGATGCGAGACAAGTGAAGGCTGATCCTGTTTACAAGCGCCCTGTAAATAAAATTTTTTTTCTACCATTTCTCGTTTTCTTTAGGTGAATAAATGTTACTTATTTTGCATTTCATTTTCTTTCTGCAGTTTTGGACAGAAAGTTTTGTGCAGTGGTCTCCATTGGGGACCTACTTGGCCACAGTTCATCGACAGGGTGCTGCTGTATGGGGAGGTGCTTCTACATTTAATCGTCTCATGCGCTATGCACATCCACAGGTTGTGTATTGTTATGTGTTACTCGTATTATTTTGTTCATTTTTTCAGATATGTTACTGGGTCTATGGCATAAAATGTTCGAATTTTGTTGCTTTACCATAGGTTAAATTAATTGATTTCTCTCCCGGTGAAAAATATCTGGTTACCTATAGCAGCCATGAGCCAAGCAACCCGCGTGATACTCATGTAAGAAAACCTGATATTTTGTCCAGTTTTATATATTCGTGGCAATCTTTCCCAGTTAACTGTGTAATGTGCTCATGTTCAGAGGGTAGTGCTCAACATATTTGATGTAAGAACTGGGAAAGTAATGAGAGATTTTAGGGGAAGTGCTGATGAGTTTGCGATCGGAGGGACTGGTGGTTTTACTGGGGTATCGTGGCCTGTTTTCAGGTGATGTGTTACAATTAGAATTACATTCTTGGTGTTTTATTATTATTTATCTTGGATTTATTTTTGAATGTGGGCATTCTTGGGCTATTCTAGATGGGGTGGCGGTAAAGGGGACCAGTACTTTGCTCGAATGGGCAAAAATGTTATTTCAGTTTATGAGACAGAGACTTTCAGTCTTATTGACAAGAAGTCCATTAAAGTTGAGAATGTCATGGACTTCAGCTGGTCTCCAACTGATCCTATTTTTGCAATTTTTGTTCCTGAACTTGGTGGCGGAAATCAACCTGCAAGAGTAAGTTCAAATGTATTATTTAACCTGTATAACAAATCATCATTTGCAACATTTGTGTTGAATCAGTGATATAAAGGAACTATAAAATTTTTTAGAAGTTTCAAACATTAGTATTCTTGGATTAATGCGTCTCCTTATATGACTTATAGGTGAGTCTTTTCCAAATCCCTAGCAAAGAAGAGCTGAGACAGAAAAATCTGTTTTCTGTCAGTGACTGCAAAATGTATTGGCAAAGCAGTGGAGAGTACCTTGCAGTTAAAGTTGACAGATACACAAAAACCAAAAAAAGCACATATACCGGCTTTGAGCTATTCAGAATCAAAGAGCGTGACATTCCTATCGAGGTTTTTGAACTTGATAACAAGAATGACAAGGTAATCGCATTTGCTTGGGAGCCAAAGGGCCATAGGTTCGCAGTTATTCATGGTGATAATCCGCGTCCAGATGTTAGTTTTTATTCGGTGAAGGGGGGAAAGGTGGCGAAGCTCACAACTCTCAAGCAAAAGCAAGCAAACGCTCTGTATTGGTCACCTGGTGGGCGTTTTATTATTCTGGCTGGATTGAAGGGATTTAATGGACAGTTGGAATTCTATAATGTGGACGAGCTTGAAACTATGGCGACTGCTGAGCATTTCATGGCAACAGACATAGAATGGGATCCTACCGGGAGGTATATTAAACAAGTTTGATAACATCTTTGCTTATTAAAATATTTTTTAGTGGGTAAATATTGAATGAATGTTTTAAGCCACATTTTTTCATGCAATATGGAACTCGATCCCGCCTATAATAGCAGTCGGCTTGTTCTATAACATGGGGTTCGGGAAGAGATGTTATACGTGGCAAAGTGGGCGGGTAGGGTCGTAAAAACTGGTCCTTTCCTAATCAGGTAATTTTTATGGGTCCCGTCTGCCCATCTTGAAACACTGTTTGTCCAATGATAGTTTAAATTATGATCATGGAACTAGAAAATCTTGAATGACAATCTATTTTTCAGACAACCAAGTCAAAGAAGTTTTATGCTTTATAAAACAAACTGGGCATCTTTTGTCTACTATGTTATACATAGCAGCGTTATAGGGGTTAGCGGGCCTCAGGCAAAATAGCGGCACCTTATTATCGGCGCCATTTTACCATTATCTATGGGTGCTATAGCGGTTGTATAGCTTTTTTTGGGTCCAAACTCAAATACAACATAATAAACACTAACTTTTGCAAGTATTAACACTAATGTTTCACATATTGACACTTTTAAGCTTGACTTTTGATAGGTTATTAGATATATGTACTAGTTAGTGTATATCAGTTTCTTATATGGTTCTCAAATATCGCTTCTTGACCGATATATGGTTCTGGACTGTGTGAAGATAAAACATTACCCCAATCAGCCATGCATGAATAAATTCGCCGAATTAGAGACCTTTTAGAATTATAGAGCTTAGCCCCAGTACAGTTAAGAATAATGTCTTGTTTTGTGTGAAAATATGTCTGCTGCCTTAGTAGATTAATTTTCTTTTGCCGTTTCTGTGAATAGGTATGTTGCAACTTCAGTAACCTCAGTGCATGAAATGGAAAATGGATTCCAGATATGGTCATTCAATGGCAAGCAACTCTACCGAATTCTAAAGGATCATTTCTTCCAGGTACTCTGGCAAATTTTACATTAATTAGTTACTTTTGCAAGTTCATATCAGTTCATAAGCTGTCACAACTTCATGATTAGTGCTTTCTTGGCTTAAGAACAGAGTCCCTGAGCTCTAGTTAGATGGAGATATGTATTTTTATTGCTGGTAGTTTTTTCGGTTGCGTTCTCTCATTTAAAATTTCTTCCCATTATAGATACAGTGGAAACCATGTATATAAACATCAATCTTTTACTCATTTAGAGATTACAGATTTAAATATCTAGATACCGTGGAAAAATACAGAATTTTAACTGTACACATGGATCTTCATGACATATAAATTCAACCCAAGAACCTGATACAGACTACAGATCAAGACATTAGGAAGTAATTTAAGGTGGTATAATCAATGGGTCTATGGTAAAGGGTTAAAAGACAATCTGGTAGTGCAAGTCAACATTAGTTCGGTGTTAAATTATGTGTCAAATATGGTTGCAAAATGATATACTTGCTATAGATATCTAGTTTTATTGTATAAAATCACTGATTACTGATTGATAATTGCAGTTCTTGTGGAGGCCAAGACCACCATCTTTTTTGAGCCCCGAGAAAGAGGAAGAAATTGCAAAGAACCTGAAGAAGTACAGTAAAAAGTATGATGTCCAGGATCAAGATATCTCAGTATTGTTGAGTGAGCAGGATCGGGAAAAGAGGAAGCAGTTGAAGGACGAATGGGAGAGGTGGGTCAATGAATGGAAGAAATATCATGAGGAAGAGAAAATGGAGAGAGAAATGCTGAGAGATGGCGAAGCCAGTGATGTAGAAGAGGAATACGAGGCTAAAGAAGTCGAAGTTGAAGAATTGTTGGATGTATCTGAAGAAGTCATTCCGGATGCTGCCTAAATTAGAAAGTTTTGTAGGTGCTATTTGCCAAATGTGTTGCATTTCCAGTCTCATACCTGTATTTTGTTTTTTTTTTTAATATCTGATTTTCCTGCTGCCGTCGGTTTTGTTAAATGACAAATGCACGAATATGTTGACATTTGGTCCTAGTTTTTCAAATTTGAAGTTATGGTTGCAATGACATAAAACTTCTTGGTTATCCTTTTGAGATTTGAAGAATTCTTTTTTTCAGCGCTCATTCAACATGTTCCAATACCAAATGTAAAGCAACTCTCCCTCCTAAAAGATTTAATAAGCAGTTAAAATTTTTGTCAATCTTATATTACATTGTTCAGTGCTCATGTCTACCCATGCCAATGGTGTTTTGGACAAAGAAGTAGACCCCCCTTCAGGCATGTTGGGCATGTAATGCCTTCCTAAGTGAATCTCCCTTGCTAAGTTCTTGTTGATCAATGTAATCCAAAGAACTAGTTTTTCATTGACTATAACTTCCCCAAAACAGAATTGGTGTATTGAAACTCAAGGCTAACGAATCACGAGGGAGTGAAGACATGATTGATTGGACTTGTTTGAATTGGTTGATTGATTTTCTGGACAAGAATTCTAGATATAATTTGTTCAGAAAAAAATGATAATCCGAACTAGTAGAAGACTAAGAAAATGTGACCCTCATGTTTTTTCCAAGATGATTCATATAACAGAGATTTATGAATAACCGTGGTTCGGAAAAGTGAGAAATCCAAAGAAGGAAAGACTCAGGAAGAAATATTATTCAAACTTGATTTTCTGAACAGAATTTCAGAACAAACTTGAAACAGATACAAGAATTTGATAAGGATTTGTTAACACACAAGTACAAAAAAAACAAAGATAACTGAATGTCTGAATGTGAACTTTCACGAACATGTGTAGTGAATAGTATGAATGAAGCGTTTATTGAAATTCCTTAAAGAACATTTATACCCTATTGTTCCAGTCGAAGTTTCTCTGTTTTTCTTGATTTGTAGCGTACAGAAATCTGCAGACAAAAAAAGTAATTAAGATACGAAAAAAAGCAAAGAATAAGAAGAAGAGTGTAAGATCATAAAGTAATTGTAAAACTACAAGGTAAGTGACTAACCCTTTTACCGAAAAATACTTAAAAATCGCGAAAAGGCTATCAAGTTCAGCGGTTGATCAGCTGACACCCGGTTTCTATGTATATATGAATTGTATTAGAACAAAATTTGAAAGTTCTTTAAGTTGCAACAGTATTTATAAAATTCTACACTATGCGCTTTCATCTTTCTGAGTGTTCTTTTTTATATCCTTGATTTCGTTTTCGTTTATTTTATATCTTAGCCTTCTCTTCAAAATGATATGCAGAGTTACGTCAAACTAGTAACTAATCGTTTTGAAGTCATATAGCTAACGTTTATCTATCAGATAATTGAGAATGAAAATAGCAAAAAACATACCTAATATTCGCATCTAGAAAGCATGTGCAGCACGAATGGTACTATTTAGGTCACCGGTCTTCTTTACGCCTTCAACCACTGCAAACTGAAGCTTTGGAGTAATAATTGAACTTTCAGAGAAAGTGATCATTTCTGGACAACTTTTGACAATCACTTGTGTTAGTTCTGTTAGTTCAATGTCACATTTTATTTCAGAAAAGCAATTAAGATTTGGCAGAAATGCCAGATTCAGTTGTTCCAGTTTGATGACAGATAGCGGTTCAATTATTATTCCATCTTTGTTCTCGTCTTCAACTACGTTGACCATCAATTTGCTGTTGGATATATCAAGAATCTGTAGATTTGAAAGACCTTTGAATGTGTACACAGAGCACAAGTTTATCAAGCTTGGAGAGCCGTATACGATTATACTTTTCAGGTTTTGGATTTGTATCCCTTTTGAACCCCACACCTGTTCAAGTGAATCACACTTTTCCACTTCTAACTTTTCAGGTGATTTTTACAGTTAGAATTACATTCATGGCATTTTATTACGAGTAATATTTATCTTGGATTTATTTTTGAATGTGGGCATTCTTGGACTATTCTAGATGGGGTGGCGGTAAAGAGGACAAGTACTTTGCTCGAATGGGCAAAAATGTCATTTCTGTTTATGAGACAGAGACCTTCAGTCTTATTGACAAGAAGTCCATTAAAGTTGAGAATGTCATGGACTTCAGCTGGTCTCCAACTGATCCTATTTTTGCAATTTTTGTTCCTGAACTTGGTGGCGGAAATCAACCTGCAAGAGTAAGTTCAAATGTATTCTTTAACCTGTATAACAAATCATCATTTGCAACATTTGTGTTGAATCAGTGATATAAAGGAACTATAAACTTTTTTAGAAGTTTCATATATTAGTATTCTTTGAATAGTGCGTCAGCTGGTTTCAAACAAAGCATCATTGGTCTCCTGGTGGGCGTTTTACTATTCTGGCTGGATTGAAGGGATTTAATGGACAGCTGGAATTCTAGCTATAATGTGGACGAGCTTGAAACTATGGAAACTGCTGAGCATTTCATGGCAACAGACATAGAATGGGTTTGGGAAGAGATGTTATACGTGGCAAAGTGGGCCGGCAGGGTTGTAAAAACTGGTCCTTTGTTATTCAGGTTATTTTTAGGTGTGGGTCCTGTCGGCCCAACTTGAAACACTTTAATTATAAAACACAATGGGCATCCTTTGTCTCGGTTGACCTTTTTCTTTCTAAAGTTTTATAGCTTTATTTTACATTATCTATAGCGGCGTTGTAGGGGTTAGCGGGAACCAGGCAAAATAGCGGCACCTCTATTATCGTCCCTATTTTACCGATATTTATGTTGGAAAATTTATGTAATAACATAAAATATCCAAGTTAATAGACATGTTAAAAGAAGTTGAAAGAGTAATTAACTAATATGAGTTTGTCTCACATTGGTAGAAGAATAAACATTAAGTGTGTTTATAAGGAGGAGTGTTGTAGGAATTATAATTCTTTATAAGGGGCTACACCCCAAGTGGGCAAAAAGGGTGCGAGGCACCCGACGCGCCCGCCCTTGGGGCCGTGGGCGATGAGGCGTAATGTAGCGTTTTAGTGGCGCACTTAGCACGTTCGCATCGCCGCTTTAGGACCGTCTTTATTTTTGGCTAGCTCGATTATGGCTTCCATGGCTCAGTAGGTGGCTGTATGGCTCAAGAGTTTAGTTGTTATGGCTTAAGTGGGTTGATTTGTTCCTGGTTTAACACCTAGAACAACACTTACTATTGACAATAGTTAACATGTGTCTTCCACTTAAAAAGAAAATCTGATATATACATCAGATTAATAACAACTAACAGTACATACAAACACCTTTTCAATCTGGATCATCAACCAAACTCCTTCTCTTTCACCTCCCTTAGACTTGTTCTTGAAGGTATATTTCCGGGTTGTGGTTAACTCCGGCAGTACAATCTGCTTTAGATGTTGTACCCTGGGAAACTATCGGGTTCACTTGGGTGGCCGGAAATCAGTTTTTAGGGCCCTTGGTTAAACCATATCCTCAGCCCATTTACCTTTTTCTTTTCTTTTCTGTTTTGTTTCTGATTATTTTACTTTCTTGTATTGATTAGTAGTAGTTAATCTTGTTGTAATTCGAGTTTGATTATCAATAAAATGTTAATATTGTGAATGGTGTTCCAACAATCTTAAAACTGATTTTCTTTCTTCACCACTCTGTTAATTCAAATTACAGAAATATGTTTTTCCAAAACTTTGTTGTATACTTTTCTGTAAAGTTATTCATTTAATTAGTCTTTTGTTTCTGCAAGTTTTTTAGTAAAACTTTTCTTGTTCTATTTCAGAAATGGCTACTGAAATGAACTTCTCTACTAATGGAACTACTTCTTCTACCACCACCAACACCGTTGGTGCAAATGTTTCTCAATCTGTAGGACATACCGTCTCTACAAGCATGAGACCTTTAGTAGGTACCCAAGCTTCCCAAACTATGGCCAACCACTGTGAAAAGAGAAACGTTTTCTGGTAACAATTTCAAAATGTGACAACCAAAGATGTTATTCTATTTGACCACTTTGAATCTTGCGAGATTCCTAACTGAAACAACACCTCAAATTTCTGAAGGTTCTACTGATGCTCAATCAGTAAGTCCTGTTGATGCTTGGAAGCATTCTGAATATCTATGCCGAAACTATGTGTTGAATGGCCTTGTTGATTCACTGTATAATGTATTTTGCAAAATAACGACTGCCAAAGAATTATGGGAGTCTTTGCAAAAGAAATACAAGGTTTTTAGAGTTTAAAATGGTTGACTCTAAAACTGTTATAGCACAGGTTGAAGAATTGCAAATCATAATCAGTGAAATCTTATCAGAAGGAATGGTTCTTGGTGATACATTTCAAGGTGCTTCCATGATTAAAAAGTTGCCCCCAAGTTGGTTGGATTTTAAAAAGTACCTTAAGCATAAGCGAAAGCCTATGACCGTTGAAGAGCTTGTTGTTCATCTTCGAATTGAGGAAGAAAATAGAGTTGCTCAAAATGGTGGTCATATTGAAGGTCTTGCTAAGGCCAACTTTGTTGAGCATGGCCAAAGTTCCAAAGGAAAAGGTAATTTAAGGGCAAAGGGAAACGTCCTGATAAGAAAAACAAGGGAAAGAAGATGGATTTGAGTCCAAAGAATGGTGGTGTGAAGAAGAAGGTTAGTTTTTTCAAAGGGAAGTGCTACAATTGCGGTGAATCTGGTCACCGAGCTGATCAATGCAAGAATCCAAGGAAGGAAAGGGCAAATATGGTCGAAGATGACATGCCTCTTGTTGCTATGATTTCTGACCTCACAGCTAAGTTGGAAGAGGTCAATCTTACCACCGATGGAATCAAAGGATGGTGGGTTGATACGGGTGCAACCCGTCATGTGTGTCCGGATAAGACTATGTTCCATAACTTGAAAGAAGTATCCGGTGAAGACAAGTTGTATATGGGAAATGCTGCCACCGCCGATATCAAGGGTGAATGCGATGTGATCCTCAAGTGGACTTCGGGGAGAGAGCTCAAGTTAACCAATGTGTTATATGTTCCTAAATTGCGCAAGAGTCTTGTGTCGAGTTGGTTGCTTAACAAGAATGGGTTTCATTTAGTGTTTGAAAGTGATAAATTTGTGTTAACTAAACGTGGTTTGTATGTTGGTCAAGGTTATGCCCTTAATGGGATGTTTAAACTCAATGTTGTACCAATCAAGAATGTGAATGAAAATGCTTCTACTTCCGCTTATTTGATTGAGTCTTCTAATATTTGGCATAATCGTCTTGGACATGTGAATTTTAATTCAATGCGTCGTTTAATTAAATTAAATTGTATACCATCTTTTAACATTGATTCTATCTCTAAATGTCCAACTTGTGTTGTAGCTAAACAATCCACGAAATCTTTCAAATCCATTGAACGAAACACCGAGCCACTTGATTTAATCCATACCGATGTATGTGATTTTAGATCGATTCCCACTCGAGGTGGTAACAAATATTTCATCACCTTTATTGATGATTATACAAGATATTGCTATGTATACTTGCTAAAGATCAAGAATGAAGCAATAGATAAGTTTATCTTGTACAAAAATGAAGTTGAGAATCAACTCAACAAAAAGATTAAACGATTAAGGAGCGATAGAGGAGGTGAATTTGTTTCTCCTTTTGCTGAAATTTGTGCTCAAAATGGTATTATCCATGAGCAAACAGCTCCTTATACCCCACAACAAAATGGCATTGCTGAAAGAAAGAATCGAACTCTTAAAGAGACGATGAATGCCATGTTAATAAGCTCGGGTTTAGGGCAAGACATGTGGGGAGATGCCGTTTTGTCGGCAAACTATCTTTTGAACAAAATACCTTTAAAGAAAAAGGATGTTACACCTTATGAGTTATGGTTTAATAGAAAACCATCCTATAAATACTTGAAAGTGTGGGGTTGTTTGGCAAAGGTTGTGGTTCCACCACCAAAGGTTCAAAAGATAGGACCAAAAACTGTTGATTGTGTATTCATCGGATATGCTCAGCATGGTAGCGATTGTGAATCCTCAAATCTTGCTGAACATAGTAGTGCATATCGGTTTCTAGTACATGAGTCTAAGAACCCGGAAATACACAAAAACAGTATACTTGAGTCAAGAAATGCATCGTTTTTTGAGGGTGTGTTTCCTCGTTTGGATAGAGGAAAAGCTTCTACATCAACTCCGGTTGATAAGATTGTTCCAGATGATCATCAAGAACAATCAGAGGAAGAAGAAGTAGAACCGCGAAGAAACAAAAGGCAAAAGATTGAAAAATCTTTCGGGCCTGATTTTGTTTCTTATATGGTTATGAGTGAACCTCAAACATATCATGAAGCAGTTACTATACAAGAAGCGCCTCAATGGAAAGAAGCCATCAAGAGTGAAATTGATTCTATTTTGGAGAATCATACTTGGGAACTAGTTCGTCTTCCACCTGGTTGTAAACCACTTGAACATCGTTGGATATTCAAGAAAAAGATGAAAGCTGATGGCTCAATTGATAAGTATAAGGCAAGGCTTGTAGTCAAAGGATATAGACAAAAGAAAGATATTGATTACTTTGACACATATGCGCCTGTAACTCGAGTAACTTCGATCAGATTAGTGCTTACGATTGCAGCATTGAGAAATTTGGAAATACATCAAATGGATGTAAAAACAGCCTTTCTCAATGGAGAGCTTGATGAAGAAATATACATGGAACAACCCGAGGGTTTTTCCGCTCCTGGCCAGGAGGACAAGGTTTGTAAACTTGTCAAGTCTTTGTACGGATTGAAACAAGCTCCAAAGCAATGGCACCAAAAGTTTGATCAAGTCATGCTCGACAATGGTTTCAAGATTAATGAGTGTGACAAATGTGTTTATGTCAAAGACATATCTAAGGGATATGTTATACTTTGTCTATATGTCGATGACATACTCATTGTGGGCAGTGATGATAGTATGATCAAATCTACCAAAGACATGTTGAAAGCGAGATTTGACATGAAGGATTTGGGTTTAGCGGATGTAATTCTTGGAATGAAAATTACTCGAATCCAAGATGGTCTAGTGTTAAGTCAATCTCACTATGTGGATAAGATCCTTGAGAAATTCAGTCCCGAGGACTAGAGAGTCGATCGATCTCCAATAGATACCACGCAACACCTATCAAAGAATAGAGGTGAAGGTGTTGCTCAATTGGAGTACTCAAGGGTAATTGGCAGCCTAATGTATCTCATGACAAGTACTAGGCCCAGACTTAGCCTATGCTGTTAGTAGGCTAAGTAGATATACTAGTAATCCTAGTTCGGAGCATTGGAAAGCTATGACTAGGTTACTAAGATACTTGAGATATACAAAGAATTATGGGTTGTATTTTGGTCGAGATCCAGCTGTATTGGAAGGATATAGTGATGCTAATTGGATATCCGACATAAAAGATTCCAAATCCACAAGTGGATATGTATTTACTCTTGGAGGAGCAGCTATAATTTGGAAATCGTCCAAGCAAACGCTCATTGCTAGATCCACTATGGAATATGAATTTATAGCATTGGATAAAGCTGGAGAAGAAGCAGAATGGCTACGACATTTCTTGGAATATGTTCCAAGATGGCCAAAACCTTTAACGGCTGTTTGTATACATTGTGATTGCCAATCGGCTATTGGTAGAGCTCAAAATACAATGTATAATGGCAAGTCAAGACATATTCATCGTAGGCATAATAGTATACGACAACTGCTAACAAGAGGGGTTATCACTATTGACTATGTAAGGTCAAAGGATAACATTGCGGATCCGCTAACTAAAGGTTTAAGTAGTGAGGCAGTTTATAAGTCGTCGAGAGGAATGGGGCTAAAGCCCATTGAGTAAATTTGTACGAAGGAAAACCTAACTTAGATGTAAATGGAGATCCCATGATCTAGGTTCAATAGAACAACCTAATTGTACGAATATAGGAGGTCACTGTGGGGGAGCACCCCAAAACATCAAAGGGAGTTTGCAGTCACTGTGGGGGGAGAATCCACCGCAATAAAGTGAATTGCAAAATTTCCTAGCCCATTTCTATATCAAATCAGTGATATTATAGAGGTTAAGATTATAGCTTTTAATGATTGTGAGCAATCACCTATGTTAGACAGAAGTGTGGTCGCTTCGAATGGATAGTGTTCCATTACCATAACGGACACAAAAGTAAGGGGTTAACCAGACTAGGGAAAGTATTGTGTGATGTGCAATAACGTCTACGTAAAAAGGAGTTAGTTTAAAGACATCAAGTTCTACTAACTGCGGAGATTAAGTGCACTCACAAAGGAAAGTTCAAAAGGTAAAACTTACTTCTCCTGCAATACTTGACTGTCGGAATTTATCTTTAATAACCATATCTATTAATGTGGGGGATTGTTGGAAAATTTATGTAATAACATAAAATATCCAAGTTAATAGATATGTTAAAAGAAGTTGAAAGAGTAATTAACTAATATGAGTTTGTCCCACATTGGTAGAAGAATAAACATTAAGTGTGTTTATAAGGAGGAGTATTGGAGGAATTATAATTCCTTATAAGGGCTACACCCCAAGTGGGCAAGGAGGGTGCGAAGCACCCGACCCGCCCGCGCCCGCACCCGGGACTGGAACCGGGGTGGGGGTTATGGGCGATGAGGCGTAATGTGGCGATGAGCCGTCTTTATTTTTGGCTAGCTCGATTATGGCTTCCATGGCTCAGTAGGTGGCTGTATGGCTCAAGAGTTTAGTTGTTATGGCTTAAGTGGGTTGATTTGTTCCTGGTTTAACACCTGGAACAACACTTGCTATAGTTCACCAAGTAACACATGTAATTAAGGTGTTATTAAGCTTCAATAGTTAACATGTGTCTTCCACTTAAAAAGAAAATCTGATATATACATCAGATTAATAACAACAACAACTAACAGTACATACAAACACCTTTCCAATCTGGATCATCAACCAAACTCCTTCTCTTTCACCTCCCTTAGACTTGTTCTTGAAGGTATAATCTGCTTTGACTGTTGTACCCTGGGAAACTGTCGGGTTCACTTGGGTGGCCCGAAATCAGTTTTAAGGGCCCTTGGTTAAACCATATCCTCAGCCCATTTACCTTCTTCTTTTCTGTTTTGTTTCTGTTTATTTTACTTTCTTGTATTGATTAGTAGTAGTTAATCTTGTTGTAATTCGAATTTGATTATCAATAAAATGTTAATATGTGAATGGTGTTCCAACAATCTATTGGTGTTATAGCAGCCCAAATAGCGGTTGTATAGCTTGATTTGGCCCAAACTCAAATACAACATAATTAACACTTTTCTTTTTTGCTAGTATTAACACTATTGTTTCACATATTGACACTTTTAAGCTTGACTTTTGATATTTTATTAAGTATATGTATTAGTTAGCGTGTATACATATATATATATATATATATATAGTATAAAACTATTATCTCACCGCTATCTCACCGTGATATATGATTCTGGACTGTGTGAAGATAAAACATTACCCCAATCAGCCATGCATAGTTAAGAGTAATGTCTGGTTTCATGTCTTGTGTTAAGACATGTCTGTGGCCTTAGTAGATTAATTTTCTTTTGCCGTTTCTGTAAATAGATATGTTGCAAATGGAAAATGGATTCCAGATATGGTCATTCAATGGCAAGCAACTCTATCGAATTTCGAAGGATCATTTCTTACAGGTACTCTGGCAAGTTTTACATTAATTAGTTAGCTCTGTAAGTTCATATCAGTTCATAAGCTGTCACAACTTCATGATTAGTGCTTTCTTGGCTTAAGAACAGAGTCCCTGAGCTCTAGTTAGATGGGAGATATGTGTATCTATTTTCCGTAATTGTTTTTTCGGTTGCGTTCTTTTATTTAAAATTGGTTCACATAGTAGATACAGTGGAAACTATGTATATAAGCATCTATCTTTTACTCATTTACAGATTATAGATTTAAATATCTAGATACATGGAAAAATACAGAATTTTGACTCTAGGAAATAGTTTAAGGTAGTATAAGGGGTCTGTGGTGAGTCATCATTAGTACAGTGTTAAATTATGTGTCAAATATGGTATACTTGCTATAGATATTTAGTTTTATTGTATAAAATTAGCGACCACTGGTTGATTATTGCAGTTCTTGGGGAGGTCGAGACCACCATCTTTTTTGAGCCCCGAGAAAGAGGAAGAAATTGCAAAGAACCTGAAGAAGTACAACAAAAAGTATGATGTCCAGGATCAAGATATCTCGGTATTGTTGAGTAAGCAGGATCGAGAAAAGAGGAAGTAGCTGAAGGACGAATGGGAGAGGTGGGTCAACGAAGAAGAGAAGATGGAGAGACAAATGTTGAGAGATGGTGAAGCCAGTGATGTGGAAGAAGAATACGAGGCTAAAGAAGTGGAAGTTGAAGAATTGTTTGACGTATCTGATGAAATCATCCCAGATGCTGCCTAAATCAGAAAGTTTTGTAGGTTCTTTTTGCCAAATGTGTTTCATTTCCAGCTTCATACCAATAATTTTATTTTTGATATCTGACTTAGCTCCTGCTATTGGTTTTGTTTAATGACAAATGCACAAACATGTTGACAATTGGTCCTAGCTCTCCAATTTGAGGTTATGGTTATACTTGATGAATAACTGATTGTCTGCTAGCTGATGGGAGAAAGTCAAAGTAACGGTAGCTACCCGGAAATGGAGGTTTATTACATTGATATTGTCTGCCATTAATGCTTGACATAAAACTTCTTGGTATGATATGATTATGGTAGAGGGGGTGAACAGATCTTACCGATATATTACATTCTTTTGAAAACTTGTTATTGAAACTTTGAATCTTGTTTGGACAAAGCTTAAGGTAAGAATGATTTTTCATGAGGACACGTCTATATTTGCAGCACTATAATCTCCTAGACAGTTGGAGAGTTCTCAATGCAATCTTGATTCTTTTATAACTCCAATATGGGAATTCCCAAATCTTTTTGACATTTCACAAATCATCACAACTCTAATCGCTAGAGTTGAGAAACACCTAAAAAAACCTATCCACTAAGATGATCTAGCACAAATCACACTCCCTCGAGTATGATATAACAACTTTTAGCAAATAGAGTACTATACATTTTTACTCACTACAATTCACAAATGATTAATTATGAATCTACAATTGGTCACTTTGAATATCAAAATGTTTTAAGTTGCATGAGGTGAGAAATAATAGTAAACAAGTGTTGATTTGATAGCAAAACATTTTTGAGAGCCGTTCATACGGACGGACACAAAACCTTAATGCATAGAGAAACTTAGGCCAATTTTTAGTGACAAGTTCAACGTGATCAAAGTCAAAAACTAAAAATGTACTTCATGATAAAATAACGTCTTAAGTATACCCTGTAAGTTTAGATCTTGAAAACATTGATCAAATTTTTCGAAAAAACAATCATGATGGTGGAAAACAGTGGACCACAGACGTTGTGCACGGGCGATCCGTGCAGGACGTCCGTGCTCCAAGCAATGCAACCCAACTTTGCCCCAAACTTGATCGTTTTTGCAGTTTTTGTGCGGAATCAACATATGCATGTATGATCATTATTATTTCATTTTATAATCGTCTCGCGTATTGTTTGTCATCATCAAAACGAGAGAGATGTCATATTAAACCAAAAATCATAAAATTCTGCATTTTGAGAAACAAACCATCTAATTAATAATGAACCAACATACTAATTTTGATGTCTCCGTATTAAAGTAGAAGTAACTTCTATGTAGCTATACAACTACAAGTGTTCCGAGTAGTATACCTTGCATTTTTTACCGAGTTGACATTACTTGATCGAAAGCAATAAGCCAATAATTTCATGTCATCTGATTTTAAAAAAATTGATAAGCTTAAATTTTTTATACATCTAGCAGGCTGTCAAACAAACCACAATCAAATTCGAATTTGATATATTGGTTCCTTTGTTGTTTCATGACATATTTTCGCATATTTGCCATGAAACAACAAAATAATTTTCATTTGGGCGTTTTAGCGAACATCTTGTGTTCAAACTTAGACCCTCAATCCTCAAAAATACTCAAATTGTTTTTTCGCTTATTTTCCATAAATCCAAATTCAATAATGTAAAACGATAGAGCTATCAAATAAAATATTCCTGAGTACATCAGACAATTACATTTGTCTTGAAAACATGTTCATTTATTCATCATAATCATCAGCTAATTAAATAAAGTTTTAAACATGTTAACAGAATTCAGAGATGTGAGAAATGTAAAAAATTCTACACTTAGTTAAATAGAAAGTTAATTATTTGTACGAAATATTCTTTGCTTTTTAAGAATCTAAGTTTAAAATTAACTACCTGGTTGGCTGGTTGTACAATCTCAATGATTTTTTCACGGTTTCATTTATGGCAAAAGATCCATTGACTGCTATGGGCATACCTGAATGTCCTACCAATGTTTTGAGGTTGGGTGTTTCGTGGATTCCAGGGCCCCATATGTCCATGCTCCCACAACCACGTATTTCAACATCCACCAAAGATGGATATCTGATACTACAATTCCCAACTGAGTTAAAGAATCCTTTCAGTTTCCTTAAGAACAAAAGCAATATTTGGGCGAGGGAAGGGAACACTATAACATTTCCAGATGCATCATCTCGACGACCTTCACTACCCCAAATCACTTCCTCTAGACTGTCGCAACCTTCAATTTTCAATTTCTTGAGATTGACAAGGCCTTGTGCTACAGTTATAGTGAATATCCTTTCTAACTTATCACAACTATAGATATAAAGCTTGACTAGGTTACTTAGACTTATATATTCATCTGGGCATTTCCATATCACCTCCAATTTACTTAGGGACCCCAATTCAAGATGTTGTAGTTTCTTGAAACACTTTTCTTTTGTTTTCCCTTCATCCCCATCACACAGTGTACCATCATCAACTAAGCATGACACATGAGGACAATCATACAACTCAATATGCTCCACTTTATACAGGGTCGGCATGATGTTATTTAGCGCAATCATAACATGTTCACTTGAAATAATTAAATAACGATCTAGCCTCCTAAGCTCATTTACTTGATAGAAATCTCCCCTGAGTTCATACTCTAGATAGAAATCTCCGATTTGAATAACAAATCTTTTTAGATTTTCTAAATTAAAACCTTTGGGAATAAGATCAAAACATTTCACTGTTAAATCTAAGTATATGATATTCGACAACTTCATTACCTCAGCAAGACAACCATTAACTCCTTCCCTCATCTTGCTAAGGTCAATGTACAACTCTTCCAAACTTTGGAGCTTTAAAATCACGCCCGATGTTACACGAGTCATATATCTACACCTAATAACTTCAAGCCGCCTTAAGTTCACCAACTCACCAATCTCTTTAGGAATTTCTTTGATTCCAGTTCTATTAAGAATTAGAATCTCAAGGTCTTTCATCTCCCCAAGAATAGAAATCTCATGGAAAAGGTAGTTTTCTTCAAGATTAAGGACACGAAGTTTTGTGAGTAGCTTCAATGATTGTGGAAGCTGCGCAAATTGACAACACCTCATATCTAATACTTTGACTTCTCTCATGCCCTCAATGAACTTATCAGAAATAATTGACAATTCCGAATTGTTATTTACAAGGAAAATGTCAAGGCTTGATAAATGAATCTCACAGTCAGGAAGCTCGGAGATACTATTGTTCATGAGTGAGATACCCGTGTAGCTTTTTAGGTTGTTGTCTTTTGGTAGCCATTTTGTCAAACGTTTCCCAGCCTTTACCAGATATTTGTTTTTACCTTTAGATGCAATTAACATTGCCACGTCATGAATAACGTCATGCATTTTGGTGAAGCCTTCATCATCCTCCACCTTCAACAACAAGCAAGAGGATGTGAGAAGATTAACTGCATTTCGAACCCTATCTCTTGCATCCTCCATGCTATCAAGGTCATCAAACTTATACAAACCCACCATATAATATACCAAGTCTTCCAACGAAATAGTATAGTCGCTAGGGAACATAGCACATAGCAAGAAGCACGACTTGGCTTCTTCACTTTTAAGATATTCATAACTTAGTTGCAAACGAGTAAATGCTTTAGCTATATCCAGATCCAATTCCGATGATACGGGTTTCTTGAGTCGAGAAAGAGTCGCTTTCCATGTATTAATGGTTTCATCTTTCAAAGCATTCCCTACAGCTTGAATAAAGAGTGGCAATCCACCACATTGTGCAGCAACATCGTATGCAACTTGTTTCAAATTGGTGTCGGTTTCCACTTTTTCACCGACCACGCGTTTGAAAAGAATCCATGCTTCTTTTGCTGGCAAAGAGTCGACATAGATTTTACTATCAACCTTCATTTTCTGGCACACTTTTTCACTTCTAGTCGTCAGCAAAATCTTAAGGTTTCTCGAAAGTGGCATGCATAATTCTTCCCAGGAGAGTGTCTCCCAAACGTCATCTAATATGATTAGAAGTTTATGCTTTTTCTTTATTCTCTTTCTTGCATCTTCACTTTCTTTTTTAATCTTCTCAATATCTACACTTTGCGAGACGGTTATGAATGCAACATCATGAAACAAATGCTTTACTCTTGGAACAACTTCCTTGGCTAGTGTAGTTTTCCCAACACCACCTAATCCATAAATTCCAATTTTTTTGTATTTTTTCATCTTCTATGGCTGCAATGATATCTTTCAAAGCTGAATTATGGGTCTGAATACCATCAAGGTCTTTGTTTTCATAAGAATCAAGTGGTCCTGGTGGAGGATTATAAAGAGATACCCCACTTTCATAAGACTTGCCGCTTACTTGGTGTTGTGAAAGAGAATAAGCCATCTTCGTTGCCATCTTACCGTAATGATAAAGGGTCCCCCAGTTGGCACATATTCTTATTCTGAAGCATGTCTTGTGGGCGTTTGCTTCATGTTGAAGAAACACTTCGGCCTTGGATATTTCGTTTGCCGCCTTCTTTGACCACTCTTCCACACCTTGTACGAGATTATCTCCTTTAAAATTAGCGTTATTTATTTGTTGTTGAAACTTCTCCCTCATAAGTTTTAGGTTTTCAACTTCACTCTGCAACGTTTTAACATTTTCTTTGCAATTCCACATGTAACTAAACTCCTTGATAGCCACACCAAACAATAAGTCCACAACTTTTCCAACCAGAGGACTAACCATCGACTCGCCCATTCTTAATTTTCTGATGATATGTAGATATATAAACAAGAGAGAGTTGTGCCAAAGACAACAATGAAAAGTGAATGCTGAAAAAAGGAAAACATGATGGTGATACAGATTTGATCAAACAAAAGTAAATATTAATAAGAGTTTTTTATTTCTTAACGGGAAATGATATTCGTACCACATGCTTTAATAAATCTACCACACATTACAACTTTCAAAATACACTGTACAGTTACTAAAGCACATGTGTGGTAAATTTATCAAAACATGAGGTACGAATATCACTTCCTTTTCTTTTGTGTTGGTATATGCATTGCCACTACTGTTAGAACAAAAATATAGTGTTGCTTGTTAAAAACATAATGTTGGTATGTGATTTTGTTACAAAGATGGTTTACCATAAAATTTGAGTTGAAAATTAAGTGTGCAGGTCTGGCTTAATAGCGATCTTGACCATATGTATCGTGTACCAACACTCGATTGAGAAAATATCGCCTCCACAATCTTTTTCAGTAATTTTAACACTTGTTGGTTGTTTGATATTAGGATTAAAAATGTCTTATAAATGTTTATTTATGTAGATTAAAGATTGAAATTTTATAAAATGTTTTAACTAAAAAAATATATACAATTAAATTTTAATAGGCGTTACAGATATTACTACAAGTTATCTAATAAATTAACTAAGGCCATGTTTTTTTTTACATAATATACTTAATAATTAAGAACTTAATGTATTCGGTCAAATTTTATGTTTCTTTTTTAACATAATAAACAAAATAAGAGTCAATTACTTATTATTTTACTTAACACATACTAATATTACATTCAACCACTTAATATATTTAGCACTTAATGACTAAAATAACACACATGACATCATAAAAAAACTTTCTTTCGAATTTAAGCCAAATTGGAGACTATGAGGAGGCAACCCTAGTCTTTACCCATAGGTCTTGTGTTCGACTCTCCGAAATGATATATTTTTGTAGTTTTTTCCCTGAATTCCATGCGATCACATCATGCCCAATCTGCTCGGTATCTAATAGGCTATGAGGATCGAATGTTCAAAAACAATACATAAGAATTCTTGTATTATTTTAAGAAAAAAGTAACCCCCATTGCCGTCTCCTACGAGTTTTGGGTCCTAATACCGCCTTCGACGATGTATTGGAGATGTTGAGATTTAGACGGCCATACCTCTACTCCAAAGGTAGAGAAGCTGTTTCCAAGTTTTACCAAAGTTAGAATAAGACCTTCAACCTTGTTGGGCATGATGATCGAATCTTTGACCTTTGTATCTAGAGAAAAGAGCTTCAACTACTTAATTTGTAAGGATATATTAACTTAAAAAGATTAAAACCATAAAGCATGTGACACTTTTTACTATTTCTTAGAAATTGAGAAGATATATAAATATGATGGATGTTATAAGCTTTCTTAAAAACAATGTGCTACATTAAGGCTATCATATTTTTACTGTATTGGATGATGAATTTATCTCGTATTGCTAACCTAAATTTCTAAATGAAATGCAAACGTTTATAATAATATGGAGGAAAGGTAGGGTTAAAAAAGTTACTCAAAATTACTCAAAGTGTAATAACATATATATAATTTTAAATATATATTATTAGAAATTATAATATATATATTTTTTAAAATTAGACGGGTATCCGCACAATGCAACAGTCATGATGGTGATGGTTGAAGGTGGTGGTGACGGGGAAAAGTAATTGATATAAATGGAGGTAGTTTGTTATTTTAAGGAATAGACGATGTATCTTGTAAACAACTTTATTAAGGGTATAATAGATATATTAACTTTAGATATTTAAATTAGTGAAATAGGAGAAAGATACTTTAGGTATTTTGAATGCTGAAATTTGAAAAAGAGGAGAGGTGGTTTATTTTATATAAATATATATATATATATATATAATGGTTCTCAAAAATAAGGAAACTCTCTCTGGAAACTCTTTCTCTCTCTCTTTCTATATATATATATATATATATATATATAGGATTTAGGTAAAATAAAACAAGTATTAAAGTATCTATATAATGATAATTCATATAAATATAAGTTGCACATATAAAGATAACACATGTGTAAGTTATATAAGTTATACATATGAAGATAAGTATCTATATAAATATAATTCGTTTACACATGTGTAAGTTAAGCGAAAATTGTAATTCCAAGCAGGCTCCGCCCTTAAGGGAATTCATAAATGATAGCTGGTGGAGGTGATAGGTCATAGGGACGATAGGTTCTACGGTGATGGGTTATAGGGGGTGATAAGTCATAGGTGGTGATCGGTGATGGGTGAATTTAAAATACTTAATGTAATATCATATGGAAACAAGTGTTCCTCAAGCTGCATTAACAATGTTCACAACATTCAATTCAAGTTGAAAAGAAATATTAAAGATAGAAGATTAAGCTGGGTGTGGAAGTCAACTTAGGATTATCAGCAAGCAAAAAACACTTAGAGAGATTGAGGTCTGACAAATGTTTGAGTGTGTCTGGCGCAACCAAGTGAAGATGAACCTGGATTGAAGATAAAAATAGAATGAGTGACTATGCAAAATTTATAGTATTCGAAGTTGATGGTTTTGTTTCACATGTGCGCGTCCATTCTCTTATTAGCTAAGTGAAGACTCGTGACAGTAAGATGGAGGACCATTTGTATCATAATATCACGATCAAATATTCCATCCAACAAGCCAATAAAAGATCAATACGTGGATAAACTGGACACCAATGGTAGCAGAGCCATTGCTTATAAAAGTTTCATTCATTGGCAGCATATGTTTGACATTTCCTGAGACACAATCTTCAAACAAAGTTTTATTGCTCATATACACAACTTATTCTGTAAAACATCAGCTTAGGCTTATTCTTTGGAGTAGAAACTTATTGGTTGTAATTTGTCATTGAACTGGGTTGTTTAGATATGTTCATGATGTCTTGTTCCACGATAACCCTGTAATTCATTGTATAGATTCATTCTTAACAAAAAGTTACATTAAAAATTACAATCTTGGTGTTCCCAATTTGAATTGGTATCCCCTCAAGAATTTGAACTGGTGGGTTCCCAATTTGAATTGGTAGTCGGCATCGAACTCGAAATTGCGCCAAAGCAAGCAAATACCACCGGAGAACCCCAAAGCTTCGGCTCTGATCCAAATGGTAAATCCTATTCTTTTGAGTACAGTGTTCCGCGTGTAGCAGGAAAAGAGGCTGTACGTGAAAGGGCTTACGATACCGATAAGAGTAAGACAAGAGCGACTTCTTTTTCAGTCACTGGTCTAGTTCCAGCAGGGGTAGGACAGGAGTACCAGTAAGTAAAAGGACTTCTTTGGGAACTCCATTGACATGCTTACACTACCGGGAGTTTCTTGCGCTTGAAGGGGTAAAGGGAAATTAATTTTATCTACTTACTTTATTGTTTTATTAGATTCCTACCCTTTACATTACTTTTATATCACTTAATCTTTGAAACTATTCTTTAAAGTTTATAAAGATCGAATTAAGTTGTATTCATCATCCATCCCTTTACAACTATGTAACATCCGTGATTTTGACTCATTTGACTTTCCATTGACTTGTGTGTAATTTGAATAACGACTTTAAATAAAAATGATAATATTGAGTGCATTTCATTGAATTATGATGAGAATTATGTTCGACGGGTCGATAATTTGACTTATTTTTTTGAAACGATACGAGACGACTTATGAATTAACTAGCAAGTGATGATGGATCAACCAATGGGTGCAAACCAACCCATGAACCAACCATGCCCTCAACCCATACCCAACCAACTCCTTCCACCTTGCATCCATCCATTTACTCTCATCTTTCTCTCTTTCTCTTGAATGCTTGCAAGAACACACATACACTCTCTCTCTCTCTCATTAAATTCATCATCAATTTGGGTTGTTCAAGATAAATTAATACAAGATTTAGCTTCATCATCTCCTCATCTCTATCATATCTCAAATTTGGATTTTCTAGTGCAAGGAAATCTTCTAAACGGGTCATTCTCGGGTTTGGAACTTTGGTAGAGACTTTGGTAAGTTAACTAGCCTTAAATTCATCAATCATTACTTAATAACATGTTTATAATCAATAACAAACACTTTTGGGGTCAAAATTTGGGTAATTAGGGTTTCTATTTGACTAATTAAGTCAAAAACCTAGTTTAAATGCAAAATTGATGTTAAGATCGATTCTTGGTGTGGGTTTGATGAGAATAAGTTAGATTATATTAAAATGGGTGTACAAAGTCGTCTGGGTTGGGTCAAATCCTAACGGGTCGAGTTTTAGGGTTGTGGTTATGAAAGTAAGGTTTTGAATTAAAATGGACCAAAAACTGATTCCTTGATGATAATTCGGACATTCTGAGGTGGAAATTTGAGTTGTGGTGAGTGAATTCATGTTTGTAATAACCTTTTTCTGCTTCAAACTCGTCCCACAACCCCCTGGGTCGTTTAGGGCCTATAAGATATAAGAAAATGGGGTTCTTGGGTCCCACCGTCTGGGATGGTCTCTTCACCGTCTGGGGCGGTCTGTAATGGCCCTCAGCGTCCCCTATCACCGTCCAAGACGCTGCCCTCCAACTCTCAAATAGATCGAACGGTGCCTAGACGCCACTCTCTTCTGTTTTACGCTAGCTGGCTTGCACACCAAAATCCCGATTTCCAGCCAACCGTCCTGCACGCCCTGCCAAATCTTTTCCCACCGTCTGGGACGCTGCCTTGTATTATGCAGTTTTCTGGATTTTCCTTTTTGGGCTCCTCTTTTACTTGGGTCGGGTTAGGCCTAGATATAAATCCATTATGGGCTTCTAACTTGATGTACACGGGTCTGGGCTATCTTTCAAAGTAAACTCGTCTTAACTTATAATATACTCAGCCCATTACTAGGATTGAACGTGTAACGATTGTCGGAAGATTCCAAACATCTCACCCCGATTCTTGTGGTATAAACGTTATCCGCTGTCACCAAGGTTACCAAAAATCTAGATAAAACCTAAATTATATATGTAAATATATATAGATGTGTACAACAATAGTTCTTGAATATGAAACGACTTTTGATCGACTTAAAATTGTATAAACCATCTCTCCGCTTTTCTTTAATGACTTAATCGAGTCCCGATAGCCTTTCAAACAACTTGAATCTCATTTGAGACATAATTTTGGGCTTCACACAACTAAAGACGTATAATATATGTAAAATATATATTAGTAAAATGTGTATTAAAATGATAGGTGGTGGACGTGGAGTGAACATTGAACGACTCTAGCTCGACTATCAATAGATATTAACTTCTAATTGCCGATCAAGGTGAGTTCCGTAGCTCCCTACTCATTCGGGCTGAAAAGTGTACACTTATGTGTATGATTGTTTGATTACTTGATTATTGATTGTGATATTGAATGTTTGACTTGAGCTTGGTTTACGCATATGGATGTGATTGGATGATTATTTATGATAGTTGTACATACATATAGGTCGGTTATGCCTTCAAAGGGTTTGAGATGTGGTGGGAAGGCTGCGGGTGACCTTATATATAAGTATCAAGAACTCGTTGAAAGTAGAATTATATCCTCCTAAGTGTATGTACGTATCGTTTGGGTTGGTTTTGATGATTATGGACTCGTGATTTGAGACACACACGCATATATAATGATATGATTGTTGATGAGACGAATGAGTACATCCGAGTGTATATACGTATGCACTTGTGTTGATTTGATAAACATACATGACTCCAGGTAATAGACGTATATACGCCAATGATTTTGATGTGCAACATTGTTCATTGTGATGACATGTGAGTATCGTTGCATTGATGACTTGATGGTCACACATATGATACGCATTATGACATTGACTTGCATACGACACATATCTTGATTTTGACATCACTTGTGTTATTCATTACACGTTCTTACTTTTATCATGTAATCTTATTGTATTGATGGTGTGACAAGCAAAGGCTATTGTAAGTGTTGATTTGCCTTTACTTATACATCTTGTAATTATTGGCAATGGTTCCTCGTGAACCATCACTACAAACTCACCAACCTCGTGTTAACTTGTTTAGTATACTTTTCAGGTAATCAAGTGAACCAAGGACGTGATGCATGATTTCTACTTGCCTTTAACTCAGGCTTGGACGTATGTGGATCAAGGATTCATTTGTCCATTTTACATTATGCTTAGAATCGATAGCCATCATTAGACTATTATTTTGTAAACTCTGATGGTCATTTGCTCCTTATGTATTTTGCATGAATACTTGACATACTTGGTTGGATTCACCGAATTCACTTATTTTCATTTAATTGTCTACATTAATTCCACCATGTGCTATGTAATTTATGTAATATTTCGAGTCCTAAATAGGGGTGTTACAAATATTTGGTCTTTATTATACTTTGGTATTTTGAATAAATTTGGACATACACACTACCTATAAAAAAAAATACAATTCTATAAAATACAAAACAAATAGATTTAAAAACAATATATTTTGTCGTTAAAAAAACAATACATTTAATATAACCATATAGATATTATCTTCTTTATATATATATATATATATAGAGAAAGAGAGAGAGAGTTGACTATTGTAAAACAGCTATTAAAGTAAACAAATAAGATAAGAGACCTTTAGATAATGATTAAATTGATGCACAAAAATCCACGAATAAATTTATGCACGATGATTTTCATGATGTACGGTAATTTTTAGTGAAGAAAAACATATTATTTTATCTGTTTTATTTTAATAATTGTTTTATTTTACCTAAAACCTAAATATACATATACATGGGAAAAGTGAATATACGGTTATTCAACACCTAAGCTTAGGTGTGGAGTTCCTCACTGACTAATATTTTATTAGTTTTTGTTTAATTAATAAATGTTTGGGCCTTCATGTATTTTATGGTTTAAAAAATTAGTTAGTGATAACTGTTTCATACCTAAGCTTAAATACCCGACATTCTTATATATATATATACTACTATATAAAAATTATACCCTTATGTTGTTTAGTTAGAATTTTGAAACACACGAAATTACCATTTTACCCTTAACCAGTTAACTCATACAATCATTTCACAATCTTTTAAAAGATACACACTTTCCCTAAAAATCAAATATCTTTATATCAATTATCTACAACACTTGATGTCGGCCATCACCATCCGCCAACGCCACCATATCGCGACCAATATCATCGCCACCACATTGTGCCGGTACCATGTTAGTATATATATATATATCGATGCACAATAACTTTCATGATGCACGATGATATTTATGATGCACGGTGATTTTCAGTAAAAGAAAACTTGTTATTTATTTTACTTTAATACTTGTTTTATTTATCTTGAACACCGTAAATATAGATGAACATAGTAAAAGAAAACTTGTATAAGGGCAGTTTTTGAAATATAGATGAAATTTGAAAGTTTAAAATATATATTAAAAATTTATACTCCGTAAATACTTAACCAAAAATATTATACAAATATCATAAGGGTTGACCCTAACAGTAGTGTTGGGATAGACGGTTGCCTCATGCCCTCAATGTTAGATTATATTAGACCTGAAAATATATTAGGTTTTTATTCTTAAAGCTTTTTGTTTGGGTAACAGTTAATACAAGGGGTGAAATAGCCGCTACTCACTTGTTGCTATTTCTTTGTGCATAAATACTTTTTTAAGCGATGTTGTCATAACTCACAAAAGTATTTAACCTGTTTTGCAACCATTTCAAGTTTGAATTTATAAGAAAAGTCTTTCGATATTGAACCTTAAAACCTCTTACATTTAACTTGTATTTTAATAAGTTAGACTCCCAAAATTCCCCCGCTTAAGGCTATCAAAGAGGTTTTATTGAAACAATACATTTATGCCGCGTTTAATCGGGGAAAACACCCTTTGTTTTCCAAGAATACATGGAAAACAGAAAACGCAATCAAGTAATTAGTTTTCAAAAAATTGTTTTCCAATCTGTTTTCCATTTTATGGGAATTTAGAAAACATTTTTTTTAGTTGTTTTTCACTTTTCATTTTCATTTTCCTAAATTTTAAAAACCTCAAATTATTATAACTCCCCCCCTACGCCCTCATCTGTGCCTTCGTCACCCCTCGCCCCCGTCTCTACCTCTGTCATCCCTCGAGCCCATCTCACTCCCAACCTCCCACTTAATCAAGTACATTAAAACATGTTTTTAATATGAAAAATAAAAATATCATTTTCAGTTTTAATTTTTAAACGTGATTTTAAAATTTTCATTTGTAATTTAGAAAGAAAACTCCCTGTATTTTCTATAAAGTTAAAAATAAAAAACTAAAATATTTTTTTGCCGTTATCTTCTTCGTATAGTCCTTGTCACCCAATTAAATACAAACTTCCCAAAAACACCACCAACAACCTTATAATAATTTTTATTTTTATTTATTTCACCGGGAGCCAACCCTTCAATCAACCCGACATATTAGCTGCAGTGTTTTGCAACAGGATGGTATGCCACTGCGTCCTCTCTTATTAGTAACGCATCATCTCTTATTAGTAAACGCATTTAAAAACACCCCTTATAAATTTTGAGTTCTTACAAAATTTAATTAGGTTAGAAAACATAGTTTAAGTTTAAAATCTATCATATTATTTTAAGAAGATATTGTATTAGTTTTTGAGATTGAAATCCCTGGCGACTTTAAACCAAACTTCACGTTGTTTGTATCATATATTAATTTTTTCAATATAACTTTAATCTATATGATAAAAACCGACAAGACACATACATAATTTGAACCCCCATTTGTAGGTAAAACCCCTACGCTTCCACACTAAACCCTAAATAATTAACAATTTATCTAGATCTCATTATATCCTTTATTAACATAATTTAATATAAGTAGTGTATTTTTGTCTTTATATACATTTTAAATTAAATATTTAGTATAGTAAAAAGTAAACAAAACTTGTGTTCTTATGGTAGTTGGTAGTCCACTTTATTTGGAAAAATCATTAGTTCAAATTCAATGGTTACCCTTTTTGTTGTTTCTTTTTTTTTTTTTAAATTTTGTAAGATTTTTTTATACATTTGGTTTTAACTTTTCTTTGTTTGTTACAATTTTTATTTTATTTTATGGGCTTTTTTTTGATTATATTTTTCAAAATTCTTTTTCTAGTGTATAACATTTTAACATTCATTTCCTTATAACATTTTTTTTTTCAAACATTTTATTTTTGTCAAAAAAATTTTGATAACATTTTGTTATATATAATTTTAGAATTATTTTCTTTAACTTTTTGTTATATTTTGTGATTTGATTTGATTTTTAGACTTTTTCTAATCACATTATATATATTTCTTAGGCATTTTTACAAGCTAGTGAACATAAACACAAAGTTATTGCGGTATTGCCTAAAATCAAATGGACATGTGAGAACTTTTAACATTTGTTTTATTTTGAACCAAATGAATACTACATATTTTTTTGAAAAAGTTTTTGATTTCTTTCGTTCCGGCTCATTAACAAATACGCTTATAAAAACCAACGCCGCCTGATAGGGTGCTACGAACCACCTAGTTGCTTATTACTTTAACCTACCTTTTTAATCATAACATTAGCAACAATGTTGCAAGCTAAAAGTATGAATTCGAAATGTAATCTGAAACCATTATGGAGAGTTATATATTTCTAGTTAAACTATTTTTCATTATTTTTATTTGAACAACGGGTTAGTAGTTAATTATTTAGTATTCAAGACACTAAACTCAGGACTCTTATTAATCCATTAAACATATATCGAAGCTACGATTTACTCGGACACGATTAGGTAACAAGATTACCATGAATCTCTTCAAGAAGAAAACAAGATATTCACAAAGGAGTAAGAGATTTACTCTATTTCTCTTACCCTCCTCTCCAAGTTATCTACCCTCTATATAAATAGAGGAAGAAGCCTCATGGCATATTCATTCATTCATAATATACACCATACGAATTACATACTAAAACCTTATCAATAGTTTATTCGACCTTCGAATAAACCTTAAACAAAACCCTAAACCCCCTCTAATAATCCACTCCTACAAATATAAGAAGTAAGATTTGAACCTAAGTAGATTTTCTCAAGGTCTAAGATCTTACCAATGGCCACTAACTCATTGACTCTAATTAAACTATTAGACTTATATTACTATACAAGTATGGACTGATGCAATACGGTGGTGGTGGTGAGGAAAACGGTCTAGTAGTGTCGGTGATGGTACTATTGGTGGTGGTGGCGGTGTCAAGTGGTGTAAGTTGATTTAATTGTGATAATAAAATTTTTTTATAAAATAAGGACTTAAAGTGTTAATTATTAAATTAAAGGTTGGAGTGTAAATTAATTCATTAAGAGTAAATTGGGTATTTTATGAAAACTCTTTCTATAAAAGTGTTTATTAATGATAATTAGTAATTTCATATGTAACTATTGTGTAATTATTTCTAAAAATGGAATGTGTGATAATTTTTATAAACAAGTATATATAGATAAGTAAACCTACACAATTAATTAATAGTTATTCAAATGGAAAATTACCATATAGTTACGCTTGCGAGAATGCCACAAACGCCATTGAAGCACCGTGAAATAAACCCCTGGATACATACAGATATTCCTAGAAATTTCGATCCGATAGTGAAAGCTAAACAATTAAGTTGAAAGATATTCCTTTCAAAATATAAATGAAGGATTGGTGAAAGAAGCATATGGATTAAAAAATTAGCTATTCGTTTCTTTTATATAGTAATAATGATAATGATAAAAGAAAAGTGTAGTTTACAAAATGACATATATGCTTTTCTATAAGTACAAGTAAAGAAAGAATAAAACGAAGAAGGGGAAGTTTATTATATATCGAACTAGAGGCGAACTCAAACAAAATGGTGCGACGTAGTGCTGGTGACGAATAATGTAGAAAGGGTAAAGACAATTAATGTAGAAAGGGTAACATATCGATCTTTTATATTAATAAAATAAAATTATGATAATGTTATTTTATTCTAAAGAAAACTTCTTTATATATAATCTTAATATTTTTATGACATCATCTAAAAAATTTATAAATTGACAACAAAATAAAAATTGAAACTTATTTCAAGATATTATGAATTTAAATTATTTTCAGTAGATAATCAATTTATATATCAAAGTTGATTATTAGAATACTATTTTGGAGTTAAAGGTATGAGATTTGAATTATCATTGATTATTATAATTGTTATATGTTATGATAGTAAATGAATTGTAGTCTTAACATCGCTTATTCAAAAGATACAATATAATAGTGTTCAACATAACAAAAAGTTAAACACTTTCATTGTGTTGTATATTTAAAAATTCATATTTTATTCAAGTGCCCGTATAATATGCGGGTTAATCAGTCATATTATTTTACGAATTGATATATAGATTTTTATAAATTATTTCATTAAATGTATTTTTAGGGTGCCACCTAAGGAGGTGGATGGGGTAGTAAATAAGTCAAGGATATTTGGTGGTGTTTAGCCATTTATTTCTTTTATATAGTAATAACTAAATTAAATCAATGTGTTGCATGATGAATAATTGTAGTCGTAAAAATCTGTTAAAAATAAATAATACATCTTTCAAATTTGAAGTATAAGACTACAGTATTGTAACAACAATATAAAATGTAAACATGCTTGTTAAAGACATTTACATCATAATTGAATATATTTCGATATTAATCAATGAATTTAGTTTTTTAATAATGTTTAAATCATACAACCATGTAACAACATATAAAATCAAAAAATAAAGTATATAAAATATAGCCCATAAATAAACCATTAATACAAGTTTAATTTCAATTCATAAAACATAAACAGAAAGGACTAATTTCCAAGTTTTGAATAACTTATTGAATTTAAGTATTAAATTGGTTTTTTTTTATCTAATAATTAAACGTTAAAATAAGAACTTTTAAATTTCAAACGATTAAAAGAAAAAAAAAATCACTAATTTATCAAATTAAATTGAATGCTAAAGTAATTTGATATAATCGATATGTAATAATTACGCTAGATAATGACTTATATAAAAAAAAGTTAGAAACATCAAATATGATAACAATATTAAGAATGAATTATATATATATATATATATATTGCCGGCAGAGTAGAGAGAAAAAAAATAAACTTTGCTTTCAATCTGGGCCATTGAAATTAATAAATGAAACGATCTAAGCCTTTGAAATTAAAATTCAAGATGTATATGGTAACTAATAAAAAAGTAAAAGTTAAGCTTGACTATTTTAGATATGATAACTCTTTTTATATAATTAAATATTTTTTTTAATTATAGTAACTATTTAATACTAAGTATATGTTAATTATTTTTAAAAATAGCTTGGATCTTTTAACCATTAATCATGATAATTATATACTACATGATAATGATAATTACTCATGCACTATCTAAACTTTAAACTTTATATGCTTCATCATTCCATTATTAGAAATATATCCAAACAACTATACTTTCTATATTAATCATAGTAAATATCCAAACAATTTCAAATTAAAAATGAGATTTCAAAAAACAAGGGTTACTTGTAGTAAACATTTTTTTAAAAGATTTTTTTTTTTACTTGAACTAAACACAGTTTACACATTCAAACATTTGAATGTTATTACTGTAACATGAAACTTTTTTTTTAACATATCCTAATGCTATTGAATTTAGAGATCATTTTCTTATGTCATAAAAGAGTAATACTATTTCAAATATAAATTCTAGATTTTTTTTTTTTCACAAAATAGTCTGTTTTTGCTTTAAATAAATTTTTTAAACTCTTACTTTCCATATTTAATATTGTCTATTTTTACATTTTGTCTCTTTAATATATGAACACCAATAAATTTTTTTATTTTATATATATACACACATATATTGATGAGTAACCGCACGATACGTTGACGATTGTGTGGTGGTGGCGCGACAACTAGTGGTGGTGGTGGCTGCACCAGTGAGTGGTGCAGGCACTTTATCTAAAAGTAAGCACGTTGTAGGGGGTAGTGTATGTATTTTAGCAGTTAAGTGATACGTATTATAAATATATAAGGATAAAATAGGCATATGAAGTAGATATATTTAAATTAATGAATAAAGATGAGGGGTAATTTAGAGACCAACATGTAACTTCATGAAGGGGCTAAAATAGTTTACAAGAGAACATAGATATACTACTTAGAATACAAAGAGAAAAACAAATGACATGACACAAATCATCAAATTCATTTACATAAGGGTTAAGTATCTCAAAGTGTAAGTAACTTTGCAACTTTTACTATTGTGTGTATACATTAAAAATTTTAAATATTTTATGTAAGTATCTCGCTAAATTGAACATTTAATGTAAAAATGTATACTTACATAAAATGTTCAAAAGTGTTCAATTTAGCGAGATACTTACATAAAATGTTCAAAAGTTTTGATGCATACATGCAATAGAAAAAGTTGCAAAGTTACTTACACTTCGGGATACTAAATCCTTTACATAAATTAGTAAATGTTATATAAGTAAAAAAAAATATGCCAAGACGTTGCAATTTTATATTGTTTGAGTTGGCGAGTGGCAAGTTGACGAATTGGAATTAGCCAACCCACACCATATAATCATGGAGTTAAAAATTTTATCGCGTGTTAACTAGGTTGGTTGATTTCGGGTCACATGGGTTGGTGAGTTGACCGGTTAACGGGTTGATTTCAATTCAAATGAGTGTGTGTTGTCGGATCAAATAAATTGGTGAGTCGACCTATTAAAAAACATTATATAAATTTATATATTTTTGGGTTAACAGGTTTACCTAAAAACCTAAAAGGTCAACCTGACCCAACCAAAAGAAAGCAAGTTGACGAATTACCGAATCGAGATCTTACTACCCTAACCCAGTTTTCTGTATCAATTCAAATCGAATTTTGGGTAAGGTTAAGTATTAATAATCTTAATATATATCAAACCGACTCTATATATGTTATATCAAAAAGTGTACAAAGTTTAAGACTTCATTTTAACATTATGCTCAACATCATAATAAACTATATTGTTGGACGAGAGTAAGTACCCGCGCGTTGCGGCGGTGAGATGGTGGGGGTAATATGTCATAAAGTGTGATAGGTCATAGAGTGTGATAGCCAAATGCCTTAATCGTACGGGTTCCGTCCCCGAATTTAAAAATTCGTCGAAAGTATATCGAATGATATCTCTAATGAAAGAGCATGAAATTGTAAGAACACCCATATAATTTTTATAATTTATCGATGTTCGGTTTTTGAGATAAAATAATTTGAATGAAGTAGAGAATAAAATGACTTATGAAGAAGGGAGAAAGAAAATGATTGGTTGAGATTTGAGAAGAAAGAAAAAGGTATTATAGTTTTTTAAATAAATATAGAATAGATGAGAGAGCATTTTGGGAAAGTACTTAAAATTAATATTGAAAATTTAAGTTCAATGTTGAAGATCTAGAAGAAATCTGCTTTATAATATAGTACAGATATAAGGCTTTTAAGTTTACTTAGTAACCCGGTCACCGACCGGGTATTAATCTAGTTATTATTGCCGAGAAGGAAAAGGGATATATATTTTTGAAAGAATCGCGAGTCATCCATATATTCGACTTGTAATTTTATTTTTTTTACTTTTTAATTTTTTTATTACTAATTAATGATGATTAAGATAAAGAATAATTTTTAAAACAGTGCTTAAAATTAGGAAATTATCTAGCGTATGACACATAATGAAAAATCCTACGTTGCATTGTTTCATAATTGACAACTAATCAAAAAACTATCCTCTCTTAGCTATATAGAGAGATAGAGAGATAATAATAATAATAATAATAATAGTAATAATAATAATAATAATAATAATAATAATAATAATAATAATAATAATAATAATAACAATAACAACAACAACAACAACAATAATAATAATAATAATAATAATAATAATAATAATAATAAAAGAAAAATATAGTTCACAAAACGATATGTATGCTTTTCTATAAGTACAAGTAAAGAAAGAATATAATGAAGAAGGAAGTTTTATTATAAATCGAATTAGAAGGGAATCCGTGCAGAGTGGTGGCGAATAGTTTAGGTTATTTTTTATATATACTAAAAGAGAATCTTTCATTTTAAATTGAACAAATCAAAACCCTTCATTAATTTTTAACATTTGATATCCTTCATTGATCAACTTTGATGACATCATCTTTAACAAAACAATTAGTCCTATACCTTTTCAGTCCCCCAACTTTAATAAGTATGCAACTTTCGACATAACAATACTATAATGATATTTAGGTTAATTTAAACCATTCATTATCACTTACAAAGTTTATGGCATCCATAATGTCAACCTTGATTAATTCGTAATTTTCTTATACAAACATTAGCAATAAAAGTTATCAGTATAAAAGGATGTTTTATATATATATATATATATTGGATATATAAGAAATATATAAACCAAGCTTATAGAAAGGGATATATTGTGTATGTGTGTGTTAGGAAAAGATATGTTGGTATAAGACAAAAAATAAAAACAACCTGAACTAAACCAAATTTATGAAAATATATTAGTGAGGGTTCAATTACTTCGAGAATAAGAAAATCTGAGCAACCTGTCACAAATAGTGACGTTTTACTTACCAATGCTTCCTTAAATCAACCAAATGCCTACAACGCCATTAATCTAAGGATGGTAACAGACGAGAAAAAAAATCTGTTATTCACCCGTTTTGCGGATCGCGAGCGGATGATGAGTATTGCTAACTATACTAAGAAGGCTTATAATTACAACCCAAAAGCTGTTCCATTTGAGTCTCTCTTTGATGAAAGAGGCGTTAGGGAAATGAATAACTTTGTTATGACTTCAATGAAAGAGATTAGACGCTTGTGGATCATAGGCACAAAATCAGCTTCAACAAATCCAATACTATTTGTGCATCCAATTATTTTGAGGATACCATGGATCCTTATAAGTCAATTACTTCCCACATTGGGCCAACCTTTTTAGTTTTCAACTCAATGAAAAAAAAATGCATGTTGTAATCTGTAAAAATTATAATCACCAGTGACACTACATAGAAACTAAAATACACTTGCCGGGTGAATGAACAGTGTCAAACCTTAGTCGTAAAATTTATATTTATATTATAGCCTTTAAGTATTTTCTTATATCATTGTGCTAACTCTTTATACTTATGAATACAATTTTTTATAAGTTTCCGTGTTTTACGTGGGATATAATCTAGTTCATATAAAACTAATTGATGTAAAAAGGATAGCGTATTATTTTACGAATTGAGAGATAGATTTTATAAATTATTTCATTAAATGTATTTTTAATATCCTTAGTATATAAACATCTCTAAAAACTAGAATACATGGTCTATTAAAAATACTCTTAATAATTCAATTTACAAAACTTATCCCTTAACTGATAAAATAGCTAGACTAAACTATTTTTACGTCAATAACCTACACCTTGAAAGTACATGGTAGGATCGTAATCACGAGATCTCTATGGATATAGGTATGCGGAATCTACAAATATCCATTGATAATGACGCAGCAATATACACACAAATACAACAGAATCGAGATGATAACGAGTGTAACTTTTCATTATTACTAGTGATATGAATACAAAGATAGAATCCGTACGACTACATCACTATGCTTACGGATTACAAACATAATGACGACTTAATCTAAAGTTACATGATAGTGGCGGAGTAACAAGGCATACATCTGTACCTTGCTATCCTTGGACGATACATTAGCTATTGCTAGGCCAATCCTGCCTAACCTCGTCAAACTCAAACCTGAGACCTATACAAGTATTTATAATGAATGAAACAAACCCTAATAACAAATACGGGCTGAGCTTCTTTAGGATATGGGCTTCATGCACTTATGACCTCGCATTTACATGTCCAGGTTGTATTTTGCATGTTAATTACGACCTCGCAAATCCATGAGGTCGTAATTCAGCCCTAATAGAATTCATATAGCAACGACCATAAATTGTACACTAACACGTGCCCTTACACACCTTTTGTCGCCGCTTTCACCCATCGCTGCCATAATTATCCTTTAACTAATAGTTATGGTTTGTTCTAAAATTCAGATATTAAAAATGTTTAAAATACCCTTAGTATATAAACATCTTTAACAACTAGAACACATGGTCTATTAAAAATACTCTTAATAATTCAATTTACAAAACTTATCCTTAACTGATAAAATAGCTAGACTGAACTCTTTTACATTAATAACCTACATCTTTTATCGCCGCCATCACCAGTCGCTAGTATGACACTGTCGCCATCACCACCTCGTGTACCACGCGAACATCTATCTAGTAAGGGGTAAAGATAAAGAGGAGTGTAATGAAATGAATCTTTGAAAATTGGTGGGATCCAAGGGCGATACCTTTGCCCTTGGATCAATAATCATCCAAGATCAAGATTAGAAACAAAAATAACACATGGAAGGGTATTATTGTCATTTTATGATATTATAAAATATAAATAAAACACAAATCTGTAACGCCCTAAAAATTATGACTTTTTTTTTTAAACTCTAATATCTTTCATATGACAAAAACATAAGTAACATTTATAAAATAACAGCCTAAGTATCATTTATATACACTTTTAAGGATATTAAAAACATTTTAAACATATATAAAGGATACACAATAAGACCCGAACTCAAAACGAAGAACACGTGAAAAATTATAACTGGCCGTAAAATTTAAGTCAAATGGCCATAAATTTATGGCTGACGGCCGTAAAATTACGGCCTAAAATATAACTGACCATAAAATGCAACCGGAAATTTATGGCTTAATTTATAACTAGCCGTAAAAACCCACCGTAATTCACTCCTAGATTATTTTTTGCACCTGTTTTAAAACACAGAAAATTTATAAAGGACCGTAAATTTATGGTCCGGGCCGTAAATTTACGGTCAGACCTGCACATAAGATTTTTAACATTTTGACACTTCTAAGCCATTCCGTAACTAAAAACTTCATTCCAAACTTCACAAGCTTGGGAATTTTAAGACATAAACATAATAAACATATAAAACTTGTTCAAACCTCTTTCAACCCAAAGTACTATCAAACGGGCCATTGACCCAAATGACTAGTTTCTACACTTTATACTTACATATCATAATCATTTCTTCAAACCATTACACAAAACTGTTCCATGACATAAAATATAACATTTACAACTATGACATAAGTTAAATGATGCTAACCCACATGAAAGACAAACACCAACCCAAAATAACAACATAGTAATACACAAAATATAACTCGGGCAAGTTGGCTAGTTCAAGAGCTCATGAAAAGAGATATCTAACCCCAAAAGTTCAAAAGAGTGCACTTCAAGTGCAACTACCTCAAGCAAGTCTTCAATTACACTTTCTTCTTCCCACTATCACTAGTTTCTCTTATAAAAAGGATTCACTATTAAAAGTAAGCAAGGGCTTAGTGAGTATAGTAATATGCATATAAATAACATGGCAACTCATAAAACTCATTAGAATCGTTAATGCCGCCCAGGTCTTACATAACATTCTAAGCCTCATAACTCTAATATGGATCCATACTATACCACAAACACTTGAGTCGTCACCCAAGGCTTATGGTCTAAACTCATACAATCTCATAAGCTCATCAATTAGTAGAGTTAACAAATCATGTTAACCCACATTTTTACTTGCACACATAAATCTATACTCACCTTGGCCACAATTCATAAACAAGTTACAATCAAAATTATAATTTCATTAGTTACTATCTCACTTCAAGCCTATCTCAATATATCTCTTGATTATTGGTGTTTGGCTAAACTCATATTTACTCAACTCATTTATAAGTTACACATTCACTTTATCCCCCATCAAAACATTAACTGTATTAAGTAAAGAATTCCAGTAGTTAATCTCATGAAAACAACTTAGCGAAACACCATCTAGAAAACGTACTCATAATAATTTATCTAAAGAAATACCCAATTTGTGTGATGTTAATAACATCACAATAACTAATTTACATCCAAAATACTTAAGATATACTGCAAATACTAGCAAAATCCCCAATTTTATTAGTAAGAACCCTAATTGAAAAAAAATAACAATTGTAATAGAATTTTACCTTCAATTTGATGAAATAGATTCTAGGGTTTCTATGATTCTCAAATTCTTGCTCCTTTCTTCTTCCTTGAATTTGATTACACACACCCAAACCTCCACAACAAACTTATTAATTAACTAAATACTACAGTATTATTATTGCTAATAACCCATCATATTACTATTACAATTGATGATTCTCAAAGTAAGGATTATAGTAATGATGATATGAGTAATTTAGATGAGAGTGAAATTAAGAAAAAAGAAGATAGAGATTAGTAGGAGATGATGGCCACGTATGGTGGTGTTATTGTTATATAAATTATATCCCCTATCCACCCTATCCACTATGGATCTAACTACATAATACCCCGTTTTTAAAAATACTTATAACTTATTTATTTAGGAACAATTAAAATTTACCTTTTAAAATTTTGGGTGTTATAAAATCCCTCTATCTTCTTCTTTTTCTCTCTTTCTCTCTTTCTAAAACCTTAATCATAAAACAACCACCAACACCACATTCATATCTTAATGGCCACAACCGTAATTGTCGTTGTTTTCGTCATCTCTATCAGTCTTCTGCCTTATCTTCATTGTGAATCTAGTTCATCGTTAATGCATCCCGAAGATATTAAAAGAAAAGAAGGATATTGTAACATCCGCGATATTTGACCGATTGACTTCTATGTAATTTAACGAATCACTTTGCCGTTAATATAAATGGGGCTGGTTTTATTGCTCAGATGACTATGTGATATGTTAGACTGGTCGATTATCGACGCAAGACGACTTGTGAACTAACTAGTTTGTGGTGATGGGTTAACCCATGGTCTAGACCCATGACCTATGGACCCAACTAATTACCCAACCCCATCCCTCCCCATTCTTGCACCATTCCATCCATTCATTCATTTCCTTACCTATCTCTCCCTCTCTCTAAAGTAAATGCACACACACACACAAGCACATATCTCTCTCACTCTCATTAATTCTTGTATCATTTATGGTTGTTTAGCTTACATTAAAGATAGAATAATCATCATCGACATTATATAGTCATTATAACAAATATTGGAAGATCAAGACCCAAGAAATCTCTTTTTTAGCCCATTTTTGGATTTTAGCTTTTGTGAAGAGCTTGGAAGGTAAATTCCAACTACATCTTGCTATTTCATGTCTATTTAACCTAATTCTAAGTCTTAGTAAAGGGATTTGTGGTTAAAACGTTTTCAAAACGAAATTAGGGTTTGTGGATATGAAATTTAGGATTTTATGACTTGAAATGGGTCAAAATGATTTTTGAGATTAAGTGGTGTTTTTGGATGGATTTAAATGTTGGGTTAAGAGAAATTGGGTTAGTTGAGGCCTAAATAAGCTCCAAAACGTTTCCCTTGGCTCCTTAAGACGGATTAGGGTTTCTTTATTATGAAAATTGGGTTTTGGGTCAATTTTTCTGCTCCTGCTGTTGTTCGTGAACCTGCCTAGAAATGGGTGTAACTTACACCTCACCATGGTGTGGGTTACGTTGGGTCTGAACTGCATGGGCGTAGTACATTAACTTGAGCGTAGCTTACGCTAGGATCGTGAATGGGGGCGTAATTTACGCTAGATATGTCGTACCTTATGGTCCTCCCCATTTTCATTATGCCAAAACACCTTTGTTTACATTGAAAAATGAGCTACCAGACGCCAAATACAGACCACCGTAGCTTACGGTGGCATGGCCGTACCTTACGCTTCTGTATAATTGAACGACCGTAGCTTACGCTCGAAGTGACCATCTGGTACGCTAGTTATAAAACTACCCACCGTAAATTACAGTGGTAGTGACCGTAGATTACGATCCCCTCTAAGCCCATTTTTCCTGTTTGACTTTTATTGACCTCCAAAACCCTAGGGGCGTATCGGGCTTCGACCTAAACCACTCCTCAACTTATTTAATGATGAATACGGGTCTCGAAAGTCACCTTATGTCAAGAGCTATCTTTGGAACCTTAATAAGGATTTTGTACAATTAATGACGAATAATATACGAATAAAAATATATTAATAAACGCGTATATTATTATTATAGGTGGTGGACGTGAAGTGAACATCAAACTATTATAACTCGACTTTATATCATATTTATTTCTCCTTTGCCAATTAAAGTGAGTTTCGTAGCTCCTTACTCAATTGAGATTCGGGTTGAAAAGTGTACGCTTATGTGTTTAATTGTTTGATTGCTTGGTCGTTTGAATGTGTGATTGAATGTTCCACTTGAGCTTGGTTTACGCATATGGTTGTGATTAGATGATTATTTAGGATAGTTGTACATACATAAAGGTCGGTTATGCCTTCAAAGGGTTTGAGATGTGGTGGGAAGGCTGCGGGTGACCCTATATATAAGCATCAAGAACTCGTTGAAAGTTTTGAATCCTCCTAAGTGCATGTACGTATCATTTTGATGTGAATTGGTGATTGTTGAGATTGTGTGGCAGTGAACTCATACGAATTGTTATACTTTATTTGTGCGGAGATACACGCAAACATGCTTTATTTGTGCGGAGATACACGCAAGCATACTTTATTTGTGCGGAGATACACGCAAACATACTTTATTTGTGCGGAGATACACGCAAACATACTTTTATTGTGCGGATATACACGCAAGCATATCCTAACTATGCGGTACACACGCAAGCATATTTAAACTGTTGTATGGATGACGTGGTCGATACACATTTGACTTACCTTATGACACTTGTACTCATTACTTATACGTTATTACCCTCCTTATTGATATGGTTGTGATTTGACTAAGTGATTACCAACGATGGTTCTTTGTGAACCATTACTACGAACTCACCAACCTTGTATTGACTTGTTTAGTACACTTTTCAGGAAATCAGGTGAACTAAGGACGTGATTCACAAGGATTCATTTGCCATTTTTGCATTATGCTTAGGATCTATATCCATCGTTAGACTATTATTTTGTAAACTCCGATGGTCATTTGCTCCTTATGTATTTTTCATGATCACTTGACATACTTGATTGGATTCACCGATTTCACTTATTTTCATTTAGTTGTCTACATTAATTCCACGATGTGCTATGTAATTTCCGTAATATTTCGAGCCCTAGCTCGGGGTGTTACATATTTAGTATATACAAATATATGGCTTTTGTTACATCAAAAGGTTTTATCATATATTAAGAATGTAATTATATAATATGTGGTTATTGATTTGTTACATCTAAATGAGATCGGTAGTGTATATCTCCATCAACTATCACCCCCACAACGTCAATCTTCTTCTACCACCACCATCATGTTAGTTCATATAACTTCTGGCTAGATCTTAAGAGTGACCAGATTTGTGTAGGCGTGTTAATCGTGTTTAAAAAATTAAGGTTTGGATGTGAGGATTAAAATAACATAATGATGATGAGATGAGATGAGAAGAAATGAAAAAAGAGAAAGAGAAAAAGAAAAAGAAAGAGTTGATAAGAAAGATATTTGTAATTTTTGAGTTTTTTTTAGAGAATGACAAAGAAAAGAAGGAGAATCATAAAAGATTGAATCGAGTCTTCCCATAAAAGCCAAGAAAAAACACACATAACATCAATCATTATATGTTTTCAATGGCATGAGACTATGAGTTGTTTGGTTCACATAATGTTTTTAAAGAAATTAAAATATGTCAAAGGAATTGAAATATGAAAAAATAGGGATTTGAAAGTTTTATAACTTAATATATGTTTGGTTGACAGAGTTCAATTGAATCTTATTAAAGAATTTGAATTGAAACGATGAAAAATGCAATATTACCTTTTGTTAAGCTCATCCAATTTTGTTTCATTTTTAATAATATTATTATACATTTTATAAATACAAGTAAAAATAAATAAATATAAGCATAATAATAATGATAATACTAACCAAATTTATAATAATAATAAATTTAATTAATAATATATTTATATAAGTAATACATAATTAATAATAGTATATATAAAACAACAATAAGACAACTAAATAAATAAATAAACATAATATATTATAACTAATAATAATATAAATAAATATTTTAATAATTTAATAATATTGTTAAAGAGCTTTTTGATAAACTTATTACTGTCGAGCCTGACTGTTGACTCATGGATTCGCTTAGAGACTCAGCGAGCGACCTTGTCAGCAAGCTGAGAGCGAGTTCAATTATCATCGAGTTAAAGAATAAGTTCAATGACTCACCGCCATGTTTCTGTAAGTCAAATATGGGCGAGAAGATGAAGATAAGAAGACTGGTTCCAAGGACACGTGTTGCAAGATCAAGATGGAGCCATGTGACCTTGTACCGTTCTGGTACTAAGGAGTTTCTCTTTGATGCCGTTTTGGGAAAGAAACAAGATGAAGAAAAGAGAATTCTGCAGATCTGACTTATCCACCAATAGATGGTTGACAACCTTCACGTGTCAACATTTATTGGGTTGTCATGTGATTCTCATCTCTGCCTATATAAAGAATCACTTGACCTAGCCGCAATTTTTGTTGGTTCCATTCTTCTTTGCACTTAGTGTGTTTTTCTCTTTTGTATACTTGTTAAGTTTTTGTGTGTGTCAAAAACTTAACAATATTTTCTTTTCTTCTTCTTTGTAAACCGACCATGTATTCACTCCTTAATTAATAATACATATGATTAAACGTGGTTACATTCTTGTCTTATATTCTTAGTGTAATTTACATTAGTTGTTTAATTACATATCGTTGGAAACTTGAGACTTATACTGACAACCCTTCGCTTGTTGGTAAGAAGTTAGTCTTGTTTGGTAAAACAGAATTTGAGAAAGAAAAGAAAATGCTTGCTCCGACCAATAAAACCGTAATTATATAGATTACTGCTTGTCCCCTTCTCCGTCTAATGGAATGTTTAGATTAATTTCTTTATTTTATAAACCAACATGTGTGGAAAAGAAAGATTAAATAAGTGGTAAACACCATGGCCTCAAAAGTCATGAGTTCGATCATCATCTTATGTAAAGGTCGGAAGGCCTTTTCTACCATTTAAGTAAAAAATGAAAACAGTCTCTCTATCTTGTAAACTAGATTGGTGTCCGCGCAATGCAGCGGCGGTAACGGCGACGCTGATGGTGTGATTATTAACGTAAAAGTAATTTCATTATGGTCGGAGATGTGATAAATTGTTGCGTGATATATGAAAGGGGGAGGAGGGGGACGAATTTTGAGTTAGGATTTGCTATGTGTTTTTGCGTGAGGGAGGGGTAGAAGTTGAATTTTGTTTAACGGCATTTTAGTCACAGTGTATAAAATAAAGATAAAAATGTATTAAGAAGAAGGGTAAATGTGTCATTTCAAATTCTTAAAATTAAGGAGGGGAGTAGGAGTTTATTTTATAAAGGATTATAGATATAGATAAAGTCAGCTTACATCTTAACCTCCCCGTATAATTGGGTCTCAAAACCACTCTCTCAGTAGATAGAAAATGAAATGGAAAAGAAATTGAGTCGAAGAATCTAGCAGCCTTCATAACTTGTGCAAGAGATGCTATAGATGCTATTGCTTACCATGATCAATATCCTTTTATACCTTGCTTTGAAACTTAAGTTATACCTATACCTCCGCCTAAAGAACCCAAAGCCAAAAATCCACAAACATTGCACCCGGGCCTATTATACTCGAAAATAAGTGATTTCATGCAACCAATAAAAGAGGCACAACATTATACAGGTAAAGATAAATCGCTTAATAGCTTATTGCGTTTTGTTTTTCTCATTTTGTTTTGATCTTTCCTACGTATGTATAAACTAGCCTTGTACCCGCGCGATGCGGCAGGACATAGGGAAAAAACGTTGGTTAAGTAGTGGTACTTTGCTATTACATGAATGTATGATTCAACTCAAGTGTTTCTTAGTCCGGCTGAAAATGCAAACCGCCGTTGTTGTTTTAGAGTGTACGTTTTTTTTATGTTGATTGATTATTAAATCACTAACGCAAGTATTTTTTTGGTATACTATGTGACCAACTGTAGGGAAGGGAAGAGACACGCGTAAAGTTTTCTTTTTAAGGGTTTTTTCGGAATTTCAGGGATAAAATGTTTGATGGTAGCATAGATTAAAATGGTAAATTAGAAATTTTAAAAGTAGAGTGTTAAATTTTAGGGGAGTTCGTTTATATAGATAGTATAGATATAGATTTGCTTTTATGATTCTAAATTTAATAGTTCAAAAATTATGTTTTTATTGGTGATGATTGTTGGGTAATAGCAATATTTATTGAAAGAATTGAACAAGCAAACTTGTTCAGTACTATTGACTCAAAGTAGTATGTACAACAATCTGATGTTCAAATAGGTTGAAAAACCTGACTCCTAAAGACCTATAATTTATACGCTTATTACCGAAACAACACAACGCTTCATAAGCATCATGTTTTTTCTTGAATGGCTGTGTCGGTTGATCGAAAGTGCACGATGCCCTGTTTTCTTGACCTTACACAAATTACCCCCACATTATTGCCTTATTTATAATATGTCTAATAAGCAAAACGTGGTAATCTGTACACCACCAATTTTACTTTTAACGGTACACCACCAAACATACATACAATACAATGTGAAGCGTATTTGGTGATGTATGGATGTATAGCTCACCAAACCTTGTTCAAATATCAATAATGATATACCCCTCCGTCCTATCGAAGAATTATAGCCTCTAAACAAAGTAAAGGTTCCGGAAATAGATAAGCATCCAAAGGATCGGAAAGTCCTTTCCTAAGATTAGGTAAATCACATCCCAAGTAAATAGAGATTTGATAGCTATTCATGACAACCAAATCGGGTAGTTAATATTCTTGATATGCCGAGATTTGCATAAAAGAACAAGCTCCTATAAAAGGAGATGTCTATATCATTATTATGGTAATTAAGCTTTAAGGCATCAAATTACCATCAGCAAACCCAGTCATAAACTTTTAATCTTGTCATTAAGGTAAAATCAATTTTAGCCCCCGACATATAAAATTCCAGGATCCACGACTCTCATTTACATTAAATTACTAACAAAATCCAATTAAAAATGAACCAGCATTTAATTAGTTACTAATCTATAGTTTGATACATTTTCACTTTGTCTTTTTCCAGAAAAGTGGAAATCTCAGTTCCTAAGAAATGGTTGATGTGGTGAAAGGTTTTGCCGGTAATCTTTTAGCCAAAATAGGAGAAAAGTTTGCTTGTAAGACTGGATGTCACCAGCTGGGATATGTGTTGTCGCATAAAAAATACATCAATGGCCTAAAGCAGCAATTAGATATGTTAAAGATCAAACGCGAAGGAATAAACCTAGATGTTGAAGAAGCCATGAGAAACGGTGAATATGTTGTACCGGAAGTTGAGCAATGGTATGACGACGTGGAGATTATATGGAAAGACTCTACAAGATTTCTTGAAAATGAAGTTCAAAAAACTAAGAGCACTCTAAATGGTTGGTTTCCAAACATCAAAGGACGTTATATTTTAAGCAAGAAGGCGATAAAGAAGACTTTGGAGCTCGCCTCATTAAATGCTGTAGCATTTCGTAGGATAGCTCTCCCTGCACCTCCACTAGCAGTAGGAGACAGATCCATTACAGGGTTTAGAAACTTCGAATCTAGAATGCCAACGATAAATCAGCTGATGATGATGTTAAAAGATGACACTAGACAAATTATCAGTATATGTGGTATGGGAGGATCTGGAAAGACGACAATGGTGAAGGAAGTTGCCAGGCGTGTAAGAGAGGAGAAATTGTTTGATGAGATCATAATGGCGGTGGTGTCCAAAGAACCTGATTTGATGAGAGTTCAAGAAGAACTGGCAAAATGGTTGGGATTAAAATTTAAGGCAGCAACTTTAGATGGAAGGGCGGATGAAATATGGAAACGCCTACTCCAAAGCAAGAAGCGAAATGTTGTGATACTCGATGATGTGTGGAAACATATCGATTTAGAGCGTATTGGGATTCCTTTTGGAAAAGGGTTCAGTTGCAAAGTAGTATTGACTTCACGTAACGTAGACGTAGGCAAACAAATGGGATGTGGTAATGATGATATTCTAGAACTTGACATGTTAACACCACCAGAAACATGGAGTCTTTTGGGAGAGATGGTTGGTGAGTCTTTAGATGATCCCAATTTACATGATACGGCCTATGAGATTGTAATAAGATGTGGCGGCTTACCAATTGCAATAATATGCCTTGGGAGGTCATTGAAGGACAAAAGGAGAGAAGTTTGGAACGATACACTTCAAAAACTGCAGAAGAATATTGTACCGGAAAATATTGAAGGTGTCAGGGAAATGTATAAGTCTCTGCAAGCAAGTTACGATCTTCTGGAGGACGAGGAAGCCCAGAAAATCTTTCTTTTATGTTGCATGTATCCAGAATATGCAAATGTCCCGCTAGAAGCATTGGTACGATCTGGGACTGGCTTGGATTTCTTTAGAGGCGTCGACATTTTATCACAAGTAAGAGATAGGGTGCATTCACTTACTGATAAACTTAAAAGCCGTTTCCTACTGTTAAGTGGTGACCGTAAGTCTACAGTAAAAATACACAGTGTTGTACGAGCTGTAGGAATATCAGTGGCATCTACATCTAAGCTAAATGCAAGAGGATTTAAGGCAATGGTTATACATGAGGATAGATGGCCAAGAGGTATGGCGTTTTCAGATTGCAACGTTTTTTCAGTTGTATCAAATGAGATATCCGAGCTTCCTTCACGTAGATTAACTTTTCAAAATCTTGATTTACTGCAACTTGCATGCCCCAGACTCTCTTTAGAGAAATTAAATACTATGTTTGACAGAATGCAGACTGTAAAAGTTGTTGAATTGTGGAATATGTCTGTACCATCATTGTCATCACTCTTCATATCCTTGCCACGAGACATTTGTGTTTTGTGTATGGACTGCAAAATGGAAACTATTGGTGATATTAGGCCAGAGGAGTTTGTGGATCTTGAAATACTGAGCTTAGGGAATTGTGATATGATAGAGTTGCCTAGGCAGATTGGAAATCTTGCTAATTTGAGGCTGCTAGACTTGAGTCGTTGTCACTCGCTTGAAAGGATCTTCCCGGGTGTCATCTCAAGCTTATCCCAACTAGAAGAATTAGACACGGGATCAAAGTGGTGGGGAGAAGAGGAAGAAGGTGATGCAAGCCTCACTGAACTAGAGTCCTTGACTAAGTTGAGCTATTTAGGGATCCGTATTAAATCATTAAGTTTCCTTCCTAAGAATTCTCTCTTTGAAAAACTTCAAAGGTATGTAATATCTGTAGGAGTTCATATCGAAAAATCACGCTCTTTTAATAACAGAATGCTTCTACTGAAGCTTAAAAGTACCGGTACACATTTAGGTGGTGGCATTGACAAGTTGTTACAGAGAAACACTGAGAAGGTGTTCCTGAGTGGAGATGGTATCAAAACGGCTCTAAACGAGCTAGCTCCAGGTGGTTTTCAGCAAGTGAAGTATTTAACCGTTGAATGCTGTAACAATGAAGCGACAGAATATCTTCTAGATTACAGCTACACATCATATGGTGCTGCTGTTTTCAGTAATTTAGAAAAACTGCGTATGGAAAAAATGTGGCTTTTAAAGGGAATCTTAAGTCATAATAGCCAAGGTCTTCCTGTTAAATCATTTTCAAAGTTGCGTAAGATCCATCTGTCAGTTTTACCTGAAATGACCCATTTGTTCACTCAGTCAGTAGCAACAAATTTGGTGCACCTCGAAAGCCTTCATATAGAATATTGTACAAGTATGCAAGAAGTCATTCTAAATCCAACGCCTTCAGCAGCATCTAGTACCACTGAAAATAAGATCGTTTTCCCAAAGTTACTCGAGTTAATCATCAACGATGTTGTAAGCCTCATTTGTTTCTCCCATGGGATCAACCTGCAACTTGAGTTTCCTCAACTAAGAGTATTAAAGCTTGAATATATAAAAAATTTCCTTACCTTTTGTCCTGAGGAGATATATCATAATGGCACCAAGTTACAATCTCTAATTGACCACAAGGTTTGTCTCTTCTTGCATCTTCATTTTGTAAATAAATTGCATAACTTCTAAACCTATCAGAACATCTTTTATCGGATGCAGAGTGTTGATGGAAGTGTACTTATCTATTTTTTAAAATGTTGGCTATCATTCATTTTATAAACTGACTAGTAAAAAATGTGAATGATCATATATCATACGATGTGAATGATCATAGTTAATTTATTGGTATCAAAGTAATTTACATATGTTTCCTGAGGTAAATTTTCATTTGCAAACAGTAACTAAGGTGAAAACCAAAGGACAAATCTCAACCACACATTTTCTAATTTTCTTCCCATTTAATTATTTTCACTTTGCTTTTTCATTTTTAATTTTTTTAAATGAAAACTCATTCCAAAAAGAGTTAAAATATATTTAAAAGGGTGTAGCCCGTATGGCTAAGGGCAGAGCCCGTCAGCCTAGGGTGTAGCCATGGTGGCTAAGGGAGGATTCCGTGAAGTAGATCGCCTCATTACCGATCAACCTCTATGACCTATAACCCCACCAGTTACCCCTTATTGATATTTTTAAGGACGAAATCCGTATTGTATCATTATCGGGAAAAGAAAAAATATGTTTTTGATATGTCTTTTATCGGATGCATAGTGTTGATAGAAGTATACTTGACAAGTCTAAAATATTGTAGGTTGAATTTTCAAGCTTGGCCGAATTGACAATCACAAACGTTGCCGATATTAAAGAAGTTTGGTGTGGTTGCTTTCCAAATCTAGTACATCTTCAAGGACTATATATCCAATTCTGTCACAATATGGAAGAAGTGATTTCCATTCAACGACCCTCGGTTGCTACAAAAGAAGAAATATTAGTTTTCCTCAAGTTAAAAGAAGTCATCCTTTTTGGGTTAAACAGGCTCACCTATTTCTGCAGAGGGATTGATCATGTTGAGTTTCCCCAACTGAGAGTTCTACGGCTTCGTTGGCTAGCACATTTCAGAACTTTCTGCCCGGAAGAGAATGTTGATCTCCCATCGTATGCATTCAATGATAAGGTACGGAAAATCATATTAAATAGCCCTGTATTGTGATATTGGGAAAAGCTATTACTCCGTGTGCAACTGTGCATTTGTGTATCAGCTCCAGAAAGTCGTTTCAGTTTTATGTAAAATCCTTTAAAGCTGATATAAGCTAAATAGTTGGTCTATTTCTTTAATGTCTATACATTTCTTACGAACTAAGCACTTTTAGCATCTGTTGTTTCTGTTGTCTTAGGTCTCGTTTCCTAGTCTGGAGACGCTTGAAGTGTCTGAACTCGACAGTGTAGAGGAATTATGGTCTAGCCAGCTTCCAACGAGCCAGTTTGGAAAACTAAAATATCTTAGAGTGGAGAAATGTCACAAACTGGTGAACATTTTTCCATCAGATTTGGAAACACTATTTCCTAATCTGGAAAAGTTAGAAGTGGAGAAGTGTGATTCACTTGAACAGGTGTGGGGTACAAAAGGGATACAAATCCGAAACCTGAAAAGTATAATCGTATGCGACTGTCCAAGTTTGATGAGCTTGTGCGCTTTGTACACATTCAAAGGTCTTTCGAATCTACAGGTTCTAGATATATCCAACTGCAAAATGATGGTGGCCGTCGTTGCAGATGAGAAGAAAGATGGAAAAACGATTGAAGCTTTTTCTGTCAACAAACTGGAACAACTGAATCTGGCATTTCTGCCAAATCTTAGTTGCTTTTCTGATACCAAATGTGACATTGAACTAACAGAACTAACACAAGTGATGGTTAAGGGTTGTCCAGAAATGATCACTTTCTCTGAAAGTTCAGTTCTTACACCAAAGCTTCAGTTTGCAGTGGTTGAAGGCGTAACAAAGACCGGTGACCTAAATAGTACCATTCGTGCTGCACACGCTTTCATCGAAAGTGTCGGTTCTCAAAAGAACACAACTTAAGCAACAGCATACAATAGAAGCAAGAACCATTTATATATTTTATTATATGGCTGTACTAGTTCACTTAAGTAGATTTTGTATTTAATCACGTTTTATCATCAGTTTCGTTTTCCTGAATTTGAGTTTTACTCATTTTTATTTTATTTTAATGTTATAATGCAGGTTTCCTCATTGTTAATGTACTAATTATGTTATTTACTAATAAAATTTCTTTCTTGCTGTTTGAAATAACAATAATAATAATAACTTTTCTTTTTAACAAACTGCCTTTTAAATTTGGGAGAATTTTTTTTTTTTTTTCACACGAATGCCTCAATTCTTGTTAGTAATATATTCTTGACTTGTTCAACGGAAAAAGTTAATATTTTTTGAGCTATTTAATTTGAAATACCTCAACTTATTCAATATATTTTCTTTTAGGTACGAACAAAAAAACAAATTTCTCTATTAAGAAGAACAAAACCGGCTAAAACATCTTTTATGTCCAAAAAAATGCACGTAACGCCCCCATACATTGACCCCAGGGGTTATGGGCAAAATTTTTTTTCCCTTTGTCCCTTTTTGAACGGCCCTCCTCCTTTGACCACAGTGGCTAAAATTGATTTGAAAACCGAACCGGTCAGTCCAACCGTTTGCAACAAAAACCGATCGTACAATCGGTTCAATTATAGACCGGTTAAACTCATCTATAATAACTGGCCGGTTTTGTATCGAACCGTTTGAAGGAGTCTCCGGTGAACTATAGGCGGCAAAACAATAACCAACACCGTCTACACAGCATAGTAGGAGATTATTTAGTTTCAGCGGGTCTCCGACGAAATCTAGGCGGAAAGGAAGGCTGCGATGATAAGTCAACACTGTCAACGGCCAGGAATTCCATCGCAACACCGTCGACCACTAGGACTCCACACAATCCATATATATATATCAAAACTTTTTTAAGTAATACCTTGGATGATATAAGCCAACACGGGAAGAAAGAAGGAAAAAAGACCGTCATTTTGCAAAGGATTGAAAGGGGGATCCAGAACTAATATGCTAGGACAGAAAAAGAGTCGGTCTATAACTAGAAGTAAAAAGTGATTCACTTGTAGCCGAGGGATCCAGAACCATAGTAACTAGGATGAATTGAACATGAAGCTTAACAATGCCAGACGCGATCCTTTGACTTGGAAACGAGCACTGTGGTCACCGGAGGGAATTATTTCTGGTCATGGCTTAAGAGCAAGGTAATAAAAAGATGAATTAGTAATACAAACTTTAGGTCATTAATGCTTAAAACAATGAATCTAGCGAGAATTTGTTTTAAAGGGTAGTGTGAGTCTAATGACAACACTACTAACTAGGCAAAGTGAATCTAACGAGAATCTGAACCGTGATTATGTTTCCAACAAGCTAACAAACCAGTAGGATAGTATTTGGTCGCACCATGAGATCGGAGATGTCAAACAAGTATTTTAATTTAATTACTGTTATTTGTTTTTTCCAAACTACTTTCAGATTAGCCTCTCGCCGCAAAGCGTGTGGTTAGATTTTAATTTACTATTAGAAGTATTAATTTATTAGGAGTTAATGACAAACCCCCAAACAAACTAGAATTACACGTACTACTAGATTAGGTAACGCAACGCGTCCCTGCGAACGATCCGGTAACTTACCACTAGGCTATACTACACTGACTAGGTTCTCTGCTCGTTACGTGTGTTTAGATTAGATAGTTACTTGTACAACATAAATTTAAAGACAAGAAATAAAAACGCACATCATTCACACAAACTCCTTTTCCACCACCTTAGCCACCTAGCAAAAACACATACACCTTTGCTACACCAATTTTACTACCTCATATTACTACCCCATTTCACTACTTCATAAACAACAAGTTTTATGGAAATCAAACCTTATTTTGTTTAGATTTAGCTTCAATAACAGTGTTTTTACGTCCTTAGCATCATCACAAACATCTATTTAACAGATTTAAGGTATAAAATCAAAACCCATTTTTATGCTCTTCTTTTGGTATCTTTCGGTTTTTCTTTTAATACACGCACTACACACACCAAGTATTAAACTTTTTACGTCCAAAACGTTTAGAATCATATACTACAACTTTTGTCAAAGTTTCATGTGTTTTCGTTAACAAAATCTTGAGATTTAAGGATTTTTATACAATTTTGTAAACTTTGTTCAAATGGGTCTTTAAGATTTAAGTCCGTTTTTGAGTTTCCGACTTTAGTAATGTTTTCCCATCATATTTGTGGTTCTAAAAGTACAACTTGATGTTAAAAATACCTTTCCGATCGAAAGAAACGATTAGGGTTTTCTAGAACAAAATTGGGGAAGAACATCCCCCATTTGCGACCCCGCCACCCAATTTGCGACCCCGTTCACTATTCCAATTTCAGTTCCCCAGAATTTGTGACCTCACAATTGAGATTTGCGACCTTGCAATTGATACTCCAATTACACCCTCGCAAATTCAATTTAACCTCTCAATTTCATTTTGTCTTTTAATGAAACACTACCCAGATTACTAGCCTCTTATTTTAGCCTCTCAATTTCATTTTATCTTTTAGTGAAATACTACCCCAGATTACTAGCCTCTTAGTTTAGCCTCTTAAATCAAGCCTCTCAATTTCAATTTTGTCCTTTAGTGAAATACTGCCCCAAATTCTCAATTAAGACCCCAAACTCAAAATAAGACCTTGAATCCAATTTAAGACCTCAACTTTCAATTGAGACCCCGAATTTCGATTAATACCTCGATTTAGTCAACTTTAGTCGATTTGGTCAACTTAGTCAAACTCGTAAATTGGTGAACTTTAGTCAAACTTGTGAACTTTGGTCAAAGTCAAACTTGAGCGCTTTTGGACAACTTAGTTAACACTTGGTGGCACGTTATGAGCACATTTTTCTATAATGATACATACTTAGTTGTGATAACTTGTAACAAATTGATTGCATACCGGTTACTTGCTTTCTGACTCATGTGTAGCTTAAGCTTGTTGCTAGTTGTCAGGTGAGTTTTCGTAGCCCCTTTTTACTTACGTTTTGGGGTGAAAGGAATACAAAATGTGTTTTCAATAATGTCGTAATTGTTTTCATTGCTATTCAGTGGCTATTAGACTATTGTACAATATTGAAATACATTCTAGCCAGGTCATGTCTATGACCGTAAGCGGCTTCATATTGGTATTCACTTAGCCAAGTCTATGACTGTAAGTGGCTTCATTTTGGTATTTAATTATCCAGGTCTATGACCGTAAGCAGCTTCATATTGGGATTCACTTAGCCAGGTCTAGGATCGTAAGCGGCTTCATACTTGTATTCATTCTAGCCATGTCAACTGTAAGGGCACGCTTATATGTATTCATGCTTTATGTATCATAAGTAGGTTTATATCCACATCATACTATGTTATTCACGTATTCTATTGACGGCATAAAACTTATTCAATCAATTGATTAATGTTTTCAAGTGATTATTCAAGCAAACGATTTGTGATTTAAACGAAGATTTCGAGCATACAAACATGATTTCAAACCTACGAACTCACCAACCTCTGTGTTGACTCTTTTAAATATTCCTTTCAGGTAATCAAGCAAATCGTGGCTAGGATGGTAGCATGGGACTCGTAACAGACTTCAGGCTTAGGATTTGGAGTTTTGCATGCTTTTCTATGTGCTAGTTGGCATTATGCCTAATCGTTTCCCCTGCGTGGGAACTTATCGTATGAATTATTCGAATGCTATTGAATCTATGTGTTATGACTTATGTGTTGCTTATTTCAACTATGTATTCGACTATTTATGTTTAATCTATGCACTCATTTAGTTATTTCCTATGTAACATCCATGTACGTGTGTGCTTTATCTTGCACCCCCGAGTTTTCTGCCTTAGTCGGGGTGTGACAGCTACTGAACGTTGGGCTTGTGCCACGTGCCTCATTTTGGCTGAAAAAGTGTTAGTGGGAGCGTGCCTTTTTTTTATACTCCCCCCCCCCCACCCCCTCAAATTATACATATACAACATACACATACATTTTTCAAATATACTTTAACAAAACACATTTTACACTAAAAAGACAACGCATAATTAAAAAAGAGAGTACATGATAAAAATACAAAATACATTGCGTACGATTACTCATCATCATCTTTGATTGACATACTTCCTAAGCCATGGTAAGCGTAATCGTCGAGCCACCACTTGTCGTGTTGCGGACATTTGACTTCCCACGTGGTTTTGTCTCACCGCAATTGTCCTGGTACGATTCGGTCCAAATGCATTGGTCACCCCACGTGTGACCGTCCTTAAAAACATCATCGACTACACTCTTGACGTTGTTGATCTCCCCATGTAGAAATGAAGAATAGTGCTCTTCGTGCTTTGAAACATTGTAGTCTGACGTTTGTATTGCCTCTACCTTATGGTCGCATCATCATCTTTTCTCCCCCAGGTAACCCATGACCCCAGAGAGTTCAGTTTGAAGGAGGGTGTCCTCTTTAATATCAGCGATGATTCGTGTTTTCATCTCATCTTCGGTCAGACGAGATCGGTGAACATTCTTTTTTGATGATGAGGATGTCATTTGGTTAGAAAGAGTGAGTTTTTAGAATGACGAATATATTTTGACGGTAAAATGCAACTCAATTGAGCTCTGGGTTCGTATTTATAGAGTGACAATACAACTATTCGTTCAGGGACTAGAAGTGTAAATGTATTTGAATTTTTGGCCGTTTGAGGAACTGAAAGTGTAAATATTTTGAATTCTGTCGTTGGAGGGACTAATTGTGCAAATATCTTGATTTTTGAACGTTGAAGGAGCGTTTTGTAGTTTAACTTTAAATACTGAGTCCTTCATCTAAAACACTATCTCAAAACACAAACTTTTATACATCTGAAAAATGGCTTCTTCATCAAATAAAATGACTGTTGATCAAGTGCATGAGAGTATCATGGCTTATATCCTCGACCACCAAAGGGTCAAAGAGGAACTTGTTGCAGTTATGTGAAAACTAAATGCGAAGAAGCAATGGTGTCGAGAAGAAATCGATTATATACAAACCGAACATTGTACTGTTCTTGAGTGTCAATACTTTACTTATTTGCTTATTTGCAGGGGAAGATCGATAAGATTCAAATTGTTGTGGAACAACTTGCTTCTACGGTCATCACCTTGGACCATCTAATCATACGGGCAAAAGCAATGAATAATTTATGTTCTTAAATTGTTCTAGAACACTATTATGTTGTATGTTTCTCTTTGATATGTTTGTAATGTTTTTCAATTATGAATAAATTTCAGTTGTTATTCAATTGCCAAGTAGACATCTTTTATTAAAACACTCAAAGACTACATAATTCAGAACACTGAAGACACTTAATTAAAATACTAAAACACACTTCATAAGTGAAACACTTAAAAAAGCAACCATGATAAGCTCCCTGAAATAGTGCTCGTAACTGAAACGCCTCCCAAACTTCTCATGGTACTCCTGATGCGCCGTTGCATAAAACAACTCATGAGAGACGGTCCTCCCCTCTGCATTCAATCTTATACATATTGCCTCAAAGTGCTTACATGTGTGTCGAATTCTTCTGAAGTAACTTGCTAGTTGATGTTCGCTCCGTGGACCTCCAGTCGTGTACCTGTTGAACATTTCATTGATGTCGTTCCACAAGCTTTCAGTTGGGTTAGCCATTTCACATCTACCGATGAAAGGGTCAGGTTGCCTCAACATCCAACACCTCATCAACAAAATATCCTCTGCTTCAGTCCACGGATGATGCGCCATTTGGTTGTGATTTGAAATGATTTGATAAAGATAGAAAGGATTTGAGATAATATTGTTGTGGTTTGAAATGGTTGTGTTTGTTGGGCATAAATAAAGTGTAAAAGGGAAAAAATATAGCCATTAGTTGTTTAGTTGTATATTTAAATTAAATGTTTTATCTAGTTGTATTGTGTTTTAAAATTAATGAAAGTTTAGAGTTTATTCGGTAAATTTTTTTTTCTTATTGGAAGTTTTACCATTACACCATATACCTTTTTTGGCAAGAAATTGGATAATTTTTTTTTTGTTAGTTTTTGGCTAAACCACTTGTTGGCTTCTTATTGGTGGAGAAGTTGCCAAGAACTTACCAAGTTACTAAGCATTTTGCTCTACAACCTTGCCTTGCCCCTGATAATTACATAGAAATTTAACCCCACGCGTTGCAAAAGCCTGAGCAAATAAGTTCTTAATGATGGATTATGCCAAAACTTTTTATTTTTCCATCAATTTGCTTTCTTGCTACGGGCCAAGAATCAATGATTTTGCGGATGAAAAATGAGATAAAAATGAAGAAAAGTGAGTAAATTTCTTTGAGAAAAATCATCAAATAGTTGGTGGGCAAGGAAGTTTTGAAAGATTTTTGGGGGAAATTCCAATATTCCAAAATCATCAAATGCAGAACGAATAGTCTGATTTAGTTTTTTCACTTTTTCTAGCCGAATTTTCACCAAATGCGACATCAGGGCACGCTTGTTAATGCCTTTCACTTATTTCTTTCATTCTGTTTTCGATTTTAATATTTCGTTGCTCGTTTTATAGAATACTACTCTCTTAATTATATTCCTTTCAAACCTATAGTGCAAATTATTGACAGAATTATGAAATAATAACAAGTATGTTCTGCCGAAGATCAACAGGACATAATCTGTAGTATATATTGTTAAGTTACATGATAACATAATAGGTCACACATATAAGTAAAATCAACAATCCTTTTGAAGCTTCTAGTTGAGTGAATATAACGAAGGAAGCGTTTATTGAAATTCAGATATCATATAGAACATTTATACCATGTTGCTCTCGTTTTGTTCCAGTTGAAGTTCATCGTTTTTCTGTATTTTAGCGTACAGAAATCTGCAACCAAAAAGTAATTATGAAACGAAAAAAACAAAAAGTTTAAGATCATTAAGTAATTGTATAACTACAAGGTAAGTGACAATACGTTTGATGAAAATAACAAATATCTATATATGTATATACCTAATATTCGAATCTAGAAAGCATGTGCAGCACGAATGGTGCTATTTAGGTCACCGGTCATCTTTACGCCTTCAACCACTGCAAACTGAAGCTTTGGAGTAATAACTGAACTTTCAGAGAAAGTGATCATTTCTGGACAACTTTTGACAATCACATGTGTTAGTTCTGTTAGTTCAATGTCACATTTCGTTTCAGAAAAGCAATTAAGATTTGGCAGAAATGCAAGATTCAATTGTTCGAGTTTGTTGACAGAAAGAGGTTCAATTGTTATTCCATCTTTGTTCTCGTCTGCAACTACGTTCACCATCAATTTGCAGTTGGATATATCTATAATCTGTAGATTTGAAAGACCTTTGAATGTGTACAAAGAGCATAAATTCATCAAACTTGGACAGTCGTATACGATTATACTTTTTAGGTTTCGTATTTGTATCCCTTTTGAACCCCACACCTGTTCAAGTGAATCGCACTTCTCCACTTCTAACTTTTCCAGATTCGGAAATAGTGTTTCCAAATCTGATGGAAAAATGTTCACCAGTTTGTGACATTTCTCGACTCTGAGATATTTTAGTTTTCCAAACTGGCTCGTTGGAAGCTGGCTAGACCATAACTCCTCTACACTGTCCAGTTCAGACACTTCAAGCGTCTCCAGACTAGGAAATGAGACCTAAGACAACAGAAACGACATATCTAAAACATTTTTCCAATATCACAATATAGGGCTATTTTGAATGATTATTCATACCTTATCATTAAATACATATGATGGGTGACGACCAGCATTCTCTTCTCGACAGAAAGTTCTGAAATGTGTTAGCCAACGAAGTCGTAGAATTCTCAGTTGGGGAAACTCAACATGATCAATCCCTCGGCAGAAATAGGTGAGCCTGTTTAATCCAAAAAGGATTACTTCTTTTAACTTGAGGAACACTATCTTTTCTTCTTTCGTAGTTACTGAGGGTCGTTGAATGAAAATCACTTCTTCCATCATATGACAGAATTGAATATAAAGTCCTTGTAGATGTACTAGATTCGGTAGGTGACCACACCACACTTCTTTAATATTGCCAACGTTAGTGATTGTCAATTCAGCCAAGCTTGAAAATTCAACCTACAATATTTTAGATTTGTCAAGTCTATTTCGATCAACACTTTGCATCCGATAAAAGACACGCTGATAGATTCAGAATTTAGGCAATTTTAACAATATGAAGATGCAAGAAGAGACAAACCTTGTGGTCAATTAGAGGTTGTAACTTGGTGCCGTTATGAAAGATCTCCTCAGGACAAAAGGTAAGGAAATTTTGTATATATTCAAGCTTTAATACTCTTAGTTGAGGAAACTCAAGTTGCAGGTTGATCCCCTGGGAGAAACATATGAGGCTTACAACATCGTTGATGATTAACTCGAGCAACTTTGGGAAAACGATCTTATTTTCAGTGGTACTTGATAATGCTGAAGGCCTTGGATTTAGAATGACTTCTTGCATACTTGTACAATATTCTATATGAAGGCTTTCGAGGTGCACCAAATTTGTTGCTACTGACTGACTGAACAAATGGGTCATTTCGGGTAAAACTGACAGATGGATCTTGCGCAACCTTGAGAATGATTTAACAGGAAGACCGTTTGATGCCACATTTTTTATATTGTGACTTAAGATTCCCTTTAAATGCCACATTTTTTCCATATGTAGTTTTTCTAGATTACTGAAAACAGCATTGCCGTTTGATGCGTACCTGTAATCATAAAGATACTCTGTCCCTTCATTGTTACAGCATTCAACAGTTAAATACTTCACTTGCTGAAAACCACTTGGAACTAGATCGTTCAGAGCGGTTTTGATACCATCTCCACTCAGGAACACCTTCTCAGTGTTCCTCTGCAACAACTTGTCGATGCCACCACCTAAATGTGAATCTGTATTCTCGAGCTTCAGTAAAAGCATTTTGTTATTAAAAGAGCGAGATTTTTTGAGATCAATTCCTACAGATATTACATATCTTTGGAGTCTTCCAAAGAGAGAGTATTTAGGAAGACAACTTGATGATTTAATGCGGATCCCTAAATAGATCAAATACGTCAAGGACTCTAATTCTGCAAGGCTTGCATCCCCTTCTTCCTCTTCTCCCCACCACTTTGATCCGGTGTCTAATTCTTCTAGTAGGCACAAACTTGAGATGACACCCGGGGAGATCCTTTCAAGCGAGTGACATCGACTCAAGTCTAGCAGCCTCAAATTAGCAAATTTTCCTATCTGCCTAGGCAACTCTCTAATGTCACAATTTCCTAAGCTTAGTATTTCAAGATTCGTAAACTCCTCAGGCCTAATATCACCAATAGTTTCCATTGTGCAGTCCATACACAAAACAAAAATGTCTCGTGGCAAGGATACGAAGAGTGATGCCAATGGTGATATAGACATATTCCACAATTCAACAACTTTTACACTCTGCATCCTGTCAAACATAGTATTTAATTTCTCTAAAGAGAGTTTAGGGCATGAAAGTTGCAGAAAATAAAGGTTTAGAAAACTTGATCTACGCGTAGGAAGCTCGGATATCTCATTTGATACAACTGAAACAGCGTTGCAATCTGAAAACGCCGTACCCCTTGGCCATCTATCCTCATGTATAACCATTGCCTTAAATCCTCTTGCATTTAGCTTAGATGTAGATGCCACTGATATTCCTACAGCTCGTACAACACTGTGTATTTTTACTGTAGACTTACGGTCACCACTTAACAATAGGAAACGGCTTTTAAGTTTATCAGTAAGTGAATGTACCCTATCTCTTACTTGTGATAAAATGTCGACGCCTCTAAAGAAATCCAAGCCAGTCCCAGATCGTACCAATGCTTCTAGCGGGACATTTGCATATTCTGGATACATGCAACATAAAAGAAAGATTTTCTGGGCTTCCTCATCCTCCAGAAGATCGTAACTTGCTTGCAGAGACTTATACACGTCTTCCCTGACACCTTCAATATTTTCCGGTACAATATTCTTCTGCAGTTTTTGAAGTGTATCGTTCCAAACTTCTTTCTTTTTGTCCTTCAATGACCTCCCAAGGCATACTATTGCAATTGGTAAGCCGCCACACTTCTTTGCAATCTCAGAGGCAGTATCAAGCAGATCGGGATCCTTTAACGACTCACCAACCATCTCTCCCAAAAGAGTCCATGTTTCTGATGGTGTTAATACGTCAAGTCCTAGAATATCATCATTACCACATCCCATCATTTTGCATGCATCTATGCTGCGTGAAGTCAATACTACTTTGCAATTGAACCCTTTTCCAAAAGGAATCCCAATACGCTCTAAATCAATACGTTTCCACACATCATCGAGTATGACAAGATTCCCTTTCTTGCTTTGGAGTAGGCGTTTCCATAGTTCATCCGCCCTTCCATCTAAAGTTGCTGCCTTAAATTTTAATCCCAACCATTTTGCCAGTTCTTCTTGAACTCTCATCAAATCAGGTTCTTTGGACACCACCGCCATTATGATCTCATCAAACAATTTCTCCCCTTTTACACGCCTGGCAACTTCCTTCACCATTGTCGTCTTTCCAGATCCTCCCATACCACATATGCTGATAATTTGTCTAGTGTCATCTTTTAACAACTTCATCAGCAGATTTATCGTTGGCATTCTAGATTCGAAGTTTCTAAACTCTCCAATGGATCTGTCTCCTACTGCTAGTGGAGGTGCAGGGTGGGCTATCCTACGAAATGCTACAGCATTTAACGAGGCAAGCTTCACAGTCTTACTCTTCGCCTTCTTGCTTAATATGTAACGTCCTTTGATATTTGGAAACCAACCATTTAGAGTGCTCTTAGTTTTTTGAACTTCTTTTTCAAGAAATCTTGTAGAGTCTTCCCATATAATCTCCACGTCGTCATACCATTGCTCAACTTCAGGTGCAACAATATCACCGTTTCTTTTGGCTTCTTCAACATCTAGTGTTATTCCTTCCCATTTGATCTTTAACATATCTAATTGTTGCTTTAGGCCATTGATGTATTTTTTATGCGACAACACATATCCCAGGTGACGTTGAGTCTCGGAAATAAGCTTTTCTCCTATTCTAGCTATAAGATTACCCGCACAACCTATAACCACTTCAACCATTTCTTAGGATTTGAGAATTCCACTTTTATGGAAAGACCCCCCCTGATGAAAAAGACAATAAAGTGATAAACAGAAGTTAATGATATCATCAAACCAGCAAAATTAGTATCATTTGTAGTTGGCTTACAAATGAAATGGTGTACGGATCACAAGATATAGTTTCTCCACTTGCCGTTGGCAAGTTTTGAACCCATGATCTGCCTTCATATGTGGCCTCATGTGGTCAAATGATGGCGGTACCACTAATGTTTCACCCCATTGGTCAAACTATATATATATATCTCTCTCGGGAGGTTCATGTGAGAACTATTCACATATGAATATAGGTGATTTCAATTATAATTTGATTTTTTCATATGTGACAAATTTGTTCACAAACACCATTCACATATGAACATCAAGTTATAATCTAGAGGTTCTCCTAGTTCTTCCAATTAAAATGGTTCTCACATGAATCTTTTCCAATGTTTATATATATATATATATAGAATAGTAACTACTCCAATACAGTATTATCCAACTTCCAAGTTGACACTAATGATCTTTGGTTATTGTAAAGCTTGAGTCCAAGCTAATTTGATGGTAAGGTAGGGCTTGATACACACAATAAATGTTGGCTTGATTTTATTTGATTTTGTAAAAAAGTGTTTGTAATTAATTGAAGGATATACTCATATACTTACTTAACTTGGGTGTAGAAGGTAAGAAATGTATGTCGATTTAAGCTAATGACATTACAAACCAAATAAAGGGGGTCATGCAACGCTCAAATCAACCCCTTGAAATAGCAACGAAGTTCACCTAGTCAATTTAAGCCTCAAAATATCATATATGCCCACCTAAAATCATAAATATCATATTTAGATTTGATCTCAATCATTTAGTATATCCTAAATTTGATCTAAACCACTAATTTTATATTTCCATTTTCCTTCTATCTTCTTACCCCTCATCTCTCGCTCCCATGTCTTTTAAATCACCATCTATGCACGCTAGGGGTGATCAAAATACGGGCCAGCCCGAAAAACCGGCCCGGAAAAAACCGAAACCACAACAACCCGTAAGTATATTGGGTTGGGCCACGGTCCTTATAATGGTAAAAGTTCAAGTTCTTGGGTCGGGTCGGGTTGGGCCCATGATAACCCGTAAACCCGCCAAGCCCGAATTGTTTATTAATTTCAATAGGATACTTGTATTTATATTTTATTGGAAAGTAATAAAGCCTCACCAAATAGCCTAATAGTCCTTTTAATACATTAAGAAGGTGACATGTGGTATTCATTTTTTTTTTCATTCATACATCAAGCTATACAGATCACATTATTCAACTCATCAATTGGCAGATGTATTTTCTCAATATTCAACCACATAAATATCAATTTTATGTATTGTTCATAAAAAATTTTAAACTCAATTGGTAATTAAAACATAAGTTTTGTTTGGTGTTGATTTCATATTTGTAACATAACATTCGTTAATGTTGAATTAATTATATAGCTTTTGGTGAAATAAGAAAATAAGTCTGAAGGGTTGCCATTAAAACCATTAAAAAATAAATTCAACAATATTGGCTTATGAGTTTTGCATCAACAGAAGCATTAAACAAGAAGGTACTGATGCATAATAGACAATTGAAAATATGTATTTAACAGGCTACAGGTTGACCCACAAAAAACCTGAGCCCAAATGCTAACCCGGATCGGACCGACCCAATAAAACATGGGCTGGTCCTCGGTTCACTTTTTTGGTAATTCACGGGTCACAGGCCGGGCCGGGTTGAGCATGGGTTGGGTCAGGTGCACACGCACTCATACATACACACAGGATGTCCTAGCTAGTTAGCTACTAATTTTATTGGTAAGGTTGAAAGAAAAAGGAAAACGTACCATTTGAAGTGACTTAATCACCTTATAAGAGAAACTGAATTCGTTCAAACCACAACATTAACCTACAACCAAATATTAAAATTTTTATAAGATGCAATATTAACAATTATACCTTATGCTAATAAATGTACACTAAATTAATACTCGTACAGTCGTGCTACACTTTAGCGAGTAGCCATAGGACAACGTGATTTTAGATTTTATATTAAAATCAAGGCTTGTAATTTGTAAATACACAACACTTGCACTAAGAAATAAAAGAAGAAAGAATTTAATTATTTTTTTTATCTATATCTATACTATATTATACAAACAAAAAAATAGCATTTTGATTTTAGAGATGTTGAAAAATATATAATATTTTCACTTAGCATTTTTTAAAATATTTTCCCTACACTACCACCTTAACGTTAATATGTAAATTACATTCTCAATCCTTTATCTTTTAAAATATCTTCATTAACTCTTTTCATCAATTATTTTTACATCAATTATCTACACCACTCGACATCGATCTCATCTACCAACAATAGTCGCCCCCACTACGAGCATCGTCACATTGCGCGGATAATATGCTAGTAATGCTCGTTAGGAATCTGCCAGGTTATTAGTCTCATTTTAATTGTGTGATGACAAAGTTAACAGGCCCCTTGCTTTAATTGATGATGGTTCATTTAACAGGCCTCTAATATCGTTTTTTACGGGTTATGGATCTTAATATCGCCTTTGACAATGTGTGAAAAATATTGAGAAGTCTTACCCTTAAGGTAGATAGACTGTTTAAGGTTCTATCAACTGTAAAAAAGAAAAGACCTTGGGCCTGTTAGGGATGGGGATTGAACCATTGACCTTTGTCTGTAGAGGCAATGGCTCTAAACACTTCGTCCAACCCAGTTGGTTGATAGATTATCTACCATGTTTAAAATAACTGAATGGTTAAGCATGACCACTGACTAAGCTCACGAAAATCAAGTTGAAATGATCCCAACCCGTTTAATGCTAAGACCCCATCACTGACCTTGGAGCTTTTGTTAACTTCAAAGAATACGAGGATGGGGACGCGATTAGTTTCAGTCATATGATGATTAAGCGCTCTATGAATAAGATTGTTAAAACATGAAAATTGGGGCATATTTCATCAAGGACTCAAGGTATAATATAAGGATAATGCTTGATTCTCTAAAGCTGAAATTAAGTATATATTTTTTAAATTGATGAGATAATGACTATTAGATCAAAATTAAAAGTTAGGATTCAAAAGCAATATTTGAATCTTAATTTTTAATTTTGATCCAACCATTTAGATACCTCTTACTTACCTATCAATTTTAGAGAACCCCAAACCATAATATACGGTATGGATACCTTAATTATATATGTATGTGTTTATAGGATCTCGTGGCCTTTTTAAGGACTTCTTTTAAACTCAAATGCTTTCAGCTCGCGACTATGATCTCCGTGTTGAAAACATTTTTTGAAAGGGCTAATTACTTAAAGAGTTCCTCAACTTGCCACTGAAACTTTTTATAGGGCTCCAACAAAAAAAAGATTTATTCGGAGAAAAAAAACGGCTAAAATCTATTTAATGGGGATTTGTAAGTTGTCAGTTTACAGATACTTTCCAAATCATTTTGTTTTATTTTTTATCTTATATATTGATGACATGTATTCCCTATCATATATTTCTAGTTTCAGATTTCCAAATCAGATTCAAAATTCCGACCGCAAATCACAAACATCCAACCCGAACAACATCCAACTTCAAAAGATAAACAACCTCAGATCAGAATCAAACTCACTACCACCTTTTTCAAAAGCCATAACCTGTTAAATACAATTTTCATCCACCGCCAATTCAAAAACAAAAATTAAATCTATTAAAATTGAAAATAAAACAATAGATTTGAAATCAAAGAAAATGAAGATTTCTTATTTATGTCATCTCAGATTCAATATATGATTTCGAATTCCCAAGATGCCACTTCCATAACCAAACTTAAATATGGCTTATTATTTTTATTATATTATTATATAATGAATCTTGATGAAGGCTAAATCTTGATGATGATGATGACGACGATGGTAACGTGGTAGTGGTGCAAGGGTTAATGAAATGAAATTTATGATCATGCCACATAGTATATAGATTGTGAAGTATTAATATTGTTTTTAAAATTTCATGGTGATGATAATGGTTTAGAAGATGAATATGGTGAAGGGTTAATTGTATTTGGGTTTGGAAATAAAATGAAAACAAAAAGAGGATCTAGATGTGGATGGATGGAGTGGTGTGGGGCTTTTATTAAATTAATTATTTATATGATGATATTAAGATTTTTTTGGAAGATGATGATGGTGGTTGATCATAGGTCACATAGGCTCCAAGGTGACAGATGCCATCTAAAAAAGTAAGTTTTAACCGGCTAAGTCCACGTCAGCAAAAACAGGTCACGACCTCATTAAAGAGATTTTAACTGTTTTTTTTTTCCGAATAGGACTTTTTTTTGTTAGAACCCCATAAAAAGTTTCAATGACAAGTTAAGAGACTTTCCAAACAATTAGTCATTTTTAAAACGACAATCTACTCTACTTTTATACTATATTACTATCTAAAATAATCTTTAAAATTACTCAGGGATTGAATCCTAGATTTCTCCCGGGACACAAAAGCCGACCTCTACCATTTGCCATTTTAAAACATATACTTATTACCTGTTATGCGGGTAACTTACAAAAATATCTTATTACAAAATTATTTACATATTGGGAATGTAAAAATTAGTTTTATAAATTTAATAAAAATATGTTTGTTTCAAATATATAACATCATAAAAGACAAATAAAAAATTAGTCATATTTTAAGAATATTCATGGAAAAATCAAATTAGGAAATATTATATCATATCATATATTAAAAATAAAAACACTGAAATTTTTAAAATGTTAAATAAGGTTTTTTTTTTTTTAATGATGATGTCATCACAATTCTTTTTTATTCATTATTAGGAAAAAAAAATAATATCTTTTTGTTAAGCATTTCTAAAAACATAAACCAATAAAAGCATTGTTTGCGATGTTTGAACTATTGAAGTTAGAATCATATAAGTTAATTTATACATGATACGGATGAAAGATCCAAACAAGAATGCGAAAAACAAAACGCAATAAGCTATTTAGCATTTATTTTGTTACCAGTATATATCGCCTTGCCTCTTTCGTTGTTCGCATGAACGGCATCATGAAATCGCTTATAGACATGACATTTGCAGCACCATGGCTTAATTAATGATCGATCTCCTTGACCGATCTCTAGCTTTAGTGTATAATAAAGTTTTATGGAATTTGGCTTTGGGTTCTTTAGGCGGGGTGTGTGTGTCTATATATATAACATAAAGTTTCAAAGCAGCTAGGTATAAATGGATATTGATTATGGTAGGCATAGTATCTATATAAAAGCATTGTCGATCACTTCTCTTGCACAAGTCATTTAGGTTGCTAGATTCTTCAGTTAACTTTCTATTCCTTTTCATTTTCCTAGAATCCAAACTTGCCTAAGCACACAACGGTATTACAATTTTTATTAATATTTTATTAATATTAAAAAAATGTATACGGGAGGTTAAGATGTAAATAATTTTAGCTTTATCTAAATCAAAAAGCTACTTCCCGGTTCTAAATAATAGAAACAGACTTTTGGTCTTTGCATGAATTAGGATTGAACTCTCCAAAAGTCAAATTTGTTAACTACTTGATCCAACTATATTACATTCACTGTATTATGTATGCATTATTAATTTCCTGAGAAAGATTTTTATAAACCATTCATTATAATGTTAGTTTCATATAACACGAGGTTGTCTTTCATCAAAGTTTAAAATTTAACCTCTAAAAACATGGATTCAAATCATGTATCTCTTATATTAATAAAAGAGAATTGTTTCTAGAACTTTTTTTATATGGCATGCTAACATTTTTTGTTAAGCTATTTTCTAAAAATTTATGATGTCACAATTTTATTTTTTAAAAAAAAAAAAACTCTTTAAGATCTTTATTTTCTACAAATTATTTTTCTTAAGTTCTTTAATTTTAATTTTATATCTACCATTGATTTATGTTATTTATTTTTTACTTTTTCATCACCTTAATCAGTTTATATATTAATTTTCATCTTTATAAGTATATTGTTATCTCCATATCAAAAAATATACTCGTAATATATTGACAACAAATTACATACAACAAAAACGATACCCAATCCGGCAAAAGCCGAGTTTGGGGGATGTAAAATGTAGACAACCTTATCCCTACATGAAGGTACAGAGGTTGCTTCCATTAGGATTTCTCGCCAAAAAGATGCAAAATATAGAGTGTAAAAATTTTAGTAACCATACATGTTGGTCGAATATCGTCTGACTACATTACAATTAGAAAAATAATAGCAGACACCACATTGCACACTTTAGCGCAAAATGAATAATACATACTAAAAAGAGCATTTAAACCTATTAAACATGTCCATGTGCATACAACCAAGCAGGAATCCAACAATTACGAGCGGTATGTGTAAAAACTCCCCTAAACCCCCTCCCAGCAAACCAAAGAAGCAAATAGGGTTGAACTAAAAACATATATAAAACTCTCCTAAATTAAATACATAAGTCTATATATTTGTTCGTTTTAACTTTTTAATTAAACGGTCCGGGTTGAATCCGGGTTTATTAGCTAGTTTTATTATAAAGAAAAATGTTAAACTATTAACATGTGGGATTCACATCAAAACTTAGGTGGAGAAATCCTTATATTCTCTTTTGCTTTTGTATAAAGGAAAGATAAGTATGGATAACCCCGTCTAAATATTTAGATCATTAAAAATATAAGGTTCAAATCATTGATTAATTTTAATAAAATATATAGAATATAAATTGTGAGAGATATCTAAGATCAGATGCGACACAAATCACAATCTTATATTGTTTCTTCCAAGGATACTTATATACATGTACATCAATTTGCTTTGTTAGACTGGTTAGTGTGTTTTACCATCAAGGTTTGAGGTTTTTTTTTGAACGACCAACAAAATCAATTATTATTATTAGGTGATTCAACAAAACGTTAAGCCACAAACAAGTTTACAATACAATCCTGATTTCTTTTTGTCCTTTACTAACATTTTATGTTTTTTTTTAATCATAATTTACATATTCAGTCTACCAGTTTTTTACTATATGAAACAGAATAATACATGCACAATGCGGAAATAGTGATGTGGTGATAGTGACAACTTTTGGTGACGTTGATGACATCCGATGTTAAATGTAATGGAGATAGCGCATAACTTGAAAATATCTTAGAGGATAAACACTGGGTGTATAAAATGATTAATTAATGATATAATGATAATATATATATATATATATATATATATAACATGGAAAGGGTAGAATTATTATAAAGTTGTATAGATTAACATATATTTAGCTTTTTATGAGGTAAAAGGTTCACTCCAATTTAACTACATATATATTTACTCTTTTGATTTATATATTGTTTTAGTTTTTTCTTGATTAGATTTTTGAGTTTTTGTTTTTAATATTTTGTTTATGGGAAAGCATAGGTTATGTAATCTAACTAAGTACTGTTACTTTCACATACCAAAGACTTAATATGTACATTTAATGGATTCAAAAGACAAAATGGATCATTTTTTTCTTCATAATTTTATAGTATACCTATCATTTTCCCTTTGTTTATTTGTGGTTTTTGGAGTAACACATGTTATTTTTTTTCAATATGATTTTTAGGTTCATTTTTAACACTTTGTCTCTAGCTTTGTTATTTTTGGGGTAACATATCTCTGTTTTTTTTTTTTTTCTCTTTTTCGTTTTGATTATTGGATTCTATTTTAACATGTTTGTTTATTATTTTAGGAGTAATATATTTATGATGATATGGTTGTCATATTGCTAGTCTATACTATATTCTAAAAGAAATAACCCCTTTTATTTATGGAAGTGTTGAAAATATGTAATATTTTCACTTAGCACCCCTTAAAATATTTCAACATACACTACCCCATAACATTAATGATTAATTTATACTACCAATCCTTTATTCTTTAATATATTTTCATTAACCATTTACATCAATTATCCACACCACTCGACGCCGTCTCCACCACCAACACTCGGCCCCCCACTACAACGGCATTGTCACGACCACCGCCGCATTGCGCGGGTAACGTGCTAGTATTTAAAATAAAAACCGATACGCACGGCAACGCTTTGTATGAACATTCCTAGTTATATTATCATTTTTTTAAAAATATCTTTGTTGGTGGTATGGGCCTATGGGGTGTTATTCAATTATTAATGCATGAAAGTCGAAAAAATGCTGATCTTAATATAACCATTGATATTCTTGACTTGCTCTATAAAAAGATGAACATTCTGATTCTTTTCTTATTCAATTTTGTATAGTGTTCGAGGGTTATACACATTGATATAATGTTAAATCGAACATTGAAACATAATGTTACAACAATAAATACAATGTATTTGTAAATTTTTTCTACATAAAGAAACGCTATAGATATTGTTTTATAAATTTTTTCTTATATATTGTAAAATCAAAAGAAAAAAAATTGGTATATTTTGTTATGAATTTAACATAAAGACTGATATTAGTGTTTTATCCATGTAAAATTTTGATCTTGTGTACAAAACCCACACTAAAAATTTACGGAGTATGTGTTTGGGAATTGGGATGAATAAGGAAAAAATAGTACTACTCCAAGCTAGAGGTGCACAAAAAAACCGGTTAACCGAACCGATTCGAAAGTTAACCTATAATCGTAACCGGTTAGTAACCGATACAATACAAACCGATTATAGGTTAGGAAAAACCGCCGGTTAGTAATCGATTTGCACTTTCAAAACCAAAAACCGATTCCTAAACGGTTAACCGATAATCGGTTTTTATTTTTAGTTTTAACCGGTTAATCGATTAATTATATATAACTGGGATTGTTTTCTATTTTATACTTACCACTCACCACTTACTGGGTGATATATATATACATCGAGACATAAAAAGAAAAATGAAGTCACATACATCTGGAAAGAAAGAAAAAAGCATCGGAGACCAGAGAAAGAACCAACTAATCACCTCTTCAAGATCCTCCACTGAATCACCTCTTCAAGATCATCAAAAATATTACGTACTGTGTGCCTGTGTTTGTATGTGTGTTCCACTAACTGCCCAGTCATATATATATATATATACATCGATATATGTGGCGGCCATGAGGGGTAGATGATGATGAAGAGAAGTGGTGTTATCAGTGGTGTTTGTGGGTAGATCCGGACGGAAAAACTTGTTTTATGTTGAAAAAGAAAACCTCTTTTGGCTTATATATTATTGATAGTGAGCGGTTAAAAAAATAACCTATTAGGTTAACCGGTATCAGTTAACCGGTTATTATTAACCGAAACCGATTACACCGGTTATAATTTTTTAAAACCCAAACCGGTTATTAACCGGTACCGGTTAACCGTAATCGATTTTTTTTTTTTTAAAAAATAACCGGAATCGGTTACTAAAAAAAATAACCAGAACCGGTTAACTGGTATTTGCACCTCTACTCCAAGCAATATTTTAGAAAATTAGTCATAAATTTTCTCCTCCGTTCCCTTTTGACTCGTTGACCACCATCTAGCACCTATGGGTCCACTTGTTTGACCCATAATCAAATGGATTAATCCGTCGTGTATTTAAGCCCGACCCAATTTCACTATTTCTGTAGCTTTTTAAAAGTCAAGTTTAACTAGTGTTTCATTGCCATACGCCTATATGTATACGACCTAAATGGATCATATATAAAACTAGGAATATCAGCGCCCGTAATGCGGGCTTTAATAATCGTGGATGCGTGATGCTGTAGGTAAATGGAATGACAATGTTATAAGCACGTCCAAAAATATCACTCCATATAAGCCCAAACAAAAGAACCCAAAAACGAAACAAAAAATAAATAAAATAAAATAAAAACGACTAAACAAAAAACCGGAAAAAATATATATGAAACAAACTTTACCAAAAGAAGAATTTTTTTTTAAAAAAAATCGAAGGTTTTAAAAAAAACCAACTTATTATAGAGGAAAAAAAGGTTAAAAAACAAAAATCTATCAAAACATATAAAAAATTAAAATATAAATTATAAAATAAAATAAATTGTTCACAAAACTTTAACAAAAAAGAATATTTTGAAAATAAAAATCAAAAATGTTAATAAAAAAAACATGTAAAAACTAAAAATTAGCAAAAAAATGTATAAAAACAATTAGGTACAAATAAAAAATGATCAAAATATAATAAAAGAACAAAATATTAAGTTTAGTAAAGGTAAAAAAAATTAAATTATATAAAAACAGAAAATTTATATAAGTTTAGAGGGTAGAACGAATAATAAACAAAAATAGAAGGGCTGAAAAGGAAAAATGGAAAAAGCACGGGGGCAAAGTGAAACCTTTAAAAAGAAAAATCTCCAACCAATGAACCAAATCAATATTTGGTTTTACAAATGATAGACTTTCTATTTATCTGTAAAACATAAATAAAGACAAAAAGTCACTGTTTATTAGCTTGACCATTACTGATACTACAATATTAAGATTATGAGATTATATAATTAGGTTTTAGGTAAATAAAACAACTATTAAACTAAAACAAATAAAATAATATGTTTTTCTTCAGTGATAATCACCGCGTATCATGAAAATCTTCATATATCAATTGTTTCATGAATTTTCGTGCATCAATTTAACCATGATCTAAGGTTTAAGACCTTGTCTTATTTGTTTTACTTTAATACTTGTTTTACAATACCCGACCCCTATATAATTATGTTTAGATATTGTAGAGATGTACCCACAATTCTAACATTAACTTGATTTCCATGTTTTATTTAAGATTTTATAATGTTAGGTTTTTAGTTGTTTAATTTTAAATTTAACTTGGTTCATAGATTGTTGAATCAAGCTTTCAGTAACTTAATTTTTTTTCAGTTTTTTGAATACTTTGTCAAAATCTTATTTTTGCTTATTATATTTTCTAACGATGTATTTTCAGTTGATTCTGCCAATGTAAACTTTTAGATTATGCATTATAACAATGTATCCTTGAGATAATATTTACTTTGTTCATAATTGATTTTTCTGAAAATAAATTATGTGCTTCAAAAATAGTCATCTTTATAACATTCATAATAAATGTTCATGTATTTAACATTGAAAGCAAAATGTTTTTAAAAGTGTTTTTTAACACCTTATATTCTCAACTTTATCACATAATAAAAGGTTTCATTTTTGATACATACAAAAGAAGTGGTAAACTATGTAGTTTGATTTTATAAAATTTCAAAACAGAGTTTTACGAAAATTTTACCATATACTCATGAAGTCTTGGATATTCAACACACATCACAAGAATAAGAGAAATTGTCACAAATCGTCTATGTGGTTTGCTCGATTAACATTTTCATCCCTGTACTTTTTTTTTATCATTGGATGTCCATGTACTTTTCATTTTAATTGTCAGATGTCCCTGTCATTAATGTCCCGTCACATTTGCTTCATTAAACCCATCACGTGCATACCACGTGAGGGTATAACTGTCCATATATATATATATATACATTTTTATCTTCCTCATCTTACTTTATCCCTATTTTGCAGATATACATACACACATGTATCTATCCATCCATAAATCCATATTGTCATTCCCAAAAGCAATCAAAAATTTGCAAAACATACATAACATTATAACACTTATATATCTATCCATATTATAGTTCCCAAAACTTACAAATTTGGAGTAAAAACAAAAACACACAAGAAGATTCAAGTCTATGGCCTGCGAAATCTAAACCCATCATTTCATGACATGTATATATATAATCTTTAATTCATAATAATAGATGTAGAATTATCAAACAAAAAACAAAGAAAAATATTTGTAAACTTTTCAATGAAAACCAAGACCAAAATTAAGAAAATGAAGATGATGAGGAAGATTGTTGGTTTGTCTTTGTTTTTAGTGATCAGAAGATGAGGAGGGCAACAAAGTTGCTGATTAGTGGTTGGTAATTAATTAATCAATCTCTAGTTAGTGATTATTTATACCCTTTTTCAATCAAATAAAGGAGATATAAATCTATAAACTCCATACTAAAAGTGTTTATCTCTCACTCTTCCATTCTTTAGACTTGAAAAACGTGCTAGAGCTTATCCCTTTTTTTTCCCCTTTCGAACGTTACTCAGGAACACCGCCGTAAGTCAACATCACCCCACCGGGAACCATCTCCGACCATCTTCATCTTGTTACACTACCAATCTCTTTGTGTTACACTATCGCGCGGCAGCAACTCAAATCTTTATTGGAGTATTAACTTTTGTTCCTTGATTAGGCTTTCTTGTTGTAATTGCTATTGATAAAGTAAAATATGAAAATAGGTATAGATACATATGGAATGATGATGATGTTCTGTGTTTGAATGATAGATGTATGATGTATATGAATGATTATTTGGTTCAGAGAAGAGATAAAGGTATAGTTTAGATGCATTGGATTTTGTTTGGAGACATATGGAATGAAAGATGTATGATGGATACGTAAATTAGTTAGGTTTCAGAATAAAGTGTTTTTATAAAATAATTTTTTGGGAAGATATAAATGATAAAAGTCGTCCCTGTGGTTGTATATTAAGTTGGTTGGACAATTATACCCTCACGTGTTTTGCACGTGAGGGGTTTAACGGGGTTTTTTTGACGGCTATTAGTGACAGGGACATCTGGCAATGAAAATGAAAAGCACAGGGACGAAAACCTACGATTTATGACAATTTCTCTAAGAATAAAGTCATTGTTTCAAAACCTACGAAATCTCAATATGTTATTATGAATTAAACATGTAAATAGCAACATAGATTCATCCGGGTATTACGCCAGACAATATTTAATTTATATAATAATAAATTTTAGAGAAATTATCACTAATCATTCATGTGGTTTGCTCGATTCGCATTTTCATCCCTGTACTTTGTTTTTTATTAGGTGTCCCTGTACTTTTCATTTTCATTACTAGTCGTCCCTGCCACTAACAACCGTTAGTTTTCAGTCGTTAAACCCTTCATGTGCAACGCACATGAGGGCATTTTAGTCCAGTTTGTAACCATAGGGACTATTTGTGATAAAATATCTCTAAGGGTTTACACACTTCATCATCTTCCCCCACAAATTCCGGCAACCATTTGTGACCGGCCAATCACCGCCGGAAAAGTCTCCAGAAGCTGAGAACCACCGCCCCATTTCATCATCTTCATCATTTCAAACCCCCCTATCACCTTGTATCTCCCCATAACTAGCAAAACCATACACCCACCACCACCTAACACAAACTACTGCCGCCTCCCACCACCGTCGCAACCCCAACTGCCGGAAAAACATCAGCAGTAGCGTCCCCCACCACGACAACCCCAAATTTTAGAAAGAAAAGGCCTCAGGTGGAGGTCGGGAATGGAGGTTGTCGTGGTGGGGACGCTGTTATTGATGTTTTCCGGCAATTGGGGTTGCGACGGTGGTGGGAGGCGGTGTAACGACACAACTCGATTAATAGAAAAATAAGGATTTTTTTTTTTTTATATGTGCCCACTGCGCCGCAGTGGGTGGATGCAATCCCCACTGCGCCGCAGTGGAAGTGACATGCTCCCTGGACCGAGAATCCCCACTGCGCCGCAGTGGGTAAAATTACCCCCACTGCGCCGCAGTGGGCACCAGCTCAGCAACACCAAAAATCGTTAGGTGCTTAACCAAACTTACAGACTACCAAAATCAAACCAAACTTCGTAATACAACATTTCTAAGTTCAAATAAGTTTTCGACTCAGAAATACGCAAGGTAAAAGTATCCGTTGACCAAACATTCACTTTACCACCAAATGGGTCAATTACCCGAGTTGACATCTTACAAATGACGACGTACAAAATTAGAAATTTTGGCATGACCCATTCGTAAAATCATCATCCAAACCTGTTACGGATTATGAGTTTCTCCAAAACGCGTTTAAACAAAATCAATATATTACAACTACAAAACGACCCATTTAAAATACCCAAAAACTCGAGTCCAACACTAGACATCATAATAATTCTCCAAAAAGACATAACAAGTGTACAAAGCGCCGATAGTTCAAAGGGGTCACTATGGGTCCTATTACCAATACCATTATCCGCATTTAACCAAAGCAACCCATATCCATTAAGCATCTTTAACTTCAATCTTTACAATACTTACTTTCTTCCGCATCTGGGACAACCTATAAAAGGGTAAACAACTAAAAGAATAAGCTAAACGCTTAGTGAATGCATACACTTATAATCGAATACAAATTACCATACATAAGTGCATCAATTTTAGCCTATCAATTCATAGTCATCTCATCCATATCATTCATAATACTAGTAGGACTTTACCCACCTACTAGTCGTAATCAACGATTTGGCTAGTAGGAATTTACCCACCTACTAGCTCTCAAAATTAATTTGTCTAGTAGGAGTTTACCCACCTACGAGCTCACAAAATAAATTTGGCTAGTAGGAATTTACCCACCTACTAGCTCACACAATCATTTTCAACATGGCCATGGGTACAATGGCTAGTAGGAATTTACCCACCTACTAGCTCTTACATACAATATGACTAGTAGGAATTTACCCACCTACTAGTTCTTACATACAATATGACTAGTAGGAATTTACCCACCTACTAGTTCTCACAATCAATCAAACAAATGGGTCATAGGAATTTACCCACCTATGACCTCAAATATCAAAAACATGATTATATGCATATACACTCACCTTGTTTGCGACCACAATTGCAAGATGACCATAAAACAACGTAATGCATTCAACCTATCAAATCACATTAAAAACACACGAATGGTCATTCATCATGTATAAGGTCACCTAGCCATAATCACTAGCATTCCAACACCCAACCCATCATTTACACTCTTATGTTAATCTTGGGTTTAGTTCACCTAACATGTATCTCTTATATCGTTTTCATACAAAAAGTACCATTTTATCATTTGACCAAGCTGCCTTCAAACGAGTGTAACTCAAGTTCTACTTACTCTTTTTACTTGATTCCAGTGGCCAAATTTAGGTGACACATATACCTACCTTTTATCTTTAGTGACCAATATGTGAATTGTCCTTCAAAGGTGACTTCTGGTCGTTTTAAAAATCAAAACTGCTGCTGTTAAACAGCTTTGACCCTACTGCCTTCAAATGACCATAACTTGAGTTCTACACCATATTTTGACCTCATTCCAGTGGCCACTTCTTCTTAACACATTTTAGTACATTTTATATTCAGTGACCAAAACATGAATTAACTTGCAAGAATGTGTTTTACCCGTTTTAACAACAGACATCAGAATCATTTTTGCTGAAAGATCAGCATTGCGCCACTGGATTCAAAAATTCATAACTAGAGTTCTACTTCGAATTTTGAACTCATTCCAGTGGGAAAATTTTGCTAACACAATAACCTACATTTTCTTTTTAGGACTCAACAAGTGAAAATGCTGTCATTAAGGTGTTTAACTCGTTACAACATCAGGGGCAGAATCTGTCCAGGTTTCTTCTTACTTCCATTCATCAAAATCTATCATGCAACTCAAATAAAACCCTAATTTGATTAACTTACAAGAACCCTAATTCATATTATATCAATTTACTCAATATAAAGAAAACCCCCAATTTCCCCAATTCAATTTAATAATAAGAACCCTAATTTCTACAATAATTAAAACTATGATTAATAAGAAAATTACCTTAATGTTTCAAGAACAAAAATCATGAATTCAAGCCCTAATTTCTCCTCCTTCTCCTCAAAATTTCAGCCACCGCCACTAGGCATAAACCTCACTTTTCAATTTCTTAGATGAAGGAAGATTATTATTATGATCAAGCTTTGAAGAATTTCTTGAATTACTTGGAGAATTAGAATTAAGGTAAAGATGGAAATGAAGAAAAGGTGAATAATGAAAAGGGTTTGTGGAATTGTGATTCAACAAAAAAAAGAAGTGTCTGGCAACTTTTCTAAGTGCCACGACCCAAATGAGTTTTTGTGGGTATTTTACCCGCTATCCGCTAAAGTTCCAACTAAAACAATCCCATATTCAAAAATAAAATACTAGGAAACTATTTTAATGTCAAAACTATAATATAGGTTAATTTTCATTGGCTTAATAAATTTAGGATGTTACAGGCGGCGACAGTAATTGTTGGGTGGTGGTGGGTGTATGATTTTGTTAGTTATGGAGGGTTACAAGGTGATAGAGGTGTTTGGGGTTTGAAATGGTGAAGATGATGAATTGGGGCGACGTTGTCGGCTTTTGGAGACTTTTCCGGCGGTGATCGGCCGGTTACAGATGATTGCCAAATTTTGTGGGGGAAGATGATGAAGTGTGTAAACCCTCAAATATATTTTTTCACAAATAGTCCCTATGGTTACAAATCGGTCGAAAATGCCCTCATGTGCATTGCACATGAGAGGTTTAACGGCTGAAACTAACGGTTGTTAGTGACAGAGACGACTAGCAATGAAAATGAAAAGTACATAGACACCTAATGATAAAAAAAAAAAGTACAAGGAGAAAAATGCAAATCGAGCAAACCACATGAACGATTTGTGATAATTTCTCTAAATACTATGTATTATTATTAAGGAAATGTTGTTAAAAGTTAAGGAAAGTACTAAAAAAAGGACCAAGGGTTTTTATTTTAGATGGATGGATAGAAAAAGTAATGGGGTTGAAACTGAGAATGGAATTGGGATGTTATTGGTTGATTTATTTGATATTGATATAACTGTGGTAACATTGGAGGGTTAAAATCGGTTTTACGATAGTATTTCACAAAAGAAAAAAAAGATTGATTATTACAACTTGCCAAACCCTATATTTCTTGGCAACTAGTAAGACCGGCAATTTTGACACGAACCCCGTTAACACGAGATAACATGACCCGTTTTTAACAGGTTTCGTGTTTTAACAGGTCCAGACCTATTAAGATTCATGTCTTAACAAGTACCGACCTGTTAGGACCTGTTAAAACCTTTTTAAGGTTATACACATATAAAAAAAAATACTAACAATTGATATTATAATTTGATATATGATTAGCATTAGTTAAGATGTCTATAAACTTTTGCAATGTTAAAGACTATGGTTATGTATTGATTAAGATTTGTAAGAATATTTGTATCATTAAGGGGTTTTTTTAAAGAATTAATCAAGACTTATATAAAATAAATGTTAACAGGTTTTTTAACAAGTTTTAACATGTGTACCGGTTAATTTACGTGTCATGTTTGTGTTTGAAAAAAATATTAGTTAACAGGTCGTGTTCGTGTTTGACCTTAATGAAACGACAAAACTCGATAAACTCAAAGACACGAATTTTTTTTTTTTTTTTTTTACCCTCATTGCGCCGCAGTAGGCTTGGCACGCACCCACTACGCCACAGTGCAAAACTTCGGACCAAAGCTGGAAGAACCTCCACTGCGCCGCAGTGGGCTTGGCCCGCTCCCACTGCGCCGCAGTGGGAAGAAAGGAAATTTTGGCCGTGGGATTCCACTGCGCCGCAGTGGGCTCGGCACGCTCCCACTGCGCGGCTTGGCACGCTCCCACTGCGCCGCAGTGGCCCACTTTAAGACTTAACCAAAACCTTTGAACCACAACCAAAGTTATAAGCAAATTACATTCCAGAATTGAAAGTAAGAGAGTTAACCCGAAAACATTCATATTTGTCAAATTAGTTTGATCCATGATCGACCACGCAACTATATGGGTCGATTACCCATTTGACATGCTACAACCAAACCAACTATCCTTATCAACTCCAAAAGACATGAACATGGCCATTTACAAAACATATCAAAATATGGCCAATAACAACCAAAATGTACCATGAGCCAATGTCAAGAGGGACAACTAGGTTTCTAACCAAATCATGCTATTCTTCCGAGAATAGCCAAGATACCTTCCAACTATCTACAATCCCTAGCAACTTCGTTCTTTATTCTTCGAGACAAGCAAACCTAGTTCCTTCTTCCAGAACCACCTATAATCAAAAGGGTAAACATCTGAAAGGTAAGCGAATGCTTAGTGAATATGCTTGCATAATATCATATAAACGAAGGAGGGCAATGCTCAAGGGGCTGTTGCATATGGACTATGACACCGTCGTGTCATATCCATAATACTCACCCTTGGGCTAGGCTTTACATGGATCCATATAAGCAAATGATTACAATCACACAATTAAAACAATAACAAATGCTCCACATGAGCCTATGGCCACCAATTAGGCCTGTAATCAAACTCAACCATAAACATGGGACTTAACGCCAAATCAATTACCACCATGGACTCACTCAACATGATTGGTAATTGACCCGACGAATATACAATATATGCAAGTATACTCACCTCCTTCGCGACACAATAACAACCAAGATAACCGCAATAGCAACAAATTCAAGCTTTCAACCTATGAACATATCATAATGCACATATAAGACATCATTCACATTTCCTAGCTATTTCACTATAACTAGTCAATCTTTTCACTAGCATTCTAACCTCCAACCCATTTCACTAAGTCATTGAATGGCTTACTTTACCAAGTTTTCATATCAATTCCAAGATTTCATCATCATCATCATTATTTCAAATATTAGAAAAAATCATCATTATCATATTTGAAGCTTCACCATCAACATTCTAATTTTCAATCAATAATAACATAAGCAACCCAACAACTAACTCATAATATTCCATAATTTGGGGGAAATTCATATTTGGGCTCAACACTATCAAAACCCCCCAATTTCTATATTCAAGAACCCTAATTTCTAATAAGGAAAGGAGATTAGGTTAGGAAACAATTACCTCAAAGGAATATAAGATTAAATTAACACTTGAAATCTCAATTTCTTCTCCCCCTTTTCTCTTGATAATTTCGGCCACCACCACCACTAGTTCATCAAAACCCTAACTTGTAAATTCTTGAATGATATTAGATTATGGTTCTTGATGAGTCTTTGATTTGAGATAAGAAGTCAAGTTTATATGAATTGAGATTGGATTGAAGAATCAAAGAGGATGAAGGAGATATTGGAGTAAGTTAGGTGATGGAAGTGAAGTGGGAAAGTGGCTGGCATTCTAATGTGATGCCACGCCCCTTTTTTTTTTTTACTTTTGTGGGTATTTTACCCGCTATCCGTTAAGGTTCCAACTAAATTAACCCTATAACCAAAATAAAATATTAGGAACTTATTTTAATGTCAAAACTACAAAAAAAGTTATTTTATTACCTTAAAATTATTGGGGTGTTACACTTAACAGGTTCGTGTCTTAACAAGTTTCGTATGACCTGTAATGCCAGCCCTAGCAAGTAGTTTTTCATTTGCGAAACGGATGAAGAATTCACCGGTGATGGAATTTGAGTATTTAATAAATTTTGAAACATATCATTATGTTGTGAATGAACGAGATTGATTATTTTTTTAAGCAATGATAATAAATCTTGTGTAAATACTTAAGACAATTGTATAAAATAAGTTTATATAATTTTGTAATAGTTATTAAAGTGTGAATTAGATGTGGATATAACATGTATATTTAGTGTAAAGGTTTTTATAAAAACTTTAAACGGCTATGTAGCCATTGGGTTGAACACTTCGACACCCACGACCTCATAAAAACCTTGCCGCTTAACCAACCTCTTCTAACTGATGTCTCAAGCGATGAGAGTGCGCCAATGGCATCGGTTTGGCACCACAAACCAGCAAGCCAGCCAATGTGCTTCTTGGCATCGGTCTAAGGGTAATTACAAGAAACAAAGATGTAAAACAGGGATTTTTCACCGATCTCGTAGAGACAAAATTGATTCCAGATAGAATCTGCATCTTAACCACCTTTAAAGATATATCAATACTATAAAACCATACAATTTGGAGTTTACAGCCATATATCCTTATAAGAGGGACTGTTGACGGAAATAATCAAAATATTAAACTAGTAAAAACTTTATTTCCAATAATAGCAAGTGAAGAACATCTAATAAACAAGAAAAGAATCACCCCCCTTCCCAGCAATGGCTGTAAAATCCAACAAAAATCTACAAAATCTCGTTACATCGGTTATCAGAATGTGATCAGTTAGAAATCTCGTCAAGATTTCCGGGTACTTTTACATAAAACCGGTTGAGTCGTTCCAATGATTTCTTAACCTGCAATACGAAAAAGGGAATTTTCTAAATATAGAAATCTTGTGATCTTGGATAACTAAAACTCTAAATTATGAACCTTATTATGATTTCTCAAAGTTTACCTGATCATCCCAGTCTGTTCTCCATGTCAAGTACATAAGCGCAAGCGTTTGAGTTACAATTCCAAAAATCATTCCAATCCATATACCCTGTTGAGTGATACAACAAAAAAAATATCATTATTTATCTCAAAAAATTGAGGAAATAATTGATCCTAACGGTATCCTGTTTTTGTCATGATTGTATATATGGATGTCAATAAGTATACCTTTACTTGGAGACTTGTCATATATCCCAGCAATGCTCCGGTTGGAATACCAATTAGGTAATAGCAAACGAGGTTGATCACTGCTACAATACTTTGCATTCCAGCTCCGACGGCCACACCTGACGATAACAAAATTTGAGGATTCAAATTGTTTGACAAACCCAAGGTAATGAAAATAAACACCAAGTACTTCCCCATAATATAGAGGTCCTAATTTGAACGGAAGTCTAACAATAAGCTTTTACAGGTATAAGTTTGATGAAATTCATATACAGAAAGAGCATCGTTCAACTGAATTTCACCAAGTATAACTATGCAAGATTTTATGGACTGAAAATTTTGACATAAAAAAATACAGTTAACAACTAATATATATACTTTTACAGGTCTAAATCTTGAAATGAAAGTCCAACATTATGTTCATTAAGACATGTATGTTCACAGTTTAACTGACATTGCCGTTCTCCATTAACTCTTATAGGGTTTTAGGCAGAAATCCGTTATAGTGAAGTAGTGAACAGTGATCCTAGTATTTCCAAAAATAGGAAGTTGAATCGACAACCACTAAATCCAAAATGAAACAAAACCTTATATTGAGTGTAGAAACTTAAAAAGAATCACTAATATACTTTTCAAAACAACTAGTATACTTTCCTAGTATAGAAACTTCATAGCCTTAAAAAGCAAGATAAAAAAGTAGACGAATTCAAATAGTAGAATTACCTGAGAGGACCGGATAAATGCTGTTGAGCAACACCGAAAATGAAAGTAGTAGAGTAAGATCTGATACAGTATCTGCAACTCGATCATCATCCGTAAACAAGTATGCAAGTTTTTTGCCAAGCGTCAAACAAAGAACAAAGAAAAATGTTCCTATCACGATGGAAGTTCCCAACAGAACTTTAATAGAGAACTTCACTGCTTTAGCATTTCCTCTTCCAAGTTCATTTGCAACCCGGACACTGCATATTATTTAAACAATACGGTACCTGTTATATAGATACCAATCTAATATAAAATTTGCATTTATAATGATTTAATTGATACGCTGCATACCATGCAGAGCCTAAGAACCCGAGGCTTATCATGAACTCCCATGCATTAATGTTCAAGCTGCAAAATTTTGAAATTAAACTTAGCTTAATTTCTTAGTAGATATTAATTAGTTAAATAACTGAATAAACTTTTCTCAATTTGTATACCATATGGAGAAGGCAGAAATAGCAATTTCAGCATTCGCCATGTATCCAGCAAGTAAGACTAAAACAGCATTGTACCATAGCTCCAAGCTGAAAAATAGAGGACAGGGAAAAAGGGTGTTAAAACTTAAAAGTATAAGCTTCACATGGATGATACAAAAAGCAAATTTCATAAGCTACTTCAACTTTGACTTTTTTGGTCAAATCAACATCATAATTGGGCTACAATGATTCATATTTCACAGAACACTTCAATTAGTAACTGGATTCTAGAACACATAATGTATAATGAAAGTTTATTTGATAAAGTTATACGATAATCTAGCATAACAAATGTGAGTCAAAAATGAATTTGAATTGTAGAACGTTGACCTGAAAAGTCGACATGCTTGTGGGTCAATACTTACCAGACCATTACTCCAGATGATAACGATAGCTTTACAACAGGAACCAAATCTTTGAAGGCAGCAACCGTAAAGCCTTTCCACGAATACGGACACCAACCTCCAAAGATGTAAATAAGTTCTCCGATCACAAGAAACCACGACGATACTGACAATGAAATCATTGCCCCTGGCACCCCAAGTCCGAGCTTATACACCAAAAGCCATGACAAAGGAATGTGCATCCCAAATTGGAATATGGAAAGCCACGCAATCACCATATTTTTCAGTTGTGCTTGCAGAAACATTTGTATTGTCAAGCTAAACACGAAGTTGTAGATAAACGGGATGAACCATAGAGAAATGTATCCACCACTTTGAGCAATCGCTTCATCTTCACCAAGGAGTCTGTATACTTGTGTCCCAAAGATGAAAACCGGGAGCAAAACAGTTAACGTTATTAAATCAACAATCCACGAACGTTGTAAGTATATTCCCATCATATGGTGTTGCCCTGCTCCAAATGCTTGGCCACAAAGAGTCTCGGTTGCACTCGACATACCCAACTGTTAGACCAATCAAACAAACATGGTATGGTTTAGCAACGTATATTAGTCTTCAATACATATTAACAAGTAATAATGTGGCAAGTTAAATCTATCTTTCATTTGGTAAGTTTCATATATAAACAGGACGCGTAGAATAACTGATAACTTACTAGTATTCCATTAACGAATCGAACACTTAAGGTTTGCACAAGGGCGTAACCAGCAAGATCCATGTCACTAATGTGGCCGACGAATGATTGAGTGACAACGATGCATCCAAATGCACAAACTCTAGAGATAACACCGGGCAATGCTACTCTCCATATTTTTTTGGATTCGGTCCATACTCTTTCTGTCAAGGCACCTTCTACTTCTTCTTCTTCATGATGTCGAAGTAGCTTTGTTCCAATTCCGTTATCCATCGTTACTTAAACTGCAACACAACATATTTATCGACAAGTTAGAAGTGATGATAACAAGGTGAAGATCATAGTAAATAGTAATTCATGTCACTTATTTTAGGAGAATTATATTACCCCTTGTGAGAATAATTTTAATGTTTGTTACATTATCTAACATGCATGCCAATATATTTGAGCCTAAGGGTACATTTTATTGTCAAAATAAAAGCATCTATTCTATTCACTTAATATGACAATATTGCCCATGAGGAAAACAAACTTGTATACCCTCAAACTCATCAAGTATAGGATACCAATCATACCATAACATGATAACATATCTGAGTGCTCTCACTTTATGTGCTACTGGAAGTAGGTAGGAGATATTTTCATAGAATAAATAAAACTAAATAAGTTTTATTGAAGATTAATAATTACCCAGTATATTTAATCTAAAAAAGTTATGACTTTTCTAATCTTATTTTCATATATATATAAAATATATATAATATTATGATTAACTATGTAATATAAAATTCAAAATTTTCTTGCTTCCTGAGTTTCTATTATTTAATTCTTAATCATATCAAATAAATCCTGACCAGATCCATAAGTCGAGCAAATGAATAAATAAATTTAGCCGACATCTTTAATACATTGTCTTCACATAATAACAATATTTATCATTTAGATTTACTAAACGAATTTAAAAATTATGTACTCCTTTCCATTTTTTTTGTTATGTTTAATTATTTTTGTATAATAATAAGGAATGCGTGTTGTTGCGAGTATAATTGTTGAAGCGGTCTCGAAGCGGTCGGAAAAATGGATAGAAAGGGACAAAAATATTTCATCTTAGTCAATGGACTTATTAACGGATCCATTTATATATATATATATATATATATATAAAACGACTTACTCGTAATTTGTTTGTACTAAGGGTGTTTGGAAATTGGGATTATATTATGAAGTGGTTATTTTATTATATATAATTTACTATGAAAATACCATTTTGAAAAAACATGTATATACCTGTTTTTTAAAAAACAATTTTGAAAACGAATAATATATTTTGAAAACGAAAAATTTGTTTTGTAAATGCATACATAAAAATTTATTTTGTTTATCCTTGACACAATCTAAATGTTGTCGTTTCTTTCCCTTATAGTGTATATATACAAATAACAAATATTTAACAGCACAAGTGACATTATATGATACAATGTCAATTATACTTGAAAAGGACAATCACGTTATGCCATGGTGGCATAGGTTATGAAGAGGTAAAAAGTATAACTATAAATATATATACTTTTGATTACAATAAAGAGGTTAGACTTTTATTTTTATGGTAAATAACGGGGTTAGGTAGGAATATAGGTGGCATTGTGAGCCATGTGAATGTGGCTACTCCGCTACACCTAACCATGACTCTCATGTGATGCGTTTCGATCTACACCACCTATTATAATACTAAAAAATATATACCACTCATTTTCTAGCATGAAAAAAGCAGCCATCTTTAATATTTTAGTCAAACTAACTCCACTAGAACTTTATGATACTCTAGATTCATTCTACCATAGTACCTATCTATATTGTTTTATACAAACCACCTCTGTTGATAGATGTACTACAACTGGGCATTCTTAACTTGTACAGTTAACAATATGATTTGTACATTGTGGTACATCTATAAAAATTAATAGTACAAATATCATTTCCCTTGTTTTATTGTTGTGACTATTGTTTAATATGTATATACCTATACCCATTTACAAAATATACAGAAATCGATACCGATCAAACAACTTGGTTGGCTGGCTACTTTTTTTTTTTTTAATGTTTTTGTTCGGATTTTTCTTTTTCTTGATAAAATAATTATTTACACTTTCTGGTTAAAAATTCATAAGTCTATATATTTAGTTTTCGACAAATTGTATACATAAATGGTAACAAGTTGATCAAGAATTGATATTTGTGCAATAAAATAAGTGAATTCCATTAATAAATTGTTATTTATATGTCACACGTCATCTTATATGAATATTCTAGTTATATGATGTCACAAATGTACAAAACAAACTGTATTCCATAAATAACTTGTTATTTATAGTATTTTAATTTCAAATATACCATAAACATAATATGATCTTCAGATTATGTACTAAATGAAACATTTCAAATTCATCAATCATATCCTAAGCTTTTACATCTAATATGTAACATGTTCATTAGCCAACTATATATTAAAACATGTTTTATAAGTTGCAAATGATGTCGTAGTCATATATTTAAAAGCTAACCTTTTAAAGAATTTTTAAAAGACGTGAACAATTTGACATTGGTTTAACATTTATTCATATACCATGTCGTGTTATTAACGTAATTCTAATACTCCTTATGATACACGTACGTATGACTTTACACCAATTTTGTACTTTAAACTTATCCGATCTCTGTTTTTAGTACATCTACAAATTTGTGAAATATAACAAAACCAACTTATCAGGTAAATGTGTTGGTAAAAGTTAAAATCTTGAATTTGTATGATAAAAATTTCAATATATATCAAGAGTTTTCTACATGATACAATCTTAGTTTTTTAAAACTCCAATTATAGTAACTTTTAAAAGAGTAAAAAAAGATAATAATTTCAAAAAAAATCCAATCTAAAGCTTTTTCATAAAACTCAAGGCCATTTCTAAAAAAAGCCAGGCCAAACATACATACATATATAGATACAAGCCAAAATCAAAGATTTCAAATTGTGTTTTCAAGTTCAAAAACATTATTATAAGGATCAAACCATCTAAAACATACTATACAATTCTATAAGATATGTAAGATATCAAATATGTACTATTTAAACTTAGCTAGTTTTTATTACCTTTTTTGAGCTAGAATAATGTCAACTTATGAAATATATATCATGATATATGTAGCTAAAGAAAAGGAACTTACTAGTAGTGGAAAGTGTCACCGGAGCAACGCCGCTAGACACCGTGGAACCACGGTCAACGGCTCTTTCCACTTTGGTGGTGGAAGGGAGGGAGAAGAAAATTTAGATTTAGAGAGATCGTTTACAAGGTGCACAAGTTGGAGTAGTAGCTATATAAGATATTTGACTCGTGTGATAAAATCATAAAAAGTGTACCTACCCTTCAAAAATATATAAAAGGTAGATGGTAATATTCGTTTGTGGTGTTGTCCAGATTGGTCCACGTTTTATAACTATGGTAGGTGGACGTGGGAGGGTTAGGTACCCATCTAAATTGACAAACTAGAGATCAATCACTCCCTGCTTTAGTTTAGTTTTGTAGTTAAGATTTTGATTGTATTATTGGAAGATTCAGGATGTCAATATTTGATATAAAAAATATGCTCTCTACGTCTATCTTATTTTGATTTTTTAAGTCTTTTTCTTTCAACTTTAACTATAAATACTTTTGTTTGTATAATATAACACTTGATATAATATGAATTGATTGAGTTTTAAAAGTACTTTTCAATGATATAAATTTCATCAACTAATATATAACACAAACAAAGATATTTACGATCAAAGTCGAGAGAAAAGACTTGATCAGTCAAAATATGACAATTAAATTGGGAGTAATAACTTTTCATTGAGTTGGGTTAGTAACTTACGTCTTATTTATTTTTTATTTAATAAACTTAATAATTAATAATTTATTCAATCAGTCAAATTAAATGTTTTATTTTTTATTTAATAAATAAAAATAACCATCAATTATTTATATTTTACTTGATACATTCAAATTCAAATATTATATATGTATTCAGTCTCTTAATACACTTATCTATACTCCTTTATAAAGATTATGTACCCCCTAATAAAATAGAAATAGTTACTCATATGTCACATACGAAATTACTAAATTACCCCTTAATAAAAATCCACTATGGAAAGAGTTTTATAAATTACCAACTTTGCCCTTAATGAATTAATTTACACCATAAGCCCTTATTTTAATACGTAACACTTTAAGCCCTTATCTTCTAAAAATTTCCACCTACACCACTTGACACTACCACCACCACCACCAATAATATCATTACCGACACCACTAGACCGTCTTTTCCACTACGCCGCCGCATTGCGCGGATACCATGCTCGTTATTTAATAACTAAAAAGAAACAAATTCTTATTGTTAAGCAAGTGATTGAGCCATCTTTTAAAGAGAAATCCTCGTTTTGTGTTGTGGACATTCACTTGTATAAAAAGCCTTTGCAACCGAGCAGCCAAGTGACGTGTCAGTGCCAACACGTAGCTATGGGTTGTTTATGTTTCAATCTAAAAATACATTCATCATTTTATATATATTTTGAACGTTTTTTTTAATCTATTATTATTATTATTATTATTATTATTATTATTATTATTATATTATATGCACCATAACTGAGTTAGAATGATAATATTAGTGGCATTTGGTATATATTTCCTCTGTCTCATATTAAGTGTCTTATTTTGACTTTTTGAGTCTTTTTATTTCAACTTTAGTCATAAATATTTTTATTTGTGTTATATAAAACTTGATATATATATGAATTGATTGAGTTTTACATGTACTTTTCATTAATGTAACTTTCATCAACTAATATATAAGACAAACAAAAATATTTACGGTCAAAGCCGGAAGAAAAAGAGTTGACCAGTCAAAATTGGACAATTAAAATGGGATGGAGGGAATAATATTTAAGTATTGTGTAAATCCGATGGAATCTGAAATTGAAAATCTCGATGTTTGGATAAAAATTAGAGAATTCTTTAGTTTAATCATAGCCAGTGTTGTAAAACTCGGTCGACTCGGCCAGGAACTCGGGATCGGAATCTGGGGTTAAATGGGTCTAGTTGGCTGGACTCGGGTATGGTTGATACTCGTTCCGATCCGCAAAGTAGCCAGACTCGGCAGACAGGTATTTCTTCTTGCCAGATTCTCGGCAGACAGGTAGGGTTTTTCTAAACAATTCTCATTTTCCGTCTTGTACATCTTTGTGGTTGGAGGTCCCTATGGAAGCAGTCTCTCTACATATGTGTTGAGGTAAAACTGTCTACAGCTTACCTCCCCCATACCCCGCGTAGGGATTGGGTTCTGTTGTTGTTGGCTGGAATCGGGTCAAAACTCGGTCAACGGATTGGTCGCTTGTAAAACTCGGTCAAACTCGCCTGGGTCGGTCAAAAATCAGGTGGATCGGTCAAGAATCGACCGGATCGGGTCAAAACTCGGGTCAACTTTGGTCAAATTTTTTTTTTTTTTAAATAAAAAAAATCTTAAATTGATTTAAGTTTATGATTTTAATGAATGAAATTTGAACTTTAAAGAATTATATTAAAGTTTTTAAACAATTATGTTTTAAGTTTGAAGTTTATTCTATATAATTTTTTAAAAATATAATTTTTCTATATAAAAACCTGATCCGGGTTCTCCCCGATTCCGATCCGAGTTTTTAAAAACTCGTGACTCCCCTACTCGTCGATCCGATCCCGAGTCACGAGTTTGATTTATTTTTTCGGATCTTCTGCCATAGTCTATGATGCACAATCATTAATCATTGCATTAACTTATCCCAAGTATCATGAAAGAGAAGAAAGAAGAAAGACAAAGTATCAAACTAATTACAAACATATTTTTACAAAGGGATTAGTGCACCGGAATGCAATCAACTAATCATAAAAAGTTATTGTGTGTACGAACTCTAGGTCAACTTTATTATGTTCAGAAAACTTGTTAAAGAGTCCCATAGCATGCAAAAGTGATCGGGTAAGAAGTTAGCCAGTCACCACTTTCTCTTAAGTCGCTGGAAACTGCAAATACTCGCCGGAAAACTTAAAAATCCGATTAAACCTTCGTTTCTTCGAATTAGACCACGAAATTCGCACCAAAAGGAAACCCGAAACCCAATTTCTATTTCCGACAATAAAAATAATTAAATAAAATAGTTTATACAATAAAAATAATTAAATAAAATAGTTTATGTAATACTTTGAGCAGTTACAAACACACACACAAACAACGAAACCCGATTTCTATTTCCATATACAACTTCCCCTTTGAATTTTCTATTCGGGAGATAAAAAGGAAAAAAGAACAGACCCCAAAGGTGATAAAATCATCAAAGTCAACTAGTCCACCCTAACAGTGGTCGGCAGCAGATACAACAAACCAAACCCTAGATCCACTTGAAACCCTTGATTCCTCGTAAAAGCTGATATGACGGCGGTGGTTCTTAATTATATCAAATTGAACTGGATCGGATTTTATCTCCGGCGGATGGAGGTGGCGGCGGAGACATCGGATTCAAAATTCTGACAGTCAAAGCAGAGTTAAAATTCAAAATTCTCGGCGAATGTTGTTTCTTGATGATAGTAATCATGTTTTTGTTATCAAGATTTAAAAGGGTGTGATGTGCGTTTTATTTTTGTCTTTAAATTTATGTTGTACAAGTAACTATCTAACATAAACACACGTAACGAGCGGAGAACCCGGTCAGCGTAATATAGCCTAGTGGTAAGTTACAGGATCATTCACATGGACGCGTTGCTTTACCTAATCTAGTAGTATGTGTAATTCTAGTTATTTTGGGGGTTTGTCACGAACTCCTAAATAACTAATTATTTTTAACAGTAAAATAAAAATCTAGTCGCAACCGCTTATTCAGCGAGAGGTTAATCTGAAAACATTGAAGAAAAGAAAATAACAGTGATTAATTTAAAATACTTGTTTAGCATCTCCGATCTCATTGTACGACCAAATACTATCCTATTGGTTTGTTTGTTGGAAACTTCATCACGACTCAGATTCTCGTTAGATTCCATTTAACTAATTAGTAGTGTTGTCGTTAGACTCACACTATCCTATAAACAAATTCATGCTAGATTCATTTTTAAGCATTAATGACCTAAAGTTTGTGTTACTAATTCATCTTTTAGTTACCCGACTCTTAAGCCATGACCAGATATAATTCCCTCCGGTGACCACAGTGCTCGGTTACAAGTCAAAGGATCGCGTCTAGCATTGTTAAGCTTCATGTTCAATTCATCCTAGTTACTATGGTTCTAGATCCCTCGGTTACAAGTGAATCACTTTTTACTTCTAGTTATAGATCGACTAGTCGTTTTCTGTCCTAGTGTAACAACCGTCACCTGAGCGTTCGTCTGACTGTACTTTTCCGTTCGAATAAGGTCAGCAACTATCAAACTAAAGTCTAAAGACGTGAGTGTTTATGGATTAAAGTATGATTAAGACATTTCATATTTATTATATAGTAGTGTTTTAGACTTTTAAGACTTGGTGCGGATGTTTGAGGAAGACTAGCTGTCTAATAGAAATGCCTAAATAAAGACTTAAAATACTTTCGTGAGTCAAATATGGTCATGTGACTAGTCGTTGTGTTCGTAATTCAAAAATATATCATAAAATACGGCCGAATCATTTCTATGGCATTCGGTGTTCGTCCGGTAAGCAAAAAGGACTAAAACTGTCAGACGTTCCGTTAGTCTGACGGACCTCCCCTCCCTAGGCCTTGCCTATAAATACAAGGCCAAGCCTTGTGTTTTCTTAGCTTCTTGTTGGCTGATCTAAAACACATACACATATAGAATATTGCTCTCAGAATTCTCTCTTGAAGAATCTCTTGATTTTCAGTTCTAAACGTTTGCAAATCATTCGAGGCTTCAATCTCTGATCAAGAAACAAGTGTGTACCATCAAATTCTTCATAAAAAACGTGGGTAAATCCTGTTTTTCATCTTCTTATTTCATTTTATATGTATATATATATGTTTACTTTTCGGTTCTTATCAAAAGCTAAGCAAATCATGTCTTTGATTATTGTTTGTGCATCTTTCGGTTACATTTGTGTGTAAGAACTGAAATTGAACCTTGATTAAGGTTTGATTCGACTCATTATGCACTCATATAATCAGTTTTGTGCAACTACAAATTGAAGATATCCTTTACTTGGCTAAATGACTCAAAAACTAGTCGATTTCGTATTCTAGATCAAGATTTGTGCAATTGTCAATCACATGACGTATGAAATCGGTCGAACATCACCCTTTTTGTACTAAATTGTGTAACTTTTGTGCATCCAAGACCCATGGGTATGAATTGGCTAGCTATAATCTTTGTCGTTTTAACAAAATCGCATCGAAATCGTTCGTTTTTGCTCAAAATGCGTCGAAATCCGACCCCGAACAGGTCTTTCTCGACCTCTACCTGGTCTAGCTCGACCTAGGCAGGTCTAGCTCGACCTCAACCAGGTATAGCTCGACCTCCATAGTTTTTTTGTTGCTTAAACGGCTCGTAAGGTTCCTAGTTTGACCCGAAATGACTTGTTTTAAATCTCAGACCTTTAAGACTTGGGATAAACTCCTTTTGACCTCTGTCCAGGTCTAACTAGACCTGTCATGCTCGAGTTCTACCACTTCCCAACTCATATAGTTGATTTCATTAGCCTTTCGTGTCCATAAGCGCTTAATCGGTTCTTAAACTTGACTAGTTTTCTCAAAAAGTGTAGTTTTGGTCCAATTGATTAACGTATGATTAAATGGTTTCAAAATAACATTTTTGGGTTGTAGTTGGTCGAGTTCAACCATAAGGTTGAGCTCAACCTCAACTCGTTTCGGTTTCGTAAGCTTTTCGGTTAAAATCTCCGGTTTCATCTAATTTTGATTAAATTCGAGTAAAACTGATTTTGGGCTATGTAATGATTTCAAGTTAGGTTGTATTGATAAAATAATGTATTTTAAACTTAAGAAAGGTCATTGGTGTCAAATCCAGACTTCTATTCGGTTTATTTGAGTCTCGTCATTTTTAAACGTCGTTTAAAAGTTAAATAAAGACATATGGACTTAAAGGCATTTCTAATACGCTAAGACTTTAGACAAAACACTATCATTGTGACTTGTCGTGTATTATTGATAGGTGTTGATTGTCGTGGACCTTGATTGTGCTTGTCGTGCTCGTTTGTTATACTTTCATAACACTTTTCAGGTGAGTTTCGTAGCCCTTCTTTTAACATGTTTTGGGGTGGAAAGTATACTTGTTCTTTTTAAACAGTTTTGTCGATTTCTGTGTATGTTCAATATTAAGCCTGTGTGTAGAGAGATACTTATTCCATTTGACGTGCTTCTGTCTTGTTGTGTGTGTGTGATTATGTGTTTGTTATTGTGCTATAAGACGTGCTTATTTGACGTGCTTTTGTGTTTGGTGACTTTAGACTTTAGACTAAGGCAGGTACCGTAAGGCCGGACTTTGAGACATTGAGACTTGAGACTTTTGGACTTATTATGGCGTAACTCTGCTCGTTATATATTGAACTATTACTTGTTTAGATTTAAAAGAATCGACAAAAGACTTATTTCTTTAACTAAGACTTTTGACATAAAACCTACGAACTCACCAGCCTTTGTGTTGACACGTTTTAGTATACTTTTCAGGTACTCAGGTTAATCAGGAATAAAGACTACTATGCTAGGCTTGGACTTCGGAGATTAGTGCTCTTTTATTTATTTTCAAACTTTAAGGCTACATGCCTTGGATTATTTCTTTATGGACTTGGTTGTAATAAGCTATTTTAGCGTTGTTATGACTTAGAACTCATGTATTTGGGAATATATTTATTACATTATATTTCATTTAGCAGTATCTATGTAATTCTATGTCGTGCTGTAATTTTCATGACACCTCATGTTTCTGCCAATGGTGGGGTGTTACACCTAGCATATTAGTCCTAGTGTATGATCATAGACAACCATCAGAATTAAACTAATATGTTCAGATATAAAACCAATAGCAACATGAATTACTAATAAACATGGATCTACGATAAACAGTAAAACACATTCCAACAGAATCTAAACAAACACAGTAAAACAATAAACGTCTACAAGATCACATCGATCCAAACAAGTATTCAGCCTACTAGCCTAGCATTATTAAAGGAATAACAAAGTCTGAAAAGATGAAAGACATTGTTTAATAACAAAAGTAAATTAAAGAGATAAATCTAGACCGAGGATGAAGATCAGAAGGTATTAGAAGCTCAAAAACCTTCTTGGAATCTGCAAGATCGACCTAGGGTTGTTGCTGGGCGGCTAGGGATGCTGAATCGGATCTCTCTTAGGATTTTGAGGGTTAGTTTGACTTAAATAGATGCAAAAGTTGGTTTCTGATTTGGGACGACCAGCGGCGCTGGTGGGCTGACCAGCGGTGCTGGTGGCTGCTGTTCTTCTTCGTGCGTCTTTGTTTGGCTCGCGAATCACTTCCTTGTGTCTTGTATCTTCATAGGCTTCCTTCTTGTGTCACTTGATGTCATTTACCCCCTCTCGCATCTTCCGTGAACCTGCATAAACACATCATTCATTAAGTACCGACAGTTCCGGAATAATAACTCATTTAAGCATAGAAATGAAGCCTTTCACTAGGGATTTTTATCACAAAATGGACGCTCATCATATACCCCTACACTTAAGCTTTTGCTTGTCCTCAAGCAAATAGTCCCAGAAAAGTAAAACAATTGATGAGTGGACATCTTAAGTGTTAAAGTAATATACTATATTAAACATTTGAAAGATTAGTCATGCAAAATGATTTGAGAAAGCTTTAGACAAAAACGGTAAGCTATAGCTAATGGCTAGATAACCAGTCAATCAAAACTAAAAGCTAACTTTTTATTCGTGTTAATACCTCTAAAACAGTTCTATACTTCCACATGTCTTAAAGCTCAATCTTACTGCCTTCTGCTGACTAGTTAAGCACTTAATTCAAGTTTGTATAGCTATCAGAACTACTAGCTACTAGCAAGGCATTTATATTTCAAAGTGTGTGTACTTGTAAGTCACTACTTAGATATACTCCTACACTACAGTCATGCTTGCCAGCTATTACAAAAGTAGTCATACAATATTATCGTCTTTAATAGTTGAGACAGCGGTGACAGGTCGGTGATATCTCACTCGCAGAGCGACATAACTCAACAAAAAGTTTACATCAAGACAGCGGTGTCAGGTCAGTGGTTCCCCACGCACAGAGCGACATAACTTGATGTATTTATTGATTTTACTCTTTAATAGTTCTTTGAACTTTTATTTAATCCACTTATTGCCTTTTATTTAGATTTACTACATATTCATGCAACATACATTATCAAAGACCCAGATGACTCATAATCCTACTCTGCATGCAACTAGTTCACATTAAATAGTGTAAGAATTAAGGTAAACCATACATCTAAACTAGTTCCTACACAAGCACGTATATTAAGTCCAATTAATACACCTATGTTAACGGCTAAACAGATCTAATTGCTAGGCATATTAAAGTCCGGTTAAGTGTGCTATGGCAAACATAATCGCATACAGTTTCAGTCTAAGCTTTAATCCAGTTGGAAACATGAACAACCACAAATCTATAGTTAAGCTAACAATTCTAACTAACTATTCATCCTACCAAGCTAATGTTGCTTGTTTGATCATAGAACCGCACGGTCCTCCGATCAAAACAATGTGAGGGTTTTGACCGATTCGCTGGCGATTCCCTATTGGTGTAAAGCTTTGTGAAGCTTAATGCCACGAGATCGGGTGTGTTTGTGTTGGCGATGGACGACTTCGTAGAGAAGACAACCACCTTTGGTGTTCGGGTGAATGGATTAGTATCTCGTAGAAAGAACTTATCCCTATTCGTGAGGGGATACCTCTATTTATAGGACTAACGTATCTTGGGGGATAAGTTAGGGTTTTAAGGGGATACCCTAATTATTTAGGTACAAGATATGGTAGACATGTTTATGGGATTTACATGCCATATAATAAATATATTATAATAATAAAAGATAAGGAAACATACCTTTTCTTTAGGAGGAAGAAAATAAGAGATTTCCTCCATATTTGGCGGAGCTCCGTTCTGACGGATGAGCTCCGTTCCTGACGGAGGTGAGCTTCGTTTTCCTGAGGTGACCTCCGTTCTTGACGGAGGTGAGCTCCGTAATTCTGGCAGATTTACCTCCTGAGATAGAGCTCCGGAGGGGTAGATCATCATTGCTTAATTATCGTCATCTTTTGTCTACTTGCAAAGCTTATATTCTCAAAATAGTTTCAGACACTTAAAAACTTAGATTTGCATGAAATAAGTAGTAGAAAACTTGTTGAAATCAGACAATTTAGACCAAGGTTTTTTCCAATTCCATCCCCCCACACTTAAATTGTACAACGCCCTCGTTGTACTAGACATATAAACTAAGGGTAGTAGGAAAAACACGTAAAACATAAAATAAAAACATGATTAACAAAACTTCTCGGGTCTATTATTGCATGATTGTTGTTGAAGATGACATTTGCGGAGCGACTCGAAAGATGTAGAATCATCAATGACTTGCATCGTCTCCATTTGATGGCGATCCATGGTTGCGTGCCCATCAAACCGGGAAAGGATCGGCCAAAACATGTCGATATATATAGCCAAAACAAGCCGATTAAACTTGCCGATACAAGCCGATGCAGATGCTATAATATAGCCGATTAGCCAATGCTTGCCGATGGTTTTTGCCGATAAAACAAGCCGACTACACCCTTGCCCTTATAGACCGACTAGTCGTTTTCTATCCTAGCATATTTGTCCTAGTGTATGATCATAGACAACCATCAGAATTAAACTAATATGTTCAGATATAAAACCAATAGCAACATGAATTACTAATAAACATGGATCTACGATAAATAATAAAACACATTCCAACAGAATCTAAACAAACACAGTAAAACAATAAACGTCTACATGATTCCATCGATCCAAACAAGTATTTAGCCTACTTACCTAGCATTATTAAAGGAATAAGAAAGTCTGAAAAATTGAAAGACATTATTCAATAACAAAAGTAAATAAAAGAGATAAATCTAGACCGAGGATGAAGATCGGAAGGTGTTAGAAGCTCCAAAACCTTCTTGGAATCTCTAGGCTCTCTCTTAGGGTTTTGAGGGTTAGTTCCACTTAAATAGATGCAAAAGTCGGTTTTGATCTGGGCCGACCAGCGGCGCTGGTCCTGGGTTCTCCTGGGCTAGCGGCGCTGGTTGATGGCCAGCGGCGCTGGCAAGGTAGCTAGCGGCGCTGGTGGCTGCTGTTCTTCTTCGTGTGTCTTCGTTTGGCTCCCGAATCACTTTCTTGTGTCTTGTATCTTCATAGGCTTCCTTCTTGAGTTACTTGATGTCATTTACCTTCTCTCGCATCTTCCGTGAACCTGCATAAACACATCATTCATTAAGTACTGATAGTTCCAGAATAATAACTCATTTAAGCATAGAAATGAAGCATTTTATTAGGGGTTTTTTTTATCACAAAATGGACGCTCATTAGGGTGTCATAAAGTTGATGCTTTTCAATACTTACCGGAGTTTCGCCGGAATAGATTCCGGTACAGTATACGAAGTGGGTTAATCATCGACTTTGTATTCTCGAAGACAATCACGCACATCTCATCACTAAAAACTGATCTTTTATAATCTTTTGTCGATAGATTTAGATTTGCTACAACCACCGTCGCCGACCACTAACTTTCCCTCTTTTATTGTTTGGATTTCGCTTGAAAAACCAGCTCCCCTCTTTGATTTATTTTATGGAGTTTGATGGGTTTGTTGATGTTAAATTGAGTTTGTGATTTAGATTGAGTTTGTGATTTCGGAGACACCACCGTAGCCGTCGATTGATCGATATAGCTAGCAGATTGAAGCCGTCATCTGTTTGTGTATATACATATTTTTGTGAATGGGTGTATATATTTTTAGGGTTATGTATAGAAAACATCTGACGTGGAGAGTCAACCGGTTGCAAATTTCCACTATCCCATTTTATGTTTACAATAAACCTAATTGCAAGTTTCTTAAATACAATAAAGCTACCTTAGAGTTTGTGCAAATAATAACTTTTTTGGATTAGTTAGCTGCATTCCGACGCACTTATCCTTTTTACAAACTCATTCTCTAATAAAAACAAAGTAAGAAAGAAGAAATAGAATCCAAATTTTAACATGATTGGTCCACTTATAAGTCATATCAATTAGTAAACTATATTTGTAATTAGTTTGTAAATATAATATTTCTCTTCTGTAAAAAGATTATTTGTATAGGATAACAACAAACTTTACGTTAGTTTTTGAATTTAGCAATCAAACAAGATAATTATTTGACAAAAGGAACAACTTTTGATACTTATCTATCAAAAAATCACCTTCCGATCTTTCGTAACCCTTTATTCACACAACATAATAGCCATAACCAACCGGCAACCGCACCGAGACAATAGCATTAATTTTTCCAGGAAGACACGAGTGAAAGACAAAACAAATTTAATTTGAGTAGTGCCAATATTTCAGAATGTCATGACGCATACATCTCGATCTATTTCATTATAATTACTTTATCCTTATCTCAAGTCATGAATATCACATTGGAACATCCACTTGTTGATAACTAAAAGGAAATTGCCCATTTCAAGCAGTTAATATACCACCTACGTGCGTATCGCACCTCGTTAGTTAAGGGATAAAGTCCCATGCTATCTATTTCTAAGGACTACTAGCTATAGCCCATCAAATATAACTTACGTTTAAACCAATGAGTTTTTTTGTCAAAGTGATTAAGAGAAATGTGGGATCCTTATACTGTTGTTTTATTTGTTTTACTTTAATACTTATTTTATTTTATCTAAAATCTTTAAATATAACATTTACTTGTAATTATATACTTGAAAAAGTCAACTGTAGTTAAAATTATAAAATGTGTTGTTAAACCATAATCATCTAATATTGTAAAGCGTAATTTTACAAACAAAAATTACACATACTAGCTCAAATTCATATATTACAACTATTACCAACTAACATGAAGTTACAAAAAAAAATGGCTTGATAAGGCCTAGTTAGAATGGAAAGGAAATTCTAGACGTATAAACAAAGTCGTGAAACAAAAAGATATAATCGATTGGTTTGGACTTCCAAAAGTCAATTATGTTCTATTTCTCTTTGAAACAAGACCTTTTATTTTATAATTCTATATAAGAGATGAATATTAACTATTATTGTATTTTATCACAGAAAACGTAAAAATATTGCAGGATGGGGCCTAATTAACTTCCATCCAACACCGATCCCCTACCATCCCGACGAGTTCGAGGTTTGTTTGGTGTGAAGCGTCCTTGGCTATATTGCTGAGCTCGACGTCCATTTATTTGTAGCTTCCAAAGGTAATTAACATTGAAAAAACGAAATAAATTTTGGTGTCACGTGTCATTCGACGTCCATAACATGATAAAGTGGATGAAATTTGAAATCTGATATGGCGTTGATGTATTATACACACATTCATACTACGTCTTGCATAGGTCCTGAAAGTCTAAATCACACGTTATTGGTAAGGTTTGTCTTAATGGTCCGGATTGATGTAGTCTAGTGGTCTAGTCCATTTAATGGGTATGGGCCTAAAGAAGTTGATACATTTGTCAGTTATTTTCAGCTCTTTATTCTCAAGCCCAAAGTTTAACAAACTTAACGTTGAGAAAGGTGTTGCTGGCCTTGTGGTAGATCACTAGATCGTATGGGATCCTTCGTACGCTTTAAAGGTGTTGCTGGCCTTGTGGTAGATCACTAGATCGTATGGGATCCTTCGTACGCTTTAAATGGAAAAAGAAATACTGTCGAAAGACATCATCTATTCATACACCACAACTTTATTATTCATACACCTCTAGCATTGGGGAGTTAACCCAGTGGTCAGGAGTTTTCTATAATGGGGTCTCGAGTTCGAATCCAGCTACATGTAATTATGGTGAGGAGGCTTAGCAATGCTATACTCATCTAACACATTGAAAGCAAACCCTGTAAAGCATTGTCAAGAGTCGAACCGGCGTACCCGCATTCGCGTGGGGGGTGTTAGACATACAGAAAAAAATATTCTTACCCCACTACAACTTTATATATCTTTGTTAGATTGTCACTTTTGTATCTATTTATTAGGGTTTTTTTTGTTTATGCTTATAAGGGTTTTATTGATTCTAAAACATTCATGAATTCTTTTTTTTAATCTCTTTTCGGTTAGGATACCTTTTTAATTCTTTAATAGGCTCTAAGGATATCGTCCCCTCGCGGGGCAGTATCTACATCATAACCATCTTTAGTTTCATCATCAAAGTTTACCACCCTATTGGTGCTGCCTAATGCACCCATCCTCCGCAGCTGTCTCATGGTCTCTTGGATGTGACTATAGTTCGAAGAATATAGTCTGTGTCGAATAGTCATGGGGCTGTAGAGGGGGACTCAATCGAGAAACCGCCTCGTTCTCCTTGGATCTGGGTTGACCACCTCAAGTTTGCATCAGTTTGGCGATCTACCTGTTGGTCACCGTTAGAGGGTGCTTCGAGGGCTGGCCGTGAGGTGTTACCCCTAGGTTCATTCCCGGTAGCCTGCAGGGAATTCTTTCCTCCTAGAGATAACTCAGGTGGTACATCTGTCATGTCTTCCAAGTTTGATTTGATGCAAGTTATCACAATGATTCTGTCTAAAGGTGGTTATGGGATCCAAGCGTGAGGTCCCACGGATGGCGCCAAATGATTGTACACCAAACCGAGGTTACGTTGAAAGTGGGATGATGGGTGTTTTTGGTTGTTTGTTGACGGTTCTCTGAAGGTATGGTTCGTGCCTCTTTACGCCAGTCAAACGTGTATGTGTTTCCGATCTGTGATATGATGCCTTGAAAGGTCTTAAGGTTCTCCTTTTATAGGGAGAGATTATCTTGGAGAAAAAGTTCGGCCTCTTTAGGATTTTCCTAAGTCTTAAGCCAAAAAAGTCCAGTAGGATTCTTTCCTTCTTTATAGGACGGAAATGATAAGATTAAATTCCGAAATTGTAGGGGAACAATTTATATCTCTTTTATCTTACTGCAGGAGTCTTCGTTACGGAGAAGCTTTCGTGTCGTAGCGTAGTAGCGCTCCTCTGTGTGGCAAGTGTTACGTACCGCTGGAAGAGTATATCATCAGTTCTAATTCATTGACCTGTAACTTCCATATGCCATATGTTGCTCAATGTCTTCAGTAATGATGAAACTTAGTTATAACCGGAACTTCATCTATCTCTCCCACGATAGCTCTTTATAATTTACACAGCTTTTGAACAGAAGAAAACTTAGACTCTAGACATCTTCCTTGAGCCTCTGCAACGATGAAATGACTTGATCAAAACAGGTTCTATACCTCTCCTTCCATATGCACCAACAGGTCGTGAGCCCGTGAGTATAACCATATGAATGATTACACCATCTATAATATAACTAAAAGAGGGGGTTGGGGATACACTTGGCACCCCTAATCCTCCTCCTTTAGCCTAATCCATCATCCTTATTTATCCTCTAATTTTTAATATTAATCTAAATTAATTTACACTTTTTGGTTTTCCATCACCAATTTACACTTTAACCCCAATCTAAAACAATTAATTTACACTTTTTGGTTTCTCATCACCAATTTATCCTTTAACCCAATTTAAAAATAATTGACTTACACTTTTTGATTTTCCATCACCAATTTACACTTTAACCCAATTTAAAAATAATTAATTATAATTTTTGGTTTTCTATCACCAATTTACACTTAAAAATAATTAATTCACAATTTCACCAATTTAAAAATAATTAAATTACACTTTTCGGTTTTATTGGTAATCAATAATATAACTCACGTACGACCAAAAAAAAAAAGCTACGATCAAATACAAAAAGGTTTTTCTTTTTATATACTTTTCACATAATTAATCTTATTATTATTTTGTAACATTGAATTCTTATGTTATTGTCATTATTATTTCTTTTAATTTAGTTTGTTGTCCATTATAGGTTCGTTATGACTTTTTTTTCAACAAAAAAAAGTATGACCACATTAGTTCATCTTGAAGATTTTAAGCCAACACATGTTAACCATCATTTACGACTCCGTGTTGTGCATGTATGGACTTTTCGGAGTGAAACAACCCGAAGAAAATCAAAATGTTCGAGATGGTCTTTATTGATGACTTGGTATGTATTTTTCAAATTATATTACCATCTAGTGATTAATAATAAAAAAAATCTACCAACATGTTATTAATAATTCTTGTCCATCAATGCTTTTCAGTTTAATATCATTTAGTTGAAATCATTAAAAATCTAAGTAGGTGTTTCGAATTGAATATGGGTTTGAGAATCAACATGTTATTGAAAATTCTGGTTTTATAGTTTTAATCCTTTTTTTATAAGTAAGGTTTGAGAAGTGATTCATGGAAGTGATAGTCATACGTGAGGCAGGCGTGTATTACGGGGTGTGATCCATGTTGTTTGCTAAAAGTGATGCAAGGTTTGAAACCTTTTCCTTTTTTCGATGATGTGCTACTGTGACGAGGGTAAAAATCCCTTCCAGACCAGAGTACTCTAATGCAATCAACATCGATATCAAGATAAGACTGTTAAAATAATGAACTAATGACAGAAGTTTTTTCCATATATCAGATAAGCTAATGTACAGAAAAATCACTAATGATGTAAATTTAGAACAAACCATGGGATATTAACAATGGGTTAACAGTTAAGAGTCCAATCCATCCATACAAAAACAATGTACATAAATTTTGCAAATTAATACCCAAAACAGAAGAAAAATAAGAATAAATTCTTATACGAGTCGAGCTCGAATATTCTCTACCAACCTATCATGTGTTACCATCCAATACGCCTTTGAGAAAATTATATACTCGTCCTGACTCGTGTTTAGCTCAACCAAGATGTTCTATTCTTAGTCTCTCAGATGGACAATTGGGTTTGTGGTCTTTTGATAGTTTGATCGCCCTACCTCGTTTCCCTAATACGGCCCGACAATCGCCAACGGTTTTAACTACCATCATTTTGTAGGATACAAAGACTATAAACTAAATACCAATTCCACAAAAAACCATTGAAAAACTACTATTCATTTAACTAAAATATGATTCTCTAATGGGTTAAAGAAGAAATGAAGAACTAAAAATGGCTAAAAAAGACATGGGTCAAATGAGTTGAAAGTCAAAGTCATCTAAAATGAATTCTTCAATTTGAAAGACAGATCATTTTTTATAATAAAAATCTTGTAATAATATAAAATACATTCATTAGTAAAAACTTTTTGTCATGGTTTAAAGGTTTTGATTGTGGCGATTATAAGTGTCAGCAGTAGGCAATGGAAAATGTTGAGATGATTTATTGTGGCAAAGTTTTGCAAAGTTTAGCAACGGAAATAAAATTGTTACTTAATTTTGGCAAGGATAAAGTCATAAAACATTGGCTAATGATAGAGAACGCAAACGGGTAGGTATTTTAGTGTTACCAATGTGAGAAATAGACAAGGCTTTACCGTCACCAAGAACAATTTCATCCGCCCAAAATATTCATACAGATTGTGAAGTGAGGCCCGATCAGGGGTGGCTTGGTGTGAGGCAGCACTGTCAAGCATCCAAGTAGGAGCTGCCAAATTAGGTCGGGATGCAGCATTGTCTGCAACATGATTGGTGGTGTTATTTGAAGCAACAATAACGTTGTTTTCTCTGAGGAATCGAGAGCTAGTTTACGACATTCCTTAGCTTCATGTCCCATAAAGTTACAGAACTGGCAATGGACTTAATTGCGATTCGACCACTGTTTTCTATTGAAAGTGGTCATTAGCTTCATCTCCCATAAAATTTGAGGGCTAAGAATTTTTCTAAGGTTATTTGTACCTCTGTTCAACTCCACTTGAATTCCAATTTTGCGGGTGTAACGTTTAATCAACAGATAAGTAATGTAGTAGTAAGATGGGATGTTACACATTCGAGGCTATACTATGCAGACATTCAGGACTTGTATCTTGCAGGCTATATATATGATGTAAAAAGGATGAGGATATCATCAAGTATCAAGGTCACTCAAAAGGGAGAAACAACTTGAAACAATGAAAATTAGAATTATGGTTCTGATATCCTGCCCATTTATCTTAAATGTAATATGTCAGGATTCAATTTTTTTTATTACTGCCATCTTGTTGACGTTTCTTTGTACAGAACAGAGTCATGCATCTTTACTAATGATATGTCAAAATTAACCAATTATGTCTTAAGGTCTTAAGGATATGAATATTGCCTCACTGTTGGCATACATCCAGATTATACACAATTTGCAATTTACGAATTCATTATCATCGGCTATCCGACATTTCATTGAGATTTTTAACCCTTCTTACCAAGGTTGTCATTAGCAAGTCAATTGATATCTATTTATGTTAAGCATTCTGTACTAGGTTCAAATTTTCAAACTTCCTTACAATTTATAGAAGATTTAGTTACTGTTCAAACTAATTCGAGTCCTAGATGGATTCAAGTTACATGAAGGACTGAAATTAAAGGATCATATAACTTATCACGCATATACAAATTTCAAGTGGCAGCTTAAAATAGTTGGGTTTCAAGGTATTCATGGTTTGGACAGGCATCTTTCATCTCTTCAAGTGCAACGTTGCAATAATCTCACTGACCAGATTCTGGTAGTAACATCTGCTAACCCAACTTATATGATTTTGATGTCATGCTATGAAAACCACTATTGCCATAATCTCATGTTTACACAACTATAAAGGAGAGCTGCAACCTCAACTTCACCATGAAATGAGCATAAATCATGTAAAAACTTTAAGCTTCAAACCTTCTATTCAAACTGATTGATAATAGTAATACAAGTAAGGACTCTGAAAAAGTTTAATATATATTCTTCAGGTAGTAACATCTCGTTGAAACTGAATTTCAAATGGTTCAAATTAAAATAAAATCTAAAAGGACCACTCTAACATAAAACATGATATGGAAACAAAAGGGTAAAACCTGAAGACAATCTAATTGACGGTAGTCACCTGTTGCCATTCTCCATCAACAGCTTCTTTCCACAAAGTGACATTGTTGTCGCCAGCAGCCACCGCCAAAAGATTTCCCGTTAAAGACCAAGATACCCTCCAAACTGGGATCTCGAAATCACACAACACCTTACCATTCCAATTATCGCCTTCTTTCCCGACAGTCCATATCACAACCGTACCATCCTCAGAAGCACTTGCAATTGTTGATTTTGGAAGTCCCAAGTTCGGGGCCCATGCGACAGAACGGACCCAATCGGTATGCATTTGTAAGGCGGGAAAACAGTCCATTTTCCATATCCCATTAGATAGCTTCCATACCTTCACGGTATTATCACACCCACCAGAAGCCAGCTTTTGTACAGGTTCAAAAGGACCAGATCCAACCAGAGCCCCGGGAGCCATTGATGGAGCCCATGAAACAGAAGTCACTCCAACAGGGTGAGCCTGGTCGATTCGTGTGGTGTCCCATCCACCATCTGGCCTGAGAGTATGAACTGTGATGTTCCCATCAGATGAGCCACAAGCCAAGCAGAGACCAAGCTCATGTGGGGCCCAGGCGATGGAGTTGACTGAAGACTTATGGTCACTAAAAGTATGGAGTTGGGTCCACTCGTTTGGATTACCTTCCTTCCAAACAATTACCGTTGCATCATAAGAACAAGAAGCTAGCAGTGACCCGAATTTGGGGTGAGCCCAAGCAACCTGCCATACTGGACCGTTGTGACCACTCAAAGTGGTGAGGTGCTGGGAAGTAGAGTTGTTGCTAACACCAATTATTTTGATGGTGGCATCTGAGGATGCAGATGCCACTCGCTTTCCATAATAATCCATGCACACATCATGGACAATGTCGGTGTGACCTGTTTCAATCTTTTGTGCAGGCATGTTTCTTTATTAGACTCTTCTTTATGCTATAAAGATAACTTGAATCCTACATAACAAAAAAACATTCAAAAAAGGTAAATGCAAAAGCCTCAATAGAACAATAAAGCAAAAAGTCATTTCTTTAAGCCATTATCTGACTATTTGAGATATTAGAGGACAAAAGATGAATTAATCCTATTCTTCAAGATGTTTATGAAATGTCATTACGTCACCAAATTCATAACTAACAGCATGCTTATGATATGAAATTAAACTGATTGATCACATGTCACTAGTTCAAGGTAGAACTCCAAAGGTAAGATTCCATATCAGATTGCACTGATACCCGTCAAAAAACTCAAACCATACAAATATAAAAAGATGAAACTCCGATTAGTCCCTTAAAGCCAAGAACAAATGGATAAACCAAAAGCAATGTTTCTCATCCAGTAGTAAGTCTAATCATGGGATGCTTTAATCAACTACCAGACTAAACACGCGAACAAAAGTTCAAAGTGAAAAACTTAGAGGTGGATGGATGTCCAGTAATTTGTTAGCGAGAATTAATATATACATGATAGTTCTCGAGTCTTGACAATGATTACATAACCCAAGTAGTAACGACAATAAAAATATATAGCACCAACTCACTACAGCCTACAGAAGTGCTAAAAAATGATTCCGAATTATACAAAAGTCCCATGAACAAAGAAACCTAATAGCAGCAAAGAAAAATATAAGAATTTATACGTCCACCAACACCTCTCCATCCTCTTATGTCTTGGACTGAATCAGTGTTGCTAAAGGCGTACGCCCAGCCTGCCTAGGTCCCTAGGCGCAATGCGATGGTGAGGCAACCCTTTGCCGCCTGAAACCTTAGGCCCAGGCCCACCACAGCAAACTCACTATTTTCAATATAACCCATTGGTTTTCCAAGAAACAATTTAATATAGCATGTCAGAGAGAAAATCACGTCTATATATTTGTTCCATATATCAACATCAATCAGAAAATACCATCATTATTACCAGATCATCCTTCATCAACATAATCTCCTTTTCTTCTTTTTTTTCTTAAATATTATTTTTTTTTCTAACTCAGATTTTTTCTACTGAAATATTCTTCCTTATCATTTGTTAGAGTCAATGAATCAAGGTGGTAATGTTGCTCAACGTCCTAAATCTAAAGACCCTGGGTGGAAGTACAACAATTGGGATATGCTAATGACAAGAATGCTGTTCGTTGCAACTTTTGCTGGTTTGTCAGCAAAGCGGGAATTCGTAGAACTAAACAACATCAGATAGGAGGCAACAGAAACGTTCAGAAGTGTAAAAAGGTCCCAGATGATGTGAGAGCTGAACTACTTATATATGTTGAAAGACAAAAGGCAAAGAAGAATAACGATAGCTTCGCTTTTGACAACTAATCGCCTTCGCCCCATTTGGGGTCTATTCACATTGAGATCGCCTTCGCTTTTGACAACTATTGGCTGAATTTTTCATTTCTGCCATATTACCCACGTACAATAAAGATACCGAACTTTGTTCGAATATCGTAATAACGTGACCTAAAATCAAACACTCCTTTCCTTATACCAATATAAGTAGAACCTCAACCCACAAACAAAACTAAATGACTAAAGCAGAGCTAAAACTAGTGCCTAAACTCCCACTTCACATCTGCCCGTCTTCACCCCACTCTCGACGGATCACAGATGTCGGTTACTTAGACACTAGTTCATAATATACTACCTGCTTCTGGTTGTAACAATCTAAAGCAACCGTCAAATAACCGAAATCAACACACATTCTTTCTTCTCACAAAACACTCACTCTTACACAGAAAGAAATAAAAGTTGTAAATTCAATACATTTTTCTACTTGGACATATCCAAATAACTATAATTAATTTAATAATAAATATAATACAAGTTTGGACCATTACCTAAATCAAATTAGGCAATATCATATTTTGTAACCCACTAAATAAGAAAAAAAGAAAAAAAAAAGTTTTAGGATTTCATAGATAACCAGATCAATTAATTTAAATTGTTGATAAATTAACTAACAAACTAAGTTGTTTATAAAAAAAATATAAATCATAAATTAATAATATATATATACAAACAAACAGAAAGAGATATCAGTTTACCTATATGTTTGTGATTAGAACTGAGGTAGGAGAAATCCGGCACCGGCGAACGGCCAATTTGGTGATTACCGATTTAAGGAGAGAGCTTTCTACTTTTCTAGTATCTGGCGATATGTGAATAGAGTTAATTTCATTATATACCCCTAGGGTGTATCATACTATTAAGTTTTGCACTATCATTTTTTTTTAGAAAATGTCACAAATGATACCTGTGGTTTGTCATATTCGCATTTTATCCCTGTGTACTTTTCGTTGCAAATGGTCCTTCGATTTTCCATTTTCATTGGCAGTATTCCTTGTCACTAACTCAGCTGTTAAATCTCTCATGTTCCTTTTAACTTAATAATAAACTTATTCAATTATTATAAGTGACACATATATAACATTATATTATATTGTTAATATATATTTGTCTACGTGTTATAAGGACAATAATTTAGGCTCAAGTATGAATATGAAATGTTTCTAAAAATTTATATCAATTTTAGTTATAAATGTTATCTAAAAAATAGGATTTACTTGTTAATATAGATTAAAAGTACACGCATCGCGTAAATATATATCGTGACACGTTTTGATGAAAGAAATGTTAAAATATTGTTTTAATTTATTGGTATATATTGTAGGTTTGTTTTACAAGAAACTCAAATGATGAAAACCTGATATACAACAATGTTTTAAATACCGGTATTTTAGTCCTATCGGTGTGGTACCGGTATTACCTATATACCGTACTGGTATGGTTAACTTTATATTTTATTTTATTTTTTTTTATAAAAATGATATAAAACTTGTTATACTTCAACAAATGTAGGTAAAATACAATTACAATCCACTGGAAAAAAAAAATACTAAATAGATATTTTAGAATAAAATATAAGCTTTAAAGTTTACAAACTAAAAAAAAATAACATTAAAGTATCACAAAAATAATTTTATAAAGAATTCAACAAAAATTTGAAATAAAAAACGGTTTTACATTGCTAGAAAAACCGGAAAATACCAATAGTATTGAATAGTGAAAAACCGGACAAAATACCGAGTTAGTTGTACCGGATAATCGACCATTACCTGGTATGACTGATAATACTATTTATACTGGTATTTAAAACATTGATATACAATTTCTAAATTTAAATCTATTTCCACGGTACTCTACTTTTGATCCGCGGGTAGTAAACCATACCAAAAAGGTTTTCAAAAATCAAAACACCATATACCTGATCACAAATTCACAAGGAACCTATTATAAAACTAAAATTATGACTGATGGTAGTTTTTTCATAGAAAGTCCAAGTCCAGTGATGGCGTTTAATTGTTTATGCTTAAGATATTGAGGCCGCTAATTGCTAATATAAAAAGCAAAAATTCTGGAAGAGGAATAATAAATAATTAAGTTAGAAGGTATAATTATGCATATTCACTTATTCACATAAAACATCACTACTTATTAATAAAAAATTTTCAATCTGTTTTAGTTATATTTATATCATTTGCTATATTCTGTTTTATATTTTGGAAATTTAAATTTCGTAATTTGCCTACTTTAATCGGCGGTCAATGAAACAGACAATGACAATTATATTATATTATACATAAAAATATTAAGAGGAATGAATGGATGAACACTAACTTGTTTGCGTGGCGAGTTACTATTCGTGCACGTAACAACCTATAAAATTTTGTCAAATAATATCTTGTCTGATCTTTTTACTACGGGTCATTTATTGGTTTTTTGCATATTTTTTTCCTTGAGTTCTCAAACAATATATTGCAACTATTTTATGTTTATATCTCATACCATTTACCATTAGATACGATTTTGTCAAATCGCATCCTGTTTGGGCTTTCTATTACGCGTTACTTATTGGTTTTTTCACACTCTTTTTCCGTTTCAATTTCCAAACAGTATATCGCAACTTTTTAATTGTCATATCCGTAATGTTATGTACCTTATTTGATTTTTGCACACTTTCTTATAAGTGGTTTCAACTGATATATTGAAAACTTTTATTCGACGTTTTTCTTTGTGCATATTAAATATATGTATTCCATACTATAAACTTTTAAATGCGTTTGTGGTATTGCTTTAAATAAGTATCTATTTCATATTCAAAAAGTTTGAAGCTAACATATATAGCGACACATCATATGTAACAAAATGTAATCACAATAATTGAAACTTCGCAATGCTCGGATGGAAGCTAATGTGGTTTTGACATTAAATAATGTACATTTGAAAATAGTTTATCCATGACAAAATGATTTTTAATTAGACGGTTAGAGATTTAACGCAAATACATAAAACAACACAACTATTCCAAAGTGAAAATTGAGTTCGCAAACGCGGGACTCAAAATTTACTAGTTATAAATTATGCACAATTATAGTATACAACATATATATACAATTTTTTTTATTTTTGAATATTTTTTGTATATATGACCAGATGAAACTGCATGATGATCGAAATAACTCAAACAAGACATGTATTTACCCATTATTTATTATTACTTTCCTCCGTCTCATTTTAATTAACCTATTTTGACTGGTCAAATCTTTTTTTTTTTCTGACTTTAACCGTAAATATCTTTGTTTGTGTTATATATTAGTTAATGAAAATTATATCAATAAAAAGTACATTTAAAACTCAATCAATTCATATATGTTAAATCAAGCGTTGTATAATACAAACAAAAATATTTACGGTCAAAATTGAAAGAAAAAGATTTAAAAGGTCTGGGTAGTTGGCAACTTGGCATGGGTTTGAGAAGCTTTCAAATTAAACTGAAGGACATCAAATATACTCCCCATTCCAATTCATGAAAGGGGTGTTTAAAGAAACTGTCTACCATCAATAGTGTTACGAGTTGGTTCATGAGGTCAAACTAAAACATGCATGCATGCTGATGCTATATATGATGGAGCATAATTAAATTACACACATATGTAAATGGTTTGCATTTATATATCTATAGTGGAAAAAAAATATACTATATATGATATTCGTAATGTGCAAATCTTAAAATGAGTCTATAAATGTTTGTCTTAAGCTAATTGAAATATTCCTATAAATTCTTAAAATGAGTCTATAGATGTTTGCTTGTGATACTACTTACATTTTAAATATGTAAAAAGTATAAGTTACCCATTACAATTTAACATTTAATACGGATCGACTTTCCTTGAACATTAGATCAACATTTTCAATTTTCTTAATTAACATTTAATTAATTTTGATAACTCTTTATACATAACGAGCATAGTGCCCGTACGTTGCGGCGGCTAAAAGATGATAGACAATGTAAAAGGGAGGCGGTGGTGGAGATCGAGGGAGGCGGTGGAGAAGAAGGGCAGTGGCGGAGGGTGATAGAAGGTCGATGAGAGTGTGTAATGTTATAGAGAATGGGGAAAGGAGAGTATATAAGGGTTTTATGTTTAAGTAGGAATATTTTGGGAAAAAAAAAAGTGCTGAATTTTAAGAAATCCAATACTCTTTATAAGAGAGTATAAATTATTAGAGGGAGCACCCGTGGGATGCAACAAAGGCAAAACACAACATGTGAAATATTAGGACAATGTTAATTTCAAACCAAATACTTATATTAAAAAAAAAAAGATGCATGTAAATTGATAGATGACAAATTTTTGAAATAAAAGACAAAAGTTCCTTACGAAAAGTTTCACTTGTTAACAGAGCTATGCTCAAAAATCTATTGCATTTCTAGCTATCATTCCAAAAACACAAACAAGTTATGTCTTTCAGGACATGCTTAGACAATCTTCCAAGTTCCACATGATTTTCGTGGATTTCAACCAATCTTTAACAAAGAAAATAAAAAAGAACGTACTAGCCTTACACCACACACTTATATGATACCATACTAAATTTCATGGCTACCCGGAACGACCTAAGAAGATGAAGTACTCCAAGATTTATAAGATATAATGAATTGTAATATATATATATTGATTAAGATATGAAAACCTAGAATATATATATATATATATAAGATTATATATGTTTCTTTGTAAAAGTAAAAACTATCTTAGAAAATACAAGTAATAATAATAATAATTTTTTATTGGGAAATGATTCTCTAAAGTTACTACTAATTTGATAGGTTAAGTTAGAGTAATTTTGACTATTGATTTAAAATCAACGGTTAAAATTAAAAGGTTAAAATTAAATGATCATCTTTTAATCTTAACCTTTAATTTTAAATCAAGGGTCATGATTTACCCAACTTGATTAGTAAGTTGGGTAACTTTAAGGAATCCTTGTTAAACTTTATTATATATAAAAAAGAGACAACAATAATAATGAATGAGTAACTCCAAAATATATTTATATATATGAATGAAGGGAAAGGTTATTTTAGGAACTCTTAAAAAAGTAGGAACTAAAAACCTTCTTTAAATTAAAGTTATTATCTATATGATTGATTACCCATGTTCATATGATTATATAATTGCTTACAAATGTTCATATACATTTGATTACCATCAATCTTATAAAAACATTTATTTACAAAATACTTGCATACATTTGATCATAACACTATCCATGCACATGTGATCATAATATTTATTCTCCACATAATTGTATAACGGATGATAATCTATGTCTATACATAATTATAAAATCCAAATTTACACCTAAATTTCAAAACAATAAAAAAAATAAAATAATAATCATCATGTAAATGTAAATGATAATTAATAATTAGGCTTAATTTAAAAAGTTCTTAAAGATTCATGTTTTTTTTAAGGGTTTCTAAAATAACTTTTTCACTATGAATGAATATATATACAATGGAAAGAAACATACTCGCGTCATAAATTACATGCCACATATTCTAAATTGAATGCTTACAAACGCTACGTTTAATCTTATCACATATTGCATTTAAACAATGATAAATAATAATAGCACCCAAACTGGGTTCCTTTTGTTTAGTCTTGCGAGAAATAAGATTGAGAGGAACTTGACTTCTACACAATGGGCATGTTGATTTCGTCTCAAACCACGGTCCGATACACTCAGCATGGAAGCAGTGGTGGCACTGTGGCAGTTTCCGATAGCGTTCACCTTTTTCAACATCGTACAAACACACGGCACAAAAGATATGTGTACTAGACTTTAAGATGATGACAGGGAAGTTGTTGCGGTGGCAAAATTTTTGAAAAATGTGGAGGATGAAGAAAAGGGTTAGAATTATGGAAATGATATGTTTATAGGCATAAATAAGGGCTAAGGTATGGTTTAGTGTGGCAAGAATTTGGTGTAGTTCAATAGCTTCCATTGCTATTTGAGTATTTTTTTTCTAGTCATATACAAATATATACAAATATAGATAAGAAAGAAGGCATTAATGTATGTCATATATATATGAAGTAAAGTGTATGTAGTTGTGGGACTGTAGGAGTATTCCACGTGATTATTGCCTTATTGGGTCCTCTTGAACAGAAATAGATTATTGGGATAGAGAATTGGACAGGAAAGAACGACCAAAAATATTTTGAACTGATTAAATGATATGTGATAAAATCAAAATAATATGGACCATCTTAATTATGCAGTCAAAGAACTCATATTAAATGTTAAAATTTGTCGGGATTTTAACATTAATAAATGGTTTCTAATTTTTTGTTAAATAGTTTAATGAAATATATCTTTACTAGTTTATATATATACTACGAGTACTATATATATAGTGAAAAGAGTAAATGAGTAATTATCAAGTTGTCATTTTTTGATATATTTTCAACCAATAATAACAAAACTGTCAATCATTTGTAACCCTTATTGATCATCAAAATTAAAAATAAAAATCCAAATATAAAAAATAAAAAAGGAGATAAAGATAAAGAAGATATATAAAGATGGCTCACGGCTATAGTGCTCGTGGAGTTCGGCAATGGTGGGGTGGCGGTTACTTCTATCATATTTGTTTTTGATTTGCATAATAATAATACGAGCCTCGCCAAGAATTTTATGATGAATACTTGTTAATCCTTTATGTTCAAAAAAAAAAAAATACATGTTAATCCTTTAGGTGAATATCGAAGACACGTGTGAATAAATGGATCGATGCCTAGTAAAGTGTTTAAAGGTATCGTTTTTGTAATGTGTTAGTGTTTTTGGAAAGGTATAAATGAGAAGAAGTTTGAAGACGCTACGATACGTGATGAAAAAGTGATTCAAAAGATTAAGGCTACCGATTTTCTTTGGTTTAAAAATAGATGTAACTCTAGTAAGTTGAGTTGAGGGATTGGAATTTCGTTCAATATATATAGGTAAACGTATAGTCTTTTGTAATTGTTCTCGGCCACTCCCTGTTTGTGTGTATAGTTGTCGATTTACTGTAAATAAAAGTTACTTTTTAAAATAAAATAAAAAGTCAATACGTGCGGATAAAATATAAGTTGTGTGATGGTTCAAATAAGATGAAATGCTCAAAGTCTCAAACCGTTCATAACTTGTATGTCACTCACATTTATAGTTTTATACTCTCATTGTACTCTATAATACCAATTTTAATATAGGAAATATCTATTTAGGAAAGTGAAAGATGTATTGTCTCCATTTAATTTAAATGAAAAACTTCTCGTATCTTGATTTTTAATTTCATAAAAATCATGAAAGTACAATTATTTATTCATAATTCAAATAAAAGTTTATTTAATAGTATGTGATCATTTTTTAACTTAAGTTGTATGTGAGACAATACCATATTCACTTTTCCCTTTATCAATATATTTATATCTATACTATGTTATAAAGCAAATAAGAATTTTAACTTTCAATATTCAACAATATACACATGCTAATGCATGATGTACAATACATCTAAAATACATTACATCAACAAGCTATATTACCACCCGCCACCACCACCACCGATTTCCTCTGCACCACCACCACTGACTCACCCCGTGCCACCACCACCAATGTCGTCATTACAATGCCACCATCTCACGTCACTATCGCATCGTGCGGGTACCGTTCCACTATATATATTTAATATTTATTTCTATGTTAGACCTTCTAATTATTCACATAATATATTGAAAATATTTTAATTTGTTTTGGTTTGTTATCAATACTATATTATAAAGCAAAAAACCTCTAGATTTTTAACATTGAACTTAAATTTTCAATATTAATTTTAAGTACCTCCCCAAAATGCCCCATATCAATTCTATATTTATCTAAAATAACTATATTACCCTTTCTCTCTCCCCAAATCTCAACCAATCATTTTTTTTTCTCTCTCCTCCATAAATCATTTATTCCTCAAATTCATTCAAAATCATTTATCTCAAAAAACGTACATCGATAAATCATAAAGATTATACGAGTGTTCTTAAAATTTCGTGTTCTTTCATTAAAGATGTCATTCGATGTATTTTCGACCAATTTTTAAATCCAATAGCGGATCCCGTATGGCTAAGACATTTAACTATCACACTCTATGACCTATCACTTCATATAACCTATCACATTGTATGACTTATCACCCCATCATCTCACCGCCTCAATGCACGGGTACTTAGCTGTCGTAATTAATTAAAGTTGAATTATGTAGTAAAAATTTGAAAACCATTGTTCTTATTCTTATTAAACATGTGCTATTTTAAGTTTTAAAAGGTGAGAGCAAAATTCAAGTCTGCGCGCAAGTTGTGAGAAAAAAATAGAAAGTCTGCGGGCCAGTTGTGAGAAAACAAAAAGAGTATGCGAACAAGAAGGACCAAATCGAATTTGGTATGTTTATTCATTTTTAACCTTGACTTTGAAAGGATAAAAAATCGAAACAGCCCAATTTTAAGCGGAAAGGGGTTAGAAACAATTTATATTATAACTTCTTCTTTTTCTTCTCTTCTCTCCTTTTCAATTTTTAAAATTTTTAAGAATGCATTTTATACAGTTTATCTTCCTATTCCTTTCCTTTCTTAATTAAAATTAAAAATCTTAACAATACAAAATTCATGTGATGCAATAAATTGTTCTTGTTATAAGCTGTACTCATGCATGCCTGCACAAATATAATTGATAATGGCGACAACTGGCGACAACGGTAATGACTGGTGGTGGAGTAAGTGAGTAAATGTATAGTAGGTTAATAATGTAAAGGTAACTGATATAAAAATAGATAGTTTGATAGTTATCTTTGGAATTGAGCGATATATATTTTAATTTATTTCATTAAAACTATTGTTGATAGATCATGTATGTCAGGTGTATGTGTGTTGAATGATGAGAGAGATTTTAGGTATATCAAACACATAATTTGAAAAGATGAGGGAAAAGAGGTTATTTGTATAAGAGTAAAGATATAATAATTTAATATGATTGTTAATATTTTTGAGACTATTCTGGATTTAGACCTAAGACGGTTTTTCTCCAATTGAGTTAACTGTAAGTTGATATGATTTTTTTGATATTTTTACATGAAATTTTTTTTCATACTAGTTTTCATTGTAATTATGACTAACAGAACTCAGAAGATAACGTTAATTATCTTATTAGACCTCAGATATTTTAAAAAGATATTGTTATTAATTTAGGGGTACAAGTAGTACAAGATATTGATGAACCTTAGATTATGATAAAAGAGATGCATGAAGATTCATGAAACATGGATATATATATATATATATATATATATATATTTTGATGCACGTTGATTTTCAGTGAGTAAAACTTATTGTTTTATTTGTTTTACTTTAATATTTTTTATTTTAGTTAAAACTCGTTGCTTAATATACCTCAATAAATAATTATACATCTATTTTAGGTATTCATATTCATATTTTTCTCTATTTAATACTAATTAAGGCTTCGATTAATTGAAAGATCAAGGGTTTTCTTAAAATGTTTCCAGTAAAAACAAAACTACTGTTTACATCTCTCAATAAACCATCAAAGTTGATATTATGTGTCATAAGTCATAACCTACGAAACATGGTGCCGGGTGTTACTTTGCATTTTTTTTTCTTCTATTTCTTAAAGACCCGATATATTATATTGCTTTCGCACGAAGCGTTCAAAACACTAACATGTATTTTTCATTAATTAAAAGAAACATTATCAATTCTGGAAGCTTCTTTATAACTCAAAAACATCATATGTGTACGTACGTGTTGGCAAAAAATTCTCAAACTTAACGTCCATAAAGTATGTCTTTATCAACATACAATTAATACATTGATCGAGATATTTGAGAGAAATAATTAATCAAATTATCAATTATGTACAAAAAAACCTCTAAATTGAATGTTTACATACACTACGTTTTATCTTATCACATAGTGCATTCAATAAATGATAAAGAATTATAGAAGCCAAACTGGGTTCCTTTTGTTTTGTCAACTGAGGAAGAAAATTGAGAGGAACTTGGCTTCTACACAATGGGCATGTTGACTTCGATTCGAACCACGGATCAATACACTCAACATGAAAGCAATGGTGGCACTTAGGCAATTTTCTGTATCGTTCGCCTTTTGCCACGTCGTACAAACACACGGCACAATATACTTGTTCATTAGACTTTAAGACAATCGCGGGGAAGCGGTTTTTGAGATAAAAGTGGTGAAAAATGCGATAGAGGATGAAGAAAAAAAATAAGGTCAAGGAAATGGTGAGTTTGTTGGTAACGATGATTAATGTTGCATTATGGTGAATTATGCTAATAATTTTGTGTAGCATAATTAGTGCATCCATATTGAGAGTATATTTCTCTCTAAAAATTATAACATGCAATGTGATCAATAAATTATGAGAAGGGGATGCATATTTATATTAAAAAGTTTTGTGTGGGTGTTTCTAAATGTGTATGTATTTTTTGTATTAGGAAAAGGCCAGGAAGATGGATATATATCATTTACATATATTGGAAGATGACAAACATATGTATATATCTTCTAGAAAATTAAAATGTATACACACACACACTATACAAGTGTCCTCATTCTTCTTTTTGGTTGTTGGGTTTTAATATTGACTTAGTACATCATTTACTGTTAATTATGAGTTGTTAAGTTATTTCTATTACTTAATCTTGACTTAGTTTATCATGACTGTAATTAGTTGTTTTAAATCTTATGTTATGTTCAATAAAATGGTAAAAGTACTAAGGTAGTTAATTTTTGACCCGCTCTTGTAGGATGAAAAGGACATTAATTGGGTGATGGCTCTGAATTAGGAGATCAACGTTGGTTCAATTCAATGCATGCATTATGCAATATGCATCTAGCTAGGAATTTAAATATATATTGTCATATTTTAGAAAAAATATATTAATAATAAAAGAAGGAAGATGGAATATTGGCGGCTAATTTTAGCCTTTAGTTTTGTTTAACTAATGAAGAACTACTTGCAAAACAGTGTTTTTCTTCTCCAAATAAGAAGACTTGCATTGGTAGGGTAAGGGAGAAGACTACATATCCTAGGCAAAGGGAAATATCACAAAAGAAATTCGTATACATACGACTACATACAAATTATATATTTATTTATCTATATCTATATCTATATCTTCTATACTTATAATATATAATAAAAGAGCAACATATCTCAATGAAAGAATTAAATTATTTAAAATATTCATTTTCTTTATTTATTAATTTAAACGTCTTTACATAACATACATATAATGATATAATACCTTTAATAAAATAATTTAAGACATAAATCTCCCAATCTTTAAAATAACTACACTAATATCAATTATCTTTATATTCACCACTATTGTCGCCCCCACCACCTGTCACCATCGCCGCCGTCATCGTCACCACCACCATCGCTGTATTAGTACGCGAGTATATGACTCGTATCATTATATGTAGATAGACGCATGATCATTTACTAAGAATCCATTTCATCGTTTCTCTTTCTGACTTTCGGTTTAGTTTACTTATTTATTAACTTATCTACACGTGTAGTCTAAAATAAACCATCTTAACAAGTTGCTATAGGTGGTCCTCCAGGGTGTACTCCAATTCAAAGTCTATGCATAACGAAACGACTAGGCAATTTAATTTGCTTGATACACAGACATAGACTCATTTCATCACCATTCATCCATTAGGCTCTAAGGCCCATCTTTACGGGCCCATAAAAGTGACATCGTGGCCCTTGATTTCACTCCATCGACAAGGGAATAAAACATTAAACATATCAACAAACGTACAATTGTGTGTTTGTGTTCATGTTAAGAAGTTGTGAGTTGGAAGGTTGGTTTTTAAACGAGTATATATTCATTCAAACTATTTGATTAATTATGTAATAAATTAAATTCAAATCTACCTGTTAAATGAAGCAAATATCATAAGTGACAGCTTTCAATAAAAAAAAGAAAGATTTTACATCCATCAATTAGAGCTTCACCTGAGTTCTGGTTTGAGTTCTGTTTATAAATTACAATCCATAGTACGAGTAATTAGTAAACTACAAGTTACAGGATAAACATTATAAATCAAAATTTTCAATATTTTGGATGCACATGATACGAATTACCAATAGCTAAATGTTTGTTATGATTTTGTTCTTCAAAACGATAATACGTGCTTGTGAAGGTCGTTCAACATTTACAAATTTTCTTTTAAATCATACATCATGTATAAGTTTCGTTGATTGTATAATTTATATTAAATCATTTTTAATTTAATTTATCAAATTTATAGAATTTAAAAAAAAAATTCATCTCCAACCAATTAACTCTATAACCAATTTTAATTAATGTTGAGAACTTGCGATCACGTGGTTATTGTGATTTGTAGTATTTGGAATGTTTGCCTAGCTATTACTACTACGGATTTGTCAACGTTAGCGTAGTGCATTTAATGTATTTGAAAATTTAAAATATAAAAGATTTTTCAACCTAGCTAAATGGTAAATTTGAGTACTAATTAATGATTATTTAACTATGCTTACTCATATTTTAGACAATTTTAGTTTTTTTTTTTTTTTAAATGCTTCATTACTTGCGTCTAATGGGCTATGACCATTTAGTCATTTAGATGGGGAGAAAACACAAATGATATATTATGAATTTTATAAGGTAAAGAATAAATAAAATACTATTCAAATTTATTCACTTTATTAAGAAAAAAAGGTATATGATCAATTTAATATATATATTGAAAATCAATACTAAAGTACTTTTAATTTATTAAGCAATTAATGGAAAACTCCTTTAAATTCTAGCCCATATTGATCCAATTAATCTATATAAAAATAAAGGTGTTAATTTTCTGCATCCAAATCAGTTTATGTCAAAGATCTTAGTAGATGAACATCTTATCTGAAAATCTGAGAGTTAATCAACAAATGGTGTGTATTGTAGCTAGAGCTATTTTAATAGCATTTACAATTGTTTTGAATACGTCTTATGCCTTCAACGATTTATCAACTATATATCCTAGAAAAGTCGTCGGAAATGATAATGATATCATATCATTTGATCTTCTCGATCCTTCACCTTTATATCCTGGAGGTATATTAATTGACTCTAGCACTTTGTATATGATGATGATGTTTGTAATGTTGGTCTTTTTGTTATGGAAAATGCTAAATATAGCCCTAAAAGCTGTATTTAACGTGCATAAAAAAATTTGTACCTTCCATATTAAAAGTCCGCCCCCTGATTTTCATGGTAAATGTACAAACAATTTATGCACCTTAAACACAGCTCTTAGAGTTGTATTTAGCAAACCCCTTTTGTTATTTATGTCATATAGTTTATGTTTGCATTCTAAAACAGAAGATATACCATTTATAAAACGTTCATATACAATGAAATTTGTTTGGGATTAATTTCTGTTTAGTAGTGACAATATAGTACGAAACAAAGAAAATAGTACTCCTAAGTTCTTGCTAATTTAACCACTTTAAACTTTAGCTCAATACGTTATATTACATATTATGGATACGAATGTATGTATATTTGTCGGGAAAAGTGAATATAAGGTTGTTCGGCACTTAAGCTTAAGTGTATAAGTAGTGTATAACCTCTCACATACAAATTCTAATATTTCTTGATTAATGAATAAAATGTTTGGGCCGCATGAAATTTAAGGATTAAAAAAATAATATGCGAGCTAAGTATTTCACACCTAAGTTTAGCTACCTAACAGTCTTATATTACCATCCCCATATTTGTCACCATCTTGCATAATATTACAATGAGTGATTTGAATGGGGGAGACCAAGTTCAAATGTTAATAACAAATCGAGTTTTATCATTAATTTGTCATCGTACCTATAAGAGCGCGTTGATGGGGTTTTCTCAATACATGGGACTAACATGTCTTGGCTCTATCCGGGCATCCGGCTGCATTTAGCCATCGGGATACCCAGAGGAAGTTCGGGCTAAATATTATAAAATATATCATTGACTTTAAAAGAGAAATAAAATTAATTTGTTACTCGTATATCCAAGTTTTTAATGCTCTATCTTGCGTGATACTAATTGCAAATTGATTTGAACACGACTTATAAGTCTTAACCTTTTCTTACATATAAAATTGTTACAATTGTGTAAATATATTCACACGTGTAAATATAAAAAAATTCATATATACACATTTTTAAGGTATGAACAAAATATAATTTATATATGTACATTTTTAAGGTATGAACAAATAGACTAAGCGGGTGTTTAGTTGTGGAAAATACTCATTGTTTTTTCATTTTTGTTTTCCAAAAAAATATGAAAACAAAAAATGCGTTCAAATCATAGTTTTCTAAAAATGTTTTCTTAAGAAAACAGAAAACACTATTTTTACTTTTATATAAAAAATAGAAAATATATATATATTTTTTTTATTGTTTTTCACTTTTCATTTTCTAAATTTTGAAAACGTCAAATTGTTTTCTATTTTTTAGTTTCGAATGCGTTTTCATAATGTTCATTTGTTTTCAATATATGAAAAACTCTTTTATTTTTTTGAAAATTAAAAAAGGAAACCTAGAACACATTTTCCGCGAATTAATAAATTAGAGATAAAAAATTTCTTTCATAATTTTTAGATTAGCTGGAAGTTCTCTAAAAGTATGAAAAGCTGGAGGGGGGAAGGGCGAAGCAAGGCTCAAAGAACGAGCCGAGCCGTGCAAGGACGCGGGGATGTAATTTTAGGTTTCCCAATTTTTAAAATGAATATTAATTTTGTTGTAATTGAACATGTTTTAAACTGTGTAATTCTTGTGCGATGGTTTTAGAGTGGATGGAGTATTTTACTTTCACGGATTTACGTATCAACTTAGTAGAATCGTGATTATTGTTCTTGATTTTAAAACTTAGGATCTACATATTTTAAAAATTATATAGTAACTGATGTAAACTTTATTTGTTTAGGTGGGAATTTTGGAAAAGGGGTGATTGATCTTGGAGGACTAGAAGTATATGAAGCTCAATATTTCAAGAAAATTTGGGATACAAAAATTGGTGGACCAAATGGTCTTGGTGCATCATTTTATGAACCAACATCCTTCCCATTAGGATTCAAATTGCTTGGCCATTTTTGCAAACCTAACACTATGACCATGTTTGTATCAGTCCTTGCGGCCAAAGACACCACGGGTGACCTGGTCGATGGCGCCTTAATAAGACCCGTCGACTTTAGGCTTATATGGACCAGTAAAGGTTTGGATATCACACAATTAGAAGATGGCTACATTTGGCTCCCAATACCACCCATTGGTTATAGGACCCTTGGTCACATCGTCACGACTTCCCCACAAAAACCCTCAGTCGACATCGTTAGATGTGTTAGAAAAGACTTCACGGATTCAACTGAAGAGGAACATTGGTTATGGGGGTTAAAGGTATCGAATGATTCAAGTAATTATGTCGATATATATACTACAAAACCAGTAAATAGAGAACTAAGTGTTCGGGCAGGGACATTTTTGGCACGAGGTAATGGCTTTAGTACGCACGGGTTAGCATGTTTAAAGATGGTCAGGACAGATCCTTATTATGCTATGCCTAATTCTGAACAGATTAGAGCTATGATCCATACTTATGCTCCATGGGTGTACTTTCATCCTGACGAAGAGTTTTTCCCTTCGTCAGTGTCGTGGTTTTTTCTAAATGGTGTTGAGTTACACCAAATGGGCCAAGGTATTTGGCCTATTATGGAAAATGGTGATAACCTTCCAACCAATGGTTCAATTAATGATGCCTTTCTTGACCTCCCATCTGATGAATCTAAAAAAAATGAAGTTAAAAAAGGGTATTTGGCAAGTGCAATGGCTTACATACACGTGAAGCCAGCATTTGGGGGAACTTTTACGGATCTAGCCATATGGATATTTTACCCTTTTAACGGCGGAGGTAAGTTTCAACTTGGACCTTTTACCATCAACTTAGGGAAGATAGGGGAACATGTCGGCGATTGGGAACATATAACGTTAAGAATCGATAACTTTCGTGGGATTTTAAAAGAGATTTATCTATCTCAACACTCAAAAGGAAAATGGGTAAGTGCTATAGAATTTGAGTTCATAAATGGAACTAGGCCAATAGTGTATGCATCTTTACATGGTCATACACACTACAATACTCCAAGTTATCATCTCCATTCGGTTGTCAAAATTGACTCCACGGACGTACAAATGTTATATGATGAATACTTCAAGTTGAATAAGGATTCAAGCAAAATACCAATTGTGAATGGAGAAAAGTTTGCAGGGTTTGGAGCAAGGGATGATACTGCAAAAAGCGACAATGTGATGGATGTTGCATCGAGTTATAACGTTGTTTGTGTGGATTACAAGGCTTTTGAATTGAAACCATGGTTGAAATATACAGGAAGATGGGGTCCTAAGATTACTTATGGATTTGCAAAGTTTATAAAGAAGGAAATAAACAACCTGCCAGACAAAGTGAAAGCACTTGCTATTAAACTTTTGAATAAGCTTCCTGCTGAGTTACTTGGACAAGAAGGGCCTCAAGGTCCAAAGATGAGAGACAATTGGCTTGGGGATGAAAGGGTTTGATTCTAATATGTGATCGAATCGCCATTCAATCATATGTTTAGCATTCCATCGTTTTATACTCATATACTAAGTTAGTTATTTCTCGCGGGTTTGATTGATTTTGTAGTCTAATCTTGGCAGGTAATATAAAATCAAGATAAGCCAGACACTTGGTTCTTAGGACTTAAAAACATATTGACAAATTGTTGCAAATCCAATTGTCTGGTTCTAGTGATGTTGATCTAAATCTTGAAACAGTCAGCTGCTTTTTCAATGTCCATGAATCTTGGAGAGATCCAAAGCATTATACTTGTGTCAAAAACATAGCTTCCACTAAATGGCTATTAGTGTATGTTTTATTGATTTGGATCATACAGATATAACACTGAATCTCAAATGCTTTTGCCTTTTATTATAAAGTTCATGAACCAAAACTCAACTTGAATGCAACGTGGGGGCAAAAATACATTGAAGGTAGTTTAAGCTACAAATCGGATCAGTCTACGAAGTGTAATGAAAATGTTGCAGTCTTTGTTGGTGAGTAACACTTTCTTTTAAGATAGTTGGTAAACACCCTTTCCTCTAAATCAAAGATCAAGGATATTAAATCAAAGGTCAATTTCCAAATTTTATTACCTTAAAATTTTTGTCATTCCTAAAAAATAAATGTAACAACAGGTAGCAACTTAATTAGTCCCAAGTACAAAATGATCCAAATAATGTTACAACGATGAAATTTCACTAACAAATGTAAGACACGGATACCAACATCTCTAAGGGTATGTTTTTGAGTTTTGTTTTAAAAAGAAATGAAAAGATTGTAAAGGATTTTAAAAATATTTGGGTTCTTGAGTTTTATTTAAGGGAAGAAGAGAAAAGAAGGGAAAAGATTTGGAAGGAGAATTCTATAGAATTTGTTAAAGATATTTTCCTCCCACTTTTGGGATGATTTGGAAGGAAGGAAACTCCACCCCTTCTCTTCTTCCCCTTCCTTTACATATAAACTCGAGAACACAGACTAAGAACATAAGTAATGATTTATCTTTAGTACAATGTTGCATTTAGTGACAAAAAAAAGTATGTTGCTATAATTTATGACGATTTTTGGGTGTCGCTAAATATTCATGACATTTTACGATTTTGCTAAAGGTGTCTTTAATTTTAGAAGGTACAAATAACTTTTTGGTATGGAACAACGGTTAATCTTTCAACTGAATTTTTAGAGACTCGAGTACCTAACAGTCTGTCCACGACGAAATAGATTGTGATAAGTTTTATAGTACATTTCCTAACAACTTTAAAAGATTAACAAAACTAGATATTAAAATAAAATCTAAAAATATGTTTATAATGCCGAACAGTGCGATTACAAAATATATACAAACAATATTTGATAACCTTATATGGTGTAATTTGATACTGGGAGCTCTTGGGTTCAAATTTTGATGTGAGTAAAATGCTTTTAATAACGAATAAAAGAGTTTTCCAACATGAATTTTTTCTTAAATTGAAGTTAGGTACATGAAAAGCACAAATTTACCAATTAAAAAAAAGTCAATAAGTCGTATATGTACCATACTTTGATGACAATAACTTGTGGTTAGATACTTAGGGGGTGGGAGTCGACGTGGGGTGAGGCTCGGTGAACCCCGGCCCCGCATGGGAACACCGTCGCCGGTGGGTCGGGGTGGGGAAAGGTGAAGCCGGTTTGGGGTTCGAACACCGAAGAGAGAGAAAACCGTGGGGGGCCCGCTTGAAGTCAAACAACCAACCAGCAGATGCCACGTGGACGTGGGATCCAGCCAACGGCTAGTTGTTGTTACCGTTTGTTTTTTTTTTTTTTTTTAAATCTCACCCATCTTTCTTTTCACTATATATATCCAACACCATTTTTAAACAACATCACACAACACAAACTTCAAATCCAAAAACCTCCACTTTTATAAAAAAAAAAAAACACTTCTTCTTTATAAAAAATAAACACCCATTACCAATGGATCCAAAGAAAACCAAAAAAAATCCTTTCAACAAATCAAAATATCGCCTAAATGATCCACAAATACATGCCAATTTTCATCCAAATCAATTCATGCCTCCACCAAATAATCCTCCTCCAAATCAATTTTATTCTCAATCATCTCAACCTCCTCCAAATCAATATTCTCAACCTCTTCCAAATCAATCTTATTCTAATCCATCACCATATCAATTTTCTCAACCTTCAACTCCATCCGCTTATTATCCACAACCGGCGTCTCCACAAATGTTTGGCTACGGTTCAAGCCCATCTTCGCAAACCAACGCCCATTTCTTAAACATGGCTAGAATGAACGATTTTATTCCGATAGAGGAAGATGTTCATCAAGATGACGAAGAAGTTGAAATTGTAGCGGAAACCTAACAAGACGATGTTCAAAAAGATGATGACGTGCAAGAAGTCCAAGATTGCAGGAAAAAGACGAAGACAAAGCATGAAAATTGGACGCCGGCACAAGAGGTTGCTTTGGCACAAGCTTGGGTTCAAATTTCCGAATGCAAAAAATATGGAAATGAACAAAAAGCGGATGGTTTTTGGCGTCGTGTACTTGAGCATTACACCACACTTGTCGGCCCGACCACACAGACCATTCATGGGTTAACGCCAAAGTGGAAACAAATGAACGCCACCATGGGTCTCTTCAACGGGCTATACAATCAAGCGGTATTCTTACTTATATAGTATTTGCTTAGTTTTCAGTAATTATATAGTTTTTGCTTAGTTTTTAATAATTATATAGTTTTTGCTTAATTATTAATAATTATATAGTTTTTGCTTAGTTTTTAGTAATTATATAGTTTTGTTCGTAGTTGTTAATAATTATATAGTTTTGTTCGTAGTTGTTAAAAATAAGATAGTTTTGTTCGTAGTTGTTAATAATTATATAGTTTTGTTCGTAGTTGTTAATAATTATATAGTTTTGTTCGTAGTTGTTAAAAATAAGATAGTTTTGTTCGTAGTTGTTAATAATTATATAGTTTTGTTCGTAATTGTTAATAATTATATAGTTTTGTTCGTAGTTGTTAAAAATAAGATAGTTTTGTTCGTAGTTGTTAATAATTTTATAGTTTTGTTCGTAGTTGTTAAAAATAAGATAGCTTTGTTCGTAGTTGTTAATAATTATATAGTTTTGTTCGTAGTTGTTAAAAATAAGATAGCTTTGTTCGTAGTTGTTAATAATTATATAGTTTTGTTTTCGTAGTTGTTAATAATTATATAGTTTTGTTCGTAGTTGTTAAAAATAAGATAGTTTTGTAATATAGTATTCTTTTTTTGTAGAAACAAGCCAAGGGAAGCGGGGGCAACGACTTGGATATTACGAGAGTCGCTATGGCGGATTTCAAGACCCGCACCAAGAAGGAATTTCCTCACCACGCCGCATGGGATGTTGTGAAGATACACGACAAATGGGTCGAGCAAGAATGTTTCCAAATATACCAAGACATGGGACCTTCATGTAGCGACTCTTCAAAAAGGAAATCTGGAGAATATGAGACGGCCAGCACCGGGCAATTCATTCCCGACATAAATGAAGACCCAAACCCTCCATTGCAAGCGGCAGCAAAACAGGGGAAAAAGAAGGCATCCGCATCCGGATCCACCTCTTCAACTGTGGCGGATGACATTAGCGAGTACGCCAAAAGGAAGACGAGATACTTGGAAGAAAAACACGAGACGGATGAGAGGCGCGCAAGACAGCGGGACATCTTGTTTTTCACCAACTCGCATGCTCATATAACCGATCCCGCGATGTTGGAAATCGTTCTTAGCAAGAAACGCGAAATTGCCGCAAGACATGGATGGCAATGCCCTTTTTAGTTTCGTTCGTGTAATGTTTTCATTCGAATAACTGTTGGACTTGTTTTTAGTTTCGTTGTTTTTTTTTCCAAATATTATTATGTATTTGTTTAATTATTAATGAATGTTTTTTTATGTTTTAAATTTATAGAGTAAAAATAAATGGAAATAAAAATGATGATTTGGAAATTGGGGTTGGGGTGAGTGGCGCCATAGTTTTGGGGTGATTTGAGGTGAATTGGGAAGTTTAAGGTGAAGAGTTTTTATTAAAAGATGGTAATGTGGAAATTTGGGGAATTTTAGGTCGGAGAAACCGCTCCCACCCCCCTTAGATACGAGAAACATCAAAACTAAAGGGACCACTTTTATAAAAACTTAATATTTAAACCAGTGTGTTATCTTACTTCAATCCAATTCAGTGTTTCTGTTTTCCAGTCAGTCAGCCTGGTGATGGCGGCTTCATGTGTATCTTTCAATCTCCACTCACAATTCTTGTCTAAAAGTAAACCACAAAACCCAATTTCAGTATCATGGTCTTCTTCATTTCCTCAATTTAATCAACCCCTTAACTTAATTTCATCAAATAGGAACCTCAAGAATCAGGTATCTTCAATTCTTTCTCTCTTTCTTTTCTTTCTTTTTTTTTTTTTTTATCAGTTTTCTTTATCAATTTGAATGAAGTTTTGATCTTTATTATGTGGGTATCTTGTTTTAGAACTTGTCTGTATGAATCTTTATAAATTAAAATAAAATATATTATATAATAAAAATTCACACAAGTGTGTTAATGGATAACTGACCCAAAATGACCGTTCCGACAGCCAATCACGTAACACTATGGTTAAAGGAGATGGTGCTGGATTCGAACCTTAGACCTCTGTTTTTATGCTGCATTGGTTTTTGTGGTTTGACTTTTTTAAGTCAAATGAACTGCCATTGATGTACAAAATGATGTGACTTTGTATATGTTTAGTGAATGAAGTTTCCGGTAATATAAATAGGAAAAATGATGGAGTTTCACTTACCGTGTATCAAAACCACCAGTTTGATAGAGAATTAGCCGAGCTTTTATAAAAGGGAGAAAAAGAAGTTGTAACTAGATTTCTTAGGGACCTATATCTACTTGGTAGGATTGGTAATTTGTCATATTAATAGTTGCTAGAAACTCAAAATTAAACAGCGGTACTTGCATGTTTCCTTTTCTGGTTGACATGAAAAGTTTGTTTCTATTATATATGTTAGGAAGCTATTAGTTAGGCTGTCTTGTTGTGAAACAGTATCACACTCTTTTCCTATCTGTTCTGATTTTTTTTCAACACTTATTTTGTAGGGATTGGTTGTCCAAGCAGCATGGACACGAAGATCAAGAAGCGAAGCAGAAAAGAGACCAAACAAGAAATCATGGAAACAGAGGACGGATATGTACATGAGACCGTTTCAACTAAATGTTTTCTTTTCAAAAAGATTCATTCATGCAAAAGTGATGCATAGAGGTACTAGCAAAGTGATATCGGTGGCAACCACAAATTCTAAGGATTTAAGAAACACTTTGCCATCATTGATAGACAACGAGGCTTGCAGAGTCATTGGGAGGTTAATAGCCGAGAGATCAAAAGAAGCAGATGTGTTTGCAGTGGCTTTTGAAGCAAAAAAGAACGAACGAATTGAAGGCAGGCTTGCTATTGTTCTTGATACTATCAAGGATAATGGTATCATATTTGTTTGAAATTCTTGTAGTTAGATAGTTGAATGATTATAGCTGACATTCTCAGTTCAAAGTATCAGATACTGGAAATTCTAGTTCTTTTTGCAGTTTTCTAATAATGTATGCATGACATAACATAATTCCGAAATTAACATACAATAAAAGTATCCTATTAAACCGAAATATTCGAGGACACTAATCTGGCTATTATACATACATATACAATATATATAATTATATATATATATATTGTTCACATGACGTTGACTTTTTTATTGACCATTGACTTTGAATGCGAGCCATTCGATTCCCTTGACTTTCAGTCTTTTATTCTCGGAAGGTTACATTATTGACTGTCAGAGTCAAATGTATCATGTGGTGTGGAGTTGAGATTGATATGAGCACCAGACAAGCCGGCCGGGTTACCCTGTGTCTGATGATTGTCGCCCTGGCCTCCCTATGTCAAATGAGTATAATCATACTCCTGGGTTCCCATACCCGGAACGATCCTTCCCAGTCCACGGCGGTGCCCCGAACGGGTTCCAAATGCTTGGGGAAATAGAAACCTCAAGAATCAGGTATCTTCAATTCTTTCTTTTCTTTGTTTCTTTTTTTGATTAATCTGTCTGAATCTTTATTAGTAAAAAAAATATATATAAAATAAAAATTCACACAAGTGTGTAAATGGATAACTGACCCAAAAATGATGGGTCTGATGGCTAATCGTGACACTATGGCGTTAAAAGGAGATGGCGCGGGATTTGAACCTTAGACCTCTGTTTTTATGTTTCTACTGGGCGAACTTGGTTTTTGTGGTTTGACTTTTTTGAAGTCAAATGAGCTGCCTATGATGTACAAAATTATGTGAATTTGCTATATGTTTAAGTACTTGAAGTTTTTGATAATGTTAGTAGTACAAAAAATGATGGGGTTTATAGTATTTCTGGAAAGCTTGTTATGGTTTAGTTCCTAATTGAAGTTATTAATAACTTTGTTTGACTATTAAAAGTCAAAACATACTCCCTACTGCTGAAGCTAGTATTTGATGTAATTTAGTTCAAAGTTCTAGGGGTTGGCCTAATACTGATTTTGAAGTGTGGATTTTATGTTAGAAATGACTCGACACAATCCGAGTGTCTTATCTTGAATGTCTCTTGTATTGCATAAGGTTTGGATTGCCGAATCTCATCCTTGTATATCAGCAAACCACATGGGGATTTGGCCCTTGGATTTAGGATTTTAGGTTTCACTTATGGTTTAACATGCATCAAAACCACCAATTCGATGGAGAATCAGCCGAGATGTTCTAATGTGGAGAAAAAGAAGTTGTAACTAGATTCCCATGTATCCCTGGGTAGTGAGTAGGCTAACTCAACCTATGTTTTCTCGTTGTAGCCATTTCGGTTAACTTTTTAAAGGCAACAACAACGATGGGGCTTCTTGTGACAAACTCATCTTCACGTTTGATGACATTCTTGACTGACTTAGTGATTAGCATGTGACCAAACTAAGCAGAATCTTGAGTCTCGAAAGAGTTGGAAATGGGTTGTTTATTAACATTCTTGGGGAGTAAGTGTAAGTCTACTGTTTGGGAACTTGTGAGGAAGATTTTTTGTATTGGTACTTTCTATATGTAATGCTGCAAGATATACTTATCATTGTACGTAAGTAGTCATTTGTTCACAAGATATATTTGTCCTCGTACGTGAGTAGTCGTTAGTTCATTTTCATGTTGATGCCGAGCTTGCTCTTTGGAAGTTAATGTTGCTCTGGTACAACCTTTTGGTTGCCATAACTAGGCATAGTTTGTTGCATGTTGTTTGTTTAGTACAAAGGTTGAGGAGCTATGGTTTGTCATAGGTCCCTCTTGGGAATCAGTAACCATAAGTTTTTCATGATTTCAACTTGTTGACAAGATCAGTTTCTTTTAATGCTCACATCTAATGGTAGAAGTTCCCATCTTGGCTATCGTTTGCAGTTCATTTTCCTCCACCATGCATTTTGCTATATCAGAATCAAATGTTTGGTGGCTCACATTTCTTGTACATATGATAAATTTAAATCTTTCACATTACTTCCAAATTTCCTTTCATGTAGGAGTCAAAAGGTATAGACCCATTTCTTGTTAATATGAATATATGATGAATCCAAGTCTTTGCTTTATCCATGTAGTTACACATGTATATGCATTAGCCTCTGAGCGTCAGAGTCTGACGTGATCAGAACCATTGTGAGGAATGGCTGATTATTTTGGGGATAAAGTTTACCTATGTATAATAAGTTAGTCTCATGTTCTTCGAATCGAGATTTGAGTTGTTTCCTTCAAATCTGTATCATGGTTGTTGGGTATTAAATCTATTATTGCGTAGACGACACTAATCCTTCATCCCATAAATCATCAGAAACTCATTCGAAATTTCAGGACATGACTCAAATCTAACACACTTTGAAAGGGGAGCCCGTTGTATGCCTCTTACATTTGCATACTGTGTTAGATATACTTCTCTAAAACGTGTTTGATCTCCTTTGAAAGCTTGTAGGTGCACGGTCGAAATGGAAATGTCAGAGGCATATAACGCAATTGGATTTGTCTGTCTTCTTGCTGTCCTGCTCACCCTTGTGTCTGGTCTGGCAGAACATGAAAGGGGCAGGGGAGGGCCTTGGCCCCTCCAATAATTTTGCTCAGTCATAATCATGAACTGGTTTATAAAATAAGAAACCTATAAATTCAAGATCACATTAGGTCATTAGCATAAGACCATGTAGCTGATATGTTAACATGAAATTGAACAACGGTTCTTGCATGTTTCCTTTTCTGGTTGACATGAAAAAGATTTGTTTCCATTAAATATGTTGCTAAGCTATGCCGTCTTGCTGTGAATCAGTATTTGTCTTGTTTCCTTTACTCTATTTTCCTTTTTTTTTTTATTTTGTTTTAACACTTACTTTGTAGGGACTACTTGTCCAAGCGGCATGGACATGAAGATCAAGAAGCGAAGCAGAAAAGACCAAATAAGAAATCATGGAAACAGAGGACGGATATGTACATGAGACCATTTCAACGAAACGTTTTCTTTTCAAAAAGATTCATTCATGCAAAAGTGATGCATACAGGTACTAGCAAAGTGGTATCGGTGGCCACCACAAATTCAAAGGAATTAAGAAACACTTTGCCATCATGGATAGACAATGAGGCTTGCAGAGTCATTGGGAGGTTTAAAGCCGAGAGATCAAAAGAAGCAGATGTGTTTGCAGTTGCTTTTGAAGCAAAAAAGAACGAACGAATTGAAGACAGGCTCGCTATTGTTCTTGATACCATCAAGGATACTTATTGTTTGAAATCTTTATAATTAGATACTTGCATGATCATAGCTGACATTCTATGTTCAAACTCTCAGATCCTGGAAATTCTAGTGTTTCTTTCTTTTTTTTCTTTTTTTCTAAAAATGTGTGTTTTAAATAATATATAATTTTGAAAATTAAGAAACAATAAAGTATCCAGTTATACATAATTATACGAGGATAGATTACCCTACACCTGCTAAAGCTTAGCAGCCGATGAACACGACTGCTACGGCCTGATTTGATTTAGTTAGTGTTAGACTACCTAAAGTTATATGTCAAGTACGAATAATCTAGATATTTTTAGATAGATGAAAATTATTAGTCGATGTTTGCCGCATGATTAATACAAACCTCTTTCGGTCGTATACACATTAAATGCAAATCAAACTTTAAGTTGACCTTAAGTTGAGGTGAACCATTATGGTCGTATACACATTAAATGCAAATCAAACTTTAAGTTGACCTTAAGTTGAGGTGAACCATTATAGGTTCGCTGTAAAAATAAAGTTAGGTTCTACAATTGTTTCACCAGATTAAACAACCGTCGCTCTCAAAGTGTTTCTAATATCATCAAAAACGTACGCGTAAATATATATAAACTTTCGATTATCAAGAACAATCAATCATATAGATGTAAAATATTACTGTTACAACTCATCATGTAATCCTTTTGACAAGTAAAAATAACCATTATACATATAAACTATATTCATACATGATCATTCGGGCATATAATGCATGGAATGAATCAAGTATGATTAATTGGAGGAATCTTAAACTAAATCACAATAATCCCTCATGTTACAATAATTGTTTGTCTCAATGCAAAACCTTTCAGAGATTGTAATAAAGACAATACCTAGGCGGCAACCTGCAAATCATAAAAAAACATGCCATAAAGTTCAATAAATGGGTAAACTGACAGACATTTCTGAATATATATATATATATATATGGCATTTCCAGGCTTCTTTACACTATATCTGTGTAACATAAAGTGTTACATTACCTTGTCACTGACAGGGGCGAAAATAGCCTTAACAGCTTCAAAAACTTCTCCGACGGGCTTAGCAGCATCAATCTAAGACCCCATTAAATCAGTTATAAACACCAAAAACAACATTTTCTGAAATCACAACAACGCGTAGTAACATAACCCAAAAGGGGTATATTTACCTTTTTCACCTTCCCTTTAGAGTTGTAATACTCGATAACAGCAAGACTAGATTCAACAAAAACCTTGAACCGCTTCCTTATGGTGTCAATGTTATCATCTACTCTACCCTTCATAGCCACAAATATAAAATATTATAAACTATGTTCGAACTTTTCAAATGTCATTTCCATATGTCAATTGGACAAGGTATTTTTCTTTCATCAATAAACCTACAAAGTTATTATGTTCAAACAAATTATATGCCTAACCTGGTTGCGGCTCAATAGGCGCCTTTCCATCTCTTCCTCAGAGCAATCAAAGAAAAGAACAAACTCAGGCACAATTCCGGTCTATAAGATACACAAAATTCAAGTATCAGCGCTACATGATTACATGTAATAAAGATAACTTCCATGAAATTCCATAATCCAAAACTCACGACTAACTCAAACGCTGCACGGTTTTCCTCATTACGAGGAAACCCATCAATAAGGAATTTGTCGTTGTCAATTTCCACAATTGCCTTTTCAAGAAGCTTGATTGTAACTTCTGAAGGAACAATTTTTCCTTCGGAAATCATGTTCTGAATCATGGTCCTATAAAAGCATCAACAAAAAGAATAGAATAAAGATACTTTCCAAACTAAGTGCACAAAATAAATCTCTAAAAAGAAAACATACCCATTTTCAGAACCAGATTTTATTTCCGCCCGCAGAAGATCTCCAGCACTAAGATGGGTATACCCAAAGTGCTCAACAATATTTGCACATTGTGTACCCTTACCACTTCCGGGGCCTCCTGCTCAATGTAAGTTGAGTAAGAGTGAGAATCATATTTATACGCAAAAACATTATCTCAATAAATCAATCCTTTCTTGTAAACATGATTATATGGATACCTAGACTTAAAAATTCTCACCTAACACAAAGACAACTTTGGGCTTTTCGATGCTAAGAGCACTTGTGGTTTCTTCCTGCAACCAAATAAGCTTATTAAAACTGATCCACAATAATACTTACCCCATGATTAAAAAAAATCAAAAAGACAATAACGTTGTATGCCTTTTTTGCAGCATCAAAAACAGTCCCCATGAGTCTGAGCTAGCGTCTGTTTAACTTAATTCTGCATTAAATCGGACAATGGTTATACATATGATATCAGTGTGACATGTTAACGATACTGCTACATATGATGTAGCAAAAGGGCCTTTTATAACATTCGTAAAATCAAATAGATATGAAGAATATCAAAACAACCTATGAAGAAACCAAAGGGCCTTGCTCTACAAGATATCAAAGTGACTCACCAACGAAGAAGTTTTTGCCAGTGGATTCAAGTCCCACCCGAACAAATGTGTTAAATTAATTCCGTACAATCGAGGAAAAAAATTTGGCCGGATACTAGGTGAGTAATTGGTTTTGGGGTGTAGGCCTATCCGATTTATGCATAAGAGGATACTGGTCAAAAACAGTCAAAAGTAATCAACTTTTCTTCTTTTTTTTTTTTTTTTTTTTTTTTTTGCAAAATCATTTACTTACACAGAAGGGTTAAAGTTGGCCACTAACATTAATATGGTTGAATATTGGTTAACACATAAAGTCGACAAATTCACTAGATTCGCGTTCGTACATCTCAAATAGGTGTGGATAAAATGGATGCAGATCTTCAGAAATGCATAAAAATGGAATAAACCCATAGATCCACCATTACATATACAAAGCTCGGACGGACTTGTATCTAATTAGGATCTTGACCCATTTAACAGGAGGGACCGAAAGTCATGAGACCAAAAAAATAACACTAGGGAAAATACTCAGAGGGTGCAAAAGTCACGGAATCTAGAAATAACACTAAGTTTTCAGACGCATAACGGATAAAACTACACTGCTAAATGGAAAAACGGAGGGGTCCCGATTTATATGCATTTCTAAAAATGTGCATCTAAGCCACCTCACAAATATATATATATATACATTGTATAAATGTGAACCTAGTAAATTTTGTCATCTATACATTCGGCGAATATGTTACGTTCGAAGAGATCCACATCAAAATTTCAAAGGGGGATCAATCAAAACACAAACATTCAACATCAGACAGTCAGATCCGACACAAGATCGTGTACCCCATTTAACATAAAACATACATTTACATCTAATCCTGGACTAAACTTATAGATCAACATACTCGAATATATTTAACCAACAAATATTCATATTTATTAAATCAAATCAAGGAAAAACTAAATTATAAATAGGCAAAAAAAAATTTATCGTTAGATCAAATAAAAGGAATAACACATATGGATGTGACATATTAAAATGAATATGTGTATGTAATTAGTTTGTTTATATAAATAGAAAAAAAGAAAACATTAAATGAGACATAAGTTGTATGAGATTTATATAAAACAAGACAAGATCATATGATTAGACCGAAACAACACAATAAGAATAAGAATGAAAATATTACCGATTTGAAGAAAAAAAGACGTTAGCAACTTTGAAAGAAAATTTTGGATCTGACAAATTTTTTGCTGATTTTTCGCTCGTTTTATAGGGACGGATTTTTTTGGACCGCGTTTTTTTTATTGTGTAACCGACACCTCTCGCTCCGTTTTTTGGGATCTTCTACTCACTTTTTCTATTTCCTTTTTCTTTTCTTTATCGACGAAGGTTAATTAAGGGAGAAGTGTTAGACTTACACAAGCGATTTAGCATATTATAAACAATACTAGATTTTAGACCCGTGTTCAACATTGGACGTGAGATTTATTATCAATATTAGATTTTTATACATTTAATTCATAAAAAATTATAATTTTGAAGATATACAGTTCTAAGTGTTATACTTTGCAAGTTGTAGTACAATGTTCGTCATTGTCATTATTAGCCAATGCATATTGATGGCATTGTTTGTCGTAGTCATTCCACAAGGCATATGCTACAATAATTTCTCTATTATATAATTTTTTGAAACCAATTGTACTCATAATGTGATATTATTATGAAATATTATTAAGAATTAAAATATAAACTGTACTTGACATTCAAGTATATGTGTTTGATTTTGATACGACTCATAACATGAATATGTTTATTTTCAATCACTGTCCTATGATAATTAGATAACAATTAGGATTGTTTTCATATTGTTTGATTACAAATAGGACTTTTGATTTGAGTAACAATTGTAACTTTAAAAAATTAAATATAAATACTTTTTGTAACGTTTTTAAAAAATTTAAGAAAAACTTCTCAAATTGATGACTAAAAATAAATATAACTTAAGTATTTAGGGGTAAAAAGTGTTAATTATTGATGAAAAACAAATAAGTGTAAATTAATAAGACTTTTTTTACAAATTAATATAAATACCAATATAATAATATATTTGGATAATGATTATTAGGATTTTTAATTTATAGTTAATCTAAATGATGACATAAGCGAGGGTCAATTTGATAAAATTGAGCGATTTGATTGGTTAATAAGTCATTACTTCAACTGTCTTATAGTATATATGAAGATGAAGATTATATTATTTACAAATATATATGGACCAATAAAAAATGGAACAATGAAAAAACCAAAATAATTCGATTGGTTTATATTATATATATAGCATTGTACCCGCGCGATGCGGCGGTGGTCGTGACAGCGACGGTGTGGTGGTGGAGGCGAGTGTTGGTGGTGGATGCGACGTCGAGTGCCGTAGATAATTCATATAAAAGTAATTGATTTAAAAGGTTAATGAAGATATTTTAGAAAATCAAAGGATTGATAGTGTAATTTAATTATTAATGTTAAGAGAATAGTGTATGTGAAAATATATTAAAGGGTTGTAGCCTTGTAGGTGAAAATATTACATAGGAGGGCATTTTAGACATTTCCCCCATGTAACTTTCAACATGGGGGTATTTTCTTTAATATAGAGTATAGATTAATGGCTACCACAACTAAGAGAAAAAAAATAATTTTAACTATTGATCTAAACCATTAAAATTGATAATCAAAACAATCTTAACCCTTAAAATTAAAAGTCAACTTAGTTATTTTATATATGGTAACCATTTAAATACTATTTAATCTACACTTTTTGAATCATGAATACTATATACAAATAAGTTACTTACCTACGTACAATTAGCAAATTTTTATGTTTTATATTTTTATATAGAACGACACGTACAAATTACCAATGGATTGAAAATATTTTGAAGTTCGACAGTTTAGAGTGAATCGAACACTTTAAAATATTGCAAACAACCTTATGTGTGATATGTATATTGAACATTTGAGTTTCATGCTAACCGAGAGATTATATGTATTATACGAGTGGTGTACCCTTACAATGCAGTGGTGGTGGTAGCGATGGGTGGTGGTGACGGTAACGTGTGGTTATTAATGTAAAAGTAATTGATGTAAAAGGAGGTAATGTATTTATTTTAAGGATTAAAGTAAAAAAATGTATATTGTAAATAAATTTCATTAAGAATACTATAGGTATATTAACTGAAAATATATTTAAATTAGTGGGAAAAAAAGATAGTTTGGATCGATAGGGTTGAAAAATAGTTTAGAGATTTTTTAGGTTAGATGTAGTGTGTGAGTTAAGAATGTGTTGAAAATTAAGGGTAGTTTAAGTACTTTGAAGATTGAAAGTTAAAAAAAAAAAAAAAAAGGAGGAGGCCAGTTTGTTTTATAAAGGAAAAAAGATAATTATATAATACAGATTGTCCATATTTCAAAAAGAAAAAAAAGTTATAAAAATATGTATGGTGAACATTTGGAATTCTTGCTAAACTAGAGATTATATGTAGTATACGAGTGGCGTATTGGCACAATGCGGCTATTGCGCCAGCGGCGATGACGGTAACGTATGGTAATTATTGTACAAATAATTGATGTAAAATAAGGTAGTGTAGTTATTTTAACGGTTAAAAAATGTATATTGTAAATAAATTTCATTAAGAATACTATATGTATATTAGTTGAAAATATGTTTAAGTTAGTGAAAAAAGATCGAGATAGTTTGGATTGATAGGATTGGAAAATATTTTAGAGATGTTTTAGGTAGATGTAGTGTGTCAGTTGAGAATATGTCAAAAATTGAGGGTATTTTAAGTATTTTAAAGATAGAAATTAAAAAAAAAAGTATTAGTTTGTTTTATAAAAGATTTTATTTACAAACTCAAATATGATTATTGGTTAACACAAAAGTTATTTGTCAACAATCCATAATATGTGTTTCAATTTAAATTACAACATAATTTAATGTGTAACGAATATATTTACAACCTAAAATCGTACACCTGTAATGCGTAAGATGGTGAATGGTTTATCAAAAGATTTTAATTTAGCCTTAAATCAAATATTAAAAATATACTTAATAAATTTTTATCCATGAAAAGGGTGAAGGTGACGATAATCGACTTCACCGGTTGTCGTTTTTAAAAGTTCTAAGTGTAAATAACTTTACCGACCCTTTTCTTCTCTCAGTTTTTTATTTATTTTAACGATGAGGTTGATTGTAATGGGTTTTTGGATGATGTTAAGTTAGTAGACAATAACATCACTAAGATAAATGAGCAAGTATGTATTTAGAAGTATTATATATTTATTTGAAAATCTAGAACTTTTGATTTCAGGAATCTTATGTTTGGGTGTTTAACGTTTTATGTTATCCATCACTAATAAAAGTAGAATATGTGTACTTTTGTTATTATTACATACTAGCATAGTGTCTACGCAAATGCGACGTCGGTGATGAAAATGCGGTGGTGACTGGTGTCGCCGGCGACTAATAGTGGGGACAACAAGTAATGTAGTCTATTGATGTAATTAATATGGTGGTTAGTGAAGTTATTTTAAAACTTGAAGGACTGACGGTGTAATTTATTTCATTAAGGGTATTTTAAATGTATTAGTGGAGATAATTAAATTAACGAATAAATAGAGGATGATTTAGAAGAACAGTAAGGGGTATTATTGTCATATTTCATAGAGTAATTTCAACACTTCCATAAATAAAAGAGACTATTCTTTTTATATGTAGGTATAGATATAGATAGAGTTTAACATGTTTCGTGTACATTTAACTATATATATATATGTGTGTGTGTGTGTGTGTGTGTATGTTGGAGACTCTTATTTTGAGAACTAATTTTTTTGTAAGAACCGTGAGAAATCCTAGATTTCATATTGAATCACATGTTTTTTTGTTGTTCATTCACATGTGAAACATTATAAAAATATATGTTGTAGAAGAATTTTTTTTAAAACCTCATATACAGCCGTTTATCACTTGTGAATAAAAAACGTGAAAAAATTCATTCACAAGCTCACAAAAGGCTACTTTGAAGGTTTCTTAAAAAAGTTTTTTTACAACATTAAATTTTTATAGCATTTCACATGTGAATGAACAAAAAATTCATGTGAACATGTATATTATTTATGAGTTCTCATGCTTAAAAAAAACGGTTCTCAAAATAAGGAATATATATATATATATATATATATAGGGGTAGGTTATTTATAGTACATGTGTAAGTTAACTTACACACTTCTTCTTCCTTCTTCCTTCCATCTCCGACCACCACCATGATTATCCGGCGACGGCGACCATCTCCGGCGAGACTTACACATGTGTAAGTTAACTCTCCGGCGAGAATCAGGTTCGTTTTCGGGTGGATACGGTACGGGCCAGAGGCCCTTATCCGTTCTAAACTGACCGTTAAAGGACGCATATGGGAATCGTATGGATTTGATGGGCGGCGATCCAAGAGATGCTGACGATTTGCTACGGTACGGCCGAAGCCCTTGCGGCCCGGCGTCGGCGCCGTGGTTGGGGTGGTCGGAGATGATGGTGGCTGGTGGTGGTTGTCTCGCGAAGGAAAAAACCTAGAAGTTTTAAGCCCTAAAATGCTAAAAAAGTTGTACTTACACATGTGTAAGTCTCGCCGGAGGATCATGGTGGTGGTCAGAGATGAAAGAAAGAAGGAAGAAGAAGTGTGTAAGTTAACTTATACATGTACTATAAAAAGTACATGTACTACAAGTAACTTTCATATATATATATGGGGGAAGGAATATGGGCTGTTAAGCACCCAACTTGGTTGAAAAATCCCTCACATACCAATATTTTAATATTTTGAATAAATGTTTGGCCCCCCATGATTTTTAATATTTAAAAAAGTTTCTTCTACAACATATTTTTTTATATCATTTCAAATGTGAATGGACAAAAAAAAAACATATAATCCAATATATAATTTGATATATCTCATGGTTTTTAAAAAAAATGGTTCTCAAAATAAGGAAAGTTATATATATATTGTTTCTAACCTGGTCAACGACCGGGTATAGATCTAGTTGATATTTGTTTGTAAGTATTTATTTGTAATGTAGCATTTCTCTATTTAAAAACAGTCTTCCTATATGTAGATTAACGTAAAATTGTCTACATTTTATGTGTTGTTACAAAGAAATCTTAGGTTTCAATTTTAAAAGATAAAATATAATAAAAAACTTAGGAAACAATTCGAAAATGTTCACGTACTAATTATTCAAATTATATTGAGTGTTACTGAACAATTCATAAACCATTTAGTAAAAAGTTTAAAAATTTCATTAATTTAAAAGTTAATTACAAAATTGGTACCTAAACTATTCACCATATGGCACAAATCATACCCAGGGTTTATTAATTACGCCCGTCATACCCAAACTTACCACTTTTTCACTCGGACCATACCTGGACCAAACGTCCGTTAGTTGTGATGTTAAGTGCCCCATGTACAGGTATGAAATCTGTAATTTTCATTATACTTTAGGTACCACTTTTGTAATTTACTCTTATTATTAATATTTTAGTTTATAAACTATATTTTATCAATTAGTATTATTTAATAAAAATTAATATTTCTAATGACTATTATTTAGTAATATATTATAACTTTTTAAAAATTTATTAATATTTTATAGATATTTATTTTTAAAAAAAATTTACTTTTATTTTATGAAATAATATTTAATTTTTATAAAAGATTCTTTCTATTCTATAATAGTTATTAATTTTTATAGAAGAATGTATTTATTGAAAACAATAAATATATTGAATTATAGATCCATGATTATTTTGATAAATGCGTAATTTCATATTTATTTATTTTTCTTAGAAAAATTATTGCATGTTGATTGTGTAGGAATTAATGCGATACAAAAAATTAAGACATTTCCTCTAATTCATCTTTTTTTTTTAAAGAAGAAAATAAATCTTGAAATACATATCTATCAAGATCATTATAGATATACAATTCAATATGAATTGTTTTTAATAAAATTTAAATATTAGAAAAATAATATCTTTTATAGACTAATAATAATTTTTTTTATAAAAATAAAATGTTATATTTTAAAACAATATAAATATTTATAAAATATTAATAAATTTTCATAAAACTATAGTTTATTACTAAATAAATGTCGTTAAAAATATTATCTTTTATTAAATAATACTAATTGATAAAGTATAGTTTTATAAACTAAAATATTAATAATAATGGTAAATTACAAAAATGGTACCTGAAGTATAATGAAATTTACAAATTTCATGCCTGTACATGGGGACACTTAACAGCACCAACTAACGGACGTTAGGTCCAAGTATCGTTTGAGTGAAAAAATGGTAAGTTTGGGTATGACGGACGTAATTAATAAACCCTGGGTATGATTTGTGCAATATGATAAATAGTTCAGGTACCATTTTTATAATTAACCCTTAATTTAATGAAATGAATTGACACAAATACAGCTCTCCTTAGATTTTTGGTGCAGGGAGTTTTCATTTACTTTTTATACCAGCTAAGCAACTCGGGTTCAACCCGGGCATTGTAATCAAAATTTTAAAACCAAAAAAATGTAAAAGAATGTATGTAATTTTTCTTATCAATATATTATAACTTGATATGAAGATAGTGAATCGTCTAACACAATGATACGTAAAATAAGAGTACATGTTGCGTTAACAAAGTATAAAAAGACATTTCATAATATTTTATAGAAAAGATTAAGATTTATTTGTTTCAAATAAAAGATTAGGAATTTTAAATAAGCATTAAGTGAGATTTTTTTTTTGTGTCAAATATGACATCATAAATAAAAGAAAAAACTTTTTAAAAAATGTATAATCATGACACATCATAATCGTTCTAAAATACTTTTGAAAAACAATCCTTTTTTATTATATATATATATATATATATATATAAAGATTTGTATTTAAAATATTGTAAATTTCTTTTATAACATTGAATTTGAAATATAAATAGTTCGTTTCTATATTTTTCAATACGTTTACAGTCTAGTAATCATATCAAACCTTAGGACCCAATTAACAACATTCTTTGAAATCACACCTCATTTTTGTGATTACCCGTGTAAACCACCTCACCTTCCCATCAAAATGTGATTTCACCCATAATCATAAATTCCAAAAAGCTAAAGTTAATGTAAGTATTTGAGACTGTGTAATTATTACGTTTATATCAACAAAATAATCAAGTTAAATTGTTTTGTAAATAATCAGGTTTTACTCAAGATCTTGAGTACGATCTTTAGGGATGGCAAATCTTGAGATTTTTTCCTCCGAATACTTGTAACAACCCATGGTCAACATCTCGTTGTTTAGGGTACATGCAAGCTTCACTATTATACAGTGAGAATTCCCTAATGTTGCATACCGACTGAATGTTCGAAAAAATTGTTGGGTAATAAAGTGATTATTTGTGTTTTTCGAGGAAAAAAAAAGGCAATTTTGAAAAGGTGGATAAAGGGACGTCATTTTATGGCAAATATCATATATCCCTTTCCTAAACCCCTTAAATATCATATATACCCAATTTATAAATTTTCAATACATGATGTACAATGGTCTTAAAACATATATTGGGTAAATATGATATTTCATGCTTTAGGAAGGGTATATATGAAATTAACTCTATATTTTAAACCGGTGTTTTGAAAATGTAAAATCTGTTTTTGCAAACAATCCCTTAATACTTTGATTTAATTATGAGTTAGCCAGGTATTAGCCAAAATGTATTATCAATTGATGATATGTGAACTATAATGTACTCATATTTATGCTTTTTATCTCTAATATTCCATGAAAAAAAATTAAAAAGAAAGATTAAGCTTAAAGCAACAGCAACTAAGCTAGTACAGAACCTTTTTCTTAGAAAGAGTTCATGCACAAATGACTTTTAAGGACACTTTTAGCTAATTTCATTCCTACAGAAATTCTTTATATTATATAATGAGATAACTAAAACCATCAAATAAGCTTATTAACATGTACGTTACTGGATCAGTTGACCTGATAAATAACATATAAGCTATGGTTAAAGAGTCATCAATATCATCATTCTGCGACAAAGCGTAATTCTTGTGTATTCTTGTGTCAATACACAATGAAGACGGTCATATAGCCTGTCTATGCGAATAGGATGCCAGGGGGGTCTTGTATGATAACAATTTTTGCCCATCTATCATGAATTAAAAAAAAACACACAAAAGTCGAATCTAACTTTCAGAGCTTATTGTAAGATAACACATACATATTCAAAGATATCAAGAACGCATTAGTTTTACATATATACAGATATCATTCCTTTCTAAATACCAAACACAGCATATCAACCCGAGTTAAGATTAAGTACAGAAAAAGCACCAATACAACTTAAGGATTGCATTACCATCACCGCACCCATGCCACAGAATCAATCTCATCTCTTGCTGCTTTGTATAACTCGAGTCTTTGAGCAAGTTCCTGTCTCTGTGACATCAAAGATGGATCTTCATCTAGCAATTCCCCCAGCTCTTTACCCTGAAAATCTCAGTTTTATTCATTATATCGTACAAAAGTCAACACCTGATTATACGACTTTTTCTCGCCATTTAGTAACCTAGACTCCCAACAATCAAATTCCCATCCACCGATTTAGGCCACAAAAGTAGAAAAGGAAAATTCGACTAATTTAACTATGAACTTGTCTATCTGGGATGTTTGATGTTACAAACGCGTTCAATAGGTTGATCATGTTGGAAATCACCAGACTAAAGTGTTTTTGTTCAAAGATTGTAGTCATTGTAATTGTGTAGTATTATTGTATTCTGTAATATTATTGATACATCGCTATTTATTTTGAAGACATGGACCAAAAAGTGTTGGTGGCCAACTGATCCCAACTTGGTCCTTTTTGAACCATATAAAACTACATGTTTCAACCCAACCCATTGTAACATGTTTCAACCCAAACCAATATTCAGATCTTACCATCGCTACCAAGTAGAAAGTTGACCATGTGAAAAATAATTCAATAAAAAGTCATTAACAAGGTCTTAAAGCACACCTCTCTCTTTCCAATTTGCATGTAGAAGTAATGGAGTAGATTTTGCCTGGCCTCTTTGACTTGACAGTAAACAACTGCCTTTGGAATTGTGTTCTTGAGTGTGTCAGACACCATACTGATATAAGAGGATACATTTGAACCAATCCTCCTAAAATGTGCATCTCCATAGCGGTCTCCTAAAGGGTCACCCGGGTTTCCATGTTCAGCAGTAGGGATTCCACGGTCCGTGGGTGGGGTTTTGCGATCAGCAGATGCAGCCCTGCGATCTGCAGGAGGAGGTGCTGGCCCACCTTTCTCCATATCTTGAGGAAGTCTTCTAAAGAAATCGACTGTCAGATAAGAAGACTCCTGCTCCACCAATCTAGCAACTGTCTTCTTACTTTCTTCCCGGAATTTTTCTAATGCTTCACCAGCAGCACCAGACAAAGCAGCCTGAAGCGAAGGAAACCGCCTTAACTCCTGTTTCAACAACCTCACGTTTTTAGCGAGAATCCAAGTTTTATATTATATCATAAACATGTGGGTTTCTCAAGTCTGACCTCAGTTTCTCCAATTGACTTCCTGACAAGTTCTTTTAGGACAAAATGCACCTGAAAAATGATATATGAGCAAGCTGCACGTAGAACATTAACATTTGACTACGTGAGTGAGTTTGCTCTAGATGAAACTATAGAGGTGTACGGATGGGAGTGATTATGTGACTTTAAACATGCAAGATCAGATAATTAGCTGTAAACATGTTGTGGAAGATGGCATTTGGATGAGCTTTTGCTGTTGGAAAATATAGTAATCAGATAATGAAATAGTAAAATGAGCAAAATCCGACATTCTTGTAGAGATGTCTTGTGAAACTTGAAATAGAAGTCGCTCGAATTAAGTTAGAAGACGATAAGTACTAAATAAGTAAATTCAATTTACCCTTAGATAATTAGTTTTGTTGCAACTATTATGAAACAGATCATTTGAGCCATAGATAACTAAAATATAAGAAGTGGAATCTGTTTATTTAAACATTTAAAAGTGATTCAAAATGCACATTCAAATACCACTTATAACCAACTTGAAATTAGAAGTAGAACCACTTACGGCATCTACTGAGGCTTCAGCTGGTCCCTTAAAATAACTTAGAGACCCCTCTATGAGACGTCGATAACCTTGTTCCGGAGCAATCAAGTGAGGCTGATATCCATCTGACTCTGAAACAATTTTCTTCACATTTGGTAGGGAAAGATGCCTGTCAAATGGAAGTTTTTTCAAAGCAGCAGGAAGCTGGTTGTCAAAAACTCCATATATTCGGTCACCTCCAGGCCGTCTAACACAAGACCACATAATTTGTCAGTATAACATCCCTATAAACTAATAAAAGATCCCACCTAATGAATACAAGATGAGAGAGAGAGAGAGAGAGAGAGAGAGAGAGAGAGAGAAACAGGGATACAGCAATACTTACCCTCCATCTAGATGCTCCTTAAATATTTTGTCAAATGCACGGCAAAGTTCCAATATTGTATACAGTTTAGCCTGAAAAAGAGCATTTAGGTTAAGCAAAGACAGTAAGGTTGTAACCTGAACAAAGGTAACCAACTCCGCTTACCAGTTTAAAGACAGTAAGACTGTAATGCATATAACTAGAGGTAGCAACATGTGAACATCGAGTAACAGGTCAAAACATGTTCTGGTTGTAACGAGTCATATTTTGTTTGGGTTGACTAGCAAACACTATGTCCATTTTTAAATAATTATTCATAGATACGATAATTTATTTCACTCAAACCAAATAGCAGGTGGCATGCGTTAGAAATAGAATTTGGAGACATTGAACCCACTTAAACTTCATATTTTAGCAGCTATATTTTTTGACTTGACCCATTTGGGATGGTACACAATCCGAAGTGGCACTTTAATGAATATAAAGGGTTCAAATTGCAACTCTAACATATATAAATACACGCAGAAGTGTCTTACCCCATCATCAACGGCAACTGGTCTCCCAAGACGGTCCAACTCTGCTTCCATCTCATCAATACCTTTGTTTATCAAAGAAATGATACCTGGTATTTTTGCTTTAATTACAGATTCCAGATGCTGCATATAAAAATCATCCAAGGTAATAGTCAAGTTCTTTTACAATACTAAGACCACCGCTGTTATCAATATAGTGCTTGACAAAACACAAGTCTATACACACTGAAATACTTGACACTTCCTCATCCGGGTAACAGAATAACAGATACTATACATGTAAAACACAGGTAAACAAATTCAAAAATGAAAGTGCAGAAACAATAGCATACCTGGGAGAGAAGTTTTGCAAGATATTCAGAACCCATTTTGCTAGCCAAGTGTCCATAGTCAGGACTGGTATAAAAGTACTCTTGCTCCCTTCGCCTTGCATAAGTCATATCAGTATTTTTCATAATATCAGCTTGGGATCTATTCACAATCCCCACCCATGGATGTTGGAGACGATAAGCTCTGCCTTCAAGGACCTTAAGATACGAAGACATCAACATCAGCAACGAATATGTGAAAAAGTGAACTTTCAACCTGTAACTTCAATTTAGTGAAAAAAGGAAAACAGGTCTCACATCTAATGCATTAGTTCCTTTGTCCATCAGATCAAGCTTAGTTAACACACCAAAAGTCCTTTCACCTGCAAAGTCACGGAGTTCTATAAGATAAAAAAGCACGGATATTGGAGTTAATAAACAAATCAACAGGGTAAGCATACTGCATACCTGATGGATCCACCTCCTTAGCAAGTTTCATAGCATCGGATGTTGCAATATCTTGGTTGGCAGGAGATATTGCTAATATGATGGAGTTGGGCTGAAACTCGTACAACCATCAGCGTATGTCAGAACTAACGACATGCAATGTGTTTCTTTTAACTAATCATATAACTAAATTACCTTCTCGACATATGCTCGAACCATCTTTTCTATGTCTTCTACTATAGTTTCAGGTTGTCCTTCTGCAAATATATAGGCTCTCCGAGTCAAATGAAGCTCAGATCGATTAGCAAATGCAACAATAATCATTGAAGATAGAGAAACTTACCAACAGCAACTTTGGTCAATCCAGGTAAATCGATTAAAGTTAAGTTGACAACTGGTAGAGCAAAGAAACCACAATACGGATTCAGTATCACATAAAAAGTAATAATATGACAATATTGGTTAAAAAAAAAGTACCCACCTTTAGGGGAGTATATGCTAAGATGGATTGGAATCGGAGATATTTGTTTTGACTTTCCAGTGATTCTATCTGTTTCATCTTCAATCTCTTTCCTTACCAAAGCTGTGAAAGATACTTGTTCTAAGTAAACTATTCTCCACAAAAAACTGATAATTTGCATTATTCATTACATAAAAGAAATCAGTTGAGCATCACTTCACATACAGAAATCAGTAAATCGCCTGCGTGGAATATGTCCAAATTCAGCATACTCTTCTCCACCATCCGTTTTATGTAACTGCAACACCAATGGCCGCCTTGTGACAATACCTGTAATAGCCATGAATGGTTGATTCGATATCTCAAATTAACACCAAGATATTTATAAAAAAGCAAAAGTATACTACAAATCGAACTAGTAACTAACTTACCAGATCCTCTAGGAAGAAAATCTCTCCCAACAATGCTTTCCAACACCGATGACTTTCCAGAACTCTATTATCAACTCAATTGCATCAACAGAATGCAAAAATAACTAAAGAAAACATTTAAGCCTCCCATAAACCATCCCCATAAAGGGCTTTATAAAAATAGACAACGAATTAAAAACTCAAACGTGCATCGAGCCAAGTGTACTAAATACAACATCAGGCTTCAAGCGGAGAGATTTAAATACTAACATAAAAAAGGAGAAACTAAGAGAACACAAATACAGAATACCTACAAGGCTACAAGTAAAAGCCAAACATCAGTTCAAGCTAACATCATGTGAAATAAAAATATTCTAGGTGTTTTGTAACCAATATCTAAAGGCAGCTTGGTTTGGAGACTGATTGGCAGATCAATTTTGCTGCAGCTCTATAATACATTTGGAATGAAAAAAACATGAGAGTCTCTAATATGTCAGGTCATCTACGAAGTGGTGATAATTGAAGACGCAGCAATCAACTAACGTGGCAAAAGGTGCAAGGTTATGGCCGAGTAGTTAGATTAGGTGTCAGATAAAGATATAGTCGGCAACTCGGCATCATTTCCTTAGCATAGCCTATCTATTCTGAACACGATGCATTCAGATAGTCTTAAATTTCAATTCTCCTTCACTAAGTGAGCTTGATTTACCTCACATGATTCGCAAAGATTCAAACTTTTGTTCGGTCGATCATATCTAAGCGTCTGAAATAATTTGTCTCACATTGTGTATTGGGCACACCCACATTAATTTCGAAAAATATACTTTTATCTCCTCAAAACCTCCCCACCAACTTACTCCTTCCTTCTGTTCCTAAATATTTATCCACTTAAAAACAACAACAGAACTCAGGTTTAAAAAAAAAGTAACTATTACAGCTTACTGTTTTACTTTGCCATATATCTAAAATAATACAAAAACTTAACAATTATTATTTTTTTAGGATATATTAAAATAATAAAAAAAATGTTAATGTAATTCATACAAAAACTCAACTTTCCTTTAAGGGATTACAGCAACTAAAAACAACAACAACAACAACAATATATATATATATATATATATATATATATTATATATATATATATATATATTTATGTTAGACTTTTAACAAATGTAAAATAATAATAATAATAATAATAATACGGGGTAATAGAGTAATATTAATACAATTTCTGTAAAGAAAAAAAACTTAAAAAAAAAAAAAGAAGAAGAAGAGGAGGAGGAGGAGAAACCTGGCCGCCAACAACGACGACGGAAGGAAGGGCATCCCAAAGAGAATTCAAGGTGGAATCACCGCCGCCATAATCACCTAATTTCGTACATGCCATTTGTATTTTATTCACAAGTCCAATTAAACTCTCCATCCGAGCCGTCATTCTTTCTTTAGTATTATTATTTGTTACTACTTTGTTTGAAGGATAATAACAAGAACAAAAAGCAGGAAAACAAGAAAGAAGAAGAAGAAGAAGAAGAAATATAAAATTTTTTGACTTGACTGTCTGTGGTTAGAATATTTGTCAAATAAGGGCAGTGGATTTATTTAAATCTATTTATGCGCTCCTTTTTCTATTATTATTATGGTCTCGTGGGCAAGTTTTAATTATTACGGAGTATTATTATTTGTTTTTGTTAGTAAAGTATTATATTTAAGATGAGTTTATTTAATCAATAATAGAAAGATAGAATGGTCTATTTATCAAAGTTTATGTAAATCCTTTTTGGTTCATGTTTTATTTTGTCATTTTCTGATATTTTGATTAGAAAAATAGAATGGTCTATTCTTCAAAATTTCAAAATCATACCTTTCTTGTTCAAATTTTCAAAAGAAGAAATGAGAACATCAGTCGAATATCCATAAAAATGATGTTCTTTTTGGGTGCTCGAACTAGATGTTTGATGAAAACACAACCAAATTTAAAGTTGCTTTTCTATTTGAAACCAAACAACCCTAAACTCAACATTTAGGTTAATTACAAAATACTCATACTAGTATTACTATTTTTTATTGGTATACCATACTGTACAACTGTTATAACAGACAGTACAATTATATAATACGTAAAAATAGTAGATTAATAAAGAGTTGTGATGCTATTATCAATTTCCTTCTGATTTACCTTTATACGTAATTGTGGGGTATCACTGTCTTTTGGTTCATATGTTAATATATTAGTCTTAACTAGGTGGTGTTTGTTTTATAACTTAATAAAAAATGTCATGATTTAATAAAAAATACTTAATCCATTAAGTAATAAAAAATATTTGTTTTTTGACTTAATAAACAAAAAATAAATGTATTGATTTAATTCATACAGACATTATTTATCCATTTATTCAACTATGAATTCAATCACTAATGGTTATTTATCCATTTACTCAAATATGAATTCAATCACTAATGGTTTAAAAAACAAATGCCTCCCTTATTTGGTCTGAAATCACCCAACTCAACCATTGTAAATTAGTAAATTACCAACATCAAATCATTTTTGCACTTGATCATTAACCAGAATCAATAAACAAAATCCAAATTCTGTGTTTCCATGTTTGTTTTTCACATCGAAACTAGATATTGAACACCATTACTACCTATTACGAGCCATACAAGTTACACAGATAAGGTTAGAATTACAGAATTCAACTGAAAAGATAACAATGAAACGACTAGTAAATTTGAGCAGACAGCATTCGAAACTTAAGCACTCTACAAAAGAATTTTACATTGTCAACAAGTCTAGATAACAGTTTTAATGCTATTGTTCTTATTTTACATGTTGTATTGAGCGTGTATTCATAACACAGGAAAAAAACTTGATGTATGAATTCTAAACACAAGTCAACCTCACAAACCAGTGTAAGTTTATACTTCATCAACTACATCACGATGTTTGACCAAAGATCGTATGAGCAAACTATGCAACAAAAAGGTCAAGTTTCACTTGCCATCTTCTTTTCCCAGGTGATGGAGCATTCAGCAATCAATCTTTCTTGTAAATTAGAGTTGGGTATTCTGGATTCCACATATTGTTCTCAACGTAGCAAAGAATTTCATCCTGTAAAAGGATAGTGTGGTGGGAACCAATTTCAGCTTACGCACTTGTCAATACTCAATAGACGGTTAATATATACTCGTATATAAATATAGGATAGTATAGAGTTTACTATATCTTGCAAAATATTTATTGGAAAATAGTTCAGGTACAACAAGGTACTGAAGTTATGGGCTCAGTTGTGATAGTACCTTATTTAGCTTACTGAGCTCACGACCATCCATTTCACGATACCCTTCTGCTAGATCTTCTTCTATTGCTTCACTAATAACCGCAGCAGCTACCTGCTTTGTAATATCACGTATGCTGGAACACAAAAATGACAAATACGAAGTTGCCAAAGTTACAATTTTATTTTTAAACTACATATCAGCAACCAGTGCCCAATACTTGTGCAGAAATTAGAGTATACAATATAAATCATGCATATACCTCGATATGGAAGGGTAAATAATTCCTTTGAGGACCTCCTCTTCGGTCATGTACGCAGCTAAGCTGTAAATTATTATGCATTGGAAAAAATGATCATTCACATTGCAAAATTATGACCAGACTTGGGTCAAATAAGAAAGTTACCATTCAGCTGCAGCCTGTAACATGCCGTCTGAGACTATTCTAGAGCCAGAAAGAAGAGTGCCAAGACCAATGCTACATAATTTGAATATCATAAAATTAGAAATAATGAAAATATACATATGAATATTTGAATCAGTGACTGATACTAAGAACTGACCCAGGAAAAAGATACATATTGTTTCCCTGGTTGCAATGACCGGTGTGTCCATTTCCTGCAGTAGAAAACACAAACAATTAATAGTCACTCAAAGAAAAGTCTAAAGGTAGCTTCAAATTCTACAAGTCAAATCATAAGAAAACTGGAAAACAAACCGAGATCCACATCAGCAAATGGGCTTCCACTTGCAAAAATAACATTGTCACCCACAATAGAAAATGCTTCTTCCGGTGTGCATTCAGCTGTCATAAACAGCAAAGAATAATTTATTTAAAAGCTCGTACGCATAAGCCACTATCTTACATCATAACACTCATACCATTGGTTGTGGGATTTGACATTGCAAATATCGCAGGTCTTGTTGAAGTTGACCCTCTAAGTGCTTCTAATACCTAAGTATTGGTAGAGAACCTTAGTTAAATAAAAAGAAATGTAGAGCATAAATAGAGAAAAATTAAACTAATTTAGTGACATTGTAAATGTGCACCTCCTTAGAAAACAAACCCCCAACGGCAGACAATCCAAGAAGTACATCAGGCTTTACTTCCCGCACCTAATTGGCAAAGAAAGTAAACAGTAGGTCAATAACCAATATTCTGATTTCTCCAATTCTGAAGCTGTAAGACCAGTAATCTAACTGTTTGTTCATCAACTGAATGTATCAATGGACAACAAGCAGTAAATCCCACAGGGTCTAGTTGTATCAATGGACAACAAGCAGTGGACGTTAAAAAGTCCAACAAAGTCTATTGTTATGTAGCCCGAACTAGCAAATCATTTAGTTACAAAACTTTATTAACTGTTTAAGGGTCAACCCCACTAGCCTAGCCAATTGTGACCCATACTAGAATGAGTATATGACCCATTTAACCCGACCCAACCAATCCCTCCATTGGAACCCAAGTACCCAATTGTTTTAACTCATTACCCAATGTGTCCAATTTTCCACTAGTTGAATTATGATTAAATTATCGAAGGCACTCGACATTAAAATTAAGGTATCAAACACACCACTTCTGCTAGGCTTGCCCCTTCCCTCAATCCTTGGCGGCCAATCTCTTTAGTCTTCCTCGCAAATGGCTTTGCATCTTCGTCGATATTTTCACGCTCTTCTGTTACCAAACCCTAATTCATGTCCAAATAAAAAAGATTTGATTAGATTTATCCACAACAAACCAGCTGAGGATTTCTGTGGTGCTTACTGATCGTTGATGAATATCATATGGCTAATGAATAAACTTACTTTAGCATCAACGACCCAAAACTGACTCCCTGCACTCTCATATGCCTGTTCGTTATTTCCTAACATTCTTGCCATTGTTTTCCTAGCAGCATTCAGAACCCCAATTCCTGCACTGCAGTTGCACAATAGGTATGACAAAATAAATGAGAAATGGCCACTTTATGCATAAAATTGAACTAAACAGATTTAGAAATCATCCAAAAAGAATGAAAACCTTCCAGCACCAGCAACAACAATCTTTTGCTTTGGAAAGTCAATCATTGGCTTTCCCTGTGCCCTAACAGCTCCAAGAAGACCAGCAATTGCAACTCCGGCAGTTCCTTGTACGTCATCATTGAACATTCTGTAGCTACATCTGTAGCGTTGCAGTAACTTGAAGGCCCACTTACTTTGAAAATCTTCAAACTAAAAAAAATGGTACCTCATAAGTATCTTCTTGATGCATAACGTTTATTAAGAACTTTTACAAGCATGTAGAAATACTAAAAGAGATAATAACCTGCACTATAACATGAGGCCAACGAGTGAAAACAGCCTCCATAAACTCATCAATAACAGCAATATACTCATCGCCGTCAATGCGGTGTTGCTGCAATCCCAGATCTGAACAGACGATCATATCAACAATATACAATGATGGTTTATAGGTTAATTATGTTAAAACTTTTAGATTATACATCATAACATGTAACAGTAAGCTTTAGACTGAATCCATCAGTAAAATGAATCATACATAGAGGGTCTTTAAGCAGGGCCTCATTGTTGGTTCCAACATCAATCATAATAGGAAGCACCTGTGATAAGAAAAGAGAAAACTCTAAGTAGGACTAGATTCTACCAAAAGAGTAAAGTGGGATGATGAAATTATTGATTTGACTAATAGTAACATTAGTTGATACATATTTTCAAATGAAGACAAGAGTAGCGAGCAGTGCGAATATTACTCTTTGTGGGTTTATTCCTGCTGCAGCAACATACAAATCCAGCTTTCCTATTGCAATACCAATCCCTTGAACTCCAAGATCACCAAGACCCAATATTCTGCTTCCATCAGTGACGACAATCATATCAACCTACACAATATAAAAGATGGGTTCTTCATAAATTCAGTAATGAGTCATAAGCTATTAATTACAAGCACCAACCCTTCTACATAGTTGTAAAGTCAGAGCCAGTACAGACCTGATCAGCAGGCCAATTATAAACCATTGACATCATCTCTCCACGGTCTTCAGCACTGAAATACATTCCCCTTGGCCTTCTAAACAAACCACTATATTTCTGACAAACAAGCCCAACTGTAGGAGTATACACTATAGGGGCATATTCCTCAATTTTGGCAATAAGAACCTGACATAACAAATATAATGCGATTAGTTAAGACCCGACCTGTACACTATAAGCATTTATCTTAGCGTTAGGAATTGCATTCATTATGCATGTAACTTTTTTCATATATTTGCTCTTGATACAGTGAAGTAAGTAAACTCAAACCCAAACAAATCACTCACCTTATAGTACATTGTCTCATTTCTGTCATGCAGTCTATTTAATATCCGCCACTTAGCCAATGAATTCGTATCTGATGGACCATCCGTAGTGTTTACCTCAAGTCTCTTCAAATCAGCCACTATAAATTTTAAACAATATATGTAAATCATTTCATGATGAAATCAGTTCCTTCATGAGGCTTACATGAATATATGTAGCTAAATACTATTATTTCTACATCAAAAAGTCGACTACTTAACAGACTCAAAAAAATTCTTAACCAAACACAAAGAAGCAAATTTGTCATCACTGAGCGTAGATGAGAAACACACTAGCTCACATGATCATGGTTCCTATAGGGATGGAAGAGAAAAAAAAAAGGGGGGGGGGGGGGGGGGGGGGGGGAGGATCAGGGATACACAGCATGACATAATTCATCTCTAATATTGTTATTTCTAACTTATAGGGTCTATTCTCTTTTTTAAGCTTGTAACAAAGAAAAGTAGCTCATATTCGGTTCTTTTTACTATGCTTGACCTTGTTTGCTTTATCACTAACATATAATGCGGAGGAACTATATCACAACACCATGTTCAATTAAATATGTAAGCCCACATTACGGAGGTCTCCCTAAAGTCATTTGAAATGAAACAAAAGTAACCTTAACTTGATTCTAAAAAAACCTCTGTTCTAAATCATTAATCGACCCACGCACCCCAATAAACAGTAAAGAATCTCTGAATATATAAGTACGATGGGTTAGATAGACATACGATTCTGATTTTTCCGTCCACCAGTATGTTCGCAAATATTTAACGGTTCTAAAAAGAAATAGCCTTGTGCTCTTGATATATTTACACATGAATTGAACTTATAAGACTATTAGCTATTTAGTTGAGTACTTGAGTATATCCTCTTAATATATTCATGGAATGAAGCTATATAAACTTAGCTTTACCTTAATTGATATGGAGTTAAGTGATTAAGTGGTTGAGTATAAAATATCAAAATCAGCCCGTACTCGGATAGTATGCAACAGAAGGCATAGCATATGCAGCAATAAGTTTTTAAAGCAGAAGTTAATGATCACTTACTAAAGCGGTCAATCTGTTGTTCATTGCTCATGACATTTGGAGGTAAAAGTCCACGTAATTCAAGACGGTCCCGTTCAGTCATGGAGAATGCTGTTCCCTGTTAATATTTATTTTAAGATGTAAACATTACATAACCCATACTACTGAACATGTAAGCATGTGACAATTGACCATATAAGAGCCCGGCTTATCATACACTTCTTAAAAGGGTTAAACGGCTGGAAACCTGAAACTTACAGTATGTATCATACTTAAAAGAGTTATTATATGTATCCGACCTCCTAAAGACTTGTAACCAATTACGTGGCAGATAACGAAAAGGAGATAACCACATTATAAAAATACCACCGGATACATATCACATCTGAGTTCAAAAAACATGTTCTCTTAAGTGGACATGATACAATAATTCATGTCGTGGTATGAGAGATCACACCGGTTTACAGTGTGAACGCTACACAACCATCAGCTGGGTCTTCGGCGTGGTGTAATTTGTGTATGTTGTGTATTTTTCTTTTTCTTATAAATAAACTATCAGTGTGATCACACCAGGTAAAAAGTGGTTCAGTAACTTTTTTCGGTGTGATCACACCGTTCCCGGCCCAACTGGCATATTTTATTGGGAAAAGTAGATCATAATGATCTGATCTTTAACAACAATTCAGGTTGATAACATCAATCGCATATATTAACATTACAACTTATAATTAATTATATTATATATATAACTATATATAATAAGAAAAAAAAAAGATAAAATAATAAAAAAGGAATACCTTATTAAACCAAGGATCATGGAGAATATCAAGACCTTGTTTATGAACAATGGTAGGTCTGTGTCCTTCTATTGTAGTAAACGATCTACATATCTTATACTGTTGTCTTATCTCTTTCATCAATCGAATCTGCCTATTCATATTCCACATCCTCGTATTATTTTTTGTTTTTTCAATTCAATGAATTGTGTGTGTATGTAAAATATATAAAATAATGTGTGTGTGTGTTTGCCCTTATAAGAATTATGAATTATGATGATTGGGGAAAAAGATCAGTGTATGAGAGTGGTAAGAGTAACCATAAATAGTTGCTGTTTTTAGGAGGTTCAAGATTTACGGTTTTGTCTTTGACTTTTTATTGATTTTGGAGTCAACGGATTTTTTTTTGTCTAATTTTATTTCTTTGCTTTTAATGGGTGTCGGCCAATTTGAAGGATGGAAGGCGACGGTCTTGATGGGCAAAGTAAAGGTGACCACACAAAAGTTGAATCATGATTCGTAAATACGCATGAATATATATCATTTGAAAACTATGTCGAACGACCCTCCAAAATCTAAGCAGTAGCTTCTTCACTTAAATTTGTCATTTTAATCAGTGGCGGATCTATGATTTTAACTTACGTAAGTCCTTGATTTTAGCTTGACGACTTAGTTCAAGCAGCGAAAATAAATTAAATAAGGTTGAGGCAACTTATCGGCTCACAGATACATATATAAACATGAATTCGATTTAGGGGCGCTTTTACATTGTTAATTATGCATACATACATAGCTGTTAAACTTTTACAAGTCATGAGTTGACTGTTACGAGTCGAGTCAATTTACACCGAAAATAGTCAACTCGTTAGGTGACTCGTTTTTATCCAGATTTTTGCGAGTCCCTATGCAAATTTATAATTATTTTAAACTTATATAAACTTATCGTGTCACACAATTTTTCTTTTACATTTTTACTTTAAAATATGACAAAAAAAAGTTATATTGCATATATATATATATACGAGAGTAAGTACCCGCGCATTGCGGCAATAAGATGGTGGGATGATAGGTCATAAAGTGTGATAGCCAAAGGCCTTAACCGTACGGGTTCCGCCCTCGGATTTAAAAATTCATCGAAAGTATATCGAATGACATTTCTAATAAAAGAGCATGAAATTTTAAAAACACCCATATGATTTTTATAATTTATCGATGTACAGTTTGTGAGATAAAAGATTTTGAATGAATTGGGGGAGTAAATGATTTATGAAGGAGAGAAAAAAGATGATTGGTTGAGATTTGAGGAGAGAGATATGGTGTTTGGTAATATAGAATTGATAGAATGAGCATTTTGGGAAAGTAAATGTTGAAACTTAAAATTTAGAAAGGGGGATTTTGCTATATAATATAGTATAGAGGGTAATGATCTTTCCTAATCTCACCCCCTAATTTATCACATGTCACAATCCTATTAATTAGGAGAATTTTTAGGCTAATAATTTAGGAGGATTAATTATTACCCAAAAATAGAAAAACAAATCTTGTTTCATATGGAGTATTTAATCAGACTTGTTCAAATAAGAGTTGTGCTTTTTGTTAAGAAACATATACATTACAAGTTGTAAGCAAATGGATAAAAAAGCATTGGGTGGACACTTTTACAATTTAATTAATTTTAATTAAAAAAAAGGCATGACAGTACTCTTGGTTTTTGGAGTGACAGGTGCTTCACTAGCATTAAATAAATACTTATCTTCTCTGTTCCAAAAGTACTTCATCTTCCTCTTTAGACACTTTTACAGTCGTCGAAAATTTTCTTTTTTACAGTCGCCGGAAATTTTCTTTTTTTTCTTCCTTTTCTCACCATTAAGCCTGAATGTTTATACAAAAATAAGATGTCAAGGTAGGTCCTGACCAAATTTGTAGGTAGGTCCTTGAACAAATTATCACATAACCTCTAAATATTTTTCGAAACTTAGGTAGGTCCTAGGACCCACCTTCTTATATGTTGCGTCCGCCCTTGATTTTAACACAACACACTTACACACCCTTATCACACCTTATCAAGGATGTGAACATCTATTTTCACCTCCTATTTTTCTACTAGAAGGATTGCTCGTGGATAACGACGGAGACGATAATTCCTCCTACTTTTATCCGTGTTCTTGAGTTTAGAGTTTGAGATTTATGATTAACTACAGAAAGTGTTATAATTTTGGTGAATACTTGAAATCTATTTGATAGTTAATTAATGGCACCAGGAGACTTCGTGACTAGGGAATTAAATATGGATTACAAAAATACCTGCACTCGAAAGGGAATTCGATGCCCGAACCCCGTTTTACCGGGAATTTCCTAGTTGACCGGGGATGGGAAACCATAAATCTCCGAACCTAAAAAAATTATATATATTTAGTATAATCACATTAAGTTTTCTTATTTGTTAGAATCACTTTAAGGTTAAAACTACTTTATTTAAAACTTTATATGTATCACACTTTATTCATCGATTACTTAACATAGATATTAGTTTGTATATAAAACTATATTTATCTATATCTATACTATATTATAAAGCAGATTTCTTTTAGATTTTCAACATTAAACTTAAAATATTCAATATTGATTTTAAGTATCTCCCCAAAATGTCCCTTCTATCTATTCTATATTTACCTAAAATAATTATAATACCCTTTCTCTTTTCTCAAATCTCAATTAATCATTTTTTTCTCTCTCCCCCATAAATCATTTTATTCTTTTAATTCATTCAAAATCTTTTATCTCAAAAATTGTACATCGATTAATTATAAAAATTATATGAGTGTTCTTAAAATTTCATGCTCTTTCATTAGAGTGGTCATTCGATATACTTTCGACGAATTTTTAAATCTGTGGACGGAGCCCGTCAAATAGATTACCCCATCACCGCCACCGCCACCGCCACCGCCGTTACATCACCACCCCACCATCACCTCCATCATCGCTGCATGCGCGGATACTGTTCTCGTATTTTATAAAACAAAAAGATCGAACTACACATTATAGCTATTTTTTACTTTTATGAATTTAGGTTTATTCCAAAAAAACAAAAAAAAAACACGATTACCCGATGGAGATCCCGATACCCGACGGGGACAGGTATAGGAATGTAATCTAATTTCCTAACGCGGATGGGGATTGCATGTAGGAATCGGGGATGGGGATGGAGATTGAGATCCCAATGATAGCCGCCCCATTGCAATTTCTAAAATTAAGGAGTGGTGCTATGACAAGTATAATAGGTTTCTTCTCAAATTTAAGGTGTGTAATAAAGTATGAGAGTTCTCCCGACTTCAATGGTGTGAAATTAGAGGCATGCCAATTGCCGATGATAGCATAGAATATAGAATACAAGATCAATCATGAGTTGATATGGATACGTTATTCCTCGAGTAAAAGTGATTTGCACCATTTGGAGTCCAACAACCTTTGGCATGTTGGATGATACATCGACCATTAATCAACGACAAACTTGACGTTTAGCTAGATCCCGAATGCAACTTAAGGTGTGTAGATACCAAAACTAATTAAGGTTGCTAAGATCACTCATAGATCACCTTTTTTAAATTTGCATAAGAACTTTGCAGCAATACACATTGTTTAAATTAATACGTTTAAAATTACTTAGGCTCGGGTTACTTGATGAATTGGTAGTGTTTGTACAATGGATTAGGTCAAGAGATTTGGAGGTGTTTGATGGATTGGACGGCGATTCCCTGTTGGTAGGAGTCTTCCTCCCTTGTACGCCGGTTTAGTTATGTTTAGATCTCTTAGGGTTTTGCCCGTGGATCGTGTATGTGTTTTAGGGTTTTGCCGTAGTAGGCATCATGATAATGATTAGGGTTTTCCCCCTTTTATAACTGCTTTTTCGTGGAGAATAAGTCTCTCACACGTCTTTTATCTTTGGTAACGATCTCCTTTATTTAAGGAAGTGATATGATCGTATCTTTTTGTGTTTATCTTCTTTTCCCCAGGCTATGTGATATCCTGGGTGACCTTTAAGCTACCTAGGGTGAGGCTTTATTCTGGGTGACGGTGGGTACACCATCAAGCCCCCCAGACTAATAATATGATATGCCAAGATCATGTTGTTAATCTTAGCCGAAGATGTAATGCTAGCCATCCTTCCCCCTATTTATGGGGGGTTCGTGACTTATTCCCCAAGTAGGGTTTTTCGGGCCATGTATATCACTTCTAAGAATAAGGGATTTTATTTGATCTTCTTTCCTAAGATATAGGATTCTTGATAAATGTAAATATTTTCCTTGTTTATCGAGAGTGAAACGTACCCTTCAAGCATACCCTGCGTGTTTGCATCAGGGAGTCCGCTGTCTTTCAGAAGGCTATTGAGAGGGACGATTTCGTACGAAAATGAATCTTGAATGGCCCTTCTTGCAAATTGTCGATAGTTCGTCCTGTATCCCTATATAAGGTAAGCAATTGGATTCGGGGTTTTGTTTTTCACTTTTGTTGATGGATTCCATAAATAAATAAATGAGGTAGGGTTATCGGAAAAAGAGGAGTGTTTTCTGCAAGTATGGCCGGATAAAGACTATTGGCCAGAAGTTTAAGCTCGGTGCTAGGTCGTATGTGGATATGATAAAAATTCGCCGATTGGAGTCGGATCTGGAAATCTTGAAGCGGCGTTCTGAAGGTTGTGGCACGTACGCTGGTTTTGCCTCTGTTTCTTCTGACGATTGCTCCTCCGATGTTCAAAATTTGAAGCGAGCTCTAGATATTAAAGATATCCAGCTGCAGACCGCTCGAGATGGGATGGTGAATAGAGAAAATCAGCTGCAACTTCTTCGTTCCGATCTATCAGCTCTGCAGGTGAAGTATAAGAAGGTAATGACGGAAGTAATTCCTTTTGTACACCACTTGACCAAGGTGAATCCGCTTTCCGGGAAGTCTCTTGTCGACCAAGCTGCTTGTGAAGATTTTGATATTTATAAAATATGACCGGATTCGTCGGTTGGGTCATAGTCATGTTCTCGGATTCTTCATCCGATTTTTAGGTTTTGTACTCGGATTCTTCATCCGGTTTTTGGTTTGGTTTTCTTTTTTTTTGTACCCGGATTCTTCATCCGGTGTTTAGTGGTATACTCGGATTCTTCATCCGGTTTTTATCGGGTGTTTTATTACCCGTTTCGTAATATTAGTTGTTGGAGCTGTCATCTTTTGCCTTGGTTGTTGTTGGATTCCTATCACCATATATGCCAATGTACTGTCTTGACGGCTTCATCAATGTCTTTCCTTAGTTGTATACATGAGCTTGTATCGTACCCTATATCATTGTGGGAGTTACAATATTTGCCTTTTTCCTCTTTCACTCATATTTACCTTTTTCAGGATTTTGTTGTATGAACTTGCTTTTTCAGCAGTTAGGCATATGCTTTGATAAAATCATAGGAGTATGATTTTGAAATGCCATTTCCTTGTTTGGCGTTTTTGGGCATGCATTCTGTTATAGTCATGACTTTATTATAATATGTTTTGCCTTTTTTGGCTTTTTGAAATTATGTGTGTGAGGTTGCGATTTTCTTCACCATGAATCATATTTTTTGTACACTGGAGGGTTTGTAACCCGTCCTTTTATTAGTCCGGTAGGCGTCCCCACCATTCTTTGATAGTGCACTTTAATAGGATATTTTGTAAGAGTTGGAGATCTTCTCTCCTTTTCTCTTGTTCAACAATAGAGTATTTATTTGCACATAAGAGTTGAAGATCTTCTCTCCTTTTCTCTTTTTATTTATGCATATACATATATATTAGATATATATATATATATTTGTTTAACAAAAAAACTTACGCAGATTTGTTGCGTTCCATGTCCTGTCGACGGGGTTGCCATCTGTCGTTGAAAGCTTGTACGCACCATTTCCGATGACTTTATCGACTTTGTATGGTCCTTCCCACGTTGGCCCCATTTTCCCCAGGTATTCTACCTGACTTGCGCTATTAAGCCTGGGGATGTAATCATCGACACTGAAGCTGTCTAGGTGAACTTTTTTGTTGTAATATATCTCAATTCTTTGTTTATACGCAGCTTCTCTTATTGAAGCAATTTCCCTTCTTTCCTCTAAGAGGTCGAGGTTTATACGCATTTCTGTATTATTGTCTCCTTCATTTACGTTTGTCGTTCGACATGTGGAGACTTGTATTTCCGTAGGTAAGACTGCTTCTGATCCAAAGGCTAGGGAGAATGGGGTTTCCCCATTGCTTTGCTTGGGTGTTGTACGATGTGCCCAGAGTACCAGTGGTAGTTCATCCACCCAGCCACTGTGGCTACGTCCCAGCCTTTTTTCCATACCTTTCACAATTTGCTTGTTGGTTGATGATGAGCGTCCATTTTGTGATAAAAACCCCTAAAGAAAGGCTTCATTTCTATGCTTAAATGAGTTAATATTCCGGAACTATCGATACTTAATGAATGATATGTTTGTGCAGGTTCCCGGAAGATGCGAGAGAGGGTAAATGACATCAACTGACTCAAGAAGGAAGCCTATGAAGTTACAAGACACAAGGAAGTGGTTCGGGAGCCAAACGAAGACTCAAGTGCAATTCAGCAGCCACCAGCGCCGCTGGACACATACCCAGCGCCGTTGGTGCTCACCAGCGAACGCTCTCCAGACCACAAGCGCCGCTCGAAGCTTCACCAGCGGCCGCTCGAAGTATCACCAGCGCCGCTAGCCCATTAGCCAGCGCCGCTGGCAGGCCCACCAGCGCCGCTGGTCGGCCCAGATCAGTAACCGACTTAAACACCTATTTAAGACGAACTAACCCTCAAAACCCTAAGAGAGAGCCGATTCAGCAGCCCTAGCCGCCCAGGAATAACCCTAGATCGAAATTGCAGATTCCAAGGAGGTTTTGGAGCATCTAAACACCTTCCGATCTTCACTCTTGGTCTAGATCTTTCATCTTTATTTACTCTTTGTCTTTGAACTATGTCTTTTATATTCTCAGATTTTGTTATTCCTTTAATAATGCTAGGCTAGTAGGCTGAATACTTGTTTGGATCAATGTGATCATGTAGACGCTTATTGTTTTACTGTGTTTGTTTAGATTCTGTTGGAGTGTGCTTTACTGTTTATCGTAGATCCATGTTTATTAGTAATTCATGTTGCTATTGGTTTTATATCTGAACATATTAGTTTAATTCTGATGATTGTCTATGATCATGTACTGGGACTAATATGCTAGGACAGAAAACAACTAGTCGGTCTATAACTAGAAGTAAAAAGTGATTCACTTGTAACCGAGGGATCCAGAACCATAGTAACTAGGGTGAATTGAACATGAAGCTTAACAATACCAGACGCGATCCTTTGACTTGGAAACGAGCACTGTGGTCACCGGAGGGAATTATATCTGTTCATGGCTTAAGAGCCGGGTAATCAAAAGATGAATTAGTAACACAAACTTTAGGTCATAATACTCAAAACAATGAATCTAGCGAGAATTTGTTTTAAAGGGTAGTGTGAGTCTAGCGACAACACTACTACTTAGGTAAAGTGAATCTAACGAGAATCTGAACCGTGATTAAGTTTCCAGCAGGCTAACAAACCAGTAGGATAGTATTTGGTCGTACTATGAGATCGGAGATGTCAAACAAGTATTTTAATTTAATTACTGATATTCGTCCTTTCAGAGTAGCCTTTTGCTACAAAGCATTTGGTTATATTTTCTTATTTAATTGCTAAAAATTAGTTTATTAGGAGTTAGTGACAAACCCCCAAACAAACTAGAATTACACGTACTACTAGATTAGGTAACGCAACGCGTCCCTGCGAACGATCCTGTAATTTACCACTAGGCTATACTCAACTGATCGGGTTCGCTGCTCGTTAAAGTGTGTGTTAGTTTAGATAGTTACTTGTACAACATAAATTTTAAAGACTAAGAAATAAATAAAAAACATACACCCATCAATTAATCATAACTTGATTTTATCATTCCCACGTCTGATTTCGTTTAGAATAGTACCATGGCGTGGACTATGGAAGGTACCATCTCCATTCATTGTATAACTGGTCTTCCCAGGAGAAGGTTGTATGGTGAGTGTGCTCGTACTACAGTGAAATCTAGGGTTTCCGTCTGTGCAAACGGAGGGTTCCCCAGGGTAACATCGAGATCTATTTCCCCCAGGGGCCATACGCGGTTTCCGGCGAATCCTGCGAGTGGGCCTGTAGGGTTTGTCATTCTTGCCTTTATTGCTTCTGGTAATTGCAGGAAGCAATGTTCGTAAATAATGTCGCATTCACTTCCATTATCGATATGTACTCTTCGTACTGAGATATCGAATATTTGTGCTTGTATTATTAACGGATCTTTGCTGGCTTTTCTGTCTCCCAAAGATGGAAAACATAGATCTCTTGACTGGATTTGCGAGTCTTCTGGATCTTTTCGTTTCATGCTTGCTTTATTAGGATCTTTGCCGGCATACATTATCGAGATCTGAGTATCGAAACAGGGAATCTGACCGTTTTTGTGAGAAAAATTTTCCGGATTTTGACCTTTTTTGGTGCAAAATTTTCTGGATTTTAACCTTTTTTGATGCAGGTTGTGGTGATGAGTAGCGATTGTCCCGAGGATGGCGCCAATTGTTTGTACAATGGATTAGGTCAAGAGATTTGGAGGTGTTTGATGGATTGGACGGCGGTCCCTGTTGGTAGGAGTCTTCCTCCCTTGTACGCCAGTTTAGTTATGTTTAGATCTCTTAGGGTTTTTCCCGTGGATCATGTATGTGTTTTAGGGTTTTTCCCGTAGTAGGCATCATGATAATGATTAGGGTTTTCCCCCTTTTATAGTTGTTTTTTCGTGGAGAATAAGTCTCTCACGCATCTTTTATCTTTAGTAACGATCTCCTTTATTTAAGGAAGTGATATGATCGTATCTTTTTATGTTTATCTTCTGTTCCCCAGGCTATGTGATATCCTGGGTGACCTTTAAGCCTACCTAGGGTGAGACTTTATTCTGGGTGACGGTGTACTCCATGGTGTATTGGTGTAACATAAGAAAACTCAAGAGCTAAAATATAAATTCACAGTTCACGGTCCTTGTCTACAATTCTACATTGACTTGCCACTAAAGTGTTTTAGGAATTTTGACTTTACAACTTTTTAGGAAAGCGAAAATTTAAAGCAATCGGTAACAAGTAACAACCAAATCAGTGGGAATAAAATCAACTCCATTATTTCGAAACTAGAGCAATACAACGGCGGTAACGGCGACGGTGATGATGTGTTTATTAACGTAAAAGTATTTTCATTGTGCTCAGAGATGTGATGAATTGTTGTGTTGGATATGAAAAGGGGGATGAGGGAGACAAATTTTGAGTTAAGGTTTTTGCTATGTATTTCTGCGTGAGAGAGAGATAGAGGTTAAAGTTTTTTAAGGGCATTTTAGTCATAGTCTATAAAATAAAAACAATGATGTATTAAGATGGAGGGTAACTATGTCATTTCAGGTTTTTTAAATTAAGGAGGAGTAGGAGAGTTTTTTTCATAAAGGAGTATAAACAAGAAGAGTATAAATAAATTTCAAAAAACTTAAATTCAAAATAAACTAAGCCCATCTACCTTCTGGCCCAACTTTAAACCAAATTAGGGAAATAACATGAGTCATCAAATTAAACCATTAATCCTGTCAACTATGATCTGATTTGGCCCCCATCAACTTAAATACTAAGCCCACCAAGTTAATTTTAATTTGGGTAAATCATCAGCCCATTTTGTAGTTACACTTTAAAGTTTAAACTTAAAAGTTTCATATACTCCGAACGTGTTATATGTTAATTAGTTACGAGTATATATTATCTATTCATTAATTCACATAATCGATTGCAAATATTACAGCACTTACAAGAAATCTTTTTTTTTTTTCCTGAGATATATCTATGTGATACGTATCTAGAACCGGCATCTGGTGAAGTAAGCAACCGACATTTGAAATACATTAAATGAAGTTTACGAATTTTACGCACACCAAAATTCAAGTTTTAAAAATTTCATCCAGTAAGCGAAGCGCCAAATCTTCGGTCTTTCTTGGTAGGGCAATATAAATTGTTACTTAGATGGTACCCTTAACAAACTTATATAGTACAATTTCTCTAAAACATAACACTTTCGGTTTAGCTTCAGTTTTTAAAATTTTAAGTTAAACTACTTAACATCTTTAACCCGTATAGCTTGAATACGAATCACTCTTTGCTTACCCAATTGTATTAGAAGATTCTACAGTTGGTTTGTTAATGTCTAAAATTAGAATTGTGAAGAACAACAATAATGAGTTAGGTGTAATGGTTTTGATTTTGATGATAGGGCAAAGATGAGTACTTTATAACTACCTCCAAATTATAATTAAAGATCGCAACAATTACTTCTATTGTACTCATTGAATTGCTCACCAATATGACCAATACAATTGTCAAATTTAATTTAATTTTTTTTTATAGAATGTGAGAAAGGTACACGCGCGTTGCGACGGTGATGGAGGTGATAGTGGATTGGTGATGTAATGACGGTGGCGGCGGTGGCGGTGATGGGGTGATCTACCTAATGGGCTCCGCCCTTAGCCTTACGGGCTCCGTCATCGGATTTAAAAATTCATCGAAAGTATATCGAATGACCTCTCTAATGAAAGATCATGAAATTTCAAGATCACCCTTATAACTTTTATAATTTGTCGATGTACGGTTTTTGAGATAAAGAATTTTGAATGAATTGGAGGAATAAATGATTTATGGAGGAGAGAGAAAAAAGATAATTGGAAGTGAGAGTTGAGGAGAGAGAAAGAGTAATATAATTATTTTAGGTAAATATAGAATTGATAGGGGGACATTTTGGGAAAGTAAATATTGAAACTTAAAATTTAGACATTGGTTTTTGCTTTATGAGAGCAAGTACCCGCGCGTTGTGGCGGTGAGATGGTGGGGTGATACCTAGGTCATAGAGTATGATAGTCAAATGCCTTAGCCGTACGGGCCCCGCCCTCGGATTTAAAAATTTGTCGAAAGTATATCGAATGACATCTCTAATAAAAGAGCATGAAATTTTAAGAACACCCATACAATTTTTATAATTTATCGATGTACGATTTTTGAGATAAAAGATTTTAAATGAATTGGAGGAATAAATGATTTATGGAGGAGAGAGAAAAAAGATGATTGGTTGAGATTTGAAGAGAGAGACAGAGTATTATGGTTATTTTAGATAAATATAGAATAGATGAGAGGGGTATGTTGGGGATGTACTTAAAATCAATATTGAAAATTTCAACTCAATGTTGAAAATCTGGAAGGAATCTGCTTTATAATATAGTATAGATATAGATAATATACGAGAGCAAGTACTCGCGCGTTGGGGCTGTGAGATCGTTAGAGTGATAGGTCATAGGAGGTGATATGTCAATATGTCATAGAGTGTCATAGCCAAATGCCTTAGCCGTATGGGCCCCGCCCTCAGATTTAAAAATTCGTTAAAAGTACATCGAATAACATCTCTAATGGAAGACCATAAAATTTTAAGAACAACCATATAATTTTATAATTTATCGATGTACAGTTTTTGAGATAAAAGAATTTAAAAAAATTAGAGAAATAAAATGATTTATGGAGGAGAGAGAAAGTTGTAGGCATTGACGTATGTTACGTCAAGCATTTTCATGTGTACATTATTGAAATTGAATATTGAAAGTTGAAAAGTGGATTTACTTTATAATATAGTATAGATATAGATATATGAGAGGGTAATTTTAATTTGTATAAAAATGATTATTTTTCTTTTAGATATATATTCTTATCATATTCCACTAATTATCTTCCATTCATCACATCATTTGATTTTTTCAGATAACATCATCTTATGCTTAAAAGGAAGTTTAGAAGGATGAATTAAAATGATGTACATTACTTTTGTTTAAATAGTTCAATCTAACGTCTAACAAACAAAATTACTGATGCAAAATGGGAAGAATTCTTTAGGTCAATTTAACTAAAATTTTATATTTTTAATTTAAAATCTTATATATAATACAGAAGTGTATACATATATGATAATAGGAAAACCACGTAGTAATCACTTATATTCACACACGTACATATTTTGTTAGGTATTTTTCCTTTTATTGGTGGAACAGAACATGTTCTTTTAAAAAAGATTCAAATATATTTGTCATAAAAAAAGGGGAAAGTGACATCAAGAATTAATTTTGACAAGGGTAAAATATGATTCACTTCACTTCACGTATAATTTCTTTATTAATGTACTTATGTGAACTAGGCTTGATATTCTTTTGTTATTAAACTAGGTCCTTTACCCGTCCGATGTGTGTTTGTTTAAAAAAGTTTTTAAAAAAATAAAGGTTGTAAATATTTATTAATATAAAGCATAAAAAGAGAATTGTTTTTTTATCGAATAAGAAAAATACTTGGACCAAGAATTAGTTAAATAAAAGATCAAAACTTGATATTATTTTGTATGGGATTGGAGTTTGTGTTGTTTGGTGCAGTCGAGTTAAAAAAAAATAAATAAAAAAACAAATTTTAGTTAAATAAAATAAATATATTTAGGTAAATCACTAATTAAAATACCAAATTACCAATGAGATATATATTTGATATAAAATATATAGATATATAATAAATAAAGATTTTCCGATGAATTTATTCACGCCATCTGTTTCATGTACTAATTAAAGTTTACAATACTATTTCTAAATTTATTTTACGATGAATTTAAAATTTTCGAAAACTCTTGCATTATCACACACACTTTTAGTAGATGAAGAAATCGTGTCCAATGTAGATGTTTTGTCTAAAATTAAAAACCCATTAGAGGTAGACGACATGACACACCTCCTTCTTTGGTTTGTTGACTCAAGAAGATTTGACTTTTTTTCTTATGTCACATAAGATGTTAGTATTCTTGTTTTATTCTAAATCCATCTATATATTTGCATGTTTATTTCTGTATCCTTCTAGATCGTTAAGCTGACTTGGTACACAATCTTTTTTCAAAATTTCAACTAGTGGTTGAAAAGTTCTTTTGCAATTAAATGCCCATACAAATACAACACAAATCCAATATATGGTTTGGAATTTTGGTAGGAGCTTCTTGGGGGATTTTATTATTTGTAAAAAATCGAGGTTGCAAAACGCTACTCGTTGTCGGATTGGCTATGTTCTTGGAACGAGTATACAGATTAATAAGGAGTATTTTGAGAGTATTCAGATCATAATTATCGTTAACTTGTTTTGGCCGATGTTGATCGAGTTTTGAGTTCGGGTATGGGTAAATTGCATCGGTTGGTGTTCAAATATTGGTGACCGAGTTTACAACACTGTCAATTAAATAGTAAAAAGTATGTTGCTTAATGAGTCACAATGTCACATATAATCATAAGGAATTAAATTAAAGTTATAAATAAACCACTAACAAAATGATGATGATATGTTTGACAAAAGTAGCTGTATCTTTTACTTGAAGCTGTAAGTTGTATCTTTTATTTTTTTTAAGTATTTTGTATGGTTGTTGTGACTGCAACTTTAAGAGGTATTTATGTAGATATTTTTTTTTTGAACAATATTTATGTAGATTTTAAAGATTAAAAGGTTAAAGCTCCTGACACATTACTTCAAGTAGCGTTTCATTTTGAAGTTTTTTTTAAAATAAAAGCTAAAGCTCATCCCCTTAAAAACTCACCTATTTTCATCTTTTTTTTGGGGCAATTCTTTTTACCTCACATGTTATATGACGCAAGTCATCCACTCCTCCCAACACTCACATGTCAGATGACGCAAGTCTTGCGTCATCTCTCCTCTCAACACTCACATATACAAAATCTTCATGCGCGCTATTTTCTCCAGTAATGCTTTTATAATTCACACAATGTTCTTCTTTTCATTTTAAAGAGCAAAAAGTTTAACAATGAGATAATAGATCACCCATGAAGTATTTAAATTGATGCTATGATAATTACAAAGCAAAACATGATAAAAAGGAAATAGGTATGAAAATTGTCATAAAGTTATACATTACCAAAACTAATATGAGTACATTGAATTAAAACGTTAGTAACATTATAATAATGTTATTTATTGATCGTTTAAGTTAATTGAATCAAGGACATGCTGCTTGATTAGGATAACTATCTTTAGCTAGTTTTTTCTTTAATATAAATTTATCATGAATCATTATCATGGTTATGTTTGGCACAAACTTTTTAAGACATTTTCATAAGCTTTAACTTTTTATTTTAAACTAAAAGCTCCTAAAGTAAAATGGTGTAGTTAGAAAATATATTTACCAAAATGGTGTAGTTTCAAAAATATTTACTAAAATGGTATTTTTTTTTATAACAATATTTACCCAAATTGTGTTTTTATCAAATTTGTAACATTTTGACTAAAAACTAGATTGTACTTGTTTTATCTACTCTACTAAACTATTAAAACTTAAAAACTTAAAACCAAAAGTTTAAATTATGTAGAGTTTAATGTTCTGTTTCCTGATCTTCTATTAAGCACCTGTGTTTTTACAAATTTGTGCAGATTCTTAAGAGCATGCAATATATCATTAGTACAAATTGGTGTTTAAGAGATCTCAGTTTGTGGGGACGATTATTTTGCAATGATACCTTTTTTAGTTATATATCTATTGATGTATATAATAATTTATAGTCTAATATAAAAATAATATTATGTAAATGGATAACTTTACAGTTTTAGGAGTGTTTATCAATGGAAGGAGGCAACATGACTTTGCTTCTATGTTAACCTTTCCTTTTATGTAGTATTTTGTATTAAGAATTTATGTTCCTCTTTATGGATCAAGCTTTCAATCATTTATCGTATCTTATATTTGACTGATTTGAGTGTTTTTGTTTTCAATTTTCTAAACTAATAAACTCTATTTTCTCCGAATAATACATATTGTGTTTTAGTTGTACCTTAATTAATTTAGTTTTTAAGTTTTAATAGTTTAGTAGAGTTGATAAAACAAATACAATCTACTTTTAAGTCAAAATGCTACAAAATTGATAACAATACCATTTTAGTAAATATTATTATAAAAAACACTATTTTGGTAAATACTTTTTAAACTATACCATTTTAATAAATATATTTTTCAACGGTACCATTTTGGATAAAAACTCGGATGACTTGTGCCTACTTCTAATGATTGATTTTATTTTTTAATATATTTAAAACTTTGTTATTAATTAAAAGTATTATATATAACTGAAAGTAATATATTTATATATATAAAACATATACACATATTTAAAAGATAAAATAAAACATTTAAACATAAACAAAATTACAACTAATTAAACATAAAATAAAAGTACATCAAAAAAAACAATTAAACATAAAACACAAGAAAACATAAAACTAAATCGTACATTTCTGACGAAGTTCTTGTTTGTACATTGCATGATTGTTCTCTATGGTTCAGCTAGGTTGGAATAATCGGTACTCAACACTTTCCAATCGTTATTTTCTTTAATTGCCTTAAGTTTCTTTTCCTTCAATTCAACTTTTTTCGAGCTCATATCAAACAACTTGTCTAACTTAACTGCTATTCCTTCAAAAATCTCATTATACCTACCTTTCCCCTTCCCCTTGTCGGTCGATCCCAACGAGCCTTCCCCTCTCGTTTCTCTCTTAGACATGTCCCTACCAATAAGACGTTCTTGAAATGTCGGCGCCTCATCCTCCCCCTCCTCCTCCTCAAACGAGTTAAGGTCAAAGTTGATTATAGCATCCGACCCTTAACTTGTCGTTGGATCGGCGGATGATGACGACTTAGACCTTTTGGCCGTGGGTTGACCGAGATTTCCCCTCACATTGATTTTTACTACTAGATAGAACTTCAAACTTCGTCTTAATTTTTCCCAAATTTGGAAATGCCCAAATGCTTTATTATAAGTTCTTTGATACTCGGCTAAAGCCTTTCTAACACGGTCTAAATCATTTGCCCCACTTGCATGACCGGTGCGAGTATAGATTTGATTGAAATTTTGAATTTTTGGACGTATTTTTCTCCATTTGGCACTCACGACCTCAGGGTCACGATAATCTTTCGTCTTTCCTTCAAGCGTCGCCAAAACGTCCCTTATTCGTAACCAATAAACCCCTTTCTTTTGATAATTTGCCAAAAAAAAAAAAAATCAAGTTAAACAAGTAATATGTAAAACTAGTGTTCAGGCTCGTTTAATAGACGGTTAGTTTTAAATATATTAATCAAAGCTATAAAATTGGAATTCAAGTATATTAAATAGATACCGAATAAAACTAAAATACGTAACAAATAAACATAAAACGATTTAAATAAGACAAAAAGTTGAAGAAGTAATGCGCAATAAACTAATCTTTCGGGGAAGGTCGATCATACATATCGGAATCATACTTATTATCAGAATAATCGATATCAAACGTAGGATCATCTTCTGATTTATCTAAATAGTTCCATTTACCCTCATCAATGGTTTCATCATTATCAAGCATTTCTTCATCAACATCAGTTTCGTCAGAATCCTCATCATGTGGATTAAATTCTAAATCCATTTCAGCATCACTTGCTGACAAAATGTCGTCGTCATTACTTTTAAAACTTTACATAGTAACAGTATGATTCGAGCAACAATCAATCCAATATCACAACTTAATCAATATGAAAGTTAAAGAAGAAACATATGAAAGTTAACTCCATATAAATATTGATTTCAGTTTACCTCTTTTTTTCAACTTTAGTTAAATAAAAAATTTGCAACAAAATATATAATTTGAAAAATACATACAAATTCACCAACAAAAACCATCTTAAATGTTTTGACTTTATTCAGGTTATTCCACTCCGAAACAATCCTTACATGCACAACACGGAGTTGTAGATAATGGCTAACATGTGTTGGCTTAAGATCTTCAAAAAGATGAACTAATGTAGTCTTATTTTTTGTTGTTGAAGAAGAAGCCACCTATAATGGACAACAAACTAAAATAAAAGAGATAATAATGACAATAACATAAGAATTAAATGTTTAACTATAATAATAATAATAATAATAATAATAATAATAATAATAATAATAATAATAATAATAATAATACTAATACTAATAATAATAATAATAATAATGATTAAATATAAACAAAGTATACATAAAGAAAAAAAAATTGTTAGTCGATCGTAAGGGGTTTTTTTTTTGCCGTAGGTTTTTTTTTTGTCGTAAATATGTGAGAGTTTTTCTAGGTTGTATATATAGATAATAATTTTTGGAAAACTTTGAAGTACAAAAAAAGTTTTTTAATTAATAATAAGGTCGGTCATTTATTAAGTAGAATATTATAAAAATAGATAATTAATAAGGAGGGTGGATTACGCTCAAAGAGGAGGGATTAAGAGTGTCAAGTGTATTATAGATAATGAATAAAAAATTTTCTTTTTTTTAAAAAAAAGAAAAAAAAAAACTACTTTTAAAAAAAAAGAAAAAACTATCTTTTTTATAATAAAAAAAAAGGAATCAGTTTTTTAAAATAAAAAAGCACTTTTTTATAAAGAAAAAATCTGCAAGTGTTTTTGAATAAAAAATGTTTTTTTTTTTTAAAAAACAAAATAATTTTATAATAAAAAATATATTATTTTAAAAACCGAAACTCTTTTAAAAATAAATAAAAAACAGTGTTTTCTAATAAAAAATTATAATAAAAACTATTTTTTTAAATAAAAAAACATGTACAGTGTATTTTTTAAACAAAAAAAAACACGTACAATGTATTTTTTAAAGAAAACAAAAACAATTTTATAAAAAACAATTTTTTTCAAAAATAAAATAAATAAGTTCAGTTTAATAAAAAAGATTATACCATATTTCAGGTCTTCAGTCACTGATAGCCAAGCCGTACATAAATTCATTTCCCACCCCCGGTGGCCACGCTTATTGGACAACTTTCGCCCGTGGTTGCGGTGGTGGTGGTGGTTGTGTCTCTTGAACAATTTCATCGAGAGAATCCTTAGTCGGTGGTGGAGTCTCAACAACTCTTTGATGCTCAAAGAATGACACCGGAGTGTTTTGTTGGCTAGACGAGCCACCATATCCTTCTTGTTTGTGGCAATTTTCAAGTACCCATACCCATTTGTTGATTCGAAAACATTTGTTGAATCAATTGAAAAAGAACCGGGTTGTTGAGTAAACTAAAGTCGTTCATCAAATCGGGTTGTTGATTTAGTTGTGTTGAACATATATGTTATATTAGTCTTACCAAAATAAAAATTGTGTTTTGTGTTCCTCTAAGCTCCCTGCATTATAATTGGAAGAGTATATCCAATGGCAATAGTTATACGTTTAGCACACGAGTCACGACTTCATATGTGCTCTTTTTAGAATGTTTCTCTTGAAACTTATGGATTTAAAATTTTATATCTATATCCACACACAAAATCCTTGAATATATCTCATGAATCATTATTAAAACAAAAAATGTAGGTGTTTCATAACATATACTATTTGTGAATCTTAGACGTTTCTTTTTTTGAAATGAAACAAGTAATTAGCTACCATAATTCGGTAGTATTATATGATGGTATGCAAGGAAGTCTCATTATGGAAACACGAGATCTTATTTACGACAATTCACGACAACAATGCAACATTGATAACATAAGCCAACTACCAATCAAGGAAAAACAAGAAATTACCAATCCATTGTTTGTGTCTTTGTTGCAATTGGCAAAAGGTTAATAATTAGCCATTCCAATCGATTCACAATTGGTTGTGTATTTATATTATAGAAAACATAAATGTTTCACATACAATTATGATGATTATATGAAATTGTAAGAATTCGAATCTGAAACCTTTGTTATTTTAAATTTTTAATTGCACCAATGATACTGGAATAACAAAAAACTTTTAAAAAAACACCACGAATTCAAAATTTATAGAGTGTACACATTTAATAATGATAGATATAACCAAATTACATGTGAATTAAATCCAATCACAACAAAGACCAAGACAAATCACAACCTTTTTAAATACCTTTTAAAACAATATATATTATTTTATTATTACTGTATTATTTAAATGATAACCTCAAGAAGGCAAAAGGTAAACTCTACCCCTTTTCTCCAACACACAAACACACAACACACACACAAAAAACACACCATCATCATCCTTTGTATAAACAAACTAAACATTCTTCCCATTTTCTAGCTTTCATCTTCTAATATCCAACTCTGTATATCTTCTTCTGTATATATATATATATCTATTTCTATATATACATAAAACAGAAAACACAAAATCACTCTAGCTTTCTTATAATCTCTACACACTTGTATCTCCATAATTATCGGATAGAATTGGAACGATATAAAGAAGATAATCTCTTCATAATTTTATCCTCAGAAACATCTGATAAACTTGGAACGACACAAAGAAGATAATCTCTACACACTTGTATCTTCGAAAACATCCGATAAAATTGGAACGATACAGAATAGATTATTATATCTATATAATATAAAATACCTTTTGTTTTCATCAATATATTTTTTAGCAATAAATGAGGTGTAAAAAGCATTACACGGATGTTAGTAGTGCAATTGGCGTATGCGCGTGTTGTCTCCGTGAACGTCTTTTAATTCTCATTGTTGCACAAGAACAATCCTCCTCATTAGCTACTAATAATACGACGTCGTTTCATCATCATTCTGTTTCTCCTTACATCAGCCACCGAAAATCTGATCCTAACCGTTATCCTCCAAACGCGCCACGTCATCACCACACGTTCTCCGATCAACTGTCGTTTCAAACGCCGCAGCTCAATCCAGTGAAAGCCGCCGGCGACGTCTCCGGCGCAGTTCATTCTAATAAGAAACGCAGTTTTATTCGGTTTTTTTCGTTTCCTAATATATTCAGATCTAAAAACCGGAATCCGGTAGATCCAACCGACGACGGAGATGAAGCCACGTCATCAGCGTCGTGGTTCTCGATTATGTACAATAAACGTAACCGCCGCAAAAAAACAGCTTCCGTCGATGAAACAAAAACCGCTGCCGCCGTATATCCGAATGTTACCGGTGTTCGGCGGCAGTGCGGCAACCGAGGAATGTCACCGGTGAGGACATCTGAGTATAATGAAGACGAACTATGTACGGAATCTGTCAACGGTTATGAATCAACGGAATCGTGGAAAAACACGCCGCGGCGGACGCCGGCGGTGAAGCGCGGCGGCGGAGGAGGACATGTACGGAATCTGTCGTTTTGTTTAAGCCCGTTAGTTCGAGCTAGTCCTAACAGGCAAAGGAATAACAAAGGATTACAACCTGACGGCGGTTTTTCCGGCGAAATCAGAGCTCCGGTAAAGCCGCACTTATCAAATACAAAATCATTTTGTGCGAATAGATCTCGGAAATTAGCTGATTTTGGAAGGGCGAATCTCATCCGTTGATTATTTCGATGATGACCGTTGTCCCTTGACTTCGTCACATGATTGATTTTGCGTATAGTATACTTTGGTATCTTCTCCTCATTTCATGATTTTGATTATTTTATTATAATTATAATTGTTGTTATTTTTTGTTGAATAGTGTAACCAAAATATATTTTATTTTTTTTTTCGTATAAATATTTGAATTGATTTGGCTTCATTTTTGGTATATTTATGATTTATGCCTAATAGGATACTTATTGTTCATATCTATTTTTTAAGTAATGTAAGTATCGAGTGATGATGAGTAATGTTTATAAGCCATCATTATAATTTTGTAATAGTTTGCAACTTAGATTATGTTATGTGAAAAATGATTTATTCTTGTAAGAGTCAACTTTTAATGACTGTTTTTCTTAGTTTTATATTTATGTTTAACATGTAATTTATAATAAGAGTACTTTATAGTAATATAGCTTGAGCTTGAGGTTTTTCGGACATACTATTTATATTTTCAATACTATATTATAAAAAAATAATAATTTATTTTTGAAATGGTTGAAAAATCTGTAATATTTTTAACTTAACGTCCATTAAAATATTTTTAAATACACTACTCTTTTAACATTAATGATTAAATTACAGTATCAATTATTTATCTATTAAAATATCTTTATTAGTCATTTACATCAATTACTTTTAAAATATTTTTACGCCTCATCTATCACCAAAAGTGGCCCCCACCACCACATACCGTCGTTTCTACAATAATCGCCGCATTACGCTGGTAACGTGCAAATAAAAACTTATGATTTTCCATAGCTATTGAATCATAAGTTCATAACTACTTGAGGTAGTTTTCAACGTAGTTTGAATTTAGGAAAAACTTAGGGGTGTTTGGTTCAATTAAATCAATAGATATGGAAAAGGCAAAGAGAATACTAAAGAAATAAAATGGGTATTTTACTATTTTTGATGTGCTTGGTTAAAAACATATACAATATATAGAAGTTTATTAAAATAAGTATACTAAATAAATAGTTATTCAAATATTCTTTTATACTTATATCTCGGTCGACCAATAAATAGTTATTTATTCAAATATTCTTATTATCGATTATATATATTTGGATAAATATATCATCAAAATATGAATTATAAAAAACCATTAATACGTAATATACTATTTGGATTAAAAAACTAATTGGGTTGGATCAGTGGTTGAAGCCTTTGTCTCTGGAGACAAAGGTTATGAGTTTGATCCTCATGCCCAACAAGACTGAAGGTCTTTTTCTACCTTTGATAGAACCTTTGGTAGGGGTAAGACTGTCTACGTCTCAGTCTTCCATACACCATCGAAGACGGTATTAAAACCTAAAACCTGTGGAAGACGACATTGAGAGTTACTTTATAATATTGGGATTTAATTTTCATGTAAATATATTTATGCATGTATATACGAGTACTATAACAACCCCATGTATTAATATAGGGATAACTGCAGAAAATAAAAAGCATATTTCGACCAATTCACGGAAATAACAGTGACCTTTAAAAATTTTATTTTTTAGAAATGAACTTTCATTTATTATCGGAAATAGCAACATTTGACACGTGTACATGGTGACGTGGACATTTTTTTAATGACGTGACATTACTCTTTATTTATGTACTATTTAACTTTTATCAGTCATGTCATTTCCCCCGAAAAAAATAATATGGCTCCGTTTCAGTTTCAGTTCCGGCAAGGTATTTCTTCTCGTCGTTTTATTGTGAAGCTAATTTCAGCTTCTTTTTATTGATTTTTGTTGTGTCTCTTCCATTTATAAGCATTGAGAAGTTGTGTATGAACTTTTCAAAAAAAGAAAAGAAAAGAAGTTGTGTATGAAAATCATAAAGGAGATATAGATCTATCTCTTCTTTGTCTTTCTCGAGATTTAAAATCTCTAAAATCAAATACCAAAACGACTTCGTTTTCGTCGGAGAAATATCCTGAGGATGTTCAAGGTGAGATGAGAGTTTAGGTCGGATTTGGGCCGTTTAAGAAGAGTTTGTCCACAGATGACATAGATCCAGATGGCGAAGGTCCAGAGGTTAGCTCGAGGTAAAACAAACTGTCGACAGTTTCTAAGTTAGTTGAAGAAATCGAATAAGAAATCATCTTCACATCCAACGGCGATTGTTTGTGCACCAAACCGAGATTAGGTTTAGAAGGGAGAATGATGGGTGTTTTTGGTTGTTTGTTGGCGATTCCCCGAAGGTAGAGTGAATCTCTTTACGCCGGATGAGCTTATTTGTTGTATGATATCCTAAAGTGAGCCCCGTCTTCCTCCTTTTATAGAAGAAGATTTTCTTGAAGAATAAGTAAACGACTTAGGGTTTCCTAAGTCTTAGGTTGGAGATATAATTTCCTTAGTTATCCATCGGAGATGATAAGACCAAATCCCGAAATTATAGGAAACAATCCTTATCCTTTTTACCTTACTGTGGAAGCCTTCGTTGCGGACAGCCTTCGCATTACTTGTTCCTTCGTGTGACAAAATCTTCGTATTGCTGAGAGGGTACGTCATCAGCGATGAGGTGTTGGAGTAATCTGACAATAAATTAGAGTTCATTGCTAAAAAGTAAAACTTTTAAAGGTTATATTGCTATTTTCGTACATCGATCAAAAGGTCCTTTCTTGAAATTCTTGTTTTGAGGCGATTAGCCTTTTTGTGTGGTCTGCCCCTTTTAGGGCTTTAAATTTTTAGGCTCGTAGCCTTGCATATCTTGTTTTGAAAGATTATTTTCGTCAATTGTAGTAATTCAGCATGCTTTGAAATTCTTAATATAAAAAATATCAATGCAGAGAGGAAAACTTAGCAGTAAAATTTTTGTAAATTCGAACTATTCCATGTTCAATCGACCGGAGTTCCTTCAGGTGTTTCGAGCTTGTATGCCCCATTTCCGAAGGACGTCTGTACTCGGTATGGACCTTCCCACGTTGGCCCTAATTTTCCCTTATACTCCTTTTCACTAGCACTATTTAATCGTAGCACGTAGTCTCCGGTCTTGAAACTTGTGGGGTTCACTCTTTTGTTGTAGTATCCTTCTATTTTCTTTTTGAAAGCAGCTTCTTAGATGGCTGCTATCTCCCTTCGTTCTTCGAGCAAGTCCAAATCTACTCGTAGTTCCTTATCGTTTCCTTCTGTGTCTAACGTTCGATGAGTCGAGACTTGGAACTCTGCCAGAGCTACGGCTTCCGTTCCAAATGCCAGGCTAAATGGGGTTTCTCCGTTGCTCCTTTTTGGTGTTGTCCTATTAGCCCAAAGCACCAAAGGCAATTCGTCTACCCACCCTTTATGGCTCCGTCCCAAACGCTTCTCTATCCCCTTAATTATTTCCTTGTTGGTCGCCTCTACTTGTCCATTTCCTTGGGGGTGGTAGACTGATGCGAAAGATTGCTTAATTTGTAACTGCTTACAGAACTCAGGGAAAACTCCTTTTGCAAATTGGGGTCCATTATTAGATATTATCACTTGTGGTATCCCGAATCTGCATATAATATCTTCCCACACAAATTTTTTCATTTGGTCCCCATTTGTTGAGGCGAGTGGCTTCGCTTCGACCCATTTTGTAAAATAGTCAATTGCAACCTCCAGGAATCTTTTCTTGTTCTGCGCTTCGGGGAGTGGTCCTACAAGGTCGATTCCCTATTATATGAACGGCCAAGCCGAGATAACTGAGGTCATGTCATTCTTTGGTTGTCTCGAGACATTGGCTCGCAGCTGGCACGCCTCACAATTCTTCAGTAACGCTGTGAAGTCTTGGTGCATAGTTGGCCAAAAATATCCTAGCCTCATGGCCTTTGTCGCGACAGACCTTGCCCGTGAATGGGATCCGCAAATTCCCTCGTGTATTTCTCTGATTATCATCTCCGCTTGTTTAGGCCTTACACAGCGAAGCCACGACGTGACGAAGCCTTTCTTGTATAATTTCTTATCTAGGTTTTTGTATTGTAGAGCTTTAACTCTAATTTTCCGGGCTTCGTCTTTATCGGCTGGGAGTATTCCGCTTAGCAAGAATTCGTAGATGGGGGTCATCCAATTTTTTCCTTCTTCCTCTACGAGGTCCGAGACCTGTTTTCCTTCTATTGATCTTTCCTTCAGGACTTCTATCAGTACTTGTTTTCCCAAATGTCCAAATGTGAGCGAAGCTAACTTACTCAAGGCATCTGCTTTTTTGTTCTGGTTTCTTCGAATGTGTTCTATCTCAAAATGACTGAAGCATTCTATCAATTCCTGCACCTTTTGTAGGTATAACTTTGTTGTTCCCTGCTTTGCATCGTACTCCCCTTTCACTTGACACGCCACTAATTGGGAGTCAACGTATGCATGGATATTGCGGATTTTCATGTCCCTGGCCATTCGCAACCCTGCCAGCAATGCTTCGTATTCGGCCTCGTTGTTGGTTACTTCGAATTCAAACCTCAGCGCATAAGTGAATTCTTTGTCCTCTGGGCTAATTAACATGAGGCCCGCCCCGCAGCCGTCTGAACTGGCGGCCCCGTCAGTGTACAACTTCCAGGTGTCATATTCGACGCTTTTTCATCACCTCCAATGATACAGAATGCATCATGGAGTTCTTTTCCTCATGGACTTTGGTAATGAAGTCAGCCAGCACCTGTCCTTTAACAGCATTCCTCGCTCTAAATTCTATGTCATGTTCTCCCAACTCGATGTTACACTTAGCTACCCGTCCTGATTTTTCCGGCTTCACCAGTATTTGTTTTATCGGTTTATCGGACAGAACAACGATAGGGTGCGCCTGGAAGTATCTTCGTAACCTACGTGCTGCATGAACTAACGCTAGGGTATGCTTTTCTAGCTCTGGGTAGTTGGCTTCTGCGCCTTGTAGAACCCTGCTTACGAAATAGATCGGGACTTGATGTCTATCCCTTTCCGCCAATAGCACTGCACTTACACATTCAGCCGATGCTGCTAGATATACGAAGAGAGTTTCTTTTGACCTCGGGGCCGTAAGTGTTAGCAGATCTGCGATATATTCTTTCATTTGTGCCAGCGCTTTGTTTGCTTTGTCCGTCCACTTAAAGTCCTTGTTGCTGGCGTAACCCTTTAGTATCTTAAAGAAGGGGAGCTGCCTGTCTGCGCCTCTGGAAAGAAAGCGACTGAGTGCGGTGAGTTTTCCGTTTAAGCTTTGGGCCTCCTTAATTGTTTTCGGCGCTGGGATCTGCTTTAATTTATTTATCTTCGAGGGGTTTGCATGGATCCCTATGTTGCTGATGTAATATCCTAAAAACTTGCCTTCTTCTACACCGAAGGAGCATTTTTTAGGGTTCAGCTTCATGTTTATCCTGCGGAGGTTCCCGAAGGTCTCGAGTACATCTTCCATGAGGCTTTCCTCGTCTCTGCTTTTGACGACCATATCATCCACATATGCTTCCAGGTTCCTCCCTATTTGTGTTGCAAAGGCTTTATCGACCAATCGTTGATACGTTGCCCCTGCATTCTTCAAACCAAACGACATCTTTTTATAACAGTAGGTCCCCCTACTCGTGTAAAATGTTGTCTTATCTTCATCTTCTTCCGCCATTTGTATTTGGTGGTACCTTTTATATGTTCCATCAGCGACTCCACCTTCCAATCAATTTCCGGCAGGGGATAACAGTCTTTGGGGCAAGCCTTGGTTTATGTTCGTGAAATCGACACACATCCGCCATCCCCCGTCCCCTTTTCTTACCATTACGGAGTTAGCGATCCATTTTGGGTAGGTTCACTCCCTTATTATGTCGGCTCGCAACAGCTCCTCTACCTCCTTTCTGGCAGCTTCGTCCCTGTCCGCGGAGAGGCTGCATTTTTTCTGGTGGACTGGTTCTACATGTTTTCGCTCGTTCAGGCGATGCTCCGTCACGAAGGGCTTGCCTTCTAATTTGAGGATCCGAGGTACTCTGGTCATATCTTCGTATTTCAGGCGAAAATGTCCATGTTTTCCTGCAGCAGTTTTCGGAGCTTGTGTTTGCATCCATCCGAGAGGTGCACACCAATAGAGATTGTTTGGTCAGGGTAATCAGGGTTGATCATGACTTTCATCGTATTTTCCTCTCCTTGCGTATCCTTCAGGGCGGGCGGACTTCCGTCATCGCCCCTTTTTACGTCACTTACTTGTTTAGATGCCTCGCAGGTAGAAGGGAACGTTCCTATCCCTGTCTCGGATTGGAACTTTATGAGCCTGTGAATTACTGAGGGCACTATCTCCAGATTTTGCATTGCGGTTCTCCCTAGGAGAATATTATAGGGTGATGGGGAGCGTACTATCGAAAAATTCAGGGTTTCGGTTCTTTCATGTATTCCGTCGCTGATGGTGATGTCCAAGTCGATTTCCCCCAACAGCCATGCGTGCTCTCCCGAGAAGCCAATTAATGGGCCCCGGGGGTCTATTTTTCGGGCTCGCAGGGCGTCTGGGAGTTTGAGAAAGCAGTGCCCAAAGATTACGCCACACTCACTTCCGCTGTCTAAGTAGACCCTTCTCACTTCGATGTTGAACACCGTGGTTTGAATAACGAGAGGGTTGTTGGATGGTTTATCTTTTCCCAAGGGAGGGAAGTAGAAACCTTCTGTCTCGATCCGACTCGGATCCAGGGGACTGGTGGTTCCTTGGCTGATCGCCAGGGCTACCCTCCTGTCCTTTAGGGGTCTGCTTTTGTTCTTCTTCACCATTTCCTGCGGTGGGAGTGCACAAAGATATTTGTCGTGGGTTCTTGATTCTGGTTCGGGTCCCACGGATGGCGCCAAATGTTTGTGCACCAAACCGAGATTTGGTTTAGAGAGAATGATGGGTGTTTTTGGTTGTTTGTTGGCGATTCCCCAAAGGTAGAGTGAATCTCTTTACGCCGGATGAGCTTATTTGTTGTATGATATCCCAAAGTGAGCCCCGTCTTCCTCCTTTTATAGAAGAAGATTTTCTTGAAGAATAAGTAAACGACTTAGGGTTTCCTAAGTCTTAGGTTGGAGATATAATTTCCTTAGTTATCCATCAGAGATGATAAGACCAAATCCCGAAATTATAGGAAACAATCCTTATCCTTTTTACCTTACTGTGGAAGCCTTCGTTGCAGACAGCCTTCGCATTACTTGTTCCTTCATGTGACAAAATCTGAGTATTGCTGAGAGGGTACGTCATCAGCGATGAGGTGTTGGAGTAATCTGACAATAAATTAAAGTTCATTGCTAAAAAGTAAAACTTTTTAAGGTTATATTGCTATTTTCGTACATCGATCAAAAGGTCCTTTTTTTGTGTTATAAAGAATGTCACGTCAATAAAAAATGTCACGTAATCAAAAAATGTACATGTCACCATGTCCACGTGTCAAATGTTACTAATTCCGGTAATAAATGAGAGTTCATTTCTAAAAAAATAAAACTTTTAAAAGTAACTGCTATTTTCGTGAATTTGTCGAAAGGTGTTTTCTATTTTCTGGAGTTATCCCATTGTTATATTAAAAATTAGAATTATAGAATATGGGGTTAGTGGGGGAGAAGTCATTAATGGGTAATGATAGTTATTACTCTTAATTTATTCTATAATGGGTACTTTTAGTATTGATTAACTCCTATTTTTGTAATCAGATATTATTTTTTTATTATCATATCCATTACCCATCCCTAAATATATCTAACTAAGCACCCCTGAATTATTTACATATCCATGACTAAACTAAGCAGTAGGAAAAGCTAAACATAGCCATCAAAGTTATTAGTTTGTTATTAAACGCATAAGTGATTTGCTCATTATATCTAATGACCTCTTATACTTACGATCCTTTAATGCGTGTTTAACATCTTAAACATAACTTTCGCGATTATGTTTATCATTTGCTCTAATTACATTCCACATTTTGAAATTAATACATTTCTTTTTGTGTTTGTGTTATTTTACATTTACTAAATTTCAACTCCATTTACTTGGCTAAAAATGCAAAAACACTCTTAACAAGCCCTCCATTACTTTATTAAATGAAGCTTTATTGTAAATGTAATAATAATAATAGGGGTGATGCTTATGTTTTTCAAACACAAGCAAACTAATGTAAGGTACTGCTTATGTTTAATGTATGTATATCTTTCAATAATAATAAAGGTAAACTACACAAATGATATCAAAAATATAGTAATAGTTATTGATACTCTTAAAATATAATAATAAGGGTAAGTTACTAATTTTATGCTAATGGGGTTGGTGGCTCATTAGTAAGGTCTTTGATTTTGGGAGAATCCACTTTGATACGAGTTTCACTTCCCATTAATAAGGTCCTGGTTTCAAGTATATGTGTAATTTAGGAGTAGGGGTAGGATAAAATGTCATTCAAAAAAAAAGTTACCGATTTTATACCTGTTATTTAGTAAGAGAGTGGAAAAGGAAAAAAGTACCCCTATGGTGTCATACACGTGGCGGCACTTAATGGCCAAAATAATGTTCGTTATGTCTAGGTATGGTCCGAGTGCATAAATGTTAAGTTGGAGTATGAGTAGTGTAACTTTTAAACTATAGATGAGCAATTAGTAATATAATGTATAGTTCAGGTACCATTTATGTAATTAACCTAAAAATAAATATAAATATCTTATATATAAACTAGTAAAAAATAAAAAGTGGTGTTTGTTTTGGTAAAAGAAACAAATAGATCATCATGAAAAACGCCTCTTCATGTTGGTAAAACATCAACCACTCAAAGAATTATTATCATGCATACATTAGTCAATTATCATCATTTGAAACTTAAACACTGATTTAGTTATTCTAAATACACATACACTTGCTTTTAATTACTTATTACTGTATATATATTTTTTCATCTAATATAATAAGAGTATAATCTACATGATATTAGCCACACAAAAAAAAGCTTTCCAAGGTTTTTCTTTTTATTCTTTTTAATCTTTTAGCTACTATGTAGTTAGCTCAAGTAATATAGACTTTTGCTTTTTATAAGATATTAACCCATAAATTAATCTTTACAATATTCTTTGATTGTTAAAAAAAATACGGGTGTTATGTGTTAATTACTATACGCGATTGAACAAGCCAAATATTGCGTTTCTTAACTAATAAATTAAGTAGACAAATCATACTATAAGTACTCGTATTGAGTAGCTTAATGATATTGTGAACCTGTGATTACATTGATATACTTATATACATGTCTAAATATATAAGTAATATAACGCATTTCATTGTTCATAGTTTTTACTATTAATTTTAACATTTGATTTGTCACGTATAGGTATAGGTATTTGTATATTTATAAATCCTACAAATTAATCACATTTATTAGATTTTTAAGTGTATTTATAAAATTTACAAATCAATGATATCTATAATGTTACTTATAAGTATTATGCTTTAAATCAATATAGGTTTAATCAAAAAGGGTTGACAATTATAAATACTCTCATTTGACTGGTTCTTTTTTTTTTTGTCGGTTGCTGCGTATAAAAGTCTAACAAAAATATATGGTTGGAAGAAGAGTGTGATTATAGGTTTTTTTTTTTCTTTCTTTCTTCTTCTTTTGTTTGTAAAGGTCAACCATGCTTCGGGAAACTTAATTTTTTTTTAACTAAAATTTAAGTAAATTAGTATTATCTTTTTTTCTATGAAAATAGCAACTTGCTTACTTTCATTCCGTAAAGTAAAAAAATATAATTTTGCATCTTTAAAGTTGGCTATATTTTTCAATCGGGTCCTAACGTTAGCGACAATTAATTTTTCCCATTAAGTCACCCCACGTGACCAATACATGAGGGCATAAGCATCTTTTACTCCTCAATTAGGAACGAAAAGTGTAAAAATGTGACAACATAAGGGACGAAAATTGAAACTTACCCTTTTTATGATTTTTGTACAACAATTTCCGTCGTTTTCTCCAAAGAAATTCTTGCATTCAATCATTTTCTCCGATTGATTTCCGACAATACCCAAAAATAAGGGACGAGCTATCTACCACACATCAACTGTTTGAAGCAAACACTACCAAAACGCCCTGTTTTATGTAAAACTCCTCGTTTTATACCCCGTTTTACATAAAACGCCGCATTTGGCTGGTGTGTAGATAGCAAAACACTGTTTGAGAATTACACGTGGTCTGACACTCATCTCCGTTTTTGGTGCTATTTTACATAAAACGCTAAGTATTAGTTGAACGTTTTATGTAAAACTCCCCGTTTTATAACCCGTTTTACATAAAACGCCGCGTTTGGCCAGTGCGTAGATAGCAAAACATTGTTTGAGAATGACACGTGGTCTGACACTCATGTGAGGTGTCATTCCCCGTTTTTGGAGTCATTTTACATAAAATGCTAAGTATTAGTTGAAGTGTCTAAACTGGCTATTTCACTTCAAATGTATATATGCCAGTGCCGTTTTCTAAGCATAAACGCATCGTTTTACCTAAAACGGAGCCGTTTTCTTATGGTTTATGTAATTGTATTTTGAAATTTGTATAAAACTTGAAATTACAATATAGACAGTAAGTTATCAATTTTTAATCAAGCGAGTTTTTTCTAAAAAATATAGGTTTTTTTATGCTTTTAAATTTATAAGTTGTACAAGTAATTATCCTAAACACACACACACACACACACTTACGAGCAGAGAACCCGATGAGTGTAGTATAGCTAAGTGAGCAGGGACGCTTGCACCACCTAATCTAATAATATGTGTAATTTTAGCGGTTGTGGGGTTGTCACGATTTACTATTAAACTAATTAAAACTGAAAAGTAAATAGAAGCCGCAACCGCTTATTCAGCGAGAGGCTAAGTCTGAAAATAGTTTGAAAAAGCGAATAACAGTAATTAAATTAAAATACTTGTTTGGCATCTCCGATCTCATTGTACGACCAAATATCATTCTACCTACTTGATAGTCTGTTGGAAACTTAATCACGGCTCAGATTCTCATTCGATTCACTTTGCCTAAATTACTAGTTTGTCCCTAGACTCACATTATTCTATAAAGAATTTCTCGTTAGATTAATTCTTTAAGCATTAATGACCTAAAGTTCGTGTTACTAGTTTATCTATAAGTTACCCGGCTCTTAACCGGTGACCAGATAATAATTATCTCCGGTGACCACAGTACTCGTTTGCAAGTCACTGGATCGCGTTTGACATTGTTAAGCTTCATGTTATATTCATCCTAATTACTACGGTTCTGGATCCCTCGGTTACAAGTAAATCACCTTTTATAACTAGTTATAGATCGACTAGGGTTTTCCATCCTAATGTATTAATCCTAGTGTATGATTATAGATCGATCATTAGAATTAAATCAATAAATGCAAATGTAAAACTGGTAATAATATGAGAAACTAGTAAAATTTGTATTTACAATAGACAGTAAAACACACTCCAACAAATCTAACAAATAAAGTAAAATAGATAAACGTCTACATGATCACATCGATCCAAATAAGTATTCAGCCTACTAGCCTGACATTATTAAAGGAATAACAAAGTCTGAAAGATGAAAGACATTATTTACCAACTAAAAGAAAAATGAAAGTTAAGGATGAAGATCGGAAGGTATTAGAAGCTCCAAAACCTCCTTGGAATCTGCAAGGTCGACCGAAGATTGAATGTGGGCGGCTAGGGCTGCTGAATCGGCTCTCTCTTAGGGTTTTGAGGGCTGTTTCGGCTTAAATAGGTGAATAGGTCAGTTGCTAGTCTGGGCCGCCCAGCGGCGCTGGATAGGGCTCCAGTGGCGCTGGCAGCTGCTGCTGCTTCTAATACTTCTTTGTTCGGCTCCCGAATAACCTCATTGTGTCTTGTAACTCCATAGGTCTTCATCTTGAGTCACTTGATGCCATTTCAACTCACTTGCATCTTCCGTGAACCTGCATAAACATATGATTCATTAAGTATCGATAGTTTCGGAATATTAACTCATTTAAGACATAGAAATGAGGTCTTTCGATAGGGGTTTTTATCACAAAATGGACGCTCATCAAGAAGAATAAATTAAATAGCAAATACTTTTTTAGTTCAAACATGTAATCTAAAACGGACTGTTTATGGTGCAAACCAATTTAAAAACTGAGCGTTTGTCAATGCATTTGTCGTTAACTAGCAACGTATTACGTAAAACAAGGAGTTTTATGTACACAAGTTAGTGGGTAATAGTCTGACACCCACACAGTTGCATGCATGGATATAATTTGTCGGATAAGATCTGCATGATTCTCACCAGTTTTGTCGTTTACCGCTTACGTTTTATCTAAAATGCAGCATTTTGGTGCACTTGGATTTTCTGTCAGATATTATCGACAAGTATTGGTCCTATATTTGTCGTTTACCATAAATGTTTTACCTAAGACGTTGCTTAGGCGAGGTCTCCGAATAAAGTGACCAGGATAGTGGATGTCCTCCCAAAAAATGAATACATTTTCTTTAAATGTTTTTGCTAATAGCAACGTATATCGTAAAACGAAGAGTTTTACGTACACAAGTTAGTTGGTGACAGTCTAACACCCACACAGTTGCATGCATGGATATAACGTATCAGATAAGATCTGCATGATTCTCATCAGTTTTGTCGTTTACTGCCTACGTTTTATCTAAAACGCCCAAGAAAATGGGATTAGATATTATCCACATGTGTTGGCCCTATATTTGTCATTTACCATAAAAGTTTTACCTAAAACGTGGCTTATGCGAGTCCTACCTATAAAGTGACTTGGGGTAGTGATGATAATGATGAAACAATCTCTTTGTATCGAGGATGATAATGATGAAACAATCTCGATAGCGAAGATGACAATATTTTACTACTAATAAACATGTATGTAAGTACTACTGTTGTCTTTCTATTAAGAACGCGTGCATACACCGAGATGGAACAAACCTCGTATTGATGACGATTGCAATCACGTTATTGTCTTATCGTACATACGGAGTTTCAAAATTAATGCCGTTAGCATACAATCCAAAGAAATACGCAAAGTTGTATAATAATTATTATTGAAATACTATTGTTATTGTCTAACAGTTGGTTTACATACAAAGTTTTTTTTTCTACTTAACGTCTATAATACCATGCCGTTTGTATATATAAAACTTATTAGGATGTAAATACTATTATGTGGTTTTATTATCTTGCGTTTTAGGTCATACGGGGGGTTGTATACGCACTATAATGCGTCTTATGTCATACGGAGTTTATATCATGACTATAAATAGTTACCTTCTAATCAGAATTTTTCCATTGCCAAAAGTTGTATCCACCCAAAAAGCCGAAAAAAAAGTATCTTCATATCGCCCATTCATACTATGAACCATTCGACAAGTAGCGTTGTATTCGGACAGTGTGACTCAACATCATTTGTATACCCTAATTTTTCGCCCGAAATCTAAGACAATGAATGCACAAGCTCCAATATATCGGTAATGAAGCCGATAACGAAGATGTTAGTAGCTTACTACTAATAAACATACGTAACTAATACTGTTGTCTTTGTATCAAATAAGGCGTGCATACACTGAGATGGAACATACCCCTTCTTGATGTCGGGCTGAATCACATGTCTTTTTTCCATTATATTTATAATGGTTTTTATGTTTACACACTTTGTTATCAACCACCATTACAAGGCGGTACATGGTGTATTTAAATGTTTCAATCAAATATATAGTTACATGTGTTTGTGCGTGTAGTTTCATGATGTATTTTGGATTTTCGGTATGAAAGGTGTTTTTGGATGTAGATGAAACTAATTCTTTATTATCATTTTGATATATTTTTAACTATGTAATGCCCTTATAAAATTATGTAATGTGTTTTGTTGTTAAAACACATTAATTTATATAAATTTGTGTAAAAGTAAACTAGAATACTTGTTGAAATACATGATCCGTTTTATTTTACATGGAGAATCTTACCTTTTTATCTAAAAAGGAGAATTACCAGCACATTCACCTGTATAAAGTGTTTATAAATAGATGATCATTTTTTTGGTAACTTTAATATGTAAAATACTTTTACACTTAAAATGAACCAGAATTTCACTAAACACATGCATCACACAATACTTATGGTTCTACACTCGAATGGGGGTAGAATTTTCAAAATATCGGATAGGGTGACTCAACATCAAGACAAGATTAAAAAATTGGAAAAAGAAAGCCCAAGTTTATTTTTATACGTTGATCGATTATACTATGTACGATTTGCATAGTATAGTTGTTTTACTTTTTCCATTGGTTGATCGATCAAAAATTGATTTGTATTGCATTCATGATGTTTAGTTATAATAATACTGCAAATACGATATTTGATATGAATGAAATTGTATATGAATTTAAAGGACCAAACTCGACTCGACCATTTTATAAGAATTTGTTTTTTTTAATAAAGAATGTACTCAATTATAAATCTTGACAAATACATTTACCAAAACTCTTTGTAAAAGACAGCACAAAAGTTAGAAATTTCGGCATGACCTTGTAAAATCGACATCAGAAACCTGTTATGGATGATAAGTTTTCAAAATACATTTAACCATAATTTCTACATTACTATTACAAATTGATTCATTATAAATATCAAAAACTCCTTCAATTTAATATTTTACATAAAAATATTTTTACCAAATGACGTATCATGAGCCAAGATTAAGAAGGTCACTACGGGTTCTAGCATCAATAGCATTTTTCCGTAATTAGCCAAATACTCCAAGTTTACATTTCAACTTCAATAATCTTCAAAGCACTAAATCTTGTTTCCACAACCGGGACAACCTATAAAAAGGGTAAACAACTAAAAGGTAAGCAAAGCTTAGTGAATAATCTTGCAGACGTTTATACACACGAAGGAGGGCAATGCACAAAAGTCTATTGCATATAGCCTTTTGCACCGTCGTACTATACCTATATACTCACCTTTGTACTAACGCATTACATGGATCCATATAAGCAATTGATTACAATCTCAATAAACAATATCAATGCTCCACATGAGCTATGTCCCACATGAACTATGGCCACTACTTAGGCCTGTAATCAAAGACGGTCACTACTTAGGCTCAACGCCAAATCAATTACCACACACGGAATTCACCATTATATGGTAATTGACCCAAGGCATATATAAAAGTATGCAAGAAAACTCACCTCCTTCGCGACCACAAATCAACAATTAAGACGACTGCATGAACACAATACACAAGCTTTCAACCTAGCCATAATCACAAGTACATATAAGATCATCAATCACATACTAGGCCACCTAGCCATAATCATTAGCATTTCAACACCCAAACCATCTTTTACAATGTCATATTGATCTTAGTTTAATTTACAAAATATGAATCTCTTATATCCTTATGATAAGGCCAAATTCACTTTAATAACAAAATCACTATTTTCATATTTAACTAGGCTGACTTCAAACAAGCATAACTCGAGTTCTACTCCACATTTTTACCCCATTCTAGTGGCCACTTCAAGAAGACACATAAACCTACATTTTCTTTTTAGAACTCAACAAATGATTTATCTTTTATAGAGGAGTTTTACACATTACAAAGTCAGAAACAGATTCTGATTTTTACTGCAAAACCAGATTTGACCAACTGTAAGTTTTAACAAATTTAACTTACTTAAAAATTGAACTAGGACCCGAAACCAATTTCATATGAAATTTGACTCGCATACCTTTCAAACGACAGGTTACATGACTCCTACGGATTGAAAGATATAAACATTTTAAAATGACACATTTTCCATTGAAGTTGATGATCTAATTCCGAGTTTGCACAAAAACACTTCTAAATCAACTCAAACAAGTTCATGACACTTCCATTTGATAACCTTAACTTAATATACATACTAGGGGCTGTTTTCAACATAATTTTAACATCAAGTAGTATAGCATTAATATACTAAAAATCATCTCAATTCAATCACTAACCAAGTTTCCATCATACATATAAATAAAATATTGGTTTCTTCTTGAAAATACACATACATACTTTTATATATCACTACCAACAATGTATTATGAGATTCTAACTTTATTATTCAACTTTCAAACTATGTTCATTATTTATTTCATAAATCCTCAAATATCTATAACAATAAAACCCTAGTTCATAAGAAATCAAAATAAAGATTATACCTTCAAGTAGATATGTGATTCATACACTCAATCATCCATGCAAGACCTAAAATCAGCCTCTTTGCCCTCTTTTTGCTTTCTTAATTTCAACCATCACTACACCACCACCATAAATATAGGTTTCTTCGTAGATTATTGTTATATATTTGATTATATTATTTATTTGATATATTTTCTTCTCTTCTCTCTTTTTCTTCTCTAAATTCGGCCATATTTACCACCAATCAATCAATATTGTTAAATAAAAGATGGGTTTTGATTATTATCACAAAATGTCACTAATTTGATTATAAACTTTGCATTTATTGATGAATTCTTGAAATTTTCGGTTAGGGTTTGTTTCTCTCAAGAACACCTACACGATAATAATGAAAATGGATGGAATGAGGTCTTTGATTTTTCTCCTACATGTTATGGACGATTTTTGCATTTAAGTCCCTGGAATTTGATCAATTTTACAACTTTAGTCCTTTTATCCACTAACATAACATAATTTGTCCTATTTCTTTACAAAATTAGTCCTTTTTCTAACCTTTTCTTTTATAACTAATAAATTAGTATAATTTCTAAACATAACATTATAATACTAATAATAATAATAATAATAATAATAATAATAATCTATATATAAATAATAACCTTTTGAATTTTGGGATGTTACAACTGTAGCTCAAATCGCATAGATAGCAATCCATTGTGACAACCGTTGTAACACCCGTCATTTAAAAAACCTGGATTTAAAAAACTTTTCCAAACGGTGTTTAAAAAGTAGCGGAAAAGGATCACTTTAAAACTGCTTCATCCCTAACCGGATGGTACCTTTATAAAATGGTGTTACTAACGTGCATCATCAAAACAATATAAATGAAATCCAAGTTATGGCACTAACATAAATGCCATCATGATTACATGTTCATGAATTGTAAATGAAAGTAGCCAAGACATAAGGCTAAAAGGGGAAGTCTAAGCATTCAACAAACTATGCTAGTCTTCTTTATTGCATCTACCCATTTCACCGAGCTAATCCTTTCCTAGCTCAAACCTGCTTATCCTGAAGGACACAACATTTTTATAAAAGCAAGTGTTAGCTAATAAATTAGCTAAGTAAGATACACACATTTATAAAACGTCCTTCATTTTACTTTTATAAAACTTCGTCATATTTTACTTCTCAAAACATAATCACATTATGTATCATGCACAACAATCATAGATAATCCCATCTTTTCTTATTCCCACATCCCAACACGTCATATCATATCAACATAAATATACAACTTAATCAACATGTCAGGTCTTACATATCTCACATAAACATATCACATATGTACGTATAGCACATGTAGAGTATTTACTCCTAATTGTGCCTATCCGTCGTTAAATCATATGTCTCACAAATCTTACTTAATCTCACGTCATATTGTAATCCCACGTCTTAAATTACATGTACATCTTTCTCACATATTGTTGTAATTATCTAAATCAACTTATTCTTACATCTTACACATTACGCACTAGCTTTACAACTAGCACGATTTCCCACGTCTTAACTTTTAGGAAAGGCAATGCCATTTCCATAGTATCCCGTTATGCTTTTAACATTGGTGGTTAGTCACTCCATCCGGAAATACTAGCCCCACGTAACTATGCCGCAAGGAGCCACTCAAGTGACCACGTACGCACTAGCTTGGTATAAACTAGAACAGGTTAAGCTTAACACTTCCCACGTCAATCTCACATATTTAGCTATAGCATTTCCCACGTATTTATATCTTTCTTACTTTTTACGCACTAACACTAGGGCTAGAACGGTTTCCCACATCTCACATTTTACTTTAACATTAGGCACAATCGTTACCTAATTACTCCTACGTCTACCTTTGCATTTAATCCCACTAACGTGCACAAATCATAACAATTCCCACGTGTATCTAGTGAACTAGACATATCATACTTAAGTCCCACATATAAGCCATCACATATCAATATCTAGGCATATCCACGACATTATCAACAACATATATCTTAAACATTTCATAACAACGTCATTATAAGCATCATACTTCATATGCACATATATATACTTCTACTTTAAACGCCATCATATCAACATAAATCATTTCAACATGCGTATATTCCCACATAACCTCCCGCATAACCCAGAAAACCTAACACATATAAGATAATCCGATTAAAAGGTTACTTATAGAAAACCACATTTTGTTATGCCTCCAGCGTGAGAAAAGTCATGTATCTTACCTCGTAGAAGCGTACAAGAAATGATAACGTAAGTTACCGAGCTTTGCAAGTATCCCCGACTGCCTATAATCATTAGGCAACATATTGAGCTAACAAGTATCCACTTATTTATGGTCATGAATCAAGTCTAAAAAACAATAAGCATGACTCATGACAATGCTTGATGCATTGGAGGTTCGTTTAATACTTAAGGGCTTACATAATTCGACGGAACTCGACATTCACTCACTAAATTAACCTTTCTAGAAACTTGAAATCATCATCATCTTTTAAAAGCATTACCATTAGAAAGTAGACTCTCTCACGAATCCGTGGATAGCTTATTTGTCAAAAACGGAGTTACGGTTCAAAAGTTATGGCCATTTGAAAATTCTGTCACTATTGCGTCGCAACTACCATGTTGCGTCGCAGTTAAGTGTCACTGTTTTCTGGTTGCGCCGCAACTTAGTAGTTGCGCCGCAGCTAGTCCCGATCTGCACAAAACTCATTGTTTAACCTCCAAAACTTAACCAAACACACCCCAAACGACCCAAACCTTATGTACGACTTTTGCACCTCAAAATTCACCATTTTAAGACCATAATGATGCAATCAAATCATTGATAAATCCTTTCTTGATTTGCATCACAATAACAAACGTTTTAGGTTACCGAATCGATTAAAACTCACGATTTTGACTCCAATCAACCCTCTAAAGACCTTGATCAGTTATGAAACGAATCAAGGGATTGAAAGGACATGAAATCAATATAATAATACCCCAAATACCTGTAGATTACAAGAAGGATGAAAACTATGGATCAAAACCTTTTCAAATCACCAAGAAACGATCGTAACACGCAAGACTTGATCAAGGGAAGGGAGGGGGAGGCCTAGGGCTTGATGAATGAAGAAAGAGAACTGAAATTGTGTTTTCATTAACCCTAATGACCCCTTAACCTGCTGGAACAACTTTCTAGGCTTGCACTTAGGCCCCTCAACTTTACATCTTCACATCTAAGGCTTAAACGACTTAACGAGAATACTTACTGACAATTTTTAACACATCTTAATCATCTTTGACATCTTAAACACATTAACATGTACATCATTAAGGCATTGAAGCCTTCCACATATAGCATATTAATCACATATAAGCATTAAATCTCCTAGAGACTTAACGGATACGTTGTGTTGACTTAACGACTCAAGTCAACCGTTAATCAAAAAAGTTCGAGATGTTACAACCGTCATCTGAGCATATTTTCCTGATGTACTTTTCTGATCGTTTTTAATTCATTCCGTTCATGTGCACGACTTTATAACTATAATATGTGATTTAAGGGAGTGGACGTCATTAGTTTTTAAGACTTTACTATCGGAATAAGTGGACTTATGTTTTTATTCGGGCTTTATGAGCATTTAGACTTTAGAAAAACTGCACGTGGACTCGAGGACAAAAGGAATACTAGTTGTCTTGTGGAAATGCCAAATAAAAGCAAATACTTAAAAATTGATGCAATTAAAGATTTATTAATCAAAAATGGTCATGTTTATATCCGTTATAAAGCTATTGAAAAGTTACATGGATCTATGTATTAAATGATTTTTTCTTCATCAAAACTCATGAAATTACACATAAATATATATATATATATATATATATTAGGATATATTTTGTATATGGATATAAAAAACCGAAATCTTACCCAAATATTAGGTATACATATATATAAATCCGATTTCCATGAACTAAATCCGAAGTTTTTGATCTATTATATATATAGACCCGATTTCTTGAACAACAGTATTTATATTTCCGGTATATATGTTAGATCCGAAAAGAAAAGCCCAAAAACCTTCCAAATCCGGGTTGTATGGCCTGATATATTTTGAAACCATGAATGTTTGAACCAAAAACTCTCCTTCAAATCCATGAACCATGATCCGAAATCTTTATTCTTGGTAAGATTTGAGGTTGTAACGTGATTTTGATTCTTGTTCTTGTCCTATGAGATCCGAAAATATATATATAAATTCGAAATTAATTATAATCGTGTATATCTATGATTTTCGACTTGTTCTTGGTTGTTTTCGGTTAGATTTAGCTTAGATTCAGGTTGTAAAAGGTGATTTGAATTGTGTATTGTGTTTGGATCTAATCTTGTTCTTGACATTTGGCTTGGTCAAAGCTGGTCAAACCGGCCGAAAACATTTTTGACCTCAAAAATCTATTTGCCTTGAATTTTGGTGTTTAAATCTAATTTTGGAAGTCGTTTTCTAGTCGGTCAGCAGGTAGGTTTTTATTGTGTCTATTTTGGTCTTTTTGATAAAATTAGGGTTAAGTTTAAATGGGTTTATAAAGTCAAAATTAATTTAAGATTTGTTAAACTCAAAGTTGGGTTTTCTAGTCAAAAGTCAAAATTAGGGTTTCTTGGTCAAAGTTAATTATGGTTAGTCATTTCGAGTCGTATTAATAATTTAATCCAAATTTATCGTAACATCGGTGTAATACGGACTTATGACTATATATATACATTTATATAAAAAGACTTTGTAAAGACTATATACGTTCTACGACTTTTCGGACATAACATATTTTATAATAAATGTTCCATACAAAGACTTGACATGATTTTTTTTGAACAGCAATGGTGATTGGACTCAGCGGCATACCTCTTCATCATCCGGTAGAGATCGACCACGTCACCAGCACAGTCAATCCGACGGCATGACAGGCGGTGGAAGTTTCACTACCGTTCTGGAGGAAACTAGCTAATGCTAGAGAAAACACTCATGCTCCACCTCATTGGCAAAGATTTCCCAATATGTCTTTCAAAGGTTTTGAACCCGTGACCAACATTTGACTGAAAGACATAAGGGGCATTAAATGTCCAGTTGGGCTAAATCCCAAAGACCGAACACTTGACATGATATATACAATAAAACGTGACATTATTAAGCGAACTCTTTCATTTGGAAAATTTACAAGGACAACGGGACTTTTATATATAGGGGAGGCTTTCTACACACATCAACTATTCCTAGAAAACATTACCAAAATAAATCGTTTTATGTAAAACTTCCCGTTTTATACCCCGATGCTACGTTTTTGTGTATCCAAAACGGTGCTGGATCGTCTACTTTTATATAAAAGGGATTATTTTGGTACAAGAGAAAATTCTTTCCACTTTGAATAAAACGCTACGTTTAGGCATAGTAAACGACACTGGTATATACACATTTGACGTAAAATGACCGGCTTTGGCGGTTCACCTAATATGCAGCGTTTCATGTAAAATGACACCAAAAACGGGAGAATGACACCTGTCATTCCCCTTACATGCATGTCAGACCACGTGTAATTCTATAACAGTGTTTTGCTATCCACACACCGGCCAAACGAGGCGTTTTATGAAAACGGGGTATAAAACGGAGAGTTTTACATAAAACGGGGTGTTCAACTAATACTTAACATTTTATGTAAAATGGCACCAAAAACGGGGGAATGACCCATTCCCCTGACATGAGTGTCAGATCACGTGTAATTCTCAAACAGTGTTTTGCTATTTACACACCGGCCAAACGCGACGTTTTACATAAAACGGGGTATAAAACAGGGCATTTTGGTAGTGTTTTTATGAACAGTGGACGATGTAGCTATAGTACCACCCAAAAATAATCTAGTCTAAAACCAATTCAAATCTAAAAATACAACAACTATCTATGCAAGAATCCCATAAAATTAAGAAAATACATTATGACATAAAAAAACTCAAATATAAAATATCAAAATCTGTTTATAATTGACAACGAAATGGCATCCGACGCAACCACCTTTACTTCCAACATCCACGCATATAATCAGGATATTATAAACTCATCGTCTTGTAAAACGAAAACCACCATTGTAATCTTTATACATGGTAATGTAAATTGAAAATCGTCAATATGTAAACTTAAATCAAAAACTTTGTAAATTGGTAATATAAGGAGGCCTGATTCATATTTTTGTTTAATCAATTATATGTGTTAGTTTTGTTAGTGACATCCCTAAAGCTGTCAGTATTAATTATTTGGGTACATTAAAACTTGTACTTTGTCATGCGAAAATTGAAATGGGTGGTTTTTAATGTATAAAGTGATTGTACACCAAACCGAGATTAGGTTAAGAAAAGGGGGTGATGGGTGTTTTTGATTGTTTGTTGGTGATTCCCCGAAGGTAGAGTTGATCTCTTTACGCCAATCAATTATGATTTTGATTGTTAGCCGATTGAGATCGTGCTATTATGTTTTAGATCTGATTGATCGAATTGAGTATATTATGAATAATAATGTCTTCGTGAGGTCTTATGAATCTCCTTTTATAGGGAGAACGTATCTTGAAGAGAAAGTCCAGGAGGATTGTTTCCTTCTTTAACAGACTAAGAGATGAGATCAAATCCCATAATTGTAGGGGAACAATTCTTATCTTTCAACGGAAACCTTCGTAACGAATGACCCTTCGTATCGCAGCTCCTTATTGATAGGCCTTCCGTACCGATAGAGGGATATGTCATCAAGCCCCCCAGTCCAAGGTGATGATTTTTGTCAAATAAGCATTGCGTTGGACTATTCTGAAACTATCGCATTTTCTCAGGGGGTGTTTTGAAAAAAGGTGAAAACCTAAAGTCCACACAAGTCCCTAGGCACCCGATCGATGGTTAGGGTTCCTTGATTATATCCTCATAAAAGCACTCAACCATCATTTTCTCGAAGAAATTAGTGTGTGGTTGTCATTTTTCTCCATCTTCTTTTCATTTCAAAATCGTTGTACTTCAACCATTTTTACTCGTTTTTCATCGTATGGCGTCCAAAAGAAAAGCGACAGAGGTTGGATCATCAGCCTCTACTGCAGAAGATGTGACGACCAAGAAGGGGAAGGGTGCTGTTACTATACCTTCCGTATCATTTTCTGGGAATACTGCTCGTAAATTTATGGAAGATGAACTGTCATCAGATCAGATGAGTGAACGAAAAAACCTTTTGGTTCGTGGATTATGCCGAGAATACGAGTATTCTCAAGATATGTTGAAAGAATCGCAGTTGGTTGTTGGTAGTTTACTTGACAGAATCGCAGTTCTCGAGAAACATTTGTCGGAACAAGATGTGGAGATGAAGGCACTCCGAACAGGGTTGGAGAGGCATCATGATGAAATCCTGCAGAAGGATCTGGAGAACATGTGCTTGCAAGAGGAGGTGGAGGCGTTTGTGAAGAAGGTGATTCCTCATGTGTGTGAGACTCTTGCAACTGGTCCTCAGGCTATCTCTCTAATCGACGCTGTTGTGAATGCTTCTAATTCCAAAGATTCTCCAGAATATTTGGAGGCTAAGGAGGCGTTTGACCAATCTATTTTGAAGCTAGCAAGCTACCATAGTAATTATATATATGATATTACCCATCTTCGTGACTCCGGAGCATATTATTTTCTCGTTGTTAAGCCCCGTTTTGATTAGTCATGTGATATGGAATGTATTTGTCTGTTATGACTTTATTTATGAATTTCAGGATCATCTGTACAAGCGTCCCTATCAGCTTTTTCCCTTTATGAGGTTGCGATCCTCTTATTTGAAAATGACTAGTCTTTGTTGTATGTCCCTCGTGGGGATTTAATATGGTACGTGACCACATGATAATCGGACTATGACCGTCTCTCGGTTGATGTGTGGAGACTATTGGTCCTTTATTTATTGCAGGATTTCTGCTTTTATAAAATAGGAAAATATATGAGAAAAAATAGGAAAAATCTAACAGCGGAAATTTCTCAAGTTCGAACAGTTCCAGGTTCTGTCTACCGGGGCTCCTTCGAGTGTTTCTAGCTTATATGCTCCATTTCCGAAGGCTGTTTGCACCGGATGTGGGCCTTCCCAAGTCAGTCCTAACTTTCCGGTGTATTCCTTCTCACTTGCGCTATTCAACCGTAGTACATAATCTCCTATTTTAAATGATGTAGGGTTTACCCTCTTATTGTAATACCCTTCAATTTTCTTTTTAAAGGCAGCTTCTCTAATCGCCGCGATTTCTTGTCGTTCCTCTAAAAGGTCGAGGTCGATTCTCAATTCTTCCGAATTTCCCTCGGTATTCAGCATTCTATATGTGAAGACTTGAAATTCTGCCGGTGCTACGTCCTCCGTTCTGAATGCGAGGCTGAACGGGGTTTCCCCATTGCTTCTTGTAAGTCCCAACTATTGCTAGATGGGTGCTGAAGACACCTCTATGTCAATGGTGAGTGAACTTTGCAACACAATCAATTAATCTGGATATGACCAGTTTAGATTGATTGTGTACCAGGTTAACTGGAGTTAATATATAAAGGTGACAGAATGTGTAAGTAAAATACAATGCAATAATATAAATGACAAGTATATAAATTGGTGAGACAATATGTAATTTTCAAGTGTATTTTATTTATTGATTGTTTAAATAAAATACAAGGTTGTTGCGGAACCAAGATAATACAAGAATGTAAATATCCTAACAACCCATGAAATTCAATTGATCTAAACTTGGAAATTCTCCTAAACAATCGAAACACTTAAAGTTGTGAAATGTTCCTTTTTGCGATTGAGAGAATATTGCACAAGTTCACCAATATTGCAGAATGTATGTGTTTGCAAAGTTGTGAAAATGCTTGTGCAAGGACCTCTATTTATAGTCGAAGATTGAGCATTGGGATCTCAACTTCGACGTACAAATATGGTTGACAGCACACAAAAGTATTGTTAAATAATCCTTTGTGTGTGCTAAATAAAGTAAGACAAAAGGTTACTTTATTCAACCACTCTACATCTTTGCACTTTTATCCAGAGACAAGATTATTGTCCAGTTAAAAGGATGTAGTGTAAAAGGTCCTCCTCGTAATCAGTGTAAAGCTTTGTAAGAGCATTTACACTGGAGGATTCTCCAGATGATTGATCTGGTAGATTGTCAACTGGGCTTCGCTGCCATTGCCAATCTCTGTCTTCCATTTGTTGTCTTCGACTTCAACTGGAAGGTCTTCAGATTCTAGTCTTCATATCTCAACTGGAGGAAGTCATCAGTTGCTAAAACTGTACAATGCAACTGGACTTCTAATATTTCGGACAATTCTGCATGCTCTCCAGATGTCGCTGGAGAGCTCCAGTTTATAGCTTAAACTGGACCTAACACTTCGTTTGGGTGTTGTTCTATTGGCCCAAAGAACCAATGGTAACTCATCTATCCATCCTTTATGACTTCGTCCAAGCCTTTATTCTATGCCTTTTACTATTTCTCTATTGGTTACCTCTACCTGCCCATTTCCTTGAGGGTGATAGACAGACGTAAACGATTGCTTTATTTGTAAATTCTTGCAGAATTCGGGGAAGACTCCCTTCGCAAATTGGGGGCCATTGTCGGATATTATTGTATGTGGTATTCCAAACCTACATATGATATGCTCCCATACGAATTTTTTCATTTGATCTCCATCCGTTATGGCGAGCGGCTTCGCCTCCACCCACTTAGTAAAGTAGTCAATAGCTATGGCCAAAAACTCTTCTTATTTTACCCCTTGGGGAGTGGTCCGACGAGATCAATCCCTCACTGCATGAATGGCCACGCTGCTGTTACCAAGATCATATCATTCTTCGTTTGTCGCGGAATATTGGCGCGAAGTTGGCATGCTTTGCAATTCTTCAACAGGGCGGTGGAGTCTTGATGCATTGTCGGCCAGAAGTACCCGAGCCGCATAGCCTTCATTGCGACAGATCTTGCTCCCGAATGTGCACCGCAAATTCCCTCGTGTATCTCGCGGATGATCATTTCTGCCTGCTTAGGCCCTATGCAGCGAAGCCAAGGTGTAACAAAGCCTTTTTTATACAACTTTTTGTCCAGTATCTTATCCTATGGGGCTTTGACCCTTATCTTGCGGGCTTCATCTTTGTCTGCTGGGAGTATCCCACTTACTAAGTACTCGTAGATGGGAGTCATCCATGTGGTGCCTTCTTCTTCTACGAGATCTGACACTTGTCTTTCTCCTATCGACCTTTCTTTCAGAACTTCCACCAACACCTGTTTCCCCAGGTGCCCAAACGTGAGAGAGGCTAGCTTGCTCAGGGCGTCTGCCTTTTTATTCGGATTTCTTCTTATATGCTCAATTTCAAAGTGACTAAAATACTCTATTAGCTCATGTACCTTCTGCAGGTATAACTTTGTTGTACCTTGTTTTGCTTCGTATGTTCCTTTTACCTGGCACGCCACTAGTTGAGAGTCAACATACACTTGGATGTTCCGTATCTTCATATCTCTTGCGATACGAAGCCCTGCTAGCAACACCTCGTACTCAGCATCGTTATTGGTCACCCCGAACTCAAACCTTAACACGTAGGTGAATTCTTTTTCTTCCGGGCTGACTAACATGAGCCAGGCTCCACAGCCGTCGGAGCTAGCAACTCCATCGAAGTAGAGTGTCCATGTATCACTTTCGACACTCCCCATTACCTCTAATGACACGGAGTCTGTCAGGGAGTCTTTGCCTTCGTGCACTTCACTAATAAAATCTGCTAGTATTTGCCCTTTAATCGCGTGTTGTGCTCTAAATTCTATGTCATGTTCTCCTAATTCAATAGCCCATTTAGCTACTCTCCCCGATTTCTCAGGTTTCATCAGTATCTGTTTTATAGGTTTGTCGGATAACACAACAATGGGGTGGGCTTGAAAGTACCTTCGTAACCTTCGTACCGCATGGACTAACGCAAGGGCTAGTTTTTCTAGTTCTGAATAATTAGCTTTTGCCCCCTGTAGAACCCTACTCACGAAATAGATTGGTATCTGTTGCCTTTCACGTTCAGCTACCAACACTGCGCTGACACATTCCGCGGAGGCTGCCAGATACACGAAAAGTGTTTCCTTGGGTTCAGGGGCCGTAAGTGTTGGCAGATTGGCAATATATTCCTTCATCTGCTCTAGGGCTTTTCAGGCTTCTTTTGTCCACCTGAAGTCTTTGTTCGTGACACATCCTTTCAATATTTTAAAGAAGGGTAATTATCTTTCGGCCCCACGAAAGAGGAGGCGGCTGAGGGCGGCAAGTTTGCCATTCAGGCTTTGAGCTTCCTTAATTGTCTTGGGCGTTAATATCTGTTTCAGCTTATTCACCTTTGACGGGTTTGCGTGAATGCCTTTGTTGCTTACGTAATACCCCAGGAACTTCCCTTATTCTACTCTGAAGGAGCACTTCTTGGGATTAAGCTTCATGTTAATCTTCCGGAGGTTTCCAAAGGTCTCGTAGATGTCTTTTATGAGGTTTTCCTCGTCTCTACTTTTGATAACCATATCGTCGACATAGACATCCAAGTTTCTCCCTATCTGGGTTGCGAAAGCCCTATCGACCAGCCTCTGGTACGTGGCCCCTTCATTCTTCAGGCCAAATGGCATCTTCTGATAACAGTAGGTCCCTTTGCTGGTGTAGAATGCGGTTTTATCCTGTATCTAGTGGTAGCCTTTGTATGCGTCTAGGAAAAATTTTAGCTTATGCCATGCTAATGATTCCACTTTCCAATCAATTTCGGGGAGCGGGTAGCAATCTTTTGGGCATGCTTTGTTTATGTTGGTGAAATCGACGCACATCTGCCACCCTCCATCTCCCTTTTTGACCATTACCGGGTTTGCAATCCAGATCGGGTACACTGATTCCCTTATGATTCCTGCCTTTAATAGTTCCTCCACTTCCTTCCTTGCAGCTTCATCCCTATCGGCGGAGAGGCTCCGCCTCTTCTGATGAGTTGGTTCTACATGCTTTCGCTCATTCAGGCGATGCTCCGTTACGAAGGACTTACCTTTTAGTGTGATGACCCTCGATACCCCAGTCATATCTAAGTACTCCAACGCAAATATATCCATATTTGATTGTAATAACTTCTGGAGCTTCCGTTTGCATCCGTCCGAGAGCTGAGCGCCTATGGAAATGGTTTAATCCGGGAACTTCGGGTTAATCGTGATCTTGACGATGCTCTCTTCTTCAGAAGGTTCCTTCGAGGACCCGAATTCCTCTTCCATTCTTTTCACGTCATTGATTTGCTTCGTCTGCTCATAGGACGAGCGGATCGTGCCTATCCCATTCTTACATTGGAATTTGACAAGCTTGTGGATCACCGAGGGGACCATCTCCATCTTCTGGATCACAGTCCTTCCCAAAAGGATGTTGTAAGGTGAGGGAGATCGCACTATCGATAGGTCCAGTGTCTCAGTCCTTTCATATGCTCCATCTTTAATGGTGACATCCAAATCAAGTTCTCCCAATGGCCATGCGTGTTCCCCGAAAAAACCGACCAGGGGGCCGCGAGGATCCGTTCTTCGGGCTCTTAGGGCCATTGGGAGTTTGAGGAAGCAATGTTCGAAGATTACATCACATTCGCTTCCACTATCCAAATAGACCCTCCGCACTTCGATGTTAAATATCATGGCCTGAATGATGAGTGGGTCGTTGGAAGGTTTACCTTTTCTCAATGGAGGGAAGTAGAAACCTTCCTTCAAGTCCCCGACTGGGCTGCCTACATCTTAACCTCCCCCATCTTAACCTCCCCCATGTTAAATATCATGGCCTGAATAAGGTCTGCCTACATCTTAACCTCCCCCATACACCGTCGAGGTATTGGGGCTCAAAACTCACGGAAGACGGCACTGGGCAGTTATTTACCTTTTTTTAACATTTTTTTACAAAATTCCAAAACTATCCTTATTTTTGTCTAATACCAAATCTGTAATGCTCTTATCTCACTCACAAGGTTGTTTTTCTTTCATTTTGCTTTATCTCTAACACTTATTTATGTCTAATACCAAATCTGTAATGCCACATTTGACTATCTTTATCTTTATATATAATAAAACAAGATTGTTTCTTATAAGTATTTGTAGAAAGTTTTTATGTGGCAAATCCATATTTCACCTAAAAAAATCTTTTATTTAATTATGATGTCATATATAAATAAAATACAAATAACCCTTTACATGTTTAATTAAAATATTAATCATTTATTTAAAAAAAAAATTCTCTCTTATATAATATTACAAATAAAATGTCTTTTTTTTTATTTAGTTGATTTATTAACTATATAATTATTGTGTTAGTTGAATTATTAAATTTATATCAAGTTATAATGTGTTAAGAACAAACATAAAATAAATTCTTTTAATACATTTTATAATTTTAAAGTTTTAATTAATATGCCCGGGTTGAACCCGGGTTATTAACTAGTTTTGTAACTAATCAGATTTGTTTGACTTGTAATTACAAAGTCTGGTTCTACTTGCATGTTTTCGTTTCCTCATGTTATTTTGATTATATGCAAGCTACCTTTAATTTAAGTTTTTGATCTGAATATCCAATAGCACGTCACTATGGGCTAAAGCAAGGCCAACTTTCAAAAATTATTTAACCAAGGAGGATTGCTTTTTTGATATAGTGTTAAACCATAAGAAAATAATTCATAATTTCATATTTTAAGGCCCTGTTAACGTTATATGGATATTACTCTGTATTATGATATAAATATGTAGCTCTTTGTTTTGTTACTTTTAATTTCTTTAATGGTGACTTGTATACTCTAAACCGATGCTACATATAAAAAAAACTAACAAAATGCGAATAAATGTGTTGTGTTTTGTTAAAGCCGCCGCAACGCGTGGGTTTCCCTCTAGTACAAATTATGTAGCTAACTATATAAGTTGGTAATACACAATTATAATATATCCATAAAGAAAATGCTACAAATATAACTTCCCTTATTTATCAACTAGCTAATAAGGCCGGGTTCAACCTGGATGTTTTTAATAAAACTTTTGCTAATATTTACTTGATCTTTGTATAATTCGTATAGACCTAAAAATGATTAATGGGTTACTGTTATCACCTCTACGAGACTAACCATTTTTTTATATTTTGAAGAAAAAAAAAAGATATATATGAAAATATTAAATACAGTTATAAATTTTCAAATCTAGCAATTGATATATACCTTTAAATCTAGCAGGTGAGTCTTAAAATCATTAAATAAGATTAAAATCACACAAAAAATGAAAATTTTAAATTTTTAAATAAATTTTAAAAAAAAATCTACGATGTGAAAACTACTTAGATTAAAAGGTTTATACCCAATAATAATCTATTGTTTTTTTACTATTCATAACAACGAACGGAGTTTATAAATAAACGAAATGTATTATAAATAAGAATGAATACAACATGAACAAAGGTTATAAAGAAAAACCTTACCATTTTTCAATCAATAGGCTTTCATGTCTCGAAATTAAAAATAAAATAAAACTAAGGTTAGAGAATAAATAGAAAATATTTATTAAAAAAAAAATACATTCCATAATGTCATGATTTTATAAAAGACAAATAAAAATAAATGTTGGATTGACACATTAGTTTTTTTTTTAAAAATAGTTTATTTAAATAATTTTTTTATTAATATAAGAGATGATAACTATATTATTATGAATATCAAATGATAAGTATATCATGAGATGTGATTCTCTCAAACAAAAATTCTGATGTAACATGAATATGATCAAAAGTTTTCAATTAGAATATCGTGAATAAGGGAGTCAATCCCCTATAACATTTGGTATAAAATTAGTCAAAACAGTTATCTGAATTTAACACAATGTGTTTTTAATTCTTTTTTTAAAAACACATTGTGTTAAATTCATATCACATTGTGTTAGAACAATTTTCCGATTTTCACGCGCTATTAAAACACACTGTGACTTAAAACTTAACACAACATGTTTTTAGATTACTCAATAAAAACACATTATGTTTTTAAAAAACACAATTAAAACACATTGTGTTAAATTTAAATCACTACGTGTTTTATCTAGTTTTCTAGTTTATATAAAAAGTTTTATTTTCAAATTAACATTTCATATATTTATTAACTTAATTAATTAGTAGGCTAATAATTTGTTGTTTGAAAAATAAAGATAAAAATCGTGAATAAGGGAGTCAGTGGCGTAAAAAGTATTTTGAATCTTACCGATATTTACACATATTTCGTTAGAGAATCTTGCTAATGGAGGTTAGATTAGCTGGTAAGAGGCACTCCCGATTTTATTTAAATTCTTGAGTTTGATCCTTGGAGATGATAAAACCTTGGGGTTTTTCCGCTAAATACTTGTAACGGCTCTTGGTCAACATCTCGTTGTCTAGAGTACGTACAAGGTTTCACTATTATACGGTGAGGTTTACCCGATGTCGTATACCAGCTAAATGTTCGAAAAAAAATAACATAGTCCCCCAATTATAATTATATTTATATATATATATATATATATATATCAGAGGAATACCCGCATAATGCGACGATGATGATGGTGACAAGTGGTTGTGGCGAAGGTGACATGTAGCGATAGTGACATTGGCAGTGTAGTTATTAATCTAAAAGTAGTTGATATAAAAAAAGATAGTGTAGAGATTTTAAAGGTTGAGAGATGCATGTTGTAAGAGATTTCATTAAAAATATTATAATTATATTTGATAAAAATATTTTAATTAGTGGATGAATTCGAGAGGTAGTTTGGGTAGATTTAGGGGTTGGAAAATATATTGGGGGTATTTTAGAGATATAGCGGTTGGAATTTATATCTGAGGTATTTAAGGTAGATACGTTTTCAAAGATAGATAGTTTAAAAGGGGGGAATGATAGTTTTGTTTTATAAAAGAGTAAAGATGATTAAATTGTTTAGACATAGGTAAATACTCAATGTCATCTTCCACGAGCTTTGGGTCTTAATACCTCGATTGTTCATGAAAGAATTTGAAATGTAAACAACCTTATCTCTATCTAAATAGAGTATTTTCAAGATAAATAATAAAAATAAACCTTCGACCATTGCATAGGGTGAAGATCGAACCCTAATCTGATGCACATGTTTATGACTTCTAATGGCAGCTTTATAGTTACGTGTAACATTTTCTGTAAAGTTTATCAAAATTTGAAGAGAAAATTACATTTTTTATACCTGAAGTTGTCAAAATTTTCACTTATAGTTTCTAAGTGAAAAAAATTACATTTTTGCTACCTGAAGTTGGTTATTTTTTTCATTTTTTATACCAAGCACATACTCTGTTTGTTTTTTCCGTTAACACTCTCACGTGACCAACACGTGAGGGTATCAAAAATGAAACATTTTTCACTTAGAGGCTGTATTTGAAAATTTTGACAATTTCATGTACCAAAAATGTATTTTTCGAAAAATAATTACCATTGGTTTTTGAAGAGTTTATTTAATTATTTTAACACATTTAAGCTTTGAGTTTATATCTACATTATATTATAACATATTTACTTTCTAAATTTTTTTTAAGGTTAAGTAATAAACATATTGATAACTTGTTAGTAAAAAACCTCATAAAATGTACAACTTGTGAGCAACTTTATCGGGTTTTCTAACGGAGCGGAAGATTTATTTATTGACAAACTTTCAAATCGACCACCACATAATATGCATAATCTTCTCAACAAGTAACGACTTGGAAGCCGAATTCAATTGTTACACAATAGAGCTAAATTAGTATATATTTTTTTAATAACAAGTTATCCATATATTTATAACTTAACCTTAAAAGATTTTAAAAACAATACTCGTATATATGCTATAATATAATGTAGAAAAAAAACTAAAGTTTAAATGTGTTAAAATAATTAAATAAACTTTTAAAAAACCTATAGTCATTAATTTTCGAGAAAAATTACGTTTTTGATGCCTGAAATTGTAAAAGTTTTCAATTATAGTCTTTAAGTGAAATAATTTTCATTTTTGATACCCTCACGTGTTGGTCACGTGAGGGCGTTAACGGAAAACCAAACAACGTATGTGTTTGATTTAAAAAATGAAAAAAAATAACCTACTTCAGCCTATATAATTTTTTTCACTTGAAAACGAACTATAAGTGAAAATTTTGACAATTTTATGTATCAAAAATGTAATTTTCTCAAATTAGAAAGCTGGCCTCCACCTAAAGAACAACCTGGCGTTGTGGTATGGTCATAGCTAATGTCCATTTTCGCATCGATCTAATTGTGCTAGCAAGTAGTGTGAATAAAAGATGTTTGCCCTTGGCATATGGTTTCTTCAAACAAACCTACAACAACAACGAGACGTATATGTAAGTATCAAACTTTAATAATCAACCCATGCAATCGTTTCTTTTTTATGCTTGGTCTTTATCTTATCTTCATATCTTTTTTTTCGAATATATTATCAATTCGAATATCTAAAGATTCTTGTTCATGCATGTACGAGTACCAATTAAGGTTTAATTCTATTTTATGGTGAAAAAAAAAACTTTTGTACGCAAAACATCTCTTACAAGATTGTATAGTAAACTTGATATATATATAACAAATTTTTATTTCGACTTTCATTCACAGTTTCACACTATCAAGACCTTTTAGGATTAAAGCCTCCGTTCCATTTTATTGTCCCAGAAAACCCGTTTTAAGCACACACACCCAAGTTAACTCTTCGCAAATTTCATCATTAGCCCAGAAATCCGTTTTTTACACACACCTCTCTTTCACGTCGTAAATCCCGTTTGCACGCACCTAAGTTCATTTTATAGCCCTCGTCAAGGGCTACAGTGATGGAACTTGGATACCTATTATAAGGGGGCGGAACCCAATAAAACATACGATTTTTTTTTTTTTTTTAACGGCTAAACCTACTCTATCATAAATCTAATACTCCAAAATATACACCAATTGCTCCAAATGGAGCTCGAACCTACGTTCGCACCACCAGAGACATAATGCCCCACCAGCCTACTAAAATGGAACTGGCAAGATTTAGTTTTGTTAAAAGGGATAATATGTAATATAATAATAAGTAAATTACACTTTTCGTCTCTGAAGTTGGCACATTTTTCACTTTTTGTCCGTTAAGTAAAAATTACAATTTTCACCTTAAAGTTGGCATATATTTTCAATCATCGTCTCTCGCCAAACGTCGTTAAGTTTCGTCCGTTAAGTCGGACACGTGCAACACACGTGAGGGGCTGAAACAGCAAAAAATGACAAGTTCAGGGACGAAAACTGAAATTTACTTTTCTGTTGTCATCATCTTCATCTTCTCCGGCTGACTTTCGTCCGAAAATTCGTCCGAAAACTTAAAATGCCGATATCTCACTCGTTTCTTCGAATTAGACCACGAAACCACCACCAAACTTCTCAAAATTAAGTTTCGCACGAATCCTAACCAAAAAAATCTTAAAATGCCGATATTTTATGAAATGTAAATGAAAAGCATCGTAAATGAAATCGTAACCAAGACCTAGTTGACCAAAAAAATCAACAAACTAGCATGGAACTTGTACGAACTGGCAACTTTGAGTGCGGACAACTTATAACCGAAACGAGATCCAATGAATGGGTTGTCACACCCGAATTCTTTGTACCTCAATCTACTAATCTAACTATTGTAACAACTTAATAACTTTAACGATTGACCAGTAAACTATATCGAAAACCTTACGATGAAACTAACATCTAACTAAATCACCAAAAATGAAAGGTAATGAATCGCTATGAAACTTAACACAATACTAGATGAATCAATAGTAAACATGTAACAACTTTCAAAATGAGATTTTGACATAAGGATTTCAAAAACCGAACCCACATGAAGGTCGCTCCCTATTTTGTACTTTTCTTTTTGGTGCAGAGCTGATGGAATAATAAATGAGGCACACCATTGGTGTCTTAGTGAGGTTCATGTACATTTAATCAAACATGGACTTATTTGCAAAACAGAAATATTGCATTCTTAGACCTGCTAAATCGTACAGAAATATTGCTCAAAATCCATGTTATGGGTATTTTGAGTTTTCCGGCAAGTGTTGAATCTGATATCTTTTGGTTAGGATTCGTGCAGAAATTAATTTTGAGAAGTTTGGTGGTGGTTTTGTGGTCTAATTCGAAGAAACGAGTGAGATATCGGCATTTTAAGTTTTCCAGCGAATTTTCCGACGAAATTTAGCCGGAGAAGATGAAGATGATGACAACAGAAAAGTAAATTTCAGTTTTCGTCCCTGAACTTGTCATTTTTTGCAGTTTCAGTTCCTCACGTGTGTTGCACGTGTCTGACTTAACGACTGAAACTTAACGACGTTTGGCGAGGGACGATGATTGAAAAAATCTGCCAACTTTAAGGTCAAAATTGCAATTTTTTCACTTAAGGAAGAAAAGTGAAAAACGTACCAACTTTAGGGATGAAAAGTGTAATTTACTCTATAAAAATTATTCTTAACGTTATATTAGAGATTTAATTAGTATTAAAAATAAAACATTTTTGAAGGGCTTGCAACCCCTTTTAATCCTTTAGAAGTTCCATCCTTGAAGGGCTACAATCATTTAAGGGCTATCATAATCAATTATACATTTTGCGGTGTCCAAAATTGGGAAAAACACACATTTTCAACAATTTTAACAATAAAACACTTCATTATTGAACTCGATGATTCATGAGGAGAAAGAATATATATCATTCACATATCATTTATACTTCTATATTCTCTTATAATATAAATTAGATATTTTTATTTTTTTAATCTATTAATCTATTAAAACATTTATAACATACATCTTTTATCTATTAAATTACCTTAATTAACTGCTTAAATCACATGAATTATTTTACATCAATTATCTATCTTACTCACCGTCGTTGTTACTACAAGTCGCCACCGCCAAGGCCGGTTTAGGAAGTGGACAAAGTGGACGACGGGCCGAGGCCCGATTTTTTAAGGGAACCGATTTTTTATTTTGTACATATATAAAAAATATATATGTAATTAACTTAGCTCATTACAAATCATAACAATTAACCATAAAAACTAAACCATATAATTTAACTTACACCACTTACATATCTTTTTACAAATGAAAAAAGTTATATATTTCAATCTTGGAATGTTGTCGCAAGCTATTCTAATTTTCTTGTAGACCTGGACTACTCTTCGTTAAAGTAACAATATAAAATATTATTACATTTTTTAATTTAATGTATATAGTATATAAGTGAATCCAACTTATATGTATGAATTTATTCAACTATAATCTTTTTTTGTTCCGTTAAATATAATTTGTAAAATGATATATATTTTTGAAGATTAACTTAATAATCCTCATAAACTATTAAGTGATGACATATGGATTATACTAAATCCTTTTTTTTAATTTTTATTTCTTGATTTTATCACATGTCATTGAAAATAACTTTTGTTATGTTTATTAATATACTATAACTTTTTTTTTCCCGTCATTTTATAAAAATAGTTTATGTACAATAGAACCTCTATAAGTTTATACTCGATAACTTAATAACCTCAGTAAAATTAGTAATATGAATCGTTGCGTCTAACTTAGGGGTCCTTTTTCTGACTCGTCTGAGATCTATAAATTTTCAGAGACGACACTGGCCACCGCCACCACCGACACGCCGCCTATACCGCCGCATTACGCGGGTATTCGTCTAGTTATATATACATTATCGTCCGGACCAACACTTTTAAAGGTACAAAGTTGACGAAAAGCCAATTTTGCAACAATTTATTCACAATGAACATTGGATATATCCCATTAAATACCTCCGCATCATCATTGCTTGATCGATATTTTACATCTTAACCACAAAAGTGTAAAATGTTAAATTGACAAAACAAACATTAAGTAATAAAATCTTACTCGTCTTTCACTTATTATTTAGTGGATGTTATAATCTAATTAATGAATTTAGATATATAACACACCCTTAATTATTTCTTCATTGACTTTGAAGTGAATAACACATGGAATCCAAAAGGCACTTGCAATATCTAAAAACTCGTATGTCCATGGTCCTACTCTCTTTCCAAATTCCATTTCATCATATATTTGTGTCTAATTAATCTTTTATTTTACTCAACCTTTTATCCAAGTATCCAACCAACACTTGACATTCTTTGAACCCAAGTCTTCAAAATGTGGACCAACTCAATTAATTTTTTCACTTTCAAAATTTTTTTTTTTGATTAAATAATGAAAGGGAAATGACAAAATCTATTACATTACATTACATGTTCTAAAATATCCTTATAATTTATATATATCACAATTATTTAAGAATCAGACTTTATATTTTTTTAATTATTGGGTGGATTCTGGATAGGTTCAATGGGTCCTCCAATAAATATTTTACCTTAATAAATAAATATTCATATGTATCATTACAAGATACTCAACTGGCTCATCCTTAAACAAAACATAAATTTAATTAGTAAAGGTAACTTTCACAAAACAAGCAAATTATATCATGTCGCTAGCAAATATCGTATTAACTCGTTTGAAGTTGTTAGTGCTGGGCTGGTCCATTGTATTTTCTATTTTTTTTTATTAATCTATGTCACATTCATCAAATCAATTACTTCGAAAATATGCTATTTACGACAATGTATGATGTTCAAACCCATTTAAATTCCATGGGGCCTAATCTCCACCAACAAAAAAGACACACATATGAGGCCATTTCGAATGGCTTAGATAGCAACCCTACCCCTCCCCCTTTTACTAGTTGTCCTTGTCAATAAGTAATAATTTGAGATCTCTAAGCAATGAATTTGAATCCTAATAAAACATATGCATGAATGTAACTCTTGGAATTAGAATGTAACTTAATTTCAGCACCTATTTTTGATATGGAAAGCATATTTCAATAGTTTATATAAATCCACCTTAATTGAATTTGTGTATATTTGTTATATTATAAAGTAACAACATTTTGTAGAGAGTAATCGACCCCTTGACTTCCGAGGTTTCCATTTGATTTAGCTTTGTTTGTATTGTATAAGTATTCAGTTACCAAAATGTCAACTCAAAGAAGAGCGACAAATTAAGTACCGGGCTGCAATCTTGGTATGATCTGAAACTTTAACCAATGGAAAGTCGAACTAGATTTGGGTTGCGTAATTCCACTATTAACAGCCCACTAACGCTTTTATTTTTTGGGTCGAGTTCGTTTCGACTGATGAAACAAACAAGTCACCGACTTTTGTAATAGTAAAACTTACTGTATCTAAAATTATTTTGCAGTGTTTAAAATTCCTTAACATATGAATATTGTAGTACTAGTTTTGAAATGACCACTATATTATTATGTTTATTTCATCTACTATAGTTAACATGGGTTGGGTATTAATTGCAGGGCCGGCCGGGTACCGGACGATGCGGGCGACGGACCTGAGTAGCAAACAAGTAAAGGGCAACAATTTTCTGATGTACCTTACACATATATATGCGAACAAATCAAAAATACACTTGACTGCAGATTGAAAATTAATAACAGAATATATAAATAAAAAAACTTGCAGGTTGTGTTTTAATGGAGATTTGAGAAATTGTCTTTTAATTCGAGTGAGGCAGCGAAGAAGACGATAGTCTGCAAACATTATTTTTTATGTGTGTTTGCCTATTTCGCCACTAGTTGTCTGACACACTTTATGACCTTTTAGTTTCATTAAAGCTCCTCTTTTTTAAGTACATGATCAAATATAACTCCTTGACTTTGTACTTTTATGGTTCTTCTACTTAGTTTGATATAAAATAAATATACTATTTTCAAAATAAATACATACATTATTACCTTTGGTTAATCATATACATATGAAATAACATATTAAACACATCAATGGAATACAACAAAAGTATATTTTTATGTTATCACTTATCAGATATAACTTAATTAAAAGGGATATTTTTAGTATGATCGACACTAAAATTCATCAAAATCTTAATATATAAACATAAATATGTTTTATTTTTTTATTTTTTTTTGAAAGTTAACTTACATAAATATAAATATGTTAAATATATAAAAATTCTTAAACAAATAATAAAAATTTGTATGGTGGTGAAAAAAAATATGCTACCAATTTAGCATGTTTGGAAATGATGAAAATACGAAAGACCTTTATAAAGTTTTTTTCTTCGCAAGTCATTTAAATCTAGTTTACGTTGGAACAAGTTGTGTAAGTTGATTAGGTTTAACTTTCAAAAATAAGTTGTTGGTAACTTGGTATTAAGAAAATTTAATGGGAATATTTTGATCATATTGACCTGAGCATCCAATTATTCAGGACCGGCTCTGATTAATTGTAAAACAAGTATTAAAGTAAAACAGGTAGGACAATATATTGACCTTTAGATCATAGTTAAATTGATGTACAAAGATTCCCAAAGCAATTGATGCACGATGATTTTCATGATGCACTATGATTATCACTGAAGAAAAACCTATCGTGTTATTTGTTCTACTTTAATATATATATATATATATATATATATATCATCACCTATGCCAACAACCTGAAGGAAAAAACCCCAAACTGATTGAGTTGTAGCGAAATCTGAGCGATGGAATGAGATACGACATGATCGAATTTGCAATGTGGAAAAAATAAAGAAAAAACCCCTAGAAAAAATCCAAGAAGGTGTGACATGGACAAAATCGAATGATGGAATGATGTTTGAAATTCAAAAAGAAAAAGAAAGTGCTAGAACTAGCGAAAACTTGAAAGAGAAAAACTCACACGGATTTAGTTGTGGCGAAATCCCAATGATAGAATGGAATGCGACGTGGTCGAATTTAAACTTGCCATGTCGCAAGTTATTATCCACATCATCAAGTTCTATTATCTATACTCCCTATATAAACAAACTATCCCCTCCCCATTTCAACTATCTACCTTTGAATTACCAAATATACCTTTTACATTTAAACTACCACCACACAATACATCATGCAAGTACCGAAATTACCCTTTAAAAAGGCGTTATTTATGTATTTGGACTTATTGATACTAATCCATCGTTATAAATTTTTGTCCTCATCTGCCTTACTTTTAGATAAACAATCGTGATGATGATAGCTTCATACAAATTATTATTCAAAACATTTTGCGTTAATGAATTTAATAACCCATCAACATATAAACCCCTCCCCCGCAAACAACAACGGCGGTTTATACCTTCAGCCGGACTAAAAAACACATGAGTTGAATCGCACATTTATGTAATAACACGACATCGCCACTTAACCACCAATTTTTTTCAAGTTCCACCGCATCGCGCGGGTACCACTCTAGTCAATATAGAATATAATGGACCAATATAGTGGGATTTTTGATATTTCAGATCTGTTAAAATAGTTTTTTGAAATTATGGACAAAAACTCACGTTAATTGATAAATTGCATATGTCATCTACATCCACATCTATCTTATATATATATAACAAAGTCTTAAATTTTTTTTTTGAAAAAATAAAGACCGTTAGATGAGTTCAAAACTTTTAGTTACAACTCTTAGATCAAAATAATAGTATAGTTACCAAATTTATTATTAAGTTTACGCAACATTAGTGTCATTATGGTTGTTAATATTCCTTTTAAATACGTCTGTTTATTATGCTGATTAATTGGATATTTGAGTTTAGAATATTGAAGCTTGGATGGGTATTTAACACGCTGATTTGAGTCACACTAATACAATTTTTAATCCGACCAACTCTATGATGAAAGCGAATTAATGTTACGCTTTCGTTTGGTTATCACTTTCTATATACAAGCAACATGAACATGATGTCGGAAATGGATTAAAATTAAAATTTGAGAATATTATAAAAGTGAATAAATTGTAAGACTTTGATTTGAAACTATCTTTTTTAGAAAAATTAACGTATATTTTATGTGGCTTATATAATCAACAAAAAAGTGGCTTATATAATCAACAAAAAGATTGTCATAATTATAATATTAATATTTTTTAACCAACATGCAGTATATCTAAGTGTTAATTATGTTTTCTTTAATACAAAATAACATTAATAATCTAGTTTCATTTAATAATAAAAGTAACAATATGTGTGATAAAATACAATGATACGATAGGGATATCAGTGGCCAGTGGGTTTTTATCATTGAGCAGCACAGGTCCGGCCCATTAGTTTAGTCTGATTGCTGGTATGGGGTAAGGCCTTAAGGCTGTGTAATACTGAATAGTGAAATCATCCAATTTGTTGAATCTAATTTAATAATTCTAATTGTAGGTAGATATAACTAAAATAGGCAACAATAATGGGCTAGGCCGAAGTTAGCCTATTGCAATCTTGCAGACTATAGAATTATGAGCGTAATGATATCCAATGTGATACACCGATAAAAACTAGTCACATGTGTGTGATAAGACAATGTGATGGTGGTGGTGGCAACGGGTGGTGGTGGCGGTAGCAGTGTAATTATTGTAAAAGTGATTGACGTAAAGTCGTAAAAGATGGTAATACTGTTATCATAAGGGTTTATGGATGCATAATGTAAACGATTTGATTAAGAGTATTATAAGAATATTTTGTGGAGATATCCAAATTATGAGAAAATGAGAAAGTGGTATTTTGGGTAGATTAAGTTCAATTTTGAAAACATAAGAATAGGTGAAATGTTTTCTAATATAGTATAGATTTAAAATGTGGTTTTCAAATGAGAACACCCTTAAAACGAGAACAATATGAGGACATTCAAAAATTTCATTTTGATGTATTATAAGTCCATAACACTAATTGTATAACAAATTTTCATTCTTTAAGTGTTTTACAGCACATCGATATGTTAAAACTGACAAAATAATCTTCTTAAATTTATGCATCCAAGATGGATACACAATATAAAAACATGATTTTTCTCGATTTTGACAGATCAATGTGATGTTAAACACTTAAATAATAATAACTAATTATACATTATGTTAGTTTTATGGATTTATTATGCATCAAAATGAAATTTTTAAATGTTTTCATAGTATTCTTATTTTAAAGATGGATGTATTGGATTGGCATACTAGATATATATAGATATAAATATAGATAAAGAATGTTGTTTGCGCACATTTAGATTCAAGTGTCTCGTAGATACACACAAAAACGTACATATTGTTCATGTATGTCTTGATCAAAAAAAGTCTTCACTAATATTTAGAGATATACAAGCGTGGTACCGCGTAATGCGACGGCGGTGGCGGGAACGACGGTCTAGTGGTGTCAGTGATGGTACTAGTGGTGGCGGTGGAGGTGTCAAGTGATGTAAGTTGATGTAAAAGTGATAGTGAAATATTTTAGAAGATAAGAACTTAGATTGTTACTTATTAAAATAAAGGTTTGGAGGGTAAATTAATTCATTAAGGGCAAATTTGGTAATTTATAAAAAACTATTTTATATTGAGTGTTTATTAAATGTAATTTAGTAATTTCGTATGTAATTATTGTGTAACACTTTTCAAAATTTGAGGGTGATAATTTTTATAAAAGGAATCTATAATATAGCTAAAAGAGGGGGTTGAGAGTATACTTGGCACTTTAATCCCCCTCCGTTAGCCAAATCCTCTATCCTTATTAATTCTCTAATTTTTTAATATTAATCTAAATTAATTTACACTTTTTGGTTTTACATCACCAATTAACACTTTAACCCCAATCTAAAACAATTAATTTACACTTTTTGGTTTTCCATCACCAATTTTTACTTTAACTCAATTTAAAAATAATTAACTTACACTTTTTGATTTTTCATTACCAATTTACACTTTAACCTAATTTAAAAATAATTAGTTATACTTTTTGGTTTTCCATCACCAATTTACACTTAAAATTAATTAATTTACACTTTTTGGTTTTCCATCACCAATTTACAAATTCACCCAATTTAAAAATAATTAATTTACACTTTTCGGTTTATTGGTAATCTATAATATAACTCACGTACGACAAAAAAAAAAGTTACGATCAACTACAAAAGGGTTTTCTTTTAATATACTTTGCACATAATTAATCATTATTAAATTTTTTTTAACATTGAATTCTTATGTTATTGTTATTATTATTTCTTTTAAAATTAGTTTCAGGTTCGTTATGGCTTTTTTTTCAACAAGAAAAAATATGACCACATTAGTTCATCTTGAAGATCTTAAGCCAACACATGTTAACCATCATTTACGACTCCGTGTTGTGCATGTATGACTGTTTCAAAGTGGAACAACCCGAATAAAATCAAAACGTTTGAGATGGTCTTTGTTGATGAATTGGTATGTATTTTTCAAATTATATAGTTTACACTTTTAGAATATAAGAAACTGTAAATTTTTTATTTAACTAAAGTTGAAAAAAAAGGGTAAATCGGAATCAATATTTAAATGGAGTTACTTTTCGTATGTTTCTTCTTTAGCTTTCGTATTGATTAAGTTGTGATATATGACTTAACTAATCTAAATATATATATATATATATATATATATATATATTAAATTTTGTATTTGTAACCTATATTAACTATTAGGATTTACGATTATATCTTTTTATAATCTTTTATATATAAAGTCTAAATTTGCTATGAGTAGGTTTCTGATTATTTTAATATTTTGAATTTGATTGTTTTGATATCGTTTTGAAAGTAGCTCATTAATGGTATATATTTCAGATTTATGATTATATCTTTCTATAAGCTTTTAGATAAAAAGTCAAATTTTGCCATGAGTAAGATTATGATTATTTTAATATATCGACTATGATTATTTTGAATCTGTTTTGAAACTAGTTCATTAATGGTGTATTTTTTAGCCGTTGTTATTCTATCAGAGGAAAATGCTACATATTGAGATGGTGTTGAATGTTTTAATATGATTGTTTAGCATGGTGGAACAATTCATTATTTTAGTTTGTGTATGACAGATGTACTTCGGATCTTATGAAAAACATGATATCAATTTTAAATAATACATTTAGATAAAACCCTTTGATCCACGTTATGTTTAGAATTTAACACAACAGGAGATGGCTTTGCAAAGTTTTTGGCTCAACTTTTTTTTTATCAACAATTTGTTTCCCTATCTTTCTTACATTAGCCGATAAAATCGTTTGATAAAAGTTTGGAATGTCCTTGGGTGGGTTCATTTTTTATCCTGAATAATTTTCCTGTATTTGTATGCAAAGATGTTATTCGATTTTTATCGTTAATTTGTTTGGGGTTTATTTTTTAAAATTGGATTAAATACATAGAAACACAGTAACATAACTTATTTTTCATGTTTTTTTTGCTATTTGCAGGGCACTATCATACATGGCTCGGTCAATGGTGAATGGACGGAAAATTTTAGGAGTATTTTGACCGATGGAGTGGCTATTCAGCTAGCCAATTTCCAAGTTAATTTCGGTATATCTATTTAATATATTTGAAATCCAAAATTTTAACTTTGATTAATATATTTTGAGACTACCCGTCCATTGCACGGGCCTGAACACTAGTATAGATATAGTAAAAGAAGATTCATTCAAAGTCATTAACAAGAAACGCCTTATGTGATGACTTTGGATCCTAATGTCATGGTTCCGATGCATCACAAGGAGCAATTGTTAAAAAAAATCATTTTAAAACAATCATTTGATTTGTTTCATTCTTTGACAAGAATTAGACGGTGATGATCCATCGACCCAACAAATGGAAGAGACTATTTCTCCACCCAATGGATTTGCCATATTAGCCTCAGTGGTGGGATCATCGTGAGGGAAACAACATGTCCAATATCAGATGTGGGCTGGGCTTCTTCATTTATGGGGGAGCTATTTTTTGAGAAAAATATTGAGGATTAAGGTAAAATCGTTTTACTCAAATGGTATGTGTATTTGATTATGTGAGCTGGATTTAATTTACCATTTATTAGATTACTCAAAAAAAAATTTTTTTTTAGAACGGCATTCTAATCTACTTCTACTCTTTCATTACAAGCATGCCTGAGATAAAACTCAGGACTCTCGAAAAATCCCTATAAATCCACCCCACAAATATGAAAAGTGGGATTCCAACCCAGGTGGATCCCCCAATGTTAAACACCTTATCAATGGGCCACCAACCCCATTGGCTTTAATTTGCAAAGTTTATCTAATGTTGAATTGGATTTAGTTTATTTTGTAGTTTTATAGGAATCTTAAAATGTTTCATCGCAAATTAAGAAGAGGAGGACGCCTTTTTTTAAGCGTCGTTTACATGCACACACTCTAAATTCCCCACCAAGATGAATATTAGAGAGTGTTTGGATTTACGTTTGAAATGTATTACTCATATAGATTATTGTGTTTGTAAAACACATATAATCAAGAAAGTGTTGGGTGTAAAAGTGATTAATTATGTTTGCGAGAGAAAAAACAGTTTTAAAAAATAAATATAAATATGCTTTTTCAAAATGCAGTTTTAAAAACACAAAATATAATTTGACAAAGCCAGTCCCAAACACCCCTAAAATGTCATCTTTGCAAATCGAATATAAACGAAGGGATGATCATGACAATGATATGATACCTATACTTTATGCTATACAAAATTGTACATTCTTATGACCCCAAAATCAATATTTTGTAATTAAGCATTGAAAAGTGATCAAAGATTCTTCTTCAACCATGATCAAATTTGAATAGTAAAAAGGCGATGATACAAATAGAATCAAGTGATACATAAGTAAAGAATGTATTATTTGGGATATATTGATAAAAAGACAAAGCCAACTCTTGTTAAAATGTCAAAAAAGAAAAGCCCGAAAATAGAGAATCAATACAGACCAAATGTTTCACTTTTATCACCTTTGACTTTGGCTGACCAAGAAACCACTCTTTTATTCATTAAAACCAACATATACATTTTTTGGATAGGATAATGCTTGTAGATCAAGCAATAAACTTTAACACATTTGTTCTTTATATTACTTTGTTGGATCGTCCATGTTTTATTCCTTCTTTTGTCCAATTAATATAAAACACATACTTTTTGTTTTGTTTATTTAACACTTAAACATTGTAATCTTAGCTTTCTTAAGGGCATTGATTTCATTCTTCCTGTTTGTCCATACTTGATAATGCATATATATCTTTAGAGTATTTTTCACTTTAAAGTGTAAAAATCAAACAAGCCAAACATACCATATGTCTTGTATACTTTATGTAAAGATTTTTGGTAATGAAGTTATATATGTCATAAGATTTAACTTTATTAATTGCTAGGTTGTGGGAGTCGTTAGGTACTTCTATGTCGGTCGATTAAGGAGTTGGGAATACTCAGGTTTATACGGTTCTATGTCGGTCGATTAAGGAGTTGGGAATACTCAGGTTTATACGGGGAGTACCACTTCTACCAAATGGTACACTTTGAATGAAGCAGTTGCGTGTGGAGTTGCCAATCATACTTACATTTATATGGCATTGTATATAATTTATTAACAGAGAGCATTGCATATGCAAGAGCATTATTGATGATACTCTAATAGAGTCAAGGCTAGTTTTTTCAAACACAATATGTGTGTGTGCGAACAACCCAATTAAGGACATCACAGTGCGAGCAACAGTGTTGTAGATGCCAAAAATCATTAATAAGTTATGAATATTTATATGTTAGCAGATAGACTCTAGAGCAACATTGTGTTATGAATCGATTGGTACCAAAACCAGAATCTCTAAATTTTCAATATTGAAACCGATGACGGAAACCATTGGTATTAGTACCGGTTCGGTTTTGATATATCAGATTTTTTGTGCATGCCTTACTTAACAAAAACAGAGCTTTAACACTAAAAACAATAACACCTAATGATGACGTACCTACCCAGGCGTTGGCACGCAGGGTACGACCAAAGGATAAGCTTCACTTTTGATAAACAAGGGAACGATACATGCTTATCAAGAATCTCATACTTTAAGAAAGAAGATAATATCAAATCCCTTATTTTCGGAAGTGATATGCTCTATACCAAAAACCCTACTTGGCTGGAAAGTCACGAACCCCCTATAAATAGGGGGAAGAATGTCTAGGTCAACTCATAATCACACACACATATTCGGCGTACAAAAGGTTTTGTCTTACCGGAAAGGAACCGTCAGATAACAACCACATTCGCCCCATTCCTCGCTCTAGGTTACCGGATTGGCTGTACACAAACACCTAAGCTCAATTTTATGAATTACTCTATTAATTATTAACCCATACTAATATAAAAGTTTTATTTTAATGTTTTTTTTTTTTTCCTTTCTATGACACTTGGTAAAAGTGTCACATCAGAGAAGACTTAATTACCATACACACATCACACATGTAACAACAATTACATTTAATGCAATCGAACCAAAATAACACTATCCACATAACAATGCGCTTATCTCTTGTATTACTTCTTCGATTTAATTTCTTTTCGTTTCGAGTAAACGTATACCACAGAATCGAGTATGTTTAGATATATTAGTTGTAGCAATAGCTTGTAGTTATTAGTTGTCAATATATCGAAAGTCTTTAGATAAAGCTTAATTTAGAGGGGGTTTGTAAAACGCAAATAATCTAAAAAATATTTGTGTGAAAAAGTGATTATCGGCTATGAAAACACAGTTTTGGAGAAGCATGTACCACCATGTTTTTTCAAACTTTGAAAACGCATAATCTATTTTGAAAATACGGATTATGCTTGGTAATCGTAATACCAAACACCCCCTTAGTTTAGAAATTATGACTACAATTTTAATTTTTTAATGTTATGGTAGTTGAAAAAACATAGATTGAGTAGTATCTTAATTTATAATAAGAAAATGATTAATTCTCTTAAACTAATAGCCTAAAATCTTTTGAACTATTAGATGATAACATGTAGTAAAATGAGAAGACAAGATTATGAAAAAAAAATTAGTGGATTCCACGTGTCACCTTCTTATAGTTTTCGAAAGATTTTTAGGCTAATTTTTCCTTAAAATATATAAAGAGAAAAACAAATAAAATTTGTAATATGAAATTCAACAAATACAGATACTGAAGTTGGAAGGCGGCTGGGGAGTGTTTGCTGACTTTGCTCCATTTTATTATCTCAATTTCTCATATATTTTTCACTCATAGAGATCAAATCCAAAAAGAAATTCTACAATCGTTGATGACTCCGAATTACCATAACCAATCAATATTACAAACTTTATACGCTGTTATCATTTGTTCCTTTTTTTTTTAACACTATCTGCTTGGTTCAAATATAACGTCGTTTTTTATATTAAATCTTAACATTCATATATACGTAAGTTATACTTGGAAAATAATGCATAAGGGATATTAAATCTTAACATTCATTATTTAATTCGTATTAAGGAAACTCGTGACCCGCCTGAACCCGGTTTGAACCAAACTGACCCGAACCTTCACGGATCGGGTCACGGTTCCATTTTTTTTACCCTCGCAGGTCATGGGTCAATCCGGTTCAGGTCGGGTTTTGACCCGTACACAATCCTAGCTCTTGCCATATAAACATCTGTATACAAACACAAACACATCCTTACATTCTTCACACCATCACACATACTTTATAAGTCAAAGGGTAAATTAATGCTAAGGATTACATCCTTAATTGAAAGATTTTTATTTATAAATAACAACAACAAGATCTAATTCTTACAAGTAGGTATAAAAAGATGTGAAATGTAGAAACCATATTGTCTATTATAAATAGGTATCCGTGCATTGCGACAAATACAATTGACATCACAAAATCATCAGATGTACATCTATTTATTTTCCGAATGGAGCATGTTTTAAATTGCAATGCTATATATATACTAACAATGGGTAGGTTGTGTATGTTCAAAGGATAAGGAATAAAAAAGATATAAATGTAATTTCGTCATGGGTAACTTTTAATATTTAGTAAAGAGAGCACGATGAATAAAAGATAAATCTTTAGTCGTTTATTTTAAAGGATTTTTATAAATATAACCATTGAGATGGTGTTATAAAAACTTAATTTGTTCACAGGAACAGCGGTTAATAGTTAAAAAATTAATCGCATGACTTGAGCACATTGGAAGAGATAAAGACATCCAACAAGACAACAGATCCACGCTTACAGGAACCAAAGTATAATATTATTTTATAAACACACAAGATTATAAATTCACATTCACTTTATGCTATTGGCCCTGATAGAATTTCTTTATTATTTTTCTAATCACAATTTCCAAATTATAAAAAGAACTGTTGTTGATCAACTGTGCCACAAAAGATATCAGTCTTTGTAACACTGACTCCATAGTTTAATTTAAACTTTCAAAGAAACGAGAGCAATTAACCTCGCGTTATGGCGGTGAGATGATGAGGGTGATAGGTTATAGAGTGTGATACCTAAATGTCTTAGTCGTACGGGCTCTGTCATCGAATTTAAAAATTCGTCAAAAGTATATCGAATAACATCTCTAATTAAAGAGCACGAAATTTTAAAAACACCCATATAATTTTTATAATTTATCGATGTACGGTTTGTGAGATAAAAGATTTTGAACAAATTGGAGGAATAAATGATTTATGGATGAGAAAGAAAAAAAAATGATTGATTGAGATTTGATGAGAGAGAAATGGTGTTTGGTAATATATAATTGATATAAGGGACATTTTGAGAAAGTAAATGTTGAATTGAAAGTTGAAACCCTATTTGCTTTATAATATAGTATAGATACATTATATTATGTATTTATGTGCCATATATATAATCGTGTTATGCCCGAAAGTTCGTTTACTAGAAGTGTACTTAGATTGTCTCTCTAGCAATTATAGCCACACATGCTACATAGGTCCTAATAACTACAAGTTATTAAATTGTACGAAATTTGTTTAACTATATACGAGAGCAAGTATTTGCGCGTTGCGGCGGTGAGATGGTGAAGGTGATAGGTCATAGAGTATTTTAGGTCATAGGAGGTGATATGTCATAGAGTGTCATAGCCAAATGTCTTAACCGTACGGGCTCCAACCTCGGATTTAAAAATTCGTCGAAAGTATATCGAATGACATCTCTAATGAAATAGTATGAAATTTTAAGAACACCCATATAACTTTTATAATATATCGATGTACGGTTTTTGAGATAAAAGATTTTGAAAGAATTAGAAGAATAGAATGATTTATGGGGGAGAGAAAAAGTTGTAGGCATTAATGTATGGTACATTATGTATTATCATTTGTACATCGTTGAGATTGAAAATTGAAAGTTAAAACCTTATTTCCTTTATAATATAGTATAGATAAATGTTGTTTCAAATAATTTTTTGCAATTAGTTTTATGTGACGACGAAGGTGGAAGGTTTTTCTTTTATGGAGTCTCTAGTTCAAACTCGAACATTGGTGTTTGATTATATTACTAATTGACTTGGAAAACTAATTAATATATATTAACTAAATTTAACCATAAAAAAAAGTTCTATGATGTGAAAGAAAGATTTATGTTAAAAGCAAGATCTACAATACGATACGGAATATAAAAGAAAGAAAGGCGTATAAAACTTTGGCTTATACAATGTGCAGTACCATCTTCACTAATCAGAATTAGATGAGGGTAAATATTAATATTAATGTGTCTAGTTATAAGCAAAAACACAGGAAAAAAAAGGGATGTTCACAAAATGAGATTACATTTAATAGTTTTGGTTTAAGATAACGATGATAGTTATTAAGAGAATTAAAAGTATACTGCGAATAAAGACATAAAAAAGGAGTCACACTGGTGCATGTATATTTTAATAAAGACAATATAACACTTTATAAACAACATAGGTTAATCCACTTTTCATGATGATTAGCTAATAAAACGATTGAGTTCTTTGTGTTTTTCATAGAAGTTACAAATGCAGTTTAGTAAAAAGAAAATGAATTATATATGCCCCATAATTACAACATCGGACAGAATGCACACTTTTGGTCGATATCTTTTACCGTGTTTAGTAGTCTAAAGATAAAAATAGCAGCTGATATTTATAGAATTGTTACTTCATTAGCCTAAGTATTTCTAGATTCTCTAATAACAGTATATGATATCCTTCCCTAAAAACAGAACCATATAAAAAAAAATTGACATAAATGAATTATTTATAAACAATACTCTTGTTATAGTTATTTAGGTGAGATTATATTAACTATCAATAACTAAAAAAAAGTCAACACATTATTATGACCAAAAAGCAAAATTCCAAAACTAATTAAAGATTAGGTAACCAAATTTAAGGCTATAATTTTGAAAGTTGAACAAGAATTTCTACCCCAAAAAGTTTCGATCTACATCCTATTTTTTCGATCGAATAAAATCTTCAAACTTGTTGGTATTTTTAATTACATTAATCAAATTTAAACATTTTAATAAACTTAAAAGAGACTTATAAAACATCCATGTTAATTTTATATAAAAAATCTACCAAAATTATATATCCAAATCTCACCTTTTGCTATCCACTCTGCCATAAACCATTTAATGAGTGGTAATAGAAAAAAATGTCGCTTCCATAAAAAGCAAAAAAGGAAATAAAAATGAAAAATAAAAATAAATTAAAACAAGTATTAGTATTGACTCTACCTTTCCTTCTTTTTTTTAACTTAATGTAAATTTACAGTTATACCCCTGAAAGCCACCGAAAAAGTTCACTAATCTCTTCTCCAACCCTGCTGTGATTAGCTTCAAAATCATCTACCATTTCACTCCGGCGACTACTTCCGGTAAAAAACCTCCCAGAGCTGCGAAACGACTGCGACCGCGAAGATATCGAAACCGACATTCGATCAACATAATCTCTTAGCCAATTCCGCCGTCCGCTTTCCCCAACCTCCGCCGCTAAATTCTCCACCGGCTGGTCCGGGGCAATTAAGTCTTTATCACCAGAAATTTCCCTCCGATGAATTGACTCAATTGGTATTTCATGAAAACTTTGTTCCAGCACGTACTCGTATGAGCCAATATTGTACGAACGCCGTCCTGAATCAGACGGCGTTCGTCTTTGACTCACGCTTCCGATCTCAATTCGGAAGCTATTATTGTTACTATTATCATTATTATTATTACTATTACTAACATTCCCCCCATTTTCGGAATTTCCAAAATGCCCATTATTATTTCTGTTTCTGTTTCCGTTTCCGCGAGAAGCAGAAACAGAACGAATTTTATTAAACACGTCCGCTTCACTCGGGTTAACACTCGACCTACAAAGCGGACATGTTTGGTTCGATTTGAGCCAAACATCAATACATTCCGTATGAAAAGCATGACAACATAACGGCAATAATCTCAACTGATCCACCGACTCAAATTTCGACAAACAAACAGCACAATCTCCACCAGCAATATTTCCAGTCAACGAAGAAAAAGTAAACATTGGAAGCAAAGACTGTATTTTATTACTATTATTGTTATTATTGTTGTCAAAATAAATAACGTGATGGTTTTGGTCGTCGTTGGGTTGACTTTCTATATTTGTATTATTTTCTGATGAAAATGAAATAGACCGTACAGCGGACCGGCGGTTGCAACGACGAGAGAAGAAACGTAAAATGAGGTAAATAGAAGCTGATATAATTATGGCGGATGCGATGACAATTATAACTATGATTATAGATGTTGAAATAGAAGTTGATGATGATGATGATGATGAAGATGAAGGGGGAGATATGATGTTATTTGAAGAAGCGGCGGCGGCGGTGGCGCCATTGTTGAAAAAAGCGGCGGTGGGGGAGGTGGTGGTGGTACCGGTGGTGAGGAGTGGTGGAGAAGAGGTGGTGGCCATAAATATTTTGGCAGAAAATGGGGCGGTGATGACGTTTATATACAGATAAATGTGTTTGTATATATATATATATTGTGTATGTATATGTTTTGTGGAAGTTAAGAAGAGGGACACCGGTAAATGTGTGTGATGATATAAATGATATTTGACTGGTCACGTGATATGCACATGTTTATTGATTTTGTTTGGTTTGGTTGAGTATATTTGTATGTGTCTTGGTTGAAAGGTTTTGGTGAGAATCATATCAAATGAATATATGTGTGTGTGTAGATTTACTTGAATATTTATTGAGATTATGGTTTCTAGTTTGAGTTTCATGATATGGAAATTTTTTTTTGGTAATTGGTTATTAATGAGGGTAAGTTAATTTTTGGTTCATATAAATAGATTTATTCTCATTATATGTCAATATTCAAGAATCAACGTATTAATTTATGTATAGGTCTTTTTGACAATGTCATATTGAATAATGAAAGATGTGTATAATTTGTAGTCGCTCACTTGCTCTATGTACGATCCAAAGACAACAGAATATATTAAACATATGTTCGATTCGGTCAAAACAAAACTAGAAGAAAATGATGGAAAAGAATTTGCTACGTATGTGAATGTTGTACTGTTTTTTATATTTTCATGTACTTAAGATATGTACAGTGTATTAGTTTTAAAGGAAAATAAAATATCGTGATATAACAAAAAGAGAAAATTACATTTTTCGTCCTTCAACTTGGCAAATTTCACAGTTTTGACCCTAAAGTGAATTAATTACAAAAAACCCTTAAAGTTGGTCGTTTTTTTCATTTTACACTCCGCGACCTAACGGAGTTAAATTTTGGCTGTTAACCCTTACACGTGCCAAGCACGTGAGGGCATTTCTGTCATTTTCTCCTTTAGAACCAAAAATGAAAAAATATACAACTTCAGGGACCAAAAGTGAAAACATATACAACTTTAGAGACCAAAAACGTAAAAAATCTTGATCTGGAAAAATGAGTTTTTATATTACACATGTCTTTTTCAACTCTTATCTTTTTCTTCCTTCATCATCCTCATTCATCCAAAAATCCAAAATTTACAACTCCCATCTTCTTCTTCCTTCATTATCCTCATTCAACCCAAAACCCAAAATTTACATCCAATCTTAATAAAACTCAGTTACAACAACTATAATCCTACAAATGCTAACAAACATCAATTATATAAATATGTATATATTAGTTTTATATATTTATAGATTAAAAAAAAATACAAAAACTCAAACATACACTACAACCACCACCAAACTCCGGCCACCATTACCTCTACCAAATTCTGGTCACCGTGAGCACAACAGCCATCATTATGTTCATCCTTCATCGCCACCATATCCGCCTATTACCACCACCACTATATACAGTGGCGGACGTATAGCTTAGGCATGGTATACATTTACATACCCTTTGACTATCCAAATTAGTGTAAAAAATTTAAATTGAGTTTTCTTTTGTATTTCGTATAGAATGTATATCCAATGAAAATGAGGTACATACCCAATAAAGTTGATGAAATTAAGTTTAACTCATCACCACTTCATGAGTCATGCGCCACGTTCCCACTCTGTTTCATTATTGTAGTCTGAAGTTTCCAACTATATATATTTTCATATTTTATATATATTTATCACTTTAGGAGTTCTAATAGTTAGGATTCTAGTTTCAGTTTTCAACTAAAAATAGATTTGAAGGTTTATATTTATTTACGAGTTCTTTAACAGGGATGTGTTATCACCTTTTAAAGTTAAATTGTTGTTACGTTTTTGGTCCCTAAAGTTGTATATGTTTTCACTTTTGGTCCCTGAAGTTGTATATTTTTTCATTTTTGGTCTAAAAGGAGAAAATGACGGAAATGCCCTCACGTGTTTGGCACGTGTAAGGGTTAACGGCCAAAATTTAACTCCGTTAGGTCGCGGAATGTAAAATGAAAAAAACGACAAACTTTAAGGATATTTTTGTAATTAATTCACTTTAGGGTCAAAACTGTGAAATTTGTCAAGTTGGGACGAAAAATGTAATTTTCTCTATAATAAATGATATCCTATGATATTTGGTTCTACTAATTAATATAGATGGTATCTATTAATAATTGCTTGTAAAATTTTATGTAAATTAGAGGGAGATTTTTTGGAGCGGCTAAATATGTTTATTTAAGTAAATTTTGTATCACTTTAAAAGTCCACGATCCAAAAAATAAATGACATTTTATAACTTAAAAACATGTTTTGGTGGTATATAACCAAATAAAGAAAATGTACGATAGTAATGATCATCATCCTATGTAAACTTTTATATTTTCCAAGAAAATTATAAAGTTATGATACATCACATTTGTTTAGACAATAAAGTTTTCCTTGCACTTATCTTTACTGTTACATTATAAAATCATTTGTTTCTTTTAAATTTTTTTAACTTTTTAATTTTTCAATAACGTACACCTACTAATCTATATCTATATATATATATATATATATATATATATATATATATATTACATTATAAAGCATTTGTCCTCGTCAAAAGCTTTTACCTTTCAACTTTTTAATATTTATCTCTCTCTCATCAAATCTCAACTACTCATTTTTTTTTCCTCCATAAATCATTTTATTCTTCTAATTTGTTCAAAATATTTTATCACAAAAACCGTACATCGATAAATTATAAAAATTATATGGTGTTCTTAAAACTTCATGCTATTTCATTAGAGAAGTCATTTGATATACTTTTGATGAAATTTTAAATCCGAGGGCGAAGCCCGTACGGCTAAGACATTTGGCTATCACACTCTATGACCTATCACCCTCACCATCTCACCGCCGCAACGCGCATGTATTTTCTCTCTTTATATTATATCTATACTATATTATAAAACAATTTCACTTTTCAACTTTCAACTTTTCAACATTCATATAATACCCTTAAAAGAAATCTCAATCACTAATTTTTTTTCTCTCTTTTCAAATCTAAACTACTTATTTTTTTTTTTCTAATTCATTCAAAATGTTTTATTTCAAAAACCATACATTGATAAATTATAAAAATTATATGAGTTTTCTTAAAATTTCATACTCTTTCTTTAGAGATGTTATTCGATATACTTTCGACGAATTTTTACATCCGAGGGCGGAGCCCGGACGGCTAAGACATTTGGCTATCACAATATACGACATATCACCTCCTTTACCAATCATACTCTATAACCTATCACCTTTACCATCTCACACTTACAACACGCGAATACTTTATCTCATTACACTTATGACTTTATGTGGCTATCGATCAAGTAAAATGTATAATAATTGTAGCAAGTTTCTCGACTCATAAAATATATATACTTTTCTTGTCTTATTACACAGATTATCTTCAAAATATAAAAGCTGTTGTGTATAGTACTCCTTAAAGTTTAGTTTTCACTATAACAATTTAAAATGATTAATACCATTATCTCTGAAGATAAAGTTCGAAGGATTCGATCCTTACTCATCTAAAGACCGAAAGTCCATTTCTTATGATATTAATTAAATGTATATATACACATCACAAACAATGTGTATAACATCCTTCTAAACTGCTGAAGTAGAAATGACCATCTATTACACTAGACTAGACCAATTAATTTATAAGCTACGATACTGAAAATTTTGTATAACACGCTAAGTGTTTTCACCCTGATTTTTTTTCTAGCTAGTTAATTCAAGTAGTAACATTAAAAGTTTGGTTACATAAAACAAGTGCAGGGATTTGAATCTCAAAATTATACACAATAATAACTAAAAGTATATATTTTATTGCAAAAACTATAAGTGCAATAATAATTGTTACGTTTTCAATGTGTATAGTAGCTTGTGTTCATTTAGGAGATGTTTATAAGTTGAGACGTTGAGTCTATTATGTTGTCTTTGTACTTGACATCCACTATTGTTGTTTAGTTTCTACACTAATTGTCGGCTTTTTTTGCCCCTCTCCTCTAAAGTCTAAACATGACCGGCCACTACACAATTGTTGATATCGACTATATGTTGAAATAGGCATTTCTACTTTGAAAGAACTTTCGAGCGCGGACCCGGTTAATACATCGTATGCTAGACCGGCCTCCCGTTGTTGAATCGCGACACAAAGTTTCCAGCGAAGTTCACCTTAAAAAAAAAAAAGGCTCTAATGGCATCAATACTGGCTAGAACCAATTACGAGCAAAGCTTCTAATGAGTTTTGGAATTCATGAAATACTCGAAGAAGTGAAAAGGTTGGATTTTATCTTGGTATCAATAAATAAATATTGAAAAGAACACAATATATATACTATATGTCCATATATATCGTTACGTATTTGTGGTGGAACATAACCTTTGATCAGATATTCTTACAATCTTACACGAAGAAATAAATTGTGTGAAAAAAATAATAAAATATGTAACATCATATTATCTGTAGTGGTACGATACATAGTAATTCAATGAAATGAATAGCATAAGTAGTAGGAAATTCATAATGTTCAAAAAAAAAAATAAAAAATAAAAAAAAATGGAAATTCATATTGAATGCCAAAAACAATGAAATAAATGCAGAGGATGTAGAGGGTAACACATACATGGGGGTGTCCAACCTCTAAAATTAATATATAGTTTTTGAATATTCTGTAGATAGTTGTAATTTAATGATGTGTTGTGTTTTTGCTCAAACTATTGTGAAATTCGGCTTTTGCGACCGAAATTGTGATGATTTTTGTTTTTGTATAATTGTATGCAACTTAACCCAATAATCGAATAGTACCACACTACCTCTAGACCAATGTTGGATCATTTTGTGAATGATGAATTCTTGAGTATGACAAAAAGCAATACTCTGCTTGCTTGTTCTCATTACAACCAGTAGACAAGTCGAACAATGAAATCCGCACAAGAACAACTACATAAACTAGGTCTGGAACTAGATCAGCCCGGTCGCCAATATAGGTAACAACGACACATAACAAAGTTACACAGACTAATGGTATTACAAGAAAAATTGTTGTCTCAACCAAAGTAGCACCAAGACCCATAAGAGACCGCGACAGATCTTATAAAAAATCTACCGAATTAATAGCATAAGCCGCGGGCATCCAATTGGGATTCTGGAAATTGTTACATAATCTACATAAACTTCTTTTTAATTAATTATATCATAAAGGCGTCATATATATAACCTATCATCGGATACACTCAATTATATTGTCGATATATTATGTTTCAGATATTGGTTAGATTTGCAGATGAAGGTGTCTAGTTCAAGTTTCTGTTGGAGTGTGATCATTTTATTATAAATCGCTTGTCCGAGAATAATTTAAGCCTACGGGATCACACGAAATGACACGGTAACTCGATAATATTAATTGATATATTAAAGTAATATATTGATTAGTTTGATATGATTAATTAAACATAATTAAAGGGTTAGTTTTATTTAATTGATTAAAGAGAAGGATTAAAATGTGAAAATCGAAAAATGGACTTGGACCTAAAGTCCATATAGGGGGACGACACATTAGAGGCTTTTTTAAGCCTTTATGTTGCTTATTTTCTAAGATATGTTAACCCTAATTAAGCCCTATAAATAGAAGCTTAATTCTTGGTTTTTCATATACTTTTTCACATAAGCAAATTCTCTCCTTTTTCTTCCTTGCTTTGAAGTGGCCGAAATTCCTTCTTCTGTTTGAGGGGTTTCGACTTTGAAGTTTAAGGTTCAAGCAAAAGGTTTGTTTGGTTTGTGATCGAGTACTAGCATACGTTATTCGGGGTGTCTAGTGTGCGATCGTAGAGGGGTTTTGCTTTAAACCCTAAGCAATAATAATATCATCATTATTATTATCTTATCGGAGCTTTGCATAAGGTACACTACTCAATTATATTCTTTGTTAATTAATTTGATTGCATATATGTTTCGATTTCTTCCGTTGCGCTTACTCGTGATTATATGGTTATTTATGTGTTCATATTCTAAGAGTTTCAATAGCTCTGGTAATCGAACTTGGATTGTAAATTGTTTTCAAGAGGACCAAGGAGAGACTAATTTTTCTACCATTAAATAGTAATAAGAAATACTGGTCCATTGTGACAAATGACAACACATATCACTTACTTTTGTTTGCTTCAATTTGTGCAATGTACGCAAAATTCAAATTTCTTTAATACAAGTAAAATTGACTGAATAAACAATTATAGTTTCACGACCTTTATATAGCTTAAATGATATTTTGGAGAATGAAAAGATTAAACAATATAAAAGCTAGTCATCTCCAGATAAAGGGGAATGATACTATAACAACATTTGGCTATCTACAACAATACCTGCATCATACAGTTATATACTGTACAATGAAATTAGTACATTTGTTGTAAATGACTAATTTACGTTGTAACAATATGATTCCCCTCAGTTAAACAACCGAATTACTGTATTATATATGTTTCCCGAGGAAAAAGAAAAACAAATTAAAATAACTTTAAGCAAAATGAGGCTTCAAATCCACTTTGCTAAACATTACAACAGTATAATGAATTGAAGTGCAGACATATGTATAAACACGTGTTATATGGTTTTTGTTACAAAATAATTGAACAATGAAATATAAAAGAATTTTACTCATTTTGTATATGCTTTCTGCTAAGAAAACGAGTATAAATTATGATTTGACTTTGATAGTCGTCTCTCAATAATATCACATGTAAACTTCAAGCTACAAGGTTTGACTTTACAAATTACACCCAATCATAATCACATGTCAAGGTACAAATTGCTACGTATGACTTTAGTTTTGATTTCTATGTATGACGGCTGGCTGAGAAAACAAACTAATTAAAGAGATATAATGTCAACTTAACATTGGTAATTTCCTTGCAAATTATGATATATGAATGAATTTGAATATATAATAGTGGGTAAGAATGTTCACCTGTGATGACTTTGGGCTAATCACAAAATGGGTGGTCTCAGGATCACAGCTATGTTTCGTTACATATATAGATGTGTACTTAATATGTAAAGAAGAAAGAAAAGCAAAAAGCTACAATCAACTGATAATTAAAACAAAACCTTATATCACAACCTTTTGGTCCCCATTATATACTTGTTATTAAAACATTAAAAAAAAAAAAAAAAAAACGTATCATAGAACTCGATGATCTAGTTTTGATTTAAACCTTTATAAAAAGGTCATATTTAACATAGATATTGTCTTTGCTTTGGGATGGGAAAATGATTAAATTCAGTTTGGTGGGTCTTTGATGTGGACACAAATACTAAATAAGAAAGTTGGTTCAATTTTTTTTTAACTAAGTTTTTAGGTATATGTATACCTATACTCGTATATTAGTGGATTAAAACATTTTTTAAAATACAACTAAATGAAAAATACAGCTTACACGTGTCAATTTTACCGCAAGGGACAAACGCTTGCAAATTACCTAACCATGGATCGCCCCCACATAATAGGGATCGACCCTGAGCGTTGTATTTAGTAAACTTTCACATATGGGGCCTTGGTATAGCGGTGGTGGCACCGAATCATTTGGTTCAATTCAAAAGCAAGTTATTAACGTTTAGGAACACAAATTAAAAAAAAGAGTTGCATGTGATGCAAACAAATATCGATCCTATTAAACTATTAAAGAGTTTCATGAATAATTCATGAACTTTCAATACGTTTTAGATGCCTATATGTACGTAAGTGAAGCTCTGTAGTTTATAATTACTTTTAGCATCACGAATTCATATGTTCCAGAAGCAAAATTTAAATAATGGCTAGTTGTGGTGAACATATTGGCATGCTCATAAGAAACAATAATGGTGGGTGGGGATGTGGGATATATGTTTCTCCTTTTCCATCAAACAATTTCTGCAACCTTCAGTTTCACTCTTGAATATATTTAAAAAAGCTTTTTTCAATTTTAAAAATATTGTTGTGCTTATGCTAAGTTATTTAACAATTACAAATGTAAGGCCATGATGCAAAGAGCTATCTTAAGCAAGTTCAAACTATTTAATTAAAAATGGGCGTATTAGACTTAAAAGTGTTGATATATATCACTGGCGTAACATAGTTGATGTGAATTATGTAGTGTTATTATTGTGTTAAAGGGCAGAAAGTTATTAGCAAGAACAACAACCTTATATAATGTGTAGTACGGAACCATTGGGTAATAGCCCAGCCACCACTTTTCAGGAGAGGTTTTGGGTTCAAGTCTTACCAAAGGCAAACTTGAGATAAACAAGGGATTATTAAGTGGATGAGAATCACCTGGACACTAGTCTGGCTAGGGATTAATAGGTACCAAATGATACATGAAATCAGTTGGGGTTTCTATCCAATTAGTTTTTCTTTTTATATATATAAAGTGTAGTAGGGTCTCATTATTTTTGATTATTGCGGTAAGTCTTGATTATAGATTGATAACAATAGCAATTGAGAGCGATACATTATAAAGTATATGTTGATTTTACAACTTTGATCAACAATCTGGTTTTGAAAAATGTTCGACACTTCGAATGAAAATGTTATTTATTTTCGAATAGTACTATTTTCTTTTTAACTTTTGATGCCAAGACTTTGAATTAATAGACAATAAACATTGTTTCGTGATATCGAACAATGTCTCAAATTTATTTGCCCACCATATATGGCTATATAATCGACAAAAATTCTAATCTCTTAAACAACTCTAATTAGAATTTATATGACTGATATAAAACACCCATATCATATTTAGGTTCCATAATTTTAAAGTGTATTGCTATCTATGGACTATACATATACAAAGGTACCCTCATTAAAGTTAGTGCAAAATAACTATTCTGACTTTATCAGGGTCTAAAGTAAAAGTCATGAGTATGAAATAAAACTGTAACAAATGATCGACACTAGCTAGCAATTTTGTAACCAGTTTTATTTCTTGCTTACTTAACATAAGAACTTCTTCTTAAGGGTTAGAAAAATATAACTTGTATATTATAACCTCAAAATTGCGCCAATTAGTTTTTAGTCTAGTGTTACCTTGCAGTGATTAGGTTGATTTTTTGCGTTTGAAAAAAAAAAAAAAAAACTCAAATATAAAACACAAGGAATAATGTAGAATGCACTAAATAGTAAGGAACCTAGTAGCTTTAAATGATGATTGAGTGCACATAAAGTTATAATGTTGACATAAAACTACTCCACTATTTCATTAACTCCACTTCAATACAATAAGGAATGTGTAGTGTATGTTGTGCAACATTTTCTTATATAAAACACATGAGATGAGATGTTAGAAATATGGACCATGAATGGTACTTTTGACTTAAACTTGAGTAGATTATATGATATCTTTTATACTCAACGAATTAAATATACTCTCATACCTAAATAGAAGACCGACACACTTTAGATAAGTCATTGTATAAGATGTCATTCTAACTCTTTATAAATGTTTTGATTGGTTAAAAAGTAGAATTACATTTACTTTGGTACACAAAAATAGTAATGTGAATACTTATTTGGTTTGAGATGGATGGAGCTTAAAGTTTGTTAATGAGTGGAAAGTTACCAACGTGAAGTGAAAAGTTTGAACGTTAAAAACATTTTATATGTAAAAAAAGGTTATTTACATGTCTGGGTTTTAGGTAAAATAAAACAAGTAATAAAGTAAAACAAATAAAACAATATGTTTTTTTTTCATTGAAAATCATCGTGCATCATGAAAATCATTGTGTATCAATTGCTTCGTGAATCTTAGTGCATCAATTTAACCATGATTTAAGGGTCAAGATCTTGTCTTACTTGTTTTACTTTAATACTTGTTTTACAATACCCAACCCCAACATGTATGCAATCATAGAAGATTTTTTTAACCCAAGTGAACAAACTAGTTTCTATCGAATCATTATGCTACTTAGTATGGATTAGAAGTACATTAGGCCCTATGGCTAAAAGGCCCACATGTTAACGGCAATGATGCCAAACTAATTTCTTGTGAGTGACTTAGGCCCAAATTCACGAACTCAAAAGAATGTTTTATTTAATTTGAGCCCAAGGGTCCAAACAGAGTTTCTCTTTTCCAAAAATATAGTTAATCAAACCCGGGTTGTTAATTAAAATTTTAAAATCATAAAATATGTTAAAAAATATATATATAATGTTTGTTACTGACCTCTTATAATTACTTGATATAAAATTAATAATTCAACTAACACAATCATAATATCTAAAACATGAATAAGTATTGAGTTAAGTAAATAAATAAAGATATTTTACTTGTAATATTATATAAGATAATTTTTCTTTTCTTTTCAATAATTAATTAATATTTTTATTCAACATGTAAATGGCTATCTTTATATATATCATAATATGAGTATATGACATCATAATTCAATAAAAAAAATTTTAAAATAAATTATGGACTTGTCACATCAAAAACTTTCTTAAAATAAGTGTAAAAAACAATCTTGTTTATTAATAATAGAGATAGAGATTTATCTTCTCTATTTATTTATTTTTAATTTCAATGTTTTATTTGCAATGTTTGAAAAATTACAGGTTTAAAAGTAAAGTTACCGAACATGGGTATCGTGACTAGTTAGATTTCTCAGATTAACTGGCCAAAGAAGCCTTGAGTGTTGCCCCAATATATATGGAAACATGTCAAAACACAAAAAGGTGCACTACTTATGAGTTATGGCCTAAAAACAATTAGTAAATTACTTTTAGTGATAACTGTCAAAAGTCATGAAACCTTTATATCAGCTAGCTTGTAGTCGCAAGTCATCTATACTAAATACACATGATCCAATACAAACTTATTGAACTCATCAATATATCTAAATCTGTACTAGCGAAGATTATTTGGCCTGTTATATTGGGATGACCCGGCCCATAAGGTGCGCGTTCAAGTCTCACTTGATAGAAGGGAAGTACTCGATAACTTCACTTTTACTACCTTGCATATATGAGACCATGAAAAGATGGCTGGTTATGGTCGAGTTATATAACTAGCTAGCAACTTTGAAAACCGTTGATCATGAAATTTCACATGGTCGCATTTTCTAAATACTCCACATGACTTTCTATAAAGCATTTGCCTAATTGCCTTTGAGGAAGGATGACAAAAAAAAAATACTCTTAATTAGCTTACGAGTCAAAAAATTAAACTTCATTACCCCTTTTTTTTAACTTTGTCTCGTATATCTTAGATTTTTCTAATGAAACCACCCCTGGGTATGGAATTAAGCATTATATTTGGTTGCTAATAATCACCCTCACTCTTACACACGGATATTGATATTTAGTCGATTGAGCCGGCCAGTCCACTGGCTTTTCAAAAAGAAAAACAAAATGTTTTGACATGATCGATCGAGTTGGCTTGGCCTTAATTGGTACAAAAGGTTGTGACTGAGTTGACTCATTAGCCGAGTTAAGCTATCATATATATTATGACTTGGTTCAAAGTGCTCGAAACACTCTTCTCACATTGTTGGAGCAAAATGAATACTTATCTTTAACTAAATAATATCTCTTTTTGAATTGAAAAGATTTCTTAATGGGAAACAACCCTTTAATTAGTAGAGTAGACAACTTTTGGTTTTGCATGTTCATGAAAGATATTATTGTGGAATAATGCATCATCTTTGATATTGACTTGTGCATCAAGAAAGTGATTATACTAAGTAACTTCTACATGTTTTTTCATTCAGGTCGAATTCGGTTTCTAATTTTGTTGCAAACGAAAATATGGAAATGAAAGGAAAAATATGTCTATCTCCTTCTTTCCATTTCAATTTCATTTTTTTTTTTTATTATTAATTCTTTGAATAAAAACTCAAGAACATAATCTATAAGCATTTTCCGAAAGTAAGTGTGAAATATGAATTATTATTTGATATACTTTTACTTCCATAATTTGTCTAGAATCCTTCACTTTTAAAGCTACTAGCCTTGTACCCGCGCGATGTGGTGAGACATTGGAAAAAAACGTTGGTTAAGTAGAGGTACCGTGTTATTACATGAATGTATGATTCAACTCAAGTGTTTTTTAGTCCGGCTGAAAGTACAAACCGCTGTTGTTTTAGAGTGAGTGTTTTTTATGTTGATTGATTATTAAATTCGGTAATGTGTGTGTGTTATTTTGGTATACTATGTGAGCAACTTCAGGGAAGGAAAGGGATACGCGTAAGGTTTATTTTTAAGGGTATTTTTGGAATTTCAGGGATAAAGTGTTTGATGGCAGAATAAATTAAAAGGGTAAATTAAAGATTTTAAATGTAGAGTGTTAAATTTTTAAGGGATAATTTTTTTATATAGATAGTATAGATTGTTCAACATACAAATTGTATTTCATTTTTTAATACAAAAATTGTTATAATTGGCACAAAAATTGTTCGAGTCTGATTATCGGTAAAGCTAATGTATAAAATACTTTAACCGTGCCAATTAAGCTGAAATCAAATGAAAATCTATTGAGATTTTAATAAAATCTAAGGTGGATATGAAGATCATAAAGCAAAGGTTATTGTTGGTTTGTTCGTTCTTAGTGGGTGGCAAATTAAATCTTTCTTTCCTTTGTGATCAAATTAAACACCATCATCATTTCTCCTTTTTACAAAAAATTATAAAATCTTCACATGGTGTTTCTTAAGCGTCATGCAAAAACTTTATCACCATACGACATATATTCATGTTTTCATATTTTAAAAAAATTGTTGTCATTGTCTTATTGAAAGATCATATATCTTGCTGATCATTACGTCATCAGAAAAAAGATGGATCCATGTTGGGATTATTGGGGAAAAGTTGAGTTACGGCAGCTATTAATTAAAATGTTTATATATGTAATTATCTAGTAAATTTAAATCTCTATGAAGACCTTTAATTAAAACATTTTACGTACTACTAGGTAATCTCCCAATCTCCCAATAATAATAAAACAACCCCCTAAATTCATTTTTAAAAAAGTCATAGTTTTTGGATGAGAAGCAAAATTGAATTATAGCCCTTAGATTACTTTGCTTGTATCATTTACCATTTTTAGAATAATTTTTTAAATTACCAAATAATAAACTACTAAATAATAAAATACTAAACTACATTCCCTTTTAATGAGATTTACATCTACCCTATATATTAAGATAAAGTTTTATAAACTTTCTAAAATATATCAATGAATTCCTAAATATATTAACGAAGGATTATCTGTTTTTTAAAATTTATCTAAATACTTTTATTTGTATAAATTATATAGTATCATCATAAACATGTCAAAACAATATTATGTACTCGTGTGGCCATTCATCTTCATGCGAGAACATACCACATGACCAAAATAATGACTTTATTAATTTGTTGGTTTACATATAAAAAATATTAAATGATTATTTTTAAATTCAATTAAATATTTAACATTCAAGTGTTTTGTTTCTTTACTGCTGCTAAATAAAAAATAAACAAACTTTTTTGGTTTCTTTTGACTTCGACTGTTTCAAAGATAAATAATGACTTCGCCTATTGAAAAAGCAAAAATAAATATATGGTATATATATACGTTTGGATTACTATCGATATTTTTATTTATATTTTAGTTTCATATTTTCGGGGAAAAAATCAATAAATATACATATTAACTTTTGTTTATATCCATATTTTTTTATTTTTCATTATGAATTATGACAAAAGCAAATTTTAATTTGATGAAATTAAGCATTTTTATTGATTAATGAGTTATTAGGTTAGTTGTCTTTTGGAATACAAAAAGATAAAGATACATATAAAAAAAATATAACACGGTGTCAGTGTAAGCATATGTCAAATTCTTAATGTGTTCATAAGTTATCATTTAAATACGAGAATGGATAATATTTGCCATCTACTTTTTACAATATGTTTTTCATTTAATTTAATACACTTGAAATTTTAGTATCTTATTTAATGGAAGCCCTTTAGATTCTAGATAATAATACTAATTAAGTTAAATTTAATTAAATATGAATCATATATTTCATTCATTAATTGCTAACCAATAAATGAGTTGTTTCTAATTGTGAATCCTATTTGTCCGTAGACTTCAAATTAACCCATCCAAATGGTTTTTTTTTCCAACTTGTGCTAGTTTTTAATCATATATCACAGGTTGCCGACTTCTTTTATAAACTAGCAAAATCATTTATGAACTAGCATAACTAGAAAAGACTAAAAACACAACGCGTGATATATGATCAGCGGTATACATTTACACTACTGCATAAAAAAACATGAATCAAAGTTTTAACACGTAAATAAAAACAAATGTATAAGCCAAAGTATAAATCGTAATACAAAATAAATCAAAAGACGAAATAAGGTAAAATGCGGTGGGCTAGTACTTCAAACTAAATACCAGATTTAGTACAACACGAGTAAAACAAAGATAAGAACAAAATTAAAACAATGAGTTTTATAATTGATATACTTACATTCCGTTGTAGAGAATTGATATACTTACATATAGAATAGGTTTAGAATGAAATGAAACAATAGAGAAAAAATAATTTATACTGTTAGGATTTTTAGTTGTTTGACTTGATAATGTAATGAAATGTTGGAGTAAAAATAGGAGTTAATTGTTTCACGGATTATACGCAATTAATGAATGAAATATTTGATTTATATATAACTAAACTTAACTTAATTAGTATTATTATCTAGAGCCCAAAGGGCTTCCATTAGAATTACCCTATAAATAATCATATAAATACTTCATATGTGAATTCCATTAAAAAATATTTTTAATCTTATCCCTTAATTTCTTTCAAATGACATCATTTTATAACTAGGTTGATTTTTAATTGATTTTTAGGTTAATTTATCATTATCATTTATCAATAGAAAATGATAATTTAACCTAAATCATTAACCTAAAAAACAATTTAAACCTTAAATTTGGCATGTGAATTCACTAAGGGTGTGTTTTATAGCGGAAATGAAAGCAAAAAAATGGAAATGAAATAATTTTCTTGGTAGAGAAATTAAAGACGTTGAAGACACATAGATATAGATTTCTTGGAAAATAGAATACTTCATGTTTTATTTTCATCATATTTTAGAAAAAATCATATTCATTCTAAGAATTTCTTCGTGTTTACATACTTATAAATAAAATGACTTTCAACAAAGGTATAAATATGTGATTTTTTCACATTTCCATCAAAATTTGAAATAATCATTTCATCTTCTAGCCCTCTTTCACGTATGATTTTTAAGAATCTTTTTTTTTCAAATGCCACTTCTCCATTTTGTTAGAGAATGAGTATAATTATGGAGGTCACATGCTCACATTCTATTTTTTATTCTACTCTTAAAATCTTATTTTTGGATCATCTTTATTGGTATTAGTTTTGTTTTGATTTGCAAAAGTTGAGCAACTTATGGTGGTTGGGTTCATTTCCAGTGATAAATTAAATAGATGTAGATTTAAATTAATTCAATGTTGTATGTTGTGTACTTTTTAAAATGTCGTCATCTTATGATTAAGTTGATTTTTATATTTTTTTTTTAGGTTGGTTTATCATTATCTTTATTTATAAGTATGCATCTATAGTATTGTAAAACATTAAAATGTCATTAGTTATATATGTTCACCTTAAATTAACTCAATGTTGTATGTTGTGTACTCTTTAAATTGTCATCATCTTATGATTAAGTTGATTTTTAGATTTTTTTTAGGTTGACTTATCATTACCTTTAATTTATAATCATGCAACTATAGTATTGTAAAACATTAAAATGTCATTAGTTATATATATTTTCCCGCGTATTACGCGGGATAATGATCTAATAATAATCTATATCAATATAAAAGGCTATATCTATATAAAAGGCTATCAGAAAACACTCACATGGCGCTCTCTGAGAATGCCACGTCAGCTTTTTCTTACGTGGCATCACGAGAACTATTCAGGTGACAAGTCATCAGTCACGTAAGCAATTTATCTGATGATGTGGAGTGTCCACTTAGGCATTTAAACGACTCAATCATTAACTATTAAAAGTTCTATAAAAATACTAGATGAGGGGTTTGAACCCGCAACATCCGCGTTTGAAGTCATCGGGATTTACCATTTGAGCTAAGATGACTTTTGTTTCATTTTGAGAGTACCACAATTGTTAAACAAACTTATTAGTCATTAATTACATAAATAAAATATATGCATATACATATTTTTATTGAAGGGAACAAATAAACCCTTATTTTGGATTCCAAATTACGTTGTGATATTAGAATTACATAAAGATAACCTTAAAACTTAAGTTAGATGAATATTATATACAATTTTTCAATCACAAACCAAGGACAAAAAAAAAAAAAAAATTAAACCCATTTGATGGCTTTAATGTTAATTGTAAATTTTTAGTTTATTAATTCATACATATGATTCGCAATATACATACATATATACACTTAACTATAAAGATATGTGATATTAATCAAAAGCAATCAAACATTTTTTTCTGTCATGCATATATTTTTATATATATATTTATATATTTATAATTATTATATTAAGAAAGTTAACAAAAAAGAATATCTAGCTTTTAAAAAAATCAATTATTACATTAGACGACAAAATATATATTTTTTAAGAAAACTTTTAAATCTTAAATCTTTGTGTTTCTAAACTTATATTTGCATTATTTTATGACAGATAATTCAAATGAAAAGCCTTTTAAATATGTCATTTTGTAGAGTCGAACTCATGACCTAAGGTAAAACCAAAAAAGATCCTAACCATTTTATTTAGCCTTCATTATTGTCAAAACTCTACCATTTATAAAAGACAAACATAAGAAATAAGAATGTATTACACGTAAAGTATGTATTTAAATCGCTATAATAATTTTAATTTCATAAGATTTACAGAAAATAATAATATTCTAATATTTACTTTTATATCATGTTTTTTTTAACGACAAACTATCTTAGTCATAGTTCTGAATTATTACGAATGGATATGATCAAAACACAAGACTTTCGAATATATCCCGAATAGTTACTAAGACCTTAACATTGAGCAACTAACTTTATTGGCTTTTTAAAAAAAAAAATTTGGTTAGTTGCATCAAATTATTTATATATCTTTTGATAATTGTAAGTGACTATCACAAAAATGATTGATTTTATAATGTAAACTTAATCTTTTTAAATCGTGTGTATTGTAGATTTAATAATAATAAAGTCAATACTTTTTAATATTCAAAGTAGAGTGTATATATATATCGAATTTCCATCGTCATCTATTATAAATGATTAGTTTATGTAACGCATGTGTATGTATAATCATGTTGGGTATATATATACATAATTACTAGATTTTAGGCTCATATCTAATACGCGCGGCTTACGGTGCTATCAACATTGATGTTAATTTATTACAGTTTAAAATTTAGTATACTATTATGAGTAATAAAAAATGATCTATATATCAACACTTTAAGTTTATATTGAAATATTTTATAAAAAAATATGTTTATCGAAGTTGTTTACTGTGATGACATGGCCATGCTTAGCAATATTTGAGTATTACAAAATATAATATGTCCATCAAAGTTGTAAATTGTGGCATACTTAGCGATATCTGAACATTATAAAATCATAATAGGTCACTATCATTTTAATTGCTTTATTTTTACACATGGTGTATTATATTCTTATTTTATACTATCAGAAATAATATCTTATCTTTAGATGAAAAATATTTTAAATATTTCAATTAGAATATAACAATGTTATACGTTTTTCCTATAACGAATTATATTTTCACATATTTTATTTTTTTATATTCGTCTTGACAATTACTAAAAAAACAGTTCAATAAAAAAAATAATAGTACAATTACTCTTAAAATCATAATATAATTACCTTAAGTTTTATTTATTTTTGATTAATTAATTTTATGTTTATATGATAGAACATAAGATTTGATATATATTAGTTATTATTCAGTTGGATAGATATTATACTATTAGATATATATATATATATATATATATATTAGCTATTGCATTTATTTATTATATGAAAATTATTATTGGGTAAAAAGTGTAAATTTGTGATACAAAATAAAAAAAAGTGTAAATTAATGTAAATATTGAAAAGAAAAGTCAACTTTAAAAAATCAAGAGCTGTCATTGTCGATAAGTTATTCGAGCAATTGTGCTTTAGTATAATAAAAGTTTTTTCTCTTCTATAACACCCCAATATTTTAAGGTAATAGAAAATTTACCCTTTTTATAGTTATGACACTAAATTAATTTCCTAGTATTTAGTTTTGAGTTAAGGGGTTAATTTAGTTGGAACTTTAGTGGCTAGCGGGTATTAAACCCACTAAAATTAGTATGGGACGTGGCCGTATGAGAAGAAAGCCAGCCACATAGTGTTTGTGACTCATGTTTTTCCACTTCAAATTTCACTTCACTTCTAACTAACTCATCTTTCAAATCCTTCCAAAGTTCATGCAATTGAATCATCAAATCATAAATTAAAGAATAACAACAATCATCTCCTATTGTATTAGAAATTGAAATTTGGGGTTTTCTTTGAGGTGGTGGTGGCCGAAATATTAAGGGGAAAAAAAGGGGGGGGAAATTTCAATTTCAAAACCCTAATTCTTTGTCTCTCATTATTCAGGTATTGATTCCATAACCATAGTTTTATTTGTTATTGAAATTTAGGGTTCTTAACCTTAGAATTCGGGGGTTTTGTTAAATGAAATTTTCAAGTAGAATGTCACACTTCACCTTAGGCGGTATTGTAGGATATGACGAAAAGACATAACATAGCACATGGAATTTATAATAGAGTTATACTAAATGAAATCCATAAATGTAATTCCCAAAAGCGGGATAAGACTAGGCAACACGCCCAACGAATAGCAAATGATGTAGCAAATAGAATTCAATGTTCAAGTGCAACTAGGAGTCCATGAAGGATCTCTTTATTAGTCTTCCTAAAGTCCTTATACTCAGTCTCCTTAAGCATTGTTATTACCTGAAAATGAATGCTCGAAAATGTCAACATAATGTTGGTGAGTTCGTAGGTTTAAAGTAATACAAATGAGTTTGTTGTGCATGATATATCAAGTTTGGACAATAGTGTAAATATAAACATGTAGTAGCATACTAAATACTGATCAATGCCATCATATTTATCCAACAACACAATCCCCATCACTCCTGCCAACAACTCAATCATGCTTTAAATACCAATAACTACCAGCTGGAGTATATAGTTGGTCGATAGTTATCCAATAGTCTTCAATAGATATCAACAGACATCTATTGCATAATAGAAATCAACACAAGCAAGCTAACATACACATTTCATAAGTACACGTATATGTCCAATAAACAAACTAGTTTTGGCACAGCCAGTAAAGAAATAAAAATATTTTGAGCATCATTTTCCCCCAAAGAAATAATACAAAAAGGGGTCACGAAACTCACCTCAACAAGCAAGTAGTTATGCAAATCCAACAAGGTCACTAGAATCTACACAACATATATATGAACAAGTTACAATTATGGACATGGTCAAAAACCGTCCATTGTAACCCATATTTGATGAAATACACATATGGCTACTTTCAAAATATTCACAACTGATTTGTCATATATTATTAAGTTACAAGTCACATCACTTAATATATAATATTTGTTTTAATGATTTAAGATTAAATTCTACAAGTTCCTATTCACTGAAATTTTTGGTAACTTTATCTATTTTTTATTAGGATGAAACGACCAATTCAAGTTTTCAAATCTTAACTACTGTTATCTTAGAGTGTTATAAAGCTACATGAATTTTTACTTAATTTATTTCGCACGTTAACTATTTAAAAATTCCATAATCACAGACTAGTCAGAAAATTCACTGTTTGCGTGCAGAAAAGTTTTATAAAAGTTAAGGGCCTACGAAGCTTCAAAAAAAATCCAAATTTTTACTGTACACTCTTAACATCTTAAAAATATTTCTGGAAAAAAATAATCTTCCAGTTCATAAAATCGACCCAAGATATGACTATTTGAATTCTTCCTAAATATATTCGGAAAACTCAGCTTTGCGCAGTTTCGTTATAAAATTCGTTTGACAACCTTAAACTTCATATTTTGACACGAAACCACTTCCACCAGAAAGTAGACTTCCTGAAATTTATTTTAGACACCAAAAACGTGACTTAACCATCTTCCATGACCAAGATACGACCTTTCAAAGTTAACAAACCGAATCTGTCCAGATTCTGAAATAACCCAAACGTACTGTTTTAAAAACTACTACAACTAATATTCATATATAAACTTTCAAAATCTTTCCAACACCTATTTACGTCTGTCATTATGATTTTCATGCCTTCATAATTGAATTTCTCTAATTACATTAATCATTATGATACAATAAATACATAAACTTTTAACATTAATATGATTTATACTTCAAGCTTTTGATTTAACCTTAAAAAAAAAAACCGTTTCATTCATTATTATAAATATGCCATAATATATATTCATCAAATAGGTTACTTATAAATAAAGATTAATAAATAAAAAATATAGTTATATATATAAAAAGAAAAGATAAGTAATTTACCCCAAGATTGATGATCATTCCTTAAGATACCTTTACACAATAAAATAGATATAGTTTATAAGAATTTTACCATAGATTTTTTTTATATAAAAGATCTTTTAAAAATACATAATTAAATTGTATTAGCTTACCAAAATCCAAGAGATCTTTAAGATGATTGCTTGACAATTGATGAGTGTTTAAAAAAAAATTAGATTTTTGTGATGGTGTTGTGGTTTGTGTTTGACGGCAGCAAAGCACACAAGTTGTGTTATGGATTTTGTTTTGATAATTAATGTTATATATATTTTATAAGTGTTGATAATTAAGATTTAGTAGTATACTAATTTAATAAGAGTCATAAAAGGAATTTCATTCCTTCTAACCGTGAATCACAAGTTTGTGATTAGTAAATGGGCTGGACTAAAACTCATTTGTTTGCACTCCACATATACTTATATTAAGTCATGGTAACTTCTAATTTGGTTACTAATTATCTTTTATTTTAATATATTATGGTAAATTGAGTTTATTTCATAAATATTTATTATGACTTAACACATTAACTTATAACTTCAAGGTACACATAATTAGTCTATAATGCTTTAACTTCATCTAATATGAATATGACTAATAACTACGCGTCTAAAAAATATAGAGAAATAGTTATAATCATATATGTTTAGGAAGATCAAATTACTAAATCCAAAACTATTTGAATCCAAGTAATAGTAGTCACATATTGGAATGATCACAACATTTCTACGCTTGCTATACTATATAAGAACGTTGACTACTCAATAAATTAGGAGTTCAAGTTAAAGGCTATTATAAACTATCGGGTTTGGTGAGGGGTGTCACATAGAACCATAATAAATTTGATTGAGAATTAGGTAATTCGATTTAAAGAGTTTGTTGATAGTGAAAAAAAAACCCCATAGTAAGAAATTCATAATTGGTGATGTTTGGCTAGTAATCATGAAATAAAGTTTTATTATGAAAAAATTTGAAATTTGTTGAAAGAGGTTTTGAGTAGCCAAACACCACAATGTTAAAATGAATGAATGCAAGTATATGCTTGGAAGGAAGTTGAGTTTATAGAACTCATAGAATGTTTATGTGTTGATTTGTATATAGGTGGTGAAGAATAAATTGTTGAACTTGTAGCCTTGTAGTGCCATGTAGCCAAGTTTGAGGTGAGTGTATATGCATATAATCATATTCATGTTATTAGAGGTCATAGGTGGGTAAATTCCTATGACCCGTTAATTGATTGATTGTGAGAACTAGTAGGTGGGTAAATTCCTACTAGTCATATTGTATGTAAGAGCTAGTAGGTGGGTAAATTCCTACTAACCACTTTGTCCATGGTCATGTTGAAAATGAATGTATGTTGTTTGATATGTATGAAATGGCTAGCTTGCTAGACTTTATGTGGTGCTTGATGCACAATGTTAAAGAGGGCATGATTATGATTATATGTGTATGCATTCACTAAGCGTAGCTTACATTTTAGTGTTTAACTCTTTTATAGGAGTTGGTAGTAGTAGCAAGAATAAAGAACCGATCGAGTGAAGTTGTGGAAGATTTGGAAGTCTTGGAAGGTTGGAATTTTGGGTATTTTGGTTAGATAATCCCTTTGTACATCTTGGCTCTTGATACAAGTCCTTTCGGTAACTTGTCACTTTGGTAAACTTGGTTAATTTAGGATGTTTGACTAAATGGGTGGTTGACCCGTAAAGTTGTAGAACTTACTCTTGAACATTTAAAACCTTTTGTAATGATAAGTAATGGGTTTATGATTTACTTGTATCAGAGAGTGATAAAGAAAAGTTTGATTTTTAGTCGAAATGTTGAAAAACATCAAAAAGAGTATTTTTGGTGTACAGCAGAGAGCACGGCCTCTGTGTCACAGAGCACGGCTCTTGCCTTGTGCCAAGGGCGTGCTCCACTGACCTCGAACCTTGTTTTTTTCCCAATCTTTCGTTTGACCTTTTTGGGTCCTGAAACTTATATAGTAGTCTATTTACATCATTTTAAGAACACTACAAGTGTTTTTTCTTGAATTGCAACATTTTGATTTTTCGCGAAAAATGACCGTATTTTTCTAAGTATAAAGTCTAAAGTTTTGGTTTTCAATAATTATGCTTTCATTTGGGTTGAGACGTTACATCTTCATTCAAGTTCTATTAGTGGCGAATTCATGATTTTAGGTCGCGGGTGGCCGAATAGTTAACAATATCCTAACAAGTATATAAAAGTAAACTTAAATTGAGTTAGGATGAGCGTATGAGATTCTAATTATTTGCTTTAGTGGGAGGTTAATTAGATTTGAATTACACTAATACATAAAATAGTACTGAAAATATAAAATTTTATATGTTACAACTACATTTGGCCTCTATGTAGCTTTGTCACTGAGTTTTATATGATTGTTTTTGTTGTAAATAATTTACAAAAAATCAGTGAGAAATAAAATAGATCGAGGCAACGTACGAGTATAACCTAGTCATATATATTGATGTACACTTGCATATTACATACCAAGAAACGTATATATGTGTTTAATTACATTATCCACCAATATATTTACAAAGTAATTAAAACATGCATGATTGTATAATTTTTACACAACATAAAAACCCGAATAGTAGTTCCTATATTTTCGAAAGTTAGGGCCTGCTTATTTTTTTTAACCACTAAGTGACTGAATGGATAAATAATGTCTGTATGAATTAAGTCAATACAGTTGTTTTTGTTTATTAAGTTAAGAAAACAAACATTTTTGATAATTTAATGAATTAAGTATTTTTTTTATTAAGTGATGACTTAATTTATTAATTAGTCTCAAACAAACACCACCTTAAAGTCAATTCACAAAAAAAACCAATATACATTTACTACTCGATCATATCGTACAAGTTTTGTAGATGATGGCCGGAGTGGATCTACCAATAAAACAACATTGGTTTGGCCGGGTTTAATTAAGAGCTTCAGAAATCAGAATCATAACAAGGATTTGGGCATTAGGAGTGGTAACAAACATTTTATCAACCCTCTTAAATTCAACCAATAATATTCATCCATCTCACTTTACCTTTTCATCTCTCTCAATCAACCCTCTCAATTTTTTTTACTAGCATCTATAAAATTTTCAACCCTCTCAATTTTCTTTTCTCTTCTTTAAATAAATAAAAAAGATAACAATTTTATATTAAACTAAGAAAAATTTATTCAATTCAAAAAAACTATTATTAAACTTACAGACCCATTACATTGATTAAACTAAACAAATTATTTATTGATTAAACTAAACAAATTATTTAAAACAAAATTATAAATTAAAAAACTAGCTAAATATATAAATATATAATACTCTAAGGTCTGTTTTGTAATTTTATACTAACAAACAACAAAAAAAATAGAAGGAAACTTTGTGGCTGCAGCACTCTCATCTTCTTCCCCTAGTTATATACATACAGATTTATATATGTATAATACTATATCAGTCTTTAAAAAAAAAAAACACACACACACATCCCCCATAAATGCAACTGACCTATGCACGCTCCCCACCAACGTTTTTGATTTTATGGGAGCCAGGTTCACAAACCTTCGACCAACCCGTGAAGCCAGCCCGGTGGTACCGGCAGCGGTGTAGCCGCCGGTGTGAAGCCAGCCCGCCGCAGCCCGCCTCTCCACTCCTTACGCCCTTAGGTGGATCGTATCTTTTGATTTATTTCAAACAAGAAAAAAATAAGTTAGGTCTTAATTGGGAATGGTTCGATTTGATGCATTTTTAACTTATATTTCGCATATAAAAGTGACACTCAATTATGAATCTAGCTTAATTATTAATTAGTTGACGAGACAAGATGTCATTATTCAATAAAAATATTTTAGATATTTAATATAGCTATATTCTAATTATAGTAGTTATATATAAAGTCTCGTGAATCATTATATTTTTCTCATGATTTTAATTATTGAACATATTTATTTATAAATATATCAAGATAAACGATCGATATAAAATATACATAATGATATGAAAGGTTATGAACTTTAAAAAAAGTTAAAAACTTTAAACACATTTTCTTTTCGTTTGTGATGTAGATTTCGGGATTTTAATAGTATATTTAAGCATGATGATGACGATGAAAGAGGGCATCGAGTCTTTTTCGACTTGAGTTGACGAAATAATCTTATAATAACGATATTGTGCATCAATTCGCTTAAAGTGACTCTAATTGCATTATTAAATTGTATATATATAGTATAAGTTTTGAAGCAATTGACGTCAAGCATCGTTGAAAAAGCGTATTAATTTGATTCTTATACGTCACTACAACAAAAATGTCATTTATTCACACTTACTTTAAAGAAGTGTGAAGAAATTTCTTAATTTGTTCACACTTAAAAATGTTTAAAAAATATTCATATTTAAAAGTGTGAACAAATTTAAAAAATCATAAATTTTTCACACTTATATATGTGAGAAAAAAAGTTCATACTTTCAAGTGTGTAAAACTATATCAATTGTTCACACTTAGAAATGTAAGGAATAATTTGTAACATCAAATTGCTTCACACAAGGAAGGTGTGGAGAAATTAAGTGTTACAATTTGACTTTCACACTTTTAAGTTTGAATATATTTGACATTTGTTCATACTTTTAAGTGTTAATTTTTTCTTTCCACATATATAAGTGTGAAAAAATTATAATTTTTTTAAAATTTTTTACACTTTTATATGTGTATACTTTTTAAACATTTTTAAGCGTGAATAAATTAAGAAATTTTTTCACACTTCTTTAGAACAAGTGTGAATAAATAATTTTTTTTAGTGTACAAATTTTTTTTTAACATCTTAACTAATAATAAAATGTGTTTTTCTAGAATGGCAAATTCTAGACAACAAGTCAACAACTCCATCTCATCAAATTCTACGTACATGGTAGACTCGAATATTTTAACCGAATAACCGTCCCCGACTACCGTAAAATTAATTGCTTTCCATGCATCAAATTAACCCCACAAAGACCCAGTCGACGATTAAACCTCCGTTTAGACTTTTTGTTAGGTGTCCTCGATCTAGTGCGTTGCTAAAGGTTCATCTTAATAATATTCATTTTGCTGCCGTTTAAAAAATAAAATAAAATAAAATAACATCTGTTACAAGAGAAAGCAAAGTAGTATAGTAATATGGTGAGAAAGTCCACATCAATTTAAGGAAGTGAATCATCAAACGTCGACATGACTTGTTAAGTTGCTTTGTGACTCAACTCCACCTATCATCTAACGTTAAATATTCATCAAATGTATAAGGACTAGTTTGATGACAATTACTGAATCTCTTATATATAATGTTATGATGATGACATTGTAACTCACCAAAATATCTATTTTATATATATCATATATATATATATATATATATATATTATCATGTCATCTCGGTGTGTGGCCGGGTAAAGATTCAAATCTCCAAAGGCTTACTCAACTAGTCTAAATATAATATACAATCACTAGCTACAAAACTAATGATTCTTGATCTCTTGTAAGCAACTTATTATATATAGTGTAAGTTGATTTATTATCTAAGCCGTTTTGCTTTTTTTTTCAAATTTTAATTAAGTAATTGAACTACATAAATTATCTCTCTTCTTTATTCATTAATTTAAACATCTCTACCTAATATACTTATAATGTCCTTAAATCTCAACCATTCATTTTTCTCTATCTCCTCAAATCTCAACCGCTCATTTTTTTTCTCTCTCATCTATAAATCATTTTATTCTAATAATTCATTCAAAAAGTTTTATCTCAAAAACCGTATATCGATAAATTATAAAAGTTGACTAGGTATTCTTAAAATTTCATGCTCTTAGATTAGAGATGTCATTCGATATACTTTTGGCGAATTTTTAAATCCGATGACGGAACCTGTAAAGTTAAGGCTTTTGTCTATCATACTCTATGACTTGACCTATCACCCCCACCATCTCACCGCCGCAACGCACAAACACTATCTCTCGTTACTTTATAAAAAATCTCATTTGCCATGGAATCTTGAATTCCTTCATATGAGAAAATTCAAAGGATTCCAATTCCAAATCTTTACGATTAACAAGTCATAGAATGGATTTCACACCAAACAGGATATGGATTCCAATTCTAACAAATTCCAACAAATTTTGCGAACCAAGCACCCCTTCAGAAGAAATCTTTGTCACCTATTCATAACACCCCTTAGAAGAAATCTCAACCACCTATTTTTTTCTCTCCTGCATAAATTATTTTATTCCTCTAATTTATTTTAAAAAAAGCTTATCTTAAAAACCGTACATCAAAAAATTATAAAAATTATATGAGTATTCTTAAAATTTCATATTCTTTCAATTGAGAGGTTATTCGATATACTTTCCACGAATTTATATATCTGAGGCTAAGACATTTGGTTATCAGACTCTATTACCTATTACCTCCTATGATGTAACACCCGCCACTTTGACCGGTCAACGCTAGTGAACTCGTAAAATGGAAATTAGTCAAACTGAAGTAAATAGAGTTTTGTAATGAAAAGGTAGGCATGTGAATAATCATTAATTAGGAGCGTAATTTCAAAATATGTTTGATGATGTCGACGAGATATGTGAACAAATCTCTAGCGAAAGATTTTAACAAAACGAATCATTTCTCGGGAGAAACCGGAAGTCGATAGGAGAGTGTTAATAGGGGAACAAAACACTCCCTCCCTCCTTTCTCTTTCTCATTTCTCACACACTAACTCTCTCTATCTTATCCCTACTCTCTCAAAAAGAAAACCAACCCCCCCCCCTTCATCTTCTTCTTCATTTCTTTGATTTATTTTCGGATTTAAGGTTGTGACAACTTCAAAAGTATTAGTTAATCTTTATGTAATAATAATCATTCTTGAAACTTCAAGATTTTTTTTATTATAAAGGTGTTCATCCTTCTCTAACACCCCCAAAAACAGATTTGAAGCTTTGGGACGTGTTAATTAGTAAGTGATTCTTAGCTCAAAATGTTCCTTATACCTTGTAGACAACTTTCTTGTTGTAGATCTAAACGATTTGTGGTTGATTCGAGTGTAAAATGGTTGTTTTTGCTTAAAAACAGGTTTTTAATGGATCTAATGATTTTGGAAGTGTGTTTCGGTTTAGAGATGATATATAAGCTTGATTTTACTAGAAATATGTTGTGTTAAAGTTTTGTAAGTTGATTTGGACGTTTGGTGAGTCAGTTTGTGTCGAAAATGAGGCTTTTGCCTGAAATTAGACGTTATGTACCGCACAGAAGTTCTATGCTCCGCATATTTTGAGTTGACAGATTTTTGACCTCGAAAATGGTGAAATATGCGCCGCATATTTTTTAGTTCAGCCAACAAACTGAATTTTGTAACGATCGTAACTTTTGAACTATAGGTCCATTTTGAACCGTACTTCCTTTCATTGTGGGGTTGTTATTGATCGTCACAAATGAGTTTCGTAGCTCCCTACTCAATAGAGATTCTGGCTGAAAAGTGTACAGGTTTTGTGTGTTGACTTGCTTGATTGTGCATATGCTTGATATTCTTGATTGATGACGTTATTTGACTATGCATACGCTTGATTGTCCTGATTAATGGTGTTATTTGATTTTGCACACGTATGACATGTCTTGTTAGTGGCATTGATTGATTGATTGACGATCTGACTATTCGCTTAGTTGATTTTGCATGATTGTCATATGTATTGTTATTATTAGGATAGTCGTGCAAACATGGAACTTGGTTAAGCCTTCAAAGGGTTTAGATGTGGTGGGAAGGCTGTGGGTGACTCTATATATAAGCATCTAGGACTTTTTGAAAGTAGATACCTCGTAAGTGTATGTACGTATAGTTTTGGTTGGTTTGATGATTATGGACTTGTAATTGAGATAAACACACATACGTATTGTTATGGACACATGTGAGACGGACATGGACCTCTAAGTGTATAGATGTATACACTTGATGATTATGATTGTTGTTGCATTTGTAAGAAGGACATGCACATCCGGGTATATAGACATATATACACCGATGATTTTGAGATGCCACATTGTTCATTGGGATGACATGTAGATATCGTGGCATTGATGACTTGATGGTCACACTTATGATATGCATTATGTCATTGACATGCATACGACACATATCTTGTTATTGACATCACTTGTGCATATTCATTACACGCTTATGAAGCACCCTTGATATTGGCATACATTTAATGATATTGACACACATTTGGTGCACTTCTTGTTATTGATATCACTCGTGCATGTTCATTATACGTTTACTAACTATCTTGTATAGTTACTTGTATGATTACTTGTGTGTGAGGAGGTTTCGCATTAAGCAAACCTATATTACGTGTCATGGTTGTTTAAGGGCTACATGTAAGTTATTACTTGCTTATATCTTGTTCATATTGTGATTATTTGACGATGGTTCCTTGTAATCCATTACTACGAACTCACCAACCTAGTGTTTACTTTGTTTAGTACACTTTTCAGGTAATCAAGTGAATCCGAGACGTGATGGTTGATTGTTGCATTTACCAGGGTTTTGACTTGGACTTACATGGATCCATTATTCATTTGCCCCTTTTAAAGTTTCATGTTCTTTATGTGTATTGTACCTTAAATGTTTGATGTTGGATTCACTGAATCTTTTTATGTTATATAGTTCATGTTCTACGATAATTCCATGTTAATGTTATATCTTTTCGGTAATATCTCAGGCCTAGCTTGGGGTGTTATATATAACCTAACACTCTCACCATTTCACCGCCGCAATGCGTAAATACTTTCGCTCGTACAAGGAAATTGTCTAGTAAACTAAATAGAAGTAGATTGGAAATCAATCATAAAATTTTACTATTGGCATAGAGGAGGTAATAAACTTAAATGTGTTTGTTTTTTCGTTCATAACAATTACCATGTCATATAGTTTATACTATACAATTGTATGATGTAATAATTATGAGTATTAATTATTATTGATGGATAAAAGTTCATATGAATTTATCACTATTCATTGAAATTTTGAATAATACCTATCAAACAATAAAGGAAACAATTTCGATAACATTTATGTTAGTTAATTACATACATATTACATGTCATTTATTTTAATTCTCACGTACCATATTCAGAGGCTCTCACGTACCATATTCAGAGACGGTATTAAAAAAAAAATCTTAAAAGGGACAAATTTGAAAAGTAAAAAAATAAAATAAATCTAAAAGTGGACAAAATATAAAAAACCTATAGAAAAATTTCTAAGTTCATTAAAATTTTAAATATACATGGCAAAATTAAAATTTTAGAGGGGACATTGGCCCCCCTTACACCCCATTTAATACCACCCATGACTATATTCAACTAACATATATATACGAGATTAAAAATTCGTTGTATTGTATGTTTGATATGTCATTTACGAAAATTATAAGGCGGTATATGTACACAAACAGTTAATAGCCAATGATCGAGCTCTTATATAGTACTCGTAGTAGTTAAAAGGGGAGGTAAAAAACTTCACTTTTTTGAAAATTTAAGTTTATATCCAAAGTTAATTGTTAATTTGGTGAAAATTTAGTTACCGAAATGACAAATTTCTGTTAAAATTAGAGCAACTCCAATGGTAGGTTGATGAAAAGCTTTTTGTGAAAAAAAAAGTCTTTCAATAGCTTTATACCATTGGAGACAATAGCTTTTTTCTTCAAAAGCTTGATTGATTAAAAACTTTTTATTACATACTCACACTCATTTTTAATTAAATACTTGTTTATAATTTCTATTAACACTTTTAATTAAATATCATATATTGATAGTAAGAACATTAAAAAAAAAATCTTTAATAATTTGATATTATTGGAGATGCTATTAGATAAAACTAACTTAACTAATGGTGCTCGTGCAGGCTCAGTGAAACGACACCGTGTGACTTTCAACTCCGTGCCAAATCGACTGCAACATGTATCTAACGTGAGTAAGTAATAATTTAGTGCATCGTTGTCCAATCATTCCTACCCGAGATCATTAACGGTCAGGCAGGTCCGGGCAGTGCAACAATGACCTCGTAGACAGAACCTGATGCCGTGGGACCCATTAATCAAGAGAAAGAACCTTCGAACACGAGTGGCAAGTGGCAACTGGTGGGCGCCCACGTGTTTGCCCAGTTTTTCTTTGATTTCTTCTCTCTCAACATATTTCAATCAACCCCCCTATTGTTTTGTGAAGTTATTGCTTGTTTATGTTGTATTATTACATGATTACTACATTTTAAAAAACTTGGTATAATGCAGAAAATAATTGCATACAGAGGCGGTATCAGGAAAGAATTTCAAAGGAAGTAAACTTAAAAAACTTATGAAAAATAAATCTAAAAGGAGGCAAAATGTTAAAAACCTATAAAAAAAAATTTAAAAATTTATAAAAAATTTAAAAATACATGACAAAATTTAAATTTGAAGGGGGCATTGGACCCCCTTGACCCCCCTTTAGTACCGCCCATGATTGCATGGATCATACAACTTACGATTTTCTTTTTCGAATGGAAAGTTATTTATAACATTTATGTCACTACTCTTAAATAACCTTAATATAAAGGTATGTGTCAGGAATTGAAACATGAATTTACAACTCAAGAAATATGAACGACTCTATTAAATAGACTAACTCTAAATGAACAGCTACAACCTACAATTGCCTAGTTAATAATATGATATAGGTGATATTAGCTAGCTTAAATATGAGATTAAAAGTTTATAGTGGCTTCAATATTAACTATGTTTGTAGTCATATGTGTGGTCATATAAAAAGCCATTGAGATCCTACTTAGGTATATATTTTAAAATTTAGCAGATACTATCAAAGTCAAGCTACTGTTCCTGTCGATATTGAAGTGTTAAAGATAATTGGCTTTTAAAACACAAATAACGGATATAAAAAAAGAAATGAGAAATAAAATTAATAAGTATGTCTAGAAAACAAATTCTTGCTTAACAATATTAAAAACTCTACAAAACATAGATTTCATATTAGAAAACTATTGGTAGCTCATGAAAGGTAGGTCTCGTACTCTCGATTCATACAACAAACTGAAGCTAAGTGTTTGTAAAAGGCAATCAACAACATTGTTAATTGATATTGCAAAGTAAAATCGAATAAGAGGGTACATCTGAGAGTATGGAAATAGTCAAGGGGCGTGTTGAAATTATTTGGGTTTCAAAGGACCAATGCTTTGTCATCTCCACGGTGGGGTATTTTATAATTATCGATAGCGACCGTCGTATAATGAGGGACTGATTTGTTACCCATATTATTATTATTTTTATTTTCATTATATAGAGAATGGATAAAAATCTTTTAAAATTGTTTTTAAATTTATTGGTAAAGTTAAATTAAAATGATCAATAATAAAATATCAAGTTTAAATTTTAATTTTTTATTTTCATCTAAAGGTTAAAGCTAATTTAACTTTACCTATAAAATTTGATTAATTTTAAAAGATTTTTATCTATGAAAAAACTTATAGAGAAATATACAAATTAATATATATAATTATATATCCAATATTTCTTATTAGATTCAAGTTCTGATATATATATATATATATAGAGGTTGGATATTGTAAAACAAATATTAATGTAAAACAAAAAAGACAAGATCTTGACCCTTGAATCATGGTTAAATTGATGCACGAAGATTTACGAAATAAATGATACACAATGATTTTAATGATGCACGGTGATTTTCAATGAAGAGAAACATATTATTTTATTTGTTTTACTTTAATACTTGTTTTATTTTACCTAAGACCTATATATATATATATATATATATATATATATATATATATATTACATTTTACTAATTTAATATAAGAAAAAAATGTAGTTTTATGCGTTTAATATAAAAAAGAACATTATAGGTTGATAATAGTAAAAACATGTATTAAATTAAGACGAATAGACCAAACTCTTGATAATTAAGTTATGATAAAACTGATATACGAATAAAACTGATACACGAATATTCATAAAACACGTATATAAACACTCATGCACTACAATTTTTGTTATGCGCAATACTTAACAATAAAAAAGAAAATAAATGTCTTGTTTTTTATACATTAACACTTGTTTTATTTGAACCAAGACCCCAAATATAAATATATGTGTTTTTTTATTACCTACAAGATGTATTTGAAGTCGTTCAATATGATTAAATAGTTACGAGTGATGACGTTCTACAATTCATTGGGTTTATATATTTAGAATTTGCTATCTAGTGTGATTGTTATTTATCTTTCAAACTTCAAACTACAGATAGTTTTATTTATCAAAAAGTTTAATTCATTTTTCCTACTAAATTCACTGTTAGCCCTTTTTTTTTTTTTTTAGTTTATTCGGTGGGGGTTAATCTCTATTATTTGTACCTTCTATGGATATTTTGAAGCGACAATAAAAGATTACCAGAGGGATTCCCGTAGAATGCGACGATAGTGTGATAATAAATGATTATGTTTAGTCTATATTATCAGTTAAGATTTGAAAGTTGGGATGGGTGGTTTAATAAAAGAGTAAATTACACTTTTTATCCCTGAAGTTGGCACGTTTAGCACTTTTTATCCCGAAAGTGAAAAAATTATAATTTTGACCCTAAACTTGGCAGACTTTTGTAATCGACGTCCCTCGCCAAACGGTGTTAAGTTTCAACCGTTAAGTTCGACACTTGCAAAACACGTGAGGGACTGAAAGTGTAAAAAATGACAAGTTCAAGGACGAAAACTAAAATTGTTGTCATCATCTTCATCTTCTCCGGCTGACATTCGTCAGAAAATTCACCGGAAAACTTAAAATGTCGATATTTCACTCGTTTCTTCGAATTAGACCACGAAACCACCACCAAACTTCTCAAAATTAATTTTCGCACAAATCCTAACAAAAAAATTTTAGATTCAACACTTGTTGGAAAACTCAAAATCTGGAAAATCAATAGATGTACAAAACCACAAGTACAACATAGGGGCTAAAGGTATAACAAATTGTAAGTATCTGAATCTTATAAAAAATGAGGTCAACTCTAAGTGATTCTTAAGGTTGTTAAAAAAAAATAAACGATTAAATATACCTGCTAAGACTTGCAACCGACAAACCACGATCCAATGCCTCTTTGCATATGTGCGAGCCAACAAACCCATTTCCACCCAACACTAGTAACCATCTATACATGATACACCTAAGATCCATTAGCACGAGTAAATAAGATTGTGATCTCTCCGGGGGGAAAAAAACAACAATTTACGATTTAGCTTGTTTTAAGAATGCAATATTTCTGTTTTCGCAAAGTTTCATCCGACTCTACTTACTTTTCCTGTACTAACTATCACAACTTTACAAGATACCTATAACATGGATTTTGGTTTTTAAAACGCATGCACGTTGAAGGAAAACTTAGCCAATGGTCAAACTATATATATGCAAATCGATACAAATTTGGGACAACGGGAATACCAGTCAAACATACAAGAAACCAATGTAGTACACATATACGCACATGAAAACCATAGAAAAGATATGTTCTCTGTAAGAGGAAGTGGGGTGTTGACTGTTTCAGCTTTCTCGACTTTAAGTGGTTCATCAATCTTATTCGACTCTGTTGACAAATACCTTCCTTCCCCAAAAGTACGCGTAATCAATCTACCTCGTTGAATGTATCGATCCACAACATCAACTCACATCAAATATCAACCAAAAGATTTCAGATTTCCGCAAGTATTGAATCTGAAATCTTTTGGTTAGGATTCATGCGGAAATTAATTTTGAGAAGTTTGGTGGTGGTTTCGTGGTCTAATTTGAAGAAACGAGTGAGATATCGGCATTTTAAGTTTTCCGGTGAATTTTCCGATGAAAGTCAGCCGGAGAAGATGAAGATGATGACAACAGAAAAGTAAATCTCAGTTTTCGTCCCTGAACTTGTCATTTTTTGCACTTTCAGTCCTTCATGTGTTTTGCACGTGTCTGACTTAACGGCTGAAACTTAACACCGTTTGGCGAGGGACGTCGATTGCAAAAATCTGCCAAGTTTAGAGTCAAAATTGTAATTTTTTCACTTTAGGGATGAAAAGTGAAAAAACGCGCCAAGTTTAGAGACGAAAAATGTAATTTACTCTTAATAAAATGTATATATACAATATAAAATTTAGGGGTGAAGTAATATTTACATTAATATATAAGATTTGGAGAGGAAATTGGTGATTTTCATTAATAAAGAGTATAGATAAAGATTTTATTCTAGAAATTTTCTTTAAATTAAGCATTTGTGATTTGTATAACATATTTAAAATCCAAATTATGATCCAAATACCTTTTAATGCAATGTGTTTAATCCTACTCAGAATTAGATCATATTGATTGATTTGATTTAGATAAACTAATGCCCCAATCACGTAAGGTTTTTTTATTTTGCATGTGATAGGTGATATTTCAACTTTTCTTGAAATTACAGAAATTGGTTTTGAGATATTCTTTGATTATTATGCAAAAGATGAGAATCAAATCAGCGACCATTATTTCCCCCCAAAAAAGAAAAACGTTAAAAGTGATTAATCTTTGCTTGTTCAGGAGTCAATTTCACTCTGTCAAAAAATGACATGGTGACAACCAGTTTTATAATAATGATACGTGACAAAATAAAAATTAAAAAAAAAAATAGCATACCAAAACATAAAGGTCTGTTTGGCGAAGGCTTTTTGGGAATGATAGCCTTATATGGATATGCATTTGAAATCAAAAGTCCAACCACCAAAAAGTTTCTAAAGACCTTAAAAAGGTCTTTAAAATAAAAGTTTGTATAAGTAGGGTTAAAATAAAAGCTCCAACCGCTAGCTTCATTTTCAAGCTCCAACTTCAAACCCTTAACTACATCCCCAACCTGAAGCTTTTGTGCTAAACATACTCTATCAATTTATAGCAAACTAAAGGGTATTCATGCCAAATGATAATAATCAATATTATTCTAATTATATATGTATGCATAATACACTATTATAATAATTATATAATTTCTGATTCAAATAAAATAAATATTAAGGTAGCACAAACATAATAATATCCGTGCATCAATTTTACCATTGTCTGGTTGTCAAAACTTTATCTTATTTGTTTACTTTAATATTTGTTTTAAAATAACCAATCATTAATTGCACATGCCCTCCCCCTTCTAACCACACCAAAAGTGGTCGAAAAACACAGGCACGTAGCTTACCACCATCTCTATCATCATCATCCTTTTTTTTAACATCGTTATCGTCATCGTCATCTTTTTACATGCCAGAAAACGTACAGCTACCTTCAAACACGCATCATCGGAAAACAGAAAACGAAAGAATCGTCGAAAACATAAATTTATGTACATATCGATATATGTATACACAAATCGGCACACTCCTTTGTCTGTTTGAACCGGTGTACTGGTGCCGATTCACCATCAATCTTACCGATACCGATGCTTACTAATTGAGAAGAGATGTCAGATACATATTTTCGTTATCGGGCCTCCACATCGTTGGACTCCCTCACCTTTACTATCTAGATAATTAGATTAATCAAAAATAAATGATTGATCCTCTTAAAATGTTGGTTTAATAATTCTTCTAATACTATAAATTTTTGACATGTAAATTATTTATAACTTTTTTCCATTATGATTTGATCGTTATGCTTAGAAAAAATAATTAAATTTGATCAACAAGGACCTATGATTTCTCCGATCAAAATTGTTACAGAAATTAATTAAACTTCAATTCAAGTGGATATAATTTAGTGCCACTATAATATGATCGTTATGTTTAGAAAAATAATTACATGTACGCGCTGTTCATGAGCCGATTTAATATTGATTATTATTGTTAATTATTAGAAACATCAACTATACGTAGTTTCATTCAATATTATATTTAATGAATTGATTGGACACCCTCAGGCCCATGAGCACAAAAGACATCAAAAATATCATTCTCCCTCTTTTTTTTAGCAGGAAAATATCAATCTAATTGAATAGCATCCGTTGTTATTGGCTCCCAACAGAAAACGATGTTTAACAAAATATAACCTCTTCTATTTAGACCCCAAAGTTTATATTTTTCAAACTGCAGATATAACTTTGGATTTTGTAAGTAAGTAGTACACTACTTTCTAAAAAATACCTTAAAACATTGGGAAACTTTAAATATGTAGTTCTTTAATCCAATTGATAGTTTATAAAGACCGCCATTTTTATAAACTATTAGTCGCTATTTGAATACCCTACTAGAACGTTTAACTAATTTTGTAAAATATACACATCCAAGTTTTCTATAAGAATGATGTAACATGATCCAATTCGATAATTGAAAAAATGTTCTGATCACGCACATAAATCCCATTTCATTAATTGTTGCCGAGCAAAATGACCTGATTGTGCAATAGTAAAAAGATTCACTTGCTTTTTAAATTAACCTTTAAAATAAAAAAATGATTAATCAACTTAACTCATATGTCTAAAAATTAATCTAAAACTTTAGGAATTTGACATGTAAATTTCACTAATTCTAGTTCCCAATCCTGTCCTTGATTTTTCACTTGTCATTATCTTAATATTAGACATATCTTTATATATGCCAATTAGGTTTATTTATTATTACCCTTTAATATAATTAATGGACTATTAAATAATAATTTCAAACTCCAAGTACTAAAAAGGTTCTAAAAACAAATAATTGCATAAATAATCAAAGTGTGGGCCACTGGAGTTAGCTGTCAGGCCCTCAGTTTTTGGAGCAAGCAGTTTATGATCACCTGCATCGCAGTTTACAACAAAAAATAGAATGATAGAGGGGCCATTCACACGTGTCACAAATCTATTAGTTAACATACAAGATACCTACCTGTTCTTGCCCACACTGAATCATTACTCCTTTCAATAAGACTCTATAAATTAACACTTATTCACAGCCTAAATTCCTTCCCCCACTCTCTCTTCTCTCAATTGCTTAGTCTAACATACGCACTATAAAGCATATTTTAGCAATAGCCGGCCCAACAAAGCTCTTTTTCCACTAGTAAACATACACAATGAGTTCTACCTTGCTAACGTACGCAGGTGGTGAAAATACCACTTATTTTCTTGAAGCTTGTAGTTTTTGCTCAAAGCCACTTGGTCATAATAGTGACATATACATGTACAGGTATATCATGCATTAATATGTTGTACCTTATGCTTTTCTTGTTATACCTTGCCATTTTTACTTGTATATGTCAAAAGTCAAAACCCATGACAAAAACATCTTTTTTACTTAATCAATTCTTGCAAAAATCCAAAACACAAGATTCCATGCATTAAAGACTTGTACCTTATGCATATCTTGTTGTACAATCAGATTTATACATTTGTAATTGAATTTAGGCAAACAAATTTGTAGATACTTACAACAAAAAGGTTGTACCATGAGCATATTTGATTGTACCGTGTGATTTTTTTTTATACTATGATTATTATAACTAATGGTTTTTTTTTGTATGTTATTTTCAGAGGGAACAAACCATTTTGTAGCCAGGAGTGCAGGCAAGAACAGATTGATATTGATGAAAAAAGAGAGAAAAGATGGAGAGTATCTAGGAAAACAAAAGAAACAAACAAGAAATCAGCCACAGACAACAAAAATAATGTTCAAACAGGAACTCTTGTTGTGGCATGACAACAAAAATAATACATGTGAACCCATAAATTATATATTTAAAACCCTTTTTGAAATGAAAATATATGATGAAGGGGATGTTAAGGTATTAATTTGTGCTTGACTTGGTATTGTTGTATATATAAAATCATAAATCATATATCATAATAATAATTGATGATGATGATGGATGATGATGATGATGGGTTTTGATGGTGGTAAATTTTGGTGAATGGTGGAGGAGGAGAAAGGGACTTTTTGAGACAATTTTGGTTGTATTTTAGGTTGATGTATTTTTGGGTGTTGAATTGGTCAATTCTGTTGTAACTTGTAAGATAACAACAACTATTTTAATGCAAAATAGACGTATCAAAATTTTGATATGTTTAAAACGTAAATGGTTTTGTGTTTAGGGGTGTTCTATACAATGGTTAAACAATGAGGTCTTACACCATCTTTAACTCATCGTATTGAAAACCAACTTACACTGAAATATCATATTATTTGTTTCATGTCATCATTTATATTAATATGAAAACCACATTATATTGAATTAAAAGGCACTTTTCATCAACAATAAAATATATATTATACATTAATAAAATAATTAAATAGAAAAAAACAATCATATTACGAGTACAAGAAAAAAAAAAGCTTACGTGAAAAAAACAAAAAACCAAATACTTTAGAAACCGATCTGTAAATACTTGAATCTTCAAAGGTTTAAAATGAAATACATAATATAATACGTATAATGAAAAAAAAAGAGTACCACACAAGTCGTCTTCTTCAAAAACACTGAAGCCATACATCTCCATTACCATACATATCATATTTATATATCATACACACTAAACATATACATATCTCTATCTCTATTACATTATAATATGTTTGTTCCTTCCAAATTTTTTCAACTTTTCAACAAAGTACACCTACTAATGCATAATGTACAATACATCTATATACATCTCAACCACTCATTTTTCTCTCTCATCCATAATTTATTTTATTTCTCTAATCCATTCAAAATCAATTATCTCAAAAACCATACATCGATAAATAATAAAAATTATATGAGTGTTCTTAAAATTTCATGCTCTTTCATTAGAGATGTTGTTCGATATACTTTCGCCGAATTTTTAATTCCGATAGCGGAGCCCGTACGGTTAAATCATTTGGCTATCACACTCTATGACATATCACCTTCGTCCTTCTATAACCTATCACACTCTATGACCTATCATCCCACCATCTTATCGCCGCAACGCGCGGATACTTTGTCTCGTACACATATATATCAGAAATTAATTATAAAAAATAAACAATAAAAAACTCAATACGCCCAGTGACACAGCGTGGTGGTGACCAATTCGGGCAAATACGTCGAAGAATACACCGGTGGCATCAACGGGATGCGCCAGAAACTCAGCATATTCGATTCAATACTCTGCTAATAAACGTTGCATTAAAGGTGGTCTTAGAGTCAAGTATATGTGATCTAATTCTAGAATTTTCATGATTGTTACCAAACATTTATTTGGTAACTTTGTTTACATTTTTATTTACGAAAGTTTCTAACTTCAGATATTTTGAAAAACAGAACACCTAATTATTAGGTGATTTGACGATGATTGCTATGAGACAATTATATCCTAATATTAATAGGAATGCAGTCATGAACAGTGCACGGATAAATAGTAACCGTCTATGTGGCGCGTTACTATACGTCCACCACACATACTAAATCACTAATCGGATTTTGCCATATCGCATTTCGTTCTGGTTATTAAAAACGGATTGTTTAGTGGTTTTCTTCACAATTTTTTCCCTTTGAGTTTACAATCAATATATTGTACATTTTTTTTCGTCATATCCCGAACCATTATGTACCACTATTTAGTTTTTTCACACTTTTTTTTCTTTCATATTTTACCTAATATATTAAAAACACAGTGCACGGGATGAATAGTAACTGCCTATGTGGCGCGTTATTATTCGTCCACCACACACACTAAATCAATTTTTTTTTTTTTAATTTTGGTTTATTGTATTTATAAAATACATGTATTCGTTAATATAAACTTTTAAAATCGTTTGTGGTGTTAACTTTAAGCAAATAAGTACTTCATATTTAAACTTTTTAACTAACATATATAACGACACATTATCGATAACAAAGTCTAATCACAATAATTGAAACCCTGTAATGCGCATAAGTAACCTAATGTAGTTTTTTCCAGTTTTATCCCTTTGGGTTTTCAACCAACATATTGCAACCTTTTCGTCGTCATATCCGAAACATTATGTTATTATTTAGTTTTTCTCACACTTTTTTCCTTTGATTTTTTTAACTAATACATTGAAAACTTTCATCTAAACTTTTTTTTTTTTTCATTTTTCATTTTTGGTTTATTGCACCTATAAAATATGAGGAAATGATGAGAACTGCAGCAGTACCCTATTTCTTCTCACATCATCTTCTTAACCTCTTTACATGATTAAATCAATAACCCACCCACCCCCTGATTGTGAGAGGTGCAAGACGGAAGATATGTATTGCCCGCAGTACCTATGCCCATAAAATATATGTATTCGTTAATATAAATTGTTAGAATCGGTTGTGGTGTTGAATGTAAGTAAATATGTACTTCATATGTTAAAGTTTTTAATAAACATATATATTTTAATAACAAAGTTTAATCAAAATTATTGAAACCCCGTAATGCACATAAGTAACCTAATGTGGTTCTGACCTTAAATAAATATATATTTTAAACAATATTATCAATTACGTAATCATTTTTAATTAAACGATTGAGAGTTCAACGCAGTAATAATAAAATAATGCAACTGTTTCAAGGGAACAGTTGAAGCTCCGCAACGTGGGGCCAAATTTTATTATTAGTAATATTATATTTCATTAAAAAAAATCTCTTTATTAAAAGCTCTAATAATTACTGCAAACTCTTTTATATTTCTTTTTCCTAACTAAACGATTTTGTCATAACAACTTTTTAAACATATGCATAATAAGCTAGTTAAAATACAAAAAAGCCATGCCTCCAATACTTGGCTAGTTGGCTTACACTTTGTTTTTTTTTTCTCTTTTACTTTACTTAGCCTGTATTCTTGAGTTTTTTTTATGAAGAAAGAGGAAAGAAGAGAAGAGAGCCTGTGTTCTTGAGTTTTTTTTATGAAGAAAGAGGGAAGAAGAGAAGAGAGATGAATGGAATAGAAGGAGTAGATTTTATTTCCTTTCAAATTATCCCAAAATTGGGAAGAAAATATTCTTAACAAAATCTATTGAATTCTCCTTTCATATCTTTTCCTTTCTTTTCTCTTCTTCTTTTAAATAAAACTCAAGAACACAAAAAATTTTTAATATCCTTCATAATCCTTTCCTTTCCCTTTTAGAAAAAACTCAACAAACATACCCTTAGTTTTTAAACCGTGCCTTGTAAAATGATGATTTATATATTTTTTTCAAAAGACTATTAGATGTTCTGGGTTTACTCTTTGATGCACCTCAAGTCAAGTGCCCAAAAAAAGATTTTTTTTAGGAAAAAAGAAGACAGAAAAAAGATATATTCGAACAATCGAAGATTAACAGATCCAATGAGTTTCTTTTTCACGCCTCAACCAATCTAGCCATAAACCATAAAAAAAAAATCCTTATATAAAACTGTGTGTCCTTTTTAATCCTGATTACGTCACTCATAAACCATGAATAGCTTCACTTTTTCAGTATTTATTTTAGTGTGGTATTGTAGGATATGATTATTTTTTTTGAATAATAACTTTTATTAATAAATCCCCTACTCGCTCAAATTAGGAGTGGCCACCAATATACACCAATAATTACAAAAAATTACAATTACATAGCGATAATGCAAGAATTCCAATCTTCCAAACTAAGTGAGCAATTAGACGTCCTATTATTGAACCATAAGAAATTAATGGCCTTTATGTCTTGAAAAACCTTTTTGATTCTAACCGCCTCACCTTCAAATCTCTTAGCGTTCCTTGCTCTCCATAAGCACCAACATGTCACAAATACTATACCTTTGAAAACCTTCCCGCTACTGTTCTCTAAGCCCACATGTTTCTTAATATTAAACAAATCCTTGATTGAGAAAAAGAAAAGGGGAGGAACCTTGCACCAAAGTCTAATTATATACCAGATTTCGACTCCGCTTTGAGAGACATCATTGTAGGCAGCCTTTCCATTGAGACTCTCCACATGAACACGTTACACTTTTTGGCAACCCATTTCGACCATTTAAACACAAATCTATCCATTCCTCAAATACTTGGCTAGTTAAAATAATTAAAATGAAAAAGATAATAGAGGACTCAATATCCAAGGGGAAGCCCAGTCCACAAGAACAAGCAGGCTATGTTTCCCTTAAATTTTATTTTGGGTTGAGATAAAAATAAACAGGTTAAACCTTTTGATTAATAAAAAAGTATTTTTTAATACTAAAAAAAATAACATAGATTCCAATACATTGTTTTACAAGAGAACGGGAGTGATGTTAAAGTAATCTGGTAATTTAATTAGTATCGTATTCTTTGCATTATAATCTCTTGTGTTTATAAAAATATTTCCAAAGTATTATATATTATATATGTATATGTATATGTATATATACATCTATACTATCTTTAGTCTTTTATAAAGCAAAAGCCTATTTTTATTTTTAGAAAGTTCTGTCTTTGAATTACCGAAATAGTCTTTGGACATTTTATGCTTTTAATGAATTAATTTACACTTCAACCCTTATCTTTTAAAATATTTTCACTATAACCTTTACATCAACTTACAATCCTACACGATTTGACACCACCACCACCACCAATAATACCATCACCGACACCACAAAACCGCCGTCCCCGCTAACACCGCCGCATTGCGCGGGTACCATGCTCGTTTATATAAACAAACTACCAAAAAAAAATTTAACACTCTACCTTTAAAATCTCTAATTTACACTTTTAATCTATACTACCATTTAACACTTTTTCCCTAAAATTCCAAAAATATCCTTAAAAAAAACAACCTTCCCTTCTCTGAAGTTGCTCACATAGTATACCAAAAAAACACACATGCATTAAATTTAATAATCAATCAACATAAAAAACGTTCACTCTAAAATAACAACTGTGATTTGCACTTTCAGCCGGACTAAAACATATTTGAGTTGAATCATACATTCTATTAATAACACAATACCGCTACTTCCAACTTTTTTTTCCTATGTCCCGCCGCATCGCGCGGGCACAAGGCTAGTATACATATACATACATTAATATATATGAACATCATTAAAACATTAAGAGTAATATATAGAACACGTAGTGTTTTTTTTTTTTGAACATACCTTTTCGGTTGTTCAAGTAGGTTGCGATGATTAAGTTTTGGTTTATCTTATAGTTTTTGTAGTCATAACAAAGGACCAAACATATCATTTAAGTATTTGAAAACTTATAATGAGAAAATGTTTGCTTGTGAAATCTTCTTAAATAATATAAGTGATTAAGCACAATTTTTTTTTTAATGAATAAAGGTATTGTTGAATATGTTATTTTGACGTCTTTTGGCAACAAAAACAGGTCTCAAATTTTTTTTGCACGATATATATCAAATGTTGAATAAACATAAAACAAAGTTAGAATAAGAAAAGATTGTATGATTCTCACTATCGTACCACGTCACTTGCATTGTGTTTCAGTATGGTCTGTGATCATATGGCTAAAATTTTGCAATATTTAGTTTAGTGTTGGTATGTCAACTTTAATGTTGATCTATGTTAAAAATTGGTAACACTTGGTACAGTTATAGAAATTTCAACATATTAGAGAACAAATTATATCCACTAAATAAAATTTTTCTTATTTAACATTCACTAATTTGTTGGATGAAAGAAATAATTATCAAGTTGTGAGTACTAGTAAATTAAATTTTCAGCTTGAGATGCAAGTCATCAATTTTTCTATTTGATTGATATATGAAGTATGAACGTCTAGACGGTCTAGTATGCTTGCTTAGCAAACGGGCTTTTTAAGCCCAGGTAGAAAGATGGTAGCCCAACGTTTCTAGCAATTATAGACTTATAGTTTTGAGCAACTGCAACTCCAAAAGTCCAGTTACGCTATTTTTTTTTTGGTTTGTTAAACAAAGCCCTAAGGACTTTCGTTAAGGTGCATTAATTAGTTGTACACTTACCATAAAATTCAGGGGCCGACATTTAATATAGAAATGTACAATCTTTTTATGCACGTTAAGTAAAGCCCTAAGGGCTTCCAATATTTTTTTTTTTTGAGAAAAGCCCATAATTTGTGATTTGTATTTGGTATTTTGTCAATTGTGTTTCAAACTTACATATTATTTTCCTTAGTCGAATTATTTTATGAAGTGATAATGTGAGATGTGAAAGTAATGATAACTTCTAAATCAGTCACTAAAATATAATGACATAAAATCTATAACATGTTTTCAAATCATATAAGAAGTTAATAATGTGAGATTAGAAAATAAAATTTTTTAAATGTAAAGTAATATCTTTTTTATGGATCTTGAAACTCTTCTAAAAAAACCGAGTTTTTCATAACTAACACGACATATCAAGTTATACTAAACTCAAAATAGTCATAATCATCTCTAACTTAACTTGTTCTCAACTCCAAATTATAACTATTACATTCAACTGGAAAGAATCAGTATTCATCTTTAACTAAACTTGTTAACAAGTAACTAAACTCGAAAGAATTATAGTTTATTCTAACTCAACTTGTTTACGATTAACAACTATGACATTTAACTCAGAAAAATAATAGTTTATCTTTATTTCAACTTTTTCACAAATTACAACATTATAACAATGACATTCACATACTCAAAGCCATTTAGGTAATTAGGTGTGGTGAGGTGTGGTATAGTGGTTGTAAACAAAACACGAAGGAAAAAACACACACGCACACTAATTTTTATACTTAGTGAGAGTAGTTCAAAATTAAAACCCATAATCATCTCCTAAAAAACCTTAAAATTTGACCAAACTTTGTTACCATCCATAAAATTATATTCACCATTACCACATCCTTCTTTTTCTCTCCATTCTCTCTCACACACTCAATACACCCCCAAAACACACACACACATACTTCTCAATTTTCTCTCTTTTTTTTTTCGACCCAAATATATAACGTTTCTCTAAACCCTAACTTCCCCTTTTTCGTCTCCCTCCCTTTATATATCTATCCATCGCTTTTATAATTATTTATTATTTATTATTTCACTCCTGGTAAGTATAATAAATTAAAATCAATTTTATTAATTCGATTAAAGCACACACTTTTTTATATTTTCATCACTTTTATTGATCTGGGTATGTGTTATTTTTCCGTTTTATCCATTATTTATATTGATTTTTGTATAATTCATGAAATTTTTTTTTTTTTTTTTGATTTTTTTTTAGGGTTTGAATACATGTCCGTCAATCAATCAAGAGGTGATAAAAACGAGTATCCATCGCAATACAAAAAATCAAATCGATCTGCCAACTCATCGTCGCAAAGGAATTTTTCCGGCAATAAAGGCGGCGCCGCCGCCGGTTCCAACACCTCCTCATCTAATAAAAGGTATAATTTTAATTATTAGGGTTTGTTTTATATATATGTATATATGTGTGTATGTGTAAAGTGTGTTTGGGGTCTGTTTTGATATATATTTGTGTTTTGTTTATGTGAAGTTTTAAGAAGGTAAATAGTCATGCACAAGGAGTACAAACTCGGGTGAATAGTCCGAATACGAATGCGGAATCGGTGAATACGTCTGCTACTGGAGGTGCTAAAGTGCTTAATGGCGTGCATTCGCAACAGCCTGCACGTGGTATATGTGCTCTATAATATGAAATATTGTTTTGTTAATGTCAAAGTTATTTATTGCTACACATTCGGTTTATTGTTACGTATTTTGTTTACTTTTCATTAGATAATTCATAACTTTTTTAATGACCTTTTTAGTATGATTTTTCTTGATGGGTTGTCCATGTATAATGCAATGCCATGTCATTAAAATGGTACCGCATCATCTGTTTACTGAGGTTAGAGACATACAATAGCAGTGAATTGAGAATCTTTTACGATAGCAAAACATGGATACTTGAATACATTTGGTAAACTTTTTGGCTTGTTTAAATAGGTTTTTACTTATTTGAAGTACCATAGACGAAGAAAACAAAAGTTCGGGCTTATATTTAAACTTACTTGCTGTTTGAAATGGTACTTACTTTTAAACTGTATATATTGTAGGTCCGTCTGGTGCTCCTGCTACTGGTGCTAATATAAAGCCGTCCCATGTATCAAATGAGAAGATCACCCCGGGCCTACCGAGGGCCCCGCAGGGTAATGCTGGCGTTCCGGCTGCTGAGGCTACTGGTCTTTCGACTCCAACAAAGGGTATGGTCAATGGTGTTTGGCATTTGACATATTTTAGGGCCCTATTGCACTAATGAGTTGTGTCTTTTAGTTGAATGAAAATTATTTTGATTATTACTTATTGTGTGTGTGTTCAGATCAAGTAGATGCTTCTAAGGGTTTTTCTCTTCAATTTGGGTCAATTAGTCCCAGTTTGATGAATGGAATGCAGGTAACGTGACTCTCTGTGAGATGTAGTTCTAATATTCTTAGCTCGGTTTCATTATGGTCGACATTTATTTTTCTTTTGTACTTCTGATTGGATAGTTTTCTTAGAGGCTCTTTGTTTTTTATGTTGTCTGTAGGTACCTGCACGAACCAGTTCTGCACCACCAAATTTTGATGAGCACAAACAGGCCCAGGTGTGTTATGCAATATGGTTTGTGCTTGGCATGTACTAAGATGACTTATATCTGTACCAAAGATATATTTTGTTTCTATAGATTAAAATTAAATAATTTATAATGTTCCTTACTATGTTTAATTTGTACAATGTACAATATCGAATTAATTGCTAAAACTTAAAACTGAAGAAAAACAATAGTGTTATGACAAGTAAATAACCAAGTTTATTGCTTATTAAACATTATGACTTATCTCAAGTTGGTACTAGCTAGTGGAAAATTTCGAACAGCCAAAAGGTGGACCTTGTTTTTTTTAAGATAACGAATGACATTTTTTCATGCAAGGATATCTTCTATGTCTGTTGGCATCAAGGTAGTTAAAGGTGAAGAGGCACTCAAGGCGACATTTCTCTATAAGAGCCTAACTGCCTAAGGGGAGAGTTCGAATACATTATAGGGTTAAGTTATGCCAGTAACATTCATCGCACAATTTAGCATAGAAGCAAACGTTTTAAGCATAATATGGGATACAAAGAAGGATGCATATCTTAAATACTAGCTTTTAATAAGTAATACTTAAATAGTTAAATACCTGAAAAAGAGAGGCTATAAATGAGTTAAGTTGCTAATGAACTAATTGCTTAAAGGCTCAAAGTTCATCTTTTGAGTTGAATGTGGAAATTGGAAAACTGAACTTCATCCTAATGTGTTTTGAATTTGAATTTACTAGTTTGCCCCGCCTTATGATTTCCCTTGGTGATGAGCCTCTGATCCCTCGCCTCTCGCCTAAGGCATGTGTATTTGTGTCTGACAACATCGGTTGGCATACACCATTTAATAGTATGTCGCTAAACGGGCTAGGGTTGGGTATGATTAGTACTTGCTAAACAATAATGTGTCAAATGGGGCTGTTGGTTTGGCCCTCGGGTCAAATACTTTGTTTTATTAACAATTTCTTTATAGAAATCAGAAAGTTTTGTGTCTATATTTGTGTGTCGGAAGTCGGTAGCATATTTAGATCACCTGTCCCTATTTTAATGACAACGGGACATATTCTTGCATGATGATAGAAATTTTAATTTTAGAATGATCGGTTTGATGGCAATGTGTATGTATACATTTTAATGATATATCTGTTTTGAATTTTCTTACAATTCTCTTATTTTTTAATCACTATCTGGCAGGCTCTTCATGAACCCTTAAAATCTGTTAAAGCTCCACCTCCAGCTGTCCCGAAACAAGAGTTACCTAGGAAAGATGCTGGGTCGGTTGATCAACCTAAGGCCAATGAGGTCCATCTTATCCCTAAACCAAAAAAAGACGTTCAAACCATGCCTTCACTTGCAACTCTACCTCAAAAGCTCTCTGGTCCTCCAATTCCTGGGGTTCCCATGCAAGCACAGATACCATTCCATCATCCTCAACTTCATGTTCAGTATGGTGGTCTTAATCCACAAATGCAATCCCAAGGAATGACTAATATACCCCTCCCAATACCTTTACCGATGGGAAGTCCTCCTCAAGTGCAGCAGCCGGTATTTGTTGCTGGCATCCAGCATCATCCAATGCAGCAGCCTCAGGGGATCATTCATCAAGGTCCGAGTTTGAACTTTCCAGCTCAAATAGGACCGCCTCAGATGCCACCTCAGCTAGGAAGTATGGGAATTGGTTTAGGACAACATTATCCTCAGCAGCAGACTGGAAAACCCACTGCGCATAGGAAAACTGTGAAGATTACTCACCCTGACACTCATGAGGAGTTGAGACTTGATGGTGGGTCCAAAGGGCCAGGCCTTAGGTCAACTCATTCTCATGGGATGTCTCAGTCACAGGCAATATCATCTTTTCCATCTAGTCATCCAATGAACTACTATCCAAATCCAGTTTTTTTTCAACCACCTTCTAATCCTTTGGCCAGTACGCAAACAACTCATGTTTCTCAGCCACCGAGGCTTTATAGTCAGGTTGGCTGTCTTTTACGTTTTTTCTTTTGTTGAGAGGGTGTTTGGAATTTGGATATGAATTAAAACTGATTGTCAAAGTATCGCAAATTGAGTCTGAAATGATCAGTTTTGGGGTAAAGTGGATGGGTTCTGAGTACATTGGTTCATACCAGCCACAAGAAACTAGCTATTTAAGGGAAGACGTAATTGGTTATTTATCTTTTTTATCCCCCTATCTTAAGGACCATTCATTTGCATGTCTTACTGCTAACAAATTTTTTGGGTTAAAAGTTTAGGCACTTTTTCAGTTTATTGCTAGTTTTATCTAGCACAATTAGATATTTTGAAAATCTCATAATAATTGTTATATTTTTGTCATTTTCATTAATAGACACTGGAACAATCAGAATTTCATTAACACTTAATCATTTATTCTGATGGTTGAACATCACATAATCAGTTTTAAAACACAAAAGTCCAAACATCCCTTAAGGCCTTGGTTAAAATAGCTTGCAACAGGCGTGGCTTTGCGTTGCGTGTTGCGACCCTAGGGCGCAATGCCAAGGATGTGGCGACCAGGTTACATGTTGCGAGCGCAACATGCCTGTAGCGAGCCGTTGCGTGTTGCGTGTTGCGTGTTGCGTCAGGGACTTTATCGCCACGGGTCACCACACGCTATTTCAAACCAAGCTTAAGGCTTAATTCTAATTTTTTTTTATTATGTTCGTCACACTAAATTTTCAGAAAGTAAAGATAAGACGACCTCCCGATTTTCTTAGTTTGATATGTATCTATGCAGGTGACAGTAAAACCTGCTGCTAATGCGCCTGAAAAGGTTATTGATTCTGCATCTATTATTGACAAAGATAAGCTCCACAAAACTCCCATAGATCATAAAACCAGCACTGGATTGTCTACTATAGCAAGTAAACCATCCAATGTAACACAATCTGAAAATTCATCCGTTTCTGCTTCTTCTAATGTTGAGGATGAAGTTGCAAAAGGGCCAATTGTGAGCAGGTCTGGTTCTTTTAAAGAGAAAAAGGCTCAATCAACTCCTCTGGATCAGGTAATTAGCTGTATGTCTTGTTTGCTATTGTATACGACATTAACTTTCCTTAAATTGTGATCTGTTGTTTACTTGTATTTACAGGAGGTTGGACATTTGGAAGTTTTAATGACCTCAAATCCTGTAATGGCAACCGAAGAGGAGGCTTCAGAAGCCAGCAAGAAAGTAGCTGCTGTAGATTTTACTGTTTCAAAAGGTAAAGAAGGCCTCAAGTGTACTGAAACAAGTGACGTTCAAGAGCCAATTGCTGAAGCTGTGGGGTCAGATGATCGGAAAGAAGATGTGAGGAACAACGAGCCTGAGCAACACAGGATTGTGACATCTACAAGTGATCAAAGTATGAGTGAACATAAATTACTGACATCAGCAGATCTTAATGTTCTTAATGCTGAAACATCTTCACTTAATTTGGGCCCCTCTCCAAGTGATAATATCCCAGTTTCAGAATCTGATTCGAGGGCAGTATCAGTTTGTGTTCCTGAAGGAGTGGAGACAGTTGACACTGCCAGCTTGGAGTCTTCTACATCATTGGTTTCCATGGTGGATATCAGCAAGGGAAAGGGTAATATAGGTAAACCCAAGAAAAAGAAAAAAGATATATTGAAACTTGCAGATGCTCAGGGGACAAATTCTGATCTTTATAATGCTTATAAAGGCCCAGAAGAAAAGAAAGGAACCCCATCTCCTGAAACACCAGATACTTCCTCGGGGATAACAGCAAAGCAGGTAGAGAAAGATGTTCCATGCGGCAGTAACAAATTTGAGCCAGATGATTGGGAAGATGCCGCTGATATTTCTACTCCCAAACTTGACACCCCGGGGAATTCAGTGGAAAATGATGGATTGGCCAAAAGGTATACCAGAGACTTTTTACTAAAATTCTGCGAACAGTGTAAAGAACTTCCAAACGGGTTTGAACTGATACCAGAGATATCCGAAGCAGTGGTATCTGTAAATGCTTCCCGGGAATCATATCCTAGCCCGGGTAGAGTTGTCGACAGATCAGCAGCCCGATTAGATCGCCGGTCAAGTAATGTCAGTCAGGATGACAGATGGAATAGGGGTCCCATTGGTGTTCCTGGATGGGACATACGGATTGATAATAGCTACCCTGGAAATGTACCTGGTATTAGACCGGTCCATGGTGTGTCAAGGCACCCACGTGCATTGACACCGATTCAGTATACAAATGGCATCTTATCTGGCCCAATGCAGTCTCCTGGCCCATATATGCAACGCAATAATTCTGATTCTGACAAGTGGCAACGTGCGAGTAGGGGTTTACCTTCTCCACATACTCCAATGCAAGATATGCATAAGGCAGAAAAAAAATATGAAGTGGGTAAAGTAACAGATGCAGAACAAGCCAAGCAAAGACAGTTAAAGAGTATCCTAAATAAGCTAACTCCGCAAAACTTTGAAAAACTGTTTGACCAAGTCAAACAAGTGAATATCGACAATGCAGGAACTCTTTCAGGTGTAATTAATCAAATCTTTGATAAAGCTTTGATGGAACCCACATTCTGTGAAATGTATGCCAATTTTTGCTCTCGGCTGGCTGTAGATCTGCCAGATTTCAGTGAAGATAATCAAAAGATCACGTTTAAGAGACTATTATTGAATAAATGTCAAGAAGAGTTTGAGAGAGGAGAACGGGAAGAACAAGAAGCCAATAGAACTGAGGAGGAAGGTGAAGTTATGCAAACTGAAGAGCAACGGGAAGAGAAAAGAATCAAGGCTCGGAGACGCATGTTGGGTAACATTAGATTAATCGGCGAGTTGTATAAAAAGAAAATGTTGACAGAAAGAATTATGCATGAATGCATAAAGAAACTGTTGGGCCAGAATCAAAACCCAGACGAGGAAAACATAGAGTCGTTGTGTAAATTGATGACCACAATTGGGGCAATGATTGATCATCCTAAAGCTAAGGAACACATCGATGCGTATTTTGGCACGATGTTAAGATTATCAGATAACATGATACTTTCTTCAAGGCTGCGTTTTATGTTGAAAGACGTTATTGATATGCGGAAGAATAAATGGCAGCAAAGAATGAAAGTGGAAGGACCCAAAAAGATTGAAGATGTACACCGCGACATTATTCAAGAACGGCATGAACAAACAACCAGACTCACTCGTGGACCGAGTTTCAACTCTTCACTTAGGAGGGGGCCAAGTCAGCCCACGGACTTTGGACAAAGAGGGTCAAACTCGAATCTTTTACCTTCGCCGAATTCTCAAATGGGTGGATTTCGTGGACCGCCCCAACAGCTTCGTGGCTACGGAAATCAAGATTCTCGATTTGATGAGAGACAGGCGTCTGAAAATAGGATGCTGTTAAGATCCTTTGGTGATAATGACTCTATTACCCTTGGCCCACAAGGTGGGCTTGCGAGGGGGATGTCTGTTAGAGGTCAACCTTCCATTCAAAGTATAATATCTGAGCCTGCAGCCTCTAGGAGAGTTGCACCTGGTCCAAATGGTTTTGGTCCACGAGAAGACCTTGGTTCGAGATATATCTCGGAGCGGTTAACTCCTCAACCCGCTTATGGCCCGTCATATGTTAATCGAGACATATCAAACCCCGAGCAAGGGTTTGACCATGGTGCATCCTCTTCACTAGTGGCAAATCCTTCGCAAAACGTCTCTTCAGATAAAGTCTGGCCTGAAGAGCGTTTACGCGATATGTCGATGCAGGCAATTAAAGAATTTTATAGGTACCTATTCTCTTTTTTGTGAGCTTTTTGGAGTGTAGTCCTTGGCTTATTTTTTTGGCTTATTGATTACTTTGGTGTTCTTATTTTCAGTGCAAGAGACGAGAAAGAAGTTGCTTTATGCATCAAGGATTTGAATGCACCCAGTTATTATCCGTCAATGATATCCATTTGGGTTAGTGATTCCTTTGAGAGGAAAGACGTGGATAGAGATTCACTTACTAAGCTCCTTGTCAATCTTGCAAAAGCTCCAGATGGAATGCTAAATCAAGGCTCATATATTCAAGGGTAATAATATTATCTATAATATTTATGATCGTTAGTTAGTGCATAAATTTTACCCTACTGTTTATGAGAGGTGTCAGGATTGACGGGTTGGATGATGGTTATATTGAGCTGGGTTTGAAACAGATCTTCTATTAATACAGGGTGGTTGGCCCCTAAAATTTTTTGTTCTCTTCTCATGAATAAGCAAATGTATTGATCGTGATTTGCATATACAGTATTACAACGTTAATAATTTAAATCTTTAAAGAAGAGCGATTAGGGTGCCGTATGTAAGACTGGGTGACATGATTTGTTTGAACTTTTATGATTACTCGTCCGTAATAATACACAACCCAAAATGAGTTGAAATGGACACCTCTACTACTTGTGTTTGCCTTTTGCTATACTAACTAATGCACATTTATGTTTTTATATAATTTATATATATCTTTGCATATATGTATATATGTTTGGGAGTTTAAAAGCATCGTTGTTTTGTTTGAAAATGACCAGGTTTAAAGCTGTTCTTGCTACTTTGGAGGATTCTGTCAACGATGCTCCAAGAGCAGCAGAATATTTTGGCCGAATATTGGGGAAACTGCTTATAGAAGATGTGATTTCGTATAAAGAAGCGTGGGGGTTGATATATGAAGGCGGGGAGGAGCAAGGAAGGCTAGTCGAAATAGGACTTGCTGCAGAAGTACTCGGGGTCATTTTGGAGATAATTAAATCTGAAAAAGGCGACCCGTTTTTGAATGAAGTTCGTGCAGTATCTAATCCTAAGTTGGAGGAATTTCGGCCTCCAAATATTAAAAAACCGTTGAGATTAGACAAGTTCATTTAGATAAGATAGTGATGCTCATTATTGAATCTAGTTAGAAAATGAAATTAGTGTCTAGCTTAAATAGGCTAATGTGAGTGGTCAGATAGTAAGCAATATATATGATTTTGGGGTTTTTTTTCAATTTTCTTTATTCTTAAATTTGTTATTAACTTGAAAAGAGATTATATTCCAATTGCAAAAAAGAGAAGGTTCAGTGAGCATATCATCCAGTTTTTTTAAGTTTGTGCTTGATATACTAGGTTTATATATTACTTGATATTTTGTATATATATATATTAGTTGCTAAAATGCATTTTTTTTGTTGCCTCAAATATCCAATGGATGAGATGGATTAGTCGATATTCATTGGGTGACTTTAAATTATTTTCGCAATAAAAAAAAACTTGAAATATGACGTAAACATTGTTATCAATAAATATGTTGTTCCAACTTTTAAAAATCACAAGTCATCATTTTTTCATATTACGTTACCCGTGCAATGCGGCGGCAACGGTGTGGTGGTAGAAGACGGCAAGTTTGTGGTAGTGACAGCGTCGAGTGATGTTAGATAATTGATGTAAAAGTAATTGATGGATATTTTTTTTAAAAAAAGCCGATGATGTTATATAATCATTAAGAGTTTTTTATTCATTTTTTCCTATGTAGTTATTCAACACATGAGCTATTTTTTTTTTGTTATAGATAGAATCAAAAGTCCCTAGTTATTTAGTTTGTACAATCAAAAGGCATAATGATTTCCATGCTTTTTACAATCCAAGTCTTAATATATTGAATACTAAATACTAGCTTAAAGTTTTTTTGGTTGCAACATCAAGATTTAAGAAACACACCACTTCAAAAGTTACATATGAAAATGTAAAATATGTTAAACAAATGTGCAATACAAAAAATAATAACAAATTTAATTAATTTCTTAGTAATGGATGACATCCATGTATGACAAAATTTCATCAATATCGCACTCCATTAAACATCCATATTCATTCCACATCCAATATTCATCCACTTAACGTCACTCATATCCTTCAATAATGGATCGGATCGGGTAGATATTCATTAGATCAGATTACCATTTTCATCCACACATGAAAATAAAGCATATGATGCTTTGTGTATCTGTGGCGGTTATACAAATACCACCACTACATACTAAAGCTGACATTAAGGTTGTGGGATTAGGCATCGAGGTATTTGATGCTGAAGCTGCCATAATTTACGGCTGAGTTGTTAGTGCAACCTCCAATAGCATTTACAAGGATTTTTTCATGTTAAAAAAAATATAAAACCACTTATTTCTATATTATTTTTAATTACTGTGAATAAGTCTTTGATCTTTAAGCTATTCTGTGATTGGCATGCTATAATCTCATTGGTATCCTGTGAATGAAGTGCCCCTTTCCTAAGCGTGTAGTACAAAGTGGACATATTCCCTGGGGTCATTAGATCACCTCGTAAATTAAAATCTCCAACCAGGATCCATAAGAATTATTAAGGATTTTAGCATGGTCATAAATTTCGGTATTAACTTCGATATTACCGGTACCGAACCGATTGGTACCGATACCGATTTTACCTCAAAATCAAAACGCTACTAATTTTCGGCAAGGGTACCGGTTCGATACCGGTTTTCCCGTTTATTTGCTCATCCCTAATTAAGCTGTAATTATCATTCTACCGTTCATAGGCCGTCTGTTCAAGTATATAAACGACAACCGTCTGTTCAAATTATAAACGACAAGTATGCAACTGTATGCTTTGTTAATTTCTATTGATATAATTTCTATTGTTTTTGTTCCAAAATATGGGTTTTCAGTAGGTTTTGACAATGTGGAAATTTTTGGTTTTGTAATAAGGACTATGGGGTTGTTTTTTGTTTTTGTTTCTTAGTTAAAAGAAAAATGGAAATTAAAATTAAACAAATGTGGAATTTTGGTTAGTGACCAATAGTAGTTAATTTATATGCAAAAGCAAAGCTAAGATGGTTTTAGTTGGAATTTAGATTTAGATAAATTTCTTCGTAATATCACTATATATATATATATATATACCAAGTTTTTTATCCGCACGATGTGCGGTTGTTATAATTATCGGTTCATTCTTATTTGTTAATGTTTTGTATATTTTGCAGATAAATAGAAACAAAACAATGTTAAATACATTAATGAAAATCATGTTATTATAAAGTTAATTTTTAAAATACCAAAGATATTGAAACGACTCGACCCGAAAACATAAATTTTTTTTAAAAAATTTTATAACCAGATGAAGAAAACGACAACCCAGATGAAGAAAAAGGGACAACCCAGATGAAGAAAATGCATAACCCGGATGAACAAAATGCATAACCCAGATGAACAAAATAACAACTGAGATGAAGAAGATGCATAACCTAGGTGAAGAAAATGACAACCCAGATGAACAAAATACATAACCGAGATGAACAAAATGACAACCTAGATGAAGAAGATGCATAACCCAGATGAAGAAAATGACAAACCTAATGAACAAAATGTATAACTCAGATAAAGACTTAAAAGACTTGCAACTTTCACCATTCATTTTCAGTTCAAAACAATTGTAAAACTTAAAAAATGCACTAAAGATATATGATTCAACTTAGGGAAAACTTTCAATAACATAAATATAAGCAAGTCTTCATATTCACAATCAAATAGGTCATTTACCCATTTTGCCAAACCTTTATTTTGACACTTAAGTCACCATGACCATGATACAAAATCTGAATGTACACAAACTTCATTACATGACAATACTGAATTCAAGCCATTACATGACCTCACTTTAAGCATAATTCGAGTACTCTTTTGACCATACATTCATTTACACACCTAAATGGGTAGTTTACCCAAAACGCAGATTTTCAAGTCAAACAAACACTTTTCAAGTACCAAAAGACCATGCATGACATACTTTGCAGAGAATGTAAATAAGACCAAGTTTACCAAAATGACAAAAGTATCATGAGCCATATGAGGTAGGATAACTAGCTGCCTAAACAAAAGTTCCATTCTTTTAAGAATGGATAAATACCTCCAAGTCTTCTATATCAACCTTCCTTCTAAAACTTCAATCAATAATACTAGTTTCCTCTTTCGGAATCACCTATAAAAAGGGTAAACAACTAAAACGTAAGAGAATGCTTAGCGAATATTCTTGCATACATTTATATACACGAAGGTGGGCAACGCACAAAAGGACTATCACATGTAGCCTATGGCACCATTGTGCCATATCTACATGCTCACCTTTGTACTTTTACGCATTAGATGGATCCATATAAGCAGTTCAACACAAACAATATTACGGAGTATATACTTGGGATTCTTAGGCCCCATACACAAGTTCTTAGGCCTCATAAATCACATAACAAGAGGTTCTTAGGCCTCATTCATCCTATTGTCCCACATGGGATTTTAACGCCAAATCGATAATTACCACATATGAAATCCATCATCATATGGTAATCGACCCGACGTATACATAAAGGTATGCAACAATACTCACCTCCTTCGCGACTCGAACAACAACTCAATATAATCGCAAAAGCACAATTACAAGTCTTTAACCTATCATTTCCAAAAGATTATTATTATTGTGATTGTTATTCACTTACTTGAATTTGATTAATTGAAAGTGTCAAATTGTTAGAGTCAAATTGTTTTGAGTGAAGTAGAAAAGAGATTAAAAAGGATGGTAGAAATGTTAATGGAGCTATGAGTCACATATGGAAAAATGGCTTCCTTGATGTCACGCCTCTTTTATTGATTTATGGGTATTTTATCCGCTATTATAATTTTAAAAATGAAATACTATGAACTTATTCTAATATCAAAACTATAACAAATAGTTGATTTTTTACCTTAAAATTCGAGATGTTACAGATATTGTTGAAGCTAATGTATAAATATATTAAAAATATATTGATGTTATTAATTAGTTCGAAATAAGTTTTTGTGAAATCACTTCTGAATTGCAAAAGACCCTTCATGGCTTGAACATAAACATTAGAATACCGTCTTTTGCTACTGGAACTCAATAAGTCGATATTATTAAATTATATAGCTAGATTATTGCTCGCGTAAATGCGTAATACGTGAAAAATATATACAAGTAACTAGTACTAATGCTCGTACGATATACGGTAACTATAAATTGTATCATAAAGAAATTCGAATATACTACATACATGATTCATGAGTATAAAATAAATTGTGGTTAAAGTAAACCGATGATCGAAGCTAAATTATACTCCATCCGTCCCATTTTAAATGACATATTTTGACTTTTCAAGTCTTTTTCTTTAAACTTTGATCATGAATATCTTTGTTTGTGTTATATATTAGTTGATGAAATTTATATCATTGAAAAGTATAGTCAAAATTCAATCCATTCATAAATTTTATAGCAAGTGTTATAAAGTACAAACAAAAGCATTTACGGTCAAAGTTGAAGGCAGAAGACTTGACAAGTCAAGTTTGAACAATTAAAATGGGACGGAGGGAGTAATAAAAAGTAATGATAAATATAATATATGTTTAGTTAGAGTTCTGGATATACCTTAATTTTTTACAATCACATCAAATTCGAAAATTGTAAGCATAGTGGATGATGGCAAATAGCCTTGTGATTTCAGATCGTAAACTCAAACTTTTAAAGTGTTCATGTTAATAATTTATTATAAATAATATAAGTAATAGTAGTTGAAGAATTAGAAAAAAAGTAATAAATTTATTAATGAGAAAACAATTAATCAAATAAAATTATAATGTGTTTTGTATTTATAAGCGAAGAGTTAGAGTTTGATTATAAGTCTAATAAGGAAATTGAATCTATATACATTTAAAAAAGTTAACTTAATAAAATAAATAAGTTAAAAAGACACGTGTCGATCAAGAATTACGCCACGTGTTGTTTAAACAATATCTTAATCATGTTTTAGTTTATTGGTAGATGACACGTTAAATATTTATAATGTCGTTAGTTAACACATATTTAATCACTAGGAATTGAACCACAAAGAAACATGAAATTTGATTGGTGGTTGTTGAGATTCCGGTTAATAGTGATCGAATCGTTGAAAAATGGATACATCATCTATTAGAGGTCCCGCTAAGTAAGATTTACGTTTGTTTGGATATTTTTCATACATCCACATTGTCTGCATTGTCATTGTTCTTGTTCTTTAACATTTTGCTCAAGTAATTTAGTTATCCAACTAAATTTACTAAACCATTTAATTATCAATCTATATATCGCATGTTGTACTAATCTAAATTAAAGTTACGCATAATATCTTTGTGATTTTCATACAATTATTCTTTTGATAGATAGTTGTGATATCTTACTATAGATGTCGTACTAATGACTGGTAAGAAGACCGATTTGACATACGGTCTAAAATTTAAAAACATTGATTTAAATATAATAATTGTTTAAAAACGTATTCCAGTAAAAAAAGGAACTTCTTTAAAAAAAATTAAAGATTAATTCTAAAGAATAAAAAATGATGTAATATGTAAAATATATTTTAGTTTTCAAAATTATATTATTAAATGACTTTAATTATTAATGTCTATAAATTTAATTAAGGAAATAATAATTATTTGAATTTATTAAATTATATTTAAATGTATAAAAGTTAAAAAAAAAGTATATGACATCATCGTTTTAATCTAATGATTCTAATTAAAACTTAAATTTCATCTAAGGGTCCAAACTTCTCCATATATTTTGAAATTAAGAGTTCTCTTTTATATACGAGCATAATACCCGTACATTGCGGCGGAATTTTGTTTTAAGAATGAGATAGATTCAGGGGTAGTTTAGTCCAACTAAAGAGATGGGTATAGAAAGATGTATTAAGGCCAGTGAGGGGCATTTTAGACTTTTCAGATTCTTAATGACTTAAAACTAGTTTGCTTTATTAGGGAGTATAGATATTTAGAGATAATTTTTTCTCTTTCCTTATTATGTTTTTCTATATCACGTGTAATTATCATTTGTCAAACACGATGAGGGAAGTTGTATTCAACTTTAGAAAGTAAAATAAGTTCATTGTTGTTTTTACAATGGTTGGAAAAATGAGTGGAGAGAAAACCGCTTAAAGAACCTATGATATTCCTTCGTTTTCGTAACGATGTAAGAGCTCAAGTGGGAAAGAACAATTGCTGTTAGTGAAAAGTGAAAACAATTTTTGTAACATTCTATTTTTATAATAATAATAATAATAATAATAATAATAATAATTTTGAAAATAATAATTAATTAATTACTTAATTACTTGCTTATCTATTTAAAATGTTCAATACGTACATATACAAGTTCGATATTTACGAACGATAATATTATAAGATAAGCCGATATTTAGCATTTAGAGTATATAGTGTGGCCTTATATAGTTAGGGAATATTATTACAAGATTAGTTTAATAATAATAATAACACTATATATATATATGACTAAGCTTAATACGTGGCCGACATTTAGAAGCCATCATCCATTTTCTTTCATCTATCTTCTAACCCTATCTAATTGTTCTTATCATATCCTCTAATAAGTTAGAATTTTCATATCCTAAAATACTGTCACCCGAACTCTCTACAAGAAAAATAAGATTTCTAGAAATAACAATACTACTCTTATAACTAATAGTAATAGTAATTCAAGAGTGAAAGAGGGTGCATGGACGAATAATAAGAAGGGATGCAGAAGAGATTTTAGATTTGTATGACTTCTAAAATCATAAAAGTTATTAATTTAATAATAATGGTAACCAAATCTTGCTAGTAAGGTTGGAGAACAAATAAATGTGTGAGGATGGTGTGTACATTAGAAGAAAAAGGAGGTGACCAAGAGTTAGCAACTTGCCTAAATCTTTATTGGTATGAATTTTTGAGTTAAATCTTACATAGATTGATATGGAAATATTGTAGTAAATGTCTTTGCTAGTTAACCACTTTAGTATTTCACTTACGGTGTTTGGCTATTAATATTCTATTAGTTGATGACGAGATCGATATAAATCGTAGAATTGTTTGAAGAGTATGAAAATGATGATTTAGACCTTAATGGTGAACTGAGCCAAACATCTTAACGCTTGACTTGAATCGTGTGGTTAAATTAGCAAAGACAAAAAGATAGATGAGTGGTTTAATCAAATTATGAATATATGTGATAGTTGCTTGAAAGGAGATTTTATGTTTGTAACCATCCTTATCATGGCCAAGGTGAGTATATCTATATGTTATATTCTGTCATGGGGCTAATATGATTTGGAAAATAAATCATGATTAGTCGTTGATTATGATGTGTGAGGCCACAAGTCTTGGGTGACGACTCATGAGCTTGGTGGTGTAATATGGATCCATATTAGGTATGATGGTTAGGACGTTATGTAAGACCCGGTTGGTATTAACGTTCCTAGCGGATTATGTTATGTGGTGGCCATGATATGTATGTAGATATGGATATACTCACTAAGCATTTGCTTACTATTTAGTTGTTCCCATTTTTATAGGTAACTCAGAAGACCGAGACAAGTAAATGATTGATTAGAAGCCTTGGTATGTAGAAGTTGCTTTGGAGGTTGTACATCTTAGAACATACTTGTGATCAAGGGTTGGTGATCCCTTATACTTACGTTTTGGTATACTTACGTTTTGGTACTCATGTACGCCCACAACATATAAATTTGCTTCCTTTTTGATATATATATATATTTAATATAAACTTTTTTTTTTATATTCTATGTATTAAATTTTTACATAACGTGTTTAAGTTTGATTATTGATAGTTTTAAATACATAAAAAGGATTTCTAGATTTTTGGGGCGTTACAATTTTTATCACATCTTTTATTCTGCATTTGCCTATAGATGGTGTATATCAACATATGCGGGCACTATAAAATATAAAATAACTTTGGAACGATATTGTACAACTACCACGTATCATAATCCTTAAGACCAAGATTATTCGTAAAACAAACGTGAATTGGTGAGATGTTGTGCTCAACCCTCGCCTAGGTTGCACCAAGGCGGGTACAGTTGAGGGGTACGGAGACGATACAGGTATGGGAAAACGACAAAAATAAAGATACGGGAACGACATGTATACGGCAATAAAAAAACAATATGTGCTTTAACACTTGAATACGATCCACTTCTTTCATTACTGCAAAACTTGCACTTATTGAATCTCCATGTTCCTCCACTACTAGTATCTTGCTTTCCAAGTTTAGTCACATACACTTTCCAAGTTTAGTCACATACTCCCACAATGGAGGGTCTTCTATTGTTGATGATGATAATGATGATCCCTGTGTTTGTGTTCCTTGAGAAGCCATGAGAGAATGATCGAATATATGATGCTGATGCCTTGATGTTGATGATTGATGAACTGATGATTGATGAATGTTGTTCGGCTTCGATAGTCGATCGATGTGTATGATATTAATTGAGATTTATTAGCTGCATATATACATCCCAATCCACAGGTCGGTTAGAGTTTTTTAATGGGTCGATTCTAATTTGAAGGGTATACAAACACTCCCAAAGTAGATTTTAGTTTTCTTTAGAATTAATTGCAAGATTGGTCCCTGTGGTTTGTACATTTTAGCAAGGGGTTCCTATTCGAGAATCATTGCAATGGGGGTCCCTATTTTGAGAATTTTTCGCAAAATTGGTCCAAATTTAACGGATTCGTTAAAGGTGGCCGTTAAGTGTGCACCTGTGGAGGGTATTTATGTACTTTCCACCCCATAGGGACCCCTATTGCTAACATGAAAAAACCACAGGGACCAATCTTACAACTAACATCTTGATATTTTTTTTGGATTTAATTTAGGAGATTGTAACATACAATTATCTGCTTGTTAGGTCTATAATAGTAAATTTATGTGCATTTTGAAATTTTAATAATATACCTTGTATGAATACTTTTGTTTTAAAAAATTGATTTATATATAAACTTTTGTTATTATATAAGCTTAAATAAATAAAAGATTGTATGTTAAGAATTTAATTATTATTAAAAAGAAAAAAGCAAATATGTTTAAATAATATAAATGTGATATATGGTATTTTAGTTATCTATTCTCGAGTCAAATACACAGAAAATGTTGTTAACTTTCTGTGTATTTTATTTATTTAATAATTTATTTTATTTCAAAAAATGTTGTTTACTTCTGTGTATTTGACTCGAAAATAGATAACTAAAATACCATATATGACATTTATTATTCGGACAAATTTGTTTTTTTTTTTAATAAATATCAAATTACTAACATACAATCATTTTATTTATTTAAGCTTATATAATAACAAAAGTTTATATAAAATTAGTTTTCAAAATTTTTTTTTTTATATATTTTTATTGTTAAAATTTTAAAGTGCACATAAATTTACTATTAGAAACTTAACAAGCATATAAGTATCTATTACAATCTCTTAAATTAAAAAATAATATATCAAGGTATTAGTTGCAAGATCGGTCCATGTGGTTTTTCTATTTTAGCAATGGGGTTCCTATGGGGTGGAAAGTACATAAATACCTCCACAGGTGTACACTTGACAGCTACCTTTAATGGATCCGTCAAATTTGGACCATTTTTGCAAAAACCTCCATTGCAACGATTCTCGAATAGAGACCCCTTACTAAAACGTACAAACCACCGGGACCAATGTTGCAATTAACTCTTTTCTATATTATTATATAAAAGAAATAACACTCTCTCACATCAAATGTTGAAATGTAACCATGTGAATATACAAGAATGCCCTTCCATTATTTCAATTAAAATGCACTTCTATTTAAACTATTTTCACAATTTCACTTCAATTGAATATCCACTTATATTGTTAATACATGTATTTTTTGTTACTGTTGGTTAATCGTGGTATCTCGCTTAATTATGAAAGAACTCAACTCGACTCGACATTTTTTTTTTTTCAAATCCATACTTAGAAAAATTTTAGACAAAATAAGGTGAAAAACTCAAAATGTTCAAATTCAAAATCTAACAAATTAGAACACCTTAATATGTTATAATAAACATATCCTATAAGTTTCAGACCTTGAAAACATCGGATGAAGCTCGGAAAAATTTTGCTCGAAGACAGAGAAACTGCGGCCGCAAGCACGGTCGACCGTGCTTTGCGTCCGTGCTCTCAGAAACTGAACACCAAAAAGGAAATATTGCAGACGCTGAGCACGGTCAGCTGTGTCTGCGTCTGTACTCTTACTGCATACACCAAACATCAAATTTGACTATTAACTCAATTTGCGACCTTTTTCAACTCAAAACCAAACCTCATATTACAACATTTTTTAGCTCAAACAAGGATTTGACCCATTTACAAGCATAGTTATGATATTTATTTGAAACAACATCCATAAACACAACCAAATGGGTCGTCTACCCAAGTTGACAATTTAAACAAAACGACCATACTTACTCTTGAAACCATAAGACCCAACATGACCATAATTCCAAAAATTTATCAAAAACAAGATTAGCAAAACATTAAAGAGTGTCAAGAGCCATAATGATGTGGGATATCTAAAGGGCTGTTTGGTTGGGTGGAATCCTTTGGAATTCATGGGAATTGGAATCTAAATTCCACTCCTTTTACATATTTAGTTGGGAAATCAATGGAATTGGAATTTCAAAAATTCCATCAAGGAATTTACAATTCCTTCACAAATATGATGGAATCTTTAAACATTCAAAGGAATTCATCCATGTTTACCATAATACCCTCTTACAACTAAAACCAAAATAAAGATACCTTTCTTTTTGGAATACCACCATCAGTCAATCACCATCCACCACCCGCTATATTCCGGCTGCTGTTGAATTCCGGCTATATTCTGGCTGCTGTTGACTTCCGGCTGCTATCGCCGGTTGGGCTGCTTATTCCATCTATTACGTACTCCCGCTGCCGGAGATTTATATCCTGGAACAAAAGATATAGCGTGTATGTGTGTTTATTTGGAATAATTTTATTATTTACGTGTATGTGTGTAAAAGTTTGGGGATAGATTAGATTATTATGTATAAAAATTTGGGGATAGATTACTGTGTAACAGGAAAAAGGAAAGTGACGATGGCATGAGTTTTTGAGTGAAACATCAATAATTATTTTTTTTTATTGATTGGTGTGTCTTATGTATTTTCATGTGTATTATTATTATTATTATTATTATTATTATTATTATTATTATTATTATTATTATGCAATTAAAAATGAAAAAGAATTATTTATATTGTTAAATGGTAATAAGGTTAATTTTGTCATTTGACATTGATCAAATTCTAATTCCTTTAACTGAATTTCATTAAATTTTGTCAACCAAACACAAGACAGACTGGTATTTTCAAATTCTAATTCCTTCAAATTCCAATTCCTTCGACAAATTCCAATTCCTTCAAATACATTCTGCGAACCAAACGGCCCTTAAGTGTCTACACAAAATACCATTCTTCCATGAATGGCAATACCTCCAAGTCTTCCAAAAGCAACTTCAACTTCAAATCAACAAATCCTTAGTTCCTTCTTCCGGAACCGCCTATAAAAAGGAAACAACTAAAACGTAAGCGAATGCTTAGTGAATATACTTGCATACAATTATACATACGAAGGAGGGCAAAAACACAAAAGACTAACGCATGTAGCCAATGATACCGTCATATCATCACTTGCATACTCACTTTTGCGCTAACAAAACATACATGGATCCACATACGCTAAACAATCATCAACATGATTAACTATCGGGATTCTTAGGCCCCGGAGGTTCTTAGGCCTCATAAACACTATGCCCCATATGGGCCTACGCCGAATCAATCACCACACATGGATAAATAAACTTCAACATGATGTGGTCAACACCACACATGGACAAAAGGCTTTAACATGATGTGGTCGATTGACCCAACGTATACATAAAGGTATGCAAGAGTACTCACCTCCTCCGCGACTATCAACAATCAACAATGCAACAACAAGTGCAAAGCTTTCAACCTATCAATTCAATACAATATGCACATAAGACTTTATTCACAATCTTGGCTAACTCACTTAGCCAAACTAACGATTCACTAGCATTCCTATTCTCCCAAACTCAATTTGCTTGAGTTGGCTTAAAATCAAGTTTCACTTAACAAAGCTCAATCTTTCTAACTCATCAATCTCAATAATCTATCATTTTGCTAAAAATCTCATTTTACCACCAACATGTGGCCATTTCATCTAGTTGCTCAAAATTACCAAATTCTCATTCACTAGCCTTTTCCAAACCCAAAACCCAACCCATTTGTCATTGAGTTACTTCCACCTTTAACAACAAAATTAGGTAGTTCATCTTACCTTTTTCAACCACATTTCAATAACTAGCAAAAAATTTCATCTTTTCTTGCAAACTCAAAATATTACTTTGAACTTATCAATTTCATAATCAAACACATCATATAACTCAATGACAACTAGGTTAACTAAGGAATTGGGGAGAATATAACCATAATTCATCTTCTAGTAAAAACCCCCAAATTGGTTCACTACATGAACCCTAATTTTAAAAGAAGATGAAAACTAAATTAGGGGAATTCAATACCTCAATAAACAATAAGTTAATGCAAGACTTAAGCTGAAAATTCTTATTCCTTTTTTTTCTCTTTGAAATTCGGCCACCACCACAATACCCACAAACCCTAACTTTTCAATTCTTGAATGAAGATTATTTGATGGTGATGATTATTATGATTTCTATTCTTGAATTTGAAGGAATTAAGCTTTGATTTTTGAAGAATTAGGAAGAAAATGCATGAAGAAATGATGGGGAGCAAAGTGGAAATGTGACTAAGGAAAAAGATGGGAGGCTGGCACCCTCCTGTAATGCCACGACCCAAAATAAAAAATAGTGGGTATTTTACCCGCTATCCGCTAAAGTTCCAACTAAATAAACCCCATATCCAAAAATAAAATACTGGGAAATTATTTTAATGTCATAACTACAAAAAGAGGTTAATTCATTTATCTTAAAATTATTGGGGTGTTACAAATTAATTGTTCACGGATACTTTTTTGGTAATCACGACATTGAACACATTGTCAATGGTATCCGCAGCAACGCGCGAGTACCGTATTTATTTATAGTCGGACGATATCCGCGTTAAATAAGTTAACACCAAATAATGCAATTTGGAATAACAAACAGTCCCTTTCTCCGCGTTTATCTCCTGCACTAGATTTTCCCATATCCTTCTCTTCCTTCAATTTCTCAAATCATCAAAATTCATAAAAACCAAAATCCCCAATTTCTCGCAAATCAAAACCCTAATTAAATTCAGATTATATTAACAAGTAAAAAATAAAATAAAATGATGATGCTTGTAAACTGTTCAAATTGCCACACACCATTACAGCTACCACCTGGAGCCAAATCAATCCGATGTGCAATTTGTCAAGCTATTACACATCTCGGCGATCCTCGTACCGCCGTCGCACCTCCTCCTCCGTTGTCGTCTTCTTCTTATGTTCCTCCACCTCAACCGTCGCACGGCCCGCCGCCGCCGGCAGCTCACGGCAGGAAAAAAGCGGTGATCGTTGGGATATCTTACAAGTTTTCGAGACATGAATTGAAAGGATGTATTAATGATGCAAAGTGTATGAAATATCTTTTGATTAATAAGTTTCGGTTTCCAGAATCTTCCATTATTATGCTTACAGGTATCCCATCAACAACCTTTATTACTTTATTATATATATATATATTGGATGTTGATCATAATCCACAAATTCATCATAGTCCACCGTAAGAGTTTTAGATTTATAAATAGTAGTTTTTGCAATTAGGAGAGCGAATTCCTTGAAAAAAGAAGAGAATTAAAAAAAAAATGATGCTAGCTCAGATTAGGCTTATGTTGTACCTTCTTGTTAGATGCACGTCGATGCCCTTAATGAAAGCACAAGTCATGTATACTGACCGTCGAGTTCTTAGAAATAGCACAAACATTACTACACATGACAAAAAGATTGGATTAAATGAATGCAATTTGAACTTCTATGCATCTCAATTTTCCACAGTATAAAAGGTTAACATCAGCCTTCTTTAAACACTATAGATATGAATTCATTACTCTATAGGAACACATAAAAGTTGAAATGCTAAATCTATATATATATATATACTAGCGCGGTACCCGCGCGATGCGGCGGTGGTCGTGGCGGCAACGGTGTGATGGTTGGGTGACGGTTGGTAGTGGAGCGGCGTTGAGTTGTGTATATAATTGATGTAAAGGGTTAATGGACATATTTTAAAAGATAAAGAAATGATTGATAGTATAATTTAATCGTTAATGTTAATGGAGTAGTGTATGTGAAAATATTTTAAGGGGTACCAAGTGAAAATATTACATATTTTCAACATTACCAAAAATAAAAATGGCTATTCTTTTTACAATATATAAGTATAGATATAGAAGTATAGAAGTATAGATATATATCAAAGGTTGCCACCGACCTTGTGAGTTGTCATATGCTCGTAACACTAAAATACATGTTTACAATATAAATGTCTACATATTATTATTTGTAAGCATGAACTTAAAGATTAAGGGCATTTTATGGATTAATAAATCAACAAATTTCCTACCAGTTAAGTGTGATGATTTATGAATAGATATAAACACATATAACGTGGGTATATGCGTAGTTTCAACAGTTGGAATAGATGGGATTAAGAAATGGGTCAAATGCTTTATAATGTAGTATAGATAGGTAGTGTTTGATTAATAGGAATGAGAATGAAGAGTAGGCATCGAACCCTTCAATTTAAGCATACTTTAAACCAACCATTTGATTCCCTATTTGAAACCCATACCCATAGTGATTCCTAGTCAACGCCTCGTAGTTAGAGGTTTCAATGTGTATTTTGTAGGTATAATATTTAACATGTATCTTGAGTTAGGTGTATTACATTCTATTTATGACTAATGTTTCCTATAGATGATTTATATGTTAAACATTTCCTTTATAATCACAGAGGAAGAAACAGACCCCTATAAAATTCCGACCAAACACAATATGAGGATGGCGCTTTTTTGGCTAGTCAATGGATGTCAACCAGGAGACTCACTTGTTTTTCACTACTCTGGTCATGGTTCGCGGCAAAGGAACTATAATGGAGACGAGGTTGATGGCTATGATGAAACCTTATGCCCCTTGGACTTTGAAACCCAGGGTATGATTGTTGATGATGAAATTAATGCAACTATTGTCAAACCTCTGCCTCTTGGTGTTAAACTTCATGCGATTATTGATGCCTGCCACAGTGGCACTGTGTTGGACCTTCCATATCTCTGCAGAATGAGCAGGTGGGCTGTCATGCCTTGCTATGGGTTATTATGTATCTGTTCAGCTAGATTTAGGCATAATTTTGAACTTCCTCATATATGTTGCATTTGCAAAACATTACTACTCAGAATTTGGCTTGTGGCATAGACTTATTTTCTTAAATTGTGGGTCCTTATTTTTTTGGTGTTATAGGAGCGGACAGTATGTATGGGAGGATCATCGTCCTCGATCCGGTATATGGAAAGGTAGCAATGGGGGTGAAGTCATATCCATAAGTGGCTGTGATGATGATCAAACATCTGCTGATACATCTGTAAGTAACAAAAAATATTGTTAGACCTTTTTACCCTTTCAGTTTACATTATTAGAAGTAACATTTTTGGCCCAAGTATGTATGAAATGGTTGATTTGAGTTCTTATGTATTTCTAAGTGGTAAAATATAAACAATAAATAGCTTGAAAAGAAGCTGGTTAAGAGTCACCGTATGTCTTTTAAATGCATAAGACCTCCTAAATTATGGTATTTAAAAGGTTAGATTATTACTACTCCGTAAAATAATATGGAGTATAACTTTTTGTAGTCGTATCTGACAGACTTTATTATAAATCAGTTACAAGTATAATACACAAAAGAGTAGTTCAGGCATTTGTCTTGTTACCCAACTCGCCCATTTGCTACCTGTAAATATTATCTTCTGTATGATATATATATATATATACATGTTTGTGGGAGCAGGCTTTATCAAAAATCACATCAACGGGAGCCATGACGTTCTGTTTTATTCAAGCCATAGAACATGGAAATGCATCTACTTATGGGAGCTTATTAGGCTCTATGCGTAATGCCATCCGCAGTGCAAAAAGTGACATGGGTCTTGGTATTGGCGGTGGTGCTGTCACGTCTCTCCTTGGTATGTTATTGACTGGGGGTAGTCTTGCTGGTGGTCTAAGTGGTGGTGGACTAAGCCAGGTATCGTCTCATAGCTACTCAATCAAGTTGATTATTGATAACTAACATAGGGCACTTGTGACTTTTGACAATTTCAAACCAATTTGCTTATGAATAGAGTCGGCTGTTATTTTTAATCAAGTTTATAGTTCAAGTTCATAGAACTTCAAGTTTGCTTGATATAAAGATCTAAATTATTTTAATTATTACAGTATTGTGGGTCATTATTTAATGCATTAGTTATTTGCAGTTAAAAAGTTAGTCGGAAAGTGTTTTATCTCATACTAATCATTGACATGTTGCCCAATTCGCCTAGCTTGCCACCTATAAGTGTAATTGTCTGCTTTGTGGCTGTTATGAGTCTGTAATTATCTCGAGTCTTGGAAAGTCTTCAAGCAAGTCCATAGAACTTGGTCCATAGTGACATGGCAACCCCTTAATACCGAACAACACCTTCTAGAAAGACCTCAGGCAAAATTGTGTCTCAGAAATATATAGATACTACACTTGATCTTAGCCAAAAGGCTGAGAAAGGTATTTGTCTCAGAAATATAAGTGGCATGCAAGTGTTAGTGTTTGTTTGTGTATGGATATAAGAATATAGTGCATGCTACTGTTTGAACTAGTAAAATGGTGTAGTATGAGAATTTGTTTTGTATCCATATTCAGTAACAGCTTATCTACATTTGGTTTGTTGACAGGAGCCGCAATTGACTGCATGCCAGACTTTTGATGTTTATGCAAAACCATTTTCCTTGTGATACATGATGCCGTTCGTTTGTTTGAGCAATGTACAGTTCATCCCCTTTATGATAGAGTTTCGGGTTCTTCACAGAACCATGCTAAGTTGGCCATATTTGTGATTGTGAAGAACCTTTGAATTGCATATGTTGTAATGGACTTCGTCCATGTTTTGCTCTCTGCATATTACCCCTTAAAAAAAGGTACCACAGATGCCGAAATCTCCATTGAAGGAGTTAATTACTTGCAAAGATTTTTATTCTTTCCTTTTATGGTTTGGGGGAGTATCTAATTCCTGATTCTGTATTTATAAATTTAAAATTAATTACAAAATGTGAAAGGGGATCTTAATATTTGTTCTTCCCTTTTGTCTAATTATGTCATTTTGAGGGCTAACTCTATCTTTAGCGCCCTTGTTTAAATTGGCTGATATTGCCGTACTTGACCTTTTGACATTAAAGCTCAATTTTGTAAATCTGCTTTATTTAAGGCAAATATCTACATATCTTCAATGTAGCTTAAAATCTCCAACCTTTTGGCTAATTAGATACATTGAATATCACTAAAATAAAGATTTTAGAATTCGATCTGCGTAGGCAATAGGATGTTCTGCCAATGATGACTAGTCAAACTGGTCAGATGCATTTCAGGTTTTACTCAAGGTCTTAGTTCGATCTTTAGGGATGATAAGTCTTGGAGTTTTTTCCTCTGAATATTTGTAACGACCCATGGTCAACATTTCGTTGTCTAGGGTACGTGCAATGCTTCGTCATTATATCGTGAGGTTTCCTTGATGTCACATACTGACATACCGGCTGAATGTTTGAAAAAAAAATAGGAAGTTCTATCTGATAATACGGAGCTCTTTTCTTTTTAGTTTTTCCTTTCCCTGTCGCTATGTAGGGTGATTGTGGACAAAAAAAATGGGGACCTTGTCTACTCGAGTCTTGACAAGCTAATGGACTTGGTCCTTCACTTAAAGCAACAAAAGAGCACTTCTAACTTTAGGATTACTTTAGCTGTAGCTCCGGTTTTGTGATGTCAAGCGACGTCAAATTAAAATACCGAACAAATATAAGCTGTCGTTTGAAAGGTGGTGATCCAAAATCACATCAAAAAACTTATCTAACTTTTCTTAAAGACATGTAATTACAAGACAAATTGTAGCAAACTAGCAACACTTCCATCTTATTTAGACATTAGGTATTATCAGTGCCAAGCCAAAATAGTGAAATACCCAACAAACATTAGCTCCTCGTCGAAAAGGTGATGATCGAACCGCGCTTCACAAAACTTGTCTTCTAAAGTTCCAATTGACTAATTTTTTTTTTTCACGAACAAGACCAATTGTTGTAACTTGTTAGGTTTTGTCCACTAAATATTTACCAATATACTAAAACAGGATTGTAGTACTCTTCAAACGACATGTGGCGAGATCCTTGATCGACATGTGTCTTTTTTTTTAATTTTTTAAATACGTATATTTAATTAAAGAATCCTAATCCCATTATGTTTCTAATTAAAGTTAATTAAATTAGTGAATCTTATTTATATGGAAACAACATCATATGATTTTAATCTATACGATTATTATCCATATAATCTTTTAACGAGTAATAATAATATAAATTAATCCATGGAGATAACTTTTTTTATTTTTCCTATTTTTACTTTTTATAATAAAATGTTCAAATTTAATAGGTAATTAGAAACCATATTGATTGTAAAGTAAATTTTTTATTTTGTTATATTGATAGATTATTTTTATTATTATTGTTATTGATATTGATATTGTAAAATTCTAAGTTAATTGATATGGGGTTTTAAAAAATTATTCTTTCACAACAAGGATGTTGTTTTTCATATTTTGAACAATTTTTTACCTTATGAAATTTTAGACTATACGTTTAATTTGGGGAAGAGCATATAAATAAATTTAGGTTGATAGATTTAACTTCGTTTTTTTTCTTAATTATATGCTATAATCTTTTTAAAATTTTTTTGGAACGGCGCCAATCTTTTTAAAATTTATTTATGGTTTATAAATGTTTAAAGTGGCATTACATGGTTTATGCATCAAATAGTCATATAGAGATATAAACTTTAATATAACAAAATAAAATAAAATTATAAATATTATTAGTCAATTCGTGCATCCCGTACGGGTATTAGTACTAGTTATCATATATAAGTCTAGCAAAAGCTTGGATAACGACAAGTGACTTGTTCATATACTGTCAATTACCGATGATTTCAAAATTTCTCTTTGAGTGGTATCAATTACTGAATTGCATATTGTTATATAGCCAGATTGGTATAGAAAAACTATACGAAGTTCCGTACATGACGTATGATGTAATGACAAAATACATTTGACTGCATTGAAAAATACTAGAAACCTATTGTACATGCGCGCTAAATATATTGATAGGCCACCTGCATCTAGAACTTAGGAGAGACATTCTATAATTATCAAATTGTCAAAATTATGACTAGTAGAACTACCTAAAATATTTTATCCAGATATGACCTTAGACTATTTTAAGCTCTTGCCTATTTTTTTTGAAACGCAGGAATGAAAAAATGACTAATACTTCCACGCGGATACGTTCATACCAGTTCGACTACTGACAACACTCTAAAGGGTTCGTTCCCGATGTATTAGTTGAGTTTTGCATTATTAAGTGACACAGACGGAAATTATGGATAGATAATTGATTCTGTTGATTCGAAGAATGCCCAGAAACAATTTTTCTAAAATTAGTTGATTCTAAAAGACGACCAAAAATTAGGGATTTTTACACAAACACATACATGTGCAGGGAAAAATGAATTTTTGATTTATGATGAACTGATCATTTTCCCATGTTGTGATACATATAAATAGAGTTGCAAATTTCGAATGGGCCTCAAAATATAAGTGGGCCCAAAAGTTATAACAAAAAGAAAATCTGAAAAAACCGAAACAACTTATAAAATGGTCCAAAACTCATAGAAAAAGGCCGTTTTGGGGCTCGAAGGTTGACCTTTGGCGGTTTGCAACTTGATGCGTCTCGTTTCTGCGGTCGTTTTGACTGGTCATACGCCCAAAACGGAGCCCTGTAGCTCAAGTTATGCCCATTTTAGTGAGAGCCTCTTTTGTCTTGACTTTCTAAGTACAAAAGGGCCAAATTATCAATGCTTGGGCTTGGGCCTGCATCATTAAGGCCGCTCACCACATTTGTATGTGACAGGATACGAACCTATCTAAGTGGTTAACATATTTGATAAACGTTTTCCCCCTTTAGCCAAATATAGGCAAATTGAATCTGACTATGTTACACTGTTTGAGTAAATATAAAACTAAGTTTTGAGATGAAGCTTAATGGGTATTTCATGACTGAAGATGTATAGATGCTAGTGTTATCAGCCTTGAAAGAGATATGGATACGTAGTCTTTATCAAGTATTGTTTTACTTTTTAGATGAGAGACGAAATTCTATTGATGAGGATCTTGTTGCTTGTTGGAATTAGGTTGAACTACAATCTTGTTGCTTAGTATATTGAACTACAATCTTAAATACATTGATAATATAAAAGGTCATAGGGATTATGATTACGTATACCCGGATCAAGCCATTCCGTCAAGTTTTCACGTGGCTATCACGTGCAGGAGTAATATTATCTTTTCATACAAAACATAAGGACCCCATGGCAAGTGAACTCGAAAAAAGGACCCTTATTGCTAAAATGAAAAAAACAAAGGAACTAATCTTACAATTAACACATTAAGAACTTTTTTAAATAAATAAAAGATTGTAAAATAAGTTTTTAATTTTTCTTTTCAAAACTAATTAATATATAAACTTTATTTATTATTTAAGGTTAATAACTAAGATATTTTACGTCAAGAGTTAGATATTTATTAAAAAATAAACTTGTCTGAATAATATAAATGTCATATATGGTATTTTAGTTCTTTATTTAACTATTAAACATTTATGCAGTTGGTTGATTTATAAGTATTAATTAATACGTGAATGTTTATTTTGATATAAATGCTTACAATTTTTTTTAATATATTTTAAATATATCAAGTATACGTTGTATTTTGTAGTACGTGAAAATATATTTTTAGTAATTTAATTAGGTAATAATAATGAAAAGTAAGAAAATGTTAATAACTAATTAAGTATTTAGTAAAACTTATTCTTTAATAAAAAGACTAAAAAGTATAATTTAGTGATGGATTATAAAAAAATTTAAATTAATAAAACTTTTTTTAAACAATTATTATTAGTAATATATATATATTTTTTTTGGTTTACAATTTTAGCTGTTAATTAAGTTTTTTAGTTGTTTAATAAATGGTTAAATTAGTAGTTTTTTAGTATGTATAAAGAAAATAGAAAGATAAATATAATTATCTTTTAATTTTTTTTAAAAAGGTTATAAAACTTACTATAATTTAACGAAAATAGTCAAAATATAATTACAATTCACTAAAAAAAAACCAAATAGGTATGTTATAACAAAATACAAGAAAGTTCACAAATTACAAAAAAAAAAATAACATTAAAGTATTATAAAACTAATTTTTAATAAAATTCAAAAAATAAAAAATGTGAATACCGGAAGTACCGGAATGGTAATATCGAAAATACCAGAAATAGTTGTACCGAGTTACCTTCTAACCGGTATTACGGGTAATACTACTGGTATTTAAAACATTGTATGTGCATGTTTGCATTTGAAAGTGATTGAGCAGGTCCTAAAATGTAGTTATATAGGCTTTTGTTATGTTTGAATTAAATTGGTACGGTAGTTTTTATTTTTTTTTTATTATTAAATTTTTCCTGGATTTGTCAACGACGAGGACGAAAAATGCAAAAACGATAAACCACAGGGACGATTTTTGCACTTAACTCTATGAAAAGACGAAAATGCCCCTCACATGACTTGCATGTGAGGGAGTTAACGGCAAAGTTATAACGACAGGGACGAAATGCAAATCATAGGGACGATTTTAGTCAAAAGTTAACGACGAGAATGAAAAATGTTTATTCGAAAAATCACAAGGATGAAAAAAGTAATTTGGCCTAAATGATGTGTCAAGAGTTAATTGCAAATTTTGGTCCCTTTTGTGTTGAGTGAAAAGAGGATATTGTCCCTACATATTATTGTCACATGTCAAGTTAACGACACCCGCTAACGGTCTTGTTAAAAAGGGACCAGTCTTGCAAAAAATTCACAAAATAGGGACCTCATTGCAACGATACTTGAAAAGAGACCCTCATTGCCAAAATGTAAAAACCACAGGGACCGATCTTGCAATTAACTCAAAATTTAAAATTAATTACAAAATGTGAAAAGGCAATGGCAAATCAAAATACTTAACAATTGAAGCTTTTGTTCAAAAGGAGCGGATCCAAACGCACATCAAAAAACTTAACTAATTTTTTCTCTTAAAAACATGTAATTAGCAACACTAGCTTCCATCTCATTTAGGCGTTAGGTGTTAATCAGTGCCAAGCCAAAATAACCAATAAACATAGCTCTTGTAGAAAAAGTGATGATCCAGCCGTGCACAATGTAATTAGCAACACTTCCATCACATTTGAGGACTAACTCTATCTTTAGTGCTCTTGTTTAAATTGGCTGTTATTGTTATACTTAACCTTTCGATATCATAGCTCAAATTTTCAAATTTTCTTTATTCAAAGAGGCAAATATTTACACTTTTATCTTCAATGTAGCTTAAAATCTCAACCCTTTGGCTGATTAGACCCATGAAATATCACTTTAATAAAGCTTTTAGAATTCGATCTGCGTAGGCAAGTGGAAGTTCTGGATGATAATACGAATGCATTGTAGTTCTGTTCTTTTTCGTTCTTTTCCTTTCCATATATGCCGCTACATAGGGTGATCGTGAACGAAAAAATGGGGACCCTGTCTACTTGAGATGACAAGCTAATTACCTTTGTCTTACTTCACTTTAAAGCAGCATAAAAAGCACTTCTATAACGTCAGGATTAACTTAGCTGTAGCTCCCGTTTTTGTGATGTGAATTGAATTAAGCAAAGTCAAATCAAAATACCGAACAAATATAAGCTTTCACTAAAAAGGAGGTGATTCAAACGCGCATGAAAAAACTTATCTATTTTTCCTCTTAAAAGACATCTAAAAAGACAAATTGTAGCAATCTTATTTAGGCATTACGTACCAAAAAAAAAGTAAATGAGTGGAAACTCTCTGATCCCATATATCATCTTGGTACTCAAAGTGTACACTCATTACTCATAGAACTCGTGCCCGATGAATTCAAAACTTGTTATTTTCTCTCAGGACCAAGTCCAATTGTTGTAACTTGCAAGTTTTTGTCCACTAAATTTCAGGCCCGTCCTATGGATTTTAGGTACCCTGCTCGACAATATGAGAGGTGCCCACTAAACACCAAAAGAAATTAAAATCCACATAGATAGTAGATATTTATAAACGTATCAAGACAACTATAACAATAATGTCTTTCAATGGATATAACTAATTGATAAATGCATTAAAATTGACAAATCAAAATAAAATAACATAAAATTGTTAGAATAGAAATTAATGAAAAATAATAATCAAATTGAGTAAATCAATATAAGTTTAATTTTACTTATATTTGTGTTTGGATCTATGCGATTTGCATGGGAAAGTCAAAAATATCGAAAGATAGAATAGGATCGTTATTACATATACAATTCTAAAGACTAAAAAGTATTAGATTGTGAGTCTTTGACTAAAGTTTGGGCTTTTACTACCCGATTGGACTAATACATGCATTAAGGAATTAAGATATGTGTAAAATTTTGGTCCCCGTGATATTTTGAGGCCCCGCTTAATTGTACCATTTGCACATGCTAAATTTTATCATACAAGTTTAGCAATAACTTGGATGGCAACAAGTATGACTTGTTCATATACTATCACTAAAGTGATTTCAACATTTTTTTTTGAGTGGCATCGATTACTGAATCGCATATATAGCCAAATAGGTATAGAGAAACTATACGAAGTTACATGACGTATGATAAAATGATACAAAATAATCCCTGACCGCATTGAAAAATACTAGAAGCCTATTAATTACGTTCGCTAAATATAAAAGTTGATAGGCCAGCCACCTACATCTAGAACTTAGGATACATCTGCCAATCTATCAATATATATATATATATATATATATATATATATATATATATAAATTCATTCCTAAACAAACAAAAACTCTTTAATGGATTCCATCTTTAATTTAGAACCATTAAATCAAATTTAATTATTTCATCTTTATTAAATAACGATATTAATACTTTCACTTTATATAATTAGACAAAATACCCCCTTTAAATCATAAACCTTAAATAATAATAAATCTATATAATAAAAGACGTAGAGGACACACAACAACTTTACAAATCAAAGGAAACTATTGTTATTTATTTTAAATTAAATTAATTAAGATTGTTTATGCATGATATATGATTACTTATCTTAGGAGACTCAAATTATTATTATTATCATTATTTTATTCACATTTATAATATCTGATATTATAATATATTAAAACATAATTGTTTTAATAGCTTATCACCCAATCATAATTATTAATTTCCTCAAGTTTATTTTTGTTTTCAATTCTGACTTGAATTTACACTTTTTAAATTTTTTTTTTTATCATAAATCTATATTATATATCTAAATAAACTTGAGGAAATTGATAATTATGATTGGGTGATAAGTTATTAAAACAATTATGTTTTAATATATTATAATATCAGATATTATAAATGTGAATAAAATAATGATAATAATAATAATTTGAGTCTCCTAAGATAAGTAATCATATATCACGCATAAACAATCTTAATTAATTTATTTTAAAATAAATAACAATAGTTTCCTTTGATTTGTAAAGCTGTTGTGTGTCCTCTACGTCTTTTATTATATAGATTTACTATTATTTAAGGTTTATGATTTAAAGGGGTATTTTGTCTAATTATATAAAGTGAAAGTATTAATATCGTCATTTAATAAAGATGAAATAATTAAATTTGATCTAATGGTTTTAAATTAAAGATGAAATCCATCAAAGGGTTTTTGTTTGTTTAAGAATGAATTTAACACCTTGTTATATATATATTGGTAGATATGCATATCTTATATAATTAGTCCAATTTATAATTTTTTTTAGACATATTTTATGTCCTTTCAATTATCACTAGATCTGTTCTTTCATTTTAACTTTTTTTTTGCTAATTTTTTTTTCAACTTAAATGAGAGTAAAGTATAATAACATTTGAATAATACATGATTTTCAAAAAAAAAAAAAAGTGTTTGAAACCAGTAACTTGGATATCTAGTTAGACTGCATATACGTTATATCAATCCGTACAACATACGGGTATTAAGACTATATATATATATAATAAGGTCCTAAATTCATTCTTAAACAAATAAGAACCCTTGGATGAATTCCATATTTGATTTATAACCATTTGATAAAATTTAATTATTTCAACTTTGTTAAATGACAACATTAATACTTATACTTTACATTATTTGTTAAAATATACCCTTATTAGTTATTGAAATATACCATAAATAATAATATGTACAAATTATTTGATTCTCATTCCTTCTTTACAAATCGTGATATTATTATTTACGTATTGTAGTTTTGAGATATATCTTTTATTTATTGATTGATTATGATTATATTGTAAATTATTATATGATATCAATACGTAGAATTGTGGTTTTATTTTAAATTCATTCTTAAACAAATAAGAACCCTTGGATGAATTCCATCTTTGATTTATAACCATTAGATCAAATTTAATTATTTCAACTTTGTTAAATGACATTATTAATACTTATACTTTATATTATTTGTTAAAATATACCCTTATTAATTATTGAAATATACCATAAATAATAATATGTACAAATTATTTGATTCTCATTCCTTCTTTTACAAATCGTGATATTATTATTTACGTATTGTAGTTTTGAGATATATTTTTTATTTATTGATTGATTATGATTATATTGTAACTTATTATATGATATCAATACGTAGAGTTGTGGTTTATTTTATTAAAATGGATCATTGCCCATATGATGTTGTTACTTTTTTTAACCTTTAGATTAATTCCATCTTTGATTTAAAACCATTAGATCAAATTTAATTATTTCATCTTTAATAAATGACGATATTAATATAACTAGATTATTGTCCCGCGTAATACGCGATAAAAGTATATAATTAATGAGAAGTGAGAAGTTAGCATTTTATAAAATTATAAATTAATAAATATAAATGAAAGATGTTGAAAAATTATGATTATAAATACAAATTTGTCTCATGAAGTTTTTAATACTTAGACCAGATCATAACGTTATTAAGTCTATTCTTTATAAATATATTAAAATTAAATTTTAGAGCAAATAGGAGTTGAAGGGTTTTAGAGTTATATTAAATAAAGGGTTTAGAATTAGAATATTCTATTATTTTATTTTATTAATAAACTTGAACTTTTACATAAAAATAGATAGAAACATTAATATTTATTTGATATTCTTCACGTATGGAAACAAAGTTAATAATGGACAATTTAAAATTGAAAATAACTTAAATGTTGTATTTTATTTGTAAAAAGATATATCATGAATTCATTTAATTTATCAAGGTATAAAGATTCACGTTGTATTTTTTTAATAGTAAAGTTAGAAATAATACTATCATTTTAATCTAAGGTTTATGATTAATTTATCCAACGATTCTTGATTCTCCATAACATAATTTAAACAACACATGTTAGATTACACAATGCTCATTGTATATGGTTCCAAATGTAAAAGTCATAATGGCTCTGAGAACAATATGAAGTTATTTAAGTAATGTGATTTATAAAATACTCTAGATGAAGGTTTACAACTCGTCACAAAATGATTTATTCGTTAGATAGTTTAATATAATTAACGTGATATAAGGATTATAAATTATCTATGCTATATTATAAAGCAAAACGTCCTTATATAAATTTAAGTTTCAACATTACTTCCCCAAAATGCCCCATATATATTATATATTTATCTAAAATAAATATAGGGATTAGTTTCCTGAAATGTAACTATCTTTGACCGGATATCTATAGTAGGAAAAAACTAAAGTTATGTGTATTGTATGTAAGCAACTTGAAAAAATGTTTATTGTATGTAAGAGAACATACGTGGTAACCATATACAGGTGCCACTTGTCAGATTGTAATTGGTTGAAACGAAATTCTTACATACAATAAACATTATTTCAAAGTTGTTTACATACAATACACACAGCTTTAGTTATTTCCTACTATAGACATTCGTTCAAAGTTTCTTATATTCGAGGGAACTAATCCCATAAATATATTACCCTTTCTCTCTCTTCAAATCTCAACCAATCATTTTTTTTCCCTCTCCTCCATAAATCATTTATTCCCCCAATTCATTCAAAATCTTTTATCTCAAAAATCGTACATCGATAAATCATAAAAATTATATGGGTGTTCTTAAAATTTCATGTTTTTTCATTAGAGGTGTCATTTGATATACTTTCGACGAATTTTTAAATCTAAGGGCGGAACCCGTACGGCTAAGGCATTTGGCTATCACACTCTATGACCTATCACCTTCTATGACCTATCACACTCTATGACCTATCACCCCACCATCTCACCGCCGTAACGTGCGGGTACTTGCTCTCGTTGATTAAAATATATCTAATAGTCTTTATATTTTTAAGGATAATTTTATAACCATATATATATATATATATATATATAGGGGACCCTTATTTTCAGAACCCATATTTTTGTAAGAACCGTAAGAACTCCTAAATTACGATCGTACAAATGCCCTAAGCTGCTTTATCAACTTCTGGTCATTGAAATCAAAATTGGGATTAGATAAACATAAAAAAATAAAACGTATATTTCAACTGATCTTGTATATAATTAATAAGTATCTTATTACGAAAACTTATATATTGATCTCGCGTATTATGCGGGAAAATAATTTAATTATGTAGAAACCAAATTGTCAAAATCTTAACTAGAAGAACTACTTAAAATAGTTATCTAGATATCATCTTAGACTAATTTAAGTTCTTACCTAATCCATGTATCCAAGTGTTAACATATTTGAAGCAAGTTTTTCCCTTTTATACAGAAATTAACATATTGATTCTAACTAGATCACACTGATTGAGTAAATAATAACTTTTAAAGTGTCGAGATGAATCTTGATTGGTATTCATGACTGAAGATGTATAGATGCTAGTGTTATACGTCTTGAAAGAGGTATGGATCGGATGCGTTGTCTTTATCAAGTATTGTTTTACCTTTTAGACGAGAGACGAAATTCTAATAATTGATGAGCATCTTGCTTGTTGGAATTATGTTGATATATACACTTGCAACCACACATAGTTTAATCCATTGAACACTGTACTATAATAACGAATGATATTTATAACCATTCAAGAACTGTTGTAAACTTGAAACATAATGAACAATAGTTTAAGCCAACGTTCTTGATGTTGATTTCAATCAAAGATGTCTACATCTTTACCAAACAACGTTAACTTCTTGAAAAATTGAACGAGACATGCAATGAAATCTTGAATTTTTTTTGGAATGGACGTTTTTGAAAGTGAATCAAGTAATTCCGACAACTTAGCTGAATCCGGCAATGAGGATGCCAGATTGGGTTTACGTGGAATAGCTTTGGACCTGTGGTAAGTATGACATTTAATATCCAGCATTTGCATTGCTGGAGTGGAGTAAATAACATTACAACTACACAAAATTTATTGTCTGCCATGCATTACAACCACACATGACATTTATTGTACATGATGACATACGAGATTTATTGCGTACATAACTACCAATTTATTGCCATGTGAATTCTAGCATCAAGCAAGTATCATCTCAATACTTCCCTTTCTTTCTTTCTTTCTTAAGCCCTTTGTGTCCTACATAAACAAAACATATTACTTTTTTCTTTTTATGTATGTCATAAATGGCAGGCCTAAACGTTACATGCGTATCAAGGAAGTGAAGGAACCCTGAATTATTATGGTCACAAGGTCCAGATGACTAGCGTTCGTGCAACTTATTCACCGACAGAGCAGAGGACAAACTAAAAGTGACTCGAGATTAACTAATGAGGTCAAGACAAATAGTATCCACATAACTGTGTTGGGGCATGTAACGAATGTTGGTTTAGAATGTGTATTGTCGGCATTGGTTCGCTAAATTGATCATCAAATATAATGGTATTGGTAGAAAGATGGCGTTCAGAGACGCATACATTTCATTGTCCCGCCACTGTTACACTTGAAGAAGTGCAAGTCATACGGGGTTCCGATAGACCAGTCGTGTCTCGTAGTTGGCATGTATAGTAGCACCCCATTTTTGGATTGAGGCGAGTATTCCAATCGAAGCAGAAGTTCACGAGGTCGTTCTGACTTAAATGCAAGTCCCAACAACCTCGTGCATGTCTGATTCGATTGGAATACTCGCCCAATTCTAGAAATGGGGTGCTCCATAGTGCGAACTACTAGAAATGGCTGGTCCATCTATCGATAAGCCTCATATAACTTGCATATCTTCTAGTGTGACAATGGTTTCTCCGTTAGGACAATGGAATGTATGTGTCTCTGGACGTCATCTTTCTACCAATGCCATGATAAGTTGACGAGGCAATACACCTCAAAAACTAGCATTCCTTACATGCCTAAACAGATTTAAGTGAATACCATTTGTCTTGACCTCATTAGTTAATCCCGAGACACTTATTCTAACTTTTAGTTTGTCCCCAACTCCATCGGTGAGTAAGATGCATGAACGTTGGCTATCTGGAATTTGTGACTACAAGAATTCAGGGTTCCTTGATACACATGTAACGTTTAGGCGGCCCTGCTACTAGCCAAGTGGGCGCAAGCCCAGAGCAACAAATATGTTTTGGGCAACGGGCTTTTAGTCCATATTAGTATATACTTATGTTAAGTGTGTGGACCATATATTAAGCTCATGTGCCCATGATATGTTAAATGCTTATGAAAACCAGAAAGTTTTATTGGACATCCAAACGTCTAAGTGTCAAACTAATCAGAATCTAAAACCCCCTGTTTATTTAGTATACATCCATATATTTTATATAAATTGTGTAAGAAAATTTTTTATTTTCTTTTAGGAGCCCTCCAAACAAATTAGGTCGGTCCTTATAGTGCGTCTAACCCCATGTCCGACGCCGGACCGGCCGAAGACGCTACTAGCATGGACGACGTCGAGGGGGGGGGGGTTCCTCCTAAGTTTAGACGTACGTTTTGGCTACATGTGGGGCCCGATTGAGCTTTGGAGCCGTTGGAAACAAAATAAAAAGGTTGAGTGAATGATTTTTCTTCCGTTTCTATATTGTCTTTTTTTTTCCTCATTTTTTTTTTATTATTTAGGTTTTAATTTGGGTGAATGTTTAATGTGTGTGCAGGTGTGTGTGATGTGTGTAGTATATATATATATATAGAGGTGTATATATATCATAAGAAGAAGGTGAGATGTACTTCGTATTGTATTATATAATATTTAATATTAACTTTCGTTTTAACCCCTCAACTTTAAATTATTTACAAAGTAATTTTTATAGTTTTAAAACTTAACTTTTAATCCCTAATTTTCTATCTAGATTTTGTTTAAAATGTTATAATATTTGTTATTATTATTAAAAAAAGTTTAACGTAATTTGTTTTTTAATTTAGTTTAATTTTGTGAAAAAGAAAAATGAAATAATAAAATAACGGCTTGATCACGTAGAAGAATAAGGGGAGAATAGGGTAAAGAGGGGTGTTCTATGAGAGAGAAAAACTGATGAATAGTGAAAGAACAGGGAAAGACGTGGGTTCCTATAAGGAGAAGCCTTAGTGAAGAATCTATCTATAACTTTTTATTTCTTTTTATATTTTTGCCTATACATGTAGTTTAATATAATCTACGTTATTTAAGTGGTTAGAATATATTATATAGGATAATGATTGATCCTCCTAAAATTTTAGCCTAACAATCCTCCTAATAGTGTAAGACTTTGACATGTGTAATTCACTAATTATCTTTAATCATCACCCCCCCCCCCTTGATTTTCCATATGGCTTGATCCTATGATTAGGAGGATTATTAGGTTGATTAATTAGGAGGGTCCATCATTACTCTATTATACATATCTGTTTATATAGACTTTGCAGAAATTAAATAGTTATGATTTCTCGTAAACAACCATCCGATGACGAAAATAGAAAATGACCGCAACAAAATTGAAGTTTTTCAAAATTGAAGTTATTGAAACGAGTCAAGAATCAAGATGTTGAGTGGGTTACCAATTTTAAGTAGAGATTATTACCTATGGATGTAACTAACTATGAGTAAATGTCTATGTTATGTAAAGATTTTGTAAAATATCAATGTCATGTAATGAACTTTCAAATCTCGATTATTGGATGTATCTAATCAATCAAAAACTTACACGTGACAGATAATATGGTTGCCGTATATACTCGGGTACATCCAATAACCAAGATTTGAAAGTTCATTATATTACATAGACATTTTACGAGATCTTTACATAACATAGACATTTAGTCATAGTTGGTTACATCCATAGGTAATAATCCCTTTTAAGTATTAAAATTATGTTTTTAGCTAATGTATATTATGACAATATAATTAAAGTTCTAGTATAAAAAATGTAGTTTTAGGTGATTTGTATATTGTAATTTCAATTCAATGTTTTTCTATTTAATAGTATTGGCATAGAGATAAGCCGCCTAACTAAATTAGGTTCCAAACCCCCAAACATTATTGTGTTGTATTATTAAAAGTTTTTGATCTGGGCAAAATTTTGAGCTATTAGTCCTGAGCATCCAAATCCTCAGGAACGACTTGCGTTATACAAAAAAAAGTGATATGTTTTGTTTAAGTAGGACACAAAGAGAGTAAGAAAGAAAGACAGATAGAAGAAAGTATGAGATGATACTTGCTGGTTGCTAGAATTTAAAATATATAAAGAGCATGCGATAATAGAATTTGATATATATAAAGAGCATGCAATAAATCGGTAGTTATGTACATACATGCAATAAGTAAATCTCATGTGTGGTTGTGATGCATGGCGGCATGCAATAAATTTCATGTTGTTAAGATGTTATTGACTCTAGTCCAGCAATATAAATGGCCTATTCAGAAAAGTTGTCCAATTCAGAGTTACAAATGTCGGTTTCCCAGAAAGATGTCAGAATCCAATTTGGCAAAGTAAATGTCGGACTCTCTAAAAATCCTGCCACAGTTCAATGTCGGCCGGATTCAAGAAATACCGATATTACTTGTTTTATAAAATTTTTTTGTTTATCAAAAACTTGTTTAACAAATTCACTATCAAAAATGTCTATTCCAAAAAAAATTCATAAAACCTTGAAGGTGTAATTTGAAATTTTATGTTCAAAACTCAAGATTTGAGAATTTAATACAAAGTAGCTGACATTATAGAAAAAATTTGATTTATCATCATGATTAAGAAAGAGTGAGCATAAGAAGAATCAAACTAGTTATCACTCGTATATAATAGTTCTTGGGAGAGTATAAAGTTTAAAATAGGGATTATGGCACTGGAGTGTAACCAACTATGACTCAATGGTTATGTAATGTAGTGACATTTCAAATTGGCTATCTGATGTAAGTACCTTTCATTTTTGTTTTTTTAATGTATTGGTTGACCTGTTGTACCGGTAGCCAGTAACAATGTTAGTTTTACTTTGGGATTATGGCACTAGAGTGTTACCAACTATGACTGAATGGTTATGTTATGTGGTGATCTTTAAAACCGGCTATCTGATGTAAGAACCTCTCATTTTTGTACTTTTCATGTACCGGTTGACATGTTGTACGGTCATGGTTACGGTTGTGGGTTATGAACTCCGACGAAATGGATGGTCAATGGTGGATGGTCTTAGACTCTGACAAGATTGTAGTGGGTGGTCTCAGTCTCATTTTTTCTTCCATTCAAGAGGTGCGGTCATCTCTTCACCGTCTCCGAGTCCGGACACGTGCCACCGCTGATTGCCACCAATAAAATAAATAAATGTCAGCCGCCACCCAGAAAACCACCGTCGTCATTCTCTGTCAAAATCCCCCTTTTACCCCATTGTAAACCAAATTTGTTGGATCTTGATTGTGGTGGAGATGGGATGGCCGGATCTTTATGGTTAACGATGATGGGGTGATCATAACACAATCCAATTTGGGGATTAGGGTTTGAGTATGATTATTATTGAATCGTGTTCTGAAATCAATATATGTATATATGCATCTATCTATATCTAGTGTTGATTTGTGTTCGGGATTGAAGTTAAACATTTAGTTACAATTTCATATTTGCTCTCCGAAAAAATTGTTGTCACCGAAGATAGTGCCGTAAATTAGCCGGAGAAGATGACTAGAGTATAAAGTCATCAGAGTAACCTGGTAGGATACATCGAGTCAACAAAACAGAGAGGTTCTTACATCAATTTTAACACTTTCGTAGATTACTACATTACATGACCATTCACTCATAGTTGGTTACACTCCGGTGCCTTAATCTGTATTCTTTCTTATATCTAACGTGGCATTACCGGTTACAAATAGGATGTTACCCGGTAGGATACATTAAAAGAACAAAAATGGAAATTACTTACATTAGATAGCCAATTTGAAAGGTCACTACATTACATAACCATTGAGTCATAGTTGGTTACATTTCGGTGCCATAAATCGTTTAAAATATGTCAAAAATGCAAAACCAATCATTTTAGATCTTCGGCCAATCTTCAGGACCGTTAGGACGAGACATTCAATAGGATTGTCAAAGTAGAGTATTGGCATAATGTGAATCCCTCTCAAAATTTGGATCTTTGTCCGACCCATAGTTTTTAGAATAAAAACTTATAGAATAATTTAGGATCTATGATATAGAATTTCACATGCCCAACATCGCTTGATCACGCAATAGATGATGTTAGCACCCCTATGGCCTATGTGCCTTACCCACAATTTGTATTTGTTTACACTTTTAGTGAGTGAACAAATTAAAAAATTTGTCACGCTTTTATGTGTGTAAAAATATGTAGAACTAAAAGTGTGTAGAAATTTATCCACACTAGAACTAAAAGTTTACAATTTTTAGTATGAATTTTCATAATTATTTTTGTAACATCCCAAACTTTTTATTTAACGGTTGACTCGGGTCGCTAAGTCAACATTACGTGTCCGTTAAGCCTATAAATGATTTAATGACTATATGTGTTTAATGTGTTATATGTGTCAAGCTTTAGTGCCTTAATGATTAATGTGCTAAAGTGCTTAAGATATGTTTTATATGCCTTTTGATGTGCTTAAAGTGTTTAATGTGTTGTAAGTATTCCCAATAGGTGTTTTGAGCTAAATATGAGCCATAAGGAAGCCTAAGGACTAGTTTTGACATAGGTGGAAACTAAAAAACGGGATTAGGGTCTTGGAGCAGGTCATTAGCTTCTAATTACTCATATTATCCTTTTCTCTTTGAGCCCTAACCATTCCCCATTGCCATAATCAATTCCTTGTTCGATTTCATCTTCGTTTGGTTGATTCGAGAGTGTTTTGATCAAGTTTTTACATTCTCTTTATAATCTCCAGGTATCCCAGGTATAATAACATTGATTTCATGTCCTTTCAATCCCTTGATTCGATTCATAACTGATCTAGGTCTTTAGAGGGTTGATTAGAGTCAAAAACGTGAGTTTTAATCAATTCGGTAACCTAAAATGATTGTTGTTGTGTTGCAAATCAATTGGATGTTAAGGGTTGTTTTCATGACATCATTAGAGTCTTAAAATGATGAATTTTGAGGGTTAAAAGTCGTTCATAAGGTTTGGGGTCGTTTGGGATGTGTTTGGTTAAGTTTTGGAGGTTAAACAATGAGGTTTGTGCAGAATCGGGGCTAGCTGCGGCGCAACTGGAAACCAGTGACACATAGCTGCGACGCAACTTGGTAGTTGCGACGCAATAGCGACGGAATTTTCAAATGGCCATAACTTTTGAACCGTAACTCCGTTTTTTACAAATAAGCTATCCACGGAATCGTAAGAGAGTCTACTTTCTAATGGTTATGTTTTTAAAAGATGATTGTGATGTAAAGTTTCCAGAAAGGTTAATTTAGTAAGTGAATGTCGAGTTTTGTAAGCTTTAAAGTATTAATCGAATGTCTGATGCATCAAGCCTTGTCATGGGTCATGTTTATAGATACTTAGGCTTGATTCATGAACAAAAGTAAGTAGGTACTTGTTTAGCTTATTATATCGTTTAATGATTATAGGTAGTCGGGAATACTTGCAAAGCTCGGTAACTTACGTTATCATTTTGTACGCTTCTAAGAGGTAAGATACACTACTTTGACATACTGAGGGTTCAACAAAAGATGGTTTTCATATAATAACATCCCAAATGGTATCTTGTTTGCTTATGGGTATTCGGGATTATACGGGAGGTAATATGGGCTATGTAGATGCATATAAAAGCCTGAAATGCTACCCCAATGATACGTATTGCTATGAGATGTTATGTATGCTTAATAGATGATATGATATGAAATGATGTACGATCTAAGAGGATAAATGTTATGCAATATTGTAATGATATACGATATACAATGATATATGAAGATGTACGTGATGTAACAATGTATGCGATGTGATGATATGAAATGAACCGCTATGAAATGTGATGTATGATGATGATATGTGAAATGTGCATGATTACATGGGTTGTTCATCTAGTTCACTAGACTTATTAAGTTGCCATGACACGTGCACGTTTAAGGGCCCAAACGTAAAAGATGTATATGTGATGATTGTTTAGGTTGTGTAAACACCTAAACTATATGTGATGTGAAATCGAGCTCGTAAATTTGATGTGAAAGTGTTAAGCTTAACCCGTACTTGCCCTAGCCCGGTTAAGTGCGTTGATGTGGTTGCTTGGGTGGCTCCTTGCAACATGGTATAACGTGAAGAGTAATACGGGAGGTCTTACCAACCCCATTGTCATTGAACATACGGATTACTCCTGGATTGGCTTGCCATTCCTTAACGACATTGATGTACTACTGAATGGTGGTTCATCTAGTCGGGTGCGACTTATGTCACACTTAACGAGATGCATATGTTATATGAGATGCGTGACTTTTGTCACAATTATAAAGATGTTCGAATGTGATATGTGATGATGCAAAAGATGACTAGGCACATTTAGGATGACCCATCCTAATATGAATGATGTTGATGATATGATATGTAAGTGTGATGATATGTTTGAGGATATGTGCCTTAACGAATTAATATGACTTTTATATAATGTTTTAAATGGACAAACGTTTCATAACTTATGTGTTATCTTACTTAGCTAATTCGTTAGCTAACACTTGCTCTTTTAAAATGTGTTGTGCCCTCAGGTCCAACAATAGTGAGCAGGTAGATGTGAGAAGATGTGAGGCATGGGTAGATGATCTTGAAGCTGGTTATAGTTTACCCATAGTGGCTGCTCGCTTTAGACATTTGCTTATTGTTTAAATATTAATGACTTGTATTGATAATGTACTCGGTTGTTTAATGTTGGGCAACCGATGGATTTTCATTTAGACTTATTTTGATGATATGGCTAGTAACACCATTTAATGAATAAACCAAACAGATTTTACTGGTTTGGACTTTTAAAGTTAATTCCGCTTCTTTTAACGCCGTTAGGCAAAAGTTTTTGAAAATCCTTATTTTTAAACGATGGGTGTTAGAATTTTGTAACACCCTATTTGTCCACGCTAACTAGAAAGTGAGTGTGGACATATGGGGTATGAAAGTCCACACTAAAAAGTGTGAACTTTTAGTTTTACACACTTTTTAGTGTGGATAAATTTTTATACACTTTTAGTTTACATATTTTTATAAATATAAAAACGTGACAAAATTTTTAATTTGTTCATACTCACTAAAAGTGTAGACAAATATAATATTATTTATAGTGTCATTCGGTCAAGTCAAATGATTACTAATATGATTCACTTTTTAAGATGTTAAATACACTTTTCTAGAAATGAAACAATGTAGAGACCAGAGACCAAGTATCAAAGAGATAGGGAAGGTTAAAAGGGAACAAATAAGACAATCAACTTGGTGCGGATGATACACGTACGGCTTGCTTATCATAAAACTCAAGAACAATTGTGAAATCAAGCTACTCCAACAGGGTTTTGCATAGACTCTCCTAGAAACTATATTAGTTGAATTCAGCAGTTAAATAATATCCATTAAATGTTTAGACGTACATATAGGCCAACGACCTTCATTGTAATCCACAGGAAGCATTAATATAAGATAGTAACCAAATCCCATTAAGTCGCTGATTCCTTCCATGACTTATCCCGTATATTAAAATGTAAAAGGTAAAAACTTCAGTTTTTTGATTAAAAACATATCTAATTTACAACGTGGGAAATGAAGATATGTAATGTACATCACTACATTAGTACATTTTGTGATCTTCACCGAATTTTGTGATTAAAAACTTCAGTTTTTTGATTAAAAACATATCCAAAAAATATTAGATTTTGGGATCTTCACCGAACCATGCTAAGTGGTCCAAGTTTTGTGATCGTGAAGAAACTTGTGAATTACATATGTTGTAATGGACCGTGTTCGTCTTTTCCCGTTTGTGTATTACCCCTTTAAAAAGGCTACCACGGATGCCAAAAATTCAATAAATGAGTCCATTACTGGCAAAGAAATTTATTCTTTCCTTTTTAAGGTTTGGGAGTATTTAATCGATCTGTGTGATTCTATGTTATAAATTTAAATTTAATCAAAAAATGTGAAGATGCAATGTCAAATCAAAATATTGAACAACTGAAGCTTTTGTTTAAAAGGAGCAGATCCAAATGCATATTAGAAAACTTAACTAATTTTTTCTCTTAAACACATGTAACTACAATTTACAAGACAAAATTGTAGCAACACTTCGATCTCATTTAGGCATTAGGTATTAATCAGTGATAAGCCAAAATACCCAATAAACATTAGCTCTTGTTGAAAAGGTGATGATCCAGCCGTGCACAATGATGGAACCAGAATTGAATATGACTCCTAGCACAAATGTTTTCATTAGTCTTGTATCGGTGTAAAAGTAACAATAATGATTAGGTTGTTATGACTTTTAACAATTTTTAAGAATTTGTGGTTATTTTAACGAGATTTAACAATTTTTTGATACTTTTGATAGCTAGCTCTTATTTATCATAGAGCTGCCCAAGTACATCTTTATAAGTTTAATTGATAAAATAGAACTTTAAAAGTTTAAAATTATTTACATTGACCGCTACCACTAATTGAAATACATCATTTAAAAAAACACTAAACTACACACACAGATTTAGCGGACCCTTATCCCGGTCTTGTATGCCGTTTCGCCTATGGCTTCAGGCTATCTCCAATGCTAAGGACGTCCTTGAACTGCCACATCATATCCTTACAAGTCCTTACACATCCTTATAAATCCTTAAAATCCTATAATTTTATCTCCAACCATACAAACATCCTTACATATCCTTTAACTCCACTAAAAATATATATATATATATATATATATATATAAGTAAGGGCACCTAAGGGCATGTCTTTGGGTAAGGGCATGCATAAAAAAATCTTTAGTTTTGAACAAGCTTCAACCGCAAAGGATATTCAATAGCACCTAAAGGCACCCAAGGGCGTCTAAAAACCTCCCTATTAGAGATAGTCTCGCATCACGAACTTAATTGTCTTTCCAATCCACTATTCTATTTCAGGACAAAGACCAATTGTTGTAACTTGTAAGTTTTTGTCCACTCAATATTATCATACAATTTTAGCAATAATCAACTATACGAAGTTACATGACGTATGATGAAATGATACAAAACACATTTGACCGCAATACCGCATTAAAAAAAAAAAATACTAGAAGCCTATTAATTACATGCGCGCTAAATATATATGTTGATATATAGGCCACCTGCATCAAGAACTTAGGAAACATATTCTATAGAAATTAAATTGTCAAAATTTTGACTAGAAGAACTACCTAAAATATTATCCAGATATGATATTCTTAGACTAATTTAAGATCTTGCCTAATTGTGCCAATGTATCCAAGTGTTTAACAATTGAATCTGACTAGAAAGAGACATGGATTCGTTCTCTTTATCAGTATTGTTTTACATTTTAGACGAAAGAAAAATTCTATTGATGAGCATCTTGCTAACTTGTTGGAATTAGGTTGATAACATGACTTGCAACCGCACATAGTTTAGCCCATTGTATTGCTGGACTCTTCGAGTAATTAATACTCCCTCCGTCCTATATTAAATGTCCAATTTTGACTTGTCAAGTCTTCTTCTTGCAACTTTGACCATAAATATCTTTTTTTGTATTATATAATTAGTTAATGAAAGTTATATCAATGAAAAGTACATTAAAAACTCAATCTGTCTATATATTTTATATGAAGTGTTATATAATATAGACATATTTTTTACGGTCATATAGTTTAAAGCAGAAGACTTGACAAGTCAAAATTGAAAATTTAATATGAGACGGAGGGAGTAACATTTCAACCACACGAAATTTATTGTCTCACATGCATCACAACCACACATGACATTCATTGCACATGGTGACAGATGAGATTTATTGCATGCATGTACATAACTACCAATTTTATTGCCATGTTCTTTAGATATCTTGAATCCTAGCAACAAGCAAGTTTTATCTCAATACTTCCTTCCTTTCTCTCTTCCTCTCTTACACCCTTAGTGTCCTAAATATACAAAGCATATCACCTTTTTTTAATTTTATGAATGACGGGCCTAAACGTTACATGTGTATTAAAGAACCTTGGATTATCGTGGTCACAAAGTCCAGATGGCCAACGTTTATGCGGCTTATTCACCAACCGAGCTGAGGACAAATTAAAAGTTAGAAGAAGTAACTCGAGATTAACTAATGAGGTCAAGACAAATGGAATCCACTTAAATGTGTTGGGGCATGTAAGGAAAGTTGGTTTTGGAAGTGTATTGTCGGTTCACCAAATCGCTCATAAACTTATCATGGCATTGGTAGAAAGTTGGAGCCCGGAGAAGCCACAGTCATGGACAAGATGTGCAGGGTATTATGGGTTTTACCGATAGAGAGACCAGCCGTGTTTGGTATAGTTGGTACCATGTAGCACCCCATTTTTGAATTGGGCGAGTATTCCAATCAAAGCTGAAGTTCACAAGCCCGTCGTGACTCTAGTTCAAGTCCCAACGGCTTTGTGAACATCTACTTCGATTGGAATACTCACCCAGTTCCAGAAGTGGGGTGCTACATATGGTGCCAACTACCGGACATAGCGGGTCTATCTATCCGTAAGCCCCACATACAACCGGCATATTTTCTAGTGTCTGGTGGCTTCTCCGTGATGACAATGGAATGTATGCATCCCTGGACGCCATCTTTCCACCAATGCCATGCTAAATTGATAATCTATTTGGTGAACCAATGTCAACATACGACAATATACCTCCAAAACCAACATTCCTTAGATGCCCTAACACATTTAAGTACGACCCATTTATCTTGACATTATTAGTTAACCCTAAGTCACTTTTTCTAACTTTTAGTTTGTCCTCATCAGCTATGTCGGCTGCATGAACGTTAGCCATATGGACTTTGTGGCCATAATAATTCAGGATCCTTGATACACATGTAGCGTTTAGGCAGTATCGGCCCTGCTACTGGGCCAACTAGTCCAGAGCAAGATAAGTTGCAAAATAAGCTACTCTAACAAGATTTCGCCTATACTCTCCTCAAACTTGACTCCTATGATATTCCTTCCACCAGCATAAGTTGCAAAATGCAACATATCATGCTCAATTATCCTACAAACAATTTTAGTTGAATTCAGCAGTATATATCAATAAAATGTTTAGACATAGGACAACGAACTTCCGTCTAATACACAGAAAGCATCAATATCAGATAGTAGCCAAATCCCACTAAGTCGCTGATACCTTCCTTGACTTATCCCATATATTGAAATGTAAATGTAAAAACTTCAGTTTTTTCAATAAAAACATATGTAATTACTACGTAGGAAATGAAGATACGTAATGTACATCACTACACCTCTGCTAGGATCCAAGAAATATTAGGTTTTGGATTCTAATAACATCAGTAGAAGTACGTAGTAGTTGTTCTTTGTTAATAAACTTAATTACAAGATAAATTGTAGCAACACTTCCATCTCATCTAGGCATTAAGTATTAATCAGCGCCAAGCCAATATAACCAATAAACATTAGCTCTTGTTGAAAAGATGATGATCCAGCCGTGCACAATGGTGGAATCAGAATTTAACATGACTCGTAGCACAAATTTTTTCACTAGTCTTGTATCAATGTAAAAGTAACAATAATGATTAGGTTGTTATGACTTTTAGCAATTTTTAAGAATTTTTGGCTATTTTTAGCGAGGTTTAAGGATTTTTTTTTGACACTTTTGATTGCTTTTAATTATTTCTCATATAGCTGTCCAATTACATTTTTATAAGTTTAATTGACAAAAAAGTTTTTTGAATAAAGTTTAAAGTTACTTACATTGATCGTTAGCACCAATAGAAAAACATCATTTGGAAAAAAAACCTACATGGATTTAACGGACCCGTATCCATATCTTGTATGTAGTTCCGTCTATGACTGCGCATGACAAAACTTGTCTTCCAATTCACGATTTTCTTTCACGACCAAGACCACAATTGTTGTAACTTGTAAGTTAATATCAAATAAACATATCATACAAGTTCAACAATAACTTGGATGACAACAAGTGAGTTCATACTATACACGGTCACTTACCGATGATTTCGATCAACACTTCTCTTTGAGCGGTATGGATGACTGAATTGCAGATATAACCAGATGTGAACTCATGAGACATATTCTATAGAAATCAAATTGTCAAATTTTGACTAGAAGAACTACCTAAAATATTTTATCCAGACATGATGATCTTAGACTATTTTAAGCTCTTGCCTAATAATGCCATGCATGTATCTCAGTGTTTAACATATTTTATAAAAGTTTTTCCTTTTATCCATAAATTATCATATTGATTCTGACTAGATTACACTGTTCAAGTAATGATAACATATTGTTTTACTTTTAAGACAAAAGACGAAATTCTATTGATGATCGAGCATCTTGCTACTTGTTGGAATTAGGTTGATGACTCCACCATTAGCCGTTAAAGTTCTAAGTTTCGTCTAGATATTTCGTTTCTTTTGGCCGGTCGTAATTCGATCTAGACTATTTGGATGTGCTCTATCTCTAGCGCCAGTAGGCTAGAGACTCATTGTTATTAATATTTCATATTATTATTGTACCATAATAACGAAGAGAATTTTTAACCTTTTAAGAACTGTTACAAACTAAAAAAAATGAATAATGGTTTCAAGAATAGCAATAAGTACGCTTTAGTTCAACATTCTTGCTGTTGATTTCAGTCAAAGATGTCTATATCTTAATTAATAAACAACGTTAACTTCTTGAACGATGAAATCTTGAATTTATTTTTTGGAACGGGCGTTTTTGAAAGTGAAACAAGTAATAAAGGCAACTTAGTTGAAATCGCCAATGAGGATGCCAGATTGGGTTTGTGTGGCATCGCTTTGGACCTGTGGTGAGTCTGGCATTTAAAATCAAGCATCTACATTGCTTGAGGATGCCAGATTGGGTTTGCGTGGCATAGCTTTGGACCTGTGGTGAGACGTAGTAAATAACATTTCAACCACATGAAATTTATTGTTTGCCTTGCATCACAACCACACATGACATTTATTGTACATGGTGACAGAAGAGATTTATTACATGCATGTACTGATGTACATAACTACCGATTTATTGTCATTCTCTTTATATATTTCAAATTCTAGCAATAAGCAAGTATATCATCTCAATACTTTGTTTCTTTCTTTCTTTCTTACGCGCTTTGTATCCTACATAAACAAAATATATCACTTTTTTGGTATTTCATAAATGGCAAGCCTAAATGTTACATGCGTATCAAGGAACCCTAACATATTGACCAAAGTCTAAACCAGCATTCATGCAACTTATTCACCGACCAGTCGTGTCTGGTATAGTTGGCACCATGTAGCACCCCATTTTTGAATTGGAGAGAGTATTCCAATCAAAGCAGAAGTTCACGAACCCGTCGTGACTCAAGTACAAGTCCCAACGGCCTTGTCAATGTCTTCTTCGACTGGATTACTCTCTTCACTTCCAAAGGTGGGGTGCTACACATGGTGCCAACTACCAGACACTACTTGTCCATCTATCAATAAACACCATTTACCCATATAACATGCACATCTTCTAGCATTCCTTACATTCCCCAACACATTTAAGTGAATACCATTTGTCTTGACCTCGTTAGTTGATTTCGAATCACTTCTTTTAGCTTTAGTTTGTACTCTCCGTAGGTGAATAAGCTGCATGAACGCTAGCCATCTGGACTTTGTGACAACAATAATTCAAAGTTCCTTGATACGCCTCTTAGGCATTGTCGGCTCTACTACTAGGCTAAGTGTGGCAAATATGTTACGGGCAACGGTTTTTTAGTCTAATTTAGTATATACTTATGTTAAATTTGTCGCTGATATATTAAGCTCAGTTTGTTGTTGCCCATAATTAATATGTTAAATGATTATGGAAACCACAAAGTTTAATTGGACATCTAAACATCAGAGTATCAAACTAATGAGAATTCAAAAGCCCCGTTTGTTTAATTTACAACTATATATTTTAGTTGTTTATATACATTGTGTCTAGAAAAACTTTTTTTAGAAAATGACCGCAACAAGAATGAAGTTTTTCAAATTTGAAGTTGAGTGGGTTAGCAATTTTAAGTATTAAAAGTATGTTTTTAACTAATGTAGATTATGACAATATATTTAAAAAAATTTATTAAAAAATGCACGTAGACTGTTGAATACTAATTTATCAATCCATGGAAGTGTCGATGTATAAGTTAAGGGGTCTAGTATGTCAAAAAGAAAGTCTACAACCGTTGGTAGTTAAAAACGGTTATTATGTTTGTGTCGATTAGGAAGAGTCATGTTGTTTAGTTGGTGTCGCTTAGGAAGAGTCATGTTGTTTAGTTTGTACCTGTTGGTTTCCTATATAAAGGAACAAACCGTGACATGTGAAGAACAAGAAGAATGCGTCGTGTGTTCAAGTGTTGTGATATAAGAAGAAATAGTTTAGTATTGTTATTTCGTTCAAGTGAGGGACGAGGGACCAACAGTGGCATTAGAGCCAAGGTCGTTCGAATCAGAGAGAAGGGAGAAACCAACGATTCAAGAGGAATCGTTTTAGAGAAGAAAGACAGAGAAGAAAATTGATTCAGAGGAATCGATGAGAAAGCCGATCAAGTGAAGATCGAATTTGAGAAAGTAAAAGAGAGACAAATTGATTCAGGAAATCAATTAACAGAGTAAAGATCGAATCAGATTAAGAAAAAGTAAAGAGAAAAACTTAACAGTTATTTGAAGAAGAAACCGCCGCCGCACTGTGTGTTGCCGTAGAAGAAAGGTAACCGCCATAGAAACCGATTAGCCACCAACGCAAGAGAAGGAAAGGAAAGACTGATTATCAGAAAAGTTGCGAACCCTAAGTTTGTGAGTGAAACGTTGATTAACCACCATTTGATTTGAAGATCAAAAGAAAAAAGGAGGAGGATTGGATTTTGCCCTAATTTACCTACTGAAAAAGAAAAGGGAAGAAGCAGCAGTTATATTGGGAAAGGAAAAAAGGAACGAGCAGTTTTTTGGATTAAAGGGCGTGACATTTGTTTTGAAGAGAAGCCCACCAGATCATAAGTGAAAGCCCAAGGAATAAACATTAACAGGTTTTATTGTTACCTTTTTCAATACTTGTTCATTTTATTTCTATTAGAAGAATAAGATAAAGGAAAATATAGAATTTTTCTATTACAGTTCGCGTTAGGAAAATGTTGAAATTGTTTGAAGAAAAATTGTGGTTAGACGAAAGTTAAGTTCAACGATTGTTAGAATTATTTTGGTTTTAGAAGAAAACTAAATCGAAATAATATGGCGGGAAATAAAAATGGAAACAACAATCATGTTGTTGTCATACCGTTATCATTCTATCAATGTCCAATTCTAAACAGTACGAACTATACGTTATGGGCCATAAGAATGAAGAAGATACTTGTAGCAAATGGAATATGGGATATAGTAGAAGGAACGGGTACATCAACAGAGGTTGATATAAAAAAGGATAGTTCTGCATCTGCATATCTATTCCAAGGATTGCTGGAAGATTTGCAAATGCAAGTTGCGGGATGTGAAACAGCAAAAGAAATTTGGGACTCATTAAAGGCCAGATTTGTTGGGACAGAAAATGTTCAACAAGCGCACTCGCAACAACTGAAATCAGAATTTGAGAGACTCGTTATGAAAGAAGATGAATCAATAGATTCATTTGCCGGAAAGATGATGAGTATCATTACGAAGGCTGCTACATGTGGACTGACGTTTGATGAACAAACGAAAGTACGAAAATTACTCAACGCAGTACCAAATAAGTTTATACCAATAGTAGCAACCATTGAAATGGTTGTTGATTTTAAGGAAGTGAAATTGGAGGAGGTTATTGGGAAACTTAAGATTTACGAAGAAAGGCTTAAGTTTAGAAAAGAAAGTGGAGAAGATAATAGTGGAAAGTTGTTGTTCACACGCCAAGGGAATGTCAGAAATTATGAACGCAACTATGGGAATAATAGACGAGGAGGTGGTTATCAGACTCGAGGAAAAGGTAAAGGATTCGTAAGAGAAAACAAGAATGAAGATAGTTATGATAGATGGAAGAAAAACCATGGAGATCAAAACTATCCAAGGAGACAACTTAAAGATGTACAATGTTACAATTGTCAAGATTTTGGACACTTTGCTGCAAATTGTCCAAAGCCAAACCATAGAGAAGAAAAAGCAAACCTTGTGTTCGAAGATGACGAACCAGTGCTATTGATGGTTACTACTAAGGATGAAAAGGAGACAACATCCTTAAAAAGAAGATAAGCGAAGAAATGGAATTCTCATCAAGGACGATGAAATTCCAAAAGGAAAGTTAGATGACATGAGTTCAGAGATAGAAAGTGATTTAAGAAGTAAACTAGAGTTTTGGAAGTTTGAATTACTCCAAGACTTTGAGATGGAGAAACAAGAGTTTGTGAAGAAAATGAAAGATAGAGAGATAGCATTTGAGAAACAAATGCAAAAGGAGTTAGAGAACCTGAAGAAGATAAGAGATTGCACAAGCAAAGAGATAAAAGAGTTGATGACAAAAAGAGAAACGTTTGAGAAAGAGAACCATGGAGTTTTTTCGGATAAGAAACTCCTAGAAGAAGAACCAAGAACTGACAATGGCGAATGCAAGAAACATCGAGAGACGCCATCAAAATTTCAGAAGGAAAGCAAGATTGAGAAAGACAACAAGTCAAGAAACAAGAAAGTTGAATACGAAGATCGTAATACAAGAAACACATTGTTGGAGATTCAAGACTATGAGATGATACAAGTGAAGGAAGATACTGACAACGTTAACAAGGATGAACAAGATGAGATTCAAGACAAGGAAGAAAGAAGTGAAATCAATGAAGAAGTTCAAGACATAGTTCGTGTTAAAGATCAAGTAGGAAATGGAAACAAGCCAAAGTTCAAGGATAAAGATGATGAAGCCTGAAGAAATCAAAGGCATGGATTAATAAATTAGGGAGGAGTGTTGAATACTAATTTATCAATCCATAGAAGTGTCGATGTATAAGTTAAGGGGTCTAGTATGTCAACAAGAAAGTCTACAACCGTTGGTAGTTAAAAACAGTTATTATGTTTGTGTCGATTAAGAAGAGTCATGTTGTTTAGTTGGTGTCGATTAGGAAGAGTCATGTTGTTTAGTTTGTACCTGTTGGTTTCCTATATAAAGGAACAAACCGTGACATGTGAAGAACAAGAAGAACGCGTCGTGCGTTCAAGTGTTGTGATATAAGAAGAAATAGTTTAGTATTGTTATTTCGTTCAAGTGAGGGACGAGGGACCAACATAGACATCGTTTTAGGTGACTTGTATATTGTAATTTCAATTCAATCTTTTTATATATTTAATAGGATCGGCGTAAGGATAAGCCTCCTAGCTAAACTGGGTTTCTGACCCTAAAAAAACGTGTCGTGTTATTTAAAGTTTTTGATATGCCAAATTTTTGAGTATTTAGTTCTGAGCATCTGAATCCTCAGGATCGGTTCTACGTTTAGGCCTGCCATATATGACATACAAGAAAAAGGTGATATGTTTTGTTTATGTGTGAAACAAAGGCGTAAGAAAGATAGACAGATATAAGAAAGTATGAGATGATACTTGCTTGATGCTAGAATTTGAAATATATAAAGAGCATGCAATAAATCGATAGTTATCTACATACATGCAATAAATCTCATTTGTGACCATGTACAATAAATCTCATGTGTAGTTGTGATGCATGTCAAGCAATACATTTCGTGTGGTTGAGATATCATTCACTCTAGTCTGGCAGTATAAATGGCCTATTCGGAAAAGTTGTCAAATCCGCCAATTAATACATATGACGGTTTCGCAGAAAGATGTGAGATGTCAATCCGGCAATGTAAATGCCAGATTCACTAAAAAGCTTGCCACACTTCATCTCCTGTATGATTCAACTCAATGAAATACTAAAATTACCTGTTTTGTATATATATATTTTTTAAACAAAAACTTGTTTGATAAATTCACTTTCAAAAAGTCCATTGCTAAGAAATTTCATGAAATATTTCTCTGACAGGTGCAGATCGAATATCACAACAGAGGGTTTAGGCTATGTTGTCTTAATCGGATCCAATAAGGTAGTATTAATTAACAAGGAGGAAATGGTGGATTTTTAATATTCATTAGGGATTTGGGTTTTCATTGGATTAGAAATGGTGGGTTTTTTAATTTGGAGAATGATGTTACGAAGATCATCATTATTGTTCGACAAAATCAATTTCAAAAATGTCCATTCCAAAAAACTTTCATATGATCTTAAGATGTACTCCGTAACATTGTAATTTTATGTTCAAGACTCAAGATTCGGGAAATCGATACAAAATAGCTAACACTTAAGAAAAATATGATTATCATCATTGAGGAAGAATGAGCATAATAAGAATATCAAACTAGTTATTGCTCGTATATAATAATTTTTGAGAGGGTCAAATATTAAAAATATGTCAAAAATGCAGAACCAACCATTATAGATCGTTAGGACAATCTTCGGCCAATCTTCATGACCGTTAAGACGAGACATTCAATAGAATTGTCAAGGTAGAGTAATGGCATAATGTGCATGTGTGAATCCCTCTCAAAATTTGGATCTTTGTCTGACCCATGTTTTCTAGAATAAAAACTTATGGAATGGTTTAGGATCTATGATATAGAGTTTTGCACACTCACACCACCTAAATTGGGCTATATCTCAAACATGGATTGATCGCACAATAGGTGAGGTTAGGCACACCTATGATCTATATGCCTTGCTCATTCGGTAAAGTCAAATGCTTACCAATATGATTGACATTTCAAGAAGTTACATACACGTTGTAGACATGAAACAATGTAGAGACCAGAGACCAAAGATCAAAAAGATGATACACGGCTTGCTTATTATAAAACTCAAGAACAATTGTAAAATCAAGCTACTCCAACAGGATTTCACATATACTCTCCACAAACTCGAATCCTAACATATTCCTTTCACCAGCATAAGTCACAAAACGCAAACATATAATGCTCAGATATCCTAGAAACTATGTTAGTTGAATCCAGCAGTAAATATCCATAAAATGTTGACATATAGGCCAACGAACTTCATTCTAATGACTAATACACACTACGTCGCTGGTACCTTTCTTGATTTATCTGAGTCTATTGAATTGTGAAAGTAAAACTTCTGTTTTTTGATTAAATACATATGTAATTACAACGTGGGAAATGAACATACGTAATGTACATCACTACATCTCTGCTAGGATCCAAGAAATATTAGGATTTGGATTCTTATAACATCAGTAGAAGTAGTAGTTGTTCTTTGTTAATACACATAAAATGCCATAATGAGTTTTGAACTTCCCATTGGCATCACAACTAATCTAACCCTAAACTTTACACGTAAAAACACAAAACACAAAACACACAAACAACATACCACAAACCCCTCAAGTTTCTGTGAGTCACCGCCTCCCTCTTCATTTTTTCTCTCTGAGCAAAAATGTGAAGACATGAAACTAAACAAGACGTCAAAACAAAACTAGGCCCAGCATAGAGTCATATTGAAAGTTGAGTGGATAGATGATGGAAGTTTTGCACTATTGGAATAGGAAGGCCGTCACTGTTAGTCCGATGGTGCATCTGTTTTTGTACTGCCTTTATGGCAGCTACTCTAGCAGCATTGGCTGCTCTATTGGCGCCTGCTACCGCCCTGTTAACTCTTTCATCAACTTTGGCTATATCATATGCTTTCTCAGCAGCTCTTCTTGCTTCCTGGTAATATACACCAAGAAATGTCCCATAATTAATTCCCAAAAGATATAAATCACAGATAATGGACAACATAACATTTGCTTGCTAATTTTATTTTTTACATCTATTTTGTTAAGTTCTTCCTAGTTACTTGTGAGTGACTGGCTGTATTCTATTTTTTTTTTCTTTTCAAATGGGTACATAAAAACAAAATTGCTAAAAGGGAAATGGGTCAAATGGGTTGGAACCTGCTAAAAGTCTATTTCTAGTGCGCAACTTCCTAAATTTGTTTTACCCAGAGATTAAGATTTATTATTGTATGATATCTTACTCTTAGTAATCATAATTACTTCATTCACTTATTCGAAAAATTCTTGAAAAACGGACAAAAAAGTATTTGTGGATCGAATCCAACCCGATCTGGCCTTTACCTGTGACCCCACACTAAAACTAGCATGTTTCAAGCCAAACCCGTAATAAATAATATCTAACCTGTGCCAATCTTATTACCCCCAAACTATCTTAAAATTTTTTTCAGTTTTCTTGGGTTAAAATACAAAGCATAAGCATAATGAAAATGAAAATACCTGAATTGCATTAAGTACTTTGGAATGATAAACAGCGACAGGGGAAACAGGGTATGTGGCACTTTGTGAGCTTGGGACATCAAGGACGCCATTTTGCCAGTGCCCAGATTGGGTTTCTCCATTTCTGAAAGTATACATTCCAAGTCCTTGTCTTTTCCCTTCATGCCATGATCCTTCGTATCTATGCCCGTTTGCGAAACTATAGACTCCAAAACCATGCATCTTGTCCGCAAAATATTCTCCAGCATACGTATCCCCATTCCTACAGAATACATATAACGCTTCAATTTTGTTTTCTTCCTTATTACATATGCAGTACATTAAAGAACCAGTTTCTTATAACAGGGTAAAGTAGCATCAAAGGTATCATTGACCCATTATATGGCACTATTACATAACAGTATGCTCAATTTACAGTTCAAATCAGATGTAATATACAGCAAAAAAAGCTGATTTCTAACATAATTTATTAGGAAAAAATTCAGCTACAAAAAGATAAGTGATGTAGCACAGGACTCTTTAGTGTCTTCTCTAGGTTGTTGCAAGTTGAAAGTATTATTTGTATCTCAAAAAAAAAACATTTCTAGGGATCAATGCAGCTGAAGAAAAATATCTGAATAGTTCACGTTAAAGAAGACAAAAATTATACTAAATTGCCTACGCGAGTGATATCTTAACCTGAAATCTTATACAACATAAACGAAATCACTTGTGATCTAGATTTACTTCCACCATCAAGAAGTATTAAAGCCATATCAATGATTCAATTGGCACATTTTGCAACTCTATATTAATTTTAATAAAGAAAAGCATCCCTAACATATAGAATCATAGGCAATTGAGATACGTAGCATAGTAAAGGAGACTAAAACAAAACTGAGTCCAATTGATTAATACTCCACAAAGTTTACACTAGAAAGTTATAAGAATTCAAATCAGCTAAAATAATTATGTGTTAAGTAAAGATTTAATGCCTCTATACGCTTAACAGACCACTACATTTTACCATGAAGCGATGAAATCCAAGATAAACCAAATGAAGTAAAGATTTACCTGAAATGATAGTGTCCAAGACCATGTTTAACGCCCCATTTGAATTCACCAACATAACGACTACCATCCTCGCAAGTATGAATTCCACAACCATGACTCTGACCGTTTGACCATTCACCCGCATAAACATCACCCGTGTAAAACCTATACACACCAAACCCATGTCTCAAACCATTACGATACTGCCCCCGATACCTACTACCTCTCGCCCACGTTTCCATCCCATATCCATCATACTTTCCGTCAACCCAATCACCTTCATACCGTCCACTCATATAATAATAATAAACCCCACAACCTGAACACTTACCCTTATGAAACTCCCCTTCATAAACATCACCATTATTATACGCTTGCACCCAACAACCCGAACTCCCTCTTTTATCCCCTTTCTGCCTCGACCCAATTGACCAAAACACCGGTAAATGCGACCTTGACCGATGTGACGACGAACACAACTTTATTGGGAAAGACCTTGACAGAAACAATCTTATCGATGGTAGTCTAGGCAAAGCAAGATTTAACGAAAACAACAACGCAGTTGAAAACGCAAACGCCGACAAGAAATCAAGCAAAAACGACCTACTAGGATGTGAAACCAAGAAATAAAAAAACGGCAACGAAAGTAACAAAATCAACCTCAAGTGAGTCCTTAACCTCCGAACATGTCTTAACCGGCTAATCAAACGAGAAACCGCAGCTTTCGTGTTACATAACCTCTTACTATAACGAAATTTAGACGAAAAATTGTAACTTTTTAACCGGGCATTCAACGATTTCCTCGATATCGAACTTTCGGGCATTTGGGAAAAAAGGGGTCTCTTATGAGGTGTGGATTTAGGCGTCGGATTCGGGTCAAATTCAATATCATCATCAATTACAATCTGGTGTTGAAAATTGGAATTAGGGTTTGCAGGAGGGACTAAAACCTTAACATTATTTGGATGAGATGAAAAGGGAGAGGGGGCGAAAGGGAAATTAGGGGAATTAACAGGGGAGTGAAATGAAAATAAAGGGTTGGGATTAAAATCGGAAGAGACACCAGTGCTATCTTTTCCGATCTGGACTTCAGATTTCTTTTGATGCATTACATATCACTCACATATACAAATACATACAATCACACACATATATATAGACACACACATATATGTATATATACAAAATATATATGTATAATCAGACCCAGAAAAGGAAAGAAATTAAGCCAAAATTGTACCTTGTAGGAGTGAAGAAATAAATGGGGGGTTTCCTTGGGGAAGAAGGATATGAATGAAATTGAAGAGTGTGTGTGTTTAGTTGGTGAAAATGATAGGAAGTGTGTGTGGGGGGATGTTTGTTTGTTTTGTAAAGCGGAGAGATCGATTTTGAAAGAAAAATGGGGGCGACCGGCTTAGCAACCAATTTAAAGGGATTTTTTAAAAATGAATTTCTCTTTTTTTCAATTGAATAAATAATTTATTACTTTATTTACAACAACAAACAAGTCTCAATCCTTTAGTAGAGTATGAGAAAGGTAAGTTGTAGACAGTCTTATCTCTATCTAAAAGTACAGAGACTTCTTCTATAAGGACCTCCAGCCACAGAGAAGTCAAGTCAAAAATACATTAAGAGCAAGAAAGAGTAGCAAGCATGCGACCTAACATACTTTAGCACAGATTCAACAATACATATACAATCTGAGCCGGCTCAGTTTTTTTGATGGCTCTAAGCGCCATCAATTTGGGGACCTTTTATGAAGTCTAACAAAATACTTTCTTAATACATATATGTTAATATACAGATGTTTTTGAAGTGTTTAGTTACAGATTTAATATATTATGATGATTATTTTATTATTTTAATTGTAAAAAAAATTTGACTATAAAAACTTATGAAGTGGCTAGTTATGTAAAAATAAAGTAGCCTGATAAAATTTTATTCCAACTAAAATTAGGGTCTTGAATTTATGGGGCCTTAGGCCCATGCCTAATTTCAATATAGTATCAAGTCGGCGATGTATACAATAGCATCCATATTCAACATATTAAACATATAAAAGTGTAAAAACATAATAAACCTAGCCTCTTGCAATAAACTCAACATGTGATATGAAAACAATCATGCATACAAACATATAAATATGAAAACAATCATGCAAGAAAGGTAATGGGTGCTAAACAACCTCTGAAATAAAGTACTTAGGACGCCTAGTTAAACTAGTCCTACTCCTCTCACATAACTCTCAAATCCCCTAATCTAATCCTAATCCTAATCCTCTAAATAATCTCTCATTTGTTATGTCCAATGACAAACAAAACATTTTGGGGACAACATAAACGCAAGATTAACCTCTCCCTTCGGTTTAGGCCTACCTCCACTCAAGGCCAAAACCACTACGAAGGTCACAGAGAACTAAATTCTAAGTAAAAAGTCTACATAACCGATTCTCATATGCCTGCCACTCTTTATCTACGTCCTCCGCCAGGAAACTCCATTGGAGCGTTCAATATCCTGTCTTCCACCTTCGTCAAATAAAGAGTAGTCTATGCACTTAACTCTTGAACCAATTTTTTCCTCCATTCTTGTTCTTCCTCGTCTTTTTAAAAAAATCTAATGGTGGCTCGTTAATAAGATTTTTGACGAGAGTTTTAAGTAATGGAATAAATAAACAACAAATAAGTTCAAGTCATGACAAATAACTACGTAAATTAAGTAAAATAATTATATTATGAACACTTAAACTTTTATTTATATTTCCATTAAATCGTTATCACTATATTTTAGGAATATTTTTTTGGTTTTTAGGTTGTTCCAATTTTCTAATTAATTATGATTTCAAATATTATATAAACTTGTTATACATAAAACCAGTGTGTTTATTTGTACATATCCGTGGGCGATACCTATGACTTCGTAGATGAAAAGAATAGAATATAGAGGTAGGGATGAGATTCTCCAAAGTATCAATTTTTTCTTGAATCAACTTCTAATTATTGGATTAAAATGGAGAGTCAAGTATCAATTTTTAATTTTAGCCATTAGTTTGAATCCAATGCTTAAAGTTAATCTAACCTTACCTATTAAGTAGGATCACCTTTACAGGATCCTAATCGCTAAGGTAGTGGGTGAAAAGGAGCCGCACCTGTTAATTGTGTGATATCATAAGCTCAAAATACATTTTTGTGTATCATTTTATTTGTCTTTGGAATTTTTAAAAGCATTCGATCTCCTTTATCTTCTGGTACAAATTTGATTATTTGCATCTTACATTTTTCATATTACATTTTTGACCAGATTAAGTAATGTCGTTGTTTGTGTATTGTTATCTTGTGTTATTTTTTTTTTCCGAACATTCAGTCGGTATGTAACATCCGGAAAAACCTAACCGTATAATGGTGAAGCCTTGCACGTATCCTAGACAACGAGATGTTGACCATGAGCCGTTACAAGTATTCGGAGGAAAAAACCCCAAGATTTACCATCGATCGAACTCAAGACCTTGTGTAAAACCTGGGATGCCTCTGACCAGTTGGACTAGTTTTTTTTGGAACTTGGAATTTGTAGAGAAGAAAAATTAAGTGAGCGTAAGTTATGTTTATAATTTTAGGCTTTAATGAGGTAAATGGGTGAATCTCCTCTCGTTTCATGTATAGTCTTAGTATCCAGAATACACACCGCATAGAACTCATATTCAGTAATTTACCATTCTCACACATAAATTTTCTTTTTGGCAAAATTTAAACCATGTAATCAAATACCGGTTGATAGATGACCAATTCATATCTTTAGGCTTTAATGTGGATATATCTAAATGTACATTTACGCAGCTTTATATGTCAAGTATTAACCTACCAAACTCTTTAAAGCCGTCTATTTTGTGATATAAATATTATCCATATATTAAAAATATCATATACTATAATGATTGAAATCTACCGTTTTTGTCTTTTTTCTAAATATATTATTTGAAGAAATTTCTCTTAGCTCTTCACAATGATAAAAGAGTTAACCTCTCACAAATTATGATCAATAATCAAGCTTTTTTGTTTCATTATCGCTCAAATGGTGGAGTACCTGCTTTACAAGCAGAAGGTCTTGGGTTTAAGACTTGGGAAGTACATTGGAAGTCTTTTTATGAAGGCTTGCCTAAGGTATACCCAGGTTCAAGTCTGAGGAGGCAGGGTTTACCCCTACTGATCGTCGTACCTTTGAGCGGATTAGTATGAGGTTTTCCCCCAATCGGGTATTTGAAATAGGCATTTCTACTTCGAGGGAGCTCTCTAACGCGGACCCAGTTAAGACAACGTATGTTAGACCTCTCGCTGTCATATCGCGACACGAAGTTATCAAGCGAAATTCACCTTTCAAAAAAATAATAATTTGCAAGTAGACTATTATTTTAAGTCATATATGAAGATAGAAAAAATGGACAACTAATTTGAGACTAACTTTCGAAAGCATTGCAACTAAAAGTAGTAATTAGTTTTTAATCAACATATAAGAAACATAAACTACTTATAAGGCACCTATTGTCAACATCTTGCTCCCATTTGAGTAGTCTTATAAAGCGACCTTTGAAATAAACTTTCAAAAAACTCTAACTCTAAAATGTATACATTCCTAAAAATGGAAATTCACATTACCACCACTTTGCTTTGTTAAAGATTTAACATTTATCCCCATAATAAAAGCTGATGTATGCCAACCAACCACTCCACTATATCAGTTTAAATTCGTGTCATGAGACATCAACAACAGATTATGTATTCATATATTTGTATTTAATATGTAGTTAACCCAAATAACTTGCGTAACAAAGAAGAAAAAATAGAATCTAAGGAGAATCCAAATCAAAAGAAGTAAACTATATTCAATCTTGGTATTGACCCAATGTGATGTATCAATTCAACATTCTTAAACAAGGCAAAGGAATTCGTCTTGGCAACGTCATCCCTTAATCGCGTACGTGTCATGAGCCACGAAAGGAGACACTGCCAAATACATGTCATGTGTGTTTGAACCTAACCCCTTCACGAGCAGCTTCACTTGCCTGTGTCCGCTGACCTTTGGGGAAGAGTCGTATATGTTCCAATGGAACTTTGGCTCAAATGTTACCTCGCAAGCCAACCATTATTTCTTTGTTAGAAGATGAAGTCCAAAGATTTTCTTCGAACTTTTCATTTGTTATGGGTTCATTTCAGCTAGCTTAAACAATTGTGCTCTAATCTCGTATTTCCTTTTTCTTAAAAAAATCTTTATATAAAAGACTCGAGACACAAAAATATTGAACGATATGCAAAAGTTTTTGTCAAGAATTCATATGTCATTATTAAGCATTATCAAATGAATTAGTTTACTTTACTGTTGAGGTTTTTGTGAACACTTCTATACGAAAACTTCAGTCGGTGTTAAAAAAAACCGGGTTGGAACTGGAAATCGAAAACGAACCCAAAACTGGTCAACAACCGGGTTTGACCCAACTCTGTTCGGGTTTGACCCAACCCAACGGTTACTAACCGGTTTGGGTTTTCGGTTTAGATTATCGGTTAGAGACCGGGTTGAGATCGGGTCGGGTTCAGTTTTTGGTCAAAAAAACCGAGTCAAACCTGGTCAATAACAGGTCAAAGTTTGACCCCAAACCGGTTTCAAACCGGGTCGGGTTGGGTCAAACCCGGTTTTGGTTCCGTTGACCAAAAAACCGGTTCGGTTTCGGGTCGGGTTGGGTAGAAACCGGTTCATGTTCACCTCGTCAAGGTGGTATTCTAATTTCTATATGAAATTAGGGGTCTACAAAAAAACGGGTTAGAACCTGAACTCGAAAACGAACCTGAACCCGAAACTGGTCAACAACCGGGTTTGACCCAACCCGACGGTTACTAACCGGTTTGGGTTTTCGGTTAGAGACCGGGTTGAGATCGGGCCGGGTTCAGGGTTTTTGACAAAAAAACCGAGTCAAACTTGGTCAATAACTGGTCAAAGTTTGACCCCAAACCGGTTTCAAACCGGGTTGGGTGAAACCCGGTTTTGGTTTCGTTGACCAAAAACCGGTTGGGTTTCGGGTCTAGTAGAAACTGGTTTTTGTTCACCACTATATGAAATCAAGGGGACATGTTCAACTTGACAAAGACTACCATGATATGGACCGATACACTTTGTTATCTCTAACAGTCTTGCAAAATTGCTAGTTAATTTTAAATAAATAAATAATTTACCCTAACATATGCTTCTATATGCAGTAGCCCATCCGAAACCTTGTCAAGAAAGCAAACAAAAGGACAACAATTTGCTTATCAAGTTGGTGACTCGTTCTAAGTTGAGCATGCACATATGAGACCAGATCCAATTATATGCCTCTTAAGCTATCAATTTAAGTAGCCAGCATACACGATCAACCAATATCAATCCCAGGTCATCGATTGGCAATCCCAAGTCACCTTATAAGCAGATAACAAGTTATTAAACATTTACCAACTCAAAAATCTATACAATGATGATACAAGATACAAAATTCAGATGCAAGTAAATTGGAACAACATGCAACATTATGAAAAAAACAAATATAAAATATTCATCTTCTACTTACAAAAATAGTTCCCAAGTTTAGAACTAGAATATAACAATTCCTATTGAACATGTCAAATAAGTAACACTCTTAAAGGTAACATGTCCTGTAGGAAAAGTAACTACTGCAACTACATGACCAAGTGAATCACCATATAAATTTCCAAATCAATTAAAAATAAAAGTTTGCAACTACTATTCTAATACCATCTCAAGTACTTTTCCGATACAAGTTTTGCTTAAAAATAGAAGAAATGATCCACCATTCGCAGTGTCAATCAAATTCCGTTTCTGGACATATCTGCATTTTAACCAACCTGGCTCGACAGAACCGCTTGCAGAAGCAAAAACCAGTCAACTGAAAATATAGCCTCAGTTAAAACAAGGCTGTTCATGGTTTATGGAGCTTGAAGCCGAATACCCTTGGGACGTAGTTTTGTGTTGCCTTAAGTGGTTTATAGTGGCCATAAGACATGAAAAACAAATGGGGGAAGGTGGTGCCGAAATAAGAGCCGTCAATATCTATGGGAAGTGAAGGAAAAGAATACACACTCACATAAAGCAATACGCATCGGTGACCTATTATCTCACTCATGCAATTTATTAGCACACACCAACCAAAAAAGAAGAAAAGGGAACAAGATTGAAAGTGGGATTATCAATGAAATGAGTGAAAAGTACAAGTTTACAACGGGTGCTTAAAAATAGTTGACATAGAACAGACATTACAAATTACAAACAATATGCAAATGATAATACTTGTAGAAGACAATGGGCATGTTGTACATACAATAATGCAAATCCAAAATAGAATACAGATGCAAATGAAACCCCTCAAAAACAACATATGGAACCATCTGCTTTATGTTTTTTTTATATATATCAAAACCAAAAAAACGGACTGGTAAACTACAACAGGCATGATTGTCAATACCAAATTAGTTTAAGAATCCTCATACTAACTTTATGAGCTTGAAGTTAGGCATAGATTTTCCTTAATCTATATTTATAGGATATGTACTAAGATAGACCACAAAATATCAGAGCAAAAAAATATGACCATTGTACTTGACATTCTGTCTCAAATTGAACAAACATTGTATTTGGGAAATCTGTATAAGAAAAAAAAATATCAGCAACAAATACCATTTTTTCAGAAAGGTTTTAAGGTATATTGTTCTTTTTGAAATCAAAGATCAAGTAAACGGTCAGAAATTCCTTGATTTGCTAGTATAGGGGTTTTTGTTAAATTATTTCCAGGCACAGCAGCTTTCAAGGATGTCAAGTGCAATGATTGTATATAAAAATCATCCTTAAACATTAAGCAGTTTAGTACCAAAATACACATAAGCATATAAATATGTAATGTAAGGATACTGCCTTGATATTTGGAACGGGGGTAGTAAATATCTTCACATTTTGGACAGTATATTTTCACAGTACTCAAACGTGGTACATCTGTTTGTCCAACAGGGAGACACGGCTGCCCACTACAATAAACTCGTGGGCACCGTCCAAAGTCATAGTTTTTGTATTTCTCCAACTGCAGATTGTCATATGAATGGGATTTTAGACCATGTGAATTGTGAAGAGAAACAAAAAGGTAAGATAGATTTATACCATGGCAGACATTCCCTTGGGAGTCAATATGTACCGCACATGTATCAACCCATACAACATTTCGGCTGCTGATTCAACAAGTTCATTCTGCTCTTCAGTGAACATATCTCCGTTACATAAACACAAGCAACACGCCATTATTAGTATGAGAGCACAAACAAGAGTTCTACATTGTAAAAATTTCATTAAATTCTCGGCAACAAGTTGAAGGGATACTAATAATGAAATCATAAGGATTATTGTTTCATCATGCAACTAATTAAAGTTGAAAACAGTTACAAGTTACTACAAAACTAGATAGAAACTATTTCACCCAGTTCTGTTGGTTCATAAGAGCATAATAGTCTACGCACAAGAAAGTCATGGGACCCACAAGAAATTAAACCACAAAAGACCACAACCATAATATTAAACTTGGAAAGCAGAGTATATTTATAGATAATACAAAACTTTTTCTCTCTCTGAGACTCTGAATACTAGAGTCAAATCACAAATTGATGAGTCACAACTTAACAGCTATTGCCCGCAACAAATGACCACTATACTAATGTTAAGAGCTGACATCATTAGCTAATGTGAATAACTTACCATGGGATGACTCCACATCTAGAATAAGATCAAGCGCGTAATCAAAGTAAGGAACTTGACTGCTTAATCCACACAAATTAAAATCATCTTGAATATACTCATCATCAACTTCACAGAAAAATTCATTTCCCCTCAAATTGCAAAACCATGAGATCCAAGAAGTGTCATCCTCATCAGAACCACTAACATCAGACTCCTCACTGTCTGTCTCTGATTCCTCTGCAAAAATAAAAATAATAACAAAATGTCATGGTTCCCCAGAAAGAAAAACCATGCCTTAAACAAGCATCCATAAACTAAAAATACAAGCAAAATCTGTAATGACTTTAACCAAATAGATGTAACTGATGATTAACATTCTTTTACCAAAATAAACACGTTACCATATATACCACTGGTATTGGCACACCATTCTTGAAATTCATCAAAGATAGCAAGCGCATAAACTCTATCTTAAGAGTGTGTTTGGGTAAGCTTATTTGAAGAACATATAGATAAGGTTTATTGAACTATAGCATTATCAAATTCCTCAGTAAAAAAGTTAACTTATCTTCTTATTCCTTTGTATAAAAGCTCATAGGCCCTTCAATACAAGCTTACATAAACACCTTTAATGAACTTTTTGTTGTTTTAGAAACACAAAAAAGAAAAAAAAAATCCGCTCATCAAGTAAACTTATCCAGATACCATAATAACCATCATTCAAACAAGCATTAGACGGAAGAACCTGCAACCTATGAACAAGTCAAAAACTTATGTTTCAATTCATAATGCCAAACTATAACTTGCAAAAAATATAAATAACGGCAAAGCTGACAGGCCAGACGTTTGTCCCAAGCACAATACGTGAAAGAATATACAGTGTGTTGGGTGTGAATGCCTTTTAGGCTGGTTTTGATTAGAAAGCCCATTAGGGCCTTTTCTTGTTCAACACTCAAGAAACCCTAATCTGTTCTCCTATAAATATACAGTGTGTTGGGTGTGAATGCCTTTTAGTCCATTGAAACAAGGTATTAGGTTGATTAGAGTTAAGCCTTTGTTCGACCGGGTATATACATGGGTTATTGATTGACTTGATGATAAAAGCACTGTTTTGGTTTTCTTCTTCGAGAGGTTTTAGCCCCAGTTCTTGGTTACCACCGTGACATTCTTGTTCGTCATTGATTAGAGGTTGAGGTACTGTGTTCAGTTCATTGTTTGAGTTGTATCTCGGGTTATTCTGATTCACGAATAGGATGTGGTTTTTTGAGGGTGGTTGTTACTAAGTTTGTTGCTGTGATATTACCTTGATCGATTAGAAAAGAAAAGAAGATAAGTACTATTGTTTGAAGTTAGTCCATTGAAACAAGGTATTAGGTTGATTAGAGTTAAGCCTTTGTTCGACCGGGTATATACATGGGTTTTGGGTTGGACTGGTTTCTGTTGGATATAGTACTGGTTTTGACGAAGATAGAACTAGCAGGTTTGGAGTGTTTTGGTTTTGAGTATTCCTATTCCGTTGCTAGTGTCGACACGAGTGAGAGTCATGGAACTAACGCTTGTTTTCTCTATTGTTGTTATTGATCGTTTGCTATTAACTGGTCTGGAACTATGGATGTTATTCCTTCTTCAATTTTGATCAGTGGTTTGAATTTTGAGTGGATCTTTGTACTGTTATTGGGTGAAGGTTTTCGCTGGTTGAATACAAGTGAAGGTTTGTCTCGTGAAATCTCGTTTAGCATGGGTTGGAATAACAGGGACAGTTAGAGTTGTGCATAGTTGACTTGTGGGGGTTGCATGAGGTGCTTAGGGTTTTAGAGTCGCCCGAGGTTGATATAATTCTGCTTATGAGAATGTGTCTGGGTTGATGCATTGGGGCTCGTTGGAAGGTAGTGAAGACTCTTGTTACAGATTCTGGTTTCTTCATTTTATGTTACCTACTGTAGTGAAGCACTAGTCTGTTGTTTAAACTTTTGGAGTGTGCAGATCTGCACTACCGAAAGAATTGAACCAACTTTCGGAGAAAAGTCTTGGCTCGCTGATTCGAGAGTTATACAAGTCTGGTGCGCGGTAAAGGACTCTGGACTTTCAGGTAATCTTTTCGAGCGTATTCGAAGGTTTGAACTTGGTCGAGATTTGTAACAGTGGGAGCACAAGGAGTGTTTTGACATATGTTGAAATTGACGTAAAGTTCTGAAGACCAGAGTTCCGAATAAAATCTCTCTTGTGATGCTACCGCTGGTGGAGAGTGTTGTTATTCCTCTGGAGTCTCTGCCGATATTTGAAATCAGTAGAAGCCGATTGAGATTGAGGATGGGTCATTGGTGATCTTTGCCATGACTGAGTCAGCTATGTCTGACTGTATTGGAGCAGTTTACAACTTCAATGGGCCTTTCAGGTGACTGATGTAAAGGGCCGCTGCAACTAGGTACACATGGATTGAAATTTGGTTTGTTCTTAGGAGCTGGACCTCTGTTCCTATCTATTCTTACTGAAATCTTAGCTTGTTCATGGAGAACTGAAGACTTGGGAAACTTCTGCTGTTGAAGTTTTAGTTTGTTCTTGGAACCAGAGGCTTGGTGGATTTCTTGGTGGATTTCTAGTATATGTAGATTACGAATGTTCAAGAAAAATATGTAGATTACTGGAGTTACTGTTTGACCGGGATATTGTGTGCTTGAATGGCGGGCTGAAGTTTATCGCAAGGCCTTCAAGTGGGAGATTGTTGGGTGTGAAGGCCTTTTGGGCTGGTTTTTATTAGAAAGCCCATTAGTGCCTTTTCTTGTTCAGCACTCAAGAAACACTAATCTGTTCTCCTATAAATATATCCCTATATGTAAATGTAATCTCAATAAAATAACCTAGTTGCAGCCGGTGGACTAGGCCCTCCACTGGGGCCGAACCACGTTAAATCTCGTGTCGTTTATCCATCTATTTTCTGTTATATCTTCTTGTTTAATTGCTTCCGTTATGCTAAAGCGAAGGCTGTTCCTACTTCCTAACACAGTGTCCGGACATATTGGGAAACGAAAACCTATTCTCAAAGCCCACATTAGTAACCAAATCATGTACGTCCCTAGAGACTGGCGAAAATGCAACCAAATGATGTAACAATTTTTAAAGGGATCATAAAACTCATTCCATTACCCTTGATACAAACACCCCTAAGTAATGCAAATCATTAAACCTAATTACTATAACTACCACAGCTTAAACTTTATCACCAGCTAATCCATACCTAATTATATATACATACATACACACATATACATATAAAAAGACACAATAGAAACAAAAAATTATAAAATAATAAAAAAAAAAAAGGAAAAAAAAAAGAACCATCAGAAGCTGCTTTATTAGTTTTGGCAGTGGAAGTTGAAGGAATAGATGATAATTTATTATTATCTTTTTCTTTATTAATATTATTATTCAAAAGCCTGGAGGAAGTTGAAGGATTATTAGAATTAGAATTATTTAAATGTTTATCCAAGGCTTCATTTATTCTTTTCCGATCCAAGGCTCCACCTCCTCCCACCATTTTCTCACCACCGCCTCCTCTTTGCTATTTCCTGCTATCCTGCATATATCTATATATATGTTATATCTCTATATCTACGTATATATCTATATGTATGTATAGGTGTTGGTATAAATTAATGAATGAAGTGAAGGTGGATTTAATTGGTAAAGAAGAAGGAAAATTATAAGAAAGGATTTCAATTTCAATCAAAATGGAAATGGAGACGGAGAAAATTAGGGTTGGTGAAATGGTTGCCAGAGAGAGAGAGAGAGAGAGATCTCCCCTCTCCTTTGTTTGTTTGTGTTTTTGATATTTTTTGGATGGAAAATTGTTTTTCATTTGTCTTTATTTTTTTCATTGATTTTATAAAAGTTTTTATTTTTATTTCTTTTTATTACTCCATTTTTTATATTGATGGTATGTCCTCGTATCATCGATATATACTAAGGCGATTAACGAACATGAACGAGGCTTGTTGTGTTGTTCGTGTTTGCTTGTTTAAGTTTAGGCGTATATACGAGTGAGGCTTGCTTGAATAATGAGTCATGTGGTTTAATTTGTGTTCGTGTTTGATTGTAAATATTAGACAAATGAAAAGATAAGCACAGATATTTATTTGTTAAAAAAACAAAAAATTTCGTTTTGACCTTTTGAATGGTAATTGAAACACAAAAAACCAAACACACACAAAACATAGAGGGTTTAAAATAGATATAACGTCTTTTTTTACTTATGTTATTCGTTTGGAAACACGTGATCTAGTACCTAGATCATGGAGGGTTAAGCATCCTGTGATTATTTTTAAACTTGTGGTTAGTTTGATTGTAATTTACAATAGTCTAGAAGTAGTTTCTTTTTTTGGTGATACCTAATTTTGTAATTGTTGTATACTAGCATTGTACACTTATATCTTGACTTCTAGTATTTTACTAGTAGGTTTTTTATATAATTTATCTTTGCCGTTTAAAAGAAAAAAAAAATTATCCTGTGACTATGATATGTCCTGTTTTCATAGATGGGTGTGTTTGCAATTGCATATAGGTTTTATAACATGCTACTTGAAATCGAATTCGTTTAAATTAAATTTAGTACTAGCATATATTGGATAATACAATACTTATATAGTTATATATGTTCTATCAAGGATGAATAATAATTATAAAAAAAAAAAAAAACCCACTAGTCAAAAACAAGGTGTCATCTTAAACAATTACAGATGTTGTCTCACATAAACTAATAGTAAAATATGTTTATATTGATTATTTTATTATAACATATACTCGTACCTACAATATGAGACTACAGGTTTATGATGTATTATTTAAGGTAAATAATGAAATGTCTTGATATCTATATCACCTCATCTCTCAATCTCATGCCTCACGTCAGTAGAAACCGACACGGTTAAGCAAACCATTGTTATGACCATGTCGATTATGGGTGTTGGTTTGTGCCGTCGGTTAAGTGATGACTGATGAAGGGAAGATATGGGGTGGTTTTCATGAACAATCCAATCGTTGTTTCTATAATAATAGAAAAACCATTTAATTAATTGATATGATAACATTAGAAAAATCAAGTAAAGAAAAAGTGAAGTGGTGTTACACAAATTAAGGTGTATCGGTTCGAACACGGTATCAGGAAAAAATCTTAGAGAGGGCAAAATTAAAAATCCGTAAAATATAAATATAAAAGAGGTCAAAATGTTAAAAGCTTGTAAAAAAAAATTAAAATCGATGAAAATTTGAAAATACGTTACAAAATCTGAGGGACATTTGTCCCCTTTGAAGTTTGCCCCCATGTGATACCGCCGCTGTATCTGTTGGTTATCACTTTACAAGTGTTACGTGACGTTAATGTGATAAAATGAACGCTTGAGAGTGGTATTAGAATATATATTAGAATATGCATACAAGTATACTCAATAAGTCAATAATATGTCGACACAAATTCTTTCAAAATACCATGACAAGAAGAAACCAATCATTTAGATCCAAGGCTAATTATTAGCATTACAGATCACAACAATTACTTTTTATAGATATAGATAGATAGAGGAATTTAGTAAGAAAGATACACAAAAACAGAAGATGGTAATATTAACTGAGGTGATTGTGTCACTAATTGTTGGCGGATTGTTGTGGGCATTGTTTGATTTGTATGCATTTAAAGCCAAAAGAGTAAGATCAAAGCTTGAGAAGCAAGGTATCAAAGGCCCATTTCCTTCTTCTTTTCTGCAGGGCAACATCCCTGAGATCAAGAAAATACATATCCAGCAGCATGCCAAAGCAATGGCAGTTGATGGTGGTGGTGTTATCTCTCATGATTGGACTACCAAAGTTTTCCCTCATTTACATCAATGGAGAACCCAATATGGTTATCTCACTCTCCCTCACTCTTTAAAGCTGCACTTCAATTTCTTTTGAGTGGTGTTTGAAATTGGCCCTGGTTAAAAAAAATTTGGGCATCTTTATATGTGGATTACCGTAATTAAACTTTATGCACACATGGTCCATTGTTTTTATGTATAATATGAAAAAAAAATGTAAACTATGAGCACATGTCACACAATCAGTGTTAAACTTCTCAACGAAGTATGTGTCATGTTAGAAAAATATGAACAATTATCACGCGATCAGTGTTAAACTTGTGAGGAGCAATATCCATCCGCTTTCAATGCCCTTCTTGGCCCAAAAATTAGTGAGTTTCCCCTGTGAGGACAATTGAAAAGTATCTTGTTAGTATAGAAGAAAACAAAAGCCATATTACAAGCATTACAATTTACAAAACTTATAACAGTACTACTTTTTTCAAATTTCAGTAACTGCACAACATGCATATATTAAAATTATAAGAGATCATCTATATACAACCAAACTTACTTGGTACAACATAAAATGTGTTCTGACAATCTTTTTATCTCATTCTTAGCATCAGAAAATATCTAGGCTATTCCTTTTGTTTCTTTCCAGTCTGTGTTTAAGCTCAAATCTTAATATGGATACTGTGATAATATTGTGGCAAGAGGAGTAGTCAAAACCAGGCCGGTCTGGAACCAAGGATGGAAAAATATGGCAGGAACCGGTCTGTACAATAACTATTTGGTTGTGAAACTTGACTTCAAAAAAGATTAGAACTTTTGGCTAGTTTTGAAATAGTGATCCAAGCCAAGCCTATATCCTTAGCTAAACAACAATGATCCATAAAAGTAACGATAAGTCAGATAAGTTTGGTTCCAGCTGGACCAATCTGAAAGTCTCCTTTTTTTTCTGCTAAAGTTAGAACCAAGTATATGTTGGTAAGGTTGGTTCAGTAGCATTTTAGAATGGTTTATCGGTTTTACAGTTCTGTAATGAGTTTTGCATACTCTTCGTAACAAAGTGTTGTAATGGTGGCAGGAAACACATTCATGTATTCTTCAGGGAACATACACTTCCTATGCATAACTGATCCGGAACTTGCGAAGGAAGTGGGCCTTTATACCTCCTTAGATCTCGGGAAACCTTCATACCTCTCAAAGGACAGGGGTCCTTTGCTAGGTCAGGGAATTTTATCATCTAGTGGTGCGTACTGGGCCAAACAAAGAAAGATCATCGCTCCTCAACTATACCCTGACAAAGTGAAGGTACATTTCTATCCCGTTTAACCAACTGTTAGTGGTTTTAGTCGTCTAATGTTGGCGTCAAAAGGGACAGGTCTAACAGATTGGTTAACGGGTGAAAGCAAGTAAACTTTTGTTTCGGTTATAATGTGTCTATTTTTCAAACCATTTGACCCAGAAAGCAATTTCCGTCTATGCTATTTTTGTACCAGTAATAATGGTTCTGTTGTTCAAAAACACGAACAAAATGTAATGCATCATTTTCTTTTTGAAGGACATGGTGACGTTGATGTTAAATACTGCTGGTAGCATGGTACAATTGTGGAAAAGTAAAATCGATAACAGCGAAGGTTGTGTAGACATTAAAATTGATGATGATTTGAGAAGTTTGTCGGCAGATATAATTTCAAGAGCATGTTTTGGAAGCAACTACAGCCAAGGGGAAATGATTTTCACAAAACTTAGGGCTCTTCAAGGTTTCATGTCTAAGGCAAGCATCGGTGTTCCTGTTTTAAGGTATAATTCCAGATAACACAATTTTATTAGAGGTGAAACTTATAATGTGTCAATTCATGCTAATGTTTCATCTCTAACGGGTTTAACGGCTGAACCAAATAAAAACTGCTCATAGTGTTCATAAACGGGTAAACTGACGGGGATTTCCTCGTTCACGTTACCCGGGAAAGCTCAAATATACGCGTAGAACCTCCCAAATCATTCTTAGAAGTCTAAATTGGAGAATAAGTTTTTGGGTCAAAGCAACCAGAGTTTTACAAGATGATCTGTTTTGAGTTTTGACGGGCAGGGTCAACCCAACCCACCAGACATGTCCATTTTGTCATCTATACAAGCCTACAAGGAGTATATTATAAACAAGATTTTACCTGCGGAAGGACAAGAATCCAAGTACTACATAGCATTACATGATTGGGTAGCATTAACAAACAAAATACTAATATAGGTATTAGAAATGTCACTAGTGATAATTATAGTTGACTTCTGATATAAACAGATATGTGCCAAGCAAAAACAACAGAGAAATATGGAAGCTGGAGAAAGATATAAATTCTAGAATAGTAGAAGTAGTAAAATCCAGTAACGAGTTTAAAGGTGAAAGAAACCTTTTACAAACGATAATTGAAGCTGCCAAGGAAGATGGAGAGAGCAACGACAGGTGGATTGATATTGATCCTTCCAAGTTCATAGTTGATAACTGCAAAAGTATATATTTTGCTGGCTATGAGACTACTGCAACATCAGCATCATGGTGCTTGATGTTACTAGCTAAACATTCAGAGTGGCAAGAACGTTGTCGAGCAGAGGTTTTTGACATTTGCAAAGACAAGCTACTGGATATGACTACGCTTCAAAGCATGAAAACGGTATGTTAATCCTGTCATGAGAAAATAATGCTTTCAGGTAAACATACTAACTTATCAACTATTATTGCTACTAGAACAATGTCAGCGTAAACTTTGCAACAAAATCCACCATTTACTTCTATATTTCGAAAGTGGTACACTTTAGGTCTACAGGCAAAAGTGTTATGGGCGATCTTGACCTGTCCCAAATTTACCTATTTTTACCCAAAACCATTTTGAGCCATTTACCAACCTTTCCAACTCACCCACTCTGATAATAAATCAACTCAGTAGCTCTTGCAATATATAAAAAACTTATACTGAGATATCTATGATAGCAATATCACTTCAACAATTTAGTTCAAATTTGGCAGATGACAATGGTTATCCAAGAGGCATTACGCCTTTATCCACCGGTAGCTTTTAATGTAAGAGAAACTCAAGAAGATATGAGGTTGAAAAACATTCTAATACCGAAAGGGATTACTGTCCAGATTGTAATACCAATGATGCACCATCAACCTGAACTATGGGGTCCTGATGTATACGAGTTCAAGCCAGAGAGATTTGCAGAGGGAACAAAAAATGCTTGCAAAATTTCTCAGGTGTATATGCCATTTGGAATTGGTCCACGCATATGCGCAGGACAACAGTTTGCTATGGCGGAATTGAAGGTGATATTAGCACTAATTCTATCAAGGTTTAGTTTCACCTTATCCCCAACGTATCGACACTCGCCTACTTTTGGTCTGACAATAGAACCTAAATATGGAATACATCTCCATGTCAAAAAATTGTGATCTTAATTAGTCCTTCGATTTGAGAAACCATACAAAGTGTCACACCCTTTTCATGTATGTATTTACTATCTAGAGAAATGTTCGCTTTTCATATAAACTGAATGCATTCCAACTTCATATGCCATCTTGAAATTTAGATATAAAATGTATTGACAAAGATGTACAGTTAAGATACAACAATGAAGGTTCATTGAGCTAAGTACAATTATGGCCAGTATCCTAAGTAGATATATAGATTCGAAACTAGACTTACAAATAAAAGAACCACATTTTTAGTTCGTTGGAACATTAGTATTAAGATCATACACAATCATCTGTTCGAATTTTCCCAAAATCTGGATTTGAAAGGGATGAAAGTAGACCAGTCTTTCTATAGACAGGAAGTATGACTTCTAGGTTTAGCACATGGCATACACACACACTGTCATTTTGCTAGTGGATACATATGCTTAAACCGGAAATTGCAATTCTGGTTTCTGATGATATGGTATAACCCAGAAATGTCACTTTAGGATATACTGGTTTCACAAACTTTCGAGTTTACAAGACGGGTCCAATATATGGCTATTCGTCCAAAACAAAATCCACACACACACACAGATCTATATATATATATACTTACGAAGAGAGATATAACTCAAAAAACCAAAAAAAAAAAGCGCATTTACTCACCTCAAACCCATCCGATTTTAACCATTCATGCCGATCTTCCACACTGATCCTGGAACCATTAGACATTAGTGCCCCTAGAGAAGCAAGGTATCGAAGGCCCATTTCCTTTTAACTTCTGCAGGGCAACATCCCTGAGATCAAGAAAATTCATATCCAGCAGCATACCACAGCAATGGCAATTGTTAATGGTGGCAGTGGTAAGCTTTTCCTCATTTTCATCAATGGAGAACTGAATATGGTTATCTCACCCTCTCTTTGAAACTTCTATTAAATCTCTCAATATAGATTACCGTAATTAAAGCTTATGTTGCAATGACTAGTCAGCATAGATTGCTAAATATAAAATGTGTTTTGAAATAATGTACTTAAACAACGTCGTTTTAAGGTCTGTTGTTTATTGTGACTATAATTTCTCGTACTGCTAACCAAAGTATATGTAATAGGAGCTAGTCAGCACACATGTTAGTATTGAATTATACACAAGCTTAACTGGTCAAAATTAATTACTTTAAAGAAATGCTCCAAAACTTTATCTGAACCAACTTTCAATTGAAATAAAAACAAGATACGAACTGAATCACATGCATATAAAAGAAGTCATATGTATATGACCATTATTACTTTTGTAAATACTAAATATCACATCTTATAACTTATGGGAGGTGAGGTGTTTGCTGTAACAAAATACGATAAATCTCATTCTTAGCATCAGAAAATGTTCAGGCACTAATAAATAACTTATACGCTCAAGAGTGATGACATAATATTGTGATGAGAATACCCAAAAGGACTGTTCAGCAGTCAAAGCCAGGCAAATCTAGAATGAAAAATGTTATTAGATGGGAGGAACTAACGTGTAGGTATTCAGTCCTAAAACTCGACCTTGAACAGAATTAGAACTTTTGGCTAGTTTTCAGTCAGTGATTCAAGCTCAATTCCTTAGCTAAACATTGTATTTTCATTAAAGCAATGATGAAGTATGCCAATCACAGTCCACTTCACTGGGATTGTAGATTGATTTAATAGTATGCAGTTCTATATCAAGTTTTGCACGCTCGTAGTATCCAAGTGTGGTAATGGTGGTACGAAAGCCTTTCACGTATTCTTTAGGGAACATACATTTTTTATGCATAACAGATCTGGAGCTTGCGAAGGCAGTGAGCCATTATACCTACTTTGATCTTGGAAAACCTTTATACCTCTCAAAGAGCAGGGCTTGAATTTTGATAGGTCAAGACACTATATCATCTACTGGCCCGTACTGGGCTAAACAAAGGAACTAGTGGGCTAAACAAAGAAAGGCCATCGCTCCTCATCTATACCCTTACAAAGTCAAGGTGCACTATTATCCCGTTTATCCAAAAAAGTGTTTTCACCCAGCTTAATGGATAAAAACAAGTTTTTGTATCAGTAAAGATGTGAAGAAGTTCAAAGACATACTAATACCAAAATGGATTACTCTCCAGATCATAATACCAATGTGGCACGAGAAACCAGAACTATAGGGTCCTAATGTAGTAATGTACACTAATTTAAGCCAGGGAGATTCACCAAGGGAGCGAAAAATCCTTGCAAAGTTCCTCAGGCATATATGCCATTTGTAACCGGCTAATGTATATGTGCAGGACATCACTTGGCCATGTTGATATTGAAGGTGATATTAGCACCAGTTCTATCAGTGTTTAGTTTCAACTTATCCCCAACATATCGAAACTTACCTACTTTGAGCCCAACAGTAGAACCTGAATATGGAATAGCCTCACACCCTTTTCATGTATGCATTTCCTACTAAAAGTCATATTCAGACTTCATATGCTGCATCTTGACACTGGCATTAAGATGCAGAACCAAGTTTATTGAGCCAAATACAATTATGACAGCTTTTCAAAGTTGAGACTTGTCTTACAAATTAAAAAAACACTCTTCTAGTTTGTCTGAACAGGTATTAGAATAATACATAAGCATTTGTTTGAAATTTCACAAAAACTCAATTTGAAGAGGATGAAATTGGACCCGGCGTCATATTTGGATGAAGTGTTAGCAATCCTTGAGTTAAAATTCTCACGAGAACAATGATCGACTTTTATTGCGCTCTAAGCGTGCTTCCCTCTGTAACACCAATACAGTATATTAATCGATCATCATTTGACAATTCAAAGTAAAACTTCAATATGAGTAAATCGCAGAGTTAACTCAAATGCTAGGAAAAAAAAAACAAGTTTTAAAACACGAGTAATCGTATAGTAAGAAATGTTACTTTAAGAGACTTAAAAAGAACAACAATGGAGTAACATCTAAAAGCTAACCTCCTTTTTCTTGCATTCCTTGTAGACATCAAAATGTTCTTGGCATTTACTTTTGTCTGAGCTAAATTCCTCTAAACCTGAGAATTCAAGATTTACTAATACCAATATATATGCAATACAACATAGGGATTTATGACTACAATCAAATCAGATCAAAACAACCTAAACATTGCATCAAATAGCAAACTAAGTTGTGAAAAGTTGCCTATTTTCCTGGTTAATTCTCAAGGAATGCACCTAACTTTACCAGAAACTATACTGTATATATTATTATCATAACAACTTGCATTAAACTTTGAACTATCTTTAGATGCATGTATCCGGTGAATTCATCAATATTGACTTGATAAGCTATCCAATATTTTTTCAGTAACGGAACCAATATAAGTTGCCACTTGCACCTAAAACTGCGTCACGTATTATAAGTTCCAAACTAAGAATAACAAGTTTTAAAGTAGTATAAACACAAAAGGGTAAAGTTGCATTCATTTTGAAAAGCCTGACCCTTTTTATTCTTAGGAATTTCTCATATACCTAAAAAGCGTTACGACGTAGTAGCCACTTTTCCCGACCAATCTATATCTAAAACATCAGCTCTTTTCTCCAACCATATAAAAATCAGACACATCAATCTCTTAAACCACCATCATCGGCCCTCTTATCCGCCACAACCACCAGGAACAAAAAATTGAACTACTCTCTTAATAGAAAAGATAACGAAACTATGCGAGATTCCGAGGCAAGCACTAAGCTAATCAAATCACAATTTAAAAGCTGCCTCATTTCTCATCCTAACTACTATGAATAACTAAATTCTATATTTTTTTCTGAAATAACAAGACTTAAATGGTCCTTTTTTGAAAAATCTAAATATAAATTATAAAAGAACATAGATTTTAGCATACTAAAATTAAGGCATCTACTCATCATTCACCAATGAAAATAAAAGTAAACCCTAATAATGGATATATTATAGGGAAAATAAAATTTATTAAACTGAATTACTATGAATGAATTCTAAACCCTAATTAAAAAAGAAAAAGAAATTCTAGTTATTTATAAATATTAATTGAAAAAAAAGGGGGGGAGAGAGAAAATGAGATATTTACATTTAAGAGAAGCAGTGTACTGAGCGTAGCATTGAGAATCAGAAATTCGAGCTGCGTTTGGATATGGCGGCAATTGATCTTTTGTTGAACTCCCCATTTTCTCTTTCTTTCTGATCAAGTCGGATTTCCTTGACGCTTTTTATATGTTTAAAAGACAAATTATTTTGACCTTTATGTTTTCTTTTTATCTTGGCTTCTGTTAAATTAGGCCTAAAAAACAAAACAAAACAAAACAAAACAAGGCTTCATTGCCTTTTAAGTGAATTTTTTTTTTTCTTTCCAAAATTCCGTCGGTATGTGATATAAGGAAAATTTCACCGTATAATGATAAAGTCTTGCACGTACTCTAGGCAACGAGAAGTTGACCATGAGCCGTTACAAGTATTCAGAGAAAAAAACCCCATGACTTGCCATCCATAAGTATCGAACTCAAAACCTTGGTATAACCCGAAATGCCTCTCACTAGTTTGACTAATTATCATTAGCAAGTGATTTTTATTTATAAAAAAAAATCTACCAATATATACGAGTATTAATTAATTAATTGACCAATTTGTGACGTTGCATTAAAACAATATGTGTGTTTTTAGTGATATTAATAATAATCAAAATTAAAAGTTTTATAGATTTTAAAATTTTCTATAATTAAAAAGATAAAATAAGTTAATAAATTCAAGATATCTATAAACTTATAATATCTTTTAATATATTATCTATAATTAAAATTATTAAATTAAATTTTATATTAATAGTTAATAAATCCCATAAGCATTAGTACTAGATATTATTCAGCGTAATACGCGAATGATTATACTATGTTACTATAAAACAAAAAAAAACATACTTTATCATTTTTATATACTACATGTTGGAAAGATGTTGATATGGATCCAATGTGAGGGGTAGTTATGTAAATTAAACCCAGCCCAAAAATAAATGCGACCCCAGCTCATAGAGGTGTACAAAAAAACCAGTTAACCGAACCGATTCGAAAGTTAACCTATAATCGTAACCGGTTAGTAACCGATACAGTACAAACCGATTATAGGTTAGGAAAAACCGCCGATTAGTAATCGATTTGCACTTTCAAAACCAAAAACCGATTCTTAATCGGTTAACCGATAATCGGTTTTATTTTTAGTTTTAACCGGTTAATCGATTAATTATATATAATTGGGATTGTTTTCTATTTTATACTTACCACTCACCACTTACTGGGTGATATATATATATATATATATACATCGAGATATAAAAAGAAAAATGAAGTCACATACATCTGGAAAGAAAGAAAAAAGCATCGGAGACCGGAGAAAGAACCAACTGATCACCTCTTCAAGATCCTCCACTGAATCACTTCTTCAAGATCATCAAAAATATTACGTACTGTGTGGCTGTGTGTGTATGTGTGTTCCACTAACCGCCGAGTCATATATATATATATATATATACATCGATATATGTGGCGGCCATGAGGGGTAGATGATGATGAAGAGAAGTGGTGTTATCAGTGGTGTTTGTGGGTAGATCTGGACGGAACAACTTGTTTTTAATTGAAAAAGAAAACCCCTTTTGGCTTATATATTATTGATAGTGGGCAGTTAAAAAAATAACCTATTAGGTTAACCGGTTATTATTAACCGAAACCGATTACACCGGTTATAGTTTTTAAAAACCCAAACCGGTTATTAACCGATACCGGTTAACCGTAATGGTTTTCTTTTTTTTTTTTTAAATAACTGGAATCGGTTACTAAAAAAATAACCAGAACCGATTAACTGGTATTTGCACCTCTACCAGCTCAGGAAAAAAAGATTTTCAGTCCATCAATAATATGGGTATCAAACTGACAAGTATGAGAAAGAGAAACTACAAAAGATATTGAAATTAGTCGATTCTTGAATTTTGACATTTGGGAGATTTAGAATTTTTTATTTGTATTGTATTTTTCAGCTCTATAGTGTTTATTATAATTACTAGTGCTTAGACCCCGTACGATGCACGGACAACCCTAAATAATTTTTCTTTAACTTTATTTTAAGATTGTATTAATGAATAAATATAACTGAGTTGGACATAATAAAAATATTCTTATGAGTTGATTAATTTAAAGAAGAAGAATGCTAGATATACCTTGGGATTTACTAATGATACACGAGGGCTTAAAACGCGTACATTGCACGCCAGAGAGAAATTATAAAATGGATTGCCCATAGTAGGCGCATATAAGAAGGATTATGTTAGTTACCTGGATGTGATAGGTATTATGAATTTTCCCCCACTTTGATATATAGACTCACGTGGATGCGCTATAACCTTAAATAATTTCTTTAACACCAGTTCAAGCATGCACGTAGCGAAGTAAATGTACTCCTATTACAACTAATGACCATTTTAAAAAAAATTAATGACTTAAAATGCATAAAAAAGTCTTATTTAGCACTAAAATAAACCATATATACCTCATAATTTTCATCACAAATTTGATAGGCTGTTCTTTGTATAAGATTTGAAATTTTTTGATCATTCATTTTAACTCCAATAGCACCAGTGACATCTACAATCCTAACTTCCACATTAAATCTACCAAAAAAAAAAAAAAAAGAGATACAATTTTACCACACAACTTAATGATTATAGAGTTTTAATATGAAATATAAATATATACCTAGGATTGATGAGAACTCCTTCCTTGTTACATGAACAGCAAATCCACATTTTGTTGTCCCTTAAAGCATCAATAATGTCGACTGCATCCATGTAGAGATCGGTCAACTTAACTTCTTGAGAACAGTTCAAACATTCCATTGAATACCATAACTGGTCGGTTGGAATAAAACCGATTGTTGCATCAACAACCACTTTATCAAACTGTCAAAATGAAAATGTTTATACATTAGAATGTTAAAAAGCTAGTTATAAATTCAAAAGAAAGTTATGTTAAAAAGTAATCTAATCAAAAATGAAAAATTCACAAACAATGAATACTTACATGTTCGTCCATCAGGATCATCTCAATACTACCTATGTTATTAACATCTCCATATAGAGGTTGCTTCCATAGCCGCAAATTCTAACAGTTATCGTACATGGCTTATTATTAGGACGCAAATTTCTAATTGAAACATGGTTTAGTGAAGCCATGCTAAAATTGATCTGTTATGTGTTTATGTTTTAAAATGCCTTAAAACTGAATGGACGTGGCCTTATATAGACATAGACATGCAAGGAAGTAACCGCCACAAGCAATATACGAACGGTTACATATTCAAATTTTCGAAAATTTGAACTTCTTATAAAAGTAACTAATCCGTAAACCTTCCAATGAGCAATATTGTAATGATTTTTGGGCTTTCTTGCATTTTTAAGCATGCCACATAGGCAATAACTAACAAATTTTGAAGTGAGATTTATATAATGTAGGGATAATATTAGGAATGAGTGTAAATTTATGGTTAATTTCTTACTCAATATTTATATCGTACGTATTAAAAAAAAAGAAATTAATAACTGAAAAATAAGAAATACCTCACTTAAATTCTCATATTCTGACACTGTTATGTATCGACAATGTTTGACAAAAGTCATTGGTGACGCGTAAATATGTAGATTCAGAATTTCTGTTTTGATTATATCACATGAAGTTACTTCTGTAGTTGCTTGATATCTACATGTATTTATAAATTAAGAGCTTTAATGCATAATTCATTCGTGATATAAGAATTATCTCCTTTTTTTTGGACACTTTCATATAATTTTAGGTCCCATGTATAATACCTCTTCATATATAAACAAATTTCATCAACTTTATCATCCATTAGCAATCTTGTACCATATGCAACATCGGATATAATTATATTACCTACATACAATAGATTTACACGTGTAATTAAAACTATAAAAAACATTTAAGTTATACTTATAAAATTATACATTTCGAATTTAGTAAAAATAATCTAAATATAATTAAAACTAATAGTTGTAATCTAAATACATTACCTCCACAATTTCGAGCTCTCACGAATTGTAATATCATAACCAATATAGATAATTCATAACATTGAACAGCCCGCATAAATATATCCACATAATGATTATGTAAAATACATTCAATCTTCTTTCCACTGAAATAGTTAAAATATAAAGATATTAGGGAATACATAATAGTATGAAATCTAAATGATTAACTGATTATTATTAAGTATATATCGATGAATTTAATTGCATATACTAACCTCTTGTCTTGCAACACCAAACTCAGTCTCTTTAATTTTTTTTCATGCCATCTAAAACACAAAGTATCTCCAACATCTACAACTCTTCCAATTACATCTGATTGTACGTAACGTTTATAATAATATATAATTTATGATCATATCTTGCATATATAAAATCAAAATATAGAAATAACTCACCACATAACTTTGAGTCCATATAATCCATCTCAGTTAGCTCTTGAAAATCAGAAAAGGAAAATCCATATGATCGACCATCAAACTTATCTTCTAACATAATGGATGTCATTTCATTCATTTGTATTCGTAAGTTTGAAACAAATACTTGAACTGCAAAAAAAGGTAATGGGTATTCACCACGTAAAAATACTTGAACTGCAAAAAAAGCTTTCAAGAAGACAAAGTGTTTTTAAGTTAGTAATGGGATCATGTATTTACAGTTTTTGTTTGAAGTGGGCGGTATTTTTCAAAATTTAAAAGTTCATTTTTGAAACTGTATTTACATGTACAGTTATACGTATTTGAATATGCTAGATTTTAGGTACCTAATGGGATCATGTATTTACAGTTTTTGTTGCTAATGTGTTATTAAATAACTGTAAATCTATTACGTATACCCATTACATATTAAAATTTTTTAATATGCTAAATTTTAGGTCCATAAAAAGTGGGATAAATTTTATATATTACAGCCCAATACACATACCCATTACATCTAGTAAATTTACTCACAAATTCTTGCTGTAAATCTATTACGTATCAAAGCCCAATAAATTAAAATTTACTGATTACAACATTGTTTACGAAATAAACGGCTATAACATAAGAACATACCTCATCACTTGAATCAACTTTTACAAATTTAGAAATAAATTTGTAGTTGTCTGATACATCCAAAACTTCATAATATATTTAGTACCCACTTTTTATGGACCTAAAATTTAGCATATTTTAAAAAACTAACTGTACATACCTACAGTTTTTTAACTTCCCATTTGAATTTAAAAATAGCCGCCGTTTTAACCGAATGCCAAATAGATTCTTATATATACATAACAATTCATATAGCTAAGTATAAACTTCATACCACTGTTTATTCCACTCTTGACTAAACAATATTTTTCATCCATACATTCGTTCTACATGAATTCTTTTTTCAAATTACTTAATGAACTTCATCCAGATCGTGATGATTTAAGTATCAAAGTAAGAATAGTCCGTAAATGGACCAGTAATGAATTTCTCACAAACAGTCTTCTTTGGTCCATTAAAAGTATTAGATGATCAAACTGCTTACTCTTTTTACTCTGCTTACTTTGGTCCATTAAAAGCATTATATGAACTTCATCCGCCACTGTTTACTCTGTTTACTCTATTTTAAAAACATAAACCATTAAAAGCATAAGTCGAACGGATTACATGATCAAAACTACATACTTAAAAACAGATTTAAGTTGACTAATCTGGAAATAATATGAAAACACATAAAACAAAGTAACTAAATTTATTAAATTAGAAAACAGTCTTTTCTATTTTTAAAAATAAATATTAACCAATATGATATGCTTCATATATATACAGTATAGAAAACAATATATAAAGTAATCTAATCAAAAAAGAAAACTTCACAAACAATGAATACTTAGATGTTCGTCCATAAGAATCATCTCAATGCTACCTATGTTATTAACATCTCCATATAGAGGTTGCTTCCATAGCCGTAAAATTTTAACCGTTATCGTACATGGCTTATTATTTGGACGCAAATTTCTAATTGAAACATGATTTAGTGAAGCCATGCTCAAATTGATATGTTATGTGTTTACGTTTTGAAATGCCTTTAAATTGAATGGAAGTGACTTTATATAGACATAGACATGCAAGGAAGTAACCGCCACAAGTAATACACGAACGGTTACATATTCAAATTTTCGAAAATTTGAACTTCATGAAAGCATAACTAATATGTTTTCAAAAATTTGAACTTCTTATAAAAGTAACTAATCCGTAAACCTTCCAATGAGCAATATTGTAATGATTTTTGGGCTTTCTTATATTTTTAAGCATGCCACATAGGCAATAACTAACAAATTTTGAAATGAGATTTATATAATGTAGGGATTATTGCCAATGCATTCCAAACATAATGTGTTCTCGTTATTTTTATTAGATTAAAGATATATTTATTTTACTACTAGGATAGTATATCAAATTTAGTTTACTATCAAATTTAGTTTACTCGTTATCAGACCACTTAAATTGTAACTAAAACATAGAATAATTCTTTTCATTGGATGGTATATTAAATTTGCTTGAAGGTTGAATTGTAGTTTGTCCATAAGGATATTATATTAAATATAGAACACAATTATAATATTTTAGCTTGTACTTTTTATTTGTTAATAATATATTTTGATAGTTGTAATTTATATATAAGATCAATAATTGTTTTGTATAAATTTGTCATATTATAATAGTGTTGAAATTATTATTTTGTATGGCTTTAAGCTGTCTTTTTTATGTTTTTAGTTTTATATTTTTAAATTGTTTATTGTTATTATATATAGAGGAAAGTTATTTTTAGTACAAGAGTTTGAAAAAATACAAAAAGTACAAGGTTTTTCCCTCTTTTTCTTCCTTCTTCCTTCCATCTCCGACCACCACCACCACCACCATGATCATCTCCGACCACCACCATGATCCTTCGGCGACGGCGACCATCTCTAGCGAGACTTACACATGTGCAAGTATAACTTTTTTAGCATTTTAGGGTTTAAAATTTCTAGGTTTTTTCCTTCATGAGACAACCACCACCAGCCACCATCATCTCCGACCACCCTAACCACGGCGTCGGCGCCGGCATCAAGGGCTTCGTCCGTACCGTAGCAAAACGCCACCATTTCTTGGATCGCCGCCCATCAAATCCATACTATTCCCATATGCGTCCCTTGACGGTCAGCTTAGAACGGATGAGGGCCTCCGGCCTGTACCGTATCCACCCGAAAACGAACTCGATTCTCGCCAGAAAGTTAACTTACACATGTGTAAGTACTAAGTTGTACTTACACATGTGTAAGTCTCGTCAGAGATGGTCGCCGTCGCCGGAGGATCATGGTGGTGGCCAGAGATGATGATGGTGGTGGTGGTGGTGGTCAGAGATGGAAGGAACAAACATGCTTACACATGTACTTTTTGTACTTTTTTAAATGCATCAGAATCTGAAGATGGCGATTGTGATAGTCTTATATCAGAATCAGAAGAAACTTTTCTTAATTTTGCCGTTCCTTTTGGCGTTTCAATAGCTTCAACCAAGAAATATCATTAACAGCAAACTGTACTCAATCTTGGCATAAGCAGGGTATAGGTAGGGGCGTAGGTCATATATACTATTAATTGGGATTCGAATAAATGAAGGGAAAAGAAAGAATAGAAACAAAATAAATTATGATCCTTTTAAGGCTGATCATAGGCTTAAACCTAGCCCGCAAATTGCATGATGCATTAATGCCAAATATGTGAACCGAGAAATTGGGCGTGGTCTGTTCAGGTTATCATGCAGGTTCAAGTTTTCAGCGGTGAATTACTTTGCAAGTTGATTTCTTGATTCTTACAAAAGAAATAACAACATTTTTTATATGACTTTCACCTCCAGCAATTCAATTCAATTATCAATAAAAAGATAACATACAGCAACTAAAAGTTCATAATTATTGATACTAGCAGCAAATAACATCGATTTACATTCATGGAAGTTCATAAACCAACTACAGATTTCAATTTAATTAAAAACGAGGAAGAACAAACACATTAACAAGTTGCAGTAACACTACATATTGGTAGAAGGTCTGCCTACATATTAGCCTCCCCATGCAAGTCGAGGTATTGGGCTCAAAACCCGCGAAAGGCGGCAATCCAACATAAGAATCTCAAAATCAGGATGCTAGAAATATAACTAATAATGTATATAAATTGGATGCAGTAACACATTTTGTGCATATATGAGCCGATGAACATTTTGCTAAAATCAATCATCAATTTGTTAATAAATAAAAAACAAATAACAAAAACAATAACACATGATTGAAAAGACAAAAGAAGCAAAGTTAGGGCCCACTCAAATCCAAACTGAATACTGCATATCATCAGTGTATCTTTATTTTAGCACCAGCAAAAAAAAATGCCTAAATTTTTTTTCTTCTAAAATCACTCCGCAATTCCTCATGAAAAACAATTTTAATTTTCAGTGGTGCTTGAGCACTTTCTACATCTACACGGGAAAAAACAAAAAAATAAGTAACCTGTCAACCAATCTGATATTCTGACATGCCATTCCCGACACGAAATAACTTTGGGTTGATAATGAACGCACCAAATCTCCAATCCTAGTGTTTGTTGAGGCAATTTGGGCCTCAAGCACATTAGATATTCATTTGGGCCTCAAGCCCATTATATTATCTATCTATCTATCAAGAAACTACTGAACTTAGATCGCGTTTGGTTCACAGAATTTAATGAAATTGATTTCTTAGTGCACTTGGATGTTCAAATAAGAGGGAATCTCACCCGTATAAATGTAAACATTCCATCATTTGATGGAATCTCCATTCCTTGGGGATGGAAGAAGGAATTTCATTCCTTTTGTCACTTGAATTTTCAAAAAATCAAAAGTATTTCGTCAAATTCTATTCCTTCAAATTTCAATTTCTTTGAAAGATTTCATTCCTTCCAAAAATATTATGTGAACCAAAAGCGCCCTAGTTTAATACTATATTATAAAGCATTTTGCCGTTTTTTTTAAAGAAAAGATGAATTGAATTACCCAAAATACCCTTATTCTTTATTAACGTATTTAAACATCTCTACCTAATATACCTATAATAACCTTAAATCTCAACCACTCATTTTTTTCTCTCTTCTCAAATCATTTTATTCCTAAATTCATTTAAAATATTTTATCTCAAAACCCATATCTTGATAAATTATAAAAATTGTATGGGTGTTCTTAAAATTTTATGCTCTTTCATGAGAGATGTCATTCGATATACTTTCAACGAATTTTTAAATCTGATGGCAGAACCGACTATCATACTCTATGACTAGACCTATTACCCCCACCATATCACCACCGCAACGCGCGGGCACTATCTCTCGTTTTCTAAAAATATGAAGTAAAGGAATAATGTGAATGAAAATGATCAATAAAAACTTAAGTTTACATATAATAATTTAATTATTATTTATTACGAGAAATTAAGAATATTGTATATTTTTAATTTTTAAAATGATTTCTTTTAGGAAAGTGCTAAACTCACAAACTAAATACAAACAGACTTTTACAAACTCATGTGGCATGTGACATGAACCAATGAACAAAGAGAGAAAAAGAAGAGTGCTAAAAAAATAAAATGATTTGATTGGTCGAAAGATGTGTTTGTAAACTCTTGTTTGTATTTAGTTTGTAAGTCTAGCATCTCTCAAATAAAAAAAATCTAGAAAAAAAGAGAGAACTCTAGCGTTATTAGAAAAAAGTTTTAAGTCTAAAATGAGCTTTTAAGGGGTGCCAAGTGTATCTCTAACCTTCTCTTTTAGTTATAGTATCGATAGTAGACAATGTATAAACAAATCTCATGCTAGAAGGAATGACAACACGTCTAACTTTGGGTGTGCAGGTCTACATTTCAAATCCAACATTATTTCCTCAAGTTGGGAAAATCTTGACCCTTGATTGAAAATCAAAGGCCAAAATTCAAAGATTACCAATGTTAGGGTAACTTGGGGAATCCTCTCCTTTGTCCAAGTGGAAATACCTCTCTCTTACAAATGGGAGGTGAAGAGTTCGACTCCACTTGCATGCAATTATTTAGTAAACTGGACTACTGGTAGAAAACCGCTTATACTCCCAGTTCACGGTTTGACTAGTTATAGTTTTCATTTTTTTCGCTTGCCAAATTCGACCCTTGTAGTTTACGAAATTAAATTTCAAAAGTGAAATCAAAACAATTTAATGATAATAAAAAAATTTCCAAACTAACTTGTTGATCCCAGCCAGGGCTCTGCAGTAAGTCGGTTGCTATAACTTTGTTTACTATTTTAATTTTTTACCATTATGCCCCCCGACTTCACAGGCTCAGCCACTAAGTCGGTTGCTATAACTTTATTTACTATTTTAATTTTTACCACTATGCCCAACCGACTTCACATTTTATTACCGATGGGAATAGTCTTATGGTAAATAAGTTTAGCTAGTACTGATCAAGTGATCATATCTTTAAAAGTATTATTAGCGACCAGCTTTTTAGGTGCAAAACGGCAAATACTACAAATGCTTGAATTACTACTATGAGCTGGAAAAGCTCGATGGTATAGATAAGCTTGATAACCCATCGAGCCGAGCCATTAAAGGTTGAAGTCGGCACATCAAGTATCTCGGGTTTGAAACAAAGTTCAAGCTCGGGCCCGAACTTGATAACTAATCAACTCGACTGAGTTGGGCTCAAGTTACTCCACAAAAGCTCAATTTGGTTGCAGCTACAGGATTTTATCGTATCATAAGATGAATATAGTCCTTGACCATCTTCATCAACCTCAACCAAAATTCAGCTAGAGCGAATCCATTCATGAAGTCAAACTCGAAAAGTTTGTTACATATGAAAAAGAAACATGATAGGTAACATAAAACAATAGCCGCTTCGATCAAAACTGACTCACAATGCTCAAGATGACATGTCTTTACTTCTACATGCTCCTTAAACTGTCTGTTTTAGGTAGAAATAAGTGCTCTAAAACTACCTTAAGTGTCTCGATAGTGTTCCTACTTCAATAATCCATGTAACTGTATACTGAAAAGGTCGGCTAAAGCACAGCGAACATCCATCTGTAATGTGGCAATGTTAGAAAACAAACATTACCCGTTGTCAGTGTCAGCAAGAAAAATTGGAACTCGCATGCGCAGACAATCAATCATAGGTGATAGATTACCTGGTCGCAGCATACAAGCTTGGTGATCAAAGGGTAGAAAATTCTGAGGTTTTCTCTGAATATCTGGTGGTCCATTGAGCACATACTCTTCAGAACCTAAAAAGCATAAACATAACAAAATCATAGAGATATAAATAGCTTAACTTTAACGGAAAATCACTCATTGGACCACTGAAATTCGAATATAGAGTTTATATCAATAGGGTGTTTGGGTTTGTGATTTGAGTCTGATTATCTTTATTGCAGTTTCTATTCAAAACAATCAGGTTTAACCGTTTTGATGCATGGATTCTTTTTCAGATTATCTGAAATCGATGATTAGTTCTGTACCAACTGTAGAACTTATTACCTTACCGGAGAGTCATCATTGGAATGAAACTTAGATAACTACCCTTTTCTTGGATATAATTTGAGAAACTTAATTCCTATCTCAAAGTAATATCTTCATTTTACACATGAAAATGTGTTTAGGCCGTTTATATTAAGTTTTTACATTTTTAGAATTTGTTTAATTTCTTGTTTATCGCAACTCTAAACAATATAAGCAAACCCAACATTTTCTTCTACACCCCGTTTTAGTACAGTTGATTATTAAACTAGTCAAATCTGTTTAATCACTTTCAAAACTTCCCCGAAATGAAGAAAAACTTTCCAAGATGTAAGAAAATACCTTAACAATAATGGGTGAACGCATTTCAAGAACTTGATGAATCTCCATACTAGTACTGTCTCCAATACTTGTTTGGAAATCGGATGCTTCTTTAAGTACTTGACCACAAAAAGATGCAAGCTTTTCTTCAGCGTCTGTTTTAACTGTATGATCATCTTCATCATCAAGTAAATCACTTGTTATATTAAGTTCTCCATTTTGGTTTAATTTAATTCCAGAAGTTGTCTTGTGTAAAGCTTCTAAGTAAATGCAAGTTCCAGTAAATTCCTGACGAATAAGATTTAATGGCGGCCTGGATGAAGATAAACTAGTTTGAGTCAGAATGATAAGGTCGAGTGTCTTCTGTATCGCATCTGAATCCGTCCCATGATTATAGCAATGTTTGAGTCTAGTTTAAAAAAGTGTTCTACCATTAGTTAAATTTCTGGATATCCTTCAGTAATCAACTACAGTTGTAGAGGTGGAAAAGGCGGGTTGTACAGGTCAAAACGGGTGGGTGGGATTGACTTGTAACATTTTTTGTCCAAAACTTTTAGATTAGTAATTAGCGTGTTAAATATAATTGCAGCTTTATATTATTTCAATTATAATGTAAGAACACACTTCGGGTGACGTTTCACCAGGGTCCTTTTTTTGTAATATTTTTATTTGACCCATTTGACCCATTCACAATCGAAGAGGTCGAAATTGCCATATCAATATTGTCTAAAAATCACAGAGGGAAGTAAATTTTTTTATCAATTCAGAAAGGGACATTTTGTAAAGATGATAAAGAGAACATATGATTCCAGATCCAGAATTATATGTTCAAAATTTCTGTAACTAATTATGACAATTTAAATGGAAATTATTGTATTGTTCAAGTGATGTGGATGTTTAATATTTATAAATGTAATTTAGACTTGCAAGTAGCCAACCTTTCAGGAGCAGCGTGCTGCATGCGTAACCTGAGGTTAGCATACGAGTTATATGATGCTGCAAACTCTAAAATTGAGAACAAATTTTCTAAAATGGCAATCTTTTGATGACCCTTCAACTTGCTCCAGTATTTTTTCTGCATGGTCAACAATTTCCGCATGGTTAACTAACAAAATATAAACTTAAGACAGTGGCATACTAAACCACCACTTGGGAAGTTTTTTACAAGGGCTGGAACCTTACTTGGCTGAAGCTATACTAAAAGTTACCCGTTACCCAACCCATCCATTTGGCCACATCTTTAGTAAGGTGCATACCTGGATAATATCAAGGACTCCTAGCAGTAACAGTTGAGTTATGCATTTGCTCCGTACTGTTCCCATATATGTACTTTCGCCTGAATCTTCAGATTCATGTTCCTCATCATGGGACTATATGTTTACAAAAAAGAAAATTAATTAATAGTTTAAAAGTTCTATACATGAGCCAGGACACATTTTAAATCGTTAAACGAAAGAGCGCGTCTTTCCTGTCTAATATATTTCGTTGACATTTCAAGTTACATGGATGATTTCCATGTTCATTGGGTAAAATACTATGGGGGACAATGGTTGATAGTTTCTACAACACATGAATAAGATTACAGGAGAAAAGGCGGTTAATTGCAACTCTAAAGTGGTCATTCAAATCCTCCGAAAATGTTTTTATCATGTAGCAAGGTGTGACGTATGGGTTTCACATATGTGGTAAATGGGTCTCATGTCATCATCTTATCACTCATTTACCATCCAAAGATCCTTTCATCACTTCATTAACCGTCAGAAAAAATTTTCATGCCATGGTCAGAACTCAGAAGTGGTAAATGTGGGTCTCACGACATGACAATGTGACCCGCAATATGGAGAATGTGAAGCGGATATCGACAAATCATATCATAACAAATTTTCTTGGCCGTATATCTATATCTATAACATTATAAAGCATTTGACTTGTGTCTTAAAATTCGAACTTTCAACTACAAAAATTACTATATTACTGTTTCACCTTAACAGTTTTATTGTTATATTATTTCTGAATTTATTATACCTAATCATTTCCATCTTTAAATATGACACCAACAGATAATAAACACAGTTTTATATACCTGTGTGTTAGACAATCCAAAGCCAGCTCCCACCGTCACCCATTGTCATATGTACTAATTGAACTTTACTAATTTTATTTTTGAATATAAAAATTACACCATAGTTTAAATTTTTTGAGAATCCATGCACCACCGCGCATCGCTCAGATACACTTCTAGTCTTTTTCTATTACATTTTGAGGTATTTAAGTAATTTAAATGCTATCAAACTCTTCCGAATTTCTAAAATGCAAACAAATATCATCATTTTCCACCTCAAAGTACAACTATTCGGGTTTTCTATGTAACATACTTCAAAAAGGTGAGTAAAAGTAATTTAGGAAGAGGGTACCTTAGTTGGGGAATTTGGTATAATGGCATCTAAAGTCTGGTTTTTCGGTTTAGTGGTGAAACTTCTAACAAGAACTTTGCCCATCATGTTTCCCATGAGTCTTTGACCTATTGTTTGACTCCGCTGTAGTCTTGGCCCATCGGGAGATTTTCCAGCATTTTCCGATGATGGAGATTTGCTGGCAATTTCTGATGAAGGAGATTTGCTGGCGATTTCTGAAGAAGGAGATTGACCTGAAAATAAATTAAAGTCAAATGCTCTTGTTCTACGTGTTTCATGATAAAAATTGTAACTTCTTCAACATGCTGCGCGCCCCATGTGTAAATTACTACAGGAAAGGAATAAAATAGATGTATTATTTAGTGTTTCATGAATAACCTCCCGATTCTTGTGGATCTGTTGATGTCTCATCTTCTTGTTTATCTTTAGCCACCATCAATAAGTTATGATCTGTCAACGAGAACTCATTATATACAGCGAAGGCTATCTTCCATAGTCCCACATTCGAGAGAGTTGATAATGATGTTATATTTATCAAAATTTATATAAATCCTATACTAAGACACAAAACTCCATCCCTTCAAATATTTGAGGTGACTCACCTCCAGAAGACACAATAGAGGGAATATCATCTTCTTGAACTTTTAAGTCTTCACCCGTACGTAAATTAGTCTTCCTACTTTCAAGACTCAAAGTGTTGAGTAGCTCTAGGGGTTGAGTGGTGTAAGAAGCTTCCCTGTGAAATCATTATATATGTAATATGAAAGGATTCATCACAAATCACAAAATATATATGACTAATAAAGGAGATAAAGTTTTGCGACAATACTAATTTTCCTTTTTGTTGCAGATGTGTCATTCTTGTAAACTGCAAAATGCACACTACAATTTGCAAGAATCACTTTTGTTATCATGGCTCATTCTTGCAAAATGCTTGCAAAGTGTAGTGAGTGTCTTTAGCATTTTGCAAATATGATGGCTTATTTGCAATAAGCCAACTACAAGTGTACAAAATTCAATCACTCAAATTGAAAGAAAAAGAATTATAAGCACCTTATGCTTTTCAACAAGGTATCCCAATCGGAAACAATGAATTGGTGTCCTCCAATTTCTATAAGATGGACAAGTGCACCAAGTGATATTGATACCACCGCCTGGTCTGTCTTTGTGGCACAATCTACCAGTAAATTCAGCAGTGGGGAAAGCATGAAGCATACCTCCTGCAGGACATGTTGTCACAATACTTTATTGAAAAGGAATATATAGAGGTGGCAGAATAGGTGGATCAGGCGGGCTGACTGTTGACTAGAACCACCTTTTTCTTCAAAAATAAAAAAATAAAAAAATACTAACGTCTCTATAATAAGTTAGTGACTTAGTACATGTAGCAAGTATGAGAGCATACGCAATGGAAAAAATCTGTGGGAAACTCCTTTGTACTTGGTTCCTTAATAGCTAAACTTTTGAATTTACCCGCGTGACCCGTTAGAGGTAAAACATAACCCAGATCGAGCCATTGTCTGTGTATTCATGTGTCTGTGTGTAATCATGTATATATAGTGATAACTAAAACATACATAAACAGCCGGAGACAAGTTACCTTGTAAAATGTGTTAAAAAGGTCGCATAGCAATTGTAATGAATGAACACTAGTTTCACGAATCCATCCATCGCAGGAAGTCGTAGATTCCTTTCCAGCTTGCCTCACATGATCAAAAATAGGAAACAAAACTCGATGGAAAATACTCTCCCAAAATGTCGGAGAGAAATGCCTTCCTCTTTCGTTTAATAGATCAAACAAAACCTCAAGTGCACACTTGCTGACCTCAGGGCGTGAGTCAGACGTGAGATCAGATAAACCAGCAAGCATTGGGAACCAATATTGCTCAGTAACATCATAATTTGTATCTTCATCAATTGTACTGGTTTTTAACCTACCACCAGGAATTAGTCCCTAGATAGATAAACACAAGGATATAACATTAAGTTTGTTCCAACACAAAAAAAAAAAAAACATGGATACCTCTAGACCAGTTATGTATACTAGTTGTACTTGTATGTGGCAGATAACCTAGGATGGGTTTGGAAACATATTAAACGGATCATTTAGGACAGTTATAATGGATAGATCCGAGCTCGCCCACAAACACAATCATGATTACAATAGTATGTGAATCTTTAAACAAAATGCTATAGAAGATATATGCCTCAAATTATGAACTTTGGGTGATTTGCAACCCATTTGACCCGTTTGAGATAAAACAAATCCTAAATCAACAAGTTAATTAATAAATGGGGATATTGCAACATCTAAAAAGATAAATACCTCTGCAAGTCGATCCTCACATATGCGAAGAAGCGCAATGGCTTTTAAACTGATGCGGTGAGAGCTTTTACTGTTCGTGAAACTAACTAAGCAGTTGACACAGTCCATAAAACAGTTGCCGATGACTTGATCAAAGTGCTCCAATATAACTGCCAATTTGATAAATACAATAGACCATAGTAAATATTTGTACATATATTTTAAGTTATATATCCTTTAAATAGACATAGTATAATGCAAATAAGTTCTCCCTACATTCCATGAAAATTGCATTATCTCTAAATCTTGAAAGTCCTAAAGATAAAGTCGTTACTTAATAGCAAATTCTCATTGTTACAAATGAAATGATGATTTCATTTGGGCCCATAGGTCTTTCTTCTTAGTTGTCACTGTGAACTATTTTAGACTTGTGATCGATAGATACTACATAATTTCCTCAAACTAAGTGTGCAGAGTCATATCCTGCAATATTACTCAGAGAGATTTTAAAGATTAATGATGAAGTAAAGCAACAGGTTGAAAGAATACCTTGTTCTACATTCTCAAAAGCACTTTCAACAATAGATTCTGACTCGTCATTGGCAGCAGCTGTAAAAACCATAAAGACACTTCGCCAACCAGATTTAATGCTTCCAACCTTTGATTTAATCATCTGTTTCCAATAGCAGTATTGGTTTTTAGTCTAATAACCTAATGGGATGCATGCACAAGAAAAATGTAGCATACCTGAACAATGCAATCAACAATCAATTTGCGAATTGATTCACTTCGACTACTACTCATTAGAATAACAAATGGTTTCAAGATGTCATTCTGGAATGTAAAACTGGCAAGTTCTGCACGCTCCAAGTATTTAACGCCAAGTTGTCTTACAGAATCTATGGCATACATTGCAATCTTCTCGTCAGAATGGCTTCCAGCAGCAATAAAATGATTAGAAAGGACTGACCATATTCTAGCCCATACCTGCAAATAAAAGTAGTTTCAGTCAATAAGGACCGTTCTAAGTATATGCAGCATAGCCACCTCACAAGAACCTACAATTTCTTTATAACTGAATCTTATAAAAAAGTCAACTTATGGCAGTCACTTTTACTGAAAATGACAGAACATTTCCTCTTTTGTAAGTTTAATTACTAATTTACTATGCCTTTCTGCTTGGTATTATGAGAATTTTTACTCTTTTTTTCCATTAGTTTTCATTGTATTGTTTACTTTAAAGAAAAATTTAGACTTGGAACAATAGGCAAGTATTTTTTTAATATGTGCCAAGTCAAAACCACAGAAGTTGAATCCAAATCCCACACTGGTGTATTCTCAATGAAACAAGGGGTGGCTCAAGCACTTTATATATATATAATATATATATATATATAAAGTGTCTGTGGGTCAACCCAACTTGGCCAGGCCCATAACAAAATCTTGATTGGTAAAGGAATTATTACCATGCGTATACGAGCCATATTATAGTAACTGATCTCCACAAGTCTTCGTAAGCTATAAACACGAGCAGGGAATTGCTTCAATTCTTCAGCCGAGATGTTACATAAAGCTGTGTAAAATTCCACTACTGATTCACTTGGAAGTTTACCACTGTTCATAAAGACTTGCTCGGATGGCTTTCCAGCCAAATCTTTTAGTGATTGAACAACTGCATCTCTAGAGATTTGGTTAGCTCCATGCATTATAGTAGCAACCATAAGAGGATTAGATGTTGCAAACTCTAGTCGAGATATGCACTCCAAAGCAGCATTCCATGTGTCTTGAAGTGTGGCAGGTTCCGAGTCACATAGATCCAGCAGAGTACGCAAGGCTTCAACATTCTTATTAAGCATATGCCTGGATGCATGTAAGAAAGTGAACCTGAAACAGCCAAACAATACATTCAGTTCTTCATTAACTTCTCTTAGATAGAGTAGCAGTTTAGGCCCACAAAAGTAGGAATTTTTACCTGACCAATGATGTTAAAAAAGCATATCGCATGGTATCCATTCTTAGGACGTATGTGATATAAATTCCTGCTTTAAAACCTTCCATGCAAAGAATAACCCGAGCCTTGTTTTCCTTTTCCTCCATCATAACAGAAAATGTAGCAAGCAAAGGCCACCCTACAGCTTCAACCATTGGTCTTATAATCTCAATCCGTTGTGACGTATAAAATGTACCCCTTTTTGCACCTTGTTTCCTAAAGATTTCTTGTGTTTGTTTAATAATAGCTTCACTTTCAGACTTTGTGTCAGATTGACTTCTAATTTTCGGGAGGGCCAAATTTAAAATGCCAACAATTCCCCCTCCTTCGGTTTCTGCCTTTTGCCTACTGCCTTTTCCTATTAAAGTATCACCCTTCATTTTTATCTCTTCTTTGACAATGGAGTCATATATTTCCTCCAAAAGTACTTTTGGTGCACTTTCTTCTGGATCATTTGTAGCATTCATTCGCACAAAATCAGATTTGGACATTTTAGGCCACACCATTGGGTTATGAGCGTCAGTGTTGAGCATTATTACTGCATATGCAAGTACATAAGCAGTATCTGGACTTTTGAAGAGTCCGGGGTTATCTGCACAGTAACTACAACAATGGGAACAAATTTAGTGAAAATTACTATTTCGAAATAGGAAATGGCACATAATTTTATAATCTTACCGCTCTGCAAATTTTTCCATTATACGATCTATCTTTTGTGCTTCCCCGGGAAGCCTGAAACCTTTGAGAAACTCACGAATGGCAGTATGAAACTTCATTCCAGAGAATTTCATGGATTCAACGTAAGCATGCATAACAGCAAGGGGGAACTCCTCATGTTGACCCAAGTAATCACCAATCATACCCTGAAAACCGAAGATTTTCAACATCTAATTTTATGTGAATCTTATTTTGACTAGGCAAACGGTAGTTAGAACAGGTTTGGTAATGAGTCAAATCTGGTTGGGTTGAAATAGGTTGTTTTGAGTACAGATATATTGATACATGTGGGATGGACCTGCAACCATTTTTTCTAAACATTGTGTTCTTTTGTAAGTAATGAGTTAATTGCAAGATTGGTCCCTGTGGTTTGTACAATTTAGCAAGGAGGGTCCCTTTTCGAGAATCGTTGCAATGGGGGTCCCTATTTTGAGAATTTTTTGCAAAATTGGTCCCTTTTTGACGGATCCATTAAAGGTGGCCGTCAAGTGTGCACGTGTGCCACACGTGTGGGGGTATTTACGTACTTTCTACCCCACAGGGACCCCCATTGCTAAAATGAAAAAACCACAGGGACCAATCTTGCAACTTTTTTAAAAATCCATCACTATATAATACCTTTTAACTTTTCCAAAAAAAAAATATTTTATTAAATTATTAACTTAAATATAATTTTTAACACTTTTTATCTTTTCATGATTATTTGTTGTTAAAGAACTAAAAACATATAACCACTAAAAATTAAAAGGTATCATTTAGTGATAGATTTTTAAAAATTGTAAGTTTATAAACTTTTTAAAAAGTTAAAAGGTATTAGTTAGTGATGAATTTTTAAAATTTGTAAGTTTATAAAACTTTTTAAAAATTAAAAGGTATTATTTAGTGATGGATTTTTAAAAATTGTACGTTTATAAAATTTTTTAAAAAGTTAAAAGGTATTAGTTAGTGATGAATTTTTAAAAACTCTAAGTTTATAAAACTTACTTTTTAAACTTACAATTTTAAAAACGCACCACTAAATATTTAAAAATTTGTATAAACTTACAATTTTTAAAAAATCCATCACTAAAATAATAACTTTTAGCCAATGATGATTAGTCCAACTGGTCAGAGGCATCCCAGGTTTTACTCAAGGTCTTGAGTTCGATCCCTAGGGATGTCAAATCTTGGTGTTTTTTCCTTCGAATACTTATAACGGCTCATGGTCAACATCTCGTTGTCTAAGGTACGTGCAAGGCTTCACCATTATACGGTGAGATTTCCGTGATGTTGCATACCGACTGAATGTTCGGAAAAAAAAATAACTTTTAACTTTTTAAAAAGTCTTATAAACTTACAATTTTTAAAAATTCATCAGTAACTAATACCTTTTACCTTTTTAAAAAGTTTTATAAACTTACAATTTTTTAAAATTTATCACTAACTAATACCTTTTAACTTTTTAAAAAGTTTTATAAACTTACAATTTTTAAAAATCCATCACTAAATACGAGATGTTGACCATGGGCCGTGATGTCGCATACCAACTGAATGTTCGAAAAAAAAAAACTTTTAACTTTTTAAAAAATCTTATAAACTTGCAAATTTTAAAAATCCATCACTAACTAATACCTTTTACCTTTTAAAAAGTTTTATAAACTTACAATTTTTAAAAATCCATCACTAAATAATATCTTTTAATTTTTAGTGGTTATATGTTTTTAGTTTTTTAACAACAAATAATCATGAAAAGTTAAAAAGTGTTATAAGTTATATTTAAGTTAATAACTTAATAAAAAAAAAATTTGGAAAGTTAAAAGGTATTATTATTTAGTGATGGATTTTTAAAAAAAGTTGCAAGATTGGTCCCTGTGGTTTTTCCATTTTAGCAATGGGGGTCCCTGTGGGGTAGAAAGTATGTAAATACCCCCACACGTGCGGCACACGTGCACACTTGACGGCCACCTTTAACGGATCCGTCAAAAAGGGACCAAATTTGCAAAAAATTCTCAAAATAGGGACCCCCATTACAATGATTCTCGAAAAGGGACCCTCCTTGCTAAATTGTACAAACCACAGGGACCAATCTTGCAATTAACTCGTAAGTAATTAATGTACTATATTATGATGAAATCTATGATATTGGTATCAAGTATTATGACATTAAACGATTTAAGAGACTGTGAGCAGTAAAAAAAACTTTGGGCAACTTTCAACCCATTTTACCTCTTTCCGTTTTAGTAATTTTTTAAAGGACAGCTTTGACCCTGTAGGGAAATAGTCAAAAAACCATAACCCAATAGACTCATTCATAAAAGAACGGTTCAAAATTGCTACCTCTAGCTTTTACTGATTTAAAAAGTTGTACCTTGTCTAAAGCGGTTGTATTTCTGAGAAATTGTGCTACCGATTCAGGTGTATTGTCGACCAACCTATTTGCTGTGAGAAATCCAATACCTCGTGCAGGATGGCGGTTGAACTGCAATTTACAGATAATATGAAATAAGTTCCTTACAAAGCTAGAAATGACCACTGTTATTTAAGCATGCAGAATCTTGGTATCCTCTTAAATTCCTGTTTCTTACATGCTATTAGATTATGACAATAGAGATCATAGCCTTGTATGGTGGCAAAGTAGAGTTAATGAGCCTCTTTTCTTAGTGTTCATATGCAAAAGTGGTTTGGATCAAACTAAAGACAATGGCTTATTTGCAGAATTCACTAAATTCATCGAGTAGATTTATCGAGCTTCTTGAATTAATGGCATCAAAAATAATGAGGTTTACGTATTACTGTCTTTTCAAAGATAAAATGGCAAAGAATACCTCAGAGATGGCAGCTTCCATGGTTGATTTTTGAGCCTTCACTTTTTCAAAGTCATTTGTTAAGTCATTGATGTTGTTTGCATCTCCATCTGAAACATCATTATCAATAGCCTGTTTGTCTTTGTGCTTCTTTACCTCTCTACGCAGCTTCTCCCAGGAAACAAGTGACTTTACTACATTCACAAGGCACTAGAAAAGCGATGTAAAAAGATCAGTATATCTACATTTAGATGCTTATCTGTATAGATATGTTTATATAACTACTAGCATGGTACCTGCGCAATGCGACGGCGGTGTGGTGTCGGTGACGGGTGGTGATGGCATCGATAATTGGTGTCGAGTGACGAGTGGTGTAACGGTGTAAGTTGATGTAATGATGATAGTGAAAATATTTTAGAAGATGAGGACTTAGAGTGTAAATTAGCAAGATAAAAGTTTAAACTATAAATTTAATTCATTAAGGGCAAATCTGGTAATTTTTAATAACTATTTTCATAGGGGTGTTTATTAAGGGTAATTTTTGCATCTAACAATTTTCTAACACTTTCCAAAAATAGGAGGTTTCTAAAAATAGGAGGTTGATTTTCCTTATTATAAAGGAGTATAGATATAGATTAGACAATTAGTTTATGTATTTAAGTATTATTATTCTTAGAGGTTTAAAGTGTAAGCATATATAAATATAAAAGCTTTTGGGTTTTTTTTCTCTCTCGGTAGAAACGAATAAAAGAAACCAAAGAACCGAAACGAACAAAAGTTTCTTTGCTTTTCGGTTCGTTTATTCGGTTTCGTCAAAACCCTTTTATCGGTACCATGACGGATGATACCGATAATTATGTTATTAAGCCGTATGAGTCAATAAAGTATCGTCAAACACGATTTCTTGATGAACTAAAAAATGGAACTATTGAAAGAGCCGATTTTGGGAAGTGTTCAACTTTCAAAGATATGCAAGAGTGGATATACAAACCTGAAGCGATGATTCTTTAAGTGTTCCTGTTTGGATAGAGTTAGCAGAGTTAGGATCTGCATCTTGTGTCGCTTGAGCTATTTTGGAAAGAGTTGTAACCTGAATGATAATGGCTTAATCACCAAAATCACATGCAAATCCAGTAACAAGATAAATATCAAAGCCACACTTAATGGAAATAACGGAACCTATCATACCATTCGTTCAAATGAATTGGGAGCTTCAAGATCACAGTCATAGTTCACATATAGATCGATAAGCATCTGAGGGTCCTTGCAAATCTTCTCCAGCATCCTGCAATATTTATTTAGTGTTTAGAGATGTAAATAAAAATCACATACCAAAGTTCTATATCAAGGTGATTTATTATCTCCATTAAGCAGAATTTGATACCGAATCACCATTAGTTTAAGGTTCAGGGGACACTCGCAGTTCTCCAAAGATCTCAAAACGATGAGAGGGAAGAAGATGCCAATTTCAACCTGAAAATGCATATTAAACATGTTAATTGTAGCATAAGAGAGGAATCGTCATATTTCTAAAAACGTGTGTAAAGTAGAACATCCATAACTTGCCTTAAGGCCTTCCCTGTATCTCAATAAAAGCACCGAAAAAATTCCAGTTGCATACTGTAAACAAAAAGATACTCATCATTTTCCAAAATACATAAGAAAATCTTGAACTAAACTAAAAATGGAACTTGCCTGAAAGGTCGTTGCAGATTGGGAAACTGACGCTCGCAACAACGCATAAGATAGGTAAGCTTTCACTGCATCAATAAAAGTGAAGTTCCTGGTAAACGAGTGACTAGCCCCCTCTAATAAGCCCTGAAAATTTTATATCCGGGACACATTATAAGAAGAAAAAGGATCAAAGATAAAAGTTATCAACTACTATAAATAACCTGTAGAAGTTCGAGAGATAAAATTCGTGTTTTTGTGGTAATTGCATCATTATCTTCTTTCATACCCATCTGCAGGACGTAGCATAATCAAATCAAGAATCGAACTTTAAGCCAAGAACTATAGAAGCAGACAGGGGAAAAAAAAAACAAACCTTGCATAGGGTGCGAAAAAGAAGCAATGCATCATGGTCTGCAATGCTCCTGCTCTCAGGACCAACAACACTGGAAAATCAAGTAAAAATCAGTAAGTTGATATTGCAAATAGAATATATGAAGTTTTTTTGGCTATATATATATATACCTAGTCTTTCCATCATCTTCGAGTTTCACAGCCTTGTCAAGAGCTGCCTCCAAGCCCTGAGAAACAAAGAAAAGCCAACCACCTTTGAATGCTCATATAGCGTATATCAAACTCACATTCACAAGGTGAGATTTAGATAGAACATTAAATTAATCACCTTAATGTCATTCACACCAGCGAGATTTTGAAGTTCTTCAAGAGGTGCAATAGAACTGTCGTTTGCAGTAGGAGTTAACATTTGATTATCTTCGTGACCCAGTGAAGTTTCTTCAACTTCCAAAGATGAATCACTAATTTTGTTTACAGGTTGAACATCTGAAGATACCTACAATGAAAGAACACAGTGTTGAATTACTAAAATATGGTGGAAGGTCGCGTGAAAGTACTAAAACAAAGTTTGGGACTAAACCGAGTTGGTGTCCATCCGCCTGAATACTATGTTGATCATTTGAGTTAGCATAGCCTTGGATGTAGCTTGGTTGACATGACTTTTACTAAACATTTAGAATAAAGATAATTACTTCAATCCATCAATATGGAATATATGTTTAGGTAATAGTAAAACGTTACCTGTTAAGAGCTATATTATAGCAAACTCTGATTACACCAAGCAATGGCTCCCCATGAACTGCGTGTATGGCCAATCAGTAAGAAGAGAAAGAGAACCTTCTATGTACAACTTTGGCACTTTATGGAACTACCGAAACATAAAATTCGTAAAATATCTACTCAGTAAATAATAGAGAAACAACAGAACCCCTTTAGGCATTGGGTTACCTCTGAACTTGGTAGATGAAACAGCAGTAAGTAGCACTTTCAGGACTTGAAGAATTGTACTGCACGTATATAAGATATAGAATTTAAACATTAGAGAAATTTCCATGCAACTCAAAAGGAAAAAATTGTGAAAGAAAAGGATATAATTGATGTACCTGTCAGGTGAGTTATTATCAACACAACCGCATACCATGTTCAATATGTCTGTGAATAGTGCGACGTTTTTACCGTTTTCCAGGCCAGGATCACCCTCTAGATGGTCATAGGCAATAAGCTTCTGCAAATAAATTTTTTTTTTACTATTAGGACACTATAGATATCTACTAAATCCTGAAAAAAACTGTAACAATTTTACACTAAGTTGTCGAAAAATCACATTTTTAAAAACTATGCAGTTAGAGCTACAAGAATTAAACAGATACACACATGAATACAATCCAATGCAAGTTCAATAAATTTTGGATTCTTTGTTTCAAACGCAAGTCGAAGTGGATTAAGAACGAGTTCCAATTCAGCTCCTTCCAAAGATTGGCCAGCACTTGCCAACGTCTTTGTGATACTTGCACTTGTTTCGTCTGCATCTGACCAGACTTCAGTGCTTGAAATCCCATCACTGCAACAAAGCTCCATTTTCATAAATTAAACCAATGTTAATTATCCAGATTATATCATCTCACCCTTTCAAGCAATAGGTATGTTAAGCCTTATTTCAATCCTAATATGGCAGCTGCCAAAAAAAATGGCACTTAAATGTTATTATAAGTTATAATCTACAAGCACCTCTTTTCTTTACTTGGGGATGACACTGTACTGCTAGAATTTGATGACGTTTCTTGATTATTCGCTTTTGAACTACCTGCAAAAAAAAAAAAGAAAAAAAAGAGGAACTAGAAATCAATGCCTGTTTATACTTCTTAGTTCTTACACATCTTTTATCTTAATTTTCGGAAAAGCAAATAATTCTTGCACATTACTACAGTGTTATCTCAATGCCGCTCTGTATAAAAAATAGAAAGTCCAAAATACGAAATAGTGTTCATACTGATAATTTTCGCTCATACATTTGACTAATCATTTTGTGCGAAAGTTGTATATATTATGAGAGTTAAAGATATAACTGTTTTTTGTTAACTACACTAAACATTATAGCATGGACTATAAAAACAATAAAGCTGTTTAGATTTCTTCATAAAACTACACTCTAAAATCATATGCATTTCAAATTTTAGATAGTTAATAAATTCTGGTCTTAATACCCAGGACCATCAATCAATTAACAGATCAAGAAAAACACAACAAATTACAAAAGAATTCCAAATAGATGAAATAGACTTTAGTCACTTATACTGCAGTGACCCAGACCAGGCTCACATTTACCGAATAAAATAAAAATATAGATAAACCGAACAGATCAACAAACAAAAAAGAAAACAGACCTAGATAAGAACGGATTGCGGTCTTAATAGAATGATACTTTTTCCCTGAACATTCTTTGAGCATTAATTCGAATGCCCGAGTAATAAACCCTCCAGCAGCACCTCCAGACATTATCGTTGTTATTTTTTATCGTTTCGGAAATTACAGGTAAGTAAGTTGATGGATGATGATGATCATCATGTTGTCAGAGATCCGATTGTTGTTCATTTTTGTGGAATGAATCAATGTTATGTTATAACTAATTAAAGAGTGAATGAATCATAAACGTTCCCTTTCCTTTTAATTTGCGGTTTTGATTGCTTTATTATTTATTCTCTTGCATTCAAGTATTTCCAAATGAGTATTTATAGCTTTTGGGTTATATTAGTAAATGACATTAATGATCCTTGGATTTATACCTAAGTTACATAACTTGTATTTTGTCACAAAATTCTTTTGTTTAGGTCCTTTAGCTTTCCTTTCAAATAATATCATGTAGTTGATGGTTGAAGAATTTAAGTCTTTTTGTATAAACGAGACAAAGTACCCGCGCATTGCGGTGATTAGATGGTTGGGGTGATAGGTCTTAGAGTATGATAGATAATAAGAGGTGATAGGTCATATAGTGTGATAGCCAAATGTCTTAGCCGTCCAGACTCCGCCCTCAGATTTAAAAATTCGTCGAAAGTATATCAAATGACATCTCTAATGAAAAAGCATAAAATTTTAAGAACACTCATATAATTATTATATTTTATCAATGTACGGTTTTTGAGATAAAAGATTTTGAATGAATTAGAGGAATAAAATAATTTATGGAGGAAAGACAAAAATAAGTGGTTGAGATTTTAGGAGAGGGAAAAAAATGAGTGGTTGAGATTTAGTATTAATGTTGAAAAGTTGAAACTAGATATGATTGACGACACATAATTAATCCTCCATAATTTTGAGCGACCAAACTTGTAAATGAAATGCAGTTAACTAGACAACTAACTTAAATGAACTACAGTTGACACCGCATGAATCGTGACTTTTACTTATTTGAATTTTGGAATCAAATTTAGAAAATCGAATAGACTTGCACCGAACTAGCAACTTTGTGTCACTCAAACTAGCTACTATGGTAATCGTTGAACCTTCTACTTCTTAACACGGCGAGAATACACCACAATCTAACTATAATGCCACTCCAATGAACTTGAACCCCTCACAATTAACCCGTAAACTATGTCGAAAATCTCGAAAAATACACGTAAATAATTTTTATGCGAACATGCAAACTGTAACGAAACTTAACGAAACTTAACACACTACTTAATGGATCATAAAAGAGCTTATAACAATTTTTAGAACGAAATTCTAACGTGTAGATTTGACACAATTTGAAACTGAAGTTTACGAAAAAGTTGCGAACTAGACTTTGTAAACGAGATGTAACTAAGAAAACCACTTCATTATATATATATATAATGTGAACTACTACAGTGCTGGCTTGGTTGGCTCGCCTTTGGCTTAAGTCGGCTAAAGTCTTCCTTTTATCCAATCAAACTGTGCCTCCTTACTTTTCTGTTATGAAATGAAGAGACCTTTTTACTATTTCTGTTTTCATAGTTTTTTGCGTTTTAAAAGTAAAAGAAAATGGAAATAACTAAAAAAATTTTATCCATCCTCCCAAAACACCCAGCAATCCTACATATATACATACATATATGAATAACAAACATAGATACATAAACTAAATAACTAATTGAAAATGAATTTATATATATATTCTAAAAAAATGCAAATTCGACCACTCATATATGTTTATAACCATTAGGTACAATAGCATGTGCTTTACTTCATCAACCAAATTAAATATTAATAAGACAAAATCAAATAAATTTGCTACAACTCTGTTGTTCTATTCATCATCAACAACAAGATGAAATTTTTTTGTTAGAGTTATATCATTTGGAAATCTAAATAACAAACAAAATACTAAAAAAAAAAATTCGTATGTATTAAACATTTACGTTGAAATGGCAACCTGGGATATTCTCACAAAAGCAACTCTTATAGGTCTTTGTACATAAGCTTGGTACAAACCTACAAACATAAAATTTTGTTTAGTTTTGCAGAATATCTATCGCCATTTTTCAAACCACTACCATCTTCTTCAACATGGAGAATATTAGAACATTGAGAGGTGGATCTATTAGGATTTAAAAGATGAAGGTTGAGGGAGGTAAAAATGAAGGTTGAGGGAGGTAGGTGGACAAGTGTGTGTGTGGCGATGGAGAGAAAACATATATTAATTTTATATGAAGTAAATGAATGAAAATGGCTTTTGAAAATACTATGTATAAATAAACCGCCCCACAGATTTGTAAAACATTGATGAGTAGTTTTGTCTTTTAGTACATGAGGAGGGAAATTCAGAGCACGTGGAGTGAGCATGTATGTGTTCATGACAACGCATGTATTATAAATTATGTGTTACATACTTACATCTAAAATTTGATATGGGATACTAAAGAGGTGGTGGGTTTTTATTGTTGTTATACATATGTTACAATTACATGGTTTTGTGACTTTTGGGAGTTAATATTTTTATTAGTCTTTATGGTCTTCATTGCAAACACGTTTACTAATATATGATTATGTACATCACTTCGTGCGTCTTTGCACAAAGACAATATAATTTGATTAACTTATACTTATACTTGCTTTCTAATAAATAGTATTATGTATTTGTGTATTTTAAGCTTACTGCTATACTTTTGGCAATATGCGTACCACTTAACTTATACACGTTGTATTTTACGTGTCGTTATGTTTTTCGAAATTTTGCCCGCAGCGAAGCACGGGGCTTCCCACTAGTTAAACTTTAAACAACTTGTAAAATAGTGAACAATTCGTACAACTGATGTAGTGGTTTGAAACTTTGATCGCAATTTATAACGTACAGAACTACAGGATGCTTTTGATCGTGAGTTAAAATAGTAACTTAAAAACTAAAGGATTCTACTACAAAGAACAATGCAATTGATGAGTTGGAATTTGGTTGTGACTGGAAATGGTTTGGAGATCATAGGAGTCTTCCCAGGCACACCTTCAATCGTTCTCTGCAAGCTTCTTTTTATAGCCAACTTTTCCAATTGCTTTCTTAATTGTGGGAGACAATGAGGAGCTATGGAGCAGTTGTGAATAGGAGGATTTACTGTGTCAACAGTATTCAACTTCTTGGAATTCAAAAGCAGATTTATGAAAGAAGCTATCGTATCTTGACCGTCTCCATGAAATTGTTTTGCTAAACGTGTAGAATAATTGGTCTGCATTTGATCCATAACTTCCAGAAGCATGTAGGCCCTCTTTAATAAATTATTTTATTTTTTTACTTGTAGGTGTACTGGAGACGGTGACAAAAGCCAAACGCCCATTCCATATTATCAAATTTAATCATGATAGAGTTCGTGTCTTCTGCCCTTATTGCGACGTATGATGAAAAAAACATTTTTCAATTGTAGAACTTTCTTTTATTTTCGCGTGGCCAGCTTATTCGTCAAAAACGGATATCGGATGAAGAAGTAATGATCAAAACAGTGCATCAACGTCAATTTGTAACTTTTCAAGCACTTTTTCACCAAAATCCATTGCATCCTGTAAAATCACTCATACACACAATAAGTAACTAAAATACATTAATTTACATTCAAATGAGTTATAATTATACGTTAAATTGCACAATAACGCTAAATTAAATATGTATAATTTAAGCGTTATCAAATTCCCCCACACTTGAACGTTGCTTGCCCTCAAGCAAACTGTCATTTAAACATAGAACTTCCTTGACTTGAAATTTCAAATATTCAATTTTCAAAAAGATATAGAACTATTTCTAGTTTATTTATGAAAATCGAGATGTTCAATGATTCTCAAGCACGAATAACATGACTTAGCACTTGCTCAATGATAGTGTATGACTCTCACATCTCTAAAGTATATATCAATATAAATATCGAGGGTGTATATTTGAATCACCCATATATGGCCAAGTCATGTTGCATAAATAATCATAGGCTTGTAATAGAATCATTTCTCCACCGACATGGCGTAAGCACCTAGCATGATCATCCAAAGAGGCAATTCAATCGGTTGTAATGTTTCTGAAGGCTTAGGGTTTAATGGGTATGGAAAGGTATGTGGTGTATTTTGGAATGGTTTTAAAGAAAAAATATAGTCTAATCCAACACAACCCGTGTTATTAGTTGCTACAAACCTCTTAAAATGATTGCCCAAATAAAAAAAAACATACAATAGATCCATACAGATTAACCATTGTGGTGTACAATATTCGAACTGACATAAAACCTTTCAATCCCCTGTTGTTTAAAATGTGAGTTTCGTGCACAAGAAGTGATTTGTCCTAGGAGAATACCGATAGACAGTCCTAGTTGTTTTTTTTTTTTTGGTTTGTGGAAAATTTATTTATAAGGTGTAGTGTGGAGTAAATATAGTTGAGAAATCGGGTAACCACACAATAATAGAGTGAGTTATGAAAATGGTAAAGATGATGAGGGATGAAGATGTTGGTTTTGAGTGAGTTATGGGATATTGGTTGAAAAATGGATTGCCAACATTCTTACAAAGTTAGTGGCCTATGATGGAAACTTTCTGATTGATCACCTAACCACGTACATATGTGCATACAAGCATTTCTACATATGCATTATTTTTTTCTAACAATGAAAGGAACTTATAAATACACACAAAATTTTAATTCTTTTAATTTTTTAATTATTTTTTATTTTTTTTAACTTACTTTTACCCTGCAACAAATCGGTATTCGTCTTGACAAAACAATGACATAATCACTTCTATTCTTTAATGTTGATTTGATTAAACACTTTAGAGAAGAACAAACATTATGACAAGTGAATAATTTCTCAAAGAGTGAGAATTTTTAAAATGACATAACACTGGCAAAAATCCCAAATCTTTCAATCAAACCAAGGCAACTAACAACCCACCATGGATTTTGACTATCGGTATGACCAAGATAGGTGTATATATTTATAGTGGTTTAAACAAATAAACAAAGGCTAAGCTCAACATGGTTTCCAAGTGTTTAGCACTAAAGATGAGTGCTACAAGGGTTTTCACAGGGTGATTAACTAACCATTGTAGTTAGTTAATATAAACAATTTTCGAAATTCGGGCTAAATTTTTGAAATCAGGTTTTATCCTAATATTACCTCTTTATCCAATTATGCAATCACAAAAGTGATCTCACTATGGTCTCGAAATGTATCAACTAGAACAAGTTCTAACATTTATTGCAACACCGACACACTCATAGCAAAGACAATATCGAAGCATTAAAAGTGAATGCTGATGTAGGCTCAAAAACCTCACATATTTGGGGTACGGCTATAAATGTGCGAGTCATGCAATTCTATCTTTTTGATCGTGATACATCTCCCAATTAAAACATTTTAGTCAAGGATAAATTTGTCACTTTTTAATATTTGATTATTTAGGTGTCAAAAGTGACTAGTTTCCTATGAGGACAAACGTTAAAATTAATGTATATTTATCGAAATTTTTAAAATTTAACTAAAAATTTTGAAAAATTTAAACACACACTTATTTACAATATATTACAAAGTAACAATTAATTATCCCCTCACACTTAAGATATACATTGTCCTCAATGTATTAATCATGACGAAATGAGTGTAAAAAGGGAAAGAGAAACTTAGCGACATTAATTGTTACTGATCATGTTGCTTATGAAGTACGTTTGTGATCTGCTTCTGCTGCACACTTTCCTGCAATAGCTTAAACACACAATAGAAAAGATAAAATTTGGTCTTTTAACGTCAGATTCCGAGACAATGTTTTGTATTTTTTATAATCTTAAAATGTATAATTTAACATGTGTTCGTCCGGGTGAAGGTACATTGGTACTAGATACCTAATATTACCCACTCAAATCACAAATTACCATTTTAAAATTATAAAAATACAAAATTTAAACTTTCTCTTTTTTTTTTTCCTTTTAACCGTTGGCTTCAACGACTTTTTCCTTTTTTTTTTTTTTTTTTTTTTTTTTGGTTTTTTGATTTTTTTTTTCTTTTTTATATTAAAAACTACATATCTACAAAAGTGATGAAATTTACTTACAACCAACGTTTTCTCGCCTCTAGAATAAGTCGGTTGAGTTCCTCGCACATTCTTCCAAAAACGTAGCCTCGTCTGTTCAACGGTTGATTTTCATAACAATCAACAAGACCGTCTCTACATAGTCGTTGGAACTCATAATTAGAATACGTTTGGTTGTTCGAACATGCCCCTTCATGGGCAAATTTCCCGCATTTGTAACATCGTCCAAGTTTTGTGCTTTTCTTTTAGCAGTTGATCTCGAAATACCAACGCCAAAACGCCTTCTATTACTTTCTTGCCGACATTCCCTTCTTACTTCATCACATTTATTTTTAATTATTAAAACTAATTCGCTTGGCAAACGATTTTTATTGTATTTACAAATCAACGCGTACATTACCAGGAAATGATTATACTCAAACTTTTCTCGCATTTTGAAAAATAATAAAGTGAAAAACGAAGAATGGGGGGAGATGACTAGTTCTTTAAGGTCTGCTAGTAGAAAAGACCAAGTCTCCTAAACATCTCATCTATTTATTCCTCCTGTTTGACCCAAGCCAATATTCCTTCAAGTCAATTGGCTTTCGAAATACGTACCATTTTGTTACCAATTCTTCCAAGAGACATCTGAATGTGGAACTACCCATTCTTCTACCCTGCAATCGTATTTGGCCTCTCCCAGGCAATAGAGGTAGCGGGTATTGTGAAATATTCGCTGTACAACAAGTTGATTGCCATCCTATTTCTTGCCATCTATAACATTTCCTGGGTATTCCCGTGCTTGAACAGACCGGTGTTGCATGAACCACTCATTTTATTCTCTCTCCTCAAATCTCAACCACTCATTTTTATCTCTCCTCGATAAATCATTTTATTCTTCTAATTTATTCAAAATCGTTTATCACAAAACCATTTATCGATAAATTATAAAAATTGTATGGGTGTTCTTAAAATTTAACGCTCTTTCATTAGAGATGTCATTCGATATACTTTCGACAAAATTTTAAATCCAAAGGTGGAGCCTGTACGGTTAAAGCATTTGGCTATCACACTCTGTGACTTATCACCTCCTATGACTTATCACCACACCATCTCAACGCCGCAATGCGCGGACACTTTCCCTCGTATCTTATAAAGTATTTTGTTCTTTTTTCAAATCTCAATTAAGTAATTGAACTACCTAAATTACCCATCTTCTTTATTCACTAATATAAACATCTCTACCTAATATAACTATAAGGAAAATGATTAATCAACTTACCTCATATGCCTAAAAAGCAACCTAAAACTATAAGAATTTGACATGTGGATTCTACTAATTCTCTTTCCTAATCTTGCCCCCTGATTTTTCCACATGTCATCATCTTACTATTAGACATATCTTTAGGCACATCAATTAGGTTGATTTATCATTATCCTACCTATAATACCCTTAAATCTCAACAATTTATTTTTCCCTCTCTCCTCAAATCTTAACCACTTATTTTTTCTCTCTCCTTTATAAATTATTTTATTCCTTTAATTCATTCAAAATCTTTTATCTCAAAAACCGTATATCGATAAATTATAAAAATTGTATGGGTGTTCTTAAAATTTCATACTCTTTCATTAGAAATGTTATTCGATATACTTTCGACGAATTTTTAAATTCGAAAGTGGAGCCCGTACGTCTAAGGCATTTGGCTATCATATTCTATGGCTTAACCTATCACCCCACCATCTCACCGCCATTACATCACCACCCTGTCATCATCTGCCGCAACACACAGATACCTTTCTTTTGTATTTGAGAAAGGAAAAAAATATTAAGGGCACACTTGGTAACAAGATTGCGTGGCATGTTAGTTTTTGGAATCTCTTTAATTAACCGGGTCAAACATCTTATCTTAACCCAAACCCGAACCGCCTTCCCAAAATTCCATACAAAACTAGGGCTATACAATACATTGATACAGAAGATATAAATAAATACATATATATATGATACACGTACATCTAGGGTTTCATTATAATCCATCCAAGGCTTACGTTTTCTCATATATATATTCACAAATCACAATTAAAGCTTAAACCTTTTAATCTTTTATAAACCAATTATACAAATTTCAGATGCCTCCTAAAAACGCTAGAAAGTCCGCCGGTCCGGGAAGAAGAGGCGGAAGAACAAGAGCAGCGGCGAAGGCGGCGGCGCCGCCGCAGTCTGATCCGGTTCCGGAAGAACCGGCGCCAATTGAAGATGTTATTCTTGAAGAAAAAGTTGAAGAGAAATTAGTCGTTGATAATGGAACTGATAACAAATTAAAGAGTAAGTTTTCATATTACATTCTTTATATATATGTATATTTATATATATATACATATATCAATATGAATATGAATTGTATTGATTTGATTTATGGTTTTGAATGTTGTGTGGTAAAGGTTCAAACTTTATGAATCTTTATCTGATGGGTGATGTATTTTGGTGAATTAAAATAAAAATAATGATAAAAATTTGTAATTTGAATGGGTTTTATGGGGTAAAGTTTGAAACTTTACATAGTATTTGTTTGATGGATGCTTTATTGAGTGTGAATTAAATAAATATGTAAATTAAGTTGGTTAATTTCTGAAACAGGTGTAAATTAGTTGAGATTATTGGTATGGAATATTTTATATGAAAAAAGTAGAAAGCTTTATATGAAAGTGTGATGTGCAGATATGATTATTGTTATTATTGAGGGAGTGGAAGTAGATGGTAGGGAGATAACTAATTGAAAATCCCCTATGCGTAAACGGAGTGTTTTTAGAAGTACATAAAGAAGTTGTTTTTGGTTTTGATATTATGTGCTTTAAAAGAATACGGAATGTTGTTTGCCGTCTGTGATTATTATTGAGATTAGGTTGCTGAAAAGTCATATTGATAATTGCAGCAGCTTTGAGAACTTGCTGACTATAGCAAATTGTGTTGGTTTTGCTATCATGTGCTTAAAAAGAATTAGCTTTTATAGTCCTTCAACTGCATGACATGAAGTTTTATTTTAAATTAAATGGATGTTGCCGTCAAGCTGCTTTTGATAATATCAAGTTGTTTGAAAGGTAAACCTTCGAAATCGTAGTTTATCGGGGAACTTCTTGACAAGAAGACAGTATAGATAAGATTGTTCATTGGGTATGAATAAAGATAATGTGATACTATAATCCTGCTGGTATCACAATCTCCAAGGAGGTTCCTCTTTGAGGTTAGAAGAACATTCACAATCTCCAAGGAGGTTCCTCTTTGAGGAGTGCACTTCATATTAGGGTCATTTTTTATTCTTGAACAGTTTTGTTTAGGCTGGTAGTACTATAACATCACAGAATGAACCTATATTCTAATGTCCTTATTAAGCCAAAAAACATATGATGAGAAGAAAGCAATGGATTACTATACTGAAGTGGAACCAAATTTCAGAATAGTATATCCTATTTTACGGTAGTAGTTGCAGCTAACGTAGTGTATACGGATGGAGTTGATTGCATATTACATTGTTGCAGCTAACATCATATTTCTGTAAGTTGGTTAACAAGGCATCTACTTGTTCGTGATCTAGTTCCATAAAGTTGGGATTTGTGGATAGCCTAGAATCCATTTAGCCGCATGTAAGTATTCTCATTACACTTTATGCCTGACAGGAGAAGATAGTGATGTGAAAGATTCCGTTGAGGAATATGAAACAGGAGAACGGTTGGACTTGGATGACAATGATCCAGAAGAATCTGAACCCGAGGAGTATGTTGGTGATGAGTATGATGAGAGGGAAGAAGTAGAGGATGTTCAAGAAGAGGTTCTTGATGTGGAGGAAGAAGTTGAGGATGGGGAAGCTGATGAGGAAGAAGATGGTGATATACACGAGGGGGAGATGGAAGATGCTACCGAGGAGTTGGAGCCTGAGGAGGATGAACATGAACTTGAGCATGAGCATGCTGCTGATGAGCCTGTCGAAATGGCGGATGCAGAAGAACAGGAACATCATGATGTTTTCAAAGAGAGACGCAAAAGGAAGGAGTTTGAGATCTTTGTTGGTGGATTGGACAAAGATGCTACCGAAGAGGATCTTAGGAAAGTATTTAGTGCTGTTGGAGAGGTTTCTGAAGTGAGGCTTATGATGAATGCTCAGACAAAGAAGAACAAAGGATTTGCATTTCTTCGATTTGCAACCGTAGAGCAGGCAAAACGAGCTTGTGTAGAGCTAAAAAGCCCTGTGGTATATTCCTTGCCTAGTCAGATTTATAGGAAAAAGCTGATTTTTATAACATGTTAAGTTAAACCATTTTACCACCAAATTCCAGGTTCATGGGAAACAGTGTGGTGTTTCACCAAGTCAAGACAGTGATACACTATTTTTGGGTAATGTATGCAAGACATGGACAAAGGAAGCTGTAAGTAAATTAGATTTAGGCAGTTTGAAATTGCCTAAAGCTTAAGCCTCGTCTTTTTGTGTAATTTTAGTTAACGTTGATTGATAGATGTCTCACTTATATTAACTGTGCTTCCAGCTAAAAGAAAAGCTGAAAAACTATGGAATTGATACCGTGGAGGATTTGACATTGGTTGAAGACAATAAGACTGATGGAACTAACCGAGGCTTTGCATTTTTGGAGTTCTCTTCCCGTTCAGATGCTATGGATGCTTTTAAACGTTTGCAAAAGAGAGACGTTACGTTTGGTATTGATAGACCAGCTAAGGTTTCATTTGCAGATTCATTCATTGATCCTGGTGATGAGATCATGGCCCAGGTAAAATGCCGGGACTTATTTGTTACATCTGATCTAGAATTTCATGTGGACATGAAGTGAGAGCTTTTAATTAATAGCTATGCTCTTTGTTTGTCATTCAGGACAGAAATGTATCTAGTGCCTTATATTTTGATTCTTTGAGCCCTTCAATAAACCGAAACCTGATGCACTCTAATCTGGTCTAGTAATAGGAAGCCATTACCACATCTTTGTTCATGAATTTTTTAAATGTTTTACATGTCGGATACCTTTTGGCTTTTGCTATATTACGAAACATGTTTTTTATAGTTAACATGATACGCTTAGCTTGTATAGCGTTGCTGCTGTTTCATATTTCCCCTTTTAAGCAATTATATGTTTATATTACATTTGTTTTTCCCACCTTGATTTTTAAACTTTCAAATATACACCTGAATTTGATAGTGTATATAACATGATGAGTGTATGTACTTCAAAAAATGTTTTATCCAAGTTTTGTTAATGTTACTCCAGAATTCATATTGAGAAACAAGGCCTTTTGGCTATATAATTAGTTAATTACTTTTTTAATGTTAAATCTGTCAACATATCACCAGGTAACGACTGTTTTTGTTGATGGCCTGCCTTCCTCTTGGGATGAGGCTCGAGTGAGGGAGCTTCTTAAGAAATATGGAAATGTGGAGAAGATCGAGCTTGCTCGTAACATGCCTTCTGCCAGAAGAAAAGATTATGGATTTATTACCTTTGGGACACATGATGCAGCTGTAACATGTGCGAAAAGCATTAATAATGAGGAGCTTGGAGATGGAGATAACAAGGTTAGTTTCTAAGTATATATGTTTATAAATAAATATTTGTTTATAAATAAATTTACTACTAGTTCTTCTCTGACCCATTATTGCTGTATATCAGGCTAAAGTTCGGGCCAGATTGTCACGACCACTTCAAAGGGGTAAAGGAAAGCATGCCTCACGTATTGATTTCAGACCTGGTCGTCCTTCCCCTGGAGGTTTTAGGGGTCCATGGGCACGTCCGGTACCACGTCTTATACCACGTCCCGTGCCACGTCCTGTACCACGTCTTTTACCTCCTCGCAGTGTAAGAAGAGTTGCAGGACGTCCACCACCTGTTGTTGATCGTAGTCTTAGGAGGCCTGTTGCATCAAGAGACAGACGCCCCATTGTGGCACGGCCTCCAAGGGGTAGACCTGTGGCTCCTTTACCCAGGTCCTACGATAGAAGGCCACCTGGTATGCATTAACAAACATACGCATATTCCAGAATCAGTTTTCGGGGTATTTCTTAAATTAAAATTTAATATTCTGCACGCAGTTCCGTCACACACAAAAAACAGTTTGAAGAGGGATTACAGCCGCCGCGAGGAGCTTCCACCAAGGAGCAGAGCAGTTCCCGATTATGGCCCACCTAGGTCTACCTCAGAAAGAAGCTCTTCTTACAGAGACAATTACCCAACTCGTGGACCTACATATGCCGATCTCCCTAGAGAGTCCTCTCACTCTTCATCAAGGAGAGCCTACAGTGACAGTGCTGGCTATTCAGCACGGTTTGAGAGGCCGCCACCAAGTTACCATGAAGGCAGGCCCCGTGATTACAATCCTGTTCCTGGCTCAAAACGCCCATATGCTGCTCTGGTTAGTGTGAATTTTGCAGGTATATTCTCACATTTTATGATTGCATGATCACTTGCATTTTTTTGGATTATTTGAAGGATGACGTTCCGCCCCGATATGCTGATACTGAAGCGCGCCATTCACGTGTTCGTGTGGATTATGAAATTGGAGGCGGATCTTCACAATATGGGGATGTTTATAGTGATAGGTATGCTATATATAGTTCTATTTTCTCTAATATTTTTCTACTAGATTTTTGTTTCATGTTTTGTATGAATCATTGGCAGACTTGGAAGATCAAACGTAGGATATGGTAGTGGTAGTAGTAGGAGCTCAATGTCTGCTCAGGATTCTCATGGTCTTTATAGCAGCAGCAGCCGTCAGGGCATGTCTCTTGGAGGTATGTATAATATATGCATATGGATACACTTGGAATACGCACCAAGTTTTTGTTGTTGAGTTTCTAGGGTGCTTATGCATTTGGTCATGTTTATTTGATTGTCCAGGCTCTTACAGTGGTAGTGATGCTGGTGGTATGTACTCATCAAGATATGGTGGCGATTACGTTTCTCGTGGAAGTGATGTATGTTTCTATATTTAGACTGTCTTGATAGGGACCTTAGTTCATTCATTTAGTCCTTATATTAATTCCTATTCATGTGGATTGATTATATTACCACGAGGATAAATGGAGAGATTTGGTACTTCGATCCATTTATTTTTGAGTGGGATTCTTGGTAGTCTAATATTTTATGTGGGGCTACATAGTCAAAAGTGATGCATACCGCTTGTATCATATTGTCTTGTGTAAATGGGCATAGAAGTGTTTCCTGGTCATATGCTGGTCTAGTGTGTTATGATTCTAAAAGATTTCGTTATTGTTGTAATATGGCTGTTTTTGTAATTACAACTAAAGCAGAAGGTTTACACATTTTTAGACAAATAAGTTTTTGCTGGGTAACCTGACCTGGCCCGGGTCTTTTTTGTGTGTATTAATGGCTTTTTTCCAGCCTGTTACTCGACCTGTCTATCTTGCCACCTGTAGATAGAGATGAAATCCACATTATTGGACCCTTAACGTGAAGAAATTTGGCTAACGAAGTCGAGTCATTTCTCGTCTAGATATAAGAATGAACAAAGATTGGATGTTGTATGTGCAGATTGGTGGAAGTTCATACTCATCATCGCTCTATTCTAGTCGTAGCTTGGGTGGCAGTGGCTACATGGGTAGTGGAGGCTCTGGATCTTACTATTGAGGTGCACTCTATTTTCTCAGTTATACGTGAATTACTTTTGGGGCCCAAGGATAATCTGGTGTATGGTGCACTGGCAAGAATGAAGCATGCTGGTTACTAGTGAATTTTATCTGTGGCACAGAGAGTTTGATGAAGAGGCTGCTGTAGTTTGAAATCTTTGAAGGTCAATCCGTTATTATGTCTACACCTCGCGGATTGATTCTTTCAAAAACCCTCTTGTTTGCATGAAGAGGAATTAAAGTGGTCTTGATTTCCATTAGATGGAGTACATGTTAGTTAGATGTTAAGTGTATCAGCTCTTATTTTATGCACCAAGAGAAACCAGACTTTGGTAGTTATGAATGCAAGTTCCGATTTTAATATGTCTACACTAGCGATTTGTTTGCAAAACTCTTATAATGGATGAAAATAAAAAATCTAATGGTGTTTCATATATGGTTGAGACATGGTTATTTGGATAGCATGGAAGTTTGGATCTGTGCTGCAGGTTTAATGGAAAAAAGCCTGTTGGTCAACCAAGGTGATATATGTAATGAAACTTTACTCCAGGAAGGGGATGTCTACCATATTGCTTATATAGTTAAGAGTTTGAACACACTTGCTTCACTTCATTTCATCTTTAAAATTACGGAGACATGGATTAAGTGGGTAAATTAAAGGATTCATGCAAGAATCAATAATTGTTATTGGTGAGTGTTGGCAGAATTGAAGTTTAGGTTCAAAATACTTTTTATATCTGGAAGAGATGTAAGACCATGGCACCATTGAATTGCAATTGTATGTCTCATTGTTTCATAGTTCATAGAAGTCTAAGTACAGTATATTTTGTCTTCTCAATGATATTGTTGAAGGCCCCTGTAAATTCTCACGGAGAGTCACCCATATAGATGTGGCATATAGTTGGAGAAGGTCGAGATAGACAAAAGGACATTGCCTGCATTTAGTAGGGCATTGTCTCTTGACTTGTTACTTTGATGAAGGAAGTTCAATAATTAGATACTACATAATTTTCTTGTAAAGTGTAAGGTCTGATAAGGACATGGTTACTTTCCAGGAAGTTTCATAGACTGTAAATAGGATGAGGTCTTTTTTTATACTGTTAAGAAGCGGTTTGTCCCAAGCCATTTAGTTTGGGTGGAAAGGGATGAATATATCTTAGTTATCACGTTCTCCAGGGCAAGGTCTGAACATATCCATTTTTTCTGCTGTTTCGGCTTTAGAAAATGGCAATGATTCACTCATTGGAGTTTTTTTCCAGGCAAATCTTAAAAACATCTGTAGCTTAGAATCTTCTTGTCTGTAAAGTCGTTGACGTTTCTATTTACCAGTTCAACTGTTTATATGTAATCTGAGCACATAGCTTTTCTGTATTTTATTTTAACTGTTCTAGAGTTCTAACATATTTTACTGCAAAGTTATGTTCACTTCAGATGTATCTGTTTATGTTTTCGAAATATCCGGATCCTGCAAAATGTCGTCTTTGTTTTCCTGCTTATCTTGTGATGGTTTATCTGACCCGAGTTTATAGTTGACTGCAACATTGTTGCAAATGTATAGTAGATGCCCAGTGTTCTGTTTTCCTCTACACTTGTATGCTTTCTATGATTCTAACATGTCTAACTGTATTTAGAACAGATTTAATTTGACCCCTTAATTAGTTTGTGGAACCACTTAGAAGCTGTAATGCGGTATAAGAGTTGGACGTGATTGTTTCATATACAGAAGTACAACCGACGGGAAAATCTAGAACTAAGATGTATAGGATTGTCCTGTTTATATATTGCATTGAACCGTTTACATCGTCAATGTTCAGCTACTTTGCTAGATTGTACCTTATAAGGTGTTTTGCATGCATTTTTCTATGTTATGTGGTGATTGTATCCAGATTTTCCAATGTGTAGGTACTGGAACTCTATACCCTCACCCTAACTTTGGGCAGATCTGTTCTACTTCAAGAAGCGGTCATGTTACATTCAAAATAAGAACTTTAACATTCTAAAGGAATATAATTATTTCTTTTTAATGATGTAGGTTTAGTGCAATTAGTAAAACAGAACTAAGAGAGAATGAAAACTTGTAATCTGAGTCAATCCATGTTATTCAAGTTTTCAGACGCTTTCATTGTTGATACCTCTTTTTTTTTTTAGTTTTATTTCTCTCTCAAAATTTATAACATGGCTATATTACAGGCCCATTAAAATGGGTTTAGAAAGAAACATAATATGTCTATACGAGATCAAGGAATTTACTATAATGTATTTACTACTAAAAGAATATAGTAATTTTCATATAAATAAATAGTAATGTATTTTTTTATATACTCGTGTGTTTAACGATCCAAGGCAAGCCTGTATTTAGCTAAGCCAGAAGCCGGCCACCATTACCAATTGTTGCATGTAGTAATTGAATTTATAGCAGATTTCAAAAAGTTAAGAACCCATTCATCATCGTATATCGTGGTTTTTAGTCGATCTAAAAGCATGTGACCATAGAAAAATATATGAATATACATATCTTTTACGAAATACATGTTTGGAACAAAGCATGGTTCATTGCTGACTAAAAAAGTTACATGGGAGTTCAGATTATATTGCATTTTCTATTGCAAAGTTTTTCTTTACGATGTTAGTGTCATCGACAACGTAATTGTGATTTACTTGAGAAAAAGGGTTTTCAACTTAAACTTCATTACGAGTCACGGAATGTACGTTTTTTTAAATCAAGTATTCAAGTAGACTTATTAATTTAAGAAATGGCTGTATTTATTAGTTGGTACATTCTCTGTAGATGACATACTTATTCTTGAAAAATGGTGTATAAGTATAATCATTTAGGGTGGACGGAATGGGATAGGCATCACACCGGTATCGGTTGGGTGGTGACCGGCATGGCTACGACTCTCCCCGGCCTCCTCTCGCAAAAAATTGACCGTTACACGGTTTAAAAAAAAAAAGATGATGCGGGGCCCACATTGAATTTGAACATTAGTACCTCTTTTTCTCTCTTTCTTCCCTTTTTTCCATTTCTACCTTCTGTAACTTTTTTTTTTCTCCACATCAAATCAAAACAAACCAACAAATCATGGACCTAAGGCAAATTAAGATGGCGATACAAGCCCATATGCTCAACGACGACAAACACCGTTCTGAAGTGAACACCATCCTTCATGTTTTTGTGCTACCCTAAAACAAAGTAAAATTGAAATACGTACAACAAAAGTGATCACACGACTCAATGAAAACCAAACATTTATATCCCTAACCCACGAACCTATAATTTTTTTTTATCTCTTTTATGTTACGAGTAACATTTTTGGTGTTTTTGAAATTTTTTTTATTTTTTAAAATGATAATTACAGCTTAAGGGTTGTCATTAAGAGCTTATTACATGCATAAAAAATAATACTTTATATATCAATAACCGTCCCCTAAATAAGACAAAATATAAATTTTAATGAATCAAATTAATGAGTACCGACCGCCTTGTCTTAACAAAACTCTTTTTGTTTTTTATAAATTAGAGGTGAACATTTTCCGGTCCAACAGACCACATCTACAAGACTAAACTAGTATCCTATAAATACAAGTTTCTCCATCCAAAACATAAAAAAGCACAAAAATATAAAGAATTTTAAAATAAATAAATAATAATAAAGCCGCCGCCCAAACCCCGGCGCTGCAGTGGGCTGTGGACCGGCTCAACCACCCAATCCGCTCATCCTTTCTTTCCTCCACCCCCTTTTTCTATTTTTCCTTTTCCTTTTATTTATTTTAAATAAAAATAAAAACAAAAATAAAAAGCTAATTCCCAATCATGGTGCGCATTTTAAGCACACGGCGCACATTAGCCTCCCCCACCACCACCTCCTCACCGCTAGATCCCCAATTCAGCCGCATCCTTTCAAGTCCCTTTATATCTCCCCCAACCACCCAATTCGAAACCCTAATTTTTCAAAAATGGCTAACCCAAATCACCCCCAAAACCTAGCCATAATCGAACCATTCGCACCACCAAAACCAGTCTCATCTCGCCGCCTGCCACCGCCATGTTGGTCACCTGAAGAAACCGTCGCTTTAATTGAAGCTTATCGTGAAAAATGGTATTCTCTTAGGCGAGGTAACCTACGCGCCACCCACTGGCAAGAAGTTGCTGACGGTGTTGCTGCCACGTGTCCTGTTGGTAACCCGAAAACATCGATTCAGTGTAGACATAAGATGGAAAAGTTAAGAAAAAGATATCGGGCTGAAATTCAAAGAATTGGGAATAACCCGAATGGGAGACGGTTTCCTCCGCCTTCTGGGTGGGTTCATTTTAGGTTAATGGATGATATGGAGTTAGGGTTTGGTGTCGGGTCGGGTTCGGGTGGGTCGGGTAATGGATATCGAGAGGACGAGGAAGAGGGGGAGGAAGAGGATGATGAGGAATTGGGTTTTTATCCGAAAAGCCTTGTTAAACAAGGGATTCCGATAAGTAGACGGTTTCAAGGGAATGGGGTTAGGATTAGGTTACCGAATGTGGGTAATACGAATACGGTGTATGATGATTACCCGCCTAATATGAATCCGAATTACGGGTTGGGTAAAGGGATGAGAGGAGACGGGTATTTGAAGGAAAGTGAAAAGGGACAGAACGTCGTTGGGAGTTTGATGAAAAGGAAGAAGATTGAGGATGTGAAAAGTGACGATAGTGGTGGTGAGGTGATAAGTGAAATGGTGGGGGCGATAAATAAATTGGCGGACGGGTTTGTGAGAATGGAACAGATGAAGATGGAGATGGCCAAGGAGTTTGAGTCTATGAGAATGAAAATGGAGATGAAACGAACCGAGATGGTACTTGAGTCGCAACAGAAGATATGGGGATCGTTTATGGAAACGTTTAAGGAAAAGAAGGATGATGGGAAGAAAGTAAAGAGAATGCCTACGCCGGAATCTTGAAAAATGGTTATGTGTTCTTGTTATTTTTTTTTTTTTCATATTTTGATTCTGATTTGTAGTTTTGTTGTTAATAATATGTGATCTAGTGGTAGTGAATTAGTAGTAGTAGTTCGGAACTTTCAAAGTTATGTGCAATGGAAATTGTAGGTTATTTTGAGGAACCTAACTTAGTACTTGCTCCGGCACAAGATTTATAATCATACCTAGGCGTTATGTGTACTTTATAGTATGCCTACATCGATATATAGCATTAGATATATGTATATTTTGTTCCTAACTTTGCTTTATCTTTACATCTTGGATTGCATATAAGCACTTTGCACACAAGCCATTATGTGCATCCATACATGTTCACTCGTGCAAGCTTTTAGACCATAAGATGCTACACTGTCTTAATAAGCTGTTTGAAACTATTTCTGGTCCATCTCTTTTCTGTGAACAGTTTGAAATTTCTGTGAACAGATTGAAAGTATTATCGTATCAATTAGAATTTTAAAGTTAGAACGATATTCTGCTATATAGGATTATGTTTGTAGCATTAGTAATTTCACAGCTATTCTGGAATTTCGGATCTTCTACCAACTAACTTTCCGTGTTTAATTTATGTCACCCTGATGAAGAATTGGCGTGGCTCATAATATGGATTATACAGTAGCACCTTGTGTTTATCCTACCTAAGATCTCTTGTTTCATGGGACTATCAATGATTGACGTCACAATAAGAATTCGCACTTCTTCTAATCGAAGTTACTTGGCCTAATTAGTGGTGATGGTTGTTTGCAAGGTTAGTATTTTGTTCTGTGATTGCCAGATTAGTGTTGATGGTTCTTTTTGTATACCTGGTTATTGGATTGTGTTTCTATGGTATCAATGGTAATTGACTAATTGTCCTGCAACCATATATGCTTGTGTAAAGCCAGGTTTCTGTTGGTTTGCTTGTTTAGTTGTTACGTTAATATTCTGGTTACGAATTTGTTTGTTCCAAATAGTATGGGTTTGGTTGAAGGTCGTGTAAATTAGGTAAATGTCTTTTAGTTGTTGAGGTTTTCTTCAATCAGGTTAGATTTCAGTTATAATGTTGTAGGAAGTAATACGAAGAAGTGATAGTTGGTCGTGTGTTCAGGTCTATTGCTGACGATTGTTGCATAATTTATCATGAGTAGTTTGAAATAGTAGCTTGATTGTTTAGATTCTTGTTAAAGGTCATTAGAAATGTTGCTAATCTTTGAATCATCTTGTAATTCTAGATTCGAATATATGACCTTTTCAAATAGGGAAAAGAGAATATAAGGCTGTCAGACACCAAAGCTTAGGTGTTGAACCCCTTACATACCAATATTATATTATTTCTTGTTTAATGAATAAATTCTTAGGCCCCATGATATTTATGGTTTAAAAAATTAATATATGAGTGTTCCACACCTAAATTTAGATACTCGACGGCTTTATATTACCATACCCTTTCAAATAATGGTTCACTTCGGAACAGAAGGATTTTTTGAGTGCAGCCTAAAAATGGCTGTACTTTTGAAAACCGCATTGTAAAGTTGTTGCGGCAACACTTTGACTTCCACAAATATAGTACCAACTTAAGTTGGGAAGCGCTTTACTCATTACTGGAAGTCGGACCCACTTTACCAATTACTCCATTAACATTTTTATAAATTGTTGATGTAACCCAACCCAATCCAGGTTCACCTTCATTGGTATTAAGATTAGGGAGGGGTATTATTGAACTTTTAATTTCGAGGAGAATATCAATGTTATTATCACTTCATTTCTAAAATGAAAATTTTTGTTCTCTATGGTATTTCTCCCTAAACACTCACCCCTACACATTTCTCTCTTATATCTCTATTGCAAAACGCACACAATCATTACATTTAGCTGCCGATGCTGAGTTGTGTGGGTATCTATTATTATTGATAAATTATAAGGATAATGATAAATCAACCTAATTGTTTTGTCTAAAGATGTGCTTAATTGTAAGATGATGACATATGGAAAAATCAAGGGGCAAGATTAAGAAAGAGAATTAGTGAAATCCACATGTCAAATTCTTAAAGTTTTAGGTATATTTTTAGACACATCAATAAGGTTGATTAATCATTTTCCAATTATAAATGTAAGCTACACATAGATACAAATATTATTGAGTTTTGCCTTGTGTGGGTACCAACTGGCCTTAAAGTGAAGTAAAATTCTATTGAGCACATATGCTAGGCCACTTTGGTTACCCAAGCCAAATTCTCAGTGGTTTTTTTTTTTTTTTAACAGTAATTTCAAAATTCTGGAGGTGTTAAATGTGGTTTTAACGGTACAAGATTCAAATTAATTGGTCCTATCCTAAAATGGACCAAAAACAAGGAATTTCATAACCAAACCGGATTGAAATCAGTATCCGTTTAAATATTGCTAGCATATCCTCATAAACTTCTGATGCAAAAGAGTCATGACCGTGGTTCATCTGCGTTCCTATCCGACTAGACTAATTATCAAACTAAATAGGTTGCAATCAATGTTTTATCAATCACAGAGATAAATATTTGAATATGTCTATTATTTAAGGAATAAAACATGTAAACGTAATTGACCCTGAACTAATCACTACAATTTTAAATAGTCGATCTCGAGCTTTCTTTGTAACTTACTCACGTTGACTCAAACACACGATCTACACCTGGCATACCCTTGTCCTTATAAAAAGAACTCATCCTCACATTACAGTTTAATGAATCAATTATAAGAATATATACAGATCAAGGTAGGAAAATCTATCTTCTTAAAGCCATGATGAATAACCGAAGATTGTTACAGGCAGCATGGAATGACGACGTTGAGCATCTTCTCAAAGAGATAGACATCAATCCATATATGCTCCATGCCATGGCATTAGAGGGTGGTGAAACTCCATTACACATCGCTTGTTTGGCTGGACATCTCAACTTTGTTGTCACAGTCATCAAACTACGGCAAGAATTTTCCTGGGAGCTTAACCAAGACGGCTTTAGTCCTTTACACATAGCAGCCGCTTCTGGACATGTTGAAATAGTGAAAGAGCTTCTCAAAGTTGACCTTGGTTTGTGTTTAATCAAAGGAAAAGACCGAAGAATTCCTCTTCATTTGGCAGTGGTAAAAGGTAAAGTCAACGTTATTAAAAATTTGATTTTGTCGAGTTTGGAGAGTGTGGAATGCACGACTGCTCAAGGCGAGAATGGCCTCCATCTAGCGGTGACCAACAACCAGTTTGAAGCTTTTCAAGTCTTGGTACAGCATCTGAAGCATGTCAACAAGGAACATCTCTTGAATTCTAAGGATTTTGACGAGAATACGATCTTGCACCTTGCTGTTGCAAGAAAACAGTATGAAGTAAGTAGACTTTTCATCTCTAATCACGTACTTATAATTTAGTGAAACTTAGCTTCAAGTTTTTGTTTCGATAGGTGGTTGACTTTCTACTCAACGGCCACGTTACTAGCAAGGAAATGATAGGCTTGAATACCGTAAACAAGAGTGGCATGACTCCCCTTGATCTGTTACTGACGTTTCAAAGTGAATCCAGTGATGATAGAAAAATTGAGAAGATTCTTACCGAAGCTGGAGCTTTAAAGGCTGAAAATCTACAATCTCCGGTTTATATAGAAGAAGAAAGGCCACATCACCATGATACAATACATGAAAACCCCCTAACCCCAACTAGAAAACTGATAGACTACTTCAAATACAATAACCTCAATGACTCTCCAAGTAAAGTAAGAAATAATCTTCTCGTGATAGTTATACTTATCACGGCTGCAACATATCAACCGTCACTTAGCCCACCCGGAGGTACTTGGCAGGATGATTCCACTACAAACAATTCCACTATCAACAACCCACGTATAGCCGGAGAAGCTATTATGGGTACTAATAACCCAATAGCATATAGTATATTTGTGGTTGCCAATTCCATGGGGTTCTACATGTCGCTTCACATGATCTCTGTACTCACCACAGCTTTTCCTTTACGGATGGAATTGAGAATTTCAATCATTGCACTTGCTGTAACCTATGGTGATTGCATGATTGCGATTGCACCAAGTAATTTCACAATGTTTGTTTTTATTGGAATTTCAACTGTTCTGCCGTTCTTGATACCGTATACTACTACACTGTTGAGAAATTATTTGAAGAAGCCGAGATATGCATCACCTCAAACAAGTCAAGTCAGGGTTTGATATAATACACACTCAGTATTTTAGCATGCTCTCCGATGCTAGAAGAGTTGATTTGATGTCAGCAGTTGTTTCCTTAGTTTAATTATGGTTATCCCTTTATAATGATATATATATATCCACCCCTAACAGATGTCTTGTTTTTGACTTGTTGAAGTCTTCCTTTTTCAAATTTGACCTTCAATAGTTTTGTTTGTGTTATATAAGACTGGATGGAAACTATAACAGTGAAAATACATAGAATACTCAATCCATTCGTATAAATTTCATCTAGTATTATGTAGCACAAACAAAAATATCTAATGTCAAAAGTAGAAAAGAAAGACTTCAAAAAGTCAAAATCTGTTTTGCTACACGTACTGTACATCTTGTTTCTTTTAAAGTTTGCTTTATGATTGTGAGATTTGTGTCTAAAAAGGAGATTGAAACCGATACATTAAAAGCTTCCTCCCATGTCATATTAATAATTCATTATCAAAGTTTTCTCAGTTTGATGTTAAAGACTTTTTTACAATTGTGTTATGTGGTGAAACATTACAATATACGAGTATATGATTTTGCAAAATATATAAAATGTGTTATTCCAATATATGGAAATGAATTAGCAGTGTCACATATGAAAGTAATGGGACTTAAAAAGTCAACATCACTAAAATTTATAAATCCTTGAGAGTTGCTTTTAATCTACTAAGTATAAGATTGACTTGTGGCACTTATGACAAATTCCTCTTTACAACCAATTAATCCATCTATGGCTGTTTCAACCAGTATGGAGAAGATACAAACAACTACCTTATCTAGCCCTCCTGCCATTCAAGGGTTGTCGCGGAGTTCTGTTTGAAATATAGGTTGGCAATCATATCCAGATTGAAGACATTAAAACCTTGATCTCTGGCAGACTAGATAAGATATAACATCTATCATAAATACCTCCCCTAATAAAACACGAAACATTCGTTATTAAACTCTTTAATGTTTCCTAGTAACTTACACTTGTTGACTTAACGATAGGGCCACACTTGGCATGCTTGGTTCCTTATAAAAACAACTTAACCTTAAAATTTTCTTCAAAGTACATATTAACTTATAGAGCCTTCCTATTCTAATTACAACTGTAATATACTCTAATAGTCTAATAGCCATGGATGAAAGGTTGTTTCAGGCTGCATGGAATGGGGATGTTGATCATCTGCTCAAAGAGATCAAATCCAATCCATCTATTCTTCACGCTGCAGCATTGGAGGGCGGTGAAAATCCATTACATATTGCTTGTTTGGCTGGACATTTAAACTTTGCAGCAAAAGTTATAGAACTCAAGCAAAATTTCACTAGTGAGCTTAACCAAGACGGTTTTAGCCCTTTGCACATTGCTGCCGCTTGTGGGCATGTAAACATTGTAAAGGAGCTTCTCAAAGTTGACCTTGATTTGTGTTTGATCGAAGGGAAAGACAGAAAAATCCCTCTTCATTTGGCTGTGGTTAAAGGTAAAGTTGAAGTTATTAGAGAGTTGATTCTGTCAAGTTTGGATTCTATCGAGTGCACGACTGCTCAAGGTGAGACTTCATCTCATCTAGCAGTGAAGAATCACCAATTCAAAGCTTTACAACTGTTAGTACATCATTTAAAGCAAGAAAACAAAGAATATCTCCTGAATTCTAAGGATATTCACGGCAATACAGTCTTGCACCTTGCCGTCTCTAGGAAGCAGTATGAGGTAAGTAAATTCTGTTTTCTCTATTCGCGCACATCTTTCATCCGTTCTCTTGAATTCTTTCTTGCGTGACGTTTATGTATCTAATAGGTGGTTGACTTTTTACTGAATGGGCAAGCTATTAGTAAGGAAAACCTGGAGTTGAATTCCTTAAATAATAGTGGTTTAGCTCCTCTTGATATGCTACCAACGTTTAGAAGTGAAGCCGGTGATCTTGAAATTGAGGAGCTTCTCATCCAAGCCGGAGCTCTAAGGACTGAAAATCTACCAAATCCGGAATATACACAACAAACACCACATCAAGCTGACAGAAGACAAGAAAACGGTTCATTACCTCCGGCTAAAAAACTATTACAGTACTTTAAATACAATAATATCAAAGACTCTCCTAGTAAAGTAAGAGACACCCTTCTTGTGATAGTCATACTGATTACGTCTGCAACGTATCAACCAGCACTTAGTCCTCCTGGAGGCACTTGGCAGGATGATTCAGCTCCATCATCCTCTGGAAATAGTACGCTATCATCTGCCACAAACAATACGTCTGCTACTGAACCACATACTGCTGGACAAGCTATTATGGGCACTCATAACCCTATATCATACAGTATATTTCAGTTTTCCAATTCATTGGGGTTCTATACATCCCTTCACATGCTCTGCATACTCACCAAATCTTTCCCTTTGCGGATGGAATTTTATTTAATAGTGGGGGCGCTTGCTTCTACCTACGGTACTTGCATGGGTGCAATTGCTCCATATAGTTATATCTCATGGTCCTTTACAGGCATCTCGATTGCTCTGCCGTTCATGATACCAGTTACAACCAGGTTATTAAGAAATTATTGGCAGAGGCCTAAACGTATATTACCTTGCACGCATACAAACGACTGAAGAATGATTGCAGTTTCATTTTGGGTTGTTATGTTCTAATGATATATTGTGTATTCAATGTCAAGGTCGAGAAGCAGGAAAATCATATATGGTCTGTTTTGTTGTAATAAATTACAAGTGGAAACAGATATTGTATAATAACAACTTTTTATCTGTAATCAGTTTCTCTTGTTAAGGATCATATCTTTCAATCAAATAATGGCTTGAATTTATAAATAATTTCTTATAATCTCTTATCTTGATAGCAAAAAATCAACTATAGTTCATTTGGCATGTCAGTTGAGGGAACTCATAATCTATCTCTTAGCTAGCATCCATATAGTTTTAATTTTATATTAAGGTTGACGTATCAATATTTTAAAAAGAAAAATATTACTTATACTTTAAGGAGTATAAGATTAGGAGGAAACAGAGAATGAGCTCATCAGTAGAATTTTTATGAAGCTTTTGAGGTCTCCTTCCGACTTACTAATGTTGACTCTGCTAAAATCCTACACTTGGCATACAGAATAATATATCAATAGTTTGATTATTTTCATTCATATATCATCATGGATCAATGGTTATTTCATGCAGCATGGAACGGTGATGTTGATTATCTTCTTAAAGAACTTGATACAAATCCATCTATGCTTCATGCCGTGGGATTGGAGGATGTTGAAAATCCATCTTTCTTCTTAAATAACTAGATTATTTCCCATGTAATACACGGGCTAAACTTATTAAGTTTTTGTTATAACTTATACTAAACTAATAGTTAAAAATAAGACACATTGATAATTGACGATACTATTATAACTGAACTTTGTTCATTTGAGTCTTAAATTTTCTTTGGAAACTAGGGGACAAATCTTGGTCATTGGATTATCCTCTCAAAAATAAATCCCAACCCTTGATATCCCTCCCCTTCCTCGTCGTCTCCTTCCCCCCAACACACACACACACACAAAATCTACCTCTCTCTCTCCCCGCATTTCCGGCGACGGGATCTTGAACCACCGCCATCTCCACCTTTATCTCTGACCGGCGACAGCGATCAACTCCTCCTCCTTCTTCTCCGGCGATACAACCGTCGGAAAATGCAACAAACTTCGCTGGAAAACTTCAAACGCCGATATATCCTTCGTTCCTTCGAATTAGAACATCACACTTTTACCAAAACACTCACAATCACACCGCGAACAAACCCTGACCAGAAATTAATCCGATCTATACTCGCCGGAAAACTTGAAAAACTCACCGGAAAAATTAAAAACATTATAGCTGTCTTGTTTCTTCGAATCAATGCATGAAACTTGTACCAAAACACTCAGAAACACATTCCGCACAAACCCTATCCAATAAACACTGTTTTTGAGCTCGCCGGAAAAATCAGTGTCGCCGGAAAAACCAGAATCCACCATCTCTTGGATCGCCGCCGGAGTAACCAATCAAGCTTGATTGGCTTGACCAATCAAATATGATTGGACAATGTCGCCGGAGTAATCCGCCGGAGTAACCAATCAAGCTTGATTGGCTAGACCAATAAAGTATGATTGCACAGTCGCCAGAGTAATTCACAGGAGTAACCAATCATGTTTGATGGGATTTTGATGATGGTTGATCCAAGGGCTGAGATTAGTCCCTTGGTTTCCATCATTTTTAAACTATCCATATGAATCCAACCCCTATTATAACTTTAGAAAATATTTTGTATCAGAAATTATTAATAGGAGATGTATGTTAATTATATCCTTTATCAAATAATATAAAATAATGGTATAAAGTTAAATGTAGATATTAGCTGCTGTACAGATAGTTAATGACGTGTTAAATTTATACAATATCATAACTAGCTTATAACCCTTGTAACATGTGGGATTTGTACATAATCATTTATATTAAAAACTTTTGATATATGAAATGATTAACATCCAAATAAATATTTACAAATTTTTGAACCATAATTATTATACCATGTTTATTGTCAAGTAAAATTACTAACACATAATGTTTTCAACCATAAAACTAAAAAAAGTTAAGAATGACACATGACTACTTTTTAAACGGATGTTAAGTGTCAGACTAAAATTGTTAACGGAGCAAAAATAATTGGACCACAACTGTACTTTTTAAAAGTTAAAAATGAAAGCCGCAAGTAAGATACCACGACAAAGATGATTTCTATAATTAACTCTAAATTTTACGAGTATTTAAGAGTGGAAACGACTTAAATTTTGTAATTAAAGTTTCTTATTTATATATATTTAGAGAAGATTATAAAATGTAAAATTACTTTCATAATAAAAATTTATTAAATTAAAATTATATTTAAAAGGATTAATAAAATATGGGTTTTGTTAAACGCTGTTTATATGGCTGCAGTTAAGGTAAATTAATTAGTTGTATATTTACTATGAAGTTTAGCGGAGGATTTTTCCATAAAGAATATGATTAATTACAAAAATGGTACTTAAACTATCCACCATATTACACAAATCATACCCAGAGTTTATTAATTACGTCCGTCATACCCAAATTTATCATTTTTCCACTCGGACCATACCTGTACCAAACGTCCGTTAGTTGTGCTGTTAAGTACACTCATTTACAGGTATGAAATCTGTAATTTTCATTATACTTCAGGTACTATTTTTGTAATTTACCCTTATTATTAATATTTTAGTTTATAAAACTATATTTTATCAATTAGTATTATTTAATAAAAATTGATATTGTTAATGACTTTTATTTAATAATAAATTATAATTTTAAAAAAATTTATTAATATTTATAAATATTTATTTTTTAAAAAATATTTACTTTTATTTTATGAAATAATATTTAAATTTTATAAAAGATTATTATTATTCTATAAAAGTTATTAACTTTGATAACTTTCATAAAAAAAATGTGTTTATTGAAAACTATAAATATATTGAATTATAGATCCATGATTTTTTTGATAAATGCGTATTTTCATATTTATTTATTTTTTAAAAAAATATTGCATTGTGGTTATATAGGTACTAATGTGATACAAGAGATTAAGACATTCCTTTTAATTTACCTTTTTTTTAAAGTAATAAACAAATCTTGAAATACATATCTATCAAGATTGTTATAGATATATATTTTAATATGTAATAGCTTTTAAAAGAATAAAAATATTAGAAAAGTAATATCTTTTATAGACTAATAATAATTTTTTTATAAAAATAAAATGTTATATTTTAAAATAATATAAATATTTATAAAATATTAATAATTTTTATAGAATAAAAATAATCTTTTATAAAATTAAATATTATTTCATAAAATAAAAGTAAATATTTTTTAAAAAAAATATATTTATAAAATATTAATAAACGTTTATAAAATTAAAATTTATTATTAAATAACAATCATTAACAAAATTAATTTTTATTAAATAAACTAATTGATAGAATAAACTTTTATAAACTAAAATATTAATAGTAAGGGTAAATTATAAAAATAGTACTTGAAGTATAATGAAAATTAAAGATTTCATACATGTACACGGGGGCACTTAACAGCACGACTAACGGACATTTGGTTCAGGTATGGTCCGAATGGAAAAAAGGTAAGTTTGTGTATCATGAGCGTAATTAATAAACCATGGGTATGATTTGTGTAATATGGTGAATAGTTCAGGTATCATTTTTATAATTAACCCTAAAGAATATGTGACTATAATCAAAGATTAAATTTTGGTTCAAATTTCTCCAATCCTAAGTTATGTTTTTTTTTAAATTATAAATTCTATCACATATCAATGCATCTATGGATGATTTATAAGTTATGGTTTCTTTGATTATATATATAGATAAGAAGCAAATAAAAATAAACACCACTGATACATAATAAAAAAAAAAGCGCCAAGTGTTGAACATATGACAATGATCCACTGGTCGAGTGGTGAGTCACCAAGGTTTTATCCTTGAGGTGGAGGGTTCGATCCCTGCCAAGTGCAGAATCAACTCTCAGTTAAAATTCTCATGTGCGGGAGCCTCTGGGAGTTTTTCTTTAGCAGCCGACTCAGTTTGGATGTAGCAGGATCCGATTAAGACAACTGACTACCCACGTTGAGTAAGTCCTTACCATGTTAGGTAGGGAGTGCATCGGCATTTCTATAATGTGCACCTGTAAAAAAAAAGTGTTAGAATATATAATCCAAAATATAGGTCGTTTTATTTGTTTGGTTCTTTATTCAAGTCATAAAAAGTCATAAAAAATTAGGGTTTTTTTTCCTTTCCCAATCATCGAATGGAGAAGATGGAGAAGATGACGATTGACTTTTATGACCATGATCCCGTGGAGGTGGATCCCATCTGTAGCATCGAGTTTGAATTTATACGTATGAAGCTCAAGAAAGGATCCGATTTTGACGACGACCCGATACGTTATCTTGTCCCACGCAACACCCTTGTATTGGCTCTTCAAAACTGTAAAAGACGTGGCAAGATCAAGCTCCAGCACCTTTCTCATGGCCTTTCTTTTAATGATGAAAACCTCACCGCCCAACAACTCAACGATTTTGATTCCGAATTTCTCCAATATCTCCTTCGCTATCCCGATTCCTCCCTTCTTTTGGATATTTGCTATATACATATCCCCCCTCTCTCTCTATATATATGTATATATATATATATATATATGAGGGTATGGAGTATGTGGCTGTTAGATACTTAACTTGGGTGTAGAATCCTCACATCTTATTTTTTTAATCCATGAAAAGCATGGGAGCCCAAACATTTATATATATATATATATATATATATATATATATATATTAAAATATTGGTATGTGAAGGGTTCTACACCCAAACTTAGGTGTCTAACAGCCACATACTTCATTTTTTTTTTCTCTCTCTCTATATATATGTATATACTTTATATATATATGTATATATATATATACATATTATTTACTACTAGAAATAGACATAATACGTGAAAGTGTGTCCAAAACCTACTTATCGAGTTCCCTGAAATTAGAGAAAGCAAATGGTGTGAACTTGTATCCGTTGTTCTCACATTTGGATGCATTATTATCATTATCTGGCCTTAGGATTTGTTTTTATCCTTATTTTTAGAGTCATTATCAGCTTGTATTTGTATTATTATAATAGCAAAATAAGCTCATTTGTTTGAAACTATATATATATAAGCCATTATTCAATGTTAATAAGCTAACCAAAACCACCGCCCCCATGGGGATGGAGCTCAGCTCCAAGAGCTTGCTTGATAATATACGTAAGTATGTATCCTTTATATTTTTATGATTTAACTCATCTACACACAATTTGGTAAAAATCGCCACAAGCCCTGCTCTCTAGCTAAACTATTTATTTTTTAAGGCTCAAAACACCTTTAAAAGCTCAATCGCGCTGGATCTTTATGTATTTCGACCTTGGATTTTGTGCCCTCGGGGCTTGAGCTCGGCTCCAGCTCGGGCTACTTGGTAAAACTTGCTAAACAAGTATGCTTTTTGTTTTATTATTTATAATTATATGGATATGCATTTATTAAATTAAACTTCAACGTTTCTGTGTGACTGAACACACTCTGCTTTACCACTTTTATCTCCCATTGTGTCCTTTATTATTATCTTCTTCATTATCCTTATTATATTTTTATCTTTTCAGATCTCATTGTTTATTCATATTCTGGTTCTACTTAATATATTCTGTTTTTGATTTCATTCAGGCTGCATTAAAGCTGCGTGTCAAAAGCCTCTATATATGATCTGGTCCTTGATGGCGTTGTTCTGCATCGTTGAAACTTACCTGACAAATAGGATAAACAAAAAGCTTGTTACAACTCACAACATGTTCCTCTTCTAACTAAGAAGAATATTATTACATAACTTCTTGAAATTGTGAAAGAGCTTCTCAAAGTTGACCTTAGTTTGTGTTGGATCAAAGGAAAAGACAGAAATATTCCTCTTCATTTAGTAGTTGTAAAAAGAAAGTTCACATTATTAGAAAATTGATTTTGTCGAGTTTGGAGAGTGTTGAATGCACGACTGCTCAAGGTGAGAATCCCCTCCATCTAGAGATGACCAACAACCAGTTTGAAGCTTTTCAAGTCTTGGTACAGCATCTGAAGCATGTCAACAAGAAACATTTCCTGATTTCTAAAGATTTTGACGAGAATACTGTTGGAAAGATTAGCCCTCGTGTGTACTTTTAAATAGTTTATTTTATATACGCAGCGGAGACTAAAAATACATTAATGTATTATTTATAAAACATGCACACGATTAATATTTCCTCCAGGATCCAATTACACTATAATAGTTGTCATAATAGATGGACTAGAAATTATACCTTTCAAGTAGGTATAATCTTGTGTGACAAAAAACAATATTCAATAGTATGAATATCTCTACAGTTGATCCACACGAACATCCCAAACAATACCTGAAGGCTGCTAGACCTTAATCACCAAAACAATAATTACCAAAACTAAATTACCAACTCTTTTGGTTCTTTCCTTGGTGTCTTAGCCGTAACACATAAAAGAGGGGCATTGTTATTTAGTGTTTTCCATATGTAAATATAGAGTACTAAAAATGATGTGTGTGTCTTACAAGACTTATACCACCTCCTTTTATAGTGAATCGGCTAGGCAGTGCAAGTTGTAGCAAATCTCTCCAGATATTGCAAATCTCATTTTAGATATGATGATCTTATTTGCATGGCCCACTGAGATTGTATACATTGAATCTTAATAAGATGTCATATCTTATTTAGATATCATGGTGATCTTATATACGTATACTATATACATATATCCGGGTATCTAAGTGTTCATTGTGTGTGACCCCGTAGGCTCGTATATAAACGGTAGTATAATTTTGTGTTATGACGTACACACTTATCCAACAAACTCCCACTTGTGTATGACATAACATCTAGAAAATTACACAGACAATGATTGGTGTCTAGCAACACATCATTGCCCCCGAAAACATACGAGTATTTGTTTCAGCTATACGAACCATTATTATTAAAATAATGATTTAATGATTAAGTGTCTACTGTCTTATTTCGGATACCTTGTTGACATGAGATATGGATCTAGTCAGTCTCATTAGTCAACCAATTATGTTTCTCGATATAGAAAAGTTGAATGCGATCACCAAGTTAGAATTGATCAACAATCAATATAGCTTGGACACGGCCGTGTAAATATCCATTCATTTTCATCGAGGGACCGAGTGGTATCATACTCTCACTTAGAGGAATAAATTCCATCTCGATTTTATGCGTACATCATGCACTTCACATTATACCCAATGATGGCCTTTATAACTACCTTATTCAGGATAGCTTTAACCATATCAAAGCATAATATCTCGTATATTCAGCAACCAACATAAAAATCTCAGGTATAAGGACACAAAGACATAATCACTTCAAGATTCACTTTTTACGTCGATCCATGTAGTGACATCTCGTGATTGGGTCATTCCAATATTCATTAACAATGAATACATGTGAATTTTGGCCTCATCAAGTTAACTATTCACCATCAGTGAATAAAGCCAAAACTTCACATTAGTCTTAATTCATGTTACTCCCATAACATGACCGACTATGAAGATTTTGAATAATCAACAATTATTCATGGATTAAACATGATAATATAAAACACAGTAATATAAATGAAAACGACCATACTAAGTATATCAATTCATTAAAATAAAACTGCTTATTATTTTAAAATATCCAAATACTAAATCACAATTGAAAAAGATCGGTAGCATAGCGAAGTCCAATACTACTAGCATGGTCATCATGCTTGTTGTGTGTCATTGGCTTCGTGAACGGGTTAGCTACATTATCATCTGTGTGAACCTTAAGAATATTAATCTCATTCCTCTCAATGACTTCACGAATGTAGTCAAACTTTCAAAGAATGTGCCAACTACCTTTACGTACACGTGATTCTTTCGCAAGTATAATAGTACTTGAATTATCACAGTACATTTCCATAGGAGATTCAATGTTGGGTACTACCCCAAGTTCAACCACAAATTTCCTAATCCAGACAGCTTCCTGAGCAGCTTCTGAGGCAGCAATGTATTCTGCTTCTGTTGTAGATTGTGCAACTGTGCTCTGCTTTGAGCTTTTCCAATCAACTGCCCCGCCATTCATGACAAAGACATAACCAGATTGGGATCGAGAGTCACCTCGATCAGTTTGGAAACTGGCATCCGTATAACATTTAATACTCAACTCTTCTTCCAAACCACCGTAAACCAAGAACATATCTTTAGTTCTCCGTAGATACTTAAGAATGCTCTTAACAGCAATCCAATGCTCTTCACCTGGATTCTGTTGATATCGGCTCGTCAAACTCAAGGCTAACGAGACATCAGGTCTAGTACATAACATGGCATACATGATGGATCCTATAGCTGAAGCAAATGGGATACCTTTCATTCGTCTTATATCATCAGGTGTGATAGGACTTTGAGACTTGCTCAAGGTTATGCCCTTTTGCACAGGCAATCCTCCACGCTTGGAGTTTTGCATGTCAAATCTTCGCAAGATTTTGTCAATGTATGTACTTTGACTCAAACCAATAAGCCGTTTGGATCTATTTCTATAAATCCTGATTCCAAGAATGTAAGTAGCTTCTCTAAGATCTTTCATTGCAAAACATTTTCCAAGCCAAGACTTAACATCTTGCAAAGTTAGAATATCGTTTCCAATAAGTAGCACGTCATCAACATACAAGATTAAGAAGACTACTTTGCTTCCACTAGCTCTAATGTAAACACATGGCTCATCTTGGTTTTGAGAAAAACCAAACTCTTTGATTTTCTCATCAAACTTAAGATTCCAAGTCCTGGATGTTTGCTTTAATCCATAAATGGATTTATGAAGCTTGCATACTTTATTAGGATGCTTTGGATCAACAAAACCTTCTGGCTGAACCATATATACATCCTCACTTAGGTGGCCATTCAGAAAAGCGGTTTTCACATCCATTTGCCATATTTCATAATCATGAAAAGCAACTATGGCAATAAGTATCCTGATCGATTTAATGCTCGCGACTGGTGAAAAGGTTTCCTCATAATCAATTCCTTGAGTCTGAGTGTATCCTTTTGCTACCAACCGAGCCTTAAAAGTGTTCACATTACCGTCCATGTCAATCTTCTTCTTAAAGACCCATTTACACCCTACTGTCTTACAATTGGGTGGAAGATCAATCAAGTCCCATACTTGATTATCTTTCGTGGATTTCATCTCTGCATTCATAGCATCTTGCCATTTATCAGATTCAGGATCCAATATGGCTTGATGATAAGTAGAGGGTTCATCATAATCCCTTATATCAGTTTCATCTGAATTAATTAAATAATTATACCTCGCAGGTCGATGAGGAGTTCTATTAGATCTATGAAGTGCAGGTGCAACATGTTCTGGCTCACCAACAATGTGCTCACCTTCAACATATGGATAGCTAGTGCTTGCAGAAGGTATGTCACTTTGTGGTTCTTGAATTTCTTCAAGATCTACTTTACTCCCACTAACTTCTTGTAAGAGAAGATCTCTTTCCAAGAACTCAGCAAACCGAGCAGGAAACACTTTGTTTTCAGCCTTGTAGTAAAAGTAGTAACCCATTGTTTCTTTTGGGTATCCCATAAAGTTACATTTGATACTTCTGGGTTCTAATTTGTTTAAAGTGTCGCGCTTCACGTAAGCTTCACAACCCCAGACTTTCAAGTAAGACAACTTAGGACTTTTCCCATGCCACAGTTCATGTGGTGTCTTTTCTACCTTCTTGGTCGGAACCATATTGAGTATGCGTGCAGCAGACTCCAACGCATATCCCCAAAAAGACGGCGGTAGAGTAGTCAGACTCATCATAGAGCGAACCATATCAAGTAAAGTCCGATTTCTCCGCTCAGACACCCCATTATGTTGTGGTGTGTATGGCGGAGTGAATTGTGAGACAATCCCATGATTCTTTAAGTGGTCCAAAAACTCTTGACTCATATATTCACCACCTCGATCAGAGCGAAGGGCTTTAATGGTCTTTCCAAGCTGATTCTCTACTTCGTTTTGAAATATTTTGAATGTTTCAAAAACTTCATGTTTATGTTTCAGCAAGTAAACATAACCATATCTACTATAATCATCAGTGAATGTAACAAAGTATGATTCACCATTTCTAGTCATAGTTCTAAAAGGGCCACATACATCAGTATGTATTAGTCCTAAAAGATCTTTAGCTCTTTCACCTAAACCGGAGAAAAGAGCCTTTGTCATCTTCCACATAAACAAGATTTGCATACATCAAATTTTTTTACCTAGATGACAATGCCATAGATAGGTTTTATTCAAGTCTTGCTTGAATCGTTTGGCAGTACAAGTAAATACATGATTATTACTTGAAATGGCACCACACATATCAATTTCAAAAATACCATCACGTGGACAAGCATTAAAATAAAAAACATTATTCTTAGAAACTGAAATGCCAAAGTGCGTAAATGCAACTTCATAACCAACATTTTTCAAAAGTGAAACTGAAATTACATTGCTTGTAATACTAGGAGCATAATGACATTCTTCCAATAAAACAAAAAGACCACTTGGAAGAGTAAGCTCATAGGTGCCAATAGCTTCAACAGCTGCTCGATTCCCATTGCCTACTCGCAAGTCCAGGGTCCCTTTCTTCAGTTTATTACTTCTTCTCATTCCCTGGATATTGTTACAGATGTGAGTGCCACAACCAGTATCAAAAATCCAGGAATCACTACAAAAAGTATATAGTTGTATATGAAATATACCTGATTTGCTAGTCTCACCAGCTTTGCCCTTTTTCAGCTCAGATAGGTAGACAGGACAGTTCCTTCTCCAATGGCCAACCTTTCCACAATGGAAACATTCGGCGTCTTTTGCTGGGTTTTCTTTCTTGGGAGGTGGTGGAATCTTATTCCTGGCAATTCCTTTGCCTTTTCCCTTCCCATAAGTTCTAGGCTTATTCTTTTTAACCCTTCCATCCCTAATCATAAGGATGCCAGGATTGGAGGCTTTGGATGGAATATTCTGTTCAGCAGCTTTGAGCATCGAATGCAATTCTGACAGAGACTTATTCCAACCTTGCATGTTATAGTTCATGACAAAGTTATCAAACGACTTTGGTAGTGAAGCCAAAATGGTGTTCACAACCAAAAGAGTCGGCATAGGAGTTCCAAGCTTTTCCAACCTGTCAATGTAGCTTTTCATCTTCAAAGCATGAGAGCTCACTGACTGACCCTCCATTTTGCATGTGTGAAGAAGCTTGTGAGTTTCATACAACTCTTAATTTGCTTGTTTCTGAAACATATTTTTCAGCTCAGTGATTATATCATATGCTGTGCGATCTTCCATTTCCTTCTGGAGTTCAGGAGTCATACTCGCAAGCATTATTAAAGCTATCTTCTCTTGCTCATCAAACAATTTTTGATAAGCATCTTGCTGAGCAACAGTATCTGTCTCGGCAGGAGGATCGGGCAAGGGTTCATCAATGGTTTTCACCTTCCCTTCATACTTGAGGACAATCCTCAAATTGCGATACCAGTCTAGGAAGTTAGTACCATTAAGTTTCTCTTTCTCCAACAAAGAACAAAGTGAATTTTGGTTTACGTTTTGACTGTTTGCCATCTACATTAGAAGTAAGGTTTATTTTAGTATTTTCGATATGAGAAATTTAATAAATTAATTACCCAAGTTTTAATATTATAAAACGATTAATTATTAAAGTCTAAGATCCACATAGGGATTCCACAACTACATCTGTTGATCAGCTAGTAGTTATAGAGTCTATTGGTAGGTAGCGAGTACCAATTACATTACAAGTGCAACTCTTAGATCTTTATGGGACCTAGAGATATGTGTAGTTCAACAAACTACTATTATCTACTGGCATGTTTATCCCATCCTTGCCTCGGATTCAGGTCTTACCGTGAACTTGATTAAGTCGTCCAATTTGTAAACTGTAGAAATTTAGCCTAGTCTCACTCGAAACTAAAAATCCACCTCGTGGCTATAATTTGATTAGGTCTTACCGTAACCAAAAAATAACGAGGAGTGTTCACAAGCTCATTGGATGGCATGACTTAAGTTTCAAGGGTATATTTTTTAAAAATTTGTGTTCACGAATATTTAATATACCAACAATTCATTACACTATGTTAAAACTCATTTTAACCATTTATTATATAGTTTCAAAAGAAAACTATTTGAAGTTTAACTTCTAAAATCATCAATTTTAAACTTTAAACTCATTTTATGTTTTTATTTAATGTTTCCATCAAAAACATTTTAGCATATTTTAATCAACAATTATATAAATAAAAACATATCCATGCATCAAACACTTATAGCTTAGTCCAAAGGAAAACTCCCACTTAATCCAAGAACCAAGTGAGATTTCATGTAATAGCCCATTGTTTTTAACTTGACTCCAAGTCTATCTTTTAAGCCAAATTAAAAACCCTTTTTGTAAAATTTAATAACTACATTATTAAAAGTTATATATATGGCTTGTCCATGATTACAATGCATGGGTATAATCATAGATAAATTCAAATAATCAAGCCATAATTAATAAATTCAAAATTTATAGAGGTGATTTATTTTTTGATCTTATTTGTGTGCCATGAGGTTAAATCTGAATCAATCAAGTTGATTCTAAAACCAAAAGGTTTTATTAAATACCAATATGCCACAAAGCTAGATCAAAAATAAATCACATGACAACTAAAAGGTGTAAAAGTGGCTCTGGTACCACTGTTGGAAAGATTAGCCCTCGTGTGTACTTTTACATAGTTTATTTTATATACGCAGCGGAAGACTAAAAATACATTAATGTATTATTTATAAAACATGCACACGATTAATATTTCCTCCAGGATCCAATTACACTATAATAGTTGTCATAGATGGACTAGAAATTATACCTTTCAAGTAGGTAAAATCTTGTGTGACAAAAAACAATATTCAATAGTATGAATATCTCTACGGTTGATCCACACGAACACCCCAAACAATACCTGAAGGCTGCTAGACCTTAATCACCGAAACAATAATTACCAAAACTAAATTACCAACTCTTTTGGTTCTTTCCTTGGTGTCTTAGCCGTAACACATAAAAGAGAGGCATTGTTATTTAGTGTTTTCCATATGTAAATATAGAGTACTCAAAAAGATATGTGTGTGTCTTACAAGACTTATACCACCTCCTTTTATAGTGAATCGGCTAGGCAGTGCAAGTTGTAGCAAATCTCTCCAGATATTGCAAATCTCATTTTAGATATGATGATCTTATTTGCATGGCCCACTGAGATTGTATACATTGAATCTTAATAAGATGTCATATCTTATTTAGATATCATGGTGATCTTATATATGTATGCTATATACATATATCCGGGTATCTAAGTATTCATTGTGTGTGACCCCGTAGGCTCGTATATAAATGGTAGTATAATTTTGTGTTATGACGTACACACTTATCCAACAAATACGATCTTGCACCTTGCTGTTGCGAGGAAACAGTTTGAAGTAAGTAGATTTTTATCTCTAATCATGTACTTAAACTCTTGAGGAACTTAGCTTAGAGTTTTTGTGGGTACGAATAGATTTTTCATCTCTAATCACATACTTAAAAGTTTTGAAGTAAATAGATTTTTCATCTCTAATTATCTCTAATCATGTATAGCCGGAGAAGCTATTATGGGTATGCCAATGGGGTTGGTGACCCATTGGTAAGGTTTGACATTGGGAGGATCTACCTGGGTTCGAGTTGGGGTTGGATTAATAGGAGTAGGATAGAATGCCTTTAAAAGAAAAAATTATGGGTACGAATAACCCAATAGGATATAGCATATTTGTGGTTGCCAATTCTATTGGGTTCTACCCGACACTTCACATGATCTCTATACTCACCACAACTTTTCCTTTGAGAATGGGCTTGCGAATTTCAATCATTGCGCTTGCTGTAACCTATGGTGATTGTGTGATTGCAATTGCACCAAGTAATTTTGTAATGTTTATTTTCATTGGAATTTCAACTGTTCTGCGTTTGATGATACCATATACTATGACACTGTTAAGAAATTATTTGAAGAGCCAAGAAATGCATCATCTCAAACATGTCAAGGAAGGATTGTTTCAGTTTGATTATGGTTATGCCGTTCTGGTAATGGATAAATTCTCCCCATAAAAAATGTCAATGTTTTGACTTTTTGAAGTCTTTCTTTTTTTTAATTTGACCTTAAATTTTGTTTGTGTTATATAAGGCTTTAGGAAGCATACTAATGAAAATACATTAAAATCCCAATCCATTCTCATAACTTTAAGTATAACTTCAATTCACCAAACCAAGGTTCATCTCGTGTAGTGATTGTGGACTCGTAAAAGGATATACAAATAAAAATATTTATAAGGTGAAAAAAAAAAAGAAAAAAGAAAGACTTCAAAAACTCAAAATTGATTGTTAAACAGTTTATCTTGTATGTATTAATAAACATACTTTTAAGTATAACTATTAATAGAATGTTTTGTTTTCAAACTTCAAGTCAGCCTGTGTTTGCACTTAATGAAGCCATGAAGAACCTCCTACTTGTATAGTTGTATCATATATTTGTAAACTGGCCGGTATCTTTTTTTTTTTTGCCTGGCCAAAGTGCCACACTCCATCACAAGAGTTTCTCAGGGAGCTTCGATCACCATGATAGTCGTTTCCTTATCCCATTACGTCATGGGTGTATGCAATTTTGACACCTGATCATGCTAATAAAAGATGTACGACATTATTTTTTTGATATTTGTCTTGAAATTGATTGTCGTCTCATGTGATACTGGTCCGAAAGTTGCATGTTCATGAAATCTTGATTACTAGCATGCTCTTATGAAACTCTGATTCTGATATTTAAATTAAATGAAAAAAGTCACTGTGATCACTGATCATCCATGTATGACCTGCATATTTAGCTTAATTTTTAAAAAAATAATGAAGCAATGTGAATATCGACCAAAGAGAGAAAATATATCTATTCTTTAAGCAATATAGCGTTTGAACAGAATCCATCCTTGACCTAATCAATAAAACATCAAGATTTTCTTGTAACATAATTAGACACGTTGACCCAAATTTCTACACGACCTATATAACAAATGAAATTGGATATATAGCTATGAAATAAACCCTGAATCCCCATGAATGATGCTGTTTCTTAGTTATCTAGTTTCATTATATATCTATCAGCCTTAATTTACATTCAAGATTTTGACAATACATGCCAAATTAATTAGACCCGCCCCTAATGGAATGAGAAGTAAACATTACAATATATAATTTTGCAAAATATATAAAATGAATTAGCAGTGTAACTTATGAAAGTGATGGGACTTCAGAGTTATCATCACTAGAGTTTATAAATCCTTGAGATCGGGCCTCCTGGCTCCTGCCATTGCATTCAAGGGTCGCGGAGTTTTGTTAAGACATATATAGATAGGTAATGGTAATTTTATGCTGATTGAAGACATGAAAACTTTGATCTCTGGCTAGACTAGATTAGAACATAAATACCTCCCCTAATAAAACACAGAAAAAATTGTTAGTAAAATCGTTGATGTTTCCTCGTAACTTACACTCGCTGACCCGACGACAGGCCTACACTTGTCAAACCTATTTCCTTATAAATGCAACTCAACCTTAAACTTTTCGTCAATATACATCGTAATTAGCAAGATTTAAATTTACTGAATCATGGATCAAAGGTTGTATCAGGCTGCATGGAATGGGGATGTTGATCATCTGCTTAAAGAGATCGAAACCAATCCATCTATTCTACATGTTGGATGTTGGGATCACAGGAATCACTCCACAAGATCGAATCAACCAGAATTTGCAAGAATCGGTTCCATTATATTCAAACAATAATCACTATCGTTGTACAAAGAGGATACATAAAACTGAAACAAACAAACATATTTATACTAGTTGTATGCGGCGGTTACTCCTGAACCATTGTGTTGCTTTACAAACGTCACGTCTCTTTGAAGAGTTATGTCCGTTTGTTGTGAGAGGCCCATAACCGCTGGCCCTTTTCCTAAACAGACACAACACTTCCTTTTTTCCATTTACGCTTCACAACCCTCAAGTCTTAAATCAATTACAAATTCCAACATTCTCCCCCCTAATTGTTTAAGACTTGCTCTTCTAATCTTCGGATATCAATGTGTCTTTGGTATCACGCCTATTCTCTTGTTTGACCCAAATCTTCTCGACTTGCAGTACAAACATTGTCTTCCATAAATCTTTGATGACGTCCCACCATCTTTTGTTCCTCACAAACTTTTCTTCACGATAATTTGCTCACACAAATTTGCTTCACATGAGTCTGCTTTACACAAACTTGTTTTGTAGTTTCTTCGCACTTGGCATCACACCATATGCATTTTGATCAATCACGGACCTTGTTCATCACGAACCATCCTTCACGGTAATTTGGTTATTTCACACAACCTTCAATTCTCTCACAGAATTTTGATCCATCACGGATAGAAATCGCATCACACGAGTTTCCTTATAATTCAATCACTGAATTAACTACACCCTTCACAGGTTAATTCCCGCATCACACGGTCTTTGCTTTGACTTGATCCAATCACTGAATCTTATCAATCCACCCCTTCACAGGCTACTTCTCTGCATCACACGGCTTTGTCTTGATCCATTCTTTGAATCCTTGATTGTACCCATCACAGGTTACTTTTCCGCATCGCACGACTTTGTCTTGACTTGATTCAATCACTGAATCTTCTTCGTTGCACCCTTGACTGGTACTTCTCCGCATCACACGACTTTGTCTTGATCCATTCTATGAATCCTTGATTGTACCCGTCGCAAGTTACTTTTCCGCATCACACGGCTTCGTGTTGATCGCGTCACACGATCAAGTTTCTTTTGTTCGCATCACACGAACTTCTTGATTATTTGGCTTCACACCAATCTTAATTTGATCACATCACATGATCAATTGTCTTCACATGAACGTCTCACACGTTCGACTCCTATTCGCGGTTTCTCTCACAACACGCCTTTCAACTTTGTATCCATAAGGGGTCATTTCGTATCACACGAATTTTTTCACTTTGATAGTATCACACAATCAGGCCTTTTAATTTATTTTTCTTTTAGATGCAACTAAATACCATCTGCTTGTTTTATTCAAAAACCAAGTGAAATAATTAACAAATACTCCATATGAAACAATTCCTCCTTTTGTTTTCTTCCCAAAAAATCTTGATCGCAGAGTACCAACAATCAGTTTTTCCTTTTTTCTTTTCCATTTGCTTGATTATCACAATCAAACATTCCACAAATTTTGTTGTTCCTAATCTTCTTCTTTAAGAAAGAAAACCGCTGCCCATGTTCTGGATTTCGCATCACAACATCAACAGCAAATCGTCGTCCCTGTTTTTCGTTGTACTTCAAAATCGAACCACTCAACTTCTTCTGTATTGAATTTATGGTCGATGTTTTTCACAAACAAACAACCTTCTTGAATGATTTCCTTCCAAGAAATCCGACTCTGTTTTCTTTTTTTTTTTCGGAATCGAATCACTCGATTTTTTGGTTTGTGAAGATCAACTCACTTGATCTTCTTATATGAAAAAACGATGCCCCCTGTTCGTTCGTGGCTTCACACCGCAAACAACAGTCAATCGTCTTGATCTTCTTCTTTGAACAAATCGCTGCCATGTTCTTGGCTTCGCACCGCAAACAACAACAACAATTCCTGGTTTCCTTGTTCTTCGTAATCAAGTCACTCGATTTTGTTTCGTTTCTGGGTGTCGTTCATCACAAACAAACAACCATCTTCAACGAATCTTTAAGCCTGCCCAATACTCTGTTCCCGTGTCTTATGCTTGAACGAAGAAACGACCCATAAACGACCCTCACGATCGAAAGTATGTAATAACGAAAATGGTAATCCCGGTTTTGTTCATCTCGAACAGGCCCAAGGCCTAAAGTCCTCCTCACTTTTTTGATTGCATCGCACAACCGATGCCCTGTTTTGTTTTTCGCCAATCCCGAACGAAAAATCAAACCAGAAGCGACCCTCATCAAAATTGGAACCAAAATCTTGAAATTCGAGCAGCCTTCGTCTCTGATACCATGTTGGGATCACAGGAATCACTCCAGAAGATCGAATCAACCAGAATTTGCAAGAATCGGTTCCGTTATATTCAAACAACAATCACTATCGCTTGTACATAGAGGATACATAAAACTGAAACAAACACACATATTTATACTAGTTGTATGCGGCGGTTACTCCTGAACCATTGTGTTGCTTTACAAACGTCACCTCTCTTTGAAGAGTTATGTCCGTTTGTTGTGAGAGGCCCATAACCGCTGGCCCTTTTCCTAAACAGACACAACACTTCCTTTTTTCCATTTACGCTTCACAACCCTCAAGTCTTAAATCAATTACAAATTCCAACATTGGAGCATTGGAGGGTGGTAAAATTCATTACACATTGCTTGTTTGGCTGGACATCTAGACTTTGCAGCAACAGTTGTAAAACTCAGGCAAGATTTCACCAGCGAGCTTAACCAAGACGGTTTTAGCCCTTTGCTCATAGCTGCCGCTTATGGGCATGTAAACATAGTAAAGGATCTTCTCAAAGTTGATCTTTCATTATGTTTGATCGAAGGAAAAGACAGAAAAGTCCCTCTTCATTTGGCTGTGGTTAAAGGTAAAGTTGAAGTAATTAAAGAATTGATTATGTCAAATTTGGACTCTATCGAGTGCACAACTGCTCAAGGTGAGACTTCCCTTCATTTAGCAGTGAAGAACCACCAATTCAAATCTTTACAAGTGTTAATACATCATATAAAGCAATTAAACAAAGAAGATTTCCGGAATTTTAAGGATATTCACGGGAATACAGTCTTGCACCTTGCAGTCTCCAGAAAGCAGTATGAGGCAAGTGAATACTATTTATTGTTCTTTTATGTTTGTGAGCACATATTGTATCTATATATTGACTTGAAGGCTTTGTTATGTAACGTGTATGTTTCTAATAGGTCCTTTATGTGTAAAATCTAGTCTTAAATTTATAAACAAGAACTACCTAATTACTGACTACTACACACTCTCGGGCAGTGGACCCGTTCGTATGCAATATAGTTTAAAGGTAAGTCGAGGATCGAACACAGGGACTGATTAAGAGTAAGCGAGTTTAATGTAGTTTAGAAAAGAGATTTGGATTTTAAAGACTCCCGTCATATTGGATTTTGAAGAAGTTAGTTGGTTAATAAAATTAGTAATTCCCAAGAATTAAACAAAAAGAGATTTGATTTATATCAAAATTATTTAAAAGATCATCTACCTCGAATCCATGACACTACAAATTCAGGTTGCACTTAAATGAAGAACCAATTCAAATATGTTGATTAATAACCGAGAACTAAACAAAGACTCACCCCGTACCCATCAAGTTTGTTACTTTATTCCATTCCCTTATTTAACTAGTTCCATTACTAAGACCGGTACCCCGAGACGCCTTTCATAACTTTCCTAGTCAACTTATTGTTTTGGTTATTTAGATAACAATTGTGTCTATTGATTGTACCCAACCATTAACCCGTTAATTCTTATTAACTATTTATTACTTCCTACCGTACCCGTCATAAAAACAATCGCTTCTACCCAAGCAATCAAAATAACTTCTACACAACCTAAGTTACCACTAAGATCATGCAAAAACTATCCGCAATCAAGAGTTAAATAACAAAGAATTAATAAGCTAAGATTACGAACCAACGTTAAATCAAATGAACTTGAATTATAAAAATAGTACAACCATCATTCAATTGTATCACTTCATCTTAGTAGATGATTAAAGATTTAGCTAATCATATTAAGATAAATAAAACTAACTATCGCCAAACAAATAGAATCCATAATGACAATTGTACGGTAATAAAATCTTACAAATAAGCAACTAATAGTAAGAATAATAAAAGAGAAAAGTAAAAGAGTTCGAACAGAATTGTTGGCTTGCGACTGTTATGTTGAATTCGAATAACAAGAAAACCAAATTGGAATCCTTATTTGCTGCTGATGCTTCGAACCAATTCCTGTCCAATTCCCTTGACCAACTTGCTGCCGAACTCTCCTATTCGTAACTCTCCTCTCAAAAACTAAGTAATTAATTGTGATATATTAGATGATATATATAGATTTTCCATGACTTGTTGCCTACGTATGGACTTATGTCCATTCCAGCCGAGCCCATCAAAACAAACGAATAATATATATGAGTTGCCTCTATTCTTTTTGTTGTTGTCCTCGGCCCATCAGGACTTAAATAACAGTCAAACTCAACTCCTAGCTTTGTAACTTTGAGATTGTGCTATGACCCATGAGAGTTAGTCATCATTTTATTTCCTTCTTACTTTCTTTTAATAAAATCTCTTGAATCTTCATCATTTGATCCTCTTTTATGATATTTAATCATTGAACCTACAATTTAAGAAAATAATAAATTAAGCATCAAAGTTCATAAAAATAATTATAAATCAATCATAAAATAAATGATATCGCTTAAAATAAATATGTGTAAAATAGGCGATATTAGTCGTTCACTTTCTACTAAATGGGCAAGCTATTAACAAGGAAAAGCTGGAGTTGAACCCATTATACCCATCAACGATGTGACTGCTCTCAAAAATCATACCGCGGGAGAAGCTATAATGGGTACTCATAAACCGGGAGCCTACACTTTATTTCTGGTTGCCAATTCCCTGGGGTTCTACACGTCACTTCACATGATCACCGTACTCACTGCAGCTTTACCTATGCGGTTAGAGTTGCATCTTTTGATGTTTTCCCTTGTTACAACTTATGCTACTTGCATGGGTGCGATTGCTCCAAATCCTTCAATAGCATTTGCTTTTATGGCCATATCTATTAGTCTGCCGTTCATGATACCAATTATTACCACATTGTATAGAAGTTATCTGCTAAGGCTTAGATGTATATCACCTTACACAGGGCAAGAGAGTGTTTGAGCTTTGGTACTAGGTATCTAAAAATGCATCCGGATGCTTGAAGTTATATTTGACTCGTATAAAGTCTTTTCACTATTTTGTTTGATCAGTGTAGTTATGTTACATCAGCTAGCTTGTTTAGTAAATGTTTTAGCGATATATCTTGTACTTTCTCTGTTTGTCAAGAACAAACACTCTGCTGAAAATTATTCAGCTGATAATAAGACCTAAACGCTAAATGAAACCTATTAAATCAATATTCATAAGGGCATGTTTGACAGGAGTGCTTTCGGAAGCTGATTTTAATATTAAACAATAAACTCCTATTACGTTACAAACTTTGTTTGGATGCAACTAGCTTTAGCTTTTATTTGAAAGAAAAAGCTCCAAATTGAAACGGTACTTGAAGTAGCAGCATTTCAGGAGCTTTTAGTTTCGATGAAGCTTTTAATTTGTAAAGTTACACAAATACTCCTTTCATATATATCGGTTGAAGCTTTTAATATCCAGCTACTAGCTACAACTACAAGCTACGACTATTTTTGCCGCTAATTGTGGAACTCATAATCACTTAGGATTAGCTATAATTTAAATTTTGTTACACTTTACAAATATGGGTAATGTACTGATATTGTGATGAATTTCCTTTTACTGCACAGAAAACTTACCAAAAGCTACAAGTCACCGTGTCGCATCCATATAATTCCAATTTAAAATATGTTTTAAAATATTTTTGTTTGATGTATCTATATTATTAAAATAAAAACATTGCTATTCTTGAAGAAGTATAAGATTAGGAGGAAACAGAGAATGAGCTCATCAATAGAATTTTATGAAGCTTTTGAGGTTTCCTTCTAACTTACTAATGTTGACTCTTCTACAATCCTACACTTGGCATGTCCCTTCTTACTATAGAAACAAGTCTTTGTTGAACTTTTTGTGAGCATACAGAATAATATATCGATTTTTTCATTCATATATCATGGATCAACGGTTGTTTCACGCAGCATGGAATGGGGATGCTGATTATCTTCTGAAAGAACTAGAAACGAATCCATCTATGCTCCATGCTGTGGCATTGGAGGGTGGTGAAAATCCGTTACACATTGCTTGTCTGGCTGGACATCTCAACTTTGCAGTAACAGTTGTAAAAGTGAGGCAAAGATTTTCCAGGGAGCTTAACCAACACGGTTTTAGCCCGTTGCACATTGCAGCTGCTTGTGGTCATGGAGAATTGGTAAAGGAGCTTCTGAAAGTGGACATTGGGTTGACTTTGATAAAAGGAAAAGATAGAAGAATTCCCCTTCATTTGGCTGTGATCAAAGGGAATGTGGAAATTGTTAGAGACCTGCTTTTGTCTAGTTTAGATTCTGTTGAATGTATAACTGCACAAGGTGAGACGTCGATTCATTTAGCAGTGAAGTATAACCAATTTGAAGTTTTTCAAGTCTTGGTTGAGCATCTAAAGCAAGAAAATAAGGAAGATCACCTTAATTATAAGGACTTTCATGGGAACACAGTGTTGCACCTTGCCGTCTCAAGGAAGCAATATGAGGTATGTGAAATTTTTTTTATACATATTTTGCAACTTTTGTTCTTGAAATTTTTTTCAGAAGTGTTAGGTAAATTAAGTTTCTTCTTTTATACATGGTTGAGTTTTTACTAAATGGACAAGTTACTAGCCAAGAGAAGTTGGAGTTGAATTCATTAAACAATACTGGTTTAACTCCTCTTGATATGCTACTGATGTTTCAAAGTGAAGCTGGTGATTGATAGCTCGAGGAGCTTCTCATTGAAGCTGGGGCAATAAAAGCGGAAAATCAACAAGTTTTAGTAGATAGACAAGAAGAAAGACTAAATCATGAAGATACAGGACACGAAACTCGATCTCCATCTAAAAGTTTGTTAGAATACTTCAAATACAACAATCTCAAAGATTCTCCTAGCATGGTAAGAAATACCCTTCTCATGGTAGTTATTCTTATCACGACTGCAACCTATCTGTTAGAATATGTGGGATCAGAATTAATATCATCACCTCCCGATTATACAAGATCAAGGCCTCAACAGTGTATCGGTCCAGGAAGGGTCCAGGAAGGGTCCGAGTCCAAGAATTAGAGTCGGTCTTTGTTTAACCTATGTTACCAAAAATAGTTTTCTTTTCTTGTATAAATATAGGGCTCGTGTATGTCATCTATATCAAGAAAATATATATATTTTTCCAACTCTATCAATTGACATGGTATCAGAGCCCTCAATGGGCTTCATCATCTACCCTTAAATCCCTCTTTCAATTTATATCACCTAAATCAATACCTAAGCCACCATGGCCGATGAGACCGACGGCTCAGGTAACGATTTGGCATTACAATTAGCACACCTTTTATAGAACAACAAACATCAATCTCAACATCCAAAATTAACCGACAATCTTCAAATCAATTTAAAATTAAATAGTACTAATTACTCCTTATGGACCCGTATGATTCGGGTTGCCATAGGAGGCCGATCAAAACAACTTTTGACACACTTAACCGAAAAACCACCAGAAAATTCAACAAGTGAACAATATGAGTCATGGGAACAAGATGACCTGGTCGTATTCTCGTGGCTCATTCAAAACATAGAACCAATGATAGCCGGGAATCTTACCGAATTTTCCACCGCAAAAGAACTGTGGGATGCTTTAGTAATTACTTACAGCAGCGGAAAAGATAAACTACAAGCATTTAATTTGCACATCAAGGCCAACGAACTCAAGCAAAGCGACAAGTCACTTGAAGACTTCTGGATCACATTACAAGGCGTCTGGGGCGAGATCGATCGACAGGACCCAAACCCGATGACATGTCCCGAAGATATCAGAACCTATAATAGGATTCGATCCGAACAAAAATTATTCCAATTTTTGAACGGATTAGATCGGAAGTTTGAATCAACAAAAAGGGAAATTCTTAGAACCGACCCACTTCCGGCGGCGGAAGTTGCATATGCTACCATACGAAAAGAGGCTGCTCACCAAAAGATTTTGGGAGCAACCGTCACTGATGTCGAAGGAGCACAAGGTATCGCCACCGGACTGATGGTGAAAGAAGAAAACGGGTTTGGGCTTGCCACCAAGCGATTCAATCGGTCCAATGATAAACAAAAACACATGATTAAAGATGATAAATCTGATCTCACATGTGATGAATGTGGTATGGAAAGACATACCAAAGACCAGTGTTTCCGACTAGTCGGTTATCCACCATGGTGGACGGAAAACAAGAAAAGTCGTCGATACAACCCATCGGAGAGAAACAAGACCTCTACCGCTCGAGCTAACCCCACCAAAGAAGGTAGCATTAGCGATGGCCAAAAGACGGAGAAGGGATTCGGTGGGGTAGCGGCGGCTGAAGTCATAGATGGGGGTGGCTATTCGGTGGTGGAAGGTAAGGAGGGAGGCTTTTCTCTCACACACACACAGCCACACAATATAATCAGGAAACAAGTGTTAGATAAGTTTCCAAAACTACCTTTGTATACAAAAAATAAAAATGTTTTTATAAAAAACCCTAATGGATCGACTGTTGGGCCAAGAAAGACAAATGGGCCGAAGTTCATAGCAAATGGGTTCATGGCCCAATCCAATCACTCTGAAACAAATGGGTCTTGGATTTTTGATTGTGGTGCAATCGACACTATGACCTACGATCTATCAAATTTTAAAATTTTTTCAAAACCTAGAAAGACCCATATTAAAGCTGCTAATAAAGGGAGAATGGAAGTTATGAATGGAGGATCTGTTACAATTTCTCCAAACATCAATTTAACTAATTGTCTTTATGTTCCATCTTTATCTCACAAACTTCTGTCAATAAGTCATGTGACAAAAGAACTTAATTGCTCAGTTCTCATGCATCCAACCTTCTGTTTGTTACAGGATATCAGGACGGGACGGATCATTGGGCGTGGCACTGAGAAAGGAGGACTGTATTATGTTGATGAAGTTGCTGAAAGTGGGACTGTCATGCTTGCCCATGAAACCAGTGAAAGAAAAGCATGGTTGTGGCATAGAAGATTGGGGCATCCCTCAGTTAGTTATTTGCATATTTTGTTTCCAAAACTTTTCCCTTTAAATAGAAAGATTGAGTGTGAAACTTGCATTTTAGCAACAAGTCATAGGCAATCTTTTAAACCTCATAATACTAGGGTTGAATCTCCTTTTTCCTTAGTTCATTCAGATGTGTGGGGTACTGCACCGATTAGTGGAGGTCATAATTTTAAATATTTTGTGATTTTTGTTGATGATTGCACCCGAATGACATGGATTTATTTTTTGAAAAATAAAGATGAAGTTTATGATAGATTTACTGTGTTTTATAACATGGTTCAAACTCAATTTCAAAAATCTATCAAAATCATGAGAACAAATAATGGTGGGGAGTATGTGAATTCACAAATGAACCTGTTTTTTCAATCTAAGGGTATAATCCATCAAACCACTTGTCCTCACACCCCCGAACAAAATGGTGTGGCTGAAAGGAAAAATAGGATTCTTTTAGAGATGACTAGGGCACTTATTATTGAGTCCTTAGTTCCAAAAAGTTTTTGGCCTGAAGCGTTAGCTACTGCTACCTATTTGATCAATCGTCTTCCTACAAAGATTCTAGATATGAAAACCCCTTTAAAAGTCCTCTCTCAGTTTCATAAGCTCCCATCTATTCTTACTTTGCCCACTAGAGTATTTGGATGTACAGTTTTTGTACATATTCCAAAATCATATCGCAACAAACTTGAACCATGTGCTGAAAAATGTGTCTTTGTGGGATATGGGGTTACTCAAAAAGGGTATAGATGTTACAATCCTAAAACTCATCGTATGTTTACTACAATGAATTGTGATTTTTTGGAAACCAAGTATTACTACTCTCAAGAACTCAGTGGTCAGGGGGAGGAACAAAGTGACACACTGAGTTGGCTTCAATTTTCAGAAGTTCAAGTCACCACAAATGATAAAGATTCTGCAGATAAAAGCTTACAGTCCTCCTCTCAAAGTGACAACCCGAGTCCAGACCTGATATCCGAGGTAAGTAATTCTGAACCAAGCCATTCTTTGGATGTTCCAGCTAATGAAGTACAGGAAAATATTAATGAAGAGCCAGAAAATATAGAAGAAGAAACTACAGAAAGTGCTCTAGAAAGATATGTCCTTCCACCAAGATCTACCAGAGGAATACCTGCAAAGCGATACTCTCCAGAAAGAAATTCTCGTTCTACTAGGTATCCGGTAGACAGTTTTGCTAATATTGTAGAAGATGTTTTCTCCAAAGAAGCAAGAGCATTTGCAGCAAAATTATATTCTGAAGAGATTCCTTCAGATGTAGAGCATGCCTTGAAATTTAAAAATTGGAAGGAGGCCATGGATAGTGAAATGGAGGCTCTTATTAAGAATGATACGTGGGAAAAGTGTTTTCTTCCAACAGGAAAGGATCCGGTAGGATGCAGGTGGATATATACCATCAAATACAAACCAAATGGGGATATAGAAAGATACAAAGCAAGACTTGTTGCCAAAGGGTACACCCAGACCTATGGCATCGACTACTCAAAAACCTTTTCTCCAGTTGCAAAACTAGATACGGTAAGGGTTCTTTTCTCAATTGCAGCAAATCAGGGATGGCCACTTCATCAGTTTGACGTAAAGAATGCCTTTTTGCACGGGGAACTAAAAGAAGAAGTATATATGGAAGCTCCTCCAGGATTTTCCCATGATTTCAAACTTGGGGAAGTTTGTAAGTTGAAAAAGGCCTTGTATGGGCTGAAACAATCTCCTAGAGCTTGGTTTGGAAGATTCACTGTTGCTATGAAGAAACATGGATATCAACAAAGCAACTCAGATCACACATTATTTCTTCGTCATAGAGGAAATCTTGTGACATGTCTGATAATTTATGTTGATGATATGATTATAACAGGGAATGATGAACAAGAGATCAACCAACTAAAATCAGCTTTGTTCGCAGAATTTGAAATGAAAGATTTGGGAGATCTGAAGTACTTCCTTGGAATAGAAGTTTCAAAATCTAAACATGGAATTTTTATCTGCCAGAAAAAATATATATTAGATCTTTTGGCTGAAACAGGAATGGTTGATTGCAAGCCAGCAGACACACCCATGGTCATTAATCAGAAGTTGTTTGTGAAGACAGACGCTAAAACTACTGATAAAGGAAAATATCAAAGGTTGGTGAGGAAACTTATTTATTTGGCTCATACTCATCCAGACATTGCATATGCTGTTGGGGTAGTTAGTCAATTTATGCATCAACCTCAGGAAGATCATATGAATGCAGTTCTGCGAATTATCAGGTATCTTAAAGGAACGTCAGGACATGGGGTGTTATTTAAGGCAAATGGTCATCTCAAGATTCAGATATATACAGATGCAGATTGGGCAGGAGACAAAGGTAATCGAAGATCTACTTCTGGGTATTTTTCAATGGTAGGTGATAACTTGGTTACATGGAAAAGTAAAAAACAGAAAGTTGTATCATTGTCAAGTGCTGAAGCTGAGTTTAGGGGTATAGCTAGGGGACTAGCAGAAGCTTTATGGTTGAGAAAACTGGTGTCTGAAATAGGTTTTGCTCCCAAAGAGAGTATCCGAATCATGAGCGATAATAAAGCTGCTATCCAGATTTCAGAGAATCCTGTTCAGCATGATAGAACCAAGCATGTGGAAGTTGACCGTCACTTCATAAAAGAAAAATTGGAAAGTGGAATTATCAAGTTACCTTTTGTTAAGTCTGAAGATCAACTTGCTGATATTTTAACCAAAGCAGTGGGAACATCTATGTTTCATAAGTGTCTGAGCAAGTTGAATTTCGGTAATCCCGATATTCAACTTGAGGGGGAGTGTTAGAATATGTGGGATCAGAATTAATATCATCACCTCCCGATTATACAAGATCAAGGCCTCAACAGTGTATCGGTCCAGGAAGGGTCCAGGAAGGGTCCGAGTCTAAGAATTAGAGTCGGTCTTTGTTTAACCTATGTTACCAAAAATAGTTTTCTTTTCTTGTATAAATATAGGGCTCGTGTATGTCATCTATATCAAGAAAATATATATATTTTTCCAACTCTATCAATTGACACTATCAACCCATACTTAATCCTCCCGGAGGTATTTGGCAGGACGATTTTAATCCATTTATAGGAAATAATACGATCTCATCTTTTATGAATAACACCACTGCTGCAAAATCTCATACTGCTGGCAGAGCTATTATGGGTACTCATAACCTGATATCCTATAGTATATTTCTCTTTGCCAATTCTGTCGGCTTCTACACCTCTACTTACATGATCTATGTACTGACTGTGGCTTTCCCTTTGCGGCTGGAATTGCATATTTCAATGTTTGCACTTGCTACAACCTACAGTACATGCATGAGCGCCATTGCGCCAAATACTCTGGTATCATATGCTTTTACAGGCATCTCGGTTCTTCTGCAGGTCATGATTCCAGTTACTACCATGTTTTTGAGAGATCATCTCCTGAGGCCTAGAAATGCATCACCTTAATCCCTATTAGTACTAGGGATTTTAATTAAACAATATTGTATGCATTATACAGTACAATCATATAATGCACATATTGTTGTGTATGACAAAAAAATGTTGTAAACTGTTCTCGTTCCTTATGACTATATCAGGCATCAGCTATGATTTTAAATGTTATCTTATTCAAAGTACGTAAATGATGCAACTCGATATGTTATTATGGATTATCATTTTTAGTCTTAGTCTTATCTTCATTTATATTCATATAATTCATGATTATCAATACCTATGATTCTATGAAAGATATGCATGCCTTTACAGTCAATTGATCAATCAAAAACTCAATTCCATTATAATCAACTTTTATGAACTCATAATACTGAAAAAACTGAAAAATACATTGCAAGAAACACGAGGACCCAAATATGATTTACTCTGTAATATAGTAACTAATCAGACCAATTAAACAAGTAGTTAAGATTAATGTTATCGTGGAGTTAATTTAATACTTATAACTGGAAATAACTTATAATGTTATCACAATTTCAGTCTAATTTTTTTTTTTTCTTTCTATTTCCTGCAAAATTTTGACCCGTCACTTAATGTCCTATATTTTTAAGCTAAGCAAGTACAGAATTATTGAATAACTGATACATTTTTAAAGGTTATTATCAATTCCGTGTGTACACTTGTTTACGAATCCGTTGTGTGCGGAAACAATACAATTAGTCAATTACTCCGTACAATATAATAATATAAATACCTACGCAGATTAGAATAGGCTTTTTTTTTTCTTTTATATGAGATAACATATAAAATTGATGGGACTTAAAATCACCGGTACTAAATTTACAATCCTTTCCGTACGAATCACGAGTCGATTCGTTAAGTCGAGTCGAAATCAAATGAAAACGAGACGACTTGATGGATGACTCAACTTTGATCCGGAATCATTGATGAACGCATCAACCCAACACTAAATGACATATCATGATTTACATTAATATTAAAAACCACATTATAATAAGAACGAATTGCATTTTTGCTCCTTATGTTATTACACATTTTGCAAGTTTGATACAAAAATGTGAAAAGTCACGAACCGTATCTCTGTCATATCACACCTGTTGCAATTTTTTGGTCCAAAAGTAACGTGCCATTAGAATTCAGCTGTTAATGCTCCCATGTGCTTGTTACATGGGGGGTAGTTTCGTCCATTTATTGCTCATAGGACCATTTCTGCAAAAAGTATGATTTTCTCTGTTTTCAGCCGCCGGCCATTTTAAGCTAAATCCGGCCATTTTTGGCGGGAATTTGATCTTGTTTTTCACACCATCTTGTTCCTTTTTCAATTCTCTACAAATCCATGTAATATATCATGTCTCAATCACGAAAAAAGAAAGGAAAAAAATAAGAAAACTGATGAAGAAATCTTTGAAGAATTGATAAATAAAGATCAAACATATGTACAACATTTTGAAGCCAATAAAAAATATGTTCAATCAATTTACAATCTTAGATCTTCATCCACACTCTTGAAGCCTGTTGATTCAATCCAAATAACCTCGTTTTCTGATCAATTCGATTCAGCCACTATGCCGCCTCCCAGATTTGCACATCCGCCACCTGTTACCACCCAGCTGCCACCTATACCGGCCGTCCATGAATAACTGAAGATAGGGGAGGCTTTAATCGGGGGATGGAAGGGCTTCTGGATCGAAATCTGGTGCTAGGTTGATGGAATTTAGGGTTCTTAATAACAAAACCCTAATTGAAAACCCCAAATTTGAAGATGTCGCCGCTGCTGAGCAATCACCACCATTTTGGCCGCCTTTGGGACAAATTCCGATCAGAATAAGGATGGGGAGGGGGCAATTAAGGGTGGGGATGATTCAATATCAGAAACAAATGCTCAATAAATCGATCTGGGGGTTGTGCAAACCGAAACCCTAAATAAAAACCCTAATTTGTTGCTTGTCGCCGTCCAGCCACCTACTACCACCTCTGAACCACCACCTGGAAAATTAATTGATGGGGAAGGGGCTATTTTGAACCTCGATGGCAATAGATATATACATATACATTAAATGAAAAAGATACCTATATATTATTATTTTTTATTATTTTATTTTATATTTTTTTTTGCAGAAATGGTCATATGGGCAATAAATGGACGAAACTACCCCCCATGTGACAAGCACATGGGGGCATTAACGGCTGAATACTAACGGCACGTTACTTTTTGACCAAAATTGCTACATGTGTTATATGATAGGGAAACGTTTCACGACTTTTCACATTTTTGTATCAAACTTGCAAAATGTATGATAACACAGGGACCAAAAATGCAATTCGTTCTTATAATAATTGAAAGAATGCATTTCAATAATATAATAAATAATAAATTAATAAACAAATACTTCAAAAAAAATTGTAACATATTACATCCAACTTTTATAAAACTTAAAGCTTTATGGACTAGAATGTAAATTGATTTATTCTCCCACACCAGGATCATAATTTTCTCTGTGTTTATTATTTGTTTTCCCTCATTTATTCGATCCGAAATAAAAGTACACGCCCTTCCTATACTCCGCTCGTGCCAATTTATTAATCGTTGTTGTTGTTGTTGCCCTTGCTTATAACAACAACAACAACGGTACCAAAGGTAGAAACACTGTTTCTAGAAGGACCTTTGGCCTAGAGTATAACCCTTGTTGTTGTTGCCCTTGCTTATTGTAACACTCGTCGTTTAAAAATATGGATTTCCAAAAAGTTTCGCCAAACGGCGTTAAAAGAGAGCAGAATTAAACTTTAAAAGTCCAAACCAGCAAAATAAGTTTGGTTTATTCATTAAATGGTGTTACTAGTCATATCATCAAAACAAGTTTAAATGGAAATTAATCGGTTGCCTAACATTAAACAACCAAAATTAGTAAGTACAAGTCATAAATATCTAAACATATATCAACGTCTAATGCGAGCAACCACTATGAGTAAACTACAGCCAGCTTCAAGATAATCTACCCATGCCTCACATTTTTTCACATCTACCTGCTCATTATTGTTGGACCTGAGGGCACAACACATTTTTAAAAGAGCAAGTGTTAGCTAACGGATTAGCTAAGTAAGATAACACAAAGTTTATCAAACATTTGTCCATTTAAAACATTATAGAAAAGTCATATTTTGTCTTTAAGGCACATATCATCACAAGTCATCATATATATCATATCACATCTTGCATTACACATCTTTCATATAGGATGGGTCATCCAAAATGTGCCTAGTCATCTTTGCATCTCACATGTAATGTCTGAACATATGTGTAGTTGTGACATAATTCACGCTTCATATATATATATATATATATATGAGGACAATCAAATAAAAACAGTTTTAAAATGAGAATGGTGAGAACATAAAAAACATCATTTTGATGCATTAAAAATCCACAAATCTAACATAGTGCTTAACTAATTATCATTATTTAAGTGTTTAACAACACATTGATCCGTCAAAATCGAAAAAATCACGTTTTTTGATGGATGCATTATTTTGAAGAATATGCATCCAAGATGGATGCACAAAACAAAAAACATGATTTTCTTGATTTTGATAGGCCAATGTGTTGTTATACACTTAAATAATGATAATTAGTTAAGCACTATGTTAGTTTTATGGACTTTTAATGCATCAAAATGATGTTTTTTAAGTGTTCTCACTGTTCTTATTTTAATATTGTTCTCACTGGAGTATTACCCTATATATAAATGAAAATTTAAAAAATTTGTGCCCCTCAAAATTGTGCTCTGACCGGATGTCTTGCTTACCCCTTCCGGGCCTCCCATGGATGACAGGTGCTTATTGACTATTGGGTATAGTTAACTTACTTAACTAGAAATTCGTCATTAAGTACATTAAATGTGATATAAATCTCATTTGACTACAAAACCGTATCCTATGTTTTCTATTTATCTTCTTCACCGAGAAATCTCTGCAACTTCGACTTTTGTTTTTTTTTTAATAAATGGTTGTTGTCACGCACAAAAGAAAAGAAAAGTAAAATCAATATGCTTTCTTCACAGCGCGATAGCCACCGCTTTGAAGGAATACACTGAAGAAAACGTTGTATCCATTAACGCAATACGCCGGTTATTCAACGTTTTTGGAAGAATACGCCAAGAATAATCCATCGCGCTACAGTTGGTCTAAGTAATTAATTTTTAATCCAATATTGTATTTCGGTTTCTAATAAATAATGCACCGAAATATAAGTAACTAGATTAAACTCATGCATTGCATGGTAATAATTGTCGTAAAAATATGTTGAAAATAATTAATGCATCTTTGAAATTTATAATATAAGACTACGATATTGTAACAACGATGTATTCAAATATAAACTTACTTATTACATTCAGTTTCATCCTAAAAAATAACATATATTTTTAAAAAAATCACTAAACAAATAACTTATTTTAAATTAATATGTCACATATAATTTTTATATTCTCTCTTCATTATATATAAAAACATATTAACAAAAAAGCCAAATAATGTATTAAAAGTGCTACTTAAGTTGGCTCATTTTGGCTATCGATTAAAACTTCAAAAACCCTCACAAATACATTCATATAATAAAAATCCACATTCCTTTAAGTTTGTTGCTTTCTTGAATGTTAATTCGATTGATATAATTTTTTATCCATATATAAAATCATATATATATAATATAAATAGATTTAATAAAGCGAAAGGTTTACAATGAGATAAGTATTAAATATTTTTAATTTTAATATAATTTTAATCTATATGGCATAAAAAAATACCAAATATTTAAAAAAATAACAACTAAGCAAAAATCCTAGTTGTAATTTAAACAAATATGACACATAGGATTTTTTCTAACATCTCTTAGTTATATAGAGAGACTATGCCCGAAAAGTTATAGTGTATACGAACTTTTAGAAACCTTGCACGAACTTTGTCAAAATATTCAAATCAATAACATGGTATACGTGGCACCTCATATGAGTTGCCACGTGCAAATTTTTAATTGGTCAGTCATAGTTAATTACATGATTTGAACATTTTTACAAAGTTCGTGTATACAATAGAGGTTTTTAAAAGTTCGTGCACACTATATCTTTTCGATCTTAGTTATCTACATTAGGACGCATTTATCCCCTATCTATGTTTAGTTCGTTGGTTTCAACTTTCAACAATAATTTGTCAAAGTTTCATGTCAAATTTGTAGGGGCTTTTTGTGTTGTTATTCGTCGCCGTTTTTGTGTGGTTTGTTGTTGGGTTATGTCATATGTGTCATGTGTGTGACAGTTTGGTAAAGAGTCTGTAAGTGATTATCCGTGTAATATAAAACACTGGATATTTTTTTACTTTTCCAACAATCTCAGTAAAATAAGTTCATTCAAAAAGTCTCTATCAAAAACAAAAGTTATAATTGTATGATTTTTATATATATATATTTTTTAAGATTAATGAGTATGTATGTTAGTCTGTTTGGACAAAGCACATGGCCAACTAAAGTTGTACATGAAAGCACATGTTGAATGTTCCCCCACCCATAGATGATTACAAAGGTCAACTTGTCTTCATATCCAAACATAGCCACATCTTCTTTATTACACTGCAGATAGATATGCCAATGGTCTTTCATCCAATCCGATTCATTTCAATTGGATGCATTATTATTATTATACAAACTAAATGAAACATGAATATGGATATTGATAAAATATCTCATTTATTGAATTAACTCATTTATCACTGAAAATAAAATATTCTTTTTTTTAAAGGAATTTCGCTTATAAATTAAGTTTCGTGATTCAAAATTTAGGGGGTTTAGCATACGGTGTTTTAACCGGGTCCGCGCTAGAGAGCCCCTCGAAGCAGAAATGCCTACTTCAAATACCTGATAGGGAAAAACCCTAATTAATTTGCCCGAAGACACGACGATTTGATAAACCTTTATCTCTTTCAAGATTCGAACCTAAGGTTACCAGATCCAAACTCCTTCATCGGAAACTATCTTTACCCCTGAGCAGTGGCGAATCCAGAAAATTCTATCACAGCCTCACAGGGCCCATGTGACAGGGGGCACGTACCAAGAGGGTTGGGTAGCGGGTTGAACGGATCAACTTTTTGCATGTCAAAACGGGTCGGGTCAAATAATATAATATTGGTATGTGAGGGGTTTCACATCTAAGCTTAAGTACCGGACAGCCTTATATTCCCTTTTCCCTATATATATGTGACTTTTTTAGAAATAAATATAAGTTTATTATCTTAACAGATTTACCAAAATATTAAATATTAAATAAATTTGAGTTACAAACTTACAATTTATCTCTGTATTCACGATAAAAGGATCAAACTACAACAATTATATAACCATACTATCAAACTAGAATAATTATACGTTTGCGACTCGTGACTCAGACTACATTCACACAGCGACTCGTAATAGTCTGGACAAAAACGAGTCACCTAACGAGCCGACTTATTTTTTATAAATCGACTCGATTCATAAGAGTCAACTCATGACTCGTAAGAGTTTAACAACTATGAATAAGATATATTGAGAAGTTATTGGGGGCCATACCCCCAGTATTAACCTTGTGCATCCGCCCTGTCTCAATGACACTGAAAAGAATATTATATATATACTAAAATGTTATATGTTTTTACAAGTGTTCTAAGCATACATAGTACAACTATCTATTGCATGCATAGTCATAACATTTTCGCTTTACCTATGAGAAATATTTACATTAAGTAAAAAGAAATAACTAACGGTCTTAATGATTGTTAAGTATTGTTTGGCTAGCTAGTGGTAGTTACAAAAGGATATTTAACGGAGTTTATTTTTTTAAGTTTTTTAACTTTTGCCACTAAAGTTTTGCCTTATTTACTTTCCGTCACATAACTTTTGGTTTTTAACCTTTTCGCGTCAAAAGTTTATTTCTTTCTTATTTTTAACACATTTTTACTTTTTAAACTTTCATCACGAAAATTTATTTTTCTTTTTTTACATTTCTCCTTTTACTTTTTGCCACATAACTTTAACAAGCTTTATTTACAAGTTTAAGTTTCTTGACTTTTATAAATTTTTTTCACATAACTTTGTTTTTTTTTTGTGTCTGAAAGTTTTCTTTTATTTGTTTTTTACCACATAACTTTGGTTTCTAAATTTTGTTACCGATGTTTCATTTTCTTTACTTTTGACCACAACTTTTATTTTTTCAACTTTTGCCACAAAATTTTTGTTTTACTGCTTAATGTATATTAACTTTTGTCACGAGTATTTTGTTTTTCTCCCGAAACAATACCCGGATAAAAATACTAGTTTAATACTGTATTATGAGTAGGTGCATTTAAATATTAAAGTTGTATAATAAACTATTTGTGCATGTATAACATGAAAAATGAGATTTTCAAATGACATCCACTCATATGCCTTTCTCTCTTTCCTTTTCCTTTCCAGATTGGATCTTTACATAATGTCCCCTTTCTTAACTTTATAATTCCATACCCTACCCAACCAAAATGGACCACCATTTAAAATCTTTTTTCTTTATTAATTTTACCCCTAACATTTTTATCATTCAACATAACAATAAAAACATCAAAAAGAGTATCTTCATTAATAATTTAATGCCCACCGCCTTTTATGATGACTGATGAACCCAAAATCCTCACATATATTGATATATACACGCGGCTTCACCATTATATGCGGTGGCGAAACTAGAAATTTTTGAGTGGAGGATTGGGATCTAAATTTTTTTTTTCTTAACGCTATTTTTCAGATAATATGTTCGGGTCAGTGATTTGATTCGGGTCGGGTAAAAAATTAGATACTATTATTATAAAAAAAAGTTTCAATCACGGCAAAACTAAACATTTGTCCAAGACAAGTAAACATTAAAAAGGAGACAAACGGTTGGTACCTGGTTCGATTCACTGAAGAAATTAGAGTTCAGTCTTTCAACCTTTAAGAACCTTGAATTTAGTAGGCTAAATTTTTAATTAAGTATTGAGTTTTAGTTTGGGCTAAGTAATTTTGTTGGCTTATGTAAAATGTAATGGATCAATTTTATTGTTTAACATATAAAAAAAATTTCACAATTAAGATGGGGGTCGAAACCGAGTATATCAAAATTTTTCTACACGAAAACAATATACCCCTACATAGCAAAAAAAAATTTCGGGGGGTCGGGCACCCCTCCCGGCCCCTATGTAACTACGCCCTTGATTATACGGTGAGGTTTCTTTGATGTCGCATACCAACTGAATGTTCAGAAAAAAAAAACATTAAAACCTGTTACTTGATTAAAACCTGTTACTTGATCGGGAGGAGCTGATTATCGAAACCAACATTGATTTAAGCTTTGAATGAAAATGTGTATAAAATGATGTGTTAGTTGAAAGGGGTCAAGTATCCCTACTAGCTCCGCCTCTGGATCCAATTACTTAGTGATCATTTTATTTTTTTTCCGCACACACTAGATGATCATCATGTGTGACACCATTTAGACATGAATCCACGCATAATATGCCTTCAAAATCCAGAATGGAAAGTAAATAAAACTATAAAAGTACCCCATCTACCACCATTTGATATAAATCACACGCATCTCCCCAACAACAAATGCACAAAAAGAAAGGTAAATCACTTAATCTTAATCCTTTTTCCATAATAACGATTTCAAGTAGTCATGACCATCATTGTTACATCCAGAGCCAGAAATTTTGTTAAGATGGGGCAAATTTTATTTTTTTTATCTTTGTTATATTTATTATAGCCATCTTTAAAATTATAAATTAAAAAAAAAAACAAAAAAAAAAAAACTAAACTGACTAGAGTATATAAAATGGGTTCTTAAAAGAATTTCGTTAACACCGGGTTTAGTCAAACTTGAAAAGAAAATAACCTTTTTCACGTATCGTTGTACTATTAATGTTCTACACATTAACCCAAACAAAAAAAAACAAGTTTTCTAACCTTTTTTCCCATTAAAAATCAATACAATTTAAGGTTTTTACTATATTAATATAGAACTTATGTCAAAATTAATGCTTCCAAAATTAGTGACATACAAAGAAAAAACTTATGACAATAAAGGAAACATTAACATGTATTTTATGTTTATTTTTATTTTTTAGGGACAAAATTACAAATATATATACTGTTAATATTAAAAAATATATATATATATTGTACCAAAATTGGAGTGGGGGCTTTGGCTCCGTTTATGGTTACATCAACGATATAAATGTAATGGGCCACGGTTTAAACAATCGGCTATCCTGGTCCAAGTGGGGCCTCACCTTTGAATGGTGGGGACACGTTTATAAAAATAAGAAGAAGAAGAAGAGTTAAAAAAAAAAAAAAAGGCTTAATTTGCTAAACCCATAATGAATAATATACAATCTAACTAATAATTCAAGGTTCCATAATATGACCAACTTAAAAATGGAAAATTAATTAGACGGCTACCACTTTATGTTGTTGCTTTTGTTGTTGTTGATCATCTTCATAGTGGAGGAGCTTTGTTGATCTTGATTTATATGAGGATGATGAGTCCTCTATATTTGATGGTGGCTGAAGAAGGAACATTTCCTTTCGGAGATAGGAACAATAGGTGTGAAATGTAGTAGGATTTACATTCAATTGAAACCCCAATCCAAATAAGAAATCCACTTCAAGAAAGTTTATCTCTTTTGTGGTGATTCCACCTACTTTTGCATAGTATGCATTGTTGTAGTACCTATAAGAAATATTACCATGAACACAAAAAGAGCATTGGTAATTACAAATCCTAGTAACACATAGATTAAAGGTGTGCTTTGAATTAATTATGTTTAATGTGTATTGTACATTTCTACATTAAGATATAATGCACCTTGGACACAATTGTGATACCAAAGTTATATAAGTGATGTTAATATTGAGATCCTACTTAGATTGTTGACAATAGTGATTTTTTGAAGATTAGCCTTTAGATATCAAGGGATAATCATGATTAGACATGTTGTGGGCATTAATATTTTTTCTAGTTGGCATTCATGAGGTGGGGAAGACAACAAGATACAAAATTAACAATGCAACCAATAATGAACTTTGTACAACCACTTGATATTTACGAGTAATAATTATCATATATTGCCATTACAAAATTTGTCTAAATGCATAGTTTTAAATAAATTTGACGTAGTTAAACTTAGAAAATTGGTATAGCCGATTTTCATAACAATAATAGCAAAAAGTAGTATGTTGTCGTCATTTCAGTTTTAGCTGGATGATAAAAACTCTTGTCTTTTGAAGTAAAAGGTTCGATTTCTAGCGTTGTTAAAGAACATCGTATCATGCTTGAAACTACAATAATTGTTTCACACTTACCTTTACAAGTCTAGACCATGGATCCACTTTTATTTTTTCAACTCTAGAAGAATACCATACCCATGATTAAAATTTTACAAATATTATTCTCAATTATTTATCAAAGCATCTTGCATCCTCTTTTAAGCAAGACATGGAAAACTGGAGTTTAAAGTGAAGCATATTTGTTTGTTTTTTTTTTTAACCTTTTGTCCTGATTTTAACTTTATAAGCAACTTCACTTCCTAAAATTTCCTTATTTGAAGCATATCACATGATCCTTGAGCTCAAATAACAAAAATGTCTTAATTTTTATGCTCACTAATCAAAACTCAAATAACATAAATGTCTTAATTTTTATGCTTAATAATCAAAACTTAAAGCAAATTCACACTAATACTTACTGAAATTCAATGGCTTGGACTTGGAATTCGAGCGAAATCAGCACAAATTCTGGACTAAAACCATCTCCAATTCCAATTCCAGACCTCGAATTACATTGTATACTAAAGTGAAAAACCTTACATGTCATCCATGAACTTGGCAGCAATCATAACACTTGTGATCAGCAATCGATGAACATTGAATGAGTTGATAGAAACTGCAGGTTGTTGCTGAGTAAACCGATCAAGATAAACGTATGCAACTACGTAACACGAAGGACTACAATTGGCATACTTGAAAATTCTCTCTAAATAGCTCTGAATAGAGATGGTTGGCCTTGTGAGCCCATGAAATGCCGAGATTTTTTGCTCGTGGAATCCCGGGTTATTGTCGTTAGATTCTGCAATACGGTCTAAAAGCGATGAGAGGTACGAGATTAGGTTGTTCATCACCTTTGGGCACTCAAGTTCTGCCATTGATGATTAGAGGAAATTTAATCAAAAGGTATTGAGGAAATGAAGGTTGCTTTGAGTATATAACGACTAAAAAAGGGTGTCCCTCATGGCTCATGTAGCTCTAAGCGTGAATGACGTATTTGCCCTTTGGTTGAATATTAGAAGTGAAGTTTAAATTTTTAATTTTGTGAGGAGGGAAAGATGGATTAGTGTGCTAATTGAATATTACTATAATCATTGGAGTATATTTTAATATCTCTTTTATAATTGGGGAAATATTAAGTAAGCATGCAGTATATATCTTAGATAAAGCAGAAGGATTATGTAAAACTTAAGGGGAGGTTATGTAAAATTCAGGAGTATGTATGTTTATCAAATTAAAAAGTTTAATTTGTAACTTTTTTTTTTAAATAACAGTACATAAGCTTAGATAAAGTCTGTAGTACGAATCATTTTCCCTTTTATTAATTTCAGTTATTCTTTCAACTTTTATGTTTTGTTTTCATAAAAAAAGAGAAAAAATTGTTTACATGCACCAGTATAAACTTAAAGCACCACTTAGTATCCAATATATATATATTTTTTATTAAACTACAAGCTTAGTATCCGCGCGTTGCAGTGAATACCATTGACAGGGTGTCTAAACAAAACTGCAGTAGAATACAGGTGTCCCTATTTTCACTGGTGATTTGGGTCTCATGGAGACGTTCCACGACGGTGGTGGTGTTGAAGAAAGGTGGAGGTGATGGTTGGATTTTGAGGACAGTGGTAGAGGTGTGTGTATTTTTGTGACAGAAAGAAAACAATATGGAGAATAAATGTAGGGAATAAGGGAAGGAATAAAGAGGGGTAAAAAGGTAAAATCGCATGTCTCAAATCTTGTAAACTTAACAGGGGTTGATAATTTTTAATAAGGAGTATAGATTAGTGAAAAATAAATAACCGTTTACTACTAGAACTAGAATATAATGACAAAGTCGATAGATACGATGGGGCAATATGAACTTTGTACTTTATCGTAAAGAGAGTTTACAAATAACAATAAAATGATAATTTTAGTTAGTTATATGTTTGTTTATTTACCAGAAAAATCTAGTCCTCAAAGCATGGAGGCCATGTGATACATGAGATACAAAAAGCTAACTTTATAGCACTAATGGATGAATAAGTGTTTGAAATAAAGTTAGATTTATAATCAATCTGACATTAGGATATTGTTGTTATTGTTATCTTATGTTGTTTAACTTTGAAATTCTACCTAGTCTTTCACCTTTTTTCTTTTGCTAAAAAGAGACTTATGTTTGTCACATACTCACATGCATATATATATATATATATATATATATTAAATAAAAGTATAAAGGAGTTTGTAGTTTGTACAAATACAACAGCATAAAGATACTAATGCAACCAAGAACAAAGTAAATATATGTGCATTACATTACACTATTAATATAGAGGAGACTATATCATACATATGGAGACCATCTTCAAGCACGCTTTAGAAGCATATATCCAAGAGGCAACAGCAACAGAGGCCAGCACAACTGCAATCAAATGTATCTCACTTCAGAATTACTCCCGTATAAAGAAAAATAAACACAATAATATTAACAAAAAGAAAACTACATATAGTGGAATTTGGAAATAGCTATTTGGAAATAGCTATTTTGATAGTTTGACTCATTTCAGAGCAAATGAAAATACGCTTTGAATACGAAATACAAACTTATATTTACAGCATTGAAAAAAGTTTTTAATGCATAAATTGTTTGCCTCAGAGATCAAGACACGTGACAACATTAAAAGCGGAAATAAGGAAAGAGAAAAAGTGGGATTAATAATCTTCACCCGGTTAAGAAGTTAGTTGGTTCGGGTAGAGTTTGTGCTCCAAAATGTTGCTTGCAAAAATATGTCAGAATAGTTCATTTGTAGTGCTTGGTGGAGCTATTTTGATGTTTGAATTTTAGTGTTAGAATAATAAGATTTTTAACATCATGATGGTGTGCAGTTTTTGGTCAAAGTGCAATCGGAGTTACTTGAACAGAAAATTGATTCAAGTAGATGGTTTAAGCCAAGAAACCAAAGAATAGGCTTGTACCTAATGAGATCAAAAAGTTTGTTTGGTCAGAAGGCTTTCATTTAAGGGAGAACTTGACAAAAGAGGTGATCAAGTATTCCTTAACTAGCCCATGTTGAAACAATGGGGTGAAGTCAATTGCTCATTGTATAACAATGCATAAAGAAACAACGGTTATACGAGAAAGGATTCTTAATGTGGAAAGTCGCAACGGTGAACCTTAAACATATACTCAGCTCAGGACATCTTCTAACTTCGAATGTACTATATCCATATATTGGTAAATGTATGTGGCAAGTAGATGTGCAGATAACAGTAATAGGACACCTCAGATTTAGAAAAAATTGGAATTATTGTGTTTACAGAGGTAACATGAGTATTCCATCAGTAATTCACAAAAAATCAAAGATACAAGTAGGGATATAATCAAGTGGAGCCTATTTTTAAGCTACTTGAATTGACTTGGGGGTAGACTATCGACTCGAGCTCAAGTGTCAAAAAAACCTGGCTCAAAAAGCTCGCAAGCAATCTATAGTATCTATAGAACTGAAGAGTGCACTAGCTATATTCCAAAAATATGAGTCAACACATCAAGATCCTCTTTGATATATGTACTATTATTTAACAGGTAAGTTTAACAGTTGGTTCCGCTGCTTAACTTCGTCTTCGTTTACCTATTTATAAAACTATTTTGGTCTACCACATCAATTTTTGAGGTGGCATTTCCAATAATGGATCATGGGGATCTTTGTGTTGGCTCATTCGAACCAGCTTATGCATCTTGATAAAGCCACTTTATCATTCTAACACTTCATAAACTAAGCATTTTAGCGAACTTATTGCATTATGATATAAATAAAACTGCCTAATTAAGAACCCGGACAGCCTCTAAACCAAGGTTAACCCCTACTATTTTTCACAGTAGTTCTGTGACTTATATTTTAGAGGCTACCTGCTAACAAGTAAAAGTATGTTCGTGTAATTAATTATTAACAAACACTAATCTCTAAAAACCTATACATGTTAAAATGACTTTTCCTTAACAAGTAACAATAAGTTAAGGGGTAGAAGCAATGATGAAAATATGTTGATTTTACCAATGATACTTGGTCAAATAACACATTTGACACTGTCACTCAGTCATATATCGACTATTTACAAGACTAAAGGGTATAGAGAAAGAAAGTACCATCCTCTCCAAAACCCATCACCCCTAGACTGTGTTTCATGAGGAGGAGCATTCTGATCACTTGCTTCATAGCCATCTTTCACAGGATAACCCACTGCCGCTGGTGGTGGTGGTAATGGTGTTGGAGTTACATACTCCTTACCAGCTCCGCCGCCACCCTCAGGAACTGGTGCAGCAACAACAAGAACAAATATTATTAGCAAACAGAAAATTACCACTATTCAAACACTAAAAAGGGTTAGATTATTAAGAAACACATAGTGACTACCTTGAGGTTGCTGGTTATGCTCATAGCTACTCATTTCAAATCAAAACGTGCTCTCAGTTGCAATTCTCTGCTACTTGAAATAAAGATACAGGCATGTATATATACAACCATAGTCATAAGAAGCTTAGCCAACAGGATTAGCTATAGTGGAGTAGTTATGATGGAGTAGTTAGCAGAGCGCTAGTACAACCAGTTTTGCATAGGGTACAACCTCAAAAATCAACTAAAACACAATAGTGTAATCTGGTCAAAATTCTTGACATTTTATATATGGCTGAAATAATACTATAAATTTGATATTGATGTCTAAGAAAACCAAAAATATGCTAAAAAAAATATTTGAGTCGCGAACCCAACCCAGGCTACATTCAGAGTACAAGTCAAAGCCGCAGACAGGTATGATTTCCGCTAGCAATATACAACATCAGATGCAGAAAGTGAGATTCACAAACTAAGTGAAAGCCCTGAAGCGAACTTCAGAGTTCAGATTTCCAATTACATTTCTTTAAAGTTAAAGCATGTAAAACCTAATTCAAAACAAACTTATCACATAATGAGTGAAATATAACCTCTGCGGACTCTTGTGTACATTTCCAAAATTAATGTTCCAAATGGGAAACTTTCTCAACCATTAGCCTGCAAATCATTTAGAAACGAATCAGCTTCATCTTCATCATCTTCACTTTCTTTAACAGTCAGCAGTTTGTTTCTAGAAGTTTCTTCTATAGAAAAAGTCAACTTCGACATGAATAATTCATCATCAAGAGCACCGGCTTCCCTCAAAATTCTCAACATAGCCTCCTTTCCCTTTTCATTCTGTTTTTCCTCACAAAGCTTGAAGAACAATGAAACATTTACTGGTTTTGGTTTCCAAAACCGTGATTCTTCATGTGAAAGTGCTTTTTCAAAACAATCCAATGCCTCAGAAAGTCTCTTGTCTTTAATATGACCTTCACCGATAATTTCCCATGAGCTGGAATTTGCTTTCCCTGTTTTCAACAATTCTTCAAAAAACGATTCAGCTTTCCCTGTATATCCTTGTCGAACATACCAACCCAATAAACGATTCCCAATTCTTGCATCGTAAGTTGTCTTGACCGATAGCCATTCATCATAGAGATTCTCTGCTTCTTCAATGTCATCCATTCTAACAAAAGCAGAAATTACTGCATTATAACCCATGTTTGGTATATACTGGAAAACTGTTTTATAAGTTTCCCAAATCCGTTTAACTTCCTCTTTTCTCCCAATGCTACCATAATGACTCAGAAGATAATGGTAAGGAATCCGGTAACGCCCGCTAATCTTGGTTTCTATCTGTCTAAGACAATCTTCTGCTTTTCGAAGCTCTCCAAGCTTCATATAGACCGTAGAAAGAGTACTATAAGTAGTCCAATTGGGTTTAACAGACATATCTTGTTTCATTCTTTCAAACACTTCTTCCAACCTTTCTACAGATCCTTCCGACCCACGAGATGTTATCCAAATACTATAAGAATACAGATCCAAAGGTATGTTGTTCTGCATCATTTCTGAAATGAGTGTCTCTACTTTACCATAATCCTTAAGGTTCATGTACAGAGTCATCATCACATTATAAGGAAGTGCATGGTTAGCATAGCCCTTTTCTTTCATTTGAACTAATAAGGACTCAGCCTTTTCTTTCTTTCTAGCATGCACATAAGCATTCAAGAGAGCCCCGTAGACACGTTTGTCTATTTGATCATCTTTCAGATTTTTAAAGTAATCTTCTGCACCTAAAATGCCATCTATCTTAGATACTAGATCTAATTGAATTGCAGCATCACTTGGAGCCATAATAAATCTATCCGCTCTTTTATTCATCCACTCATATATCTGCAAGAAAAGCCCGAAATCTAAGGAAAAAGTACATAACATATTGCAAAGCTACTGATTTTGGGTAGGTAACCGTAAAAGAGATCAGAGATCCTATATATAACAGGTCAAATGCTAATGCTCTATTTCTTGCATAAGTCTAACAATAACTCTTACAAGATTGAATACGTATGAGTCCACTTGTTTCTTGATGTTCATCAAAATCAAAGTAAACATTTTTAACAACTACTAGACTTTCAATCCTTGAATCAGGTGTTTGGGATTACTTATTTCAATATATTTACTTTGTTTTAACGGCCAATAACAGAATCACCCGGGTACTCGTACGGAGTGAACCATTGGCGAAAGGTCATCGCTTAGCTGGCCAATCCAGCCACACAGAGCCCTTAGGCTCCCCAAGTCACTCCTGATCCAGGTAAAACCCAATAATCTGCCCGTCCGTAGGCACTACTTTTAAAGAGAGAATTTGTTATTGCTTATATGTTATAAACAAAAACAATAAAACCAAAACTAGCAATCCCAATTCCAAAAAAAACCACCTATAACAGAAACTATCATATTAAAACTAGTGAATATACAACCCATTCACAGCAAACATGAATAACATTGATAAAAGTTGTATAAAAAAACAAAAAGTTAAAAGAGAAAATAAAAGAATACCTCAAAAGCAAGTCTAAAACGGCCATATTTTCGCAACTCTTTAACAAGTCTACAAAGTTCCCATTTAGTAACAGATTTGCCTTCATTTTCCCACTGATTCAAAACACTACTTGACCCTTTTTCTCTACTCCCAATCATTGATATCCTCTTATAAATAGCTTTCCAAGTAACAGTTGTCCCTTGTTTCTTTTCATAGTCAACTGCCCCATAGTTATACACATTTGACACATATGAAGAAGATGAAGATGATGATGATGATGAACATTTTGTTATGATAATGGGGGGTTTGAAATGGGATGTTTTGAGATGAGATTTTGGGAACCCAGATAGGAAATAGATTGAATTTGAGAAAGATGATGAGAATGAGATGAGCTGTGGGTGTGGGTGTGGGTGTGGTGGAGATTGGGAAAGGGTTGAGTGGATTAACATTTTGGTTGGTTGGTTAGTTTTGGGTGAATTTTGTTTTAGGGTTTTAGCTAAAAGATCATTCAAGGTTTGGTTATGGGAGGAGTACAAGGAGGTTTATCTTTGTGCCTTTGTGGTGATGGTGTTTTGTTTTTTCACTTTTATGAGAATGGGTACTTTTCTAAAAAAAGGAAAAAAAAAAATAGGACTAGGGAGAAAATGAAAATGGTTAAGAAAAACTGTTAGCGGCAATGTTATAAAAATAATAATAATAATTGTTAGCGGCGGTAGTATGGTTGTGACGGTGACTAGTATTAACAGCGGCAATGATTATAACTTATTGATGTATAAGAAGGTTGTTATTTTAAAAGTTATGATATATATGTTGTAAATTAACTCCAAAAGTATAATGGTTCAGAGCACTCTTAAAGGCCCCTCTTACTAGAAGATGGACGAGCTTTTAATGTTGAGGGTAGTTTTTAAATGAGAAAATTACATTTTTGGTTCTTTAAGTTGACAGGATTTTCATTTATTGCCCTTAAATGAATTAATTACAGAAAAAAACCTGAAGTTCGTCAAATTTTTCACTTTTCACTCTATAACTAACAGTTGTCTATTAGCTCCGTTAAGTGAGGGACAAATTCGTCAATTCAACATGATCTCTTCTTCTTATTCTTCCAAACTCAAACACAAACCCAAATTTTGAAAATTACGACGGCCAGAAAACGAAATGTTAAATAAAAAACACACACCGAGCACACATAGACAAACACACACTTGACACACACATCAGAGATCGGAAACAAGGGTTTATGGATTTGGAACTGTTTGGATCGAGATCGGTTTTGGCTAGATTTGGTTGGATTCGAAGTGCAATTGTTTTGTTTTGTCTTTCTTTTCGGTTCAAACAAGTTTTTCCGGCGAGTCAAGTTTTTCTGGCTAAGTCTAGATCAGATTTATTTTGGCTAACGTTCGTTCGCGATTGATTTCTGAGTCCATTGCAACATGTTTTGTGTTCTGGTTCGGAGCTAACAAAAGATAAATCTAGATTTTATTTTTTTGATCGTGATTTTCAAATTTCCGGCCGTCGTGATTTCAGTTGACATTTCGTTTTTAGCAAAACCTAACGAATCTGGTTTGTGTTAGAGTGTGAGAAGAAGGGATCATGGTGAAATAACGAATCTGCCATTTACTTAACGGACCTAATAGACGGGTGTTAGTTACAGAGTTAAAAGTGAAAAATTTGACCAACTTCAAAGTTTTTTCTGTAATTAATTCCTTTAAGGGCAATAAATGAAAATCTTGTCAACTTAAGGGACCAAAAATGTAATTTTCTCTTCTTAAATTGGAAGAAGCTGACATGAAATTTAAGATGAGGTGAGAAAGAGATTAAATAAGGGACTTATTAAGAGAGGCCTAATGTGCATGTATTTGACCATTAAAATTTTTTTCATTTGAGTACGGATGAACAATTAGGTGTTTTCCGTGTTCAGTTAGTATCGGGGTGTGATTTACTAGCAGTGGCGAGTAGTATAACATATTGATGTATAAAGATGTTAAAGGTATTGTGGTTATTTTACAAGTTTTAAAATATATTTTGTAAATTAGTTTCAAAAATATAATGGTTCAAAACACTCCTAATGGGTATATATTGGACTAGCAGTCACATTGTATTCATTTGAGTATGGATGAACAATTAGGTGTTTACCTTATTGAGTTAGTATTGAGACGTGTTGGTGAATACACTCAAAAGTATTATGGGACTAGGCGATCATTTTAAGCCTTCAAAATTCTAAGGCCTCAATATTTCGTATATTAGACTTAATGTTTGGATTATTGAAGTAAGTACTATTATATAATTGGCATTGTGGTAACACCCTTTTTGTTTTTTCATCAACATCTGTAACTTTTTTATTACTAGTAGTTCAACAAAAAAAAGTTAAGCTACTATTTTTTTCTTTCTTATTTTTTTATAATTTATATGGTAATTAACTAGGCCTCCAAAATTGATCTCGTTTGACACCTCCAAAAATCTTAAGTTGCCACTTACTATACAATATTTAAATAAATGGTGGTTCCAAAATATGTATTGATTTGACAAGGATGTTGGAAGCAATTGGTATTGAAATGGGATTTAGCTGATTTTGACGCTGGCCGGGACATATATGTTGGTTTGAAATTGAAAGTTGTAAGACGTGATTTGTGTAATTTGACACATATGCAGTTTATATTTGTTTAGCATATCAAACACCCTTCGTTTGCTAAGTTTTTAATATCGATGGATTTAATTTCGTTTGATGCTATTTATTAATACATTATACAATTTGTGCTATCATTAAGAACTAGCTTATAGTCCGCGTAAAATGCGAGTAAACCATATAAAAATATATATTTTATATTTATCTTGTATTTTAATCATCTTGTAAAGAAAAACCCTAATTAGATTGTGAATGATCGATCATAATCCTATCATACTAAAAAGTCAAGAATTCGTAAACTTGTAAATGATAACCCTTATTAAAATATGGATCGAAGTTAATAAATATTCGTTTAAAAGAGCGTTGCTCATATTGCTCTGTTATTAAGACATCGGAAATGATTTTTTGTAAAAATTCGTTTGATTGCACTTAAAAGAGCGTTTTTCAGATTGCTTGCAAGCTTGCAATCTATATTATGAAAACAATTGTGGAGAGTTGCAAAAGGTCAAAATGTATGAGTGTTCGGAAAAATAGTGGAAGTTGGAGGACTAAAAATGTCTTTGACTAAAACTCTAGTCAAAGATGATGTAAGCATTTTGATCCAGGGGTGGAAAATAAAGGATGAACTTTAATGTATGGTCTAGATTTTTTTAATTTTTCTATTTAAGGATTTTCTTTTAGTATATATAAAAGATAAGTTTGAGTAATAGCAGAAACCCTTTAGTCTCTCTCTAGTTTCTCTTTATAGAGATCTAGATCTGAGACTCCGGCTTTCTTTTCCGGCAAAGCCGTCGAGATTATTTTTTTAAAGGGTAAAGCTCTAGGCCGGAGATCCTTAGGAAGCAGCCTCTCTACCTAGAGTAGGGGTAAGGCTATCTATATCATACTTCCCTCAAACCCGGGCGCTCGCTTGGATTGAGTACCGTTGTTGTTATTGTTGTATTAAGAATAATTTTGACCATGGTTACTGTTTTGATGGATTTAATGTCCTTTGATGCTATTTATTAATACAATTTATACTTTGCACTATCATTAAGAATATTTGCATAATGGATATTTTATGATAGTTGCTTTTTCTTTCAACATTGTTATATTTTAAGAGTCGTCAAGACAAAATATTAGATAGTATATTTTTGAGTAAAAAGACTTGTGGTCTTATGCCATCTATCAACCAATGTTGATTGTCAAGGCCTCTCCCTAAGGAGGTCGTCGACCCCTCTTTGATGGGTCTTTGACCAAGAAGCCATAAGGAGCATCTCATCGACCAAGTTCTTCGTCCGCTGGCTTCGATGCATCGATGAGGAATGACGAGAAAAAGAGAGAGGGGGTGGGGTCAGATGTGGGTTTTTGTGAGTTGTGAAAGAGGTGTGGAAGAAGGGTTATAGAAAGTGATTGTGGAAGAGCTGGATGAAGAGAGAAAAAAGCTGATGTGGCAGTGTGAAAGAGGTATTGAATGTTCTAGCTTAGGGAGAGCCCTAAACATACACTTATTTTCTCGGTTTACCCATTTGCTTCTTGTTCAGTTGTTTGACTACAAATTTGGGCCAAACTTTATGTTGGGCTTGAACACGCATAGAGTAATTTACATAAGAGCAAGTCCCTGTTCTTAATGGATCCGATTCAACGCATTTACTTTCATTGGGTTAAGCAAAACATTTATCTTGATATTCTTATTAGGCCATTAGGACGGTAATTTCCGACACGAAGGTGGCATGACCGCGACGCAACACAAAATAAACGAGTCTAGATCGTGGCTAAATAAGTGTGTGTCATAAATGGGTCGACAGAACTAACAAATTTAATATATAGGTTGGATTTGGATTGAACCTTGTAACCCGTTTACAACCTGTCAATCCGTTAATAGTACAAATAGAAAGACCAAATATAATAAATTTGAATGTTTTAATCCTAAATATTGTAACTGTTATACTTTTTCTTATATTTTTTTCTAAGTTATTTAAAGTCGAATGAGAAAATCAACCTTAACAAGTGCAAACAACGCAGTTGATGTGAGCTTTATGGGCCTTTTGAGTTCTTAAATAAGTTTTGTTAAAAGTATAAATGAGAAAAATTGGAGCTTAATTAATAATCTATCAGACGAATTAATCAAACTCCATCTTGAAATAAAAACTTCAGATAACAAACACGTACAGCATTTAACTGGAGCTCAAAGAATAACAAAATGTACGTGAATTCGATCAGACAACAATATGGTCAAGTTTTAGCTCAAACAAGATTACGAAAAATCCATATATGCAAGGTCAAACCAAGAAATTGCTAAGTGAACTGAACTCGACTTGGCTCATTATCCCTATCATATCCCAAGGGCACAATTTAGGCATCCCCATCTAAAAATAGATCCATAATTTTGTTCATTAGTTGATAGTTAACAACAAGAACCACATACGGCAATCCCATCAAAAGCGAGGTCTTTGAGAGGTAGGATGTAAACAGTCATTGTTGAAATGGATCGAAACCACCCAAGGAACTAGTGATTTTATAAAATTAATTTTATAACAATGAAGTATTGTTGCAATAATATAAAGAAAATATCTGAGAAACCCGATGGTACTTGTACAAAATACAAATTCAGAAGAAATTTGCATTCTATTTGCTTTATGTACATTACATTAATATATAGCCGTATCATATATATGATAATTTTCCTGCAAGTCGATAAAAACCTTTTTAAAACTACGCACCTAGGACATAAATAAATAAACTCAATCTTCATAACCAAGAAGATGAAGACTGATGCTGCATAATAATTGTAGGACGACGTCTACATTGTACAAGGAATACCTCATGGGTGATCAAGCACTGAGAGCATCGAGTATGTTGCAACAACAAAAAGTCCAGCTTAATTATGTATTAATACGAAGTAAAACCTTCATGTTCTGATGAATTTGAGTCGTCACAGGGAGTGTGATTGTGTCGACCTTCATACGTTGTGATTACCATTCTACAGTCTTCTGATAATCTCTCTACCCTTTTCTTCACACGACAATTACTGTGTGTACATCGATAGTAACTCCTGCTAGTACATTCATCATACGTCAGATCGAGTAACAAAAATTATTAAAGCTACTAATTAAACACACAAATGTCTCATGCATGTCATAATCAAATTTCCTTTGTTTGTTACTTGTGATTATAATTTAAATCTAGCTTCTAAGGTAACTGACCTTATACTTAGATATAAGAATAAAAAAGGCTTCAATCTAATTAATAGATCTTTTATCAGAAGCATTTACTATAAGTGCTATTGTTATTATAGAAGTAAAAAGCACATTGTACAACATCATGTAAAGTGATGGATAAAGTAAATTATATTGATGATATATATACATCATTTGCGTTTCTTTAGCAATGATAAATGTTGACAAATGAAATATTAAGGCAATTATTGTTAGTAGCTCTTGAAAGTAGACATAAAGAGCAATAAAGCTAAGTCACTTTTTGTTATCAAACTTGACAAAAGATCACAACCTTTAACTTGTAAAGTAAGTATATAATATATATAACTCTCTCTATATATATATATGTATTGATGATGTAATCATGATAGTGTTATTGAAGCAAAAGAGGCCGGGTTAGATCAAGAAGGCTTTTTCAAATTCCAAAAAGTAACCTTTCAGCTTTTATTTCATACCAATAGAAATAAAAAAGGCATTACATCATTAGATATTTACAATTGAAGAAACCTTGTAAAGTTGTAATTGCTACATTCTTAAGTTTTACACTAATTATCAACGAAATTAAAAGATTTGGTTTAATTTGAATTGTGATAATAAATCATAGTTTAATGAGTAGATCAAAGAATTTTTCCATTTAAAGCACTTAATTACATTAGGTGCTTAAAGTGATAAGAAAAAAAGGTTTGACTTTAGCTTCCTGCAAGTGCAAACTATAACTAAAACCAGGCGTGTGAAGAAAAGGTGTTTGATCAACTGAAAACTAACAAGACACCTAATTAATGTGTATTTAGTTTGATGAGTTGTGGCAAGTCTTCTTTTAAACCATACTGCGGAAGTACCATGTTTAATTAAAAGATGAAAACGCGATATGTTAATGCTAAATTTCCTCTGATATATCCTTTATATATTAACTACAATTAACAACTTTGTATTCTATTACTTGAATGATTTGTAAACAACCAGGAGTAAGTAGACTATTCTCTTCCTAGAAGACATGTTTAAATACATATATGATATATACCTATACAAAAATATATATATATATATACCTATACATACATGAGGCCTATACTAGTATATGTGATACAAGTAAAAACACAAAAACGTATAACAAGGTCATAATTCACAAGAATCAGCCTAATCAATTAGCTTTAATTCACCTTTAACCATAGTGCAACGCGATTACCTCTCTATGCTAAATGCTAGCATAGAAAATTTTAGCTCATGAAATGGTCTAGACGTCGACTAGTTAGTTAACTTACCATATAGCTAGGGGTAATGCTAAATGCTAGCAGTGAAAAATTTAGTGAAAATGTTCAAGCAATAGTTCTTTGTAAAAGAAATGACATGAAAACAACTCCATTTTGTCTAACTTAACAAACTCGATCAAGCTAGATTTGAAGTTACGTACAAACTCATACTGTGATACATCGTTTATAGACAAACTTTGTATGTACGTGCAATTACCTCCTCTTTCAAAGGGTGATGCATGACCCTTATCATCTACCATTGTTACGAAAGAGATGCCCCTTCATAAGGGTACATTTACCGAATGAAGGTACGTAAATAAGTTCCTAGACGACTTTGAGAGAAGAAATATATCGATATGAACTAAGATAAGCTTTTGTTATTCGTAAACTTTCTGTTGTGATATTCGTGTTGCAATGGGGATTATAGGTTTAACATAGGTCCATTGTTGTGTATTATTTTCTTAGTTAAGAAGCATTATAGTTATCTCTTAGAATATGTACTATCACTTTTCTCTTCACAAATAACATCTCTTATTATATATTGTTGTACTAGGATAACATAATGAAAGAACCTGAACCATGACCTTGAATTGATGTTTATTATTAAGCTGTCACTTTTATGTGTATTCGCCAGTTTCTTTTAAATATTTAAAGGACAACTCCTAATCTGTATTTAACTGAATTAATTCATCTTACTTTGTTATAATTAGCAATAATCATTATGTGCTATTAATCATTTAATCTATCAAGAATCTAATAATTAACTTCCATGGTAATTTTGCATAAATAGTTAAAGAATATAAGTTGTTAAAAAGTAGTTATAGAAAGAAATCACTGATGATTCATCATAGAGAGCTCATAATACATTTCTTTTGTACATGAGACAATATACACTAATCATTTTGATGGATGTATTCTAGATCTTTGCCAAATCAGTTTTTAAAAACTACAAAAGTAGAATGGAAGATATAATTAGTACCTGGGATGAAGGCTATTTTTGACAACTTTCTGGCCATATTTTCTCCATTTGTAACCATCATCAAGAACATCAACATCACTCCTTGTTTGAAAGCAAAATCTTGGTTCTCTCAGCTTTCTTCTCACTTTCATCCTCCCCTTTTCAGTGTTTGATGAACTCCTCCACCTTCACATTCAAATCAAATAATGTTACCAAAAAAAAAAAAAAAGTTTTTACTTTTTCTGTTTCTACTATATTGGATTAGTTGGTATAAGCATCATGAGTGAACAGGCAGATGGATTTATGTTATCATGAGGTCTCAAGCTAGATTCTTGTTATATTTCCCATGTCACAAACTGACAACTTACAAAGAGATATAGAGCTAGATATGCTTTAAAAAGTTTGCTTGCTTTTTTATGTAGAAATATCTTTTACATATATATATATATTGTAGCTAGATCTTGTTAGAATCTGACTGGGGAAGCACAATGAGAAGCTTCTCTCTCTAAACATAACTTCTCTCTCACACACACAAGCACATAGTAGAGTGTTATACAAAAACTATTGTCTAGCTAGCTAGATCTCATAATTTCCTTTGAAATATATATATATTTGGTATCCACCCAAGAATGTAAATTGTAAAACCATTGTCATTTTCCCATTTGAGTACTAAAACTAGATAACATTAATAGGCTCTAAATGTTTATATGAACTTGAAAAATGACAACTATAGGTACTTTTGAAGTAAGAATTGATCACACATATTGTATGACTTTCCTTGTAACTTCTTGATCTCGATATCGGGTAAACCGAGGGAGGTCTTGTTTAATTTACCTCGGGAAAGTCAAGCATTTGGGGGGCTCAGATGTACGCAGCCTAACTGGTATTCCGTTTACTAGACTTTTTCTATGATCATTCCAAAAATATAAAAAGAAACTAGCTTTTGAGCATAGGAACCCTAACTAGAGGGGCTGGAATGAGTAAGAAATGCAATTTAATGAAACTCTTTCAATTCTCTAGCTAGGTTAATTAACCCTAGCTAGTTATAATTCAAAGATCTTCAAGTAAAAAATACTCATAATAAATAAACAAGAAAAAGTGAAGAGATTGATCAAAACCATGAATTATGATCATCTATAGCAGTCTTTTCTTCATTAACAGCCTTTGAATCCAAGCTTCCCACCTATATATATAATACCAATATATTATGTTAAACTCATCTTGTTATATTAATTTGATTGAATATATATATATATACAAATTAAAAGAAAGAAATAACAAAGTTTGACATAAAAAGAAAAAAAAAGTATAGAATCATACTTGTTCTTTATACCAAGAATCTCTATGAGCCGTGGCGGCTTCGGTAGCGAAACCGGCAGCTGCGGCGTTACTAGAGGTGGTGGCGGTGGTGGTGGTGTGGACAGTAGGTGGTTGAGATAAGTGTGGAGGAAGAGATAGAGTTGGAGGAGGTAAAAACCTCAAAACTTGGCTATGGTTTTGATGCTGATGATCTTGAAAATGAGAAAAACCCATATTATGATGATCATGTTGATGATGAATATGATGATGATGATGATTTGGAAAAGAAGAAACTTGAAGATTAAAGTTGGCTAACCCTCTTTCTGATCCTTCCATAAAATTTTCAAAAGTTCTAGTACAACTACTTAATATTAGCTTTAATTTCCTGTTGATTTTCTACTACTACTACTACTATACCACTACAAACTAGTAATAAGTTGAAAATTGTTTTTCTTCTTAACTGGTGGGGTTTTTGTATTTGTAGTGCATGTGTCCGTACAGGTGCTAGTGTGTATGTATGTCTGTAGTGATGGGGTGGGTGAGGTGAGCAGAGCAGGTTATTTTATTTTATTTTTTTTTGAAAGGTGAATTTCGCTTGAGAACTTCGTGTCGTGATTCGATAGCCGGAGGTCTAGCATACATTGTCTTAACCGGGTCCGCGCTAAAGAGCTCCCTCGAAGTAAAAATGCCTATTTCAAATACCCGATGGGGGAAAACCCCCTACTAATCCGTCTGAAGGCACGATGATCAATAGGGGTAAACCCAAGTTATTTAGTGTTATGCTTCTATACACTACATATGGGGTGGGGGGGGATTGGGGCCAAAGGGGGTATGGAAAACATGTTTTGAGGGTCAACAGGTAAACAATAGATGGAATGTTTGGGAAAAAGAGAATTTTTCTTTTCTTAAATTCTCATTTTCTTACCTCAAATGTTTATCTTGTTTTCTTTTTTTGACTTTATGTTACACAAATCAGATAATTGAACATTAATCAAGATATATATTCTAAATGAAAATATAATTTTTTTTAACAACAAATGAAAATACAATTAACAAATATGGAGTAATTAATGCCTAACTATTGTTATATGTTTATAATTAATATACTAGATTTTAGACCGATATATATGCCGAATGGACCTAGTACATATTATATGTAAAGGTGTTAGGATAATAACTCGTTGAACAGTGACTTGGTTGCTGAAGTAGTTTATCAGCAAGCATCGACAAGTCACAACACAACATATTTATTGATCATGGCTTATTTTGTAATTTGAATATGGACGAGAAAGTGAAAGAGAAACCTTGGAGCCAAAGGATCACGTGACTAACATCAAAGCAGTCATGTGGCTTACTTTATATCTTTCGGGAAACCAATAGAAATGTATAAGTCTCTACACAAGTTTTTCTTTCATCCAAAATGGCTAAAGAAAAAGAAGACAATTCAGAAGCATCAAATGTCAAACATCCAATACCTTCAAAAGTGTTGTGTAACTTGCGTTTCTCAATGAAAGGCTACACGTTGTGAAGACAAAGCTTCTTGTCCGTCTAAGTGTGTGTAACTTTCTTAGTTTTACAATTTATAGTAGTTGTTGCATTGTAAACTTATTTTGAATCTTAGTAAGTCTAGATTCAATTACTAGTTAGTCTAGTGATAAATATATTGGTTGTAATCAAGTTAATTCTATGCAACTATATGTTGTAATTAATACTCTTGTATATCATATCATATACTTGAATATATTTGGATCATGTTAATTAAGTTTGTGTTATATACTTTAAGTTATTAAATTAACTACTTGTGCAAGTTATTTGGAAACCAACAAAAATCATTCCAAATACTATATATTATTTACTCATGAAATCATTATTAGTGTAAATGAATTTCCCTATATGTTGAATGAGTATAAAAACATATGGTAATTGAACGGCGAAAGACAACCTCATACGCTCGTAGACGCAAAACAATGTTAGGTATCTCAAGAAAAACCCGACAAAAGTGATGTGGGCCCAATTGTGGAAGAGGCATCCTTGTTGTTTCCAGAGACCCAAGACTTAAACGTGATATTGTATGAGTTATTGGCATGTTATATGGTTTTTTTTTTCTTTAGTTTCTAGACTTTGATTGTGGGCTAACTTACGCGTGTATATCATTTGAGGCCCATTTGAACCTCTCTATGGTATATTTTTTTTTAATAATGATTTGTTAACTTTGATAAGAAAAAAGATTGTAAATGAAATTAGAGGATTTATATATATCTTTACATGAAACAATACAAGATATATTTGTGATCATGTGTATCTAACTTTTTACAAAATGGAAAGTCAGGGAGGTGTATGGGGGAAAGGTCATAGACGTAATGAGTGAAGGTAGGGGTCCATAAAAAATATGTTGTCCAAGGCAAAAGGGCAGTTGAGAGTTGAGACTTGAAATGAAATGAAATGAAATGATGATCTCAATATATAACAACCCAATTTTTCCATCCAACTTCTGCATAAAGTTACAAAACACCCATCATACCCTCAGCCACCACTACTCACCTGTTCTTTCATCCACAGTTGCCCCCTCTCCTCCTAACTAGTTTACAAAAATTCAATTGTATTTAATTTGTGTTCTAAACTATTATTGATGTACAATATGTATGGGATTGGGTCTATATATCTAGCTATCTAGTATAATATATGGTGTAAATATTTTTTTCATGATGCTTTTGGGAGTGGCTCGACATTGTATGATCGATGATGATGTAAATTAATGATGTGTTTAAAAACCGACAATATATATTCTTTAAAACCGTATTTTCATGTTTTGTTTGTTTATGAACAATGAAAATGACGTTACAACCACACCCCACAATAAACAGAATCAAGCAAAAGAAAGTCATCAACCATCTTGTTCCACCCCAACATACAATATCGTTAACGTATTAAATAGCCATATACCTAAAAACCAACTATATATCCTTTCATGTGAAAACCTTTCTTTGCGTTTTCTGTCTCTATCTCTCAGTTCTCAATGTGGGCAGTAATTAATAGATAAGACTAATATATCATGCCGTTGGGTAAGGTTATGGTAGAATCATTTTAAAAATAAGAATAATATCAAAGCATCATAGTCGATAAAATATTACGCATTTACGCTATTCACTATCAATGATAAGTTGGTGTAGTGGTTCGGAGTTCCCTTAATAAGCTATAGGTCTTAGGTTCGAATCTCCATTCCACGTACCAACTTTGCGATATACGCTAGTCCTTCTATGAGAGCTTGGCTTGGGTATACCCAGGTTCAAATCTAAGGGGGCAGGGTTTGCCCCTATTAATCGTCGTGCTTTCAGGCGAACTAGTGGGGGGTTTTCCCCCATTGAGTATTTGAAATAGGCATTTTTACTTCGAGAGAGCTCTCTAGCGCTGACCCGGTTAAGACAACATATGCTAGATCTCTCGCTGTTGAATCACGACACGAAGTTTCAAGCAAAATTCACCTTTAAAAAAAAATATAGCAACCATAACTTGTGATTTATTTATCATACTATATGACAAACTTACAATGTATAACTATGATATAGGAAAATGATTAGTCCTACTAATTAAATATCCTAAAAATCTTTTCAACTATGAGATGATGACATGTGAAAAAATCAGACGACAGGATTAAGAAAGAGAATTAGTGGATATCACATGTCACCTTCTTATAGATTTAAAATAATTTTTAGGCTAATTTTTAAAAAGATTTATTATTTTTTTATTAATGACCTTTACCGCAAATTGTACAAACTAACAATGTATAATTATTGGTATATTAATTATAATTTTGTGAAGTACGATCATCATCTAAAGTCTAAACCATTCGATCAGAAGATACCTAAAACACTTAAACACTTCTTCTTTTTGAACTATAAACAAACGGAATTGTTCAGGTGCTTTGTACGGAGTGATCCATTGGCATAAGATCACCATTTAGCTAGCTAATTATCTAGCGCACGAAGCCCTTATGCGCCCTAAGTTACTCCAAATTCAGGAAAAACCCATCAATTTATCCACTCGTAGAAATACAACAAGTTATTGATAAAACTCGCTTGCCTCAAGAGAAAAGTCTCCTATCATTGGTCCCATTTCAATTGAGTCAAGCCCAATTGACACACATTCATTTTAAAGACTTTATGCGTGCTTTTTTTTTTCTCTTTATAGAAACGTATCCGACTTGGAGTAAAGTTTTAGCAAAAGAATTTTAGATTCTAGAATAAGAACGAACGATTAGTTCACACATGAAACCGTATTCAAATGAAGATCTCAATTTTTTTTCTAAATGCTTAAAAATTGATAAACCATAGACGCGTGATTTGAGACCAAACGGAAAAATTGCACATCTATGATTTTGTGGTCTATATATGCCAATAGTATGAACATTATTATGCATATTGACGTCCGTTTAGCTTAAAAAACCATCAAAAAAACGACGATTGTTTATCTATATTAATATATTATAGTTTACGATGGTAGCTTCAAGCCTCGTATAAGAACATGCAACATAAAAGTAAAGGTCAGAGATTCAAATCTTTCCTTATTTCTTTTTTAGCATAGTGTGATATGATTTAGCTTCTGTCATGTTAGTGTTAGGACTGTTCAGCGGGAATCTGATAATGGATCGTTCAACCCTTCTTTTGTTAGGAGTTCTTTTGTTAAGTGTTTATTTACATATTATGGACTCAATCTTGGTTGAAGATTTAATTGACTGGCATGGCAAGGCCTTTCAAGAGGTGTATTTCATGCTAGTTTGGATGATATGGAGATGGAGACACAACTTGACGCATATGCATATATAGCATATCAGAATCAGATTAAGAGGGTGTTTGGGAGTGGGTTTTAAGGTGATTATCTGATTATTATGTTTGTAAAACACAGATACTCTAAAAAAGTAATCGTATGAAAAAGTGATTAATTATTTGCTTTGAAAACGCAGTTTTAAAGAAACATGTACATACATGCTTTTTCAAAATACGCATAATCAATTTTAAAAACACAAACTTTGTTTTGTAATCGCAATATCAAACACCCTCTAAAACTATGAGGTTGGAAAACGATGAATATGTTTGGCCAACTACAGCAGGTTTCATATGGCTTTGGTTTACAAATAGGAGCCCAGCAAGACATTTGGATCGGTTAAAGTGGGTTTCGATCTGATCCATATATAGCAATTTTAGTTTTTGACCTTTTATTATGAGTGTTTGTAAACTTGGGGAGTTGTAAGTCCTCTATCTTAATTCGAGGACTAGTAAACTCGTAGAATATAGACGATCGGGTGAGCCAGATAAGTCATCCACTTTGTGTTTTGTAAAAAGTAAAAATTAAAAGAAAAAATCTTTGCATTACAAAAATTTTATATATAAATTAATGCATATCCACTGGAGATCACGGACCAGCGTTTCCGTAAGTTGACTAATTTGGGTTTCAAGCTAGGGGCATCATATCGCCCATCTCAATACAATTGGGAAAGTCCATATATCTATATATTCCAGGTGACCATATAGAAAGTATATATTTCGTTCAATGTTTTAAGTTGTATCAATTCATAAGCATTATATAGGTTATAAAACACATTAGGAGTCAAACAATAATTGCTTGGCTACCGTTGACTAGACATAAGTGCGGCATCGGATGTTAAAAAGTAAAATAAATCTATTAAGAATTCGTTGATCGAGTTCAAGAAAATTGATTTTTTGCTATGATGAATTGAATGTCATCGACTCATCGCAATTAACCAAATCATCCCATAAATGTAGTGGCAAATCCGTCACAAAAGACATTTCTTCTTAATTCTTTAAGAAAAGGAAAATGGAAAATAATATTTTTCTTCTTTGCGACAACATGTTGAGCAATATATATTAAGTTTGATTGGAAAAGTATAAAAAAAGAACTTTTTTTTGGCCATTTAGTGGTATCAATTGTTATGACGCCATGACGTCTCAGAAAAAAAAAATAGTCGCCAAAAAATGTTTTTATTTGTATCGTTTCACGTTTACTAATTACTACTCGTATTACTTTAATGGGTTTAGTATATGCGAATGTAAGTAACTTTAGACGAATGTTTATAGTGTGAAAAAATTAAAATTGAGTTCATTTTAGTAATGAACTTTCATATCGTGTGCATTATATATATCCGACCAAGTAAACTTTTACAAGTGACAGTTTATAATTATAGCTGTCCCATATAACCGAATGCTTACAACGCACAAAATTCAAAAATTTATTACATATAACAAACACAATTTTAGTTTTTTCACGTTATAGACATCATTATATAGTTAGTTAAATTACATTCACCAGTACTAAACCCTATTTTAATTACTATATATATATATATATATAGTTATGTACATATACATTATTAGTTGAAAAAAAGGTACGCGCGTGTTGTTGGTCAATGGTCATGAACTTTAATATTAGAGACAGATGAGGGAGGATGGTGTTTCAAAATTTAAATGACATACAGTAGTATAACTTAAAGAAATTGATCATTTTACCAATCAGTGAAGACAACTTCATTGGAGAATTTTACTATTACTATGTGTATGTATCTATTTGGATACTGGTGTGAAATGATGGATATACATGTATTCCATTGGGAATGATTAATTAATATGGGTAAAGTTTAAAGTATACCCGCGGATCCGACACCCTCATGATTATTCATTCCATTTTCAAACTTGTAATGAGTACAGAATTTTACAACTTGAAGCAACACGTACATCTATATATGCACCAGTAGTACGTCACTAGTCTCCATAGAGTGACTTATCTTTTATAAAACATGTATTTTTGTGGATGGCTAAAATTTATTGTAAGTATTTTATTTCCTTTGCAAAATAGGCTACTACAGTGGCGGTACCACACAGAGGTAACAGGAGTCAATGCCCCCCTTAAAAAAATATTAATAGATTTTTAAAATTTTCCTATAAGATTTTAAGATTTCGAACCATTTTATATTTATTCTTTTATTGGTTTTTTAATTTCTCCCCTTTTAAGATTTTTTTTTTATACCGTCGATGCGTTTGGTTCACATAATGTTTTTGGAAGGAATGAAATCTTTCGAGGAATTGGAATCTAAAGGAATGGATATTGATGGAATGTTTTTAATTTTTTGAGAATTCAACTGACGTCCTTCCTCCATCCTCAAGGAATGGAGATTCCATCAAATGATGGAATGAGATTCCCCCTTCTTTGAACAATCAAACACACCAAGGAATGAAATTTAATTTCAATTTCATCAGATTTCATCAAATTCTGTGAAACAAACGCGTACATATTCATCAAATATTCTAAACTATTTCCTTACTTAGAGTTGAACCTAAAGACTTCACTCCAAGGGGCATAAGGCAATCCGCATTAGGGATCATCGTACATCATAGATATCACTTATTTAATGGATGATTGTCGAAAAGATCTAGAAACGGTCACGGAATTACAGTGGTCACGACTTTGTTCATATTTAATGTTTAGAAATCTAAAGAAATAAACGGGATTCTAGATAGAGATATATACGGACTTGAAATAATGAGATGAATATATATTGAGAAAGAGATTGTGAAAAGAGAGGTGATGAATTCCATGCAGTAATCATGAGAAATGTTAATTTCAATCAATGTCAAAAATATACATATAATGGTGATAATGACACGAGAGGGGGAAAGAGTATGGGGCGGGGGCATATGGAGCCTAGACCGAAGAATATTTCCATATATATATATATATATATTTGTTAATTGTTTGTTCCCTTGGAGCCTTGGCTAGCTGGGTGCAATGTGCATCAGACTTGGACTGTGGCTATTTGGTTTTTAATGCAATAAGGTGAAACATAACATTCCTTCACCAACTAACTATCATTGTCATGAAACACCCAAAAGTTATGGATTATTTAAGCTTTAAAAAATAAAAATACCAGTGATCGGTAGAATTAAGTCAGAGCTTATAAACGGAAGTTATGGATGTAATCGGTAGAAGTTATGGATGTTGTTAGTTTCATGCAGTAGGCATCCTCTAATTATTCGTTAAATGCCACTTGGCTTGACACGTTATTAAAAAGTTCACAAGGATCGCTAAATTTGGATCCGAAAAATCCATCCATAAACCGGGAACTCTTCTGCATAGCACACATAAATGTTTTTTATTGACATTTATTTAATGTTGGATCAAGCTGAATAATTTAAGATTAAAGACGTATCAAAGCAGTTTTAAACTAACAATTCTCTTGTTTGTATTGATTTTTGATTATATATTCTATAAATCAATAAATTCTATAAATGTTTTATTCTTTGAAAGATAAATTTAAGTAAAATGTAAATTTTCATTGAATTTTCTCCAAAACTTATTTCACATTTACAATGAAATTTTCTTTTTTAAAATTGTGAAACTATTTCAAGTCATCCTAACTTTATTTGTGACATAAAATTATCCACGGCATTCATGATTCATGTAATACAAGTGGTAGTTTTTGACTTTTTGGATTTATAAAGTCGGAAATATCTACTTCTTGATTTCTTGATAAACTGAATAATATAGCCCACTGGGCACTGGCCCAGCAGAGTATACTTTCACTTTGGCATGGATGGATAATCTATAACCCATCGAAGTAGTGATCTTTTGGTATGCTAGTCCAATGGGCTTCCATAGTGTATACCAGTATACCACAAGTCGACAACAAAGATTCTTAACGGTCACATTGTCACATGACTGACATCACATGGTCAGTTGGTCACATATCTTTTAAGTTTTACCTATAGTCAGTCACATATACTTACATCAAATTGTTGTCCATGGCGGCATAGATAAAATGTTGTGTTCATAACTTCAGATCAAAAAGAAGTCCAGCAACTTTTATCATAGGAAAAAAGCCGCTCCTTAGCATTCAATTGGATTAAAATATTGAACGGGATATAAAACTTTGTTGTTGGGAAATTGGTTTGAGTTTAAATATCATTCGTAGTGTTTGATGTATTTTTTTCTAATGTTATTTTCTCTTGTTCATAAAAGATTTGTGTTTCTAACCATATCGCTTAGGTGTTTAATGTTGTTGGTTCACCTTATAATGGTAACTGATATTTGTTGTCGATTAAAAGAAATATATTAGTTATGTAGATATAGAATTGTGATGTGATGATGTAAATGTACATACATATGGAATTGTTACTTCTAGGTTATCTTACATGCTTATAAGTTGGTTTTAATGATAGTATTTATTTAACAAATAAAGGTAACATTATTATTATATTATTATGTTATTGTTTTTTAATTATAACTGGTGTTATAAAAAAAAATACATTTTGTTTACTTTTTCATAATAAAATAATAACAAAAGGACTTAATAATTAAGTTAAATATGATGTATCTGTTTTACTTTGATAAATAAAAATCTATTTACTTTTTTTTTCTTTTTGAAAGGTGGGGATCAATTGCTCGCAACAGAGGATTTAGCTTACATTGTCTTAACCGGGTCCGCTCTATAGAGCCCCTCACCTTCAATACCTAGTAGGTGGAGAAATTCCCAACTAAATTTTCCGAAGGCACAACATTTAATTGGGATAAAATCATGCAGAATCATGCCCCCTCTGCATGACTCAAACTTGTTTCACTAGAGAACTTTATTTATAAAATTCCTAAAAAATGTCTTTCCCATGTCTCAAATTCAAGACTTCCAGCATATAAAGCTGGTGCTCAACCACTGAGCTTATAATAAGAAGTGGAAAAAAAAAATCTATTTACTTAATGATGTAAATATAGTTATATAGTCAGCAAGTCCATTCAACATTTTATAGTTAAAACTTAAAAGCTTAAATGACACTACTCTATCTATCAAACAAAAATATGATAAATATATAAACATGGCATTGGATAATACCTAATCGTTGACGTAACACATCTATGTATCCACAGTACAGTGAGATTAAACATTTTTTGAGCATTTGCAATTTGTTTTGCTCAATGACGTTTTATTGGTTCGTTGCTATTTCGTTAAGAGGTTATTGAATTGGGATTCTCTAAAGTTATTTATAACTTTACTGGTAAAATTGTTAATCCTAACCCTTGAATTAAAATTATGGGTCAAGATTTAAAGATGATCTTTGAATCTTAACTTTTGATTTCAATCCAAAGATCAAGATGCTGTAAAGTTAAAAGCAACTTTAGAGGATCCTCATCCGAGTTTATTACTAATAAACCGTCAACTCCATTGACATTTATCTGTACTCTATCATAATGCATCTATCCATATCTTCCATTTACAATGATGTACTTACTTAATAGAGGGTTTTGTCTTTTGAGATTGATACCAAGATTCAATTATTGGTAATGAGGTAGTTTAACATTATTTTATGTGATGTGATAGTGATACATTTGTCAAAAAAAAAAAAAGATTTTGATAACCCAATATACCATTATAATTCATCGACAGATCACCAACTTATAACCCAATACTACTTCTCATCATCTTTTTTTTCAAACTTAAATCTCAATACATGTCATTCCATATATACATTCATTTATGAATTTGTCGCTACCATCATCACCATCACAACCACCACCACCATTCGTCAACGTATATTCTCGCTATCAATTAGTCATATCGTGTGTTGTAAAAATCACCGTTACAATACACGAGTATCATGTTAGTATACTATTATAGAGGATTGAAATTTAAATTTTATCGGTTGTTAAAATAATAACATTCTTACAATACCATATATTAGTAGTTACTTTTGTGCCATTTATCTATTGATTTTACTAATTTTGCCAGGATATTAATTAAACTCAATTAAAGACATCACTACTCTTTTATGTTTGTATTTAGTTAAAGAATCTAACACTTTGAATTATATTAATTAATTTAGTTATATACGCATAAAATTAATTTAGTATGTAAATATTAACACTTATCGTTCTTTAAAAATGATAATAAACAGCAGGGCGAGTACGGTTCGGTTTGGGTCGGTTTTCACTAAAACCGAACCACTATAATTCGTTTTTTGAAATCTAAAACTATTGGGTTTCGGTTTTTTCGGTTTCGGTTTTTTTCGGTTTGGATCTTTTTCGGTTCGGTTTTCCAGTTTTAGTCGGTTTTTAACCACTTTTTGCTTTAAGCATTAAAATTTATACCATATGATTTTACTACAACTTCAATAACTTATCAAAACAATATTAGTAAAAAAACAATACAACAATGACAATAAATCCAGTTGAACAAACTTCAAATATTTATTTCAAATAAACTTCATATATAACTATTTATATGTTTCACGTGTTGTTTCAATTTGCAATTGATTAAACCGAATCGATCTTGTTATGTATTTTCACATAAAAACTAATAATCAATATTGTTTTGTACACTAACAAAAGCAAATTTATAATATAATTAAAAGATGAGATTGGGGGTACATTTGGCACCCATAATCCCCCTCCTCTAGCTTAATACTCCATCCTTATTAATCCTCTATTTTTTTAATATTTATTTAATAAATGGCCAACCTTTAATAAAAAAAAATCTTTATTATTATTATCTATATATATCACCTAGACAAAACTCTCACATATTCTCAACCCAAAAAAAAAACCTACGACCAAAAAAAACCCCTTACGATTGACTATCTGAAAGGATTAGAACTCGATAAACCGAAAATACTGAAAAAAATTTTTTTATACCCCATTACGCCATAGTGGAAGACTCGGCACAGAAAGAGAAGAAGCCCCACTGCGCCTTAGTGGATTTAACACACCCCCACTGCGCCGCAGTGGGAGGAAATCCAAACTTTTACGTGGGATTCCACTGCGCCGCAGTGGGCAAAACCACCCCCACTGCGCCGCAGTGAGCCACAGTTCAGCAACCCTAAAACCATTCCAATACTTGATCAAACTTGTAACCTTCAAATTTCAAAGCCAACAACTTGAAACACATTCTGGAGATTGACAACAACTACATATACACATTTAAACATAAATACAACATTATCTTGTTTCAAATCTCATGAACTACATCAATGGGTCATTTACCCATTTTGACACTATTTTCGCCTAAAGTGTAACTTCACAAACTTTCTAAGAACTTTACACCTGATCAATTTTATAATTTTAACAAAAATATGACCATCAAATCAAAATGTACCAAGAGCCATGAGGAGGGGGATTTCTAAGCCTCTAAACCAAAAGTTGTCATTCAACCAAGAAAGACCTAATACCTTCAAGTCTTGCTAAAACCAACTTCAAGCTCTAATCAACTCTTTCCAATCAACAACACTAGTTCCTTCTTCCGGAACTACCTAGAAAAGGGGAAACAACTAAAACTATAAGCAAAGGCTTAGTGAATATACTTGCATACATTTACGAATACGAAGGAGGGCAAAGTGCAGGGACTTTCACATGTAACCTATGACACCGTCATGCCACATTTACATGCTCACCTTGCACACTATCAACACATATATGGATCCATATAAGCTAAACAACATAATCATGATCATCTATCGGGGTTCTTAGGCCCCGGAGGTTCTTAGGCCTCATAAACACTATGCCCCACATGGGCTTACGCCGCATCAATTACCACACATGGATAAATAAACTTCAACATGATGTGGTCAACACCACACATGGACAAAAGGCTTCAACATGATGTGGTCAATTGATCCAACATATACATAAAGGTATGCAAATATACTCACCTCCTCCGCAACTTGGAAAATAAAGCTAAAACGATAATGCACAACAAGCTTCAACCTATGATCATATCATAAAAATGCGTAAGCTTACGTTCACAACTCGACTAGCTCAACCTAGCCATTCTCAATCACTAGTTTTTTTCTAAACCCAAAACCCAACCCATTTGTCATTGAGTTACTTTCATCTTTAACAATAACTTTAGGTAGTTCAACCTACCATTTTCATCCACATTTCAATAACTAGCAAAAACTCATCTTTTCTCATTAACTAAAATTTTCTCATGAACTTAACAATTTCATAATCAAACACATCACTTAACTCAATGACAACTAGGTTATCTAAGGAATTGGGGAAAATTAACCATAAATCATATTCTAACAAAAATCCCCAAATTAGGTCACTCCAAGAACTCTAATTTTAAGAGAAAGATGAAAACTAATAAAGAGGAAATCAATACCTCAACAACAATAAGCTAATTCAAGACTTTAAATTTGAAAATCCTTCTTCCCCTTTTTCTTGAAATTTTCGACCACCACTACCCTTCACCACAAACCCCAACTTTTAAATTTTTGAACGAAGACTATAGGTGATGATGATGATTATTGTGATTTCTATCTTTTACTTGGATGAATTAATCTTTGATTTTGAAAGAAAATGAGAAGGGATGCATGAAGGGAAGAAGAGAAATAGAAGTGGGAAATGACTCATAATCAAATGGATGGTTGGCACTTCTAGGGGATGCCACGACCCAATTCTCAAATTGTGGGTATTTTACCCGCTATCCGCTAAAATTCCAACTAAATTAACCCCATATCCAAAAATAAAATACTAGGAAATTAATTTAATGTCAAAACTATAAAAAGGGGTTAATTTCTTTTACCTTAAAATCTTTGGGGTGTTACACTATCAAAAAGGGTTTTTTTTATATACTTTGTTGATATTATTATTATTATTATTATTATTATTATTATTATTATTATTATTATTATTATTATTTTTATTATTATTATTATTATTATTATTATTATTATTATTATTATTATTATTATTATTATTATTATTATTTAACATTGAATTTTTATGTTATTGTGATTATTATCTCTTTTAATTTAGTTTGTTGTCCATTATAGGTTCATTATGACTTATTCTTCAACAACAAAAAATAAGACCACATTAGTTCATCTTGAGGATCTTAAGCCAACACATGTTAACCATCATCTACGACTCTGTGTTGTGCATGTATGGATTGTTTCGGAGTGGAACAACCCGAAGAAAATCAAAAGGTTCGAGATGGTCTTTGTTGATGAATTGATATGTATTTTTTAAATTATATACTCTACACTTTTTGTTTCTCTTTTTATTTAACTAAAGTTGAAAAAAAAGGGTAAACTGGAATCAATATTTATATGGAGTTAATTTTCATATGTTTCTTCTTTAGCTTTCGTACTGATTAAGTTGTGATATTGGTCATATTTATGGTTGCTCTAATCATACCGATACTGTGTAAATTTTTAATTCGTCTATATTTGATAGAAACCAAAAAAATATTGTTTGCTCTCTAGCTTTTCGTTGCATAAGAAAAGCACTAATGAATTAGCTTTGGCAAAAAAAAAACATCAAAAGTTGTCATTTTACTAAGAATATATATAGAGACTTATGAAGCAAAAAACTTACCCATCAAGAATTAAGAAGCTTTGATTAATATATTTTGAGACTACCCATCCATTGAACGGACCTGAGTACTAGTATATTAATATATTGAAAGAAAATGAGCATTAAAAGGATATATCCCCTTTTCAAACTAAAGGAAACCACACAGGCTATGTCACTTTGGTGTTGTGTCAAGCATTGGAGGGTTCCACAATGGAACTATGACATCTTTGATGACCATTTTGGTGTGTTTTTGATAATGTAAATAGTGTGTGTTGGAGGTGGCTTGGGCGGGAGATGAGCTTATTTTCAAACTATAACTTTGGGCGGGATAAAGGGTGTGACAAAGGGACAGAAAGAAGAGACAGAGGGAGAAAGAAGAGAGACAGAAAAGAGAGAAGGCTTCTCCCATACAAATATTTATTTTCTCCCCAAATTTGATATAAACATATATCTATTCAATCTTTAAATTTATCATCATCTCTCTTAATTCACATATACAAATTCTTGGATTTATCATCGATTCATCATCAGCAGCAACAACAGTTTCTTTTTCTTTCTTTTTTTTTTGTGATTTCAACATCAGATTCATCATGCCATCATAATCGATTCGTCAAAAATGGAGTTTATTGGTAAGTTTTTACTTTTATGATTTTTCAAATAAGGGCGGAGATAAAGATTTGATTAGGATTTATGTTAATCTTTTATACATTATATATATATATTATTTCTATATCTATTTATATTTATATACACACATACACAAAAATCTGTATCTGTCTGAGTACTATTATATTTATTTTTGTAATCATTAGGATATTGATCGGTCAAAGTTAGGGTAAGGTGATGAAAGACTGATATATGAGGTATGTGTGTGTAGATATACATACATATATATGTATATAATAATATGTATATGCAAAATGTGCTTGCTTGAGGTGTTTTTTAGTTAAATAAGTGAGAAAGGAGTGTAATTTGTGGATTTTCTTTGAATATGTAAGGTGAATCAGGGCAGAGAGTAAGCGAATGTGGACTACTTCTCGATTAGTGTTGACGGAGGTGGGAATGATGAATTGCATCTTGATGATATTATGAACCAAAGAGAACATCTTTAGCATTTGAAGTTAATTTGAAACCTAGACTTATTGCTAGATCGAAAGTAATGGGGATGCAGGAACGGTTTGATTCTCAGATGAAAGAGCACATTACTTCAAGTGTGAAACTTCAGGTTTGTATGAATGTTTTCGATTGGCAAAACTGTTTTTTTTTTTTCATGTTTAAGGGTTTTGTGGCTTACTTGAATGTTGGCATGTAAAGGAGCAATTACATGAAAGGGAGAAGGTGATAATGGACTTGCAGAGGACTTTGGAAGATAAAGATAAGGAGCTACATGCAATTAGACTAGATAACTAGCATCCTTTCGGTATATATTTTAAACCCATTACGTGTCTTTCTTTCTCATTCGGTATATATTTTAAACCCATTACATGCAATTAGACTATAAACTGTTTGATTATATGTTTGAGTGGATGAAATGGTACAATTTGTTGTTAAGTTTGTTTTGACATTTGAGTTTTTGGGTTGTTGCATTTAGGAAAAAGGAAATGGGTTATGATCAAATATCTATTTATCGTAGGAAAACAGAGATAAAAGTGAAGTGAAGCCGCCTGTGAAAGATGATGACGCTGACATTAAAGTTCATCCTAATTATTCAAATGTGGAGTTTATGATCACCATCCACTCTTGGAGCTTGTCTTGGTCTCAATGGGAGAAATACAAAACCGAAGAGAAAACTCCATTGGTGATGTTTCTGGTATTGTTTTATATGTTCAGGTTTTTAGTTACTTACTGTAATGTTTAGGCCAATTTTGATGTTGCATCTCGATAGGCCGAATTTGATTAAGGAGCTCACATCAAATTTCTTTTTACCGTAGCTTGAGTCATTAGAAGTAGAAAATCCAGGCAATTGTAAACTGCCGATAGGACTATGTCACAGAAACACATAAACATAGTTGTATGGCTGCTAAGAATGAGAAAGGCGAAAATATATCGCCCATTTGAAAGTTAAAAGGCTTACCAGCATAGACGAAAAAAAGTGTGTATATTGGCTATAGCATATATAACTATTGTTGTCTATTAGAGGTGTAAAATGGGCGGGTCGGGCAAGTTGGGTAATGGGTGGGTCGGGCAAGTTGGGTAATGGGCCTGACGTGCTTGAGCCCAGTGTTGTCAAAGGCGAGCGCCTCATGCGCCTAGGCGCAAAAGGTGGGCGAGGCACACCTCCACCGCCCGAAAGCCTAGGTCCAAGTCGACCATGAAAAAGGCGGTCAACTGTGGCGGTCAACAGCGGTCAAAATGTCAAATGGGTCAAGATTTGACCAAATCATTCAAGATCCGGCCAAATCGTAGCTAGATCTAATGTTTTCCGGCCAAAATGAGTGACCATATATATATTACTTTTATATAATAAATTACGTTTTTTATATATGTTTATTAATAGTCTAATAATTTGACGTTTTTGGTTGAAAAGTTTATATTTTTATAATGATATTTGGTTTTATAAGTGAAATTTGATTTTTTTTACTATTATTTTTCACTATATATAAATATTTTATATTTATTTATTTAGTGCGCTTTTTTTGCGCCTCCCGCCTTCGCCCTACTTGGGGTCTTTGCGTTTTGAGGTCGCCTTCGCTTTTGACAACTATGCTTGAGCCATAAATAGATATGTCAGCGTTGGAGTTGTTTTTTTTTGTTACATTTGCAATTTGCGTAGGTTGCAAGTTCAGGTGCATATTTATTCAAAAGAAATGTGATATCTATGTGTTTGCACCGTGAGACTCACATGAACCACTATAAAGCTAAACTTCTTGGAAATGTGATATCTATGTAATTTGCGTAGGTTGTAATTTTTTTTTTGTTCAATTTGTCAGAGATGTTAAGTACTTATCGGTGTTCTTGGAACTATAAAGCTTCCATATCCGCCGAAATCCTTTGACATGGCTCATTGTTCTCGGTGCTTGATTCCATGGGGCATAAATAGTAATCTAATAAACTCTAATCTTTGTTTTAAATAACGGCATTAAAAATTCATATAATGATTTATATAAATAACCTGATAAAGAAATTTGTGCTAGGTGGAAAGTACAAGAATACAGGATGGAAGTCGATCGAGTTTTCAGACCGGTCTACTAGGTTCTTTTTGGTTCTCCATATAGGAAACGTGAAATCCCAATTCAAAGAGTAGGTCCTCTATTGGTATGGTCCACTTTTAATACCACAACTCGGTGTGGTCCTTTTTTTTATACAATTAGTAATTTTTACCTGACTTTCTTTTGGAGACAGGACTGATTAATGACTTGAAGTTATCATCAATTTGTTTTTGTTCAGGTGTTTATGTCTTTATCTAAGCCTAATGAAGAGACGGATTCCATTATAAAGCTTTACATACTTGGTTGATGAATGGGCATTTTCAGGAATTCTGACATCTGATGTACACACATATATGTAACTAACTAACTATCAACTTGTCAGTGGCTTTTAAAGTCAACTCTATGTGTGCGTGTGTGTATATATATATAAGTGAGAATTTAAAATTTTAGTGTCATCTCGAATATATTTGATCTTGCCGTCCATAACATACTTATGCCACAGGGAGTTGGATGTCGATGTGACAGGAAAGGAAAGATTTTTTTTTTCTATCAAGCTGTTGATCAACAATATATGTCGCGAGCATTGCTTATAGATTGGAGCTGAGAATGATTAATGGAGTTCAACCGGTGACTATAGAGTTCTTTGTAGTTTATATATTGTCTGATGGAGGGTGCAACCGTGCAGGTAATAGTTGGGCCAATGGATATGATCAGGTAAAAAATTGCAAGTTAGTTTTCATTTATTGGTTAGTCCCCTTTAGATAGAAATATAATTGTTAGCTTAGCCCACCAGTTACTTGCCCATTTGGCAACCCACGTCGTTAAATTTACTAGAAAGGATGATGTGCAAAAATCGAGCTTTAAATATATAAACTAAAACTACCCACAAACTCACTAGTACGCACTCACGGGCAGTGGGCCCGATCATTTGTAATTTAGTTAAGAGGTAAGTCTGAGTTCGTTCTCAAGGACTGTGAAATGATTAGTTGCTTGTAAAATGGTTTGGAAAACGGGTGTTGCTTCAAAATTTCCTTTTGACAATTAAATAAATTGGTTTGCAAAATGATTGCATAAATTTAAAAGAAAGTTCAGACAATATAATTAAAAGTCATCCACCTTGACTTCCCTTGACTTCAAATGTGATTGCATTTGATGAAGAACAAATTCTCTAGAGCTTTAAAGATAGTCGTGACAAGATTAAGCTACTCACGTGGTACCACCAACCGTGAACAAAGTATCAAATCACCTAACTACTAGTCGAATTACCCAAGCCGGTACCACCAAGACCAAGACAATTCTTCTAACAATCAGTTTTATTGACTATCAAATTATCAATTGAACTTATGTGACAATAACGTGGTACCACCAACCGATATCAATCACGTTGACAAAATTAATCTTTTCTTAAAATGATATTCACTATCATACCATGAACTAGTGATAATTACTTATAGACAAGTAACCGTTTTAAAATCACATACACATTCAACCGGTACCACCAACGAAGAATCATATGCAACCAATATCGAAATTAATTAATGAGAAGAATTAATATCATCAAGATCACAGAACAACGATAAGTAAATAAACCCTTTTTGAATTAAAAATATTGCAATCACATTATCCGTCTAGTTTCATCAAGGTAGATGATTAAACAGTTAGTCACTCATGATCAATTCACAATAATGAATAAAATAGAAGAGAAACATGATGTACCAATTGTTTGAAGAAAATAAAATGCAAGACAATAATGTAGATACGATCCAGATGGGTGCCCGTAATATCTTCGATGAGTCCGCCTAAGTGAAACACTTGATTGGAGAAGGAAGAATCCTGATAGAGCAGCTCCTAGAAAGAGTTTGGATACCCTAATTTTTGACTTAGGATTTTGCTTAAATACCATCTGAAAATCTGATGCAAAAACCGACCTAGGTTTCTTTTCCCCGTGCACCCACTGCGGCGCAGTGGGTCTTGACTTCTCCTCACTGCGGCGCAGTGAGGTATTGGTTGACTTGACTTTGGCTGACTGCGGCGCAGTAACTTGTGTGACCACCACTGCGGCTCAGTATGAATCCACGGCCTCTTTTCTTCTTCACTTGACTGCGGCGCGGTCCTTCTGTTTCCCTCCCCACTGCGGCGCAGTGGGGGTTTGTCCATTAATTTCCGTGGATCAGGACTGCGGCGCAGTGGGCTTGTGCATCCCCACTGTGGCGCAGTCAAGAGCTTGTATAGAACCAACTTATTTCGGTCTCGATTACTTGCTAAGCTCTGCCGTCTCATCCATTCAAATCAACTCTCATCAACATAACGTACTTTCTGGCCAATAATCACCCAAAAATGTACCAAATGGACGCGTAACCTGTTTAGAGCCTGTAAACAATAACAAACACCATAAACACGCCAAATGCATACAAAAACGACTAAAAACATATATTATAATGGCCAATAACGATGTGGGTAATGGGTATAAATTAGTCACATGAAATCCCCCCACAATTGAGCATTGCTTGTCCTCAAGCAAATCTGGAATTTAAGAAAAAGTAATCCTTGACAACCAAACTATCAAACACATGACAAGTATCAAAAAGAAGCAACACCAAGCATGTCAAATGACAGAAAATGGGTGAAGCAGTTTTAATCTTAATTGAAAACTCGAAATGTTTGACAATACCTGAACAATCCGCAAGCCACGATAATCAACTAAGCATGAATGAAAACAAAAGAACCTATCAATATCATTCTACTCCAACAAACTTACTTTCGGAGTCGAATATATGAAGAATCACTCATAGCTCAGTTGTGATGTATACTCTTTTACCATAGGCTTGAACCAGGATCGTCACTCCACCATTAAGGCGCAAGGATCAAGTACATTGTCGAAATAGGCATTAAGGATGGGTATATAGTTAAACTAAGTCTATGTATATGAATATGTAAAATTGAATTGAGGGATGAAGGTTGATGATAATTGTGAAAAAATGAAAAAGGATATAATGTATATGTTAAGTGTACAAAATAGTCTAATATAAACCCCATACCATTGATTGCCAACAAACCACCATCCCAAAGCTGCCATCCCGCGAACACAACTCCTAATTAGCCAAGCAAATCCCGACACCATTATGGTGTATCAACTTCAAACAACTTTAATCCACTAAGTCTTCCATATAAATATACAACAAATCTTCTAGACATATAAAAATTCGAGAAATACTTACTAGTAGCCCAAGTTCTTTTTCTTCCCTTATTTTTTTTTTATTTTTTTCTTGTTTTTCAATTTTTCTCTCTTTTTATTCTTTTTGAACTACTTTTACTCTACTAGCAAACACCCTCTTACAATGATGAATTATGTCTAATTACTTCACATTCTTTGTTTAAACAATCCAAGATATCTTCAATAACTCGACCAAATGACATATCCTTATAGACAAGAATAACCTTCTAGACAATTCATTGAAGCTCTCCCAAACTAACCAAACAAACCAAGGATGTGTAAGTGTATAAATGTACAAAGAAAAGTGAAAAATTGTATGTATATGTTTATAAGGTTGTATAAGGGTATGGATATACAAAGGAAAATTGAAAAGAAAGAAAGAAAAAGTATGGTCAAACCTAAATGCCAATTCGTCATCCAATGTACTCGTCACGATCACCAGGCCAAGTTCTAGAATCAACACATCACCAGTATACTCTTATCAAGAAAAGAACCCGGAAATGGCTTAGAAATACCTCAAACACGCACATTTTAGTGCAGGGCCTCAAAATGACAACCCTTACCCCTGAATAAATCCAAGAGCCTAAGAGAGGGATGTATTTACGAAGCAAACAAACCAAAACCGTCACCTGACACACTATATATGAAATTATGAAATCTCACAATTGGGTGTTTTGGATATATATGAGTATGCACGTAATGTTATCAATCCCGAAGGACTAGCTAAATAACCGTTCAGGACACACTTCACCAATTAAAAATTTTTGTCAAGGAAACAGTTTGTAGTAAAATTGCTTAATAAGTAATCCATTAAATGTCAAAAGCTCCTGGATCCTGACTGGGAGGCTCCTCAACCACATGCTCGGAAAGTAAAAACCTCCACCAACTCGCTGATGTGGGATAAACATGGCGGGAGGACGATAATCTGGAAGATCCATGGGTGGGCTAAAATCCTGCCCTCTCAACTGCGCCTCCCACATGGGCTGGTAACGGCGCGAATCATACACGACTCTCCCAAGTCCAGAGCCCATCATAGTCATATCCCCGCCAACCTACTCCCTAAAACTATCCATACGACCGTGGAAAGCCTGCTGATCAGCATACATCCTTTCTACCACAGACTGAAGAGACGTAAAATCAATACCTGCTGGAGCCCGTCTCCTAGGCTGCTCCTGTGGAGCATCCCCCATCTCAACATCCCCAGCTCCCTCCATAACTGGAGGCGGTGTAACAAACCCAGTATCATCCAGCAGCCTAGAGTTCTCCGTCTGCGTCATCTTCTTCACAATTTTGGCCCTCACTAACTCGGCCTCAGTCAAAGTGTGCTGAAAGATAGGGGGTGAATGATCGGTCTGGCACTCATCAGTGTCAAAAATGCCCATGCGCCGATAGATCATAGTAACAAAGTGCCCCAAAACCAGCTCCGCGTCGGAGTGGTTCCACATCCTATCTAACACAACAATGGGGGCCAAAGCAAACCTCCTAGGTGCCCCCTCAGCAAACAACTTCATCAACCACAGATCAGTCTGGTACGCCTTGTCCTAGTGAGTGGACCGCTGTACCAGAAACGTGACAATCATGCGATGAAGCATCCTCAACCGCACACTCCTGATCTTAGAAACACTGCTTGACCCCCCAGACGGCCAAGCTTCACCACCAGTAATCCGAGTCTAGTACTGAGGAATGGACTCACCATCAAAGGCCTGCTTAACATATAGGCCCTATCTCAACAAACCCCGAAACTCGCTGCTCTTCAACTGATCCAGAGTGTACATCCCAGTATAATAGCCAAACTGGGCAATAGATATCTTCCTCGCAACACCCGCACAGTGGAAGGTCACACAGCGCACCTCAAATATATCCTTCACCTTATTCAACTCCTTCATCACCTTCAGAGTTGAATAGAACTCCAAACACAATTCCCTATACACAGGCTCCCGGTTGTTGAACACATTCTGCCACATATCACTCACAACCAACCTATCCCCAACCTGAGCCTCTATCCTAAACCACCCATTAATGTCGGCTTGAATGCCGAAATGCTGGGCGGCAATGGGAGCAAGATATCTAGGTGGACAGACCACCTCCTTGAGAAAGTTGTTCTTGTGGGGTTGTTTAACCCTGCTAAATTCCAACCGCGTATGCTTCTCATTCAACTGTCCCGGCCAAAACTTGAGTGTTGGCGCTTCGACTGCCTCCCGAGAAGCTTTGGCTTATTTCTGGGCCGACCTGCTTCCTTGCCCCTCCTCGATTTGCTTCCTCTTGTCGATTCCTGAAGCATCTTACAAGCACAAATCATAAGACAAATAAACATGTTAAACTTGGAATACAAATCAGGAACCGTATTGAAATCAAAGAAAATTCGTTCAGGAATATGCCCCACTGCGGCGCAGTGGGCATCAATACCCCCTTACTGCGGCGCAGTGAGGCTAAGTCCCAAGTTGGCCGAGGTATACTACTGCGCCGCAGTGGTCTGAAGTAACCCTCATTGCGGCGCAGTGAGGTTCTGAACACGTGCAGGTCACAAGCTTTGGACTGCGGTGCAGTGGAACAAACCCACCACCACTGCGGCGCAGTCACCTTGAAGTTCTGGGCAAGTTCTTGGTGTTCATCACGAATTTCCAGAAAAAGTGTGTAATAATCCAACTAAATAGCAATCTTTCAACAATTTAGCATTACAAATACTTCCATTAACCTCCCCCACACTTGTTCATCAAAAAGCCCCAATTTTTTTTCAAAACCCTAGGTTTGATTTAGACTCAAATCCGGATGAACAAGTGTTAGATTCGTGAAATTGAACACTACATTATCATCCTTACCCCTTAATTAACAAAACCCACCAACTAATTCAACAATTACACACAAAAATCTAAAAATCAAAATTAAAAGATTAAAAGGAAAATAGACAAGAAAAACTTACATTCTTTCCCATAGTAGTGATGGATAGTTGATAATCTAAGAAGAGAAAGAAGAAGAATGCAAGAATTTGGTGGATAAGGGGGGAATTTTCGGAGTTTAAATGGTGTTCTTAAGGAGGGTTTGTTTGGTTTTTTTTTTTTTTTTTTTGCCTTTAAAAGAAAGAGATAAGAGATTTGGAAATTTGAATTTGTGGTGAAAAACCATACCTTCTTTCCCTTTTTACTTTAAACTCCCGATCCCTTCTGGCCAGTCAACACGCCCACTGCGGCGCAGTGGGCTAAAGCCTTCCTCACTGCGGTGCAGTGAGGCTTTGAGCAACTTATGCCGAGCATTTTGGCTGCGGCGCAGTGGATTCTTCATACCCCCACTGCAGCGCAGTGGGGTGATGGTCAATATAGGCCGTGGAAACGGACTGCGGCGTAGTCGGTTTTACCACCCCACTGCGGCGCAGTGGGATACTTTTCCAGAAAACAATATTTTTATGGTTTTAAACACTAACTTACCTCAATCCGCTTCACGCCACATTATAACCTGCACATTCTTGACGAAACAAATTAAACCTATCTAACGAAATGAAAATCAATTTGACAAAACAAAATTAGACACGGGTTGCCTCCCGAGAAGCGCTTAATTTATTTATGAGTCGTGAGCTAGACTCGATCACCATTTCAAGTTTGTGAATCAAAAATGGGGATTTCTTCAACCATCCCCTCCTCTTGCTCTTCTTCCAAATACAATTTGAGCCTATGACCATTGACAATGAAAGACCCATTTCCATCCCTTTTAAAAAGTTTGACATACCCGGACGGATACACATGTTTAATTACAAAAGGACCTATCCATCTAGAAGTTAATTTCGGTTGTTTGATTTTAAACTTTGACAAGAATAACAAAACTTTTGCACCAACCTTAAATTCCTTCCTACGGATCCTTTTATCATGGTAAATCTTGGTCTTTTCTTTGTAAAGCTGGGAATTCTCATAAGCTCCCAATCTAAGCTCATCGAGCTCATGAAGTTGCAACAGCCTAAGCTCACCGGCCTCCATCATGTCTAGGTTCAAATTCCTCAATGCCCAATACGCCTTGCGCTCTAATTCAATCGGTAAGTGACAAGTCTTACCATAGAGCAATTTGTATGGCGTAGTGCCAATAGGCGTCTCAAAGCGGTCCTAAATGCCCACAAGGCGTCATCTAACTTTTTTGACCAAACCTTGGGGTTATCCCCGACCGTTTTTTTCCAAAATTCTTTTCAAAGCCCTGTTCATGTTTTCCACTTGACCACTGGTCTGTAGATGATAAGAAGTTGAAAAGTAATGATGAACACCATACTTCTTAAGAACCTTATCTAGTTGATGATTAGCAAAATGTGTTCCATGATCACTAATTAAGGCTCTAGGGCAACCAAACCTACTAAACAACTGTTTCAAGAATTCAATGACTACCCTCGCGTCGTTTGTAGGCAAAGCCTTGGATTCGGCCCACTTAGACACGTAGTCAACAGCAACTAGGATGTACTGAAACTTGTTAGACGGTGGGAATGGTCCCATGAAGTCTATGCCCCAAATATCGAAAACCTCACATACCTGAATCCCTTGTTGTGGCATTTCATCCCTTTTTGTGATGCTTCCTTGGCGTTGGCAAATGTCACAAGTTTCAACCAATGTTTGGGCCTCTTTGAAGATTGTCGGCCAATAGAAACCTGCATCAAAAACCTTTCTACCTGTAACTGACAGACCATAGTGACCTCCGGTTGGCCCGTAATGGCAAGCATCCAAAATCTCTCTAGTTTCAGCTCTCGCAACACATCTTCTGACCATACCATCTGCACAAATTCGAAACAGATATGGATTACCCCAGAAATAATGCTTAGCATCCGAGATGAGCTTCTTCTTCTGTTGACCCGAGAAATCACTTGGTATTTCACCTGCAACCAAATAATTAGCAATGTCAGCAAACCAAGGGCCTTCATCAGAACTAGAAATGACATTCAAATATTCATCGGGGAAGTGATCCTTAATCTCCCTATCCTGAAGCTCCTCCCGGTTTGGGTCCTCCAACCGGCTCAAGTGATCAGCTGCTAAGTTCTCGGCACCTTTCTTATCCTTGATTTCGATATCAAATTCTTGCAACAATAGAATCCATCGAATCAGCCTAGGCTTTGCATCTTGCTTAAAAAACAAATACTTCAAAGCAGAGTGGTCAGTGAAAACAACAGTTTTACTTAGTACTAGATATGACCGAAACTTATCAAATGCAAAGACTACCACAAGTAACTCCTTCTCCGTAGTGGTATAGTTTTGCTAGGCGGGATTCAAGGTTTTACTAGCATAGTAAATTGGCTTGAAATGCTTATCATCCTTTTGCCCAAGCACAGCTCCAATAGCCTAGTCACTCGCGTCACACATCAGCTTATTTCGGTCTCGATTACTTGCTGAAAAGCACTTAAACAAGATTCATCAAAAACAAAAGGAACGTCCTTCTCCAACAAGTGGGTCATCGGACGAGTAATCTTAGAGAAATCCTTAATGAATCTCCGGTAGAAACCGGCATGGCCAAGGAAACTACGTACCCCTTTCACGTTGGAAGGCGGGGGCAACTTAGCTATCACATCAATCTTAGCCCTATCCACTTCTATTCCGGCTATAGACACCTTATGTCCTAGGACAATTCCCTCGGTCACCATGAAGTGACACTTCTCCCAATTCAAAACTAGACGAGCCTTTTCACACCTAGTCAACATCTTATCTAGGTTATGCAAACAAGACCTAAAGGAATCCCCGAATACCGAGAAATCATCCATGAAAACCTCCATTGAGGTTTCAAGCATGTCCTGGAAAATAGCTATCATGCACCTTTGAAAGGTGCCCGGGGCATTACATAAGCCAAAAGGCATTCGCCGGTAAGCAAAGGTACCAAATGGGAATGTAAAAGTGGTCTTTTCTTGGTCTTTCGTGTCGATGGGTATTTGGAAATACCCGGAGAACCCATCCAAGAAACAAAAATATTCATTTCCGGCAAGTCTTTCCAACATTTGATCAATAAATGGGAGGGGAAAATGATCCTTACGGGTGGCATCATTCAACTTACGGTAATCTATGCAAACCCGCCAACCCGTGACAGTCCTAGTGGCCAAAAGTTCATTATTTTCATTTTCAATGACCGTCATGCCCCCCTTTTTGGGAACACAGTGGACGGGACTTACCCAAGAACTATCAGCTATCGGGAAAATGATCCCTGCATCTAAAAGTTTGATCACTTCTTTCTTAACCACCTCCTTCATATTTGGATTAAGCCTCCTTTGTCTCTGGACAACGGGCTTAGCATCATCAACAAAATCTATCTTATGCATGCAAAAATCAGGACTAATACCTGGAATGTCGGTAGTCTTCCAAGGAAAAGCCCGCTTATGAGTTTTGAGCACGGCCAAAAGAAGATTTTTCTCGTCACTCGAAAGTGCGGATGAGATGACAACGGGTAAAGAGGATTTACCTGCCAAGTAAGCAGGCAATGGCTTGAGCTCCAGATCAGTAGGCGGTACATCAACCGAATTTGGCACCCTTGAGCTTCCATCAGCAACAACCCTTTCAAAGCTCTCATTTTCTGGAGGTGTCTCATCCATATCAAGTGCCATCACCTCTGCAAACAAATCTTCATCACCAATATCTCCAGCTCCTAAGCAAACGAGCTCCTCATCAACTTCTGTTTCCATGAATGCCTGAAATTCTTGATCCAAAGCATCATCAATTACGTCAATCCTGAAACAAGATTCATCAGTCGAGTAAGAATGCTTAATAGATCGTTCAATATTAAACATTATTCTATCCGTACCCACACCCAACGAAATTTCCTTATCTTTCACCCGGATGATAGCATCCGCGGTGTTAAGGAATGGTCTTCCTAAAATCAAGGGTACCTTAGTGTCTTCTTCCATTTCTAGGATCACAAAATCAACAAGAAAAACTATATGACCTACTTGGATAGTCATGTTCTCAGCAATCCCAATGGGATACTGAAAAGAGTGGTCAGCTAGTCTTATACTCATACGAGTAGGTCTCAAAATACCGGAAGCCAAGTTACTCCAAACCGAGTAAGGCATCAAATTGATACTTGCACCTAAATCTGCTAATGCCTTACAAGTCAAAGTACGAATGGAACAAGTTATAAGAAAACTCCCTAGATCCTCAAGCTTAGGCGGAATCTGTTGATTCTGCAAGATAGCAGAACACTCAACATTGAGATATGTCGCTTTTACCTCATCCATCTTTCCTTTGTCTGTAACAAGTTCCTTGATAAATTTCGCATAGTTGGGCATTCCCTGTATCAAATCAACTAAAGGCACATTAATATGAACATTTTTAATCATGTTAACAAATTTATCATATTGTTCCTTCAATTTGGCCTTCCTGAATCGCTGTGGAAATGGAACCTTAGGCTTATATAGCTTGGCCTCGGGTGTCATTGCCGGTTCCGGTGGGGTAACCGGAGTCTTCACAGTCGGTTGATCTTCCATCACAATCTCCTCATCAACATCTTCAACTTCTTCATTTCCTGAAAAGCATACAAAAACGCGCCAAATGCATACAAAAACGACTAAAAACATATATTAAAATGGCCAATAACGATGTGGGTAATGGGTATAAATTAGTCACATCAAAGGAATAGACCTTTGTTCAATCTATCGAGGCTAATGATATGACAACACTTCGTTTCAAATGCAAAAATAAAGCTAAGTTCGAAGTAATCGCTTTAAATGCTGATGGCTTGGAAAGTTGCAGCCACCAGCCAAGGCCAAATTCAATCCATGCTTGCTTGATTGAGGCCAATTATGAAGCATGCCATATTTAGGTTACCAACCTATTACTACATAAACAATTTCAATTTTTTCCACCTTATGACAATAACCCGGATACTAATTTTCTTGAATGCATGACATCATAGGAGTTGCCACGCCGTTTCCCCTTAGTTTTGATTAACCATGACAAGACAATTGACAGGACGACATCTAGGATCTTACTAACTAAAGAAGGTAACTTGATAATGAGAACTTAATCTTATGGGGGTTTTTATATAGCTTATTTTTATGGTTTTTAAGAATTTTTAAAGGCTGAAAAATCCGTTGCTACGACTTATGATGCTTATGAGCTCAACTTAGGAGGGGGCGTTTGGGTTAGCTTATTAGCGTATATGAATTATAAGCTTATTATGCAATTTTAGTACACAATAAGCCTCTAAACCAGAAAATAAGCCATAAAATAAGGGACCTGCTTATTTTAGATTAGTTAGCTTTTCAAAATAACTTTGTTTGCAAATGAATATTCGAAAATGGTCAGTTTGATCTGGATTTCATGGATGTCATTTGTTTATCCTTTGTACAAAAATGGCCGGGTTGAGTAACAGGCTGGAATGGGTTGGGTTGGACAGTCATATTTTTGGTCCAAAAATTTTAAACTTCTAGAAGTAGAGAGTGTGGCAGTTATGATCTTCAAAGTTAGATTTCAATGTTGTAATAATCTTAGTACTTGAATCAGAAGTTTTTGAACCATATGACGCTTCTTTTTAAGCTAAAGGATAATTCCAATCGACCCACTCATAAGTATCTAATACTTATTTCATTTTGTTTAGTAGTCCAGGTTGAAACTTGATGAAGCATGAGAAACTTGTGTAGAAGTTGAAGAGTGTGGATGGAAGTAGAATGCTCGACAAATTATGAGCCTTTACACCGAGATGGTTGATGGTTCAACAGTTGAAGATAAAGAAACGGGCCTTGTGTGTGGTTTTATGAAGATACAGACCCTGAATTTGAATATTGTCATGCTAAAGAACTTAATGATCAGCTTGAAAGTGTGTTCGCCAATGGAAATAGGGTAGAGTAATATCTAGGTCAAACCACAGCTATGATTCTGTTCAGTCTGTGCATTTGGTTGGTATATAATGAACTGGAATCGCAAATGGAATTTTATATAATTTTTTATTAGTACAAGTACTTAATTTTTGCCAATATTCACAATTCACTTAGCCTAATATTATACTTTGAACCTGAAAGAATTGGTCATGATGCTTTGATAGTCACTTGATTCAGTTTGTCTTAGTTTTGTAGGTATTGAACACGGTTGATGTGGTTCTTGATGTTCATCGGGTTTATGACTCGAGTTGAGATCGATATGATCATCACTAAAAGTATATGCAGAACTGTCATAGTTAATAAAGGAACTTAATGTAGAAATTAAATACATGCTAAATAAAGAAAAAAAAAGGTGTAAGGATAAAAGAGATTCAATTCATAATAGTTGGATAAAAGGCTAGAAAGACAAAAGAGATTCAGTCAGTTAGCATTTGGAACTAAAAGTATATAAAAAAAGAAATTACAAGTGATTTACATCATAGTAATAGGGTTAGTCAACTAGGTTCCGATTCATTAATACCAAGCCGGGTAATTAATTGCATTTGCGTGTTTGTTCATGATGCAAGAATTCAACCAGGTTGTATTGTAATTTGCATTAATCCCAACAATATCTATCTTCAATAACTGAATGTGGTAAATTATGCCTATGCACGTTAAAGCTATATATTGCTGGTTGAATCGTTAGTCATGACAAGTTTGTTGACATAAATTGACTTCATGGCTGAAGAAGAGTTAGATTACGTAGATAAGGAGCTTAGAGGCTCTTAGAATGCAATAACATGGGGATGTAGCTATTCGCCTATTCCTAGACATATAACGTATCCCTTTCATTGTTGTATTTTAATTTTGAAAGCTCATCAATTTAAGGGTTTTTTTTTCTTTCGTATTGTACATTTTTTGACTAAATAAACAGTGAATAAAAAAACTCATTTATGATCTATTCAATTTTTTTTTTTACATTTTCAAATTTTGTTGTAATTGATATTAATTTTGTAAATAAATTTGTGTTCTTAATAATTCTTTAATTTCTCCTCATATTTCATTACTTTTAATTATCTTACTTAATTGCCCCCAATTGTATTAAAACAATTATACTAAACTAAACCGCGGTTGTTCCGTGGGATAAAAATCTATATATTTGCTAAACATCTAAAATAACCTTTGCTTAATAAATAAACACATGTTTTAATTTCTTATTAGTTATAAGACGCAATTTACACAAAACTTTGGACAACTAAAATTGGTTAATTTAAATTTACAATATCGAATATAACATGAGAGGTAATCAAAATGTTATGCTTTTTACAAGTCCAAATCTGTACAAAATTTAATACACTTCTCATTTTATAACAATTTTTTTTATAACTCTATACTTTCTACTAAAATTCTATTAAACCTAATAACTTTATTTCTTACAAAATTTTATTAAACTAATTTTTTCAAAACAAAACCGCGGTTTCCCACGGGATAAAAATCTAGTATATATACAAAATAATATAAACAATATAAAATTTTGGTTCGGTTCGGTTTTTCATATGAAACCAAAACCGAACCAAAACATTTGGTTTTTAGAAAATGAAAACCGACAGCTATTGGTTTTTTCGGTTTCGGTTTTTTTGGTTCGAACTTTTTTTATTTTTATGTTTTATTCGATTTTCAGTTCGGTTTTTTCACCTCCAATAAACAATTGACCTATATGAAATTTAAGTAGTATAAGAACACAAGGTTTCACTCTTATACGGTGAGGTTTCCCTGATGTTGAATAACGACTGAATGTTTGGAAAAAAAATTTGTGAAAAAATAATAAAAAATTGTGCGGAAAAAAACAAGTTTGTGCAAAACCGTTTTACCATGGCCTAGGTAGAAATGGGTAAGAAAATTTGGGCCAAAAAACCGTAAAAAGAATATTCCTAGTATTTAGGGTTAGGGTTTAGTTTGACCCGCCGTGGACCACTTGGATATATAAATTCATCTTTTTCTCGACACACCACCGTATATCATTCATCCTTGTCAATCTCTGCAAAAAGAAAAAAAACTTAAAACAAAATAATCAAAGATGGAGCAAACTTTTATCATGATTAAGCCTGATGGAGTTCAAAGGGGCCTTGTAAGTCTTCTTCATCTCTCACTTTACTCTACTTTTTTTTTTAACTGTATTTTATTGACTTTTTTTTAATTGTTTTTATAATAGTTTTTGGGAATTTTATTGTAGTTTCTGATGAATCTGTATGTGGGTTTCTTTAAAAATTTAATCTTTTTTGATTTTAGATAGTAAATCCCAAAACCCAGATGCTATTTTCAAATATTTTCATTTACTTACACTCTGTTTCTTGTTTTTTTGGGGTACTTTCTGTGATTATATATATATATATAATGAGAAAAGTGAAAACCCATAAAAAAAATTTGAGTTTTATTTCTGGGTTATAGTTATTTAGTTGATTTCTGTTGTTCGTGTGATTTTTCTTGAAATTTAATCCAATGATTTGAATAATTGTACAAGTTTTACTGCATGATGTACAGGTTATTATGGTTCTAGATGTTGGTCTTGTTTTGAGTTAAAAAGATAATGAGTATGTATATTAATCTTGTAACTATTTTTATGTTTATAGGTTGGTGAAATCATTGGTAGATTTGAGAAGAAAGGTTTCTCTTTGAAAGGTACAATTTTTACTTGATTACATGGTCAAATATCTTTAATATCACACATTTACAATGATTAAAAGTAATTAGGGAATAATGGGCCCTGTTATAATAATGGTTATAAGATGTGATTAATTGTATATGTTATGCTTGTATAGACATTTTAATTATGTTGATTTTATTATATCATTTGAGTTTAAAAGAGATGAATATGAAATTAAGAGATTTATCAGGTCTTTTGATGTGTTTTTGAGGTGATAAAGTTACTTCACCCTTCACATTTTTGGTTTTCAGTGATAGTGATTGTAGTTAAAATAGATGCTTAAACTCACTTTTTCATAAACCGGATTCAGGTGTAACCGTGTTGGGACAATCTTACATCATTTTTTGGTCCTGGAAGTAAGAATAAGAATCACAGTCACTTTTGTGAATCTCTTTGCTTAATACTACATATTCTATTCAAACACTTTCACAATCAAAGTCCTTTACCAGGCTTGCTACTACGTATATAGCCACCCTTTAACCTTTATTTTCCACAGTTTTAGGCTAACAATACACACTTGTCTAGCCACATTGTTACACTTTTAATAACATCGGTCCTGGTTACATATTCAATTCTTTGCTTACTACATAGGAATCATTGACAACTTGAAGTCAAATAGCAATTGGATAATATTAAAATAACTGCCAACTGTTTATTAAAAACTTGGTAGTTTTTTTTATTAACTCAAGTTCATGAGAGTCTTCTGTCATTTGTCTTTGAGTTTTGTTCTTACAAGTGTAAGCTGGAGAGAAAATATATGTCTTATCTCTTAATTTATAATGTTTTGTTGTATTATTAATCTTTTGCTAACCATGAATTTAATGAGCGTTTTTTAGAAGTACCGATGTCTTCTGAAATTAGTACTTTCTTATCACATTTTCCGGAAACAGAACGGATACTGGTATTGTCATGATACATACTCAATGTGCAATATTCATGTGATATTCTGTTGATAAACCACTAAATATTACGATCGTTAACAATCTTTTGTGTGTGGCGATTTAGGATTGAAGCTTTTGACTGTGGACCAAGCTTTTGCCGAGAAGCATTATGCTGATTTGTCCTCAAAGCCTTTCTTCAATGGGCTAGTTGAGTACATTGTTTCTGGACCTGTTGTTGCCATGGTTTGGGAAGGCAAGAATGTTGTCACCACTGGACGCAAGATCATTGGTGCTACAAACCCTGCCGAGTCTGCCCCTGGTACCATCCGTGGTGACTTTGCCATCGACATTGGCAGGTATGCGTCACTTAACATTATGGTCAATGGTCAAATTTACAAAACCATGTTTGAGACCTTTATTGTTGAGGATTGTGTTAAAGCTTGGTGTTTCATCTTTTGGAAGTTGTTAATTACTTGTTTTGCACTTATCAATTTCTACACATTTTATGTTTGGATGTGCAGGAACGTGATTCACGGTAGTGATGCCGTCGAGAGTGCAAGGAAGGAGATTGCTCTGTGGTTCCCCGAGGGTGTTGCTAACTGGTCAAGCAGCCTTCACCCATGGATCTATGAATAAATGTGTGATGTAAGTGTATGTTAAGACCACCCTTTATTTGTGAACTGTGAGGGTGTAATCTATTGTGAACTGCTTTTATTTACGGATTTTATATGGCGTGAGGAACGTTTTGGAATGTTAATCAGTTATATGATCATGTTCTATTATCATACTTGTTTCTGCTTCTTTGACAAATAAGTGTTCATTTGTCAATGCATGGATCAAGATGTGTTGAGTTACGTCGCGTTTATTTTACGATTGATAGGTTAAAGTAAACTGGGCAATAGTCTTGATATTAGTATATGGGGACAGGGCAAACGGAGTTTCTGAACCAACATTATCAAATGTGGTTTGGCAATTGATAACCTTTGTATACCATTCCCAATTTTTGATCACAAGATTGGAGATGGTGATTGGTAAATGTTTGTTTTGTGCATGAGTAATGACATGTGTGATTGATTAGGTATGTCTAAAGGCATGCTTAAAATATGGTGTTGACATATACATTTTATTCTTTTTTCTATTTTAATCTTTTGATCCCCAGATTTTTAGAAATGTTTATAGGCTTTATCATGTTATCAAGTTTATCCTTTTCTTTTTCCGTCTAAAGATGCAATAGCTCTGACGATAAACTCTGATAAAGAATGCTAACTCAAAGATCGGTGGTTGATTCTTTACGGATTTCCAACTTCTGATGACCTATCTTGGAGGGAGGTGGTGCACTGGTACGTTCTATTGTCAATTATGCGGTTCAATGTCTGAATCACCCGATCATCTTATGTTCTAGTATTCGGTGGTGAGGCTTATTTGGTCAAAAGTTCATAGCTGGACTCTTGCAAGGCCTCTAAGTTAAGCTTTCCATGGGATACACATACACTAATCTCTGTTATGGCCAACGTTAGTTACCCGTTATTTTGGGGGTCTTATTATCATAAAAGTCACTCTTCCAAATATATAATAATGAAATAAACATGTTTTTTAATATAAAAATAAGAAGTAAATTATTTCTATATTTTGAGTAAAATATACGTATATTAATGTTTTAGGAAAAACTAATTTTCCTTAAATTATTTTTGAGAATTGTAATAGAAGTACGTGACCGAAAGCCATGCGCCAACAAAAAATATTTACTATCGTAACATTGCACGAGAGCTATAATAGTTGTCAATAACTGAAGTGTCGATGTATATTATACAAGTTTTTTTCAAACTATTTTGTGACATTAGCGGTTAAAGTTATAATAGAGCCTAAAATGTGAACATTTTTTCATTTTCCACTAACATCTTGCTAGCGGTTTCACATTAATAATATTTAATTGACGTTGAAAAAAAAAATATATGCCGTATACGAAGTAAGAGTAACAAATATCAAAAGAATCCACTACAAGCGTACACAAGTATACTTGGTACGAGTGAGACATCACAAGAATCCACCACTCACATACACAACTATATGTAGTAAGGGAGACACATGTAATTGTTGTGCATGAATGCATCACTCACAAAAAGCTTGTTTTGTAAGATGTCATTTCGTTAATCAAATTTGAGGGCCATGTTTAGCCTTCTATACACATTCTAACATTACCATGTTATCCTACAAGAACACATGAAAGTAGTTGAATAAAGAAAAAGTGTTCAATGAGATTGCATACACATGAATAAATGGTCTCAAAGCTAAAAGAAATTAAATCAAACCCATAATCACTTTGGCCATATTGTTTTGGAACCCCATGTTTGTAGGCCATGTAAACAACTATTACTTCAATACATTTTTAAACATCTATGTTGAATAGAAGCTGCTCTCACCATCTAAAGATGGGGGCATACATCAAACGAGGATAATCAATTCTCATAATTAAAGTGAAAGATGTAGTTATCGATTTACCAAAAATTGGCAGGATAATCAATGAAAACATGTTATATGGCCAAACCAATTTATACCAAAAACTTGTTAGGGGTGGTATACCAAAAGATATCACCAACACAAAAAAACTAGATTAATACCCGGTTTGTGACTGTGTTACTAAATAAACTTAAAAGTTTTTTACTCAAAATTAAGTTTAATATGAAATTGAGAATAATGTTATGATAAAGTCTTAAATCTTGTATACTTTTTGATATAACATACATAGAGTGCGTTTGCTATATATTAAGTTTGTCTTGGGAGGATCCACCTGGGTTTGAGTCTCACTTCTCACATTTGTGAGGGTGAATTAATAGAGTTTTTCGAGAGTCTTGGTTTCCAGGCATACGTGTATTTAGGAGTAGGAGTAGAATAGAATGCCGTTCTAAAAAAAAAGTTTGCTAATGCTCGCCCGAAATTCGACTTGAAATTGACACGGAAAACTAGGTTAGGGTTGGAAAATCTTGACCCGGTAACCCGCCAACTTATTGTTTTTGGTCTGGATCGGTTGACCTTTTGGGTTAATAGCTTAACCCGTCAACCTAAAAATATTTAAATTTATATAAAACTTTTTATTAGGTCGACTCACCAACTCATTTCATCCGACAACTCACAAACCTATTTGACTTGAAATCAACAATGCTAATTGCCAACCCATATGACCTCAGATTAACTCACCAAGACGCGTCAACCTACAAACCCATATGACATGTAATCAATCCAACAACCCATTTAACTCACCTACCCGATTTTTTTTTTCTTTTTTTTTGGGGGGGGGGGGGGGGGGGGGGTTGGTTTAGATTTAGCTTGACGGGTTGGTACACTTTGTTTGAGATTTCCAAGTCGATTTTTTTTTTTATGTTCTAAAAATATATATATATATATATATATATGTACATATTTTAGTTATTGTTCTATATAAAGTTATTTACCCGTATAGGTTTTGTTTGAGATTTCCAAGTCAATTTTTTTTTGGCCGTTCTTAGAAAAACTTATATGTATTTTAGTAAATCTGGTTTGCCTTAATGGGCTACAAAGACATTCGGGAAATTAATTATGCCATGAATGTTATCGTACACACATTTGCTTCTACTTTTAGCCAAACAATGTCGAAAATCAACCCACAAATTAGTTAGTGGCTATTTGTTTCAAGTTATATTTCATGTATCTATGTTTTTATTTCAAGCTACATCATTATTTCTTTTAAATAGACTTTATCTACAAATGCCCGGTAAATGTCGAGATATGCATTTTGTTTATATATAAATTCAATTGATAAAATGCACATTGATTTCATTAGTACTCCGTAACTGAACAAACTATGGATGGTGATAATTAAATTAAGAATTTGAAATATGGATTATATTGGACAAAGCTTCGATTGGTACTTCAATTCAAACTTCAAGTCAACTGTTTATATAATTAGCTATAACTTAAATAATAAGAAGTAATCATAATTAAGAAACTGTATTAAATATATAAAAGAGTTACCATTTATAAAATACTTAAAGTTGACTATTAATTTGAAGAGTTAAGATTTATTTGACTATTAATTTGAGTGGTCAAAATCAAAAGATAGACCTATTATTTTCTCTTTGCCATGAGAACCATAAATATATATAATATAATATAATATACACAAGAGCCGCTTTGGCACCACTAGTTCTCACCGAAGATTGCTGATATTAGATATGTTTTTTTTTTTTTTAATTTAATTTTATTATTATTATTATTATTTTTGGAATACATTAGCGGATGTTACTTGTCAATCCTTTTTCGTTTCCTCTTAATTAGGTCCTGTTACATGACTTACATCTAATATTGAGTAGACATTTAACTAAAATCAAATCAAAAGGCCCTCATCTAAAGGTTAAGATAGATCGAACCCTCACCTAGTGTGTAAAACATGATATACAATATGACGAATATCAAACAACTGAATTGATATCATTATCACGTTATTTCTATTATAATTATGAAAAAACCGTATTTATAAAGAGTGACAATATTTATTAATGTGAATAACTCACGTACTGTTATGGATGTTAATTAATGTTTTATTTCGAGATAAACCGATTTTAAAAGTTAGTACATGTAACTAAAATACTTAATAATCAACGGTCGATATTCGATAATATTCTCTTTTTAAACAAATACAGTAATAATATTTATATTTCTTTTCAGCCACTGCCCTAATAACATAATGTCAAGTATAATGACTACAAAAACAATTCATTATCATAATTCACTTATGATGTTGGTCTTTGATGAAACAATGCCCTTTTTACTTTGTAATGCCGAAAGTATATGAATTAATTAGCAAATAAACGGCCGTTTTACTTATTTTTAATCAACCCTATACTTTTATTAGAATATATTAGGGAGTGATAACTAACAACATTTTACTGTTAAAAAAAGATATATATTTTACTACATGGTATACAAATATACAATTACTTAAAGAAATGTATTATTATGAATGCTTAAATGCATTGTTATAAACTAGGCATATTTCTGTGTGATGCAACAACGAAAGTGGTAGCGATAATTGGAGGCGAAAGTGGTGTGATGGTGAATGTAAATTAATTTATGTAACATGGGTATGATGGGTTTGTATGGTTATTTAAGGGTTGAAAGATCCATGTTGTAAATTATTTCGTTAAAAGCATTATAAGTATAATAGGTGAAAAATATTTAAATTAGTAAATAAAGAAAAGGGGTAATATGGTTATTTCAAAATTAGAGTTTCATAAAGGGGTACATATAGCAACGATAAACAAAAGTTATTATGGATTTGTCAGCGTCTATCCTTTTTTAAAATTTTTAGAATTACATGAATCATTCGGTGAATATCAGGAGTCTATAGTTTTGATATATAGATAAACCTTAGTGGTATCTCAGTCCTCCTATGAGGGTCTTGACTCTTGAGACTGGAGAGACCCAGATTCGAATCTTGAGGGGACAATGTTTACTCCTATTAATTGTCGTGTCATTTGGCGGATTAATAAGAGGTTTTCCTTCTTCCGTGGTTCCCTGAAAATTCTAATGACATCCTGTCCGAAAGACGCAGGGTTTGATAAGTGTGACAAGTATACTATGACCATTCGAAGTTTCGAACATTAAAAAAAAAGCAAGCTGATTTTATTCTTTCTCTATATCCCAAATTAGAGAAAATGAAAAAATCAGAACCTAAAATTTATATGTAACACCCCACCTAAGCGGAAACATGGGGCACTAATAGCAAAGCTCAGTGTGACATGGAAATTAAGTAGAGGTGCTAAATGCATTCAAGGATTGAACAATCCATACATAATTCAAGTATAATTACAAGTTACAGATCAAATAATGCACAAGGAGCACAACACCATCAATAGTTTACAAAAGAGATAGTTCAAATGATGGCTAATGATCCTAGGCATAGCCCATGATCGGGTGCAATGAATCACGGATCCACAAAAGTCCAGGCTCAATCCTATCACATGCAAGATAATCATCCATCACATCTTTGGTTCACTTGGTTACCTGAAAAGTGTACTAAAATGCGTCAACATAAAGTTGGTGAGTTCTTAGGTTTTCACTATAAGAAACATGTGTCGGGATAACAACCGTTTAACCTTGGTACGGACATAATCAGATCATTAAATGATCATATAACCTTGAAACCTTGATTTGGATCGGTAAACGATCCCACCACCTTGAAACCTTGATTGTGTCATTAAATGATCTCATAATTGGGATCGTTTCACCAAGCCTTGAAACCTTGATTGGATCATTTAATGAACCCCATAACCTTGATACGAACGCATAACAACCATACAACCTTGATTTACAATTCAATCGAACATATAACCTTGATAACATAGCCAAACAAGCATACAACCTTGATTCACAAAGCAAACGAACACATAACCTTGATAACATAGCCAAACAAGCATACAACCTTGATTCACAAAGCAAACGAACACATAACCTTGATAACATATCCAAACAATCGTACAACCTTGATTCACAAAGCAAACGAAACACATAACCTTGATAAACTAGTCAAACAATCATACAACCTTGATTCACAAAGCAAACGAAACACATAACGATCAACAAACCAAGAAAACACGTTGTACACTTTTCACCCCAAAATCACATAAAGAAAAAGGGGCTACGAATTCACCTTGGCCTTGAGCGTTTGTAGAAAGTGACTAAGCGGGTAAGTGGGGAGCACAACGGTCACAAACCTATTATATCAACATTAAATCATCACATTATAGCTTATGTTACGTTACAAGTCATCCTAGAACAAACCAGACTTTACATATGGTTTTTAACTAGTTCATCTTGGTTCTGATTTTATTCATCTTGGTTCTGATTTTGTTCATCTTGGTTCCGATTTGTTCATCTTAGTTGTTACTAGTTCATTTTGGTTATGATTAGTTCATCTTGGTTGTGACTAGTTCATCTTGTTTATTCATCTTGGTTCTAGAGTGTAACTAACGGTCGTTAAAAACTAACAGATCTTGGTTCTAATTTGTTCATCTTGGTTTTGAACTGTTGTCAAAATCAGTCCTGAAAACTAACGGTCGTTAAAACCTGCACCAATTCGACCCAATATGCACCCAAGCTTCATTTTGACCTCAAAATCAATTAGAAGACACTTCCAAACTCATTTCTAAGTATAAATGAACATAACCCACAATACAAACTTGATATATAACATCAAAACTTGTCCAAATTCGTTTTTGACCCAAATCAAAACCCTAGAAACCTTAATTCGACCCAAAAATCGTTTTGACCATTTTGGGACCATATGGAAGTCACCAATCATATTATCAACACATTTTGGAGAAAACCCATCATCAAAAACTCTTTTATTTCACAATCCAAGACCAATTTACACCCAAATCCACCTAAAACCCTAAATTGGCTCTAATAACCCATTTTTATCTCAAATTTACTTAGGATTGACCAAAAACAAGATTAATAACACTAAATGATGATTTTGAGTTAGAAATTACTTACCAAACCTCCACCAAGTGCTAAACCCGATTTTTGAGCAAAAAGGGAAGATTCTTGCACTTTGAAGATCCAAACTTTTGATATGTGTTAAAGATGATGATAATGATGATGTTGCTACTACAAATATTGTTCAAGCAACAATTAATAATGCTAGATTTTATAGAGAGAGAGAAAGGAGGAGAAGATAGAATGAAATGAATGGATGGAAAGAGTGGAAGAATGGGAGGGGATAAGGTTGGGTGGGGTTGATCAAGGATATGGGTTTGGGTCAACCCATGGGTAATCCATTCATTTAATTTAATCTAGTTATCCTCCAACTAACAATTTAACATTTAATTTAAATCAACCAATAAGCTTGACTAGCCCACAAACATAAATTAACCACAACGATCATCAATTCACATAATATCTTGAACACAATTATATCACAAGTAATTCGATCACATACTAATTAATTAATGTTAATTAGTCGAATGTACACAAATTTAACGAGTCAACAAAAGTCAAATTTTACGAATGTTACATTATACTTTATAGAACGACAGAATAGAATTTTATTTTTGACAAATATATAACCTTGCAATTAGCTAGGAGAAAGTATATATAAGCTTGTTCTTATGTACTTATTAGCTTAACCTTATAATATTATTTTACATATTATATTACAAACACATTGCAATATCATTAAACCTCAAAGTTATGAACAGTGCCACCGCCACGTGGCACTGTTCGGTTGGTTTATATTCCGTCTCGCATCACTATTTGTATTTTGTCATATCGGATCCCGTTCGGGTTCTATTATTTAGGTTTTTATTGGTTTTTTTCACAGTTTTTTTTGCTTTGTATTCTCAACTAATATATTGGGCGCTGACACTGTTCTATTCGTCCATATTAAACCTCGCACTAATCGGATTTTGCCATATCGAATCAGATTTTTCTTCGTTTTTGCACAACTTTTGTTTTGTGTTCTTGACTAATTGCAATATCATTAAGCCTCAAAGTTATGAACAGTGCCACGGTTATATTCCGTCCCGCATCGCTATTTGTATTTTGTCATATCGGATCCCGTTCGGGTTCTATTATTTAGGTTTTTATTGGTTCTTTCACAGCTTTTTTTGCTTTGTATTCTCAACTAATATATTGGGCGCTGACACTGTTCTATTCGTCCATATTAAACCTCGCACTATTCGGATTTTGCCATATCGAATCAGATTTTTCTTCGTTTTTGCACAACTTTTGTTTTGTGTTCTTGACTAATATATTGGGTACTGACACTATTTTATTCGTTCATCTTATACCTCGCATCACTATTCGTATTTGACATATTGGATACTGTTTGAATTTTTTGTATTTGTATTTCTTGATTTCTCCGGAGTTTTTTTTCTTTTATGTTCTGAACTAATATATTAGAAACTTTTATATATTTTCACGTCATAAACTTTCGGGCATTACTCTTACATTTATTTTGAGTTTGTTTACCTTTAGTTTTTTTCTCTTTCTATATTCTTTATTTTTTACTTTATTATACAAACAAACCTATATGTTTCATATCGAATATTTTACGGCGTACCAGTAGTATTGTTCTTAAATACATATAAATTCGATATGACAAACATCGTAATAAAACATATCCATGATATAGTGCTTTTGGTGCTGCTTTTGATTTTTAGTGATTGTTATTTTTTTTACTAAACATTTTTTTACCGAATATGAAACCGCATCAATAACAAACACAAACATGATAACTGAAACCCCGCAACGCAGGATATACACTTCCTAGTTATATAATTAAATGCATCCAACAGCTACACATAGTGACATACATATCAGTGGCGACTACAATACCCAATTAGGCCGGTGCTTATAAGGAGGGGAGTTCCCCAACTTCTGTCTGCCACATCAGCATCACATCACTTAGGACTCCTCAAGACTCTCCTGTCTATAAAACAAGCTTCGTGAAGCTTGTTCGCGACACCATCAATTCTTTTATAATTTCCTATTACTTAAACATTAAATTAAATAACTGTTTATATTAATATTAAAAAACACAAATATATTAATAAAATCTAAAAAGTATAAAATAAAAATAATAAATTGAATTTAATATTTCATACATGTATTATACTATAGGGGTAGAATTGAAAATGGTTTAATTATTATATTATACAATAGTTTTTGGTAAAATAAAATAAGTATTAAAGTAAAACAAATAAAACAATAAGTTTTTCTTTACTGAAGATCACCGTGCATCATGAAAATCATCGTGCATCAATTGTATCGTGAATCTTCATGCATCAATTTAACCATGATTTAAATGTCAAAATCTTGTCTTATTTGTTTTACTTTAATATTTGTTTTACAATACCCAACCCCATTATATAATATATGCATATGTATATATGTTGTCTTCCTCGCCTACAAATTAAGACACACTGTGAGACACATACATACGCAAAAATATATCTATACCACACATACATATATATGCATATAAAGCAAAAAAGAATAAGAAAAGTAGAAGAAAACAACTGTTTGCCCTAGAAGCACGACGTCTTCCAACTTCTTGGTGGAGACGATTTTGAAGGACGCACATGTTTGGAAGCTCGTTGTTACTGGCGTCTTGTGTCTTCATAGTCTTGTACACACCTCCAAGACTTTTATAAGCACCGACCTTACAATGAGTTTTGTGAACCATACGAAAATTGCTACGCCACATCTGCCAATAAAGATTGGTCAACCATACCCAAAATAAATAACCAAACAATATAATTTCTTTTAAATTTATCGTTTCCTTTTGACAACATTTTCAACGTTGCCAACCCCAATTTTCAAAAGAAAGGCGATATATAATAAGATAAATGGTTAAAGGTGTCTTATAGTGTTTTTTAATCTAAAGAAGTAATAAAGTGATCAAAGAAAGCTAAAAAACTTTTTTGATATTGTATAACAGATATACGATTTGATAGTTTCCAAATATATAACCTTTTCATAGACCAAAAAAAAAAAAAAAAAAAAGTTTACGGTTTACACACGAGGTACCCCATCCCATCATGCTTATCGCTCTTGTTTGCCAACATTAGCATGTGGCTAAGTTTCATACATGTTTCTTTCTCCTTTTTCCAATGGGGTAAATTATGTCTCCACGAATTCAAAAAGAGTTCCTTTTTATATGATTAAAACAATGATACTAGCCTACTAGGCTTATATTTCTATTCCATAATTGTTTATAAAATGTACATTAAAAATGATTTATTAAAATAAAAATTTATTTTAGTTAACTGAACTCATTCGAGACAACCATGACTGCCATTTAGTCGAGTTTTTTTCAAGCAACTCGAGCTCGACCTTGACTCGATTATTTACCGAGCTTTTCGAGTTTTTAATATATTATGTATATATTTATATATAATTCCTAATAGTAAAACTCAAATTCTATAAGGGCTATTTGAATATTTTCAAGTTTTTTTAGTCGAGTTCCAACCATGTATATATATACAAGCCAAACTCAGCCTTTTTCAAGCTTTTCGAGCCGAGATCGGATCATATTAGTGGTATAACAAGTCGGGTTCGAACTTACACACTGAAAACTCGACGGGCTATCGAGTCAAGTTTGAGTCATGTTGAACTCAAGCTCGGCTCCGCTCAATAACACCCAAAAGACAACTATACAATAAAAACGTCGTTTTTTTAGTCTCCAAAAGAAAGAAAGTATATTTTCCATAAGTGTGACGAGAGCGCCGGTTTTTTAGGCTATACGGAGTAAGGCGTCTTTTTGTCTTTTTTTGCTACAAGAAGCCCTAGAAAGCCCAAAGAAGCCATGCACATTGCCGCAAGGGGCGTTATTGATCAAGAAACAGCGCATGGCGTGAAAAATTCGACGCCTCCATTTGAAGAAGCAAAAGATCCGTTGGTTCAGTGACCCCACCCAATTTGAAAGGCATTATAAAGAAGCCTTGCTCCATGTGAATATGGGAGAAAGCCCCTTGATGACTTGTCAAAAGATGCTCTTAGGAGGGGCATTATGAGGAAGCCTTACTTTTCTTAGTCTTAGTCTCCAAAAAAAAAAGTATATTTTCCATAAGTGTGACGAAAGCGTCATTTTTTTAGTCTCCAAAAGAAAGAAAGTATATTTTCCATAAGTGTGACGAGAGGGACCAAGCGAGGAAAAAGAGTCAACTATTGGTCAAAATTAAGTTGACCCGACTATCAATTACTCCCTATAAAATATCTCTCTCGATAAAATCACGGATCCTCTTGTTATAAATAAATACGCCTTCGGTTATTGCTTTAAAATCATTAATTAATATTTCTCCAAATATCACGAGGTGTTTGGCCGGTAAATCAGCCTCTCAATAAATAAATAATAAATTAATATAATAACATGATTAAACGATCAAACCTGAATTAGTGTGTGTGTGTAAAAAATGGGAATGGATGAAAATGGTGGATCATTTGTAGCAGTTAGACGAATCAATCCAGCAGGTCTTGATCGTAACAACACTACTACTTGTCACACTTCTTCTTCTTCTTCAGGTATATATTCAAATATATAGATATAAATAGATATTTTATAACTTTTGTATTAATATTGGATCTGTATTGTTTTTAATTCACATTTTACATCATATACATTTTAAACATATTGCCAAACTGTGATTAGCTCCGATTTAAATTTTTTATCTAACTTAGCCAAATGATAGATATACATGATTATATTGTATCTATATGTGTGTGTGCATTTAGTTAGGCGAATATTGTATTTTGTTACTTGATTGATGAAAAATGTTTTGATAGTTTGATGATATGGCATTTCTGAATTTTTGAAAACTTATAATGTACTTACTTTGGTCACCGTCTTGTTGTAATAGACGACGTTGTTGCGGGCTCAACAGCATGGCTTGGCAGAAGCCTTTCGTGTGTTTGTGTTCAGAGACGAGAAGGTGACTCTCGCCCCTCGTTTGATTTGACACCTGCCCAGGTATTTGTTTTAACGGATTAAGATATATGTTCTGTTTTTCCTTTGTATATTGTTGTGTTTTGATTGTTTTCAGTTTACGAGTTGTCGCTTACAATAGAGGTTCTTTGTTGGTCTGGACTTGATTCAATGATTTTTATTGTTTCTCGCCCACATTGCTTGTTTGTGATAACATAGTTCCAATCTAGTATTGATAGTTACTGAGAATTACAATATTGATAGTTCCCATCATATATGTTTAGAGAAGTTGTATGTGTCGTAGATCATTGATAAAGGATCATGTTTTAATATAGTACATTTGTTGTGTTTGTTTGCAATGTGTTTGCAAGTCATGTGGTGTTTTCTGTTGGTGATCAAACATTGTTAACTGTTCTTTAAGCCATTCTTAGGGAGATGGTGTGAGCATCGACGTTTGATGTTATCTAGACAGAATGAAAATTATACTTATCTACTTCGAGTTTTGGTCCATGCGTGATAGACTGATAGAGGCATGATAGCGCTTTCTCTTGATGGTGAAAGCAAATATTCTATTCACTTTAATGGTTTGGTCTTTGTGTTTTCACTATACCGTGTTCAAATATCTTCAAGCAGAATATAAGATAAATATGGACTCATGCTTACTATTTGCATGCTGCTGTTAGGAGGATTGCCTAATGAGGCTGCAAAACCGTTTAGACATTGCATATGATGGCTCAATTCCAGAACATCAGGTACTTTCCTTGGTGTGTATTAAATAATATCTATATGTATGCAATACCAGCAAAATCTGCTGATACTCTTGCTTGTGAAGACATACACGGTTACTTTATGTCTAAAACAGTGAATGGGCTGTGTTTATTTATGTTCTATTTTTATGTCGTAGGAAGCATTAAAGGCATTATGGAAAGCTGCCTTTCCTGAAGTGGAACTCCGTGATCTAATATCAGAGCAGTGGAAGGATATGGGATGGCAAGGAAAGGATCCTTCCACAGATTTTCGGTAATTGTTTCTCCTGTTTTCGATGAAGACTTTCACTATGATATATATTCATTAATCCCGAAGTCCTGTTATAGGGGTGGTGGATTTGTATCACTGGAGAACTTGCTGTATTTAGCCAGGAATTTCCCGGTACGCCCCTCTCATTCTCTGTTGTATTTGATTAATATATACACGTCTTGCATCTACAGATATCTGGAGAGATAATGTTAGTGCCTTGAAATTTACATACTATTGTTTTGAAATATTTAAATAATACTTAGAAATTTGTTAAGCATATCTTAAAGGAAGTCGAGCTTCAAGATTGTTGGTCGTTTGTGTGGAAATTAATTATCATGTGCATACATGGTGATGTAGTTCGGAATATACATTAAGGTGATTAAAATAAGGGACATACAGCTTAAAGTAGAACATAGAATGTATAGAAGTGTTCATAGGCATTAATTAAGAGTCTAGATATGAGCTTGACTTTTTTTTGCAGAAATCATTTCAAGATCTTCTTCGCAAGCAGGAAGGTGAGAGGGCCATGTGGGAATACCCTTTCGCTGTAGCTGGGGTGAACATCACGTTTATGCTTATTCAGATGCTTGATCTTGAAGCAGGTTAGATATTTTTTGTAACTTAACGTCACACTTCTGCAGACTTTTGGGTTTAGTTTTCTAAATGCATAACGAATCTTTGTGAAACATGGTTTGAATTTTTTTCTTTTCAAAATCTATTTCTGACTTATGCTATTTGGCACTTGTAAGTATATATGTTGGCGAGTTTTTGGATGAATCATGTTATCGTTCCATCAACCTTTGAGTAAAATTTTGTCACGGATTTTTTAATACTCGTATATCCGTAGTTTGATTCTAGTAGAGATGCACTTATATTTTGACCGTTTTTCATACTAATTGTGTCTCAACTGTGCAGTAAAACCACGGACTTTTGTTGGAGCAACCTTTCTGAAATTTCTTTCAGGTACATTCAGCCTCTTTAATTATTTGTCACATGATTTCTTTCTTAATGTAGGAATCCTAAAATAACTCTATATACATAATTCATGTGAGAATTAAGCACGAAGAAGGTAATTCATAGTCTGCAACCATATCCAATACTTTACTGTTTGAAAAGCTGCAATCCGTTTCTTCATTTATTCATACTTCATAGTGATATAAAGCTATTGTTGTAGCAAACTTAGTTGCTTTTTATTGATTATTTGCCATCCCTTTGTAATTTGACAGAAAATGAATCAGCATTTGACCTTCTATATTGCATCACGTTCAAGTTAATGGATCATCAATGGCTTGCCATGCACGCTTCTTACATGGATTTCAATGTACGTGCTTTTGTTAGTTGCATTTTTTGTTGAAAGTGAATATGTTCCATTATTAACTACTTAAAAATCGTCCATATAAACCTTCTAGTAGCTCTATATGACTATATGTAACAAAAGGAGCTATATATGGCCTACTACTCATGCAGAGGTGGCAAGATCGGCCTAATGACACAAGGTTGGGGAACTCACAACTTGGACTCGGCTCGGCCGGGGTATGAGTTAAGAGTACTTGTTGACTCGGGGAGTAATTGGGGACTATTGAGATCGGAATTGTTACATATAAAAATAATAACTTTTTGAAATAATTTGTAATAGAAAATTTAAAATAAACTAGGAACTTCGAACTTGAACATAGTTGTTTAAAAACATGAAAAGAATACTTTAGAGTTCAAACATTATATATAAACATAGACATAATACTTCAAAGTTCGAATATATAAACATTATTTGATAGATTCTCACTTTGCTTAATGATTTGAGTTTGTGTGGATTGGCCCAACCCTAAAAGGGTTTCAGTGTTTCACTAAAATTTCAATTTAAAAGAAGAAAGTTGACTGATCTTGACCAAAGTTTGACCTGATTTGACCTACTTTGTAGTAAGAATTGGGCCGATTCACCTCTGCTGACCTTGAGTAGCGACTACTTGCTAAGGGCATAGTAGAACGATTTTTACAACCATGTGAGTTGATCAATATGGGTCTAACGGGATAAAAGTCAAAAGTCTGTTTTTAATGCATGTCTCCCGATTTGTAATTATTAAAGTTTCTGTAGTTGTCAGATAAGCTTGTTATCATAATGATAACTTAACTATTAATAGAAGGACACAAGTCGTTGTGGAAATACTAAAAATGGACCTGTGTCAAATCTTTGACCAGTTACCCAACCCATCCATCTCGCCACCTCCATTACTTTGCCTAGCATGAAACGGGTTCCAACTGTTCCTTTTCCCATGATACAGGCTGTGATGAAATCAACGCGTCGTCAGCTGGAAAGAGAACTTTTACATGATGACGTGACCCGGCTAGAGGAACTACCTTCCTATGGTCTTCTAAGTTGATAGCATATAGTTTTATTTGATTGAAGAATTTTCACAAAAATGATATGTTGAGTGACTGATCTATAGCGAATTACCATCCCAATTAGACAATGAACCAATAGTCCTTTGTTTTTTGATAAATAGATGAGCTTTCGGCTTTTTTTTTCTTAGTCCCTAGAGAAATTGGAAGTTAAATATATTGAGTGTGTAGTTTCTTCTATGAGGTTAAACTGATGTATTTTGCCTGAGATATCTGCATTTGTCGTTCATTGTTTCATGTTTTCCCCTAGAATGATTGTTGCCATGAGATCTTACTTATTTTCAAATTCAAACACAATATTTCCACTTATTTGCTGAAAACTTTGCAAGCAATTTTACACTACTAGATATTCGAATGTAACAGTTTGCAATTTTCAAAAGTTATGTTAAAAACCTTTATTGGCTGAATGAACCTGAGATTTTAGATGTGATTGTTGTAGATTATGCAAAAAGACGGTTGTAAGTATATTCCATTTACTTGACATGATGCCCATAAATTTGAAAACAGAAAGCAAATAGGTCATTGATTTGATGTCGTAAACCAGTAGAAGGATAACGAGAAGGGAAATTTACACGGTCTTCGGTTACTTTGAAATGGTACATTTAATCGTCTATAAAGAATAATTGCAGTTCAACATCAGTCACAGATCAGCATGGGACACAGATGGTTTGACTTTGAGTCAGGTCAGTGGTTTACACGAATGTGTTTTGCACCTTGTGATTTGTTTTTGTGTTCAGCTTTAAATCCCTTAATCACCCTAAAATTGTTAACAAACTTAACAAAAGAATGCAAGCGAATGATTAAATGCTTGATGAAGCCTTTTATATGCCTTTGCAATCTTGTAATGTTAGGCCCTACAGTAATTGTTTTCATTGGTGTAATTTTCATTGCACATTATAGGTCAGGAGATAACATAGTGTATGTAGTATCGTGTACGAGTATCAAAAAATATAAATTTATACACATTCTTTGTAGTTCTATTCCAACCAGGATTTAAACTTACAATTAAATTCTGGAATATAAAATGCGTATTATTACAATATAAACCTCGTGTTACCCAAAAAATATTGGGACATGTTGTATACGAAAAGTAATCGTACCAAAGACTTGAATATAGAAAATGGTAGTTTCTTAGATCCGTTCACGAAATTGAGATCGTTTGAGTCTCCTGATTACCCAACAAGGATTCTAAATTTTTGATCGGATTTAAGCCCAAACAACGACTCGAATATATTACTCCAGTTAAAAGGAACAACTCACGAGTCACGAATACCAAAAAGGAATGGGTTTAGACTACTGATAATAGGTTAGATTTCTGTTAAACTGTTAAACTGCTCTATTGACGAATATAAGATTCCATATTATTATCCGTGTAACTAAAAATCGCATGTCGTTGGGTTGATAATGCAGTGATAAAGAGAATGACAAAGACTTGGATTCGGGGAGACCTGGGTGTTGGGTTAATCTTGATTAATAGTCGATCTAAATTATTTAATAAGTAACAAGTTTTATACTTTCATTAGAATGTGTCTAGTATCTAAGTAACTGTCGTTATTTAACTTTAGTACGGCTATTTGGCAAGTCATTTAGATTATGGTTTTATCTATTGGTAGTTGGTTTTTTATTAGGAGGAAATCTATGGGTTCATTGTGTTGGGTAGTTGTAGACTATTTATATTCTTATTTCCTTGAATGAAAAAATAGCTTTGATTTTCTCTTTACAGAAGTGTTCATCAATAATTCTCTGCATAATAATATTCATACATAAATTTTTGAGTGTGTAAAGGGCTGATCCTACATTGGGTTCGAGTCTCCAAGGGTAAAATTGTCGTGTCTCCAGACAAAGTTTTTTTTTCTCTTACTAAGGTATTGAGTGAAAAGCTCTCTAGCGTGGACCCGATTGAAACAACATAGTTTAGACCTCTCAATCTAATATTCGATATGCACCTGTTAAAAAAAATCTAAAAATTCTCCATGAATGATTAATTACTGGTTTTCATTCGCATATAAATGAAATTAAATCTATACTTTTATATTTTTAAAATACAATGTAGTAAAATAGAAATAAATAAAAAAAATAAAATCAAACTGTGTCTATTAGACTATTACATAAATAAATGTAAAACATGAAAAAATTAAATCACAATATCATCAATTTAATTCGTTAAATGTATATGATCGAGATGACCGATTCAATTGAATTTATTGAAGTTTTTTGCATGATAGATTTTTGTACGATTAAACTATGGGAAAAATTGCAATCATAGTAAAGATATAAGCTTAATTTGATGCAATCATAAAGTGTGGTTGGGTTGAAAGTACGTGTAGTCTTAAACAAACAATAGTACAATACCAAGAGTAATATTAGATAGACCCAAAACAACCATAGTATTCCAACCACACTTTTTGGTATCCCAATTGAAAAGTGTGAGCCCCCATGTTTATAATGGTATATATGATAGAATAAAAAGCGGACCCCCTGTCATTAATAATCTGGTCGGGTTACCAAAATAATGATTGGGATACCAGACGCCCAAAACAATCATGCTTGCAACATTATCATTAGTTGAGACATCACGATCATCTCTATAGTATCTGCTATCTTATGTAATTGGCATTTACTTGATACAAAAGGATATTACGTTTTGCTCAAATTTGAGTTAAAGTATATGCTTGTTTAAACAAATTAAGTCATATCCAGTTAATATGTTACATCTTACTTTCACATACCTCGTTTTAACAGTGATCTTCACATATCTCGTTTTAACAGTGATTGTGTATTGTTGTTGTAGGTTATAATCTATCATATCTCACAAGTGTAACCTTTTATACATTATAAATGCATAAAATCCGGTACAAAAATCCACAAAATTTCATACATATGTTCTTTGTTGTTAAATCTGATTTTGATTCTCATCGCATAAACAAACAACCTTACATATATTACCTACATTTGAATTCTCTTCACACAAAACTTGTAATATAGTCGCTAAGTAATCAGTGGCGAAACTAGGTTATTTTTAGTGGGGGTCGGGATCTAAATAATTTTTTTCCCTATCGCTAATTTTCGAGTAAATAGGGGGTCGAAACTGAGTATATCAAAATTTTTCTACACGAAAATAATATACCTCCTACATCGTAAAAAAAAAATTCGGGGGGTCGGGCGCCCCTCCCCGCCCCTTAATAGCTGCGCCCCTGTAAGTAATACAAGTTCTAAAAACAAAATTAGTTTAGCATAAATACTTATAAAAATCCATACCATTTTCGTATCGTTCAAAATGATCAATGATACTTGAATTTTTGACTCGAATATACTTTGATTCAAATGGATGAATTACTTGCTAGCATTTTCAAATTCTATAAAAGTTGTATTAAGTCACCATCTTCAAAACATCGTTGTGGTCACATTTTATCCACATCCGATTATCTAGTTGACATTTTAATTTAAAAGTGTCGGCTTGTCACTTGGCACTTTTTGTAATAACAAAATGGGCCGTGGATAAAGCGTGTGTAATTGATTACATGGACGGTGGATCACCGTATTAAAGGGCGGGATCATATCACACACACACTCACACAAAACTCACCTTTCAGACAAATCCATAAGACGGCAAAAAAACAGGTGTCCTTTTTCCCTCCAGTTTGTTAGATCTATACATACAATACAAATATAATTATATATATACAAATAATAATTTGATCAGATCCATTTAATTATTATTTTATCTCATTCCTTTTTTATTGTTTTTATCTACTTGATAATCTCAACTCTTTTCATCTTATTGTGCAGTTTTTTTTTTCAAATTTTAACGTTCAGCAACCAATCAGCAGGTACTATAATTTCTTTCGCCTACGATCTTTTAGTTTATAAATTTCTGATAGATTTAGCCTGTTGATCTGTAGTTTAAATCAGCCACTTGATTAAGTCAACTCTAGTCAAATGCTTCTTTTTCTTCGTTTTGATCAGATCTGCTATATATAAAAATCAGTATATTTAGAGTTAAGCTGACATGATCAGAATTTTTTTTGGCGTTTTCAAATCGTTTAATTTTTCATGATTTATAGACGTTGTTGCTTACGTATTAAGCTGATGATTAGCAAGGCTGTCTCTTGACTTTTTAGAAAAAAAAATCAAAGGGGGTAAAATTAAAAAAAAATTTGAAAAATAAATCTATAAGGGAAAAATGTTAAAAACCTATAGAGAATTTTTAAAAATCTATAAAAAATTTAAAAATACATGACAAAATCCTAATTTGGAGGGGGTCATTGGCCCCCTTTGCCCCCCATGTAGTACCGCCCATGCTTTTGCGGTCGCACTTCTCACATACCCTCGTTGACGGCCCCACAAATTAGGAAGTTTCGTTATTTATTGTATTGAGGTACAAAGCTAATTAAGAGGTAACATGATTTGACTAAAATTTGTGGTAGAAGCTGAATTGAAACAAGAATTAGGACATAAAGTTTTGTAGGACTAACAAACAAAATTAATCTTCATGTTGTTTGACCAACCCTGTTGGTGCCATTTCCTAGTGCATTGTAGTATTCTAAACTGACTGTGTAGATAAATGTCTGGAAACTGAATGATGTAACAGATAAATGTTTGTTTTTTCAAGGTATGTCGTCATACGATAAACCAGAGATAGTGGAACGAGGTACCAAGGAGAAAAAGCATGAAGAAAAAGAAGAAGAAGGTGAGGATAGCGGATTTTTAGGGAAGGTAAAGGGTTTCATTCAGGATATCGGTGAGAAGATTGAAGAGACAATTGGATTTGGAAAGCCTACTGCTGATGTTTCCGCGATTCACATTCCCAAAATAAACCTTAAGCAGGCTGATATTATTGTTGATGTGCTTGTCACAAACCCAAACCCTGTTCCTATCCCTCTTATCGACATTAACTACTTAATAGAGAGTGATGGAAGAAAACTGATTTCTGGATTGATTCCTGATGCCGGAACAATCCATGCACATGGTTCGGAAACTGTCCAAATCCCACTATGCCTCATATACGATGACATTAAAAACACGTATGCTGAGATACAGCCTGGCAGCATCATACCTTACAAAATTAAAGTTGACTTAATCGTCGATGTGCCAGTTTTCGGAAGGCTAACTCTGCCTCTTGAGAAATGTGGAGAGATCCCTGTACCTTACAAGCCTGATGTTGACATTGAAAAAATCAAGTTTGAAAAGTTCTCGTTTGAAGAAACTGTTGCAAACCTTCATTTGAAGTTGGAAAATAAGAATGACTTTGACTTGGGGCTTAATGCACTCGACTATGAGGTGTGGCTTTGTGATGTCAGCATTGGATGTGCAGAGCTGGCTAAAACTCAGAATTTGAAAAAGAATGGTATTACGTACCTTGATATTCCAATCACCTTTAGGCCTAAAGATTGTGGTTCTGCTTTATGGGACATGATTAGAGGGAAAGGCACTGGCTATTCCATGAAAGGAAACATTGATGTGGATACACCTTTTGGAGCGATGAAGCTTCCTCTTGATAAGGAAGGTGGTACGACCCGCCTTAAGAAGGAAGATGACGACGACGATGATGATGAGGTATGTGAATTCCATTTTTCTACAGCTGAGATTTTAATACATACTTACATAGTTGTGCTGTGCTCTAAGAATAGCCTTTTTTCCAGTGAATATATGGCTTACAAATTTGCATCATGGTACAATATACTTACATAAATCCCAGGGATAATTCTATTTATATAAATGGATATCTTTTTGGATTATAAGTATTGGAAGCTTATTTTTGATTGTATGTGCTGTATAGCAGAATGCATATTGTTTCACTGTGTAATTAACTAATAGTGAGTCTATTACTAAATTATAGTTTTATGCAAGGATTTTGCTATACGTAGCTTAGAGCTATGAATAACACACAGTAGAATGTTGTACATAAATATAAATATTTTCTTAAGAATTGACTATGTTCTTAAGAATTGAATTTTTGAGAACACCCAAATTACTAATGTGCTACTTGACTTAACAATTATCAATATGGTAAAGTCCATTAATATGTAACAAATTAACGTTAATTAAATTTGTTAACAATAAAAATACAATAATCTCTTCGATAGTTAAAGGCCACTCTTTTAAACCACTCCACACACTTCACGCGTACAATTCTAGTCTATCGAGTTAAAGGCCATTGTATTTGTATTCTGAAAATGCATATTTTGTGTGGCTCTCATATTAACCTCAATTTGTATTTTTGCAGGAGTAGAGAATGCATTTGCATGAAGGATTGGTGTTGTGTTTATGAGGTCAAGTTTGCATTCTTTATGTATGAGTTTTATTAAGGTTGGTTGTGTTAAAGAATGAGAACATAATATATATAACTTCCATCTAGATGATGTTTACCTTCCATTTTTATGGTTCATCATTTATGGATATTATTAAACTTTACTGAATTGTAGTTGATATATGTTCCCAGTATTATATCCTTTGTATGGACGGTATGTCTATGATCATTCTAGGTGTGATTTGATTAGAATCAAAACTTTGAGCTTTTATTTGAGTTTTCATGTGGCAGTCATTAATCAAATTGTATATCGATAACGGGCCTGTGCTCATGACCAGTTATGAGCTCTCCTGCCAGGATTTCAATTAATTGTCCTAGTTTTGTGGCTGTTCTTGTATGAGAACCTAGTTGGGTTCAAAACCTGGTTACAGCGGTAGAGTTGGTTGATGAAAACATGTTATCAATTATCAAATGAAAATTTAGGACCATTGTGCCTGTATGGATGCTGTCATTTGAGATTGCACACTGGTTGTAACCAGTACCAGTTTTAAAGAAAATTGAGAATCTGTAGAGACATCTATGAAAATATATGTTTCGGGCCATAGTAGGATGGATCTAATATGACCGCTAACTTTACATATGCATTGCAAAGATCCGTTTCACAAGCAGCCCTTTTTTCAGTCAGTAATTGGTTAAGTTGGTGATCCACTAACTAGTACTTTTCCTATGTCTGATTTTTGGTACTTGTGTCGTTGAAATTGTTCCGAATTTGTATCCAAATTGACTTTGCCTTTGGTCCATTGCAACCCTCTTATCTTTGGACACTTGAATTTCTGTTAACATTCATCACTATCACACCACATAATGCTAACATTTTTTTTTATTGTTGGCTGTTTGGGAATGGAATGGAATGGAATGTTGGACATAATCTTAGATTAGAATAGTGAAAAATTTAGTTGAAGTTGTTTTAACATTTGGAAACGAAGTTACTTTGCGTTATCAAATAGTGGTGGTGAGAAAATTAGATGTTTGGTACTTGGTAGTGAACAGTGAAGTACTTACCTATATGGATGTATCCAAATTGGGCTATCTGAATTAGACATTTTGGTCTACCAAATTGGGTTTTTGCATTGGATTGGACAAGCCGAATAAATATACCGGTTTATGAATCGATTTTTGGTTAATGTATTGTATTGGATTGGTCAATATCGTAATGAACAATCAAATTGCAAATATTCAAAGGTCTGTTGCGATTTTAACATTCTTGTTGGGGTTTATGATTTTTTTTTATTGAGATTTTCAATATTTTGTTGTGGACTTCATTACTATTTTATTGTATTTTTTATTACAATTTTATTAGTAATTTTCAAAAGTTTAAACATAATATGATTAAAATACTCGTAGTATATTTTGAAAATGTGGACACTGTAAGTAAGTATTAAAATATGGAAATTTATTGAAATTTCATAAACATCACATAAGTCAATAAAAAATAATTAGAAAGAATAACACGGTTCCCACACAATGTGTGGTGGTGGTGAAAATGCTCTGGTGATGAGGGCGACAAATATTGATGACAACGACTATTGGTGGTGACACTGTCAAGTGGTATAGGTCGAAATATTTTAAAAGATAAAAACTGAAAGTGTAAACTAGTATGATCAGAGTTTATGGTGTAAATTAATAACTATTTTCATTAAAAAATGTTCAATAAGGGAAATTGAGTCAATTCCAATTTAACTTTTTTATAAATACTTTAAAAATGAGAGAGACCTAGACTTTCAATAAATGAGTGTTTGGTAGGATGAAATAAAAAGAGTGAAAATGGAATGAGAATCACTTATCTTGTTTAGTTAAATAAGAGAATGAAAATAAATAGATAGAAGAGGAAATCATTTCCATTCTCATAATTCCACTCAAAATAGTGAAGAATGGTGAGAATGAAATCAAGTTACATGCTTTTCTTTTTTTCTGATGTATTTAACTATTAATTTTAATTATTTATATCATGATATTATAACTAGTTTTTGATAAAAAAAATTTTATATTTATTTGTTTAATTTTTTATAATTCTTTTATGTTCAGTCTCTGTTGTTACCAAATAATGTAATATATTTTCTTTCTAAATAATCATTCTCTTTCCTACTATATCCTTTCTTTATTACATTTTCATTCTTTATGATTCTCTCCTATCAAGCGCTTCCTAAAGAAGTAGAGAACAATTCTAATGCTAATAGGGTTATTGGATCATTGGTAAGGTTTTGAGTCTCATTCCGCATATTTGTGAGGATGATTAATAAATGTAAGAGTATGATAATATGCAATTTTAAATTTAAAATGATGTTAACAACAACAACAACAACAACAAAAATAATAATAATTCGATAAAAAGGCCATGAACACACTTCACGTATTAAGTCTATTTCTAGTATTCACTCAAATAATGTTAGGAGTGGTACTTATATTTTTCATAGGTTATGCTTTTGTATTAAAAAAAGGAGTGGGAGCACAACTTGTATCTAGGCTCCCATCCAACTTCATGTAAAAAAAAGTAACTACTCAGTGCTGTCTTCCGCGGGTTTTGAGCCCCAATACCTCGACGGTGTATTGGGGAGGTTAAGATGTAGGCAGACCTTACCTCTACCTAAGTAGAGAGACTGCTTCCAGTATCTACCTAAATGGTAAAAAAGACCCTCCAACCTTTGCATGGGATGAGGATCGAACCCATGACCTTTGTTTCCAAAAACAAGGCTGTTTACCACTTGATCCAACCATGCTGCTTTATCCAACTTCATGTAAAAGGTTTCTTTATATGGAATGAAATTAAATAAAATAATAATAATAATAATAATAATAATAATAATAATAATAATAATAATAATAATAATAATAATAATAATAATAATAATAAGCAAAAGGGTAAGGGGTTGACAACCACAAATAAAGATATAGGTTTTGGCCATTTGTGATGAATTGGAAGGCATAAATAGGCCTACGTCACGGGCTTTGAACCACAGCCACGAATTACTAATACACACTTCCATTGATGTTCTTCACTCTTATTATCAAAAATATTGTCGTACTCTAGTGGATGGATGATTTCCATGTAGGGGTCACGGGTGTCAAATAGTTCCAACTTGAAAAATCGGCTTTAACTTACTTAGTTAATTGGCAAAGAAAAATGAAGATAAAGATTTGATATTAAATTTTATGTAACAATATATTCAGCCCGGCCCGTTCTAATTTTCTTTTATTATTCTTTTTTTCATAGGAAACAGCTCATTGGTGTTGAGGTACCCTCGATTGTTTAGGCTGGAACTAAGCCGAGTTGCCTTCTCCATGATCGATGGAAGGTTATTCCCACAATAGCGAAGATTTGTGCCTATGACTCGACAGTGAGTAGGGATGAACAAGATTACCGAAATACCAAAACTGTACCGGTATTGAAATTCGGTACCGATAGGGATTCGGTATCGATATTGGTATTTAGTTTTGGTTATTTTTGATTTCAGTACCAATCGGTTCGGTACGGTTTTTTCCGACTATCAATACCGAAAATATAGTTTTGTTCAAAACATGTTATAATCTTGCTGGTTGTTCTTATTGGATGTTAGTTTGCAATTAAACTTTGAACTCAAAATATCTCAAAGTACCATGAATTCTATTTATTCACTTGAATAGCAATCCTTTCACTATATTACATGAAGAAATTTCGCTACCTAAACGGTTTAAGTTGGCATGAAAATATCAATGTATAATAAATATATACAAAGAAACAAAGATAAATCATAAGTTAAAGTAAAAAGTTTGATACTGATTACTGGAACAACCAAATGAAATTTCATAAAAAAGGTATAACCAAAATGAAATTAATAAAGTAAAGTAACTCCCAATGTCGTCTTCCACGGGTTTTGGGTCTCAATACCGTTTTCGACGGTGTATGGGGAGGTTGATATGTAGACAGCCTTATCCCTACCAAAGGTAGAGAGACTGCTTCCAGGTTCTACCATAGGTAGAAAAGGACCTCCAGCCTTGCTGGGCATGAGAACCAAACCCATGACCTGTGTTTCCAAAGGCATGAGCTCCAACCACTGATCCAACCTAGTTGAGATTATTCTCTTGACATATCTAACATCATTTTGCCAAAGTTTTCTTTATTAACCAAAATGAAATTAATACGATGAAGATATTATAATGTACATGTGTTTGTACTCTTAATTTGTAAACCCAAAAAACCTACTGCTTCTACTCGTTCAACTATTGGCCTATTGCAGCCATAATTTAATTAAGGAAGTGGAGATTATTCTCTTGACATATCTAACATCATTTTGCCAAAGTTTTATTTATGTTCGGTATTATTCGGTTTTGGTACCCAAAAACCGGTACCGGTGTAATCGGTACGATATTCGGTTCTTATTATAGATTCCTTTCGGTTTCGATATTAGTCGGTTTCGGTACGGTTTCGTACCAAAAACCATCCCTATTTTTTGTATGTGTCTAGATGTAAAAGGTTTAAAATGTCTACCATATAAATTGGATGATGAATCTATTAAAATTAAAATTTAATTACTTAAATTGTAACACAACCCCACCCCCCACCCCCCCCCACACACACCTGTGACTTGCATGTGTGAGTCTATTAAAATTAAGAGTTAATTACTTAAATGGTACCTAACATTTGCACGATATTGTTTGTTTGATACCTTTCATTTCGAAATTACGCAGATCATACCTAACGTCTCCAAAAGTCCAGTCGGACCGTGCATACTGGAACCAAACGCCGTTTGATTTCCGATAAACCCCCCCCCCCCTCACGTGACTGGCGTGAGGGGTAAAGATGTAAAATCGCATTTCCTAGTTACTTAAATGATACCTAACGTTTGCACGATATTGTTGGTTTCATATATACCTAATGTTTAGTTATTGATTTTTTTTTAAGTTTATTTGTTTTTTTTTTGAAAGGTAAATTACGCTTTAGCCAATGTTTTAAAAACCGGTATTTTAGTCATAATGGTGTGAAAAAATTCCCGATATTATCAGTATTACCGAGAATACCCGATAGTATGAATATTTTTTTGTTTGTTTTATTTTTGTAAAAATTCTCCAAAACTTGTTATAACTTTACGAAAATAGTCAAAATGCACTTATAATCCACTAAAAAATAATACAAAATAGATATTTTTATAACAAAATATAAGTTTTAAAGTTCACAAATAACTAAAAATAGCAATAGAGAATAATAAAAATAAAAAAATAAAAATTTCAAGTTTTCTTTTTTGAAAATATCGGATCTACCGCAACGGTAATACCGAAATATACAAGGAATACCATAAATACCGGCCGGTATTTACCGGTATTTAAAACATTGCTTTAAGTTTTGTGTCGCGATTCGACAGCCGAAGATCTAGTATACATTATCGTTAGAAAAAGACAACATATGTCAGACCTATCGCAACACGAAGTTTCAAACGAAATTCATCTTTTAAAAAAAAATACAAAAAAAAATAATAACTAAACATTAGGTATGGAACCAACAATATCGTGCAAACGTTAGGTACCATTTAAGTAATTAAGAAACACGATATTACATTTTTACCCCTCCTGTGCAAGTCACGTGGGAGGTTTTTAACGGCCATCAAACGGCGTTTGGTTTCAGTATGGTCCGAGTAGAGTTTTGGAAACGCTAGGTATGATCCGCGTAATTTCGAAAGGAAATATATCAAACTTGCAATATCACGCAAACGTTAGCTACCATTTAAGTAATTAACTCTAAAATTAATGTAATGTCTTATTTTTACCGGATGAATTGTTTTCATCCATTTTAATTTTTCTTAACAAAACAATTGTTTAATAACGATAAACGTATATAGTTTTTTCCCTTACCACACTTGAATGTGATAGAAAGCATAATTCTACTAATTGGATTGAATATAAAATCTTTGCATTCATCAAGTATAATTTGTCTCTTACGGTCTTACCTGTATTACATAATTAACATGTAAATGAAAAAGAGTATGAGATCATTAACATGTTAAATGAAAAAGAGTATGAGATCCTTCTAATGTTACTACTACATGCTAAACAAACATATTAATTTTTAAAAAAAATTATACTAAATGTAATGATATATAAATTATTTTTTAACATGAAAAATATGTAGGACTCTGAGTAATTTCCAGCCACATACTTGAGTACCATGTGACCCCAAGTCCCAACTCACGGGTTTTCTCAATCACTCATTCGGAATTCTCTTTATGATAATGACAAACTTCCTTTCCATTTTACTAGTTTTTAACTTCACAAAATCTACTATTTAAATAATTTGAATCTTCTCAAGACTTAATTTGTTTATTTTCTCACTGATTATTCCTATATATTGAATGTATAGGACAAAAATCTGATGTTAGTTAGCTTTCACACACATATGCTGTTATCAGTAAAATACGAATTCTGGGTCAGAGAGAGTCCCTGTTATCTACTCATATTAATTAATCTAAAACTGTGTTTTTATAATCTTTGTGTATGAGTTGTAGATGAAGATAGTTTAATATGCCCCACGTTTCATTTAAATTCGTACAGTCTGGCTCATACGGAATATATGCATACCGATGAATAATTTCTTTAATAAGTAAAATAAGATGGTCTAATTTATGGTCAATCAAGGTCTTAATTAATCTCTTCACAAAAATAAAATGTAACCTCAAACTCAGTTTTTCACGGGTTTAAGTCTCAATACCTCGACGGTGTATAAGGAAGGTTGAGATATAGACACCCTTACCTATACCTAGGTACAAATGTTGCCTTCAGGTTCTATCTAAATGATAGAAATTGACCTTCGATTTTTGCATGAGGTGAAAATTAGACCTTTTTGACCTCTGTCTCCATAGGTAAAGTGTTAACCATTTAATCTATCCGGCCGATCATTCCGCTGGCATCTCGCATTCACGCCCCCGTTTGACTGCCGCTCGGGGATGTAGTTGTAGATACGTTAGTCTTAGTGGGTCGTTGGCTCCACTTGTTATCTCCACAAGATATTTCAATATCCAACTTTATTAGTAAGCATCTAGGAGTGGCCATTAAAAGGGTTGTGAAATATATGGTCCCAATAATATCATGGTTAGGCTGCATAATCCAACTTTATGTTTTCTACAATGATCATACGACTATTCAGAGTAGTATTACTTAGTAATTGTTATATGTCATATGTGATCAACTAATTTCATGTTGCATTCATAACAATTTACTATGTATGTATAAAGCTATAAATTCATATATATGTGCAAATTCATTTATATGTATAATAAGTTAACCTTTAATTGTCACATATAAGACGGAAATCCTTGCTACTAATTGGTCTATCTGTAGGTTTATCATATTATTGTTGGGTATTGTGAGAACTCTGTTTTGCTCGTGAATATTGATACAAGAGTTGTGTGTTTCATGTGACAATGATTTGTTCAATTTACATAATGGGTTGTGCTCTATATATGCGATGTTTTCTCTATATGACAGAAATGAGATTAATGCATAGAAGAATGTGAAGAGAAAAGGTTACAAGCAAGAAAACCAAGGAGTATTTCATGTGAGTTTTTGTTTTTGCATGGGTGGCTTGAATACACTATATATATGGTCTTACTTACAAAGAAGTTCCATGTGAACCATGCAATAACTTCCAAGGATTTGGTTGTCATTTTGACCTTAATCTCTTCCACACTCAAAGTTTTCACTATTTGACAAATTTTAGTTATTGTTTACCCAACTTAATGAATGAACATGTATATAAGAAAGTATCAACAATGATTTGAGATTTACTACTATTAACATCCCACCATAATATTGTGCTTTTTCATATTAATGAAGGATGTTGGTTTCAAATTAGTGGAAAACCTATTATGTTGCGAGCTAAATGAAACTTAAATAAACATTGATATATGAGTCTTGGTTTATCTCTAACTGACATAATTAGCTTCTTTTCGATCATTTTGCAAGTAATTTGTAGATGGATTCAGATTGTGTGCATTTTGTATTTCAAGATTTTTGTATTTGATGATCACTAGTGTGTCTTGATGGTCGATCTTTCCGCTATTAATTAATAATGTTATTCCATCCGTCCAAATTTAAATGTCATATTGGACATTGGACTTTCATGGTTAACTTTGACCGTATAGAATTTTATTTTGTTATGTAATACTGGATGTAATATATTTGAATCGATTAAGTTTTCAATGTATTTTATAATGATATAACTTTTGCTAATTATTATAAAACACAAATAATAATATTAATAGTTAAAACTCTTCTCACGAATTGGATTCGAACCAAGTTACGAAAGAAAAGATTCAAACTTGCACAATTTATATTGAGACGGAGTAACATTTATGCCGTTAACAAAAGCCTTGGCGTATGTTCCACACTATATATGTTCTATGCTATTCATTAAATGGTTCGGCAACCACTGCAAGTAAAAAACATTTTAGGAGACTGAAACTTAAAATTTTGCGACGACACATAACCAAACAACGAATCATGTTCACCTTTTGACTTTGAAAGTCAAACTTAATTTAGGAATGACAATGTGGTCGTGAAATGTACTTATTTCCTTTAAGTTTTGAATATTATTCCTTGCAAGAAAAGAATATAATAATATTTTACATTGTTGTGCAAAATGCGTTGGTAATTTATTTTCTTTTGAATTTGTTTATCTTCTCATGGTTGGGTCCGAATTATGTCACAAAATTTAAGTTGGACAATAGATGCAGAGGCGGAGTAGTATTTAATGTTGTATAAAATAAATATAATGTGAAACACATAACTATTTAATAAAATATTAGTAAAATAATATCTATTATGATGGTTTACTTTTTGAGTTCAATCTAAAGGTTTTACTTGCACTGTCCAGGCTAAAAATCAATCATTTATAGCTTGGGGGTGGCTCAGTTAAAAAAAAAAAATCTTTGAACTAGTCGGTTATGAGCTATCGTTGCAGTGGAAAACATGGACGTTTTGCGGGGCTAAGCACCCGTTAGTCCCTTACTGGCTCCGCCCCTGAATAGACGAAAATTCAGGGGTGATGTGAGTCGTTACAAAGTTTCGCCACGGAAAGTATTTGTTGACGACAAAGGAGAGGCATACAGCGACGAAGGTAGTCGTCTACGAAACTCGATTTTTTTGTAGTGAACCACGACACAAGTGATAGTGGATTCTAAGTTTTCGCTTAGACAAGTATTACATAATATATTATTAGATCATATATATCTCTTAATTTGTCATTCTAAAACATAGCTCAAAAACACGAAAATTAGAATAAATATTGCATGTTAATTACTAGTGGTATATATGATGCATTTTAATTTGAATAAATTTAAATTAAAAGCCGATGCTCTTATTATATATAGGTGCAAACAAGAGTACGGACAAAGGATCCCTTTGATGTGAAAACCTCCAAAGAAACCTTACAAGTACTCATAAAACCACAAGCAAATATATCAATTACAAAAACACACACCACAAAATAGATTTGTCAATCCAAATGAATAGAAAGGGTTGTGACATTGAAGCAACAGGCATCAATTACACAATCTATACTCAAAAACCACAACCCCCTTTTAAGATCTTCAACAAAGACCAACAATTCATTGAATTACAACCTCAACAACAACAACAACATCATCAAGAACAACGACCCGTTTCCAATAACGACCCGGATCCAAGAGCACGTCGGGTTCTTCGTGATGTAACATGCCATGCAAAGCCATGGGAGGTCCTTGCCATTGTGGGTCCAAGTGGTGCTGGGAAGTCATCACTTCTTGAGATACTTGCCGGCAAAATCACCCCACAAACGGCATCTATTTATGTTAACCGAAAACCGGTTGACAAATCAAGATTTAAAAGGATTTCGGGCTATGTAACTCAAAAGGATACCTTGTTTCCACTTCTCACTGTTGAAGAAACCCTAGCTTTTACAGCTAAGCTCCGCCTGAACCTTCCCAAACCTGAGCTGAGTTCCAGGGTCAAGTCATTGATCCAGGAACTCGGTTTAACCCATGTGGCAAATGCACGGGTTGGGAATGATCAGGTTCGGGGGATTTCAGGCGGAGAGAGACGTAGAGTCTCTATTGGTGTTGCAGTTGTTCATGACCCGGGAGTGGTGATTCTGGATGAACCCACTTCCGGGTTAGACAGCAACTGCGCTTTTCAAATCATAGATATGGTCAAGACAATGGCTGAGACACGTGGCAAGACGGTGATTCTTAGTATTCACCAGCCAGGATTTAGAATTATCAAGCTTTTTAACTCTATATTACTATTAGCAAATGGGACCGTTTTGCACCAAGGAAGTGTTGATGAGCTTAGCTGCTCTTTACGCCTCATTGGGCTTGTACCACCTCTCCATGTTAACATAGTTGAGTTTGCTATAGATTCAATTGATTCAATACAACAACAAAAGAAGCAAAAGACTACGAATAATCATGAACAAGAAATTAGTCCTTCAACTAACAAAATCACTCAAGGTAAGTTCACTTTACAACAACTCTTTCAACAATCAAAAGTAATAGATATTGATCATGATCAAGAAGATAATGAACAAGAACATGATTACGAACACAAACAACAAATTCGAGATGACTTTGTGAATTCTAGATTTTATGAAACAGTAATCTTGACTCATCGATTTTGGAAGAACATTTTTCGGACAAAAGAGCTTTTTGCTTGTCGAACCCTTCAAATGCTTATATCGGGTTTGGTTCTAGGCTCGATTTTTTACAATCTAGACATGGACTTAATCGGAGCCGAAGAAAGGGTTGGTTTATTTGCCTTTATATTAACATTTTTGTTATCAACTACCGTGGAAGCTTTACCGGTTTTCTTGCAAGAAAGGGAAATACTAATGAAGGAAACTTCATGTGGAAGTTATCGAGTCTCATCATATGCAATAGCAAATGGGCTAGTATACTTACCATTTTTGCTACTACTCGCTTTCTTATTTGGCACACCTTTATATTGGTTAGTTGGGTTAAACTCTAGTTTATTGGCATTTTCGCGGTTTCTCCTCTTGATTTGGTTAATTCTCTACACTGCAAATTCGGTAGTGGTGTGTTTTAGCACACTGGTACCGAATTTCATAGTAGGGAATTCAGTGATATCGGGCGTAATGGGTTCATTTTTCTTATTTTCGGGTTATTTTGTGTCCAAGCAAGGCATGCCAAAGTATTGGATATTCATGCATTATATCTCATTGTTCAAGTATCCATTTGAAGGGTTGTTGATGAATGAGTTCTCTAATGATGAAGGGAGATGTTTAGAGTACTTGTTTGGAAAGTGTTTGGTGAGTGGTGAAGATTTGTTAAAGGAACAAGGAGGATATGGGAAGGAAGGTAAGTGGAAAAATATTGTGATTATGGTGTGTTTTATTTTGGTTTATAGGTTTATTGCATATGTGATTCTTAGGGTTAGATGTTCCCAAAAGGGACTTAAAGGTGCCCTTCTTTGATTCTTGAACGTTTTTAGTCTTTTATATCTTGAAAATTTGGATGTCATATATTGAGTTTGTGTTGGTTTATACTTACTATTTTAATTTCTTTGTTTGTTATTCCGGGTTAAGTGAATATATATGAAATGTATGTATTAATTTCTATATGTGTGCAATCGAAATGTATGTAATTGATGATCACCTATATATTTTTACGGCATGGTTTTATACTTGAAAATATTGATGCTATTTTCTATTGACATATATTCTTAGAAATGTGCATTTGTAAAAAATGTAACATCGGTTTAAAAAGTGGCAATCGATTCATTCAATGTTCATTTTATCGAAATTTTTGTTAGCTATAGTATAAATAATAAACTTACTCTTAGAAATGCTGGAAAATCAGTTATAATAATCATAGATGACTTTTAGAAGCATTAATAACAGGAATTAGTCGAGTTTTATTTTATATATTCATACAATTTATAAACTATTTTCTACCAAATGATGCACAAACATCTATATCACCAAGTCCATATGTTATTTCCTTACACTGATAACCACAACATTTTATAATTCTTTATCTATAGTTCGTTAGCTAAGTGTACCATATGAAATTTTGATCACATATTATTTAAAAACATATTATAATTTGTTGTTTTGACATGCGTCCTGTTATTGTACTATAGTGGATGAATGATATCGATGTGAGGGTCACGGGTGTCAAATAGTTCCAAAGCTCTTGAAAAACCAAGTATATACAATAGTATATTTTATATTACCTGCTTAAAGAATGTGATATATATTTGTTTTTCAACCATATATGAACTCATTATACTCTTGTTCTTTGTTTAATGCTAACTATAATTTAGTCTGTGTGAATTTCTTCCTTACTTTGATTAATGAAAGAATATAATATTTTCTCAAACTATATAGCAAATCGATATGTATATGTTCGGTATTGTTTATGAATTAACGAAACCATAAGTATAACGTAATTAACCCTTTTTGTTCTTAATTGAAAGACTGATAAGATTATAACCGCATTAGGGGTCGTTTTTGCCTTGCCCTCTTGATAACAAGTACAAGGTTCAATCCCTCACATAGAAACTATTGGGGATTTGGGGTAGCTTAGGGGTAAAAGTAGAACATGAAATAAGAGCCGTTCCAAAAAATAAACTAGCATTAGGAATGACGCACACTATCGTCACATAAAATAGCATTATTTCTATTTTCATTTTCCTTTTACAGTCGGTCCTTGAGGTGATGGTCATTTGAAACACTAAAAAAAATTTTCAATCGTTCACGCTTGCTTATAAAAATATTTAAAAAATTTATAAATTTAATCACATATAAAATTGTGTAAAAAAAAAATTACATTTAAAAGTATAAATAAATTTTAAAAATTATAATTTTTTCATAATTATAAATGTGTAAACAAAATGGTAACACTTAAAAGTGTGAACAAGTGTCAAATGTTTTCACATTTAAAAGTATGAAAGTCAATTTGTAACACATGATTTCTTCACATTCTCCATATATGAAGAAAATTGAAGTTACAAATTAACTTTCACACTCTTTAAGTGTAAATAATTGATATATTTTTATACACTTGAAATTGTGAACATTTCTTTTTCACATGTGTAAGTGTGTAAATATTGTGATTTTTTAAATTTCTTCACATTTTTAAATGTGAATTATTTCTACACACTTTTAAATGTCATTAAATTAACATAATTCATCATATTTTTTAAAATTATGAAAAAAAAAATGTGAGGAAATGAAATATTTGTTGTAGTGAAAGCTTCAAATAGATTTAGTGATAGAATCATGTCAATCAAAGTTGGTGAATGAAGAAGAAATGTGAATGTCATCAGCGCATACACAACCAAAATCTTTTGCAAAAGTTACTAACAAGTTTTCATCGAATGTGTCGTTGCAAAAGGATTTCCTAGTTGACACAAAACACTTTCAGCCACGCCCCTTCTGTAACGACCTTTGTGGCTTTGTGAGACAACTTGTCGTCGCAAATGAGTTTTAACGACCACATTTGTCATAGCAAAGTGATATCATCCTTTTGTATAGTGAAAACTTTTAGACTTAAATTTAAAACCATTTAAATGACAAGTTCAAATGTGCATGATCAATTATAGCAACAAGTATACACGATAATCTTAATGAGATTAGGAGATAGCCAATAATCTATTATGAAACGTCTCATAAAATTGTATAACCTCAATGATATGGCCATATGGGCAAGCTTACAATGCTGCATGAGTAATCATGCAAGCCCATAAAAGACTCGTGTTTATTAGGCTAGCGCTAGTCCATGCAACTAAATGGGCCTGGATTGAAGAATTCAACATTAGCAATTATGTACTTATTTTTTTAGAACAGAACATTATGTACTTATGTAATTTGCAATTATGAGATTTTATTTTTTATTTTTTGAAGTTAGTTTCGATTCAGACGTGTTGGAGGCAATTGTAACCAGTGATTTGTTGGATCTCCAACCCCATTCTCAGGGAAAATACCTTGAGATGAGAAACCCAAGACTCGATCCCGAGACCTTGGGAAAAACTCACCTCCGGGGGCCTACATAATGGATTTAAAAGATATCTCTGGTCAACCCACCTAAGTGATAATTTATCTTTTTAACATCAACTTTTTACATATAAATACTCTGAATAATCATATACTAAATCATTACTAAGAATAAAACTCTGGTCTTTACTTCAAAAGAAAATCTTTATCAAGTGAACCTTACATTGGCCATTGACTATAGTAGATAATACATGTCTTTTTGTAGACTTTAGTTATCCATAATGAATATACATTTTTAATGTACAATATACATTTATGTACTATTCTGGATGGTTAAAAATCGTTAGATTTATTGATAACCTTTTGCATAGGGTTGTCCTATAGGCGCGGTGGAGATTGACAAATTTTGGTTCGTGGGATAACATATAGCAACATGAGTCTGCAAAAGAGCTCATAAGGACTTAGACCAATACCAAATAGCCTAAAACAAGCAGTCCAAAATGATCCTAGCTCGCATCGCGGTCATGATTAAATGCTTATGTACTCTATATTGAGAAAGAGGAGTGATATTATCACAACACCAAATAACCATTCATAACAATTTATGTTTAACATACAGTTGTATGTTATGTAATAAAATACATGCATTTGTTATTGATGGCTTAATAATAATAAGAATCAATTAAGCTTCTCTGATTAATAATTATGATAGTCGATATTAAATCTCCCAATTTATTGTTGTAGTGTTCTACTTGCGCAAACAAATTCTGAAAGTTGTTTTTGTTATGGTCATTGTTAAAATATAGGCTTGCCTCTAAAGGTGTGGCTTTTCACGGGTTTCACCAATATCTCCATCGTATTCACCGTCTTACTCGTCGTCTCGCTCACCCTCACTCATATTCAATAAACAAGTTTATTTAATCAAAATATGAGTATTTACATAGATTACATAGATATGAACTAGCAAACACATTCTATAAATTACTATTAAAACTATACAACTTGAACAAGCATATAAGTTGAAAGTTATAATATAATTAATAATCAATAATAATAATAAACCATATATGGGTAAGAAAATTATCTATTATGTCCCAAATTCCAAAATGTGGTTAAAAAAAATTAAACACAAAAAAATTACAACTTCGATCCACATTCAAGGAATAAGAAGATGAAGAAGAAGACGAAGAAGAGGCATGAAGTTACCATTGCTCAATGGAATCGACGCTTTCTTGTTGATGATGCAATTGTGGTTCAATTGAATTCGACGAAAATGGCAACATAAATGTTTGATCACCAAACGTTGCAAAAGGTTGTTGCGTGTTCATATTCGTTGTTGGCAATGAATAAACACTTTTGTAAGTTGAGAAACTATCTTGATGTTGTTGATCAATGCATTGTTGTTGCTTAGGTAAATTGTTATTTACTTTGTCACCTTCTAGTTGTTTATACTTGACAAGATAAAGTTTGAGTGGCTCTACATATTCCTCGAACCCTAATGTTGTTATTGCCCAAATTATATCCTCACCATTTACGGTTTTCCTCTTTTCCCTTTGACATTTATCCGAGGCTTCTCCCGTGACAAAGCTTATAAACTCTGAAACGCATTCTTGAACGGTTTCCTTTGCCTCTTTTGATATCTTGCCGTTACCAGGAACGACCTTTTTCATAATCCGGCCTACATTGGCTATTGGAAGGAATCGATCTTGTTCTCTGTTGTTATTTCTCGGGCTTTCTGGGCTTCTTTTACCGTGCTTTACGTCTACATTTTCCATTTTATTTAAGAGGGGATCACGTTTTTTTTTGTTGTTGTTGGTATTGTTTTTGGGCAAGAGATTATATGGCATGAGAAGCATAAAACTAGGCAAGTAAAGAGGTTGACCAACCTTACAATTTTGGTAAATTGGACTCCTTCCTTAGGGTAATTAGGTAATATGACTGTAAGAAGATCTAACAATAACATAACAATATCTATATATATATGTAGAGTAATATGCTTGAATAACGGTCATAATGTAGAAAATGTAAATCTTATGAATTAGTTATGTCGATGCATTTAGTACAAAGAACTTGAAATCAGGGCATGTGATTAGAGTCAAGATATATGTACGAAAGTACGAGTATGAAAAATTGTGTTAACAGGGTAAATTAAATCTTTAAATAATATTTTCCTTGCTACTTATATACAAATAAAATTTTAAATACAAAAGTCTGACATATAATTTTCCTTTTTATTATACGTCGACGTATTTGGTGTTTCTAAGTACCACAAGCCGAAGCCAGGAAGTATGAAGAAGTGAAAATTTTATAAAGGCTCGTTGTTTATAAAGTCAATCATCAATAAGTTAATCTTGAAATTTTCAGTTAGACCATGAACAAGATAAGCCTTCAAGTAATCATAATGATAACGACCTACAAATTTGAAAGGAAAGAAAACACCTAAATAGACTAATAATACAAATATCAAAACAAGAGATCACACTCACTAAGACAACGACAACATAACTTATTGATTACCCATCTTTGTCACTTGATAAAACTTAAATATTACCTAAGATTTAAGAGGCACACTTATTATAATACATATTTGATGAGCTCTATACCCAAAAAAAAAAAAAAACCTAATCTAGATGATGTTTATTTTGAATTTGCTCCTTCACTTCTGTGATCCACAAACCTTTGGTGATGTGCATTTAGGATGTGTTTGGTATTGATGTTCGGGAACAAAAGATCGGATTGAAAATGTTTGGTTAATTAAAGACTAGAATGGAAAAATTCTTTCATGGGACTACTAAAGGATTTCGGAACATTTCAAATCCATCATACTAGGTGGGTTTAGGTTTTCATTCCCATTCCTTTACGGCCTTACCTTAACCCATCAAAACCATGTATACATATAGTAATAGTAAAACCGAAAAGATAAACTAAATGCTCCCTTAGTGTATTGTTTAACTTAAATTAATAACGCTAAAAAAAAAAAACTGTATCATTACATAAATCCGTGGTTAAAGTTTTGCTTGTTACAATCTAGATTCTAGAAACTTCATGTTCAATTCGATATATTTGCAATGAAATGGTACATGTATGACTGAATGCATTTTATTATTTATGTTCAATTCAATGCCAATTGACTGCTTTCCCGCCACCAGCAGCCTAATATAGGCACATATATATAACCAACCCACTACTTTTGACGTTTTCTAGTTAAGCATTTCAATATTGACTTTTTTTTTATTTTCAACATGATTCTGTTACACGCATTATACAAACGTTTCACACGACAATGACAATGATTCCTAATAAAATAAAACCAAAACCATAATTTGATTTTATAATTTACATTTAATAATAATAATAATAGACCACTTCAAGATTTCAAACTGTAGTAGGTGAAATAATATTGTATCAAAAGTTTGTTTGTGGATTAAGCAAGTAGTAGTTGTGATGGGTAGTAGTAGTAATAAGGAGGTTGCGTTACGCCTAAAGGCGGTGGCTGAGACTGCGATCGGGGCTATTGGGTTAGGATATGATGTGACTGAGGATTTGAGGCTTAAATATTGTAAAGGGAAGTCACCCGGGGCGAGGTTGATTGGTATAGATGATGAACAAGTTAGAGATGTGTTTATTCCTGGTGGGATTTTGATTCAAAATGTATCAAAATCGATTAGTTGTGATAAAGGTGAAAGGATGCGATTTAGTTCGGATATTTTATCATTTCAGCAGGTATGTTTACATTTTACATGATTTTGTATATGCGTGTTTTTAGGATTTAATTTGTTTTCTATAGTAGAATGATTTCGTGTGTTGTTAATCCTGGGAGGTAGGTCAGGTTGGGTAAATGTCAAAATGGGTTTGGGTTGAAATGAGTCAATGTTTTATGAAACGGGCCGAGATGGGTTAGGTTGACCACTTGACCTGCAGACACGTTTTTTTTTTGTTTCATTTTGAAGTGTTTTTTTTAAATTAGTTAATCTTTTAGTTATGATCACAAAAGCAATATCGTTGTAATGATGAAAACCAGAAATTTTTTTAGTGTAACGATTTATGAGCTTGCATACCTAAATCAGACTTTGGGCAACCTTGAACTCCTGTCAGCCCGTTCCTCTTCTTAGATAAGTTCTACTCATTAAACCTATTATACACAGCCGGATTGTCTCTGTATAATGAAATACGATCAAAGTAGCAAGGTCGATAATTACATATGGTATTTATCAATTATCATGAATTTGTGGAAGTTCTTTTGTAAAACATGACAGAATTACCATACCAGCATAACATTGAAGTTGTTCTGTTTCTATATTATCTAACATGATATTTTCATTTTGATGTAGATGTCGGAACAATTTAACAAGGAGGTTTCACTGTCTGGAAGAATCCCAACTGGACAATTTAATGCTGCATTCGAGTTCACGGGATCTTGGCAAAAAGACGCAGCCAACACAAAAGCACTTGCTATGGATGGCGTTTTCATAACACTTTACAACGTCACACTTAAAAAGTCCCAAATTGCATTAACTGATCATGTCAAAAATGCCGTTCCATCCTCGTGGGAACCTGCAGCATTGGCCAAGTAATACATTTATCATCAACTAGGCATTATTTGCAAAGACTTGAATTACTTGAGCATGATCCAGTTATTTGTCACGTGTTTTTTAGGTTCATTGAAAAATTTGGTACCCATGTGATTGCTGGTGTCAAAATGGGAGGTAAAGAGACTGTGTATATGAAGCAACAACATTCGTCAGCTCTTACATCCGACGAGGTGCAAAGAAAGCTGAAAGATGTAGCAGAAAAGAGATTCAGTGGACATCACAATGATAACCCTAGAAAAGTCCGTGATCTGGAGCCGGTACTAACATCTTTGCTTATCCTTCTTCTGCACATATGTATTTTAATTTCTCAGTTTTTTTAGTTAACTATTCATTTAAATTGTTCAAGCATTCACCTCGGTGTATTTTGGTTCATTTTATAATGAACATAAGTTATATCAACCATAAGACGTAGAAGGCAAGATGTTTATGCTTGTATGTACTTTCTGAGCTTGAATTACCCATTTCTGTTTCAGCTTGAAAGAAATGACTATGGGTTAATAACCTTGAATCCTGCAATCGAGGTTAGAGGTTTGACTATTGTTAATTTGTTACTGCATATACTTCCGATATGTCTTATAAAGCAGTGATTTGACTGAGACTCTCTACCATACTACGCATATGATTGTACTGTTGCAGGATATAACTTTTTTCTGGAGGAGGAGAGGAGGAAATTATGGAAAAAACCTTGACCACCGCACATGGAGTCAAACGGTTCAACTTGAGCCTGAAGTGATCTCAATGACATTTATTCCGATCACATCTTTATTAAGTGGAATTGATGGCAATGGATTTTTGACTCATGCCATCAATCTATATATACGCTGTGAGCAAAAGCAAAAGCATCTGCATCTTTTGTTTAAACAAAAATATGAAATGCCCATAAAACTATTTCATAATGACATAATGGGTTTTATATGATATGCAGATAAACCTCCAATTGAAGAGCTTCAGCAGTTCTTAGAGTTTCAGCTTCCAACTAGATGGGCACCTGAGTATGGTGTGCTTGCAGTTGGCCCTGAGGGGAAGCGGCATCACAGTGCATCGTTACAGTTCAGATTTATGGGCCCTAAGCTATACGTTAACACAAATCAGGCAATGACTTATAGTTTATTACTTGAATAATTGTTTGTGGTTTGTAAGGGTATCAAAGGTGGCAATTTCAACTCACTTCATTGCGGATGAGTTGATTCAGATTATGTGTAAATCTAACCAGTGACCTAAAAAATGAAGTTACATAAAAAGGAAACCAGTCATACGAGTCTAACGGGCTGAGAATAACCTGAAGTGTTATTTTTAACCAGAAAACCTTCTAAATCTTTTTATTCAATAGACCTTAACTTAAGTTTTGCAATCATCTGATTCTACTTCTTGTCTGACACAAAAAGTTTATTGGTTGATTACTTAGTGAAAAAGTGTTTCGAGTCAACTAGACCCGACTTTTATCAAAATTGACTGTTCTGAACTTTACCTGACCCATTCACTTTTCCACCCAGTATAATTGGGTTGATTTGGATTATTTTCTATCTGACGGGTCAAACAGGCAAAATAAAAAGTTGTAGATATAAGGAAACGAGTCAAATGTGTTGAACCAGTCGAAAATCTCCTATAGTGTATTTTTAATACTATAGAACCTCCTAAAGCATTATATTGAAGAATATTATTGCAATACAATACTTTGTAATCATATTTGTTGAAATATTAATGAAAGTTGAAAATTTACCAACAATGTAATGGGTCAACCCCATACGACCTGTTTTAAGTCTATAACAAAACTGCGCACTTTCACAAGTCACCAAACCCGACCATTTACCCATCTCTAGTGTAATTTAGTACTAATTTGCTTTACTGATGATAAACTTACAGGTGGATGTTGGTAACAATCCAGTAACAGGTCTTCGGCTTTATTTAGAAGGAAAAAGAAATGACTGTTTAGCCATCCATTTACAGCATCTTTCGTCGACTCCAAAAAGTTTTAAACTCATGCTTGAACCCAACACGAACTTGGCTCCAAACTATCATGACAGAAGGTACCACGAAAAAGTCCAATGGAAAAGTTTTTCGCATATATGCACTGCCCCAGTGGAGTCTGATGATGAACTTTCAATAGTAACTGGCGCTGAGTTTGAAGTGAGTGATTCTGGTGAAAAACGAGTACTTTTCTTACGTCTACGTTTTGCTAAAGTCATGGGAGCCACAGTGGTGAGGAAACCCGAATGGGATGGGTCACCTGTCCTCTCTCAAAAATCTGGGATTGTTTCAGCATTAATATCCACACGGTTTTCAAATGCTCAAAAACCGCCACCTCAGCCTAAAGACATTATGGTAAACTCTGCATTACCTATCGGGCCACCCATTTCAGCTCAAGGGAAGAAGCTTTTAAAGTTGGTTGATACAACAGAATTAGTTAGAGGACCTCAGGATCTGCCCGGTTATTGGGCTGTTTCCGGGGCTAGGCTCATGGTTGATAAGAGTAAAATATCGTTGCGTGCAAAGTTCTCTCTTTTAGCTGTGATTTCAAGCAATGATCAGGAGACATATTCCGGATAGTTGGATGGGGAACTAGAAAAAACTTCGAATTATCAAATTTGTGTGCACTGTTGCTGGTGTGAATGATTTACAAATGTCATTTGTTTTGTAAATGAACTCAAGTATGTATTTAGTGTTTTGTTTCAAACAATTTTGTTGATTTTAGATTACTTTGATCCGCTAGAGGAAAGAAACTATTAAAGTTTGTTGATACAACAGAATTAGTCAGAGGGCCTCAGGATTTGCCCGTTTATCTGGCTGTTTCCCTGGGCTAGGCTCCTTGTTGATAAGAGTAAAATATCGATAATTGCATACGAAATTCTCGTTTTTAGCTGTGATTTCTGGTAATGAGGAGACATTCTTTTTAGTAATGAGGAAACATGGCTGATGTTGGAACTAGTCGTTTTTCATATTTCGGTTTATTGTTGGATAATAGGATGGAGAACTCGAAAACTTCGCAATTTGATTTTTCAAATTTTTATACTTTCTTGGTAGGGCGACTGACGTACAAAGTTCACATACATTTTGTGTTGTATAAAGGAAGTGATGTATATAATTACTGTTTTATTATAAAGAAATTTGTTCGATCTTGAATTACTTTGCTCTTAATCACTGTGGCAAAAACTTTAGTGGTATCCAAGTTTTTTCATGAGGGTTTTGAGCCTTTGAAAACCAGTTTAAGGTTTACTCCTATTAATCGTCATGTTGTTTTGCGGATTAATAAGAAGTTTTTCTTCTGTAGTTTTCTAAAAATTCGATTGACATCCTGCCCGAAATATGTAGATGCCAATAAGTGGGATTAATAGGCTCTGGCCATTCGAACATTCAAAAGAAAAAAAAAAAACTTTGCTCTAAAAGTTAAAAGTTATGATACATCACATATGGCTATCTCCAATGGGAGCTTTCACTGTATGGAAGGATCCGAACCGGACAATTTAATGTTGCATTCGAGTTCACGGGATCATGGCAAAAAGATGCAGCCAACACCAAAGCACTTGCTATGGATGGCGTTTTCATAACACTTATTTACAGCGTCACACTTAAGAAGTCTCAAATTGCATTAACTGATCATGTCAAAAATGTTGTTCCATCCTCGTGGGAACTGCTGCATTGGCCAAGTAATACTTTAACCATCAAATAGACATTCATCTGCAAAATTACTTGAATTATTTGAGCGTTATCCATTTATTTATCACGTGTTTTCTAGGTTTATTGAAAATTTTGGTACCCATGTGATTGCTGGTGTCAAAATGGGAAGTAAAGACACTTTGTGCATCAAGCAACAACATTCGTCAACTCTTACATCCGACGAGGTGCAAAGAAAGCTAAAAGATGTAGCGGAAAGAGGTTCAGTGCACATCACAATCGCAATGATAACCGTAGAAAAGCCCGTGATCTGGAGCCGGTAGTAACATCTTTGCCTTTCCTCCTTCTGCACATATGTATTTTAATTTCTCACTTTTGATAGTTAAAGTATTCACTTAAATGAATTGAGCCATGGCCATAGCACTACAGTGCTGCACCCTTGGTCATGAGCCAAACTGTCCTCGGTGTATTTAAGTTCCTTTTATAACCAACAATAAGATGAAGAAGACAATGTATGAACTTTTGGAACTTGTTATTGCCCTTTTCTGTTTCAGCATGAAATGACAATGTAATCGAGGTTAGAGGTTTGATATTTGTTACTGCATACACTTCTGATATTTATAACGCGTGTGGAAACAAGATATAAGTTGATTATCTTAATACATTTACCAAAGTATTACATATTCGATATCTTTATGTCATAAGCTTCCGGTCTATCTCCAAATTTGTAATAAAATGATCAAAAGTACATATATAACATACAAAATAATGTAATCATAAATATATCATATACATATACATTATAATATATAATTAGAGTATCAAACTACAATAATCATAAGTTTGTGACTCGTATTAACTCGGTCTAAGAACACATCATGACTCGTAAGAGTCGGGGAAAAAAAGTCACTTACCACAATCGCCTCTTTTTCGGTGTTATCAACCTGACTTGTAAGAAGTGACGTGACTCGTAAGTCATAAGAGTCTAAGAAGTATGGGTATGATACATATAACACCATAATATGGCTATAACATAGATTCTATACACTTTTAAAATATAATTTGTGATGTACCATTAAATATTAGTGGTGTCTAAATCATTACCCACTAGAGTGAAGTGAAAATTGAGACACAAGTATAACTCAAGACCCTAAAACATATTTTGTTTGACAACATTCAAAAAGGATGATTCTTAACCCTTTGCCTTTATTTTGAAAAAACGTTTACTTTAAATTTAAAAGATGCATTATTTATTTTAACAAAATTTTACGACAACAGTTATTAATCATGCAATGCATGAATCTAATCTAGTTTACATATATAAGATTAAATCATTAAATCAATTACTTGAAATTATAAAAAATAAAAAAGATAATTGTCATTTACATATTGTGTCTAGGGCTCTTAATGGTTCGGGTTGACAGGTCGAAAATATTTGACCATAACATAACCCACTAAAAACTTTAGATCAGAAATTTTAACCTTGACCCATAACTTGTCAACTCGAAACCAACCTGAAAAAATCGGGTTGGTTGGTTGACGGGTCGAATTTTGGGTTGACAGGTTGATTTTTCAGGTTATATGGGTTGTGGGTTGGTGGGTAGATTTTAGATCAAATGGGTCATGGGTTGGTAGACCAAATGGGTCATGGGTTGGTAGACCAAATGGGTTGGTGGGTCAACCTATTAAAATAGTTATATAAATTTAAATTATTTTCAGGTTGGTGGATCGACATGTTGGTCAACCCGATCCCAACTTTGAAAAAATCAAGTTAGTGGGTAGCGGGTTGACAAGTTTAAATGTCGAGATTTCATAACCCCGAACTGATTTTCTTCTTTTGGATTGAGTTTCGGTTCGGGTCGGGTCAAAATTTACTGTCTTAATTTGTGTCCATGTAATTACATGATTTTTTATATCATAGTGACACGTAGATAAATTAATAATTTGTAAGAGTGGTTCTTTCTCATTATTTTTCAAACATGAACAAAACTTAAAATAAAATAAAATAAAATAATTATGATTAAAAATTACAATTGTTGAAAGGATGCCGTAATTTAATAAATTAGGGAACCCAATCATAAGAAGCGGCTGCGGTAAGAAAAAAACCTCCATATTTAAAAAACCGCCATTTTTGCTGAAGATGGATCCAAGCAACCACCACGACGTTATGTTCCGCATCCTGAAAGGCTTTGATTTACCGGAGCTCCTCAAAACAGTCAGGTGCACGAGTAACTCTTTTAATCACAAAAACCCACATTTTATACAGGATTATAACAATCTTGAGAATCCCTCGTCATGGGTTTTTCTGATAAAGATTGTGAATTTGGGAAAGTAGGTGGGTATAGGCTAGAAGATGGGAGGACAGTCTTCATTTGGGAGGATTATTTTCCCCGAATGCCGTACTCAAACTTCTAGATTGTGTAAATAGTTTAATTTTGTTTGGAGTCCTGAATGGAAATTGTGTTGTTGTTGTTGTGGACCCATTTAATGGGCGAACATCAATGATGGACCTAGATAAGCGAACAGCCATTTGAAGGCGATTGTTATTTTGGTATCTCGACCACGAATGCCGAAGGTGTTGAGTTTAGAAGGGCATGTGAATCCACACAAGAATATCGTTCTCCAAGATGGTAATTTGTGTTATACCATTTTTTGTCATTTTTATGACTGACTTTCTCTATGACGAGCCTGGTGATGATTTTGACCCACAATTCGATTTTGCATCATCAAAGTGGTATTTTTTCGGCCAATGGGGAATTGAGTTAAGATATATGGATTCGAGCACTGATACTGCACTTGTGGATATGCGATCAGTATACATCGTCTGGGTGATAACAACCGCTATGAACGTCTTCTACTTCTACAGACCTCATCTATTATGACATCCATCTCCCAAGTGTCTCCTTGACACAAATGAATGGAGAAATTTTAGTTGCAGCCTATGCGTTTGATAGGAGGAAAAATAGGAGGTTCCTTTGGCGTAACTATGTGACATCGATTCATGTTTAAATATTACTCTCTCTCTTCTCTTTATAGGTTGTTACAAAAACTGACATTTTTGCATATTATGTGACATCCTCCTTTCATGGGCAAAGCACATCTGGGATACTTTTCAAGTAAGCTCGATTGGAGCAATAAGCTTACTTTCTCTTTTCTTTTCGTTGTTGTCAACAGGCCAGTCAACTTCTTTTTGTGTGCAGAACTTTTTTACTCCAGAAATTCAGAAGATGAACATTAAAGATTACTGCTTCCCAGTTGTTGTGTCTACCGAAACTCTAAAAAAAGAGAGAGGGTTTTTTTCCTTTGGTATATGATATTTTACATATATGGTGGTTTTATAGCTTATGGCTTCCTGTCGTGCATATCGTTATTGTTCTGCAGTATATACAATTTAAACATTTCACAAAAATATTTTTCAGGTTGGTCGTATCACAATATCTGATGCACCTGTATTGGAAACTCCTATTTCTCTTCACCCGACTAGTGAAACTCTCATATACCCCTATTTTTCTAAAATGATTCGTGGACGCCATGCCTTGCCCTTAAAATATATTCGATGGTGCAATTATAACCAATGGTGCAATAGTATCTCAATGGAGTTTACTAACCCTATGCTGTTTATCAGGTACTTTCCGGTGCATGGTCATATCCCTGATTATTTTGCATCCCTACTCGTACCATCATATAAATTCTGATTTTAGTCTACCTGCTCATCTATTATGCTATTAATTTGCTTTTGTCTCAAGTCAATTCTAAATATTCCATTATGGTAGGAGTCGTGTGTTTCTTTGGCAAGAAGGTCACACTGCTCATGCCACAAAAGAGGAGGCAGGCGTTGAGGTATTATACACTAGTAATTTATTGATACATTTGTTCCAAGCATGAACAAGTAGAAATTGTTTCTTGGTAAGATGGATCTTCTGATTGTGACTAATGATGTATTGTAGGTTCTTGAAATCCTTGAACTTTATAGGCGTCTATATGAAAAGTATATGGCTGTCCCTGTTGTCAAAGGGAAGAAAAGTGAGCTTGAAAAGCTTGTGGGTGGTCTATACACAACCAGCGTTGAGGTACTTATAAATCATACGAGTGATTTATGAAACTTAATGCTTGCAGTATCAACTCATTTCTTAAAGACTGGGGTGATTTGGTTTTTTGTTTAATCCCCGCTCTATATAAAAAAGTTAGATGAAAGGAAATGAAGGGCAAAGCGATAGAAAGGTTATATCCAAAAGTTAAGTTTTAGTGATACAACTTGTTAATATGTTTTTTTCAAAAGATTTGGATTGTTATCATTTACGTGATTTTCTAAAAAGTAACTTAAAAAGTGAAGTACTTGTGTAGCAACACACAATATGACTTGTTTTAACTCATACTAAAAAATGACCGGTATTAATCCAATCCATTGAATCTGTTATCTTATCGCTTTTATGAATGATAGAGTCTGCCTCCATGGTTGCAGGCCTTTATTCCAAATACAGGCCGTGGCGTACAAGGTGCAACTTCCCATTGCCTGGGCCTGAATTTTGCTGAGATCTTTGGCATAAATTTCAAGGATAAAAAGGGTGACAAAGCAATGGTCTGGCAAAAATTTTGGGGATTCAGTACCAAAGTGGTAACTAAGTAGTTTTTATTCATTAACCTTTACCTGTATAATTAAATCTAAGTGCTTATTAGGTGTAATATTTTGCAGATTGGGGTGTTAATGATGGTTCACGGTGATGACAGAGGTCTGGTTCTGCCTCCAAAGGTTTCAAAAGTTCAAGTTATCGTGATCCCTATGCCTTACGAGGGTGCAGGTGCTAAAGAGTTACCGAATACATGCTTAAATACTGTTCAAACCTTATTGGACATGGGTATTCGTGCTGAAGCAGACCTCAGAGAGAATTATTCAACTAAACAAAAGTGTTCTCACTGGGAAATGAAAGGAGTTCCGTTGAGAATTGAAATAGGACTAGATGATCTGGGGAATAAACAGGTAAAACGATGTTCGTTCTTTATAAATGCTAGTGCTTTAGTTAACATGCAGCGAATGTTTTTTTTAGGTGTGGATGTTCGTTCTTTATAAATGCAAGTTGTTAACTTTATATTTTAGTGTTTAATTGTAATTATCTAAGTGTGGAAGGGGTATTAGTGATATTAGGATAATGTATAAATACCCCTTTCCACCTCCTTTGTATCTTTTTCCTTTCCCCCATTTTCTATACATATACATATTGATATATCTATCTAATCTACCTTTTCCACCTTAATTCCCACACGAATCTTGATAAAAACATAACGAAAACAGAAATTTATACATTACAATTGGTACCAGAGCCCATGGCGCAAAATCCAGACCGTTTTTCATAATTTTTACAAGTTTCTGTTTTTATTCTGTTGTAATACCGGTTTTCCTACCGGTATTCCTACCGGTTTTCACTTCTTCTTTGAATTTCTGTTCTAATACCGGTATTCATACTGGGTTTCCTACCGGGATTCCTACCGGCTTTCATCAAAAATTGAGTAGTTTGTGTTTGCTTGTAAAAGTACCTGGTTTACACCAAAACCGGTCTTAGTAATGAATTCTTTAATTTTATAAAAAGAAACTATGCCCAATTTTTTATTCGAAAACCGGTATTACTTGTGCATTCTGAATACCGACATTACTTCTTCATTTCAACATTAGCTTTGAAACCCGGTATCAATAATTGTAAAATCGAAAACCGGTATTTGTTCATCAATTTCAATCTATTTTTATTCTTCACTAAAACCAGCTTTCATTTAACTCTTCCCTAATACCGGCTTTGTTCGAATACCGGTATTAGTTCATCAAAACTCAAAGACTCTTTTTCAATTCATACCCAAGCCCGACTCATAACCCATATAAAAACAAATCATTTCATTTTCAAAACCCATTACATTATTTCAATTACAAATGAAACAATTACCTAAATCTTCAAACCCTATCTTTCTCCCACTCGATCTTGATCTATTTAACTTGTTTCTTTGAGCCTCTTTCTTCAATTTGTTCATTTTGCACCAAATATCTTTTATCTCATCTATCTCGAACCTTAAATTTCGTAATTGATAGTCGTCACCTTTCACAAGAAATCCATCCTGTCGCAAAACCCGAACTTGCTTGCTGATAGTTGGTTGTTCATTTGTTGTCTTTGCTTTTGATTGAATGAATCTTCTTTTTGGTATGTGTTTGCAAGAAACTGAAAGAAAATTTGTTGTTTGATAAAAGAGATTTTTCATAAAGCATTGATTGAGTTTTTGAGCAAGTGATAATAGAAGAAAGAGAAAAGAACGAACATTTTTAGTTTACTTTGTAAAGCGAATTGTTTTGAGGAGTTATATTGTGAGTTGTTGGTTGCGTGTATTGTAGATCGGGTAGTGTGGTGTCAGGAATCATATTCACGTGAAAGGTAAAAGTATACGCATGGTGCTTTGTTTGTATCAAACCATGTATTGGTTTTATAAATTTACATGTTTTTAATTCCAAGACAAAAGCATCAATTCATGTTTTTCATTTTGATAGTGCATTACAGCTGTCGAATTTTAAGTAGTTAAAACCGTGTAGTCTGAAGAATAGTTCAACGCGTGCTAAAGTGGTCAAACGTGTGTCAGTCACTAATTTCACGCGTGGCCTGATTGGATTTAATTCATGTTTTATTGGGCTATGTCTTATCACTAGGTGCATGTTGGGCCTACATTTTTCTTTAATTGGACTAGTCATTTGTTGGGATTAAATATCTTTTGGGTTGAATATTATTTTAGGCTGGGTTTTGTGATTGGGCTAAGGACTAGTACCAAGTATTAGTTGTTGGACTAAGTATATCTCTTCATTTGGGTTCTTTAATCGGCTGCCATTTTGATTCCTAGATGATGACCCATACATCACAAGACATTTTTACAAATGATCCCATTTTGAGAGAGCTTTTTTCATACACGACTACAAAATCTACTTTTGATCAAGAGAAACGCCATAAAGATATGATATGTTCATGTTGTTCAACTACAATAATTCAACCTCATATCACTCCTTGCATCGCAAAGATTTACTCAAGCAAACAACATGCGTTTAACAAAATTCATTTAATTGAGCTTGAGAATGAGAAACTCAAATTGGAAAACAAAGAGCTCAAGTCGACTAATGATCTCATTTTGGGAAAGTTTGAAAACACCAAAAAGGAAAATGATCTTCTGGAAACAAAGTTTAATCGGTTATATGATCGACTTAGAGAAGCTCATTCCAAAATCGCCGATCGAATCACAGGGAGTCATTTGAACGAACTTGCTTCGCTTGAAAAGATATCTCAACTTCGCAACGAATTTCAAAACAAGTCCATTTTGTTTGTGAGTAAAGAGAGAAAATTTCTGAAGATAATCGAACAACTTCAAGCTTATTCTCGGTCTTTAGAAACTCAACTTGCAACTCTGTCAACTCAAGTGAATTCTTCATCGCCCCTTAATCCCGATTCCCTTTCGCCAAATCAACTGAAACAACCAGAAAACAACTCTTTTTCCACCAAACCAAAAGTCCAGTCAAGTGACTCAATACAAATCAAATATTCAATTTCAGAACTTTTAAATCTTGCACCAAAACCTCCTCAACCACCACAAAAGACCGAATCAACCACTATTGAACCACCAAAGAGATATCCCCCACCACTTCAAAAGTCAAAACCAACCTTTCCAAAATCTGTGCCTAACTTTCCTAAGACTCCTACAGTCCCTCGATACAACACTTGTCGATTTTTTAAGGATCCTACTACCAAAACCGTTCGATTTAGAGATCAATATGGTTGGTTTTCACATATGCCACCAAAGTCCAAACCTCAAACTCCAACTCCCACCCTCAAATCACCATTGTTTCCACAAAAACTATTTTTAAATGAAACCCCATTGTGGAATTCAGTCTGTGTGGATCAAATTGACACAACTTACCATTATTTCTCGAAAGTATGTAAGAATTTTGGACCCGTACTAAAATGGGTTCCCAAAATTCTCTTAAAGTAAGTTGTTGTGGAAATGGCTTGTACACATTTTAGTGTACAACCCGTTCAAAATCTGTTTTGTTCAATACTAAAACTTCATAATAAACCTTTCCATTCACCTTTTGTGCTAACTATTACTGATACATGATGAACGTGGTTCTCACATTCATCATGAGGGGGAGCACAATGAAAGTTTTGAAGTTTAATTCTTTGCTCTGAAGACTATGCTCAGATTGAGGGGGAGAAAAAAGATTTAAAGATTGATTATCCTTTTTGAAGGGGGGCATAATGGATTGCCCATCTGAGGGGAGCACAATGCATAAGTTAATTCGTTGTTTTGAAGATTATGCTCAACTTGAGGGGGAGCTAAATGACAAATCATTTTTGGATCTTTTAGTATGTTTTTTATTGTATATTTTGAATAGAGTGATTGATTGAGTGGGAGCAAGATTTTGAGAAGTTTTTGTACATATGACAAGTTGGGGGGAGCTAAAGTGACAAATCATTTAATACCAAATCTACACTAAAAGCCAAGTCAAGCTTCCGCACGTCACACCAAGCCTAGCTTCCGCATTTATACCAAGCTTCCACATTTTACAAGAAACTCAAGTTTTCGAATCCACAGAATGTTTAAAGTTCCATCACCAAGTTTTAAAGATCGATGACGATGCACCATTTACAATTCAACACCAAGGGGCAGATTGTTAACTTTATATTTTAGTGGTGTTTAATTGTAATTATCTAAGTGTGGAAGGGGTATTAGTGATATTAGGATAATGTATAAATACCCCTTCCCACCTCTTTTGTATCTTCTTCCTTTCCCCCATTTTCTATACATATACATATTGATAATCTATCTAATCTACCTTTTCCAACTTAGTTCCCACACGAATCTTTATAAAAACATAACGAAAACAGAAATTTGTACATTACACAAGTGCTTTAGTTAACATGTAGCGAATGTTTTTTTCAGGTGTGGACTGTTCGTCGTGATAATGGAGAAAAAGTTGATGTGCCTTTGGCTGAGTTGGCTGATAGAGTAAAGGTTATGCTCGATAATATTCAACAAACGATGTTTGATTTGGCCAAGCAAAAACGGGATGCATGTACTATAGTAAACAAAACTTGGGATGAATTCATAATTGCTTTGGACCAAAAGAAGTTGATCTTGGCTCCATGGTGCGATGATGTAACACCCCGAGCTAGGGTCGAAATACTACCGAAAAGATATAGCGTATGCATGGGATTATCGTAGAACGTGAACTATATGAAAATTAAAGGGATTCGGTGAATCCATCATCAACAAACAAGTACCTAAAGCATAATGCAGATGGGGGAAAATGAATCCTTGATCCATGTAAGACCAAGCCCAAACTCTAGCGCAAGCATCCATCAAGCATCACATCTTGGATTCACAAGGTTACCTGAAAAGTGTACTACACAAGGTCAACACTAGGTTGGTGAGTTCGTAGGGGCAAATGACGAGGATCTAATGCCAAAGCCATTCACAATATGAACTAAGCTAATGAACAAGGAACACACTTACAGTAAGTCCTTAAAAGACGCAAGTACTCAATATAGGTTGGCTCGTAGCGCAACCTGGACCCACATGTATCCATTGCACAATCATACCATAACTAGAACACACATAATGCACAAGAACACAGAATGTCGACATCAACAAATATCCATCAAGTTCTAAAATGCCAGACATGTCCATCAATGTCCCTCAATTGTTCTCATGTCATCCAATTGTCATCAAGTACGTATAGCACCCGTTTATTGCACATGCACACATTGTCCCTCTATTGTCATCGATATTGTCATCAAGTACATAAGTACCCGTTTAATGTCATCAAGTACATAAGTACCCGTTTAATGTCATCAAGTACATAAGTACCCGTTTATTTGTACATGCACACATTGTCCCTCTATTGTCATCGATATTGTCATCAAGTACATAAGTACCCGTTTAATGTCATCATGTCCATCAACTCAACCATGCACAATGCACATACATTTCATACGACTTTACATTTAAGGAATCTTAGATGTTTGTATACAGGGTCACCCGCAGCCTTCCCACCACATCTCCAACTCATTAAATGTATCATCGTCTTCCATGTATGTACAACTACCCTAATCATAAATAAATCAATCATACTCAAACAATACCTAATCAATCAATGTCCGTCAATGACCCTCACATATGTACTCACATAATGAACTACACAAGGTATTTAGAATACGCATAGTAAACAAGAACAAGTAATAATGATATCAAGAAGTATCTAACAAGTTCTATAATGCCCAACATGTCTATCAATGTCCCTTAATTGCACTCAATTACACGTAATGTACCTCATTGTACTCAATTGCGCGTAATGTACTTCATTGTACTCAATTGCACCATGACCATCAATGTCCACCCAGAAACAAACACTATGTGTATATACTTCGTATGATACTACTTTTGAAAGGCCTTTGATGCTTATATATAGGGTCACCCGCAGCCTTCCCACCACATCTCCAACCTTTCGAAGGTATTATCGTCTTCCATATATACACAACTAACCTAAAAGTCAACCAAACACGCACATACAATAATCATATAACAACCATGTATTTACACGTTAACAATTCCATCAATCAAACAATGTCATCACTTAAGACACTCAACATATGCACAATCAAGTCATGTCATCATCAAGGAAATCAAACGTATGCTCAATTGAACTATATCATCAATCAAGGCAACACATAATTGCACGAACAACAAGTTAACACACAAAGGTTGTACACTTTTCAGCCCGAATCTCAAACGAGTAGGGAGCTACGAACTCACCTTGATCGGCAATGGCAAGTTAATATCAAGCTACGAATGCCCAATGGTCGTCCAAAGCCCACAACCTAACAATATATGTCACAATACAAGACATGGTCAATACTAGTTATACTATACCACAATTTCCCCTAAAGATGTTTTATAAGTCATTCGAAAACGTTTAAATGACAAATGAAGAGTTTTGGTTAGACACGGTTCAATGACTTAGCACCAAAATTCCACTTGAAAATCAAAGTGTTAGAAATGTGTTTAACCAATTTTGTTAACCTTAGTATGTTAATATAAGACCAATAAACAAGTTTTGGATCATCAAAAGTCGACCGATAACCGAACGAAAAAGTTGGGGAAGGAACAGAAATACTGCGGCCGCTCGCACGGTCGGCCGTGTGAGAGTCTGCAGTACGAGAAGAACTGGGCACATAGCACGACCACAAGCACGGTGCGTCTATCTGAGCGGCCGTGCTCCGACTAGGCAGATTCTTGACTTCAAGATCGACTAAGGAAGCTCCAAGACACATTTTTATGCATAAATCACCATATTTTAACATCATTGAACATAACCCATATCATAATTTTGATTCATAACATCAAATCCTTGCTCAAATCCATTTTGACCCATGTCAAAACCCTAATTGAACCCTAATTCGTTTTGACCCGATTTGTGACCCGAATTTACTTGAAATCAACTAGAACAAGTTAATAAACATAAAATGATGATTTTAAGTCAAGTTTAACTTACCAAAACTTTCACTAAGTGATAAATCCGAATTTTGAGCTAAAGAAGAAGTTTCTTGCACTTTGATAACCCAAATCTTTGCTAGATGATGATGATAATGATAATAACCCTTGAATCTACTAACACTTTCACTAATAACAATGTTTGGATGCAAGAATTTTAGAGAGAGATATATGTGTTTGTGTGTGTTTTTCTTGCAAGAGAAAAGAAAGAGAGAAATGATAAGAAATGAAATGGGTGGAGGAGGAAATGGAAGGGGGGAGGCCGTCCTAAGTTCCAAAAAGGGTAGGCTCCCGCTCCGCCAAATTCAAAGAATAGCAAATCGTCAATCCTTCAAATGGCAAAACGAACCCACAACATAACTTAACTTAATGACCTCGACTAACACATACGTCCCAAATTGCATGACAAATTGATCTATATGTACACATTGCACTTAATGAACTTCAAATTGCACTTGAACTATATTAACCAACTCGATAGTTAGTTAAATTGTACATATGGTCAAAAGGTCAGGAACCACGGTTGTTACAGATGAAGAGGTAATAGTTTCTACTATGTAATGGGCGTTTGGGTAATGTGTAATATCCCGTTGAGGTGAAAAGAATTAATTTTGGTATGCTATGGGCCATAAACACTTTTTATCTGAAAAATGTAATTTTTCCCGAAGTATTAAAAATTAATCAGCATGGTTTTTAACAAGACTAATCTTATTATTGGACTGAAAAATTCAGGTCGGGACATGTCATTTTATAAGATCAATCTTATAGTCACGTCGTATACTTTTATCTTTGAAGCATTTTGTTTAAGGTTTCTGTTTCCCTATAGTTGCTACAACTCTGCACGTCCCCCTTGTTCTTATAGATAGGTATGACCTCGCTAAGTCTCCATTCTTCTAGCATTTTTGCACTTGTCCAAATCTTGTTGAAAAGGCTTGTCAGCAAGCTTATCCCCACATCTCCCAAGCATCTCCATGCCTCGATAGGAATTTGGTCTGGACCTGTTGCTTTGTTTCTCCTCATCTTCTTTAGGGTGAGCCTTACTTCCTCTTGGCTGATCCTCGGAGTATCGTCGTCGTCGCAACATATATCTGAGTGAGTACCGTGATCGATTCCTCCTTCACTTCGCCCCGACTCTCTCCTATTAAACAGGTTGGCGAAGTACTCTTCCCATCTTTTCCTAATGTCTTCCACCTTCACAATGCTCCGTCCGCTTTCATCCTTAATATAGATGACGTCTCCTAAATCCCTACGTTTTTCTCTCCCTTGCTTTAGCAATTTTGAATATATTGTTTTTGCCTTCCTTTGAGTCTAGTTTCTTATACAGTTCTTCGTACGCTCTTTCTTTTGCTATAGCTACAATCTTCTTTGCCTCTTTCTTGGCTTCGTAGTATCTCTGCCTAGCCAAGGACCAGTCCTCATTTGTCCCGTTTTGCTTGCTCTTGATAAGTTCTTTAAAGCAACTAAGTTTTGTCGCAACCTTGGTTTGACCTCTTCACTGATCCACCAAGATTCCCTACCCCCTTTCCGCTGACTACCTGTCCCTCTTGTTTCCCCTAGTACCGCCTTTGCCGTATCCCTCATACCCTTTGCCAAGTGTGTCCACAACTGATCAGCATCTATATGCTCGCCGTTTTGAATCTCTAATGAGAACCTCGCGTTGGTCGTCGATCTAAACGCCTCTGCTGCTTCACCCATAAGGTTTTTCCAAAGGATTCTTGGTTGCTCGTCTAATCAAGAATAAATCCAAAATTAGCAGTTTATGTTGGGAGTAGCAACCCTCTTTAGGGAGGACCTTGCAATCTTTACAAGCCCTGAAGTCTCCTTTACGCACCAGGAAGTAGTCGATCTACGGTTCATTGCCGCCGCTCTGGAAGGTAATCAACTGAGATTTCCTCTTTCGGAAGAACGAGTTTGCTATAATCAGGTCATGCGCAAAAGCGAAATCCAATATCCTGCGTCCCTCATCATTCCTCCGACCAAATCCTAGACCCCCGTGTACACCCGGGTAGCCGTCTGACTGTACTCCTATATGCCCATTTAAGTCTCCTCCTAAAACTAGTCGTTGGTCATCCGGGCAACTCCTTACGAGCTCATCCAGTGAGTCCCAAAATCTCTTCTTCTCTCCCTCACTCCGGCCCGATTGTGGGGCATACGCGCTGATCACATTTATCGTCTCCTCTTGTATCACTAATCTCACCAACATCAACCTATCCTCGTGTCTTTCCACATGTACTACAAAGTCTTTAAGTTGATCTGTTATGATGATCCCTACTCCATTTATCGACTTAGGCGCTCCAGAATACCAAAGCTTGAATCCATTCCCATCTCTAGTGCTTTTACCTGTCCACTTAGTTTCCTGAAAACACGCAATGTCTATTTTACACCTAGCCAAAGCGTCTTCTAGCTCTAAAAGCTTTCCCTTAAGTGTACCTACATTCCAGCTCCCTAATCTAAGCCTAAAGGTTCTCTTTACTCTAGCATTAACCCCCCTATGCCTGCCCGTCCCCGAATCAGAAGGACATGACCTCACGTAACCATTTGCAAGAGTCAGCTTAAACTAAAACTCTACAAGTAAATATACTAATCAAGTAAACAACAACAACAACAACAACAACAGATTAATAATATATCAAGAGAACCTTAAATTAAATTTCCCCTTGAAATCAGGGATTTCTAAGATCTAACAAAGCTTAAACAAAAATAATATATCAAGAAATTATCCTAAATAATAACAATAATATTATTAATAACAATAATAATCTATCTATATAATAATCTATCTATATATCTAAATAACAATATTATTAAATATATATATATATATAGGGGACAATCAAATAAGAACAGTTTTAAAATAAGAACGGTGAAAACACTTAAAGAATATCATTTTGATGTATTAAAAGTCCATAAAACTAACATAGTGCTTAACTAATTATCATTATTTAACTGTTTAATAACACATTGATCCGTCAAAATCGAAAAAATCACGTTTTTTGGTGGATGTATTATTTTGAAGAATATGTATCCAAGATGGATGCACAAAACAAAAAACATGATTTTCTTGATTTTTACAGGCCAATGTGTTGTTATACACTTAAATAATGATAATTAGTTAAGCACTATGTTAGTTTTATGAACTTTTAATACATCAAAATGATGTTTTTTAAGTGTTCTCACCGTTCTTATTTTAAGACTGTTCTCACTGGAGTGTTACCCTATATATATATATACATATATACATACTAGGTTTTTGCCCCGTGCGTTGCACGAACTGACATTAAATTTATAACAATTAATTTAACAATTAGAAAAAAGATTTCCATTAAAGTACATATATATTCTTTTTGAAATTCTTGTAACCTAAAATATAACCTGCAAAGATTTTCAAGAAAGAATTGTTACTTCTATTAGTGAAAGACGTATATTAAGACACTTACACCTTTACATCATATGGTTAATTACAACAATACTCATGTTAGCAAGGAAGAAATGTTTTATCTTAAGTATTTTCACTATCACCTTTACCTCAATTACATGTATATTAACATACAACACTCGATGCCCCTACAACCACCGATAGTTGTCACAATCGCCACCAGTCTCAGTCCCTACCAAACCATAGTTTTTGCTACCGCCGTTACAACGCGCAGATATCGTGTTAATATTAATGAAGTTCTAATAGACACCATGTGTTGATACACAAGGGTTAAATGGCATCCTCTTTATCTTCTAAATGTCGTCACTACCACATTTACATCAATTGTATTTACATTAACATACAACACTCGACGCCGTCGCCACCACCAATAATCATTGTCGTCACCACCTGCACCGTCACTACCAGACCGCAGCTATCACCATCGTAGTTGCAACACGCAAATACTATGTTAGCGTTATGAAATTTGTTTAGACAACCCGTGTTAGATATAAAATATATGATATATCTAAATTAAAAGTTGTTCACGTATTATACAACTATAAAATAAAAAATTTTATATCTTAAAAGTTATACAAAACTAAGAATTATGATTTTTTTTTATAAAGTAAATTATGCAAAATCTTTTAAAATACATAAATTTTTTTGAATTTGGAACATGCTTCTAAAATATATTTGTAGTGAATTCTTATTAACCGATTTATGTCATAATATTAATATTATATATTTCCGGTAAGAAACTATTATTATATATTTCTTTTTAAATATACATGTTCATTGTAATATAACTATATAAATGATAATATAAAAAAAATTAATTTAAGAATTTGATAAAGCTTTAATTAAATATTTTATACTCTATAATTTAATTCAAACTAAATACAATTTTTGTGTGAAAAAAAGATAGCGGTGGGAATTTGTTAGTGAAAGAAAGATTGACTTTCCATACGGCCATACTCGTAGCGATATTAATTTGACGTGATATATTTCGTTTTGTATTATATTTATTTAATGTTTGAAAAAGTTAATAAATGTTAAATTAGATTAAGTGGTTTGTGTTTGAATTTAGTAGTTAGAGGTAATGAGTTCTAATCTTACTTAAAGCTTTTTAATTTGATATTTAAAATTGATAAAAATTAATGATTATGTGGATGATGATTTGTCAAGTTATAGTAGACGAACAACATATGAATGCCACGTAGGAAAAAGATGACGTGGCGAACAAAGAAGTACGCCACATAATTAATTGAAGATAGAGAATTATATATATATAGAGATTCTAATAAAAAGTTTCAAAAATAATTATTATTTTTTTTTAAAAATGGAAAAATAAAAGATCTTATGTCAAATCCTTATAAAGTGTCTAATCAAGGGTCCAATTGAAAAAACTAAAAATAAAAATATTAAATAGAAATATTGAAGGAAAGTTTTTTTTTTTTTTTTTTAAAAAAGAATATGTATTATGTTATCGTGTTGAACTAAATGCTAAAAGCCCAGATGAGGGAATCAAGTGTTTTGTTCATTTGAGGCCTAAATTTTCTTTGGAAACTAGGGGACAAATCTTGACCATTGGATTATTCCCTAAAAAATAAATCCCAACCCTTGATATCTCCCCTTCCCGTCGTCTCCTTCCTCCCACCACACACACACACACACAAACACAAACACACACATAGATTCTCTCTTTCTCCCCCGTTTTTCCGACAACGGCTCCGGCGACGGGATCTTGAACCACGACCATCTCCACCTTTATCTCTAACCGGCGATGACGACCAACTCCTCCTTCTTCTTCTCAGGCGATACAACCGCTGGAAAATGCAACAACTTCGCCGGAAAACTTCAAACGCCGATAAAACCTTCGTTCCTTCGAATTAGAACATCAAACTTACACCAAAACACTCACAATGACACCGTGAACAAACCCTGACCAGAAATTAATCCGATCTACACTCGCCGGAAAACTTGAAAAACTCACCGGAAAACTTAAAAACGCTATAGCTTTGTTGTGTTCTTCGAATTAACGCATGAAACTTGTACCAAATCACTCAGAAACACATTCCGCACAAACCCTAGCCAATAAACACTGTTTTCGAGCTCGCCGGAAAAATCACAGTGTCGCCGGAGAAGATTCGACGACGTTAGTGTCTTAGTGATTACCAATCAAGCTTTGAAAGATGTGACCATCATATCTTACACATAGCAAAGTGGATTCCAGTGAAAAATACCCACCAGAAAATGCCCGACACAGAGGCTCGAAGTCTGAGCATACCCATCGTCTTAATTAAGTATACGTTATAGCATAGTGGATTCTCGTGAAAATACCCACTAGAAAACTGTCCAACACAGGGGCTCGAAGTCAAGTTCTAGGTTAAAAATTCGATGCCTTTGACTAGGCCAGAACTTTAATGGCTATTGACTTATTGAGTCAATGTTTTAAGGACCCTATTTAATCAGAATCCTAAATTAGTCGCTCATCTCAATCTTCTATATATCTATATATGAGACAGATCGATGGTTATTTATTTACTATATTTTAAAGGATAGGAAGGTTGAATATGTTAAAAATAACCACGTTTAACCCCGACATCTATGAATTATATGATATATTGAAATATTGAGAGTTATTTCAAATTAACCCCGAAATTTACCGATTATGTGATTTGAAATTTAACGTTTTCCTCATAATGTAATTTCAATACACAGATAGTATATGGTGCCTAAATGCCATTAACAGTAAATTCAAGGACTTAATTATGTACAAATCAAATATACTTACAACCTATATATACACAATCAACAAAGGAATCTGCCAATAGATACATACATCAGCTAGCAGCTCTTTTCTTCTTTCCGAACCCTAATTTCCAAAACCCTTAAATTCTTTCCTAAAATCAATGGCCCCAAAACAACCTGAATCAAACCCTAATCATTCTTCATCATCTGAAGAAGAAGATGAAGAAGAAGAAGAAGCTACCGGCTCAGAAGACTCACAATCTGAATCACAAGAAGCCTCCGATTCCGATTCCGGCGAAAATAAACAAACCCCAGATCAAAAAACGTTAATTTCACAAACCCCATCAAAACCCACCAACAATTTGCAAAACCCAGATCAAAATATGTCAGAATCTGAAGAAGAATCAGGTTCTGACACAGATTCCGACGATTCTCCGCCTAAAACAACCGCCACCGCCGCCGGAAAGGCTGTTTCGGCGAAACCCATTTCGATGAAGAGGCCTGCGCCGGTAACGGAGAAGTCCCCGGTGCTGGAAGTTAAGAAAGCTAAGAAAGATGGAAGTGGGGATGATGATAGTAAAAAACAGCTGTTTCAGAGGCTGTGGAGTGAAGAAGATGAGATTGTGATATTGAAAGGTATGATTGATTATAACAAAGAGAATGGTGAGAGTCCTGTTAATGATATTGGTGCATTTCATGATTTAATTAAGAAATCGTTATCTGTAGATGTTAAACAAACACAATTGTCTGATAAAATTAGGAGGTTGAAAAAGAAGTTTGTTAATAATGTTGGTAAGGAAAAAGATGGTAAAGATAGAAGCTTTTCCAAGAGTCATGACCAGAAATGTTATGATTTGTCGAAATTGATTTGGGGCGGTGGGATGGAGAGTAAAAAGAAGGCTGTGTCGAAAAATGGTGGTAGTGTTGTTAAGGTTAATGTTGCTAGTGGGAGTGGTAGTGTTGCGAAGTTGAATGGTGGTGTTGATAGGAAGGGACATGGGGTTGTGAAGGTGGAGGAGGGTATGGATGTGAATCGGTTTGTTAGGTATGGGGGTAACGAGGGGCCGGTTTTGGTAGAGGAGATTGTGAAGGGTGGAATGGAGTTAGTTGGAGGGTCGAAACGGAAGGAGTTGGAGGAGAAATGGAAGGCGTTGAAAAGGCAGGAACTTGTGCTTTGTGTGAAACGGATGGATTTGTTTAAAGAACAGGCGTTGGTAGTTATTGACGCTGTTAATTCGTCCGATAATTGAGGTAATCTAAAGTTTTCTGTTGATGGAAGGTGATGCCCTCAAGTTGGAGCATATCAAATGTGGTATTCAATAAGAACTCGTAGTTATCTTAGAAATATGTGTTTGCTAGTAATTTTTTATACTTTTTTTTACTTGAAATTGTGAACTTGATATTAGTTTTTTGATTTTTGAGAAAATAACTTGTTTCATGATTTTGTCAATGGTTAAGCTTGTATATTTCATTCCGTAGCTGGATGAGTTTTGTGTTTTATAGTTTATCAGTAGTTACGTTCATTTTCTGCATTAATGGTATTTGCTATGCATGTCCCTGTTTAATACAGAGTATTCGATTCTGCGTATCTTGCATTAATTTTTATTCCTTATGTGCTATCTTATGGTTCACATTGTGTCCCCATGATTTCCGTTAAGAATCTTAATTCTAGAGATATGTTGACGTTGAAGCCATACATATCAGTTAGTTTGGGTATTCTTTTATCAGTTCCAATAAGGTCAATGGTGGGTGCCAATAACTGATAGCTTTGTACAATAAATGAGTGCTGCTCAGCAGAGTGAAATACAATAAATGAATTTCTGATAGCTTTGTATCTCATAGAATTGTGGTTGAGACAAGTCTCTGTCTTTAGAACCGATGAACAAATTGCATCTATTTTAGCGTGGGCAGAGTTGTCAACATGGGCGGGCGAGGGATCTCTTTTGGCAGTAGGTCTTTTGTTAGGATTTTGTGAAACAGATTAGTTTTACTGTCAAAATCTTTTGCCTATTTTTTAACTGTAATATACAGAGTATAAATTTGATTTGTCAGTTGTGATTATAAAAAGTAAGAGAGTTTGGGGACCAAATAGCGGGTACAAGTAGAAGAGGTAGAGGCACAAAACACGTGAGTCGGTGCCAGGACAAGATTTCTAGAAATCTCGACACCTAAAAGAAAGAGCGCACTAGATGGGTGTAGTTGGCTTCGAGAAACTATATAGAGGTTGTATGTGCCAAAGATAAAGTTCAATCGAACGTCAATCTGTTTGACGCGTTCTTCTAGCTTAATACTTTTAATTTGGCCATTTGAGATAACACAGTACCCAAATTGTTCCATCTATAAGTAAATGTTATCCGGCTTGTGTTTGACATATTTTTTGTTGTGGTGTGGTTGGCTTGTAATTTACTCTTCAGTAGGAACCAAAATGAGCAACTCTGGAGCATATGACTACTTTCATGGCTTACTTTCAAGCTCCAGTGGCGTACGTATGTACGAGTAGCCTGAGCTTGAATCCAAGCCTTGTAGATTAGTGTGACATGAGCTCATGATGTATTTTGAACGATTTTGAATGGTTAGAGTTCAGGACGCTTGTAATTCTGCAGCATACTTTGATAAGTTTGATTATGTCATGATGGCTTAACTTCAGGTTATATCTGAATGCGTCAATGGTTTAAAGGCAACTGAGGTGTGAAGCAACATAATCTATCACATGTGTTCAAATAGCTTATAATGTCCGGCATTTATACGAGTCTTCTCTGATTTATCAAACATGACATCAGGTGTTGCATGTTTGAATTGGATCCTCCTCTAGATGATCTTGTTGTTGGTTTTGCAATCACGAGTAAGCAGTTTTGAACCTTGAGGTTGTGCAGAAGGTATAAACATATCAGCCTTTTCTTAAATTCCAAAAACTAGCCTCCAGCAATTAGCCTTCGGTCAGTGGATTGGCGTACTCTTTTTCTGCTACATCATAATCCTAATTCTTTTCCCTTTGCCCTTGAAGTTCTGTCTCACACTCCGGCCTGCCTTTCACTTGACTTTTTTAATGCTGCATTTCTTTTAAGATCTGCTTGAGATCTCAAGAGTTGTTTGTTTTAGATCCTCTCCTGGGGTCAACTTTTGTTTCAACGTTTGTTTCTGTTGTCAAAGTATATCCTCTTCCTAAACCATATCAATTTTGTTGTATTTCCTTTTAACTTTTCTTTTCCTTCTATTTTTGATAGATCAACATTTTATATTAGTTTTTCTTTTAGCCTCGGCCTTAAGACGGATCTAAAGTTCTTCTTTCGAATCGCGTGGAATAGATATCATATGAATGCGATATTCTATTCTGGTACGTCACATTCTATCTAGTTTCCAGTAGTGTGAAACCTGATACATGTCTTGAAGTCTATTTGTTGTATAACAGCAACATTCAAGTCTCGGAGATTTCTTTCCTTTTTCCTGCCTTTCAGAATCACCAACAAATAGATAGTCGTTACAAGTAGTGGGATCGTACAATGAGTGATACATCTTCAAACATATAGTGATCGAATAATAATACTCCAATTATGTTTTGATCTGATTTTACACTTTTAATGTTAATGAATAACTTTTAACAAACTACAATTCTAAGATGTTGATATAACAATATGACGCATCGAGTTTGTAGCTATAGTGTGCCATATCGTTATACTAACAGTTTTTATAGCTATAAATGTATTGAATTTATATAATCATATATGAACTACGGATATATTTGATGAAAAGCTCAATTACTTACGAGTTGGGTGTGGCAAGAGAGGCCAGCCTGTCGGCAACTAATAGACAAAAAGTTGGTGATATCTTCCAAGGTATTGCAGCGGAGATATAAAGATAAAAGTTTGTGATGTGGATATAAAAGAACTCACGACTATGTGAATGTTGAAAAAATTTTGTTCTAAAATGTCTATGCTTTCATATTACTCATATTCTCCATTGATCTTCACAATCGTCTTCTGAGCACATATTATTGTTTTAGCTATATATATCTATAGTTAACTCATATTAGTAAAGGTGAGGTAAGTATTGATGGCAAAGCAAAGAGGGGAACGAGACAAAAATGACATTGAGAAGTATGGTAAGTCCATGGGGGCATTTGCGTCTTCAAGTAACATGAGGAACAAGTGTGTTTGGCGAATCATTAAAAATAGCCAAAAATCTTAAAAAATCGTAACAATTTAGTCGGTATCGTTATTTTACGTCGATATAAGGTTATCAATAAAAAAAATTGTGTTACCCGTCCCTATGAATCCTGGGTCCGCCACTGGTGTATGCGTCTTCAAGTAACATGGGGAACAAGAGTGTGCAAGATTATGGACGTGATTATAAATAAACTCAAATACTTCAAAGTAACTGCTTCTGATATCCATGTTCAAGATGGTGCTCTTAATGGAACTGCAGCTAGTTATGGTGGTGGTAGTGGTGTCGGTAGATTTAACAATACTTATGGCACTATTGCTTCTCAAAACTCATCAATTATGACCATTTCACGTAAAGAAAAAACACGTCCACGTGAACATATTTATTGATATTTGATTATTTCATTTATTTTACGCATCACCCCTGAAGAAGGCTGGTACTGCTACTAAGACGCTGTAAAAATTGGTTGTTGAGATGGTCCTCACGAGTTACTTGATGTATAACCGTACTTGTGGTACTTTACAAACAGGGAGATACACTCGATTTTGTCACTTCTTGCAGAAGTCATATAAATTCATCTTGAGATCAAATTTATCATCTTAATTCAATGATGGGATCCCAGATTTTAGGGATTTGCTATGCTAAATAATACATTCCTTGATCTTAGGAATTTATTCTTAAACTTGGGTTTATTTTCTTTCCATGTTTCATGTTTGAGGATCACGAATTATGAAGATGTCATGCTCTAAGTATTCCCATTTGGTAAAATGCTCTACCTTTTTAACCTAATAACGTAACAAATTGACAAATACCATAGTTTATCTAATTCATTCAATCATATATTTTGTGATGCATAAATGATGAAGATTTCTTTACAACGGAACATCGGAGGGATACTCTTGTCCATGTTTCTTGACAGTTTTTCTTAGAATAGCTTCTTGCTCGGTTAGGTTCTTAGAGGGGATATCGTAAACGTCGGTGAACATATCTGCAACTGGAGGCTTTTCTATCTTTTCTGCAACCTGAATCGCTTGTGCTAACTACAAAAAGCATAATCAGTTCAACAAGTTAAATGGATGATTATTATGTTATTAATCTAATGAATATGAATAACTCCACATCAAGATGCGCGTTGCAAAAGAAAGTCAAACATAAAGTCATGACTTTTACCTGTTTCCTTATGCTGCTTTGATGTTTGGAATCGGCCTCAGCAGTCCACCAGCCTTTGCCTTCAATCCATTTCCTATACCTCTTTATAGGGTTTTGATCACCTCGCCACCACTTTATTTCATCAACTGGGCGGTACCTGGTTGAATCATCTGACGTTGTGTGGTGTCCTGCTCTATATGTGAGGGCCTAATTATTAGCACACAATTGCAAGATTAGCCCAACAAAAGAACTCTAGTATCCCAATCCTTTTGAACTTATCATAATCTTATCTTTATAGGGCCGTATAGTGAATTTTCTATGTTCAGAAACCCCACCGGGTAGCTTGAACCTACATATGGTGAGTAAAATCTAAGTCATCTTGCACGTATTCAACTAACATGAGATGCATCCTGATGGGAGGTGGCAAAATTGGCGGGTCAGGTCAGATTGGCCTAACCAGATGCACTCAGTCCATTTTCTAAAAAGTGTTTGGTCAATTAGGTAAGATTATAGAAATCACATTAACCTATTTCATTCAATAACAATGTACTATGGCGACTTCCAAACCATTTGACCCAGTCAGGCCATTTTTGTATTAGCTGAGTTCTTTTGGTTATACCCATTTGACACATTAGATTACAAATAAACCCTATGTAAGTTAATATGGATTGAAATTATCACCTGCAAAACTTAGTATTCAGATTAGTTGCACAAATTTTATGTATTAAGAACCACATTGTCCTCGTAGTAAATGTTACTTATACTGAACAAATCAAACCTGTATTCAAATCCAAAGAGTAAATAGTCTGACCTCAAAAGTGATTGTGTACCTAGTTACCTAAATGGAAATTTATGATACGAAAAGGAAAGAACAAACCTCAATTAAAACAGGTGTGTTGTCTTTAATAGCCATTTTACGCGCCTCAGAAACAGCATTATAGATAGCAAGAGCATCATTACCATCTACTCTAATACTAGGAATTCCATACGCCTTCCCTTTAACGACAACACCATCACCTACCACCGACCATTTAACCAAAAAGTCAATAATTTAACAAAAGTAGGAATATAACAAATCGGATGAAAAGATTTTCATACTTCGAAATTGTTCATGGACTGGTGTGCTAATGGCCCATCCATTGTTTCGGCAGAAGAAAATCACTGGGACTTCCAAAACGGCAGCAAAGTTCAAAGCAGCATGGAAATCTCCCTGTGATTATTTGGAATAACAAAGTTAGAACAATCAAATGCTAACTTCATAAATGTACAATTTATGATCCATTAACTTAAAATGTAGCAATTTTAAAATTTAATATTCTGTGTTTACCTCACTGGTGCCACCATCACCAAAATAAGTAATTGCACATGAACCTTTTTTTTCCATCTTCATAGAATATGCAGCACCGACTGCATGTGGGATTTGTGATCTGGAGTAGACAGAAATTGAATAACAGTCAAGCATCAACCTATTCAGTATTATTTAACAGAGCACAAACTCCTTTTGCTGAAAAGTATCAACTGCTTGAGCGTAAACTACTAACTATATATGGCAAACTGGGTGGGTAACAGATCAAATTTGGTACTTTTTGTACGGGTCAAAGTGAGTAACCTGAAATACTTTTGGTAGAAAACTTTCACATTTATCTACAAATCATTAAATGTGACATGAATGCATGTATTATTTCAACAGAACCATACTTTGAATAAACTGATATACAAGGTTTTATGTTATATAAAGTACAGTTTGTCCGTTCAACCCATTTAAGCTATTTCTGTTTACACAATTTTAATGTGTGACCCATTAGAGATATAACATAAGCTGGATCGACAACGTCATAAGCAGATTGATTGAAATTGCCAAATTGGCATCTACTACAAGGTATGCATAAACAAAAGTTGATTACTTACGCTACTGTTGATGCCACTGTAAAATAATTGAGCTTTTTAGATCCATAATGGATAGGCATCTGCCTTCCTTTACCATAATCATATTTGTTTCCGAGCAACTGATTTGCAAACTCTTGTATAGTAAATCCTCTCCAAAGTAGAACCCCGGGCTCCCTGTACTGCATTATAACAAGATTTTTCATATCATTATTGGCTCCACTTTAAGCTGAAGTGACAAATTACACAGAAAGATAGAACGAAACTGACCTGAGGAAAAACAGAATCATCGTTATCAAGAGCGGCTGCAGATGCAATATTGATTGCTTCCTCCCCTGTTGTGGTTGCATAAAACGATATCCTTCCTTGTCTTTGCGCCTCGTAGAAGATTGTATCCATAACCTCAAGTGTTAGCATGTCGGTATACATCTTGACAGCCAATTCTTTACTGATCTATATACCCAAACACAACAAGATCATAAAAATACACGTTTTGAAACGAAAAAAACAAAAAGGTAACAAAATTTAGTTGTTTACGTTAAGTGAATCGATGTTGGACAACAATTGACCATTGTCATCGAGAACGCGGTAACAACGGACCCTTTCGTCAGTAGAACCGGATACAAATGTCAGTTTCGGGGTAAAGTTGACTTTTCCACCTGGAAAATCTAGGACTTGCTGGGATGGAGCTTCATCAGGCAACTGCATTTAAATCAAAATATTCATATTTAACGATATCTCAACTAAAAGGCGATTTCGATGAAGGTTGACTTTTTTGGTCCAATAAGTCAAACTTAGGATTCAAATTTAATATAGACAGAGGTAGACTAAATTTAAACTTGCTTCTACTGCCTAACTAACATTAAAAAAAGAGCAATACTGGCATATGTAATCACAAATGTAACCTATTGTTATTGTGTGTATATATATATGTGTGTGTGTGTATATATATCCTATATATATAATGATGGATAACTTAAATGAAAAACAACATGTAACAAAAAAAAAAACATTAATTTATTAATATGATAAATATATGAAATACTGACCTGATCAAGACTAGTGGTAGAATGCAGTCTTTTGGGAACATAGAAGGATCCGAAATAACGATATAAAACATTAATATTGTTAGAAGAATGATTATGATTTACATGTTTTGGAAATTGTGATAATGGGGTATGGTGGTGAGGAAACGGTGATTTATTATTTTGAACAAGTGGTAATTTTTTGGAAATGTTTTGATTGTGAGAAATGAAAAATTTTGATTTTGTTAAGAGACAAGAAGCCATCAGAGAGAAGCAGATTGATTGAAGGAAAACACAACAACAACAATTCAAGTGAAGTGAGAGTGTTATATATAATCCAAATCTAGTCCGTTTCTCCTATTTAGAGTTTGTTCTTTGTCGTTTTGTTATTTTTCTAAAATGATAATGACAGCCCTAAGGGTTGTCATTAACAGCTTATTATATGCATTGTCATCAATAACTTATTACATGCATAAAAAGTAGTACTCTATAGATCAATAATCGCCCCTGAATTTTCGCAAGACAAAGTACAATTTTTAAAGCATCAAGTTAATTAATACTGCGGCCCTTAGGGCTGTCATTAACAAAACTCTTTAGCTTTTACTTGGTATTTTAAATTTTAAATAATAATAATATTATACGCACTAAATAGCTATATATTTACAATAAAATTAAACAGTAAACTTTTGATATAAAAAATATAATTTTTTATACACGTTAAATGTAGTATTAAGGGTTGGTATTTTACATTTCCTTGAAAAATAAATCGAATATATCAATGGATGATACACGAATGTTGTTTCTTTATTCTTCTCAATCTTACTTTTTGATTTGCAGGAGCAACAAATCAGATTTTATAGATGTTTATAGTCTTATTATATTAATTGCATATATCATTTTTCTTCAAATAATCATATATGTTTTTGTCAACGTTGATTGTGTCATAAGAAATTTGATAAAATCATTATTTAAGTTGGTTAGCTAGGTAGGAAGATGTAACGTAAAAAGAAAACGCAAGTGATTGGTTGAATTGGTCAATGAATGAAATTTTGACTAGGTAAACTAGTATTATTTTAATCGTAATTGTGATGAATTTAAACTTTAAACTTGTAGTTGTGCTCGATAAGAGTTACGAGGAACGGACAATAATACATGTAATCTTGAATCCAAATAAGTCAAGGTATCGATTGTGGTCCACTGGGAGCCATTAGCAAGTAGTGTTCGTATGAACCTATAATTTTTCATTTTCTCTTTCAAACACACATTCTGGTATGTAACGTTGACAAGTGCTAACTATCGTGTACATAAGATCCGAGTTACTAATAGATTTCAACTGGAGAAGTAAATGACTACGTAAATATGGATTACAAGTTGATTATAATATAATTAGTAAGACGCGTTCATGATAGACATCTCGTTACACCGGAACGTCAGATGGATATTCCTGCGCATGTTTTTTGATGGTTTGTCTAAGAAACGCCTCCTGTTCAGTAAGATTTTGTGGTACAACATCATATACGTCGGTAAACATGTCCCTAACCGGAGGTTTTTCTACTCTCTCTGCATTTTGAATTGCTTGTGACAACTAAGTACAAAACAAGTTGCAAAAGTTAGATAACGCAAATCAAAAACAGAATAAAACTTCATTGGATTTTGTTACAACCAATTGTTTACCTGCTTCCTTATGCTGCTACGATGTTCTGATTCAGCCTCATCGCTCCACCAGCCTTTAGTATCGATCCATTTTCTAAACCTTTTTACAGGGTTTTGATCAGTTTTCCATGATTCTATTTCCTCAACTGGACGGTACTTGGTTGAGTCGTCTGATGTTGAATGGTGTCCTGCTCTGTATGTGAGGGCCTGTTATTAAAAAGAACAAAAAATAGGTTTTACTTTTCAGAATTAGATATCAATATATCAAAGATTCAAAGTCATAGTTCAAACTGACAATATAAGTACAAGGAAAACTTTGATATGGATCAAACCTCGATCAAAACTGGTGTTTGTTGTTCAATAGCCATTTTACGTGCCTCAAAAACAGCAGAATAGACAGCAAGAGCATCATTTCCATCTACACGGATGCTAGGAATTCCATATGCTTTTCCTCTTACAACAATACCATCACCTACGATTGACCAAATGCAACAAAAGTCAACATTTTGATTACTGTACTAATTAAAGGGTTGAAGGAAGTGACCTTGACCCCAATATCCCTTAGCTTGGATACCCACCTATACCACCCCGTAAGGCTTTGGGTTCCGGTGAAGCACCTCCACTTAATTCCCACAGGATATGGGCATCCCCAAGGATCGAACCCTCGTCATTTAAGACTTCCCCTATGGGCCCTAAGCATCATGGCGGGTACCACTGGGCTATCGCCACATTGGTCATTTTGAGTACTACTTAAGATGTGGTAAAGAGCATAGAGATGCATAATATTACATACTTCTAAGCTGATCATTGATTGGGGTACTAATGGCCCATCCATTGTTTCTGCAGAAGAAAATTACAGGGGCCTCCATGACCGCAGCAAAGTTCAAAGCAGCATGGAAATCTCCCTGTGATCAGTTGTAATATGATTTGAATAAGAACAGCTATTTCAATAAACATATATTATAATTGACAGTAATTATGACATGAAACCAACGTGCTGGTAACTTTGACCAAGTTGATTTTAGTTTGCGCTTGTGATGATGTGGTGCCTGGTGACTGGCTAACTTAGACTACTACTCATGATGAAAAGTTTTCAACATTTGAGTTGTTTGATGACTTCAAACACACTTATATACAGTAGTTTGTTATCTTTTTATGCATTTAATTAGCGAACAATTAAACAATGAACATGATTTCTTGTTTCAAAATGCAGCATTATGAGGTTCATATTTACCGTACTAGTGCCACCATCACCAAAATAAGTGATAGCACATGAATCTTGTTTTCCAATCTTCATGGAATATGCAGCACCGACTGCCTGAGATATCTGTGTTCTGTAGTCATTAAAATTGGAATATGTCATTTAACAAATTCAGAAATATAGACGGTTTTAAGTTATAGGTGAAAATCGGCATATGAAAGTAAGGTAATATCTTACGCGACAGTTGATGACACTGTAACGTAATTGAGCTTCTTAGAACCATAATGGATAGGCATCTGCCTTCCTTTTCCATAATCATATTTGTTTCCAAACAACTGATTTGCAAACTCTTGTAAAGTAAATCCTCTCCACAACAGAACTCCAGGCTCCCTATACTGCATACCGGAGTCACATTTTGAATCTTAGTTCAAACATCATAAACCTTTTAAACGCTATTTCTGATACTTGGCATGTCACAATAATGTTACTTTTATGAACACACATACTGAGTAGGCGATTAAGCGACAGGAAAAACAAAAAATTGATAAACTTTTTCAAGTATTTTAGAAGTAAGTAACCTGAGGGAAGATAAAATCGTTCATGTTAAGAGCAGCTGCTGATGCAATATTGATTGCTTCCTCCCCTATTGTGGTCAGATAGAAAGATATTCTTCCTTGTCTTTGAGCCTCGTAGAAGATAGTATCCATAACTTGAAGTGTTACCATATCCGTATACATCTTGACCGCAAGTTCTTTGCTGATCTTTACGTTTTAAATCCACAGGATCATTTCTCTGTTACTTTAGGAAAAAAGAGAGAAAAGCAGAACTTTTGGTTAAATAAGTGACTTTGCGGTTTACCTTAAGTGATTTACTATCGATGATTGGTTGGCCACTTTCATTAAGCACTCGATAACAACGGGTCCTTTCATCATTACTACCAGCTATGAATGTCAGGTTTGGAGTGAACTGAACTTTTCCACCTGGAAATTCTAGGTGTTGGGATGAAGGTCCTTCACTAGATAACTGCTTCAAAATAGTCAGGAATCAGGATATATTAATATGGACTAAATGTACATCAAACGCAAAATAATGCCCAATATCGCAGACATACTTCTGCAGATTTAAGTTTAGGTATGTGTCCGTAAATAAATAAAACATGCCAGTTGCAAAGGTTTAAAAATGTGTTGATTAATAAGTCCTTATTTTGTAACAAATGTACAATTCAGAGAGTCATTCAGTTGTAAAAGGAGTTCTGAAGCAATGCTCAAATGCCAACAAGGCCTTTAAAACACCTATATTTACTCATGAACAAATACTTATGAGTTGTCCCAAAACTACAGTCATTCATAGGACAAGGAGCGGCTCGATACTCAACCTTGTTAGGTATTTTAACACAAAAACGGCCGAACCTGCCAGGCCCTACACGGCATCAAGAAGGTTGTTAGATAGGGAAATGTTAGCTGAACAACATGTGTTCTATTTCCTAAAGTTGGTTTCATAACTTCAAAGTAGGTATGCATCCAATTCAAGTCTGACTTTGATTTTATTAATTAGCTATTGACATATTGTTAGATACTTAGATTTAGATTCATGGAAAATATAATGACTTGTTAAGCAGAAGAAAAAGGATTACCCAAAACAAAGTCTTAATCATTAAAAAGAAGGAACCATATTGGCTCCCTAATTCGTCAAAATTCTTCCCACTTGATGTAAAAAGTCAACCTATAAAATCTTTACTTTGAAAAGCTTTGGTTTACAGTTTTAAAATAACCAAAATCTGTCTCCATTTTTTATCTTGTTTCACAACTAGTTTGACCTAAAAAGTCAAAAACTTCCTTTAATTTCACATATGTAGATATGTGAAAGCGAGTTAGTTTATTATTCACTACACTATTTTAATACGATATGTTTCCAAATAACAGTCAAACTTCTATATAGATAAAGCATAACTTATAACTATAATATTCATATGTTCATATTATGCATGTTTCAAATTAGTATTAGTAATAACCTTTTATAATAATTATATAATTCTTTTAAACTTTGATATCTTTGTATAACGGACAGTTATTTTGGTACGATAAAAGTAATTAAACTTTCTAATAAACATCACAGGATGGTACGGACAATTATTTTGGTACGATAAAAGTAATTAAACTTTCTAATAAACATCACAGATGGTACTAATCAGAAACAACATTTAATAATAAGCCAATAGAGATCATAAACAAATACAATTTCATGAAACTATTATAATAAAGATTAATTATTACTTAGAATATAGAAGGATACTTTTTTTTTATAGTAATGTGATACCAAAACATATGTACAGTTTGTTACCTGTCATATCAATATAGTAAGCTTCCTTTTTTTTACTAATAATAACAACATTTTTAAGTTGATATTGTTACATTCTCTACTATTATTAATAGATAAAAAATTGCGGAAAATGATCGATTTTATAGTAGATGTTGTTGAAGCTATTAAAAAGTAAAATTCGGTTTGCCCCTTGAAGTTTAATAAAAATAAGTATGACCAAAAGTAGGTGCTGCTCTGGCTAAAATTTTCCAAATTAAATTTGTATTTGTAATATGTAAAACATGACAATCATAAATAATCCACAAAACAAATAGATAGTTGTCTATTGTGCATTATGATCCTTAAAACTAATGACTAGTATTAAAGTTTATCTTCTAACCAACATAATCATCCAAACCAAATAAGATAGTAATATATATCATATCATAAAAAAAAAAAAAAAAGTAGCCGAAAACCGACCTGATCATCATCGTGCCTTACACTACTAGTAGCAGTATGCGAACCTCTTCCACCATAAACAAAATCGAAAGAACGCGTTAAGGCAATTGAAGAATTTGCATAGTTTTTAGCAGCAAGTAATGGTGAATTAGAAGAGATAGTATGTAGCATTTGGCGCGAAAACGGAGAATTACTAGCAAAAGAAGTATGCTTATTAATGCCCAACATGAGAAACTTACTAGATTTTAAATTTTGCATGATCATATTCTTGGATTTTGATAAATATGATGAAGCCATGATGGAAAAACAGAGGTGTGTTTTTTAGAAGTAAGAAGAGAAAATGAACAAGTATGTTATAATGGTGATTGTACTAATATATTGAAAGAAAATGCTATTTATGGTGAGTGGTAATTACCAAACTCATAATAGATAAGAATTAAATAGAAAGTGCACAAGATGGGTTTCTGGTGTAGGTGGAAATGAGTCAAAATAGATGATAAAAACAAGTGTTGGGTGTTTGGTTGGTGTTGCATGGGCCATATTATGGACAAATAATTTCTGAAATACTCCATCTCTCCAAGTTCAATGTTTTTCATTTTTTTTTTCCGAGTAAGCTAATACGTACTCGTACGATGTATAATGTTTTATAAAATATACAAGCTAATCAACCCGTATATTATGCGGGCATTTGAATAGAATTTGATTTTATAATGATACACCTTAATGGACGTGTTTAACTTTTTATTAAGTTGAATACTATCATATTGTATATTTTGAGTAAGATTATATTATAATAATCAATTTCGATCTACATATATGTTTCTCATTTCAATAGAAACTTTTCATGATCATTTATTAAAAATATTTTAAACTCATAATATATTATAATAAACTTTCATTATTCTTTTTATTGTCTACTTTTAATTATTATTGGATGATGTCATAAAAAGTCAAAATTATATATTAAAAAGTCGTCTTTAATATAAAATGACATCATCACAATCTTGTTATATTAATATAAGAGATATGTTACTAAAATTTATATTAAATTCTTCAAATTTTAAATCATAATCTAACTATATATTTCGTCATCGAGGAGAAACTTCAATGGCAAGGCAGTCTCCCAATGAAGAAATTTGGACCTGGGTTGTTCGAATTTTGAAAGAAATACGAATTTACCCTATTAAGCGTCGTGCTTTCGTGCAGATTAGTATGAGATTTTCTTTCAAAGGGTATTTGAAATAAACTATTTTACTTCGAGAGAGCTCTCTAGCACGGACCCAGTTAGAACAATGTATGCTAGACTTTCCGCTGTCGAATCGCGACATGAAGTTTCAAGCGAAATTCACCTTTAAAAAAAATAATTTAACGATTTTAGTAATAATTGGATTAATAACTGTAACACCCGTCGTTTAAAAACTTGGATTTTTAAAAAAACTTTGCCAAATGGCTTTAAAAATAAGCAGAAAGGATCACTTTTGAAATCTGCCCCATCCGTAACTGATGGTACCTTTAAAATTTGGTGTTACTAATAAGCATCATCAAAACACTAAAAGTAAATCCAAGTATTGTGTAACACCCCGGCTAGGCTCGAAATACTACCGAAAAGATATAGCGTATACATGGGATTATCGTAGAACATGAACTATATGAAAATAAAGGGATTCGGTGAATCCATCATCAACAAACAAGTACATAAAGCATAATGCAAATAGGGGCAAATGAATCCTTGATCCATGTAAGACTAAGCCCAAACTCTAGCGCAAGCATCCATCAACCATCACGTCTTGGATTCACAAGGTTACCTGAAAAGTGTACTAAACAAGGTCAACACTAGGTTGTGAGTTCGTAGGGGCAAATGACAAGGATCTAATGCCAAAGCCATTCACAATATGAACTAAGCTAATGAACGAGGAACACACTTACAGTAAGCCCTTAAAAGGCACAAGTACTCAATATAGGTTGGCTCATAGCGCAACCTGGACCCACATGTATCCGTTGCACAATCATACCATAACTAGAACACACATAATGCACAAGAACACGAAATGCCGATATCAACAAATATCCATCAAGTTCTAAAATGTCAAACATGTCCATCAATGTCCCTCATTTGTTCTCATGTCATCCAATTGTCATCAAGTACGTATAGCACCCGTTTATTGCACATGCACACATTGTCCCTCTATTGTTATCGATATTGTCATCAAGTGCATAAGTATCCGTTTAATGTCATCAAGTACATAAGTACCCGTTTAATGTCATCAAGTACGTAAGTACCCGTTTATTTGTACATGCACACATTGTCCCTCTATTGTCATCAATATTGTCATCAACTACGTAAGTACCCGTTTATTGTCATCATGTCCATCAACTCAACCATGCACAATGCACATACATTTCATACGACTTTAAATTTAAGGAATCTTAGATGTTTGTATACAAGGTCACCCGCAGCCTTCCCACCACATCTCCAACTCATTAAATGTATCATCGTCTTCCATGTATGTACAACTACCCTAATCATAAATAAATCAATCATACTCAAACAATACATAATCAATCAATGTCCATCAATGACCCTCACATATGTACTCACATAATGAACTACGCAAGGTATTTAGAATACGCATTGTAAACAAGAACAAGTAATAATGATATCAAGAAGTATCTAACAAGTTCTATAATGCCCAACATGTCTATCAATGTCCCTCAATTGCACTCAATTACACGTAATATACCTGATTATACTCAATTGCGCGTAATGTACTTCATTGTACTCGATTGCACCATGACCATCAATGTCCACCCAGAAACAAACACTATGTGTAGATACTTCGTACGATACTACTTTTAAAAGGCCTTTGATGCTTATATATAGGGTCACCCGCAGCCTTCCTACCACATCTCCAACCTTTCGAAGGTATTATTGTCTTCCATATATACACAACTAACCTAAAAGTCAACCAAACACGTACATACAATAATCATATAACAACCACGTATTTACACGTTAACAATTCCATCAATCAAACAATGTCATCACTCAAGACACTCAACATATGCACAATCAAGTCATGTCATCATCAAGGAAATCAAACGTATGCTCAATTGAACTATGTCATCAATCAAGGCAACACATAATTGCACAAACAACAAGTTAACACACAAAGGTTGTATACTTTTCAGCCCAAATCTCAAACGAGTAGGGAGCTATGAACTCACCTTGATCGGCAATAACAAGTTAATATCAAGCTACGAATGCCCAATGGTCGTCAAAAGTCCACAACCTAACAATATATGTCACAATACAAGACATGGTCAATACTAGTTATACTATACCACAATTTCCCTAAAGATCTTTTATAAGTCATTCGAGAATGTTTAAATGACAAATGAAGAGTTTTGGTTAGACACGGTTCAATGACTTAGCCCCAAAATTTCACTTGAGAATCAAAGTGTTTAGAATTGTGTTTAACCAATTTCGTTAACCTTAGTATGTTAATATAAGACCAATAAACAAGTTTTGGATCATTAAAAGTCGACCGATAACCGAACGAAAAAGTTGGAGAAGAACAGAAAAACTGCGGCCACTCGCATGGTCGCCCGTGTGAGCATCTGTATTATGGGAAAACTGCAGCCACAAGCACTGAGCGTCTGTCTGAGCGGCCGTGCTCCTATTGGCAGATTTTTGACTCCAAGATCGACTAAGGAAGCTCCAAAACACATTTTTATGCATAAATCACCATATTTTAACATCATTGAACATAATCCACATCATAATTTCAATCCATAACATCAAATCCTTGCTCAAATCCAATTTGACCCATTTCAAAACCCTAATTGAACCCTAATTCGTTTTGGAACCCAAAATTGACCAAGAACTCATGGGTTTGTTTTAGAAACATGATTATTAACATAAAATGATGAATTTGAGATGAGTTAACTTACCAAATCTTCTCCCAAGTGTCAAAAACCCGTTTTTGAGCTATGATGGAAGGTTTCTTGCACTTTAAATTCCAATTTTTTTGTATATGATGAAGAAATGATGATAATGATGATGATTCTTGTATAAATCTTGCTCAAACAACACTAATTGAAGAAGAAATTTAGAGATTGAGAGAGATGAGTATGTGTGTGTGTTCTTGGGTGTGTTTAGAGAGAAAGAGTGAAAGAGAAATGAATGGATGGGGAAAGATAAGAGTATGGTGAGTTGGGTAGGTCATAGGTTGGGTGAAACCCATGTAGGATCCATTTCAAGTTTCTAACTAGATTAAATGTCGTCTAACACCGCAAAGCCAATTAATCTAAACGTCATCTCAAGATGTTAATTCGATTAGCATGACTAATTACCTCAACTAGAACATAAGTCCCGAGTTGAACGATAAATTGATCTATATGAACACATTGCACTTAAATGAACTCCAAAAGACTTAAATTATATTACTAACTAAATTGTTAGCCAAGTTGCACAAATAGTCAACGGGTCAAAAGTCACGGTTGTTACATCATTCCCCCGTTAAAGGAATTTCGTCCCGAAATTCGACAAAACCCTAGTTAATGAACAAATGTGGTTACTTAGATCTCATATGGTCCTCTTGTTCGCAAATGAACTCGGTTTCACGTCTTGCACTCCGCCTAACTTTGACAATCGTGTGATATTTGTTCTTTAGCCTCTTGGTCCTCGGTCTAAAATCTCTACCGGCTCTTCAACAAAATTGAGCTTCTTGTCTACTTGAATCTCGTTCATAAGCACATGTAATGTAGGACCCGCCAAGCACTTCCCTAGGTTACAATTATGGAACACGTCATGCGCACCATTATGTTCTCAAGGTAGCCTCAATTGGTAAGCCACTTGCCCACTCGTTCAATGATCTCAAGGGTCCAATGTACCTTGATCTAAGTTTGCCTCTCTTTACAAAACGAACCACACCTTCCGACGGGAAGACTTTCAAAAGCACATAACCACCCACATTGAACTCCAATGGTCTACGCCTCGCATAGGCGTATTTCCTTTGTCTCTCACGACCAATTGTAATCTCTCCTTGATTTGAGAAATCGCCTTTATTGTCTCGACTACTATTATTGGACCGATAAGTTGGCTTCCCTCAATCTCCACTCAAGCAAGTGGAGAACGACACTTTCTACCATAAAGTGCCCTAGATGGAGCCATTTGAACACTCGCATGGTAAATATCATTATACGAGAACCCAAATAAAGTAAATGATCTTCCCAAGTTCCACCAATGTCAATAGCACAAGCCCTCAACATGTCTTCAAGCATTTGAATGGTCCTCTCGGTTTGTCCATCCGTTCGAGAAGGAAACGTCGTACTCATGTCAAATTGAGTACCCATTGCTCGTCGAAAGGCTTTCCAAAAAAATTGAGTTATACCGGATATTACCTTCAACAACAATAGGACCCGTACTCCTTACTTAGACACCACTTCTTCAATGTACAAATGCGCCATGGTGTAAAATTTATCGGTCTCGCGAATGGCTAAGAAATGAGCCGACTTCTTCAACCGATCCATAATCACCCGAATAGTATCATGAACCTTGCTTGTCTTCGGCAACTTCTTGATGAAGTTCATTGAAATTCTTGCCCATTTTCTCAAACGAGTTTTATGTCATCTCCAAGTGATTCATTTTATTCAACCAGTCATATCGCGGTTAAGTCTTTTCCACTCTGATTAATATTAGGTTCTATTAGTTGTAGACATGTAACACTTATTATGACGATTTGACATATAGTCAGCGCACTCGTGACGTGTTGCACCCATTGTTTCGCGGCTCATTCATTGAAGCTAACCGTTTGCTCTCATTTCCGGTCTTCCCTTTGACAATGGAAGGGTTCATGTCCACGGCATCCAATCCTGACGGTACCCCATTCGTGTGACAGGCAACGATATAGCAATCCATTTAAATTTCTATAAGTTTTGAGAATCTCACACTATAAGGACTCGAGCTTCCCGCATCTCACGTGTGGCTCGCACCATGGCACTTAATTGGCTCATCGTTCCCCTATTTATGAGCTCTCGATTGCGCATTAAGCTAGGCGTTCAATTAGATCAACATTAATTCCATCTTTGCTCACCACATGACCGAGGAAATGAGCTTCTTCTAGCCAACTTTCATTTAGAGAACTTCGCCTACAAATTCTCTTTTCTAAGCAATTCTAGCACTTCGCGTAAATGTTCGGCAAGATCTTCCTTCATCCTCGATTAAACAAGTATATCATTACTAAGGGCAATGACAAACTTGTCCAAGTTGGGCCGCCACACCCGCTTCACCAAGCCCATGAACACAGTCGTTGCATTAGTCAACCCAAACGGCACACAACGGTGTATTCTAAATGCACATACCTTGTAGGAAACGTCGTCTTGAGATGTCATCTTTATGGACGCGCAGTTGGCTCTAACCTGAACGAAGGTAAATCTTGGAGGAGGGATTTACACCCTTCTAGTTGATCAAATAAGTTCTCATTTATCAAAAATGGCACTGGTTCTTCATCGTGAGCTTGTTCAATGCCCGGAAATCGATACACATCATAAAAGATCCATCCTTCTTCCTGATAGAAGCTCCCCATGGCGATTGGCTAGGATAGATGAACTCTTTCTCTTGAAGCTCTTTAAGTTGATGTTCCATTTCTTGCATCTCCGTTAAGGCGAGTTAATAAGGAGCTTTGGCTACCGATGCGACGTTAGGAGTTCGTTTGATACAAAATCAAGTTGTCAAGACGTGGTAAACCAGATAAATTGTCTAGAAGCACATCGGGAAGGTCATGAACAATATGAATGGTCTTCAACCTCAACCATTGTAGCGGTAGCACTAAATACTTTTGAACTAGAAGGATCCGATGTTTCACCTTGAACTCTTAAGACCTTACCGTTAGACAATGGTATCTTGACCACTCTTTCATCACAATCAGTAACCGCATTAATCGTCAACATCCAATCTAAACCCGTAATGACGCCAAAACTTCCCATATCGAATGACACAGAATCAATGAATAAATCAAAGTCGTTTAAAGTCAAGATACAATCACGAAGTACTTCACTAAGTCTAGTTAGAGTACCATTGACCATTTCAATATCAAGCACAAGGTTTAAGGCACGAGGATGAATATCTATCGAATGAATGAAGCTATGCCCAGCATCAGGAATCAAATAACACCGTGGCGTAATTATTGTTAAGAGTAAATGTACGCGATACCACATTAGGATCATTGCGAACTTTAGTAGTACCCGCCTCAAAAGTTTACTTAACCCCCTTTTCTCTGGTTTCGTCGTTTTGCACAACATCCCGCTTGTCATCATAATTGCTTGGCAACACCCACCAGTACGTTTAATTGTATCCACCATAGTAATGATCTTAAAGTTTATGAACCGAAGGTTAGTCTCAAATCTCTTACATGTTAGTCACACTAGTAGTCAATGCTCTCATACCGACATGTCACACATAAATCATATCTTTACACTAAGGAAAAAGTACTAATGTTCTAGGGGAATCATTATGTATCATGCCATCTTACCAAGTTAACAATAATTGTTCCTCATCAAGCCACATACTTATGTTCAATACAACACACAACTACACAACTAAAATAAGTGGTCCAAGGTATAATCCGAATTCGATATGCTCTCTAGTTATCGTCTGGGTATGTATACAGGGTGTACCAGCGGCTAACCCTCCACCCATCCAACTCCCATTAAGCATATCAGTTCCTTATTATACTCTAGGCCAACATGTGCAATCCATGATGTCATTAACTTGTTATAATATCGGGTAACCATAAAATAGTTGATCAGGCTCTTTTAGGGTTGCCACAATATTATATCATGTTAATGCCATGACTTCATCTTGCCCTATACCATCAAACAATATCAATTCAATCATCTCAATCCAACAAGATGCACATGACCTCATTGACTTCAAATAGCCACATTGACCTCACGCACTTGACCATCACACAACAACACATTGTTCGTATCAACTCAGTTGTACTCATGTTATCACATTCATCACACTGAACTTGCCACAACATAACACATTGTTCACATTGTACTCGTCACAAAACAACACGTTGATCACATAGTACTCATCTTAAACCAACACATTGATCACATAGTATCCATATCAAAACAGCACATTGTCCAATTGTACTCATGTCATTATGTATACGATCCTGCCTACGAACTCTTAGTGTACACTTACAAGGTTCATACAATTCACATTGCATTCAAAATTCCTAACCATGCATGCTATATGAAGAGTTTTAACTTAAGCCGTAGTCTAGGTCAAACCGCCTAATTCTCTACGACCATGCATGGGCCACCATTCTGTAACACCCCGAGCTAGGCTCGAAATACTACCGAAAAGATATAGCGTATACATGGGATTATCGTAGAACATGAACTATATGAAAATAAAGGGATTCGGTGAATCCATCATCAACAAACAAGTACATAAAGCATAATGCAAATAGGGGCAAATGAATCCTTGATCCATGTAAGACTAAGCCCAAACTCTAGCGCAAGCATCCATTAACCATCATGTCTTGGATTCACAAGGTTACCTGAAAAGTGTACTAAACAAGGTCAACACTAGGTTGGTGAGTTCGTAGGGGCAAATGACGAGGATCTAATGCCAAAGCCATTCACAATATGAACTAAGCTAATGAACAAGGAACACACTTACAGTAAGCCCTTAAAAGGCACAAGTACTCAATATAGGTTGGCTCGTAGCGCAACCTAGAACCACATGTATCCATTGCACAATCATACCATAGCTAGAACACACATAATGCACAAGAACACAGAATGTCGACATCAACAAATATCCATCAAGTTCTAAAATGTCAAACATGTTCATCAATGTCCCTCAATTATTCTCATGTCATCCAATTGTCATCAAGTACGTATAGCACCCGTTTATTGCACATTCACACATTGTCCCTCTATTATCATCGATATTGTCATCAAGTGCATAAGTACCCGTTTAATGTCATCAAGTACATACGTACCCGTTTAATGTCATCAAGTACGTAAGTACCCGTTTATTTGTACATGCACACATTGTCCCTCTATTGTCATCGATATTGTCATCAAGTACATAAGTACCCGTTTAATGTCATCAAGTACGTAAGTACCCGTTTATTGTCATCATGTCCATCATGTCCATCAACTCAACCATGCACAATGCACATACATTTCATACGACTTTACATTTAAGGAATCTTAGATGTTTGTATACAAGGTCACCCGCAACCTTCCCACCACATCTCCAACTCATTAAATGTATCATCGTCTTCCATGTATGTACAACTACCCTAATCATAAATAAATCAATCATACTCAAACAATACATAATCAAACAATGTCCATCAATGACCCTCACATATGTACTCACATAATGAACTACGCAAGGTATTTAGAATACGCATAGTAAACAAGAACAAGTAATAATGATATCAAGAAGTATCTAACAAGTTCTATAATGCCTAACATATCTATCAATGTCCCTCAATTGCACTCAATTACACGTAATGTACCTGATTATACTCAATTGCGCGTAATGTACTTCATTGTACTCGATTGCACCATGACCATCAATGTCCACCCAGAAACAAACACTATGTGTATATACTTCGTACGATACTACTTTTGAAAGGCCTTTGATGCTTATATATAGGGTCACCCGCAGTCTTCCCACCACATCTCCAACCTTTCAAAGGTATTATTGTCTTCCATATATACACAACTAACCTAAAAGTCAACCAAACACGTACATACAATAATCATATAACAAACACGTATTTACACGTTAACAATTCCATCAATCAAACAATGTCATCACTCAAGACACTCAACATATGCACAATCAAGTCATGTCATCATCAAGGAAATCAAACGTGTTCTCAATTGAACTATGTCATCAATCAAGGCAACACATAATTGCACAAACAACAAGTTAACACACAAAAGTTGTATACTTTTCAGCCCGAATCTCAAACGAGTAGAGAGCTACGAACTCACCTTGATCGGCAATAACAAGTTAATATCAAGCTACGAATGCCCAATGGTCGTCAAAAGTCCACAACCTAACAATATATGTCACAATACAAGACATGGTCAATATTAGTTATACTATACCACACTTTCCCCTAAAGATCTTTTATAAGTCATTCGAGAACGTTTAAATGACAAATGAAGAGTTTTGGTTAGACACGGTTCAATGACTTAGCACCAAAATTCCACTTGAAAATCAAAGTGTTTAGAATTGTGTTTAACCAATTTTGTTAACCTTAGTATGTTAGTATAAGACCAATAAACTGACCGAGAACTCGAAATTGAACCCTAATTCGTTTTTGAACCCGAAATTGACCGAGAACTCATGGGTTTGTTTTAGAAACATGATTATTAACATAAAATGATGAATTTGAGATGAGTTAACTTACCAAATCTTCTCCCAAGTGTCAAAAACCCGTTTTTGAGCTATGATGGAAGGTTTCTTGCACTTTAAATTCCAAATTTTTTTCATATGATGAAGAAATGATGATAATGATGATGATTCTTGTATAAATCTTGCTCAAACAACACTAATTGAAGAAGAAATTTAGAGATTGAGAGATATGAGTATGTGTGTGTGTTCTTGGGTGTGTTTAGAGAGAAAGAGTGAAAGAGAAATGAATGGATGGGGAAAGATAAGAGTATGGTGAGTTGGGTAGGTCATGGGTTGGGTGGAACCCATGGAGGATCCATTTCAAGTTTCTAACTAGATTAAATGTCGTCTAACACTGCAAAGCCAATTAATCTAAACGTCATCTCAAGATATAAATTCGATTAGCATGACTAATGACCTCAACTAGAACATAAGTCCCGAGTTGAACGATAAATTGATCTATATGAACACATTGCACTTAAATGAACTCCAAAAGACTTAAATTATATTACTAACTAAATTGTTAGCCAAGTTGCACAAATAGTCAACGGGTCAAAAGTCACGGTTGTCACATATTGCACCAACATAAGTGCCCATTATTACAAATCTTAAACATAAACAAAATAGCCGAAACATAAGGCTATATAGAAGTCTAAGCATTAAATGTCTTTGATAAGCTTTTTTATTCTTTCTACCCAAGCCTCACCAAGCTAACTTTCGCCTAGCTCAATCTTGAGTATCCTGAAGGCACAACATTTTCAAAGAACAAGTGTTAGATAATAAAATTAGCTAAGTAAGATAACATGGATTTGAAAACATTTGCCAATTAAATATATTAACAAAATCTGCATTTTAAGTTAATATCACATACATACATAACAACATAACATACACTTTAGGTTCATCATATCCTAAAATGTGCCTACACTTTCTTTCTTTATTTCTTTGCAAAGACGTAGGCTAAGTGACATATGTCACTTACATAGGGATGTGGGGTTGTGTGTAGGCAGTCATAGACCATACATGGTATACTCAAACGTAACTATGCCACGGGAGGTATCATGATTCCCAAACCACATGACCATGTGCGCACCAACTCCGAGGAGTTAGCACGGGTTAAGCTTAACACAAGACTTTACATATTGCTCGAGACTTTTAATCTTTATATTAGTTTAGGCTACACTTTCACCTAAGCTAATCACATATCATCTTTTGCTTTAGGGCCCTTAACGTGCACGTGACATGGCAATCCTAACATAAGTCTAGTGACTACGTGTTCAAGCCATGTATACACACATATAGCATCATCATTTCATCTTATCATGATCACATAACATAAACATTTCATCATTTCATATCATGTATACTTACCTCACACCTTTGCAACCTGCATAAGTATGTCATACATCATGAATGGTAAGTATAATATCCCTTAGTAACCTCTCATAGTCACCTATAAACATAATACGTGCATACATGTTCAATTGGAAGGTTTAACTTATGAAAACGTGTTTTGTTGTACCATCGGGTGACAAAAGATGTTATCTTACCTCGGTACAGATTACCAACCCGTTATGCGTATCTTACAGTGCTTGTTAAGTGCTCCCGACTACCTAGAATCAACATAGGACCGATTTATGAGTATAACGAGACTAAACTGACCTATAGTCTAAATACGTGTCGCATACCCTTTAATTACCATCATTCCAAATAATAGTCTCTTTTGACTATTACCCCATGAATTACTCTCCTTTGGTCTATTCTCAAATTTTGTCTATTTTTAAACTATTACCCCAGGAATTAGTCTCCGTTTTGACTATTACCCCAGAAATTAGTCTCCTTTGATCTATTCTCAACTTTTGTCTACTTCTAGACTATTACCCAAAATTAGTCTCCTTTTTTACTATTACCCCATAAATTAGTCTCCTTTTTTACTATTACCCCATAAATTAGTCTCCTTTTTGACAATTACCCCAGAAACGGGTTCCACACAAGAAAAGACTCTTTTAATACGTAATTGATGATTTTGCCCAATCAATTGCCCCTTGAGCAAATTGTTAACAAAAAGGATCATTAGGTCACATTAAACAACCAATCCTAACATCGAAACTCAATGACTTAACCACAAATGATTGTCATCAACCCCCATATATTCTCCAAACCCTAAGACCTGAATTAAATCCATATAATTGATTCATATGATCACAAATCAAAGGGAAATCATCTATATTACCTGCACTTGACGTAGAGGACTCAAGATCTAAACAATCCTTGATCAAAACGACACGAAACGATTGAATCTTTGCTTGGAGAGGGGAGGAGATCGGCTAGGGATTTTCTCACACACACGTTACAGCAACTTTGTGGCAATTAGGGCTGCCTAATTGCCCTCTAATACCTGGCCATCCACTACTAATCTTACACTTAGGACCCCCCCCCCCCCCCAACTTCTAAACTTAACTTTCTCAGCTTATCTTTCTACCGGGAGTCTTAACACACTAACAATCACTTAACTTTCATAGTTTACTTTAAATTAGGTTCATTTAACATACTTTAATCATATAATATTAAACACATAAGCATTTAATCACATAATCTCATATAGGGCACATAAACTTAACGAACCTAACGTGGACTAACGGAAAGTCAAATAGTCAAACATAAAACGTTTGGGATGTTACAATAACCCAATGGTAAGGAAGTTTCTCCATGAGGGTTTGAATTTGAGGAGACTCAGGTTCAAGTCTTAAAGTGCAAGGTTTTTTTTCTAATATCTTGTCGTGCCTTTGGGTGGACTATTCGGAAGTTTTCCTTCTACTAAGTATTGAGTGTGGGGACTCTCTAGTTAATACAACATATCTAGATCTTTCGTTGTAATATTTAATCCGTACGTGTAAAAAAATAAATAAAAAAAAAACTATCTCTAAATTAAAATTTACCCAAGTAAACTTTATACACGTTAGTGATAACATTTTAATCTTATCTACCAATATATATATATATAACAAGGTGTTAAATTTATTCCTAAAAAACAAGAACCTTTGGATGAATTCCATCTTTGATTTAGAGCCATTAGATCAAATTTAATTATTTTATCTTTCTTAAATGACAATATTAATACTTACACTTTTTATAATTATACAAAAAATACCCCTTTAAAAATAATTTAAACTTTTTGTTTTTCCATCACAAATTTACACTTTTTTCCCAATATTTTTAATCAATAAATCAAAAATAATACTCGTAGCTAACATATATACCCTTTTAAATTTAATTTACACTTGTTGGTTTTCCATCACAAATTTATAATTTTTACCCAATAATTTTAATCAAGAAATCAAAAAATAGTAGCTATTATATATATATATATATAATAGAATAATAGTTAATATTATTTTTTAAATATATTATTATATTAATAGCTAATATATATCCTAACTAGATTAATACTCGCGTAATACGTAGGAAACATATATAATTAATAACATGTTAAATTTTTATAATATTATAAGTTGACAAATACTTAACCAGGTAATAACTAAACTACTAGAAAACATGAAGTTATATTAGTCTTCGATTAGATTCTGCTTAACAGTATCCAAACCATTCGCTTTTAGGCATGAAGTTCGCTTTTGTAACAAACCTTAGTCATTCGCGACCCCTACTCTAATCAAAAGACTAAAGGCTTAAAATAAATCCAAAAAAGTTAAATAAGGTATATGCCATCATCATTTGATCTAATGTCTCTAAATAAAAGTTAAAACTCATCTAAGGGTCCATATTTTTTCAATTATAAATTAAGGTTTCTCTTTAATATATATTTAATGATAATAAAATAATACTCTTTATCTTATGTCTTATCCAATAAAATAATTGTTGATATCATATAAAAAAACATATCATATTTTAATTAAAATATTTGAGATATGTTTCATTTAAAATATATAGATCAATTTTCTATTGATAAAAATAGTAAGCTATATTTTAAACCAAAATAAGGAAAAATTGAATATTAATAATATCGTAACATCCTGTATCTACAAATCTACCAATATATATATCACAAGGTGCTAAATTCATTCCTAAACAAACAAGAACTCTTGGATGAATTTCATCTTTGATTTAGAGTCTTTAGATCAAATTTAATTATTTTATCTTTCTTAAATGACAATATTAATACTTACACTTTTTATGATTATACAAAAAATACCCCTATAAAAATAATTTACACTTTTTTCCCATTATTTTTAATTAAGAAATCAAAAATAATACTCATAGCTAATATATATATACCCTTTTAAATTTAATTTACACTCTTTGGTTTTCTATCACACATTAACACTTTTTATCCAATAATTTTAATCAAGAAATCAAAAATAGTAGCTAATATATATATATATATATATATATATATATATATAGGGTAGAGATCCTGGAAGAAGGTGTCTTAAGGAGAGAAGGGAGAGAAGGTCTTGTGAACTAATCAGAACGCGACATGTGTCAAAATGAAAAAAATGAGCGGTGGCATTTTGGTGCGCATTTTTGTAAATAAATCAAACTTTTCTGAAGTGATCAGCCTGAGTTCCGATCAGCTTGGGTCTGGGTCAGCTTGGGTTCTGATCAGCTTGGTTAGTCAGCTTGGGTCAGCCTGGGTTCTGATCAGCTTGGTTCTGGTTCAGGTTGGGTCAGGTTGGGGTCTGTTCAGGTTAGGTCAGCTTGACACAATTTACACATAATCTACACAAATGTAGATTATGGGTTTTGGGTCAGTTTGGGTCAGGTTTGGGTCAGCTTGGGTTCTAATTAGCTTGGTTGGTTAACATGATCAGTTTGCTCAGATTGGGGTCAGGGTCTGATTGGTTCAGGTTGGGTTAGGTTTGGTTAGCTTGGGGTTGGGGTTGGGTCAGCTTGGGGTTGGGTTGGGTCAGTTTGGGGTCTGGGTCAGGTTGGGTCAGCTTAGTTAGCTTGGGTTGGGTCAGGTTGACACAATCTACACAAATGTAGATTAATCTACACAAATGTAGATTATGGGTTTTAGGTCAGTTTGGGGTTAGGTTGGGTCAGCTTGGGGTCTGGTTCAGGTTGGGTCAGCTTGGTTAGCTTGGGTTGGGTCAGCTTGACACAATCTACACAAATGTAGATTAATCTACACAAATGTAGATAATGGGTTTTGGATCAACTTAGGGTTGGGTTGGGTCAGCTTGGGGTCTGGGTCAGGTTGGGTCAGCTTGGTTAGCTTGGGCTGGGTCAGATTGACACAAAACTACACATAATCTACACAAATGTAGATCCCAAGCTGACCCAGATTCCAGGCTGACCAAGCTGACCCATAACCCAGGCTGACTAATCTGACCTAACCAAGCTGACCAAGCTGACTAACCAAGCTGATGAGAACCCAAGCTGATCAGAACCCAAGCTGACCGAGAACCTAAACTGACCAACCAAGCTGACCAAACTTACCCAACCAAGCTGATCATAACCCAAACTAACCCAGACCCAGACTGATCCAGAACCATGCTGACAAAAGTTTGATTTATTTACAAAAATGCCACCGCGTTTTTTTTAAATCCACATGTCACGTTCTGATTGGTTCATAAGACCTTCTCTCCCTTCTCTCCTTAAGACACCTTCTTATTTGATCTCTCTCCTATATATATATATATATAATAGAATAATAGTTAATATTATTTTTTAATATATTATTATATTAATAGCTAATATATATCCTAACTAGATTAATACTTGCGTAATACGCAGAAAACATATATAATTAATAACATGTTAAATTTTTATAATATCATAAGTTGACAAATATTTAACCAGGTAATAATTAAACCATTAGAAAACATGAAGTTACATTGGTCGTCGATTAGATTCCTCTTAAAAGTGTCCTGACCGTTCACTTTTAGGCATGAAGTTTGCTTTTGTATCAAACCTTAGTCATTCGCGACCCCTACTCTAATCAAAAGACTAAAGGCTTAAAATAAATCCAAAAAAGTTAAATAAGGTATATGTCATCATCATTTGATCTAATGACTGTAAATAAAAGTTAAAACTCATTTAAGGATCAATATTTTTTCAATTATAAATTAAGGTTTTTCTTTAATATATATTTAATGATAATAAAATAATATTCTTTATCTTATGTCTTATCCAATAGAATAATTGTAATATCATATAAAAAAACATATCATATTTTAATTAAAATATTTAAGATATGTTTCATTTAAAATATATAGATCAATTTTCTATTAATAAAAATAGTAAGATATATTTTAAACCATAATAAAGAAAAATTGAATATTAATAATGTCATAACACCATGTATCTACAATATTATATATATATATATGTCCGGTTTAGTCAAATTATCAACGGCGGTGTTGAGAAGGCCGAGTTTAGCTTAGGTGAGTAACAACTTTGAGAACATCAACCTTTAACATTGATCTGCAATTTTGGAGCATGTGGTGACAGAGAAGTTGCGCTCCATTAAACAAAATAAAATAAATTATCGAAATTAATGATATATAATTTAGCTTATAAATATGTGTGACTATTGTGATTATTATTATAAAAGAATTTAAAAACAAATAATGTTTTTACATACAACTATATTAGTAATGTACTTTACATTTACCAAAATAAAAATAAAAATAAAAATTTTCCAACCTCTTAATCTTTTCTTTTTTTCCTATTCTTTTTTCTGAACAACAGTGGTGATTGGACTCAGCGTCATATCTCTTTATCGTCCAGTGGAGATAGATGACGTCACCAGCACAGTCAATCCGAGGGCACGACTGGCAGTGGAAGTCCCACTACCGTTCTAGAGAAAACCAACTACATGCTAGAGAAAACCCCCATGCCCCACCTCTTTGGCAAGGACTTCCCAATATGTCTTTTAAAGGTTTCGAACCCGTGACCAACATTTTGCTGAAAGACATAAGGGGCTTTGAATGTCAAGTTGGGTTACCAATAGAGAAGTTTATGTTAAGACTAATATTTCCAACCAAGTGATGAACTTTTAAAAAAGAGACTTATGACAACAAAGTCAATGTTTGTATGTATTCTTTATTTATTAATATTTTGTATGAACAAAATTATAAATATACCCTTAAAAAGTTTACATTGTACAAAAATTGAAGTCGGACTCCATCCATTGTTATATTTGATAAATTTTATAAAGTTATTATAGAATAAAATCTAAACTTAATACTAATGTGTTGCCTATGATGAATTTTAACTCGACAATTTAAAGTATTTAGGATACATTATTTTTCTTTATTTCGATTGATAAAGATCACAATTTCATTTTATTTATTTTTTTGTACAAAAGGGGCAAGGGGGGAGGGGGGTCGAACTCGAAAAATGAAATGTAATGGATTGATTGGAAGGCAAGCGTCTAGGGTAAAAAAGTAGGTGGAGGTTTTGGTGCTCCGGAGGCTCAAAATTTAGCATTGATATGTACAAATGGATATGACATGTGGTTCAAAACTTGGATGCCGTGAGGTTTAAAATCATCCATGTGATTCATGGTTCTGAAATTGCGTTCCTATGTAAAACAAATGGTAATAATATATGGACAAATATATCTTCCTCATTATCTGAGGGACACTCGATTGCTAGCTCTTTAATATGTTATTAAAGATCAGTTGGGAGTGAAGATAAGACAAGATTCTGGAATAATCATTGGCTTAATGGTGGTAATCTTGCAACTAGGTTTAGAAGGTTGTATGCCTTGACACCATCTAAAGAACGTGTCATGTATAATATTTTTTATGATATTACATGGAAATCCGAATGACATTTGTGATGACATTTATAAGCAATAACTTTTGGCATTGAATAATTTATTGAATCTGTTAGCTTTTGTAATAATTAGTGCTAGTTTTGTATTGTCCTTGTATTTAATTAAGTGTGGTTGGAGGGTTGTTTTGATAATTAATTAAGGGCTTGTATTGAAATTAGCAAGGGTGCTAAGTGTAATTGCTAGGTCTATATAAACCCTCCACCACTCCACAATTTGTAACCTTTTGCATAATATTAAATATAGTTCTAATACCTACATTCCCTCCAATACCTACTTTCCTTTATTTCCCTAAAGGTTCACTACACATTTAGCATACTTTACACTTGGTATCAGAGCCAGGTTCAAAACTTGTGAAAGATCCATGGATTGATTTTGTTCATCTTGTGTGCTATTTGGTGTTTTTATCCCAAAACCGAAAGCTTTGATCTTTATCCTCTAAACATGTTAAAGTAATCGAATTTCTTTCATTAACCCACTCCTTTCCTTCCTAAAACATCACCCATAAAGTTTCAAATCCTAACTCAAAACACAATGTCTTGAAATCGAAAAACAAACATTCTGTTCTGAATACCGGGTTTCTTACCGGTTTTCAGATTTCTTGATTCGTAGGTCTAATACCGGGTTTCCTCAGAGAGTTTCATAGTTCTAATACCGGGTTTTATACCGGAATTCGTACCGATTTTCCTTCGAAATTTTCATTTTTCTTTTACTTTCAATACCTGGTTTACACCAAAACTGGTATTAGTTTACCTTTTCATAAATTTAATAACTCGTCATAATTTTCGTCTTTATCTTCGAAAACCGGTTTTCCTACTTCCATTGTAGAAAACCGGCATTAGTTCATAATTTTTAGTTTTGGCTATTATAATACCTGGTTTACTCCAAAACCGGTATTTGTTCTCTTGTTCACCAATTTTCTTACCCGTTATAATCTTCAAGGTTTTCAACGAAAACCGGTATTAGTGAATACTTCACTGATTACCGGTATTTGTAAAGGATTGCTGTAAGGTTGTGTTTGAATGCTTTAATACCTGGTTTCCACCAAAACCGGTATTTGTTCTTCTATTGAACATTTATTAAGCCGAAATTCTGACCTTCTCTTCAGTTGAAAACCGGTTTTTGTTCTTCCAAAAACAAAAACTGGTATTAGTAAGTCTATTACTAAAAACCGATTTCTGTTGTGATTCACTGTGTGGTGGTTGTTGAAATACCTGGTTTACACCAAAATCGGTATTTGTTCTTTAATTCACTACTTTTGTGAAAACGTTACTTTGCTCAACTTCAGTCTTCAAAACCGGTTTTTGTACTATCAATGACTACTTTGGACTCTTTAATCATCGGTTCTGAGACTCGCCCACCGGTGTTGTATCGTGACTGCTATCCACAATGGAGAAATCGTTTTATGAACTGGGTCTCCAAACAACCTCTTGGAGCTCAAGTGAAGGAATCATACAAGAATGGGCCAGTTGAACACACTAATCCAGTTACCAAGGAACCGCTACCTCCTGAAAGCTGGAGCGCTACTCAGAAAAACCGCTCTCAAGCCGATGATTTTGCTGTTTCTTATCTCTACCATGCTCTTCCAAATGAAATCTATCGAAATGTTTACTTCTATGTCACTGGTAAGGAAATATGGGATGAACTTGAAAAACAATTCCAAGGTTCTGAGGTTTCCACTGCCATTCGTCTGTCATTTGTTCTTGACTTGTATGTAACCTTTAAGCAGGAGAAAGGTGAATCTCTTGAAAGTACTTATGACTATTTTTGTAATGTCATCAATGATCTGAGAAAGGAAAAAGTCAATTAAACACAAATGGAACTAAATATCAAGTTCATCAGAAGCCTAAAAGATGTTTGGCAAACTTTTGGTACTCACATCAACACCCAATCAGATTTTCACAAACTAGACATCCATAGTTTGTATGAGAAGTTGAAATTGAATGCAAGAGAAGTTATGAAGAAACAACAATCCAAAGCTCCTGAAAACTCCAGAATAGACCCACTTGCTTTACTTGCTGAGAAAAAGTCTTATCGATCCTCCAACATTACAATTGAAGAAATGAATTCTGATGATGAACCATTTGTTGAAAGTGATCCAGAAATGGATGATAAAGAGAAACAAATGTCTCGTGACTTAGCCTACTTTACTCAATCCTTCAAACGTAAGTACTTCAAGCGTCGACCGACAAACAATCAATTTTGCACTTCATCCGTGTCTTCATATGCCAGAAGTTCTAATGCTCCAAAGTTTGACTCTAATGACAACTCTGCTCCCACTAACAAGAAGGTTGAGAATCCTAGAAAGTTTGAAAAGAAGGAGACTGAGCCAAAGCCTGAGTCAAAGAAATGTTATAACTGCGGTGCTCCTAGTCATTTTGCCATACACTGCCCAAATCCCACTCTAAAGAACAAAGAATATTATCAAAACAAGTTGATGCTTGTCAACAAGAATGTGGCATGGCTCTCCTTGTAGAGAATGAATAGTGGCTCCATCTGACTGATGAAGAAACCGAAGAATTGAAGGCGAATGTTTGCTTCATGACCAAGATAAAGAAATCCAAAGCTCTTGATGAAGAATCTGCCAGCTCGGAGACAGAGGATGACGAGGTAAAATCTAATCTTCATTATGATATTCCTCATTCTGAAATCACCCGTCTTCTATCTGAATGTGATAAAACTGTTGCTCAAAACAACTCTTTAACACTAGACATGTCTATCTTAAATGAAGCTTTGATTGAAAAAGACAACCTTTCATCTTAAACATGAAAAACTTCAAATGGATTTCGATGATCTTCAGAAAACTAAAGCTTCAGTTTCTTTCACTCCTTCATCTGAATTGCTTCTTGAAAAACAAAACCTTGAATTAAAAGTCCATGAGCTAACTAAGACTGTTAAAGAAGCACAAATTGCCAAATCTAATGAGTCATTCCGTGTTGATGCCTTGTCTGAGGATCTTGTTACCTTGCAACAAAAACTTCTCGAAACCAAACCTACACTCAAAGAGTTGGAAGATAAAATCTCGGACTTAAATTATGCTTGTCGCATCAAAGATTCTTTAAACCAAAAGCTTGACAGTAAAATCGATGAATTAAAAGAACAAATCAAATTTTACCAAGTCAAAGTTTACAAACTTGATCGGTCTAACAAGCAAATTTTCTTACATAAACCTCGGGATTTTGATTCTAACTTTACTCAAGGGTTGGGTTTCGAGAATCCCAATAACTTGCTCACTGGCAAAACTGAAGTCCCATCATTGTACGATGCTGATCTTATGCGATATGGTCTAACCATTCAATATGTTCGACCAAGTTATGGCGACTTTGAGACTGGCGAGCATCTATCCAAAGGTTGTAGAATTAACATGAATTATGATCAAATCAATGATTTTATCGATCTTTTCAATCTTCCACTTTATCCTAAAAACAAAACAAATTATATCATCATTGAGGAAATTGATGAAAAGTCTGAGGATAACAAGCTTGCTATTGTTTTAAATAACCAAACACCCAAGGTAGATATTCCCGCTCCTAAACCAGCTCCACCAAGACCTTATATCCCTCAAAGTGTTTTAGCAAACCAAGTTGCCGACTTGAAACAAACCATTTTGGAACAACAACGTGTGATAGATGCTCTGGTGTCTCAAGGCCATTGTAACTCAAGAATGCATAATCAACCTGCTACCTCTTTTGATAGTTCTTCTGATTGTATTGATCCAAATTGTATAGTCTGTGATGTGCTGAAAAATTCTTCTACTTTCTCTTCTATAATCAAGTCTATTTGTGAATTAGTTGATGTTACTTTAGCTACTGATAGTGACTCTGACCCTTTGACTAATGTGGATAGTCCCATAAAGTCCCGCAGTATTTCCATCCAAACTGACCATGATAATGAATTTGATGAACCAAAAAGCGAGAACAATGACCCATTACTTGATGTTTATAGTCCTATTGAGACCTGTAGCATTGCCATCCAAACTGACAATGACAATGACTTTGATGAATTCAACAGTGAGACCCGTGACCCATTGGTTGAGTTTGAGTCTGAGAAGAGTGTCAACCAAAATGCTTCATATGATCATTTCTTTCCAAATATTGATGAACCAGTCAAGTTTTCTGAAGAAACTCAAGCTTATTTAAGTGAACTTGATACTTTAACAAAGAAGTTTGAAAATGAAAGAGATAAACGGTTGACCTTGCTTTTAGATTTCAACAAACTTAAAATGGAAATGGAGTATAAAAACATCATACCTCAAGCTTTTGTTGACAATAACTGTGAAAAAGCTTCCAATTTGCTCAAATCATGTAATTTTCCAATAAAGCAAAATGTTGAAAGTAAACCAATGTCTTCCAATCCTTCAAACTCAACCAAAGCTTCTCCTTCACCTTCTATCCCAATAATCCCCACTAATGACAATTCTTGTCCTTCTACTTCTGCTGTCCCCAATGTAAACTTGGAATCAAAGTCGAGGCCTAAATATGTCAAAATGGATTTCTCGACCCTGCCAAATCTGAATAACTTTCTTGAAGAAGATATTGTTTTTGATCCTGCTTTCGAAAAACATTTTGAACAAATAAAAGAAAAGGTTCATCCTTCCAAACAAAAGCAATATGGTTGGTTTACAACTACCACGAAGAACCCTGTTAGAAAGACACCTGTAGCTAATTCTCATAAGAAAACCCCTACTAATGACAAACATTTTCATGTTTCAGGTGACCTGCGCCTAGACACTATGAGTAGGTGGCTTCCTAAAGATAGACTTTTGCATGCTACTAGGACAGTCAAGACTAATGGGAAAACCACCTCTGTGAAACAAGAATGAATTGATCGTGGACCTTATGTTTCTAGTTCTAGATCTGATAGGACTAGTTTTTCTAAACAATAAGAATTTTAGATGGTTGCAATTTGTCTTTTAAATTTGAACTTGTTTGTGTGATGTTTCCTTTATTTTCAATAAATGTACTCTTGTGCTTAGGTGTTTTCTCTTTTCTTGTTTGTGTGCTTGCTTTTATTCTGTGCGTTCTCTCGTGTTCCATCTCTTTCTTAATAAATGCTTTGCATGTGATTCCCTAACCTTCATGGACCCAATTTATTGTGGGTACCTAAAACCATATTCTCAAACTATTCAGGAATACTTTATATGTGTTTGGTACGTCGATTCCGGATGTTCAAGACACATGACTGGAAACCGATCCATCCTAAGGAACTTTGTTGAAAAATTCGTGGGAACAGTTCGATTTGGTAATGATAACATTGCTCCTATTCTTGGGTATGGAGATATTGTTCAAAATGGTATTACCATCAAACATGTTTCTTATGTTGAAGGACTTGGACACAACTTGTTTAGTGTCGGCCAGTTCTGTGATAATGAATGCAAAGTCCAAACCGAAGATGGTGTTGATATTCTTACCGGAATCCGTGATGAAAACTTGTTCACCATTGATCTAAACTCACTCCCCACTCCTTCAACCGATATTTGTCCTGTGTCAAAAGCTTCTGCTCAACAAACCTGGTTATGGCACTGTCGTTTATCTCATCTCAACTTTCACACCATAAATGCTCTTGCTAGTAAACAATTGGTTGATGGCCTTCCTGATGCTAAATTTGAAACCAACACCGTTTGTTCCGCCTGTGCCATTGGTAAGATGAAGAAAGCATCACATCGTCCAAATCGCATCGTCCAAAGAAACACTTAAGCACTGAAGCCCCCCTACATCTTCTTCATATGGATCTTTGTGGCCCGATGCACATTCAGAGCATTCATGCAAAGCGCTACATTCTTGTCATTGTCGATGATTATTCTCGTTATACATGGGTCTTCTTCCTTCGAGAAAAGAGTGAAACTCCACAAGTAATCATCGACTTCATAAAAAAGACTCAAGTCAACATCCAATTAAACGTTCGAATAATCCGCTCTGATAATGGTACTGAATTTAAGAATGCCACTCTTGAAGCTTACTGTTCCTCCGTTGGCATTACTCATCATTTTTCTGCCACCAGAACTCCACAACAAAACGGAGTTGTTGAAAGACGTAATCGAACCCTTGTTGAAGCTGCCCGTACTATGCTCGCTTACTCTAAGTTACCACAAAATCTATGGGCTGAAGCAATTGCTACCGCATGTTTTACACAAAACCGCTCAATCATCAACAAGCGGTTCGACAAAACTCCTTACAAAGTGATCAACAATCGGAAGCCTAATGTGAATTTTCTGCATATTTTTGGATGTGTATGTTATGTATTGAATGATCGTGAAAATCTTGGTAAATTTGAACCCAAAGGGAACGAGGCCTACTTCATTGGATACTCAAAAGAATCCATTGCCTACCGAGTCTACTTTCGTCAAACAAAGCATATCATGGAAAGCATGAATGTCAAATTTGATGAACTAACTGATATGGTTTTTGAACAACATGGTTCTGACTCTTCCCACAACTGTCCATCGAATTCCGCATCTTCCACTCCAACAGTTCCTCATAGATCTTTCCCTACTCCTACACCTGCTGAATTAGATATTGTGTTTGATGAATTTTATCACGATCATCCTCAAATTCAACCAACAAATTTGGTCACTCCTGAGAATTCCATCTCGACCACCTCTCAATCAGATTCATCCAGCTTCCATCAGCAAAATCCGTCAACATCTTCATCGTCTGAATCATCTCCACCATCTTCAAGTGGGTCTCCTCCTGAATCCCCTGCACCAGCTAGTTCGTCTCATGTTTCCTCCCAACAAAGTTCCTCCAGCTATTCTCATCATTTGTCTGACAATAACATTAATCCTGATGCTGATTATGTCCTTCCTACTGAACCTTTATTTGAACAAATTGTTGACCAACACTCTGCAGGATTTTTGAATACTGATGAAAATAATGAACCTGCTACACCTCATCCCCACTCTGGTAAATGGTCCCGCTCTATGCTTCCACATCCTCTATCTCAAATCATTGGTGACCTAAACGCCAAAATGACAACCCGCTCAACTTCCGCCAACGAATGTTTATTTGTCAATTTCCTAAGTATTGCTGAACCAAAAACCGTTAACAATGCTTTGAAAGACCCTGACTGGGTTCGTGCAATGCAAGAGGAATTAACTCAATTCAATCGACTAGAGGTGTGGAAACTGGTCCCCAATCCAAATGTCAACAAAGCTCCAATTCCAACAAAGTGGATATTCAAATAAAAGAAGGATGAAAACGGAATAGTTGTTCGGAATAAGGCTAGATTGGTAGCTAAAGGTTATTCTCAACAAGACGGCATTGACTATGACGAAGCCTTTGCTCCAGTTGCTCGTATAGAAGCCATTCGCATCTTTCTTGCTTACGCGGCATTCAAATACTTTACAGTTTACCAAATGGATGTCAAGTCTGCCTTCCTTAATGGCGTTCTAAAAGAAGAGGTTTGTGTCGGTCAACCAGAGGGTTTCGTGGATCCCAAACGTCCGAATCATGTCTACCGATTGGATAAAGCATTATATGGTCTAAAACAAGCCCCACGTGCCTGGTATGATGCTCTATCTACTTACCTTTTGCGGTATGGCTTCACAAAAGGTACAATCGACACGACCTTGTTTATCAAACGACAATGAAGTGACATCATTCTCATACAAATTTATGTTGATGACATCATCTTCGGGTCTACCAATCCCAAATATTGGAAAAACTTTTCTGCCCTTATGGTTGACAAATTTGAAATGAGCATGATGGAGGAATTAAACTTTTTCTTGGGTTTACAAGTAAAACAACTTTCCAATGGTATTTTTATTTGTCAAAACAAATACATACAAGATATGTTGAAAAAGTTTGATATGCTTAATTGTCAACCAATTGGTACACCCATGGAAGCCAGAACTAAAATTCATGCTAACTTCAATGGTAAACCCTTTGACCAAAAACTTTATCGTAGCATGATTGGCTCATTAATGTACTTAATTGCAAGTCGTCCTGACATTATGTTTTCCACCTGCATGTGTGCAAGATTTCAAACGGACCCTAAGAATAGTCATGCCCAGGCTGTCAAGCACATCTTTTGGTATCTTAAGGGCACCATGAATCTTGGTTTATGGTATCCAAAAGATACTGGATTTGAACTAACAGCTTACTCAAATGCAGATCATGCAAGATACAAACTTGATAGGAAAAGCACTTCTGGTAGTGTACAGTTCTTGGGAGATAAGCTAGTCGGATGGTCTTCCAAGAAACAAAATTGTGTTTCCATTTCAACCGCAGAGGCTGAGTATGTAGCAGCTGCCAGTTGTTGCTCTCAAGTTCTGTGGATGAAAACACAACTGTCTGACTTCGGCTTCAACTATGATCGTATTCCCATATACTGTGATTCCAAAAGTGCTATTGCTATTTCCTGCAATCCAGTTCAACATAGCCGGACGAAGCATATCGATGTGAGGTACCATTTTATCAAAGATCATGTTGAGAAAGGTAACATCGAATTATACTTTGTCCCGACTGACTACCAGCTTGCTGACCTTCTCACTAAACCTTTGGACAAACAAAGGTTCAATCTGTTAAAAACCAAGCTGGGTATGTTGAACTTAGTAACTTAACTGCTTCTGTACCATACATTCTGTGTTTATTTTGCTTGTCAAACAATTGATGTATGCTTCTGTGATCCTACATGCAATGTTTGAGGGGGAGAAAAAGGGTAGAATGCATGAATTTAGGGGGAGTTAGCTACTTTTTCTTTCTTGTCTGCATGCTTCTGTCTAGGGGGAGTTTGTTACCATGAATGTCTTCCTTTGTCATTATTCCAAAACACTTTGGTTTGCTTTCTTATTTCCATTTCCCCTTCCAACACTTAACCATTATTCTAAAAAAAAAAAAAAACGGGTTTCAAACCAATACCGGATTTCAAACCCGGTAGTCAAAACCCGGTTTTGACCACTATATATACCCGACCTTGACCCCTATAAAACCTTTCTAAAAATTTTCTAACTTTTTCTCTTTTCTTCACTAATACCGGCTTTCTCTCAAAAATTGGCTTTCTTACCGGCATTCCCTTAACCTTTGTAAAAAACTGTTTGATTACCGGCATTAGTTCTTTTTTTCTCAAAAACTGGCTTTCAGGTATTTCCTTCGTTCATAGTGTTAATACCGGTTTTCATCCCCAAAAACCGGCATTCCCATATTTATAGTGATAATACCGGTTTTCATTCCCAAAAACCGGCTTTCCCATATTTATAGTGTTAATACCGGTTTTCACTTACACATGTTTAGAACTTGTAATTTTTACTTTCAGGGATGATTACGTGTCTTTATCGTGTGCCTTTACCTGTCTTATTCACGTATTCGGAATGGATTTCCTTGTGGATGGTGCCACCGTACGTATGCAGAATAATCTTCAGTTGATGATACCATTCTCCTGTCAACATGGTATCATCCCAGTGATGATCACACATCATCCATTACATCATGTCTTCACCATCACTGCTTCTGGAATCGAAGAGCAACTACTATTTGAATTATGGCGCACGATTCAATTTGTTCCAGGATGAGGCAGAGCTGTTCCATTCTTTAAATTCTCACTGCTCACAACTAATGGTGACCAACAAGAGTTCACCTTCAATCTTGAAGATTTCAGACAAATCCTCCAATTTCCCACTGCAGATTCTAGGGAGGACTTCACAGAATTCATCCCCATTCCACCAATGAATGAAATACATCAACGGATCCAAGAGCTGGGCTATGATGGTCATATTACTGCTTTAAGAGATGTGAAAAAGAAGAAATTCCACCCATTATGGCATACCCTTTGCTCGATCATTAATAATTGCCTATCTCCATCAAGAAAAGGACAAGATGACTTCACAAAGGCAACACTCATATATTTCTTTGGAATTGCATACGATATACATATTGATTTTGCCACTGTAGTCTTTGAACATCTTCGTCTCCAAGTGAATGGGAAGTTTACTGCAAACAAGAAGTACATTGCTTTCCTTCGATTCTTAACTGTTATCTTGCAGCATTTCATCAACAACAATCCTAACATTTAGAGATTCCCCGCTTCTTCTCGCATTGCAATCTCAAGCTTCCAATCTGTTTATGCAAACGATCGCCTTTCTCATCTTCCTTTCATGCCAATTCATGAATCTCTTCTTCGCCGGGTGCCCCTAGATGATCCTGACCTTAGGATTTATAGAGTGTATTTAGAAGGGCGTATGGCCGCTCAACACCGAGTTGTGCCTTCCCCACGCCCCCATAGGTCGCCTCGTGAGGACCATAGGTCAAGAAAAAGAAAAGAGGGGTTTGTTGATGTTTCGGCACCTGGCACTTCCGCTCCATCTTCTTCCACCGATATTCCTGAATCAACTGAGCCTCAACAAAAGAAGCATAAAACTCACTACCGATCAAAATCAAAAACAAAATCAAAATCAAAATCAAGATCTCATTCTGCTACCTTCACTGCTCCTTCTCCTCTAACTCCATCTTCTTCATCCTCTGAAACTCATATTTCTCCTTCTTCCTCGTCATCATCTGCCGCTCGCCCGCCAATTCCAAAAATCACCCTACGGGTCAGGACTCCTCTTCATCCAATTCCTGAGGATGTTCCCGAAGTTATTCCTTCCACACGTCATGATGATACTCACGACGATAATCCTTTTGATGACGTTATGTTTGATATTCCGGAGAGACAAGGTCGTCCTGAGGGAGGGGTTGAAAAAAAAAATGGAGAGGATGTGAGGTCTGGGCTAAGTATAGGGCAAAATGAAAATGATGGCCCTCCGATAGTTGAAACAACTAGCCGGGAAGACACCACTAGGGTAGAAGCCGAGGATTCCCCACCGGCATATTTCACCTTCTCGCCACTCTGGATTCTCTCTACAGGATCCAGTTTCATCTTTGCACAGGCACCAACCACGTCCACTATCAATTCCTCACTCGGAGGATGTCGATAATGAAGCAGCGGAGACTCTTGCCTCTCTCCCACTTTCATTTGATCACACGATTGAGTCTAGATCGCCAGTAGGACCACGTATTTCTGAGCACGCACATTCTTTGAATGTTGCACCAACAGACCGAGAGTTGGTGATCTCACCTTCTCAAGGAGTGTCTAGAAGTCCTGTTCATGTTAACATGTCAGGCGCTGAGGATCCAATCCACAGCACAACGGGCAATCTTGGAGATCCCGGCAGTCCCACCAACCGAAACATTGTGCCTGACACTTGTGTCGAGCCAATCAGTTCTGAAACAACCAATGTCGAGCATCTGCTTCATAAATCATTGGGAAGTCCTGATGACCAACACCATTCAGGCCACACTGTAAACCCATTGGAGCCTACATGTGTGCAAACGACATCTACGTCGGCCATTCCTGTCGTTCCATCTCAACCGTCACCAACCGAAGTGCTCCGTCTACCTATTGATAAAGGTAAAGCACCAGTCACATCCCCATCATCATCATCAAGTGATAGTCCTCCTCCTAATCCTGATGGCATTAGACTAAGAGCAAATCCAGAAGAAAGACAAACCTTTATGGATCTAGAAGTTGTTGGACTTCTTCCTCATACAAATCCTCAACCATCACCACCACACGCTTCACCTTCCGTCTCATCCTCACATCATAACCATACTCCTCAACATTCAACTCCACATCATGATTCATCCCTTCGCTCCAATGTCAATACCTTGTATGGTGACTTATATGCAGCTCTCATCTCTCTCGATAATCAAACCGATACCTTTGACAAAGCCATTCTTGCAATTCTTCAAGCTCGATTTGACCATCAGCAACAACTACTACTTCAAAAACAAGAAGCCGAACAGCAACAGTTTCTTAATAATGCACAACTTGAAGCAGCACTGAAAAGAATTGTTGACTTAGAAGACTCTTGTAAACGAGCTACAGTCGTCCATCGCAGACGTGATGACCCTGATGATCAGGATCAACACGAGGGGGAGAACAGAGACATTGAGACGACTGAAGCTAGAGCCAGTGCTACCACTGAAGTTGTTGGTGACAATTTAGATGCTGGAGATGAAGCACAGACACGACATGCCCCTCATGATGCTCAACAAGATGTCGATGAAAATGTGGCCATTGATGAAGCTGGAAATGATGATGTTGTGATGACAGAGGAATTGAATATAGAAACCACTGAGAATCAAGCAAGGAATGCCACTAAAGTTGTAGAAGATGTGGACTTAAGAGATGATGCTCAATCTCAGGGGTTTAATCTTGGCTCATCAATAATTGTTGAAGATGCGAATGATAATGATGAATTTGATGTTTTTGACATTGGTGGCAACGATATTGATCCAAATGATGATGACAATTCTTCTGATAATGATGATCTTTCCCCTCCTAGCTATGATAACTATCCATCTGTCCCTCAACCAAATCCTTCCTTAAGCCATTTGAACCTATACCAACTCGCTCATCACCTCAATCATCCTCGTATTCAAAACACCACCAGTGCACCCAGAATCAATGAAGGAGGCTTCAGAACAAATGAAAGAAGCAGAATCGATTATCTGGCCATTCCTTCTCAATTGTTCAGACTTACAAGATTTCTAGAAGAAAAATCATCTCAGATCTTCTCAAATCAAGAGGAACTAGAAAGGATTGACATTGATGAACTAAGAGCAAGAAGGGCATATGATCTCGAGCATCAGCGTGAGAAGTACTTGAAAGATCTTGTTGATGCCAAAATTAAAAAAAGCAAACAAAGAATGGAAGAAACAGTTTAAGCTAAAGATTGTTGATGTTGTTGGTATTCATTTCAAGGAATGGAAGGAACCGGGGTTTGCAAGACCTCCAGGCTTGATTTGGTTAGTCGTTAAGAGAGAAGATGGTCGGCAATACATGTTTACAGAGGCTCGTTTCTATCTATTGTCTGCAAAAGATCTCATTTTTCTTCTCCACTACTTTGCCCGAAAACTCCTTCAGCCAGATCCAGAAAACCAAGAGGCCTACTATGCTATCAAAAGATATATGGACAGTCTTATCCTCAGCCAAACACAAAAAGACTTCCAACTGGCCATCGAAAAGAGAAGGAAGAGAGTCAACCTGACCACTCCAAATCAAAGGATAATAGGCATCAACCTCGATAACTTCCACATCGGTGCAGTGTTTGACAACCCGAGAGGTTTTGTTTTCATCAGCGATCAGGGACATAAGATATTCATCCGACTAGACGAGCTGTGCAAGTATTCTGACAGCACCCTCAGACAATGCTTGAGAGTCATTGAAAGTCTACATGAATTTGAAGAGTCGGATAAAGAAAAGAGGAGATTGTTGAAGGTGATCAAAAGGATCAAATCTAGGCTTGAACATAGAGAAAGATCGAGGACAATCATTGCTGCAAGGCTCCCCAAAGAACAAACAGGGGTCATTCACTTACCAGAAGGGTCTTGGGTCATTTATTCGCCAAACAATAAGCCTGGTCTACACAACATGCCTCCAGTCAACTTCGCCGACAACATCATCGAACCTCCCAACTGACCTGCTGATCCAAGATACCATTTTGTCCCAAGAAAGTACTGGAAGGAAGCCAAGAGCCGATACGAAAAAAAAGCATTCAAACCTCAAACCTTCTTCAAAGACAAACCCGAATACTCCACCAAGAAAAGAAACCGAAGGCAGAGGAAAAAGAAGAAAACCCAACAAGGACCAACTCCAAAACCGCACTAAAGGGGGAGATTGTTAGCTTTTGTAATAATTAGTGCTAGTTTTGTATTTCCTATTTGTATTGTCCTTGTATTTAATTAAGTGTGGTTGGAGGGTTGTTTTGATAATTAATTAAGGGCTTGTATTGAAATTAGCAAGGGTGCTAAGTGTAATTGCTAGGTCTATATAAACCCTCCACCACTCCACAATTTGTAACCTTTTGCACAATATTAAATATAGTTCTAATACCTACATTCCCTCCAATACCTACTTTCCTTTATTTCCCTAAAGGTTCACTACACATTTAGCATATTTTACAGAATCAATAAGACTTAATGAACAACATAATAAATTTTTGTGAAATAATCAAGGTCAAAAACACAAATGTTAATAAAGTGAAATTGAAAATTTTAATTCGTTAATCATTACTAATTTGTTAACTATTACTTAAGAAAATTATATTTTGATATATATAAATATAACAATATACTTACTCGCGTATTACGCAGGACAATAATCTAATAAAATATACAACAAGTTATCAATGTCACAACCCATAAAACTATTATTACAAACTTATGTATGGTATGTATTTATTATTTACTGTAGCCTAGAAGATATTAATGTTTTTACGCCTAGAGAAAAAGGCTAAATATAATAGATATAAGATGTATAGGATGGCTATATGCCTATATCACATTTTGATAAATACGTTAGCAATATAAATAATATAAAGTATATAAAAAATATTAATTATTTAAGGTACCTCAAAGATAATTTTAGGTGACTAATTAAATACCAAGGTTGTTAGATACTTAGACCAACTGTCGATATAACTAAAACATTTGTCATTTTATATTTCTTACATATATAAATTTTTGAAGTGAATAGATATACTGACTGTAATGTGGTACTTTATGGTTATTTGGTACGAGGTTCCGAGCTCATTGTTTTCACTTTTTTCTTATTCAATTTTACTAAACGAATAGAATTAAAAATTCATCAAAGAAAAGACCAATAGCGATTCAAAACCTTAGATGCTATAAAAGTCATTGATTTCCTGGCAGTTGACCTTATAACACCTTTATTTACCAACTTTCGTAAACCCTTTAGACTCCTAGAGGGTGGATTGCAAGTTAAAGTCATTGTGACATGCCAGTGAGCTTTAGTTTAATTGACCTGGAAGTCTCATTGTTCACATCCGATCCAAAGACGACTGAGTGAGCCTTCGATTAACAGGTTTTTCCTGGAACTGTTGGTTTTGGTGGGCTTTGACTACCCTGGTTGTTTGCAAGTGTATGGGGTTGCTTTTGTTATTTTTGTGAAGGTAGATTAATAGGGATTTTTGGAAAGTGCTGACTTTCAAGCATACGTGTAATTTAAGAGTAGAAATAGAATAAAATGTCATTAAAAAAAATAAACATCCAACGTGACACTTGGTCAACACTTCTAAAGATGTCAAAAGATTTTGTTGTTGAAAAGCTTGTTTTATATATAGTTGATTGATAGTTGACACATTCAAAGATCAAAATATATATGTCAAAATCGCCAAAAATGGTATTGACTAGTTTTTCCTTACCAACTCCGTTATATGTTTATAAAATTTAAAAGAACTTATGTTATGACTGAACACCTCGTTCCCATTACCGGAAATTAAGGAAGATCACATTAAACTGAACTCTACAGAATCTAAATAAGATTGTCATAACGTTTCCTTTAAACCAGAAAACTTCATTCAAACACCATTTTAGATAAGTATGTGATTCGATACCTTTTTAACTATGTACGAAAGAATGTTGAGCACACTTTCATTGATTCAAAAACAATATACATGCAGGAGCAGGGACAGGGGCGGCACGGATCTACTACTGATTCTTTAACTTTTCTCTGTTGTTATTTTTCAACATGATACTTCAAGTCAACCCAAAGTATAATTTATCAAGTCAAAAATGCAAAAAAGAAAGGTAAAACTTTTGCAGTCTTTAAATAAGTAGGTGTAAAAATCGGACATATGAATTCTCCCAGTTATTTGTGTTTACAACATCATGAAAAGATTAACACTTTGGCACATCTATCGGCAGTCTGCACCAACTGCGTCATAGATGGACTTGAACCCATCTCTTTCTAAGCAGTGTGCAAGTTCAGCCTGCTAAGCGAAAAGTGTAAACAGATTGTTATAGACCCATTGAAAGATAATAGATACATGCAAACAGAGATAGACCTTTTTGATGTAACTACAGCCCATTTACTTGTCAATGAGTCAATTTGAGTTATTTCTTATCCTTCACGGATCACGGATTAAGTAAAGATTAGCTAAATGGGCAATTCTATCATCGTTGTAGCTAATTAAACCTTATGGACAAAAAGCCTTCCAGGACAACCCAATCCAAATAATTTCGGCCTGTTTCACAAAACTTCTTGTTTTGAAGCATTACCCAACTTACCACCCTGCCCATCTCTAATTGGTCACCTCTACCCTTTTTGCACCTCCTCATATTGTAATGTTCAAGGTGTGTTTGGATGGAGGGTTTTTGGGAAAGGGTTTTAGTAATAGTTCTGAGGATGTATTGTAGGAATTGAGTATAGTTTCGACTTCCGTTTGATACAAAAATTCCAAAGCCAATACGGAAAAGGGGATACGGAAAAGGGGAGAGGAACTATAGTGGATACGTAAAGAGTATGTGGAATGTGTGTACCAGATGGCCCAAAAAAGGCAAATCTAACCAACGACCAAGTCTCTCTCCACATAATAGTATAAATAGGTCACTTATGTGTTCATCTGAAACTACTGTTACTTGAATACGCACAAGCTTATCCAAAAACTATCTCCATACAGTATATTAATAAAACCATCACAGTTGAAGAAGCAATTCACCTATATTCCAATCAAGTAACATTAGATATCATAACATGTGTTTAGTTTATGGTGTTGGGTAAAAAAGTGTATTATTATTTCAAAAACATAATTTTGTGGAAATTAATTGTCTGGATTTCCTGAAGAGTGAAGACACATTATTGTCGTTTAATTTTTAAATTGGGTTATCGGCTATTCTGTCCTGCAATTCAGCAATCAATATGATCAATTGATCATAAAGTAACCCACAAGTTATAAGTAAACATCTTGAGCGCATTTCATTTCAGAGAAAATTGATGTATCGACATGCACATAAGTAATGGAATCAGAAGGCATATGCCTTGATTAATGATTTGTCACAATACTTAGTGCAGCATATGAGCAAGAAAACACTCAAAAGCATACCTTTATCTGAGGTATAAGGGCCGGACCACCATAGGCAAATGCTGAATATATCTGAACAAGAGTTGCCCCTGCTCTTATCTTTTTGTAAGCATCCTCTCCACTTAATCATGTACACATTTGGTAAAAAAAAAAATTTATCATGTAATGTATAATAAGAGCTAGAACTTATTGAAAAAATGATATGCAAATCAGACACAAACCTGCTCACACCACCACAGCCAACCAAAGGGATCTTTCCCTGAAAAAAAGCAGATACAATTGACTCGTTTAAGAATATAGATGTATAGGCTAGTATGAGAGATGGATAAAATTTTATTTGCAGATAGCCATACAACCTATAAAGTTTGTCGAAAAAAATAAACGGTGAACATTCAATAAAAAGATTAATGTACCTTTGTTAGAATATACATGTCACTTAGGATGCTATTTGACAAACTGAAAAGAGGCTTCCCACTCAGTCCACCACTTTCCTGTGATACAGGATTGCCCTGCACTACCTCTGGCCTTGAAATGGTAGTGTTTGATATAATCTACAAGAAACAGAAAACAAAATGGTGAGGATCCTTAATTATGGTTTAAATCTTTGGTATGATTGAAGCGAAAACTATAAGTCATTATCCTTATGAAACTTACTAACATCTATTTTTTTAATAGATAAGCAGCTATTGTTTTTAGCAGCGTTTTATTTAACTATATGTTTCCGGGTTGACATGTATATTTAACTAAATGAATAGTTACTTCATTGGTCAAAATGAATATCTACAACCATATAAATCAAAGTTAAATTTCATCAAGAGGCCTTGGAACTCCTCAAAACAATAGAGCCACTAACATGTTTCAGCCATAGGAAACAGTCAATCATAGAAAACAAACCACAAACAAAAGAGGCACTTGTCCTGCAACTTCTCGTCCAATATAAAAATGCATACATACAAAGAAAATAGTACCAGGGAAGCTGCTAAATGGAGGCGGTAAATGAGATGGTTGGTTAAAAGGCTCAATATGAGAAATCTTAGGGTGTAACTCAAGCCAAGTTATTTGTAGTTAATTACGGTGTCAAATATGACTACAGACATAGTAGTATATATCTTGGAAAAAAATTATTTAAAAGGCTTTGCGCATTAAAGTACAGTTAGTGCAAATTTCGTCCCATTTGACATATTTCCTTTTAGCCTTCCCTTTTTACTTTACCTGATCCCTGTCAGAGATAAAAACATAGCCTGAATCAACCCATTCATAAGTAGAATGGCCAAAATTGCCACCTCCAATGCTAATCATCCAAAAACTGAAAGAAAAAAGAATTGTATTTTGCAGTATTGAGAAACATACCAAACCATCCAAGCTGAGATCAAGAGCAACCTACAGTGTCAAAGTGGAGCATGTAAGAACCCCAAATTTTGACAGAGTAAGTTTTGTGTTGCAAATATAAATACCGCTGCAATATCTTCAAGGTCTTGCTTAGACAAGTCTGGAGCAATTTTGACTAGCAATGGAGGGGGGCCTTCTTTACCCCATTTCATTCCGTCACGAGCTGCTTGAACCTTAACGAGAACAAAAGTGGGATGAATTTATATACTCTCTAAACTAACAAAAAGTTTATAACAAGAATTTCGACTTAATCTCAAACCTTCTTAACAAGTTCCTTTAACTGCTTTCTTCCTTGAAGCTGGCGGAGTCCAGGTGTATTAGGCGATGATACGTTAATTACCTATAACTTGAACAAAACTTATTCAGTTACAGTGTTACAAATATGTTCATAGGTTTAATTATCAAAAACACAGAGAAACTCCTAAATGAACCAATTAGATGTAACTATAAGAGAAGCAAATAATATTTCCAGTTAAAGCAAAGAAGTTACCAAGTAGTCAGCATACTGGGCTAATGCATTTACACCTTGTACATAATCTGCAGCAGCATCTTCACTGGTTTTGTTCTTTCCAATATTGACCCCGAGAATTCCAGGACCAGCTTTCCGTTCATGTAAAGCAGCCAACCTTTTTGAAGCAACAGCTATTCCTTCTCCATTAAAGCCACACCTGTTAATAATGGCACTGCCCACAAACAAAGCATGATGAATGGTTATTGGCAGAAACAGAGTTATCCAGGATGCAAGCTTTTAGTGTACAAAAGGTATGGGTGGTATGTGCTACAAGACAATATTAACAATTGGAATTGTAACTAACAACAGAAAACATTTGATTATTACCCTTGGTCTCTCAATCTGAACATACGAGGCTTTGGATTTCCCTCCTGTGGAAGGGGAGTTATTGATCCAACTTCTACAAAGCCAAAACCTAATCCAAGTAAACCTTCAACAGCCTCTGCATTTTTATCAAAGCCAGCAGAGAGCCCTATTGGATTGGAAAACCTCCTTCCCCAAACTTCAAGTCCTAGTATCGGCTGATCTTGCCTCTTTTCTCTAGGTACCAATCCACTAGCTGCAGCAGAAATAGCAAGGCGATGAGCGACCTCTGGATCCAGCAACGCAAAAAATGGATTGGCAGCTTTTGATGCAGTAAATAGCCAGCCACTGCAGAAGTATCCACCATGAAAAAAAATAACCAAGAGATGTAATGACATAAAGAATGTGTACAAGGTGGCCAGTAATTATAAGCCATAAATTCACTTGGCATAGTCTACTCTATTATATATGCACTAAAAGAACACTATGGATAAATAACACATATATATACTCCTTTCTAAACCCCCGCCTGAAACTTTATATGTTACAACTCACAAAAATGGATGGAATTCGGTTACTCTTAATACGATAACTCATTTATCCTATTCAATATCTATATAGTGTATAGAACATAAATAATATATATGCAATTTGGAGCAGCGTCTCGATCTTCTAGAATGTCTAGATCCTTGTCAACATATCATGCACCCATATCTTACAATAGAGGTAGCCAGCCAACCCGCATAATGCTTTAGGTACTTTCCATATTAGCTTGAAGTGTTGACAATACCATTCATATCTAGATGAATCTTGAAAGTTAAATCCATTACGGGAATAGTTAAACTCTAGGAGTTGACTAGTTGAAAAGGGCCACTTAGGCATACAAATGTACCAGAATAACAGCTACTATACACATGTAATAGCTTATCATATCAGATTGATTTAACAAGACATCGGGTCCAGCAAGACATGGACCGCACGACAAACTGCAAATCATAACTAAAGTTACATACAGTGATACCAGAAGTCTCTTTTTCCCTTAAGAAGACGCAGATCAATTAAGTACCTGAATGTTTCTCCATCCATAGTGCTCACATAAGCTCCTCCAACCAGACCAATGACTGCTCCTGTAAGTAATCTTTCCTGTAAATTAAGAAAACTACAGCTCAGAACCATATAACATGAACTTTTCAAAATAGTTCCTGGTGAGTAACTTTCAGATAAATCATACGTGGCAATGTGGCACAGTGGACAAAAATATATAAATTCGGATCCACCTGGGCCGTATTAAAATAAAATTGGATCGCATTGGGTTGTATATAAGTTTCAAGAGGGTCCTAAATCTCAGAATATTTATGAAGGAATAGGAATTTGAAGGAATTGGAAGTTAACAACAATAATTGTAAAGTTAGATAAATATATATATATATATATTCCAAATATATATATAGAAGTTACCATTCTAGAAGAACGAGAGAGGTTGGGTTTAGCTGCAGGGCCATTAGTGGAAGAGGAAGAAGAACAGTAATGCCTGAGATTCCCTATCGATTTCAGCTTCTGATTTAGAGAATCTTTCATGAATCTTAATCCAATCCTTCCCGCCATATCTTTTATATATGTTGTGAGGTTTTCAGATTTTTTTAGAAAGTCAAGTGATGCGGTACTAGAATTTGAATGTGTTTTTGACGCTACGTTTGTCGGCTTAACACTGTGTGAAGTAAACCCTTGTTCAAACCTTCACATATATATGACTTTTGTTTTTGCTAATTTTGGTCCTTATGTTTAGTTTTTTTTCTTTTTTCTTTTAAACTTAAAAATAAAAAATAAAAAAAAATTTGTTTACTACTAGTATATGTTTGTGTTTAAAAAAAAAAGGGTAAACGAACTTGGTAAGTTCAATCCTTTTAGTTTTTCTGGTTTTGATTGATGTTTTTCAAAAGATAGTGAAATCCATCGGCTTAATTATCAAATGGATTAGTTCGCTTTATTGGTATCTCTAACAAGTTATACAGATCAAATTAAGAAAAATCACTTATAAGAAAAATCACTTAACAAAAATGGGTCAAACGGATCAAGAAAGTCACCCTAAGCATTTCAATTGGCATATAATCTTCTAAATTATTTAAATTAGAAACTTAAATATAACTTATGATATAATGCGATCTAATGACATTGTAATGTTGTAAATCAAGGTTGGTGTAAAGTAGAACGAGTATAGTACCCGCGCGTTGCAGCGGCTAGAAGATGAGGACAATATAAAATGAAGGCGGTGGTGGTGATCGAAGAATGCGAAGGAGAAGGATGTTGTGTGTTTTGTGGGTTTAAATTTTTTATAAGGGTACTTTCGGTAGATACTTGAGAAGGTGTAAAAAACAATAGAAGTAAGAAGGGTATTATGGGAATGAAAAAATTGCTTAATTTCTTAAAATCAATACCCTTTATAAGGGTTTATAGATATAGATATGTCACAAGTATTACAAAGACCTGAATAATGTTAAGTTGTCGCCATTTATGTAGATGTAAATCTGAATAATAGAAGGCATTGACAAATCACGTTGCGAATAAACCTAAATCTTAAGCCCAAAAGGCCTAGACAAAAACAAATTTGATACCCTATATTTTCATTTTATTTTATTTTGAACCATATTGATCTTATTTTCACTTAGAACATGCAATTAATCTTGTTTTGTATACTTAAAAGGCACAATTTTTAAATATATAGTAATATGTCAGCGTGATGTGACAGTGTAGTGGTGCGGTGGTGGTGGCACGCATCTGTAGTGGCGGTATTGGTGGTGGCAATTGGTAGTGGTGGCAGTAGCAAGTAGTGTAGTTATTTTATAAATTAAAAGTAGATGTTTAAATTAAATTTCATTAAAAATTTTATAGGTATTTCAAGTAGATATTATAGATATTTAAAGTGAAGATAATTAAAATAATTGATAAAAATCATTTTAAGATTATCAACAACTTAAATGAAAAAAATGGAGGGAACCAAATGCATTATGATGTTGTATAGATATAAATCTATATAAGTTGAGGTGTTTCTAGTTCAGGTTAATCGAAGGAGTTTTCACCTTCAGTTTGGTAAGATTATTATAAATGGATTTTATACAAATATACAATTATATTAGGGAGTGATATATCTATATCACTTAGTAATACAACAACTGTATGTGTTTTAGTGCATGTATTGTTGCGATTGGTTAAAAGTAGTTGTAGATATATGATATATCACTTCCCAATACTAAAACATAACTAAAAAGTTTAGGGATTCAGATTCTCTAAAGTTGATCCAACTTTATAGGTATAGTTGGATCAACTTTAACAATTAAATTAAATCTAATGGTCAAGATTTAAAAATCAAATTTTTGTTTTGACCATTGAATTTAATCAAATGGTTAAAGTTGATAACTTTAGCTATAAAATTAAATAAACTTTAGAAGATCCAAAGTTCAGTTAATAAAGCGATTTTTATTTCTCTTTTTTGGTTCGTGTTTTGATCTTTGTCAGTTCTTTAAATTTTTTGGTTCGTTTTTTTCACCTCTACGCTATTAAAGATCCAAATTCCAAAGTATCTCGAGATAGGATGCTTTCAGAATTTTTGAGGCCTGGGTTTAGCTTGGGCCAGCCTAGCCGTTCATAAAACTTGTAAAACCAGGCTGGGCTTTTCCATCCACAATTCAGGTAGACCTAGGCCCGAGTTTGGGTTTAAATGTATAATGTTATCCCCCAAAATATGTAGACATGTAACTATGTAAGTACTCTAGCGATAAATAAAAGCAAATAAAAGTTGTTTTTGACTTCCAAGCTTGTTTGAAAAAATCTCTACATGCAAATTAGAAGACTAAGTCGTACAGAAATGAAGCTTTGTAAAAAGGTAAGAATTTACATTTATTTAGCTATATGCATATCTAACGAACAATGAAGTCTTGATTGAGCAGTTTAAGAACCTAAAGCAAGTTTATGAAATACGATTTTACCGATTAGACATTAACCTATTAATGTTCAACTAAACGAGCGGTTAAATACATTTTTGACTTGATTTTTTAAAAGTCGCTTACAAAAATAGACACTTATATACAGGCTTAGTTTCTATTTTAGTGTAAACAAGCACTTATATGTACATCGCAAATCCTATTTATTTACTTTGAGTCTTTACTCATATGGTATGTGAGTGACTGTGAGAATCTATAAGATATTGCTGTGAGTTCTAGTTTTACGGTGGACATTTTATAAATCTAGGATGAATTTGTGTAGAATTATTTTGTTGTTTTAAAGATAAAACAATGCTAATTTGAAATACCGATAAACAAAATATGATTTAGACAGAAAAAGACATGAATGAATCAACACATCTAATCACCTCCATTTTTAATTGCGATCAATGGCCCTCGATTCCCTACCGTGTGCCTATACCAATATTGAATTGAAGTCACCCGGCCAATTCACACCCCCGGTCCTCATGTGTATTTGTTTTGGTGGCATCAACATCTCATTATGATATTTCTATGTTTATTGGGACTTGCTACATGAAGTCACATTTGAATTTCCTTATTTTAGTACCCCATATGGCCCATGTCGGCCAGTTACGTCTATATATCTAAAATCGTGGATGATTCATACATTATTTTTTTAACTCTATATCATCAAACAGATTTTATTTGAAGTGATATTTGTAACAATAAATTTGATAAGTTAATCATTGTTGTGCATTTGCATATTTGTATAGTATGCTATTAAATATGTACAGTATGATAAATGCATTAAAAAATGTGGTACGATAACACTTTCCATATTCTATAATATTACATCAGTGGCGGACCCAGGATTGATAGGGACGAGTAGCACAAATTTTTTTGTTGTTAACCTTATATCGATATAAAATAACAATAACGACTAAATTGTTACGAGTTTTTAGGGTTTTTGTCTATTTTTAATGATAGTTAAGAGTTTTTGACACTTTGGTAGTTTCCATTTATCATTTAATTGCACAAGTACGTCTTTATGAGTTTTATTATTAGGATAATCTTTTGAAAGTTTTGAATTAGTTACATTGACGGGTATCTCATATTTGTTTGACCTGTAACACCAATAAATAATACATCGTTTTCCAAAAAAAATTACACTACATAGATCTAGCGGACCCGTAGACCGGGCTACTCCTAAATTCTATGTAGGTCCGCCTATATATTACATCCATAATAAAGGAATAAAATGTGAATAGTGCTTTTTTTTTTTCTCTAAACATATATATTGAATTTGACAAATATTAAAAACAAAAGTGGTACTTGGTGTAAATGTGAAGCAAATTTAATAGTATTTATACTTATATATAAAAGAAATAGCCTATTTTATTTATGGAAATATTACTCTATGCGATATGACTAATATATCCCTTATTCTTTATTTAAATCATCTTTTTTTTTTTACTAATTTAACTATTTCTACTAATATACCTAAACTACCCTTAATGAAATAAATTATACCACCAGTCCCTCAACTATGAAAATAAATACACTAACCATTATACCCTTAATGAAATAAATTATACCACCAGTCCATATCATTCGCTGCCGTCACCAGTCATCGCCGCATTGCCGCCGCCGCCGCTACATTTGCGCGGGTACCATGCTAGTATAATTAAAAGAAAAATGTATGACGGATAACATTCCATAAAAGAAAAAATAAAGAAAAATCTACAAGTATATGATTGGGATGAGCGAAAAAACCGAAAAACTGAAACCGAACCAGTACTAGTCCGAAAATCGGTACCGATGGGTACTCGGTTTTGGTATCGGTTATTGATTTAGGACAAGTTCGGTATCGGTACTATTCGGTTCGGTACCGGTTCGGTACGGGGAAACAGAATATGAATATCGATTTGCTTCGTAAACATCTAGTACGAGTATTAGACTGTATTGGTTTTCTTACATGTACTAATTTATTTATTGTTATATTTATATACTATTACATCTCTTTAAAAGCATACTCATTCATGATATGTAATACTACAAGTTATTGAATTGATGCACTCGTGAGTTATGTGTTAACTGTTAAGTCTTCTACTCCTCATTATTGCGTTCACTTTTTAAAATATAGCAATGATATGTTGCAAGAAACTAATGAAGTTAATAAGTATCTCAAAGTACAATATACTAATTTATATTTACGTAGCAAAATCAATTGAGTATTATTACTATTATATTAGTCCAGAAAGTAGATATAAGAACAAAGAAACTAATGTTTTCTTCAACAAATTTTTGTTGTATTGAAATTTGCTCACAATGTGTTTAACTCAAAATTTTGCATCTTTCGAATTTCTTATGGTACTACCATTTCATTGTGCATCAAAGTGGTTGAACATTCGGTTAAACTTAGTTTTTGGGAAAAATCGGTACTAATTCGGTACAAAACCGATATACCGAGACCGGTACCGTACCTATATATTCGGTACGGTATTCGGTTCTTAGTTTTGATTGTTTTCGGTTTCGGTACGGTTCCGTACCGAAAACCATCCCTAGTATATGGTAAAGAAGTTACTGATTAAGTTGGTGAAACTTAGGAACGGAAGTATATCCCAATGGCGATGGCGTTGTAATATTAGAGGGGGTATCGAAGAATTTCAACTTCATAATCTTACTGATCTTATTAAACAAGTGACTATTACAACCGCTTGAGATCAATGGAAATGGTACTTCGAAGGTATGACTGAGTTTTCTGTTAAGGGATTAAGATCATTCATTGATCAATCCTCATTACCGTCTCATTATTTGGCTACTAGTTGGAATAAAATCGTACCAAGGAAAGTTAATATACATGCTTGGAGGGTTGTTAAAAACCGACTTCCTACTAGATTTAATCTTTGGTTTAAAGGTGTTCATCACAATTCTTTGATTTGTCCTTGCTGTGGAAATGGTATTGAAACGTTGTTTCATATCATATCAGATTGTCATATTGCTAGATGGTTTAACCATCTGTAAATGGCTTAATATGGATATTCCTTTTCATTTTGCCAATCTCATTCAGTTTGTGAACGACATGAATAAATCTAAGGTTACTAAGGATATTGTGATTACAATTAGACGGTTTGGAAAGCCATATGTAAATGGCTTAATATGGATATTCCTTTTCACTTTGATCCCGCCAGTCTCATTCAGTTTGTGAACGACATGAATAAATCTAAGGTTACTAAGGATATTGTGATTACAATCATATTTACCATTTGGGTGGAGCTTTGGAAATTTAGGAATGATGTTGTATTTAATCAATCTACAAGAAGGAACAACGTACTAGTTGAAACCATAATTAGTCTCTCCTACTTTTGGTTCCGTTATAGACGCAAGAAGACTACAATTGAATGGAATGTTTAGATCAACAATCATTTACTTGCTTTTTAAGCTTGTGGTTAGCTTGGTTGCAATTCTCAATAGTTTATAGGTAGTTTCTTTTCCTGTACACTATATTTGTACTCTTGTATCTTGACCTCTAGTATTTTGCTAGTAGGATTTTTATATAATATATTTCTACCGTTCAAAAAAAAAAAAACAGTTGTTATGAAAATTGTTTTTACCTCTAAAAAACATATAAAAAGTTTGAAAACGCGTTCAAAATTAGATTATGTTATTTTACTTTCTATTTTAAAAAACATAGTCAAATATATTTGGTTAAGTGAAAGGTGGAGGCGGGGGTGGCGGGGGCTAGGGCGAGGAGGGACAGGGGCAAGGGCAGGGGCGAGGAGTGACGGGGGGCATAGGGGGTGAGTTAATATAATTTAAGGTTTTAAAATTTTGAAAAATGAAAAACAATATGAGAAAAATGTTTTTAAATTAGGAACAATATTTTCTGTTTGCTTTTAGAAAATGAAAAACAGTGTTTTCTATTTTTTTGAAAAACTTTTTTTATAAATTAAGATTTGATCGCTTTTCATGTGATCTATGTTTTTTGAAAAACAAAAATAGAAACAAGGAGTGTTTTTCCCAACTAAACACCCCTTAAAGTTCTAGCAAAGTTCCTAAGCCCTCATCATATGTGTCGTCCGCCGTATTGACTTGGACCATAAGTGCACAATGTTAGATGTGACTAGTGGTTGGACCATATAGAGGCCATGAATGAGCCTTCCATGGGTTCATATTATCTTGAATGAATTACTTAAATGGTACTTCATGTTTGTACGATATTACTAGTTTGATGTCTTTCTTTTTGATATTATGCGGATCATATCCAACATTTTCAAAACTCCACTCGGACTATACTAGAACCAAACATCGTTTGTTGGCCCTTAAAAACCCCCCACATGATTTACACGTGAGGGGTGATGTATTTTTCGCGTTTATAAATTACTTAAAGGGTACCTAACATTTCCACAATATTGTTGGTTTCATACCTAATGTTTAGTTATTTATTTTATTTTATTTTTTGTATTTTTATAATTTTGAAAGGCTTTAAGCTTCGTTTCTCGATTCGATAGCAAGAGGTCTAGTATACGTTGTCTTTTTTTAACGACATTTATTAATAATTAAACAAATAAAATGTTAATCTTGGACTACCGGTATCGAATCTTAGAGGAGTTAATTCTGTTTCGAATGAGCTCTTTAGTGCGGATCCGGTTAAAACAACGTATGCTATGTTGGTCCATCAACAAACGAGGATTTGAATGCTGAAAAATTTTATTACTCTAGAGACCCGACTCGGAAAAGTCATGTGTCGTTCTCACCCGCTCAGTTACATAAGTGGAGCGAATATCTCCTCATCGGTTTAAGTTGGATCCGATTGTGTAATCTTCTGTATAAGCTAGTTTCTCACTAGCATTTTATTTGTTTAATTAGTATTTAATGTCGTTGGAAAAAAAAACATATTAGACCTATTGTGACACGAAGCTTAAAGCGAAATTCATATTTTAAAATTAAAAAAATACAAAAATATGTAAAAGAAAAAATTATAATTATGGTTTGAAACCAGCCATATTGTACAAACGTTAGATATCATTTAAATAATTTAGAAACGCAAAAAGAGATTTTTACCCCTTACGTGCAAGTCACGTGGGAGGTTTTTAACGGGCATCAAACGGCGTTTGGTTCCAGTATGGTGTGAGTGGAGTTTTAAAAACGTTGGGTATAATTTGCGTACTACGAAAAGAAAGGTATCAAACCAGCAATATCACGAAAACGTTAAATATAAGTAATTAACTCTATTATCTTATGTTACCAATTTATATAACCGTTTTTACATATCTTGCACTAATCAAAACAGTTGTATACATGACTTCTCTTTATGATTGTAAACGTTGTTGATGAAGTCCCACTACAAACAATATTGCATTTGTTTACACTTTTAGGTGAGTGTGAACAAATTAAAATTTTTGTCACGCTTTTTAGTGTGTAGAAATATATTGAATTAAAAGTGTACGGAAATTTCTCCACACTAAAAAGTGTGTATAAATAAAAGTTCACACTTTATAGTGTGAACTTTCAAAATTATTTTGTCACACTCCATTTGTACTTACCGTGGACAAATGGAGTGTGGCAAAATAATTTTGAAAGTTCACACTAAAAAGTGTGAACTTTTATTTATACACACTTTTTAGTGTGGAGAAATTTCCGTACACTTTTAATTCAATATATTTCTACACACTAAAAAGCATGACAAAAATTTTAATTTGTTCACACTCACTTAAAAGTGTGAACAAATGCAATATGATTTGTAGTGTCCCTTCACTAAAAGACATGTTACAGCTTTTGGGATTATACAACTAACATTGCGGTGTTAATGATCAGATTGTACGAGACAATCAAGTTCACGTTCTGAAAAATGTCACCATCTATTGTGAATTCAATTCTATAAATTAAGAAATATATTTCAATTATAGATTTCAATATGAGTTACGTGATATCTTTCAATACAACAATTCGTTTCAATATAGTCTGGACTCTGGATTACACGAATTTTATAGTAAGATAAAAAGTGTTGTAATGATCTAGATTTTATATTGCAAAAATCAGATCCAAGTGCAAGGGATATAATGTATTTCCAGTAAGTTTTGATCCATCAAATGTGACACGAACGATGCATTTGTTATTTTATGTTTCCCAATAAATTTGGATTCTAACGGTATTGTTTTTGTCTATACGTATTTGATTATTTTCGGAAAAACTTATGTCTCCAGCCCGGAGAGCATTTTGCTCGTACTCGAATTTGAACTCTAAATCTCAAAGTGTTACGTTTTCCAAATACCAATCTATCTATTCATGGTTGATGAGATGCAAAATGATAAAATATATATCACATAAAAGTAAAAGACTATAAAACGAGCAATGCGGAGTGTCCATAAGATCCCGCAATGGGGCTTCAATCCATGTAGATTTTAAGAGTATGCAAATATAATTAGTCCACGAAAAAAAAAAAAAAACAACTAGTGACAAAAGTTATTTAGTAAAATACTAAAGCTTCATATTCTCGATACATAAACGGGATGCGTAACCCCACAAGGGAAAAATGGGTAACCCCACCACAGAGAGTATTAGTGGCGACGTCGCTGCTAATACTGTGGGCCCCTATGTCTGTAATGGTAAATCTGAACGAGAAATTAGCAAGCCCCTTGTCAGTGTCAGAGTATTGACGGCGACGTCGCTGCTAATACCTTGGTCGGGTTGACTTTTGTCTGGTAGTGTTACCCTCTGCCTATATAAATAGCAGGCTTCAGTGTTCGTGCCACACACATCACACACAATGTTAGTCTTTGTCGTTAAATATCTTGCAATCATAGTCCTTGTCATTAATAAAGATTAAAAAAAAACTCTAACAAAAGCCAACGAACGTTAAGTTATGCAGCATTAATTTTTGTTGCTAAACACGTTGCACACAAAAATTGGTGCAATTAAATAATCTATCTACTATTTCTATATAGTGATTGTTTTTTATAAGTATTTATAGACAATTTTTGATGTGTCAAATCCATATTTCATCTTAAAAAACTTTTTATTCAATTATGATGTCATATATAAATAAAATATGAAATAACACCTTACATATTTAATGAAAATATTGATCATTTATTAAAAAGAAATAACCCCTTACATGTTTAATGAAAATATTGATCATTTATTTAAAGAACTAGATTATTAACCTGCGTAATACGCAGGGTGAACATATAATACTACTGATATTTTGATGTTTTATAATACTAATATACTATACATGCATAACTATAAATAAAGGATAATGATAAATTTATCTAAATAGTTGTTTGAAATCAACTCAACAATAAGATGATGTCATTTTAAAGAATACACAACATTTTTCAAACCATCATCTATTTAATTTATAGTTGGATATGAATCCAACTACCATGAGTCACTTTTTTTAGCTTTTGCAAATCAAAACAAAAATAATAAAGTAAAGAATGATCCAAAAATAAGGTTATAACTTTCAAAAATTTTTAATAAATATACAAAATTGAAGTTCCATACACATTATGACAATTTGTGAAGAAGAGTTACATTTTTTGGTACTAATCCCTAAAATTAAATAGTGGAATGTGAGCATGTGACTCTCATATTTGTACCCATTTCTTGACAAAATGAAGAAGTGGAATTTGAAAGGAAAAAAAAAAATTTCTAATAAAGAAGTATAAAAGATGAGATAATTTTTATAATTATGAATGAAAGTTTGCAAAACACGTGACTTTCTATTTATGTTTTTTTCTTTTTTTTTGTTTGAAGTTATCTTGTTTCTCACTTTGTAAAAACAGATTAATTCTTTAAATGAAACACGTTTCTTCCAAAATAAGATGAAATCAAATCATGAAGTAATCTATTCCCAAAAAATCTATATCTCCATGTCTTCAATATTTTTTTTTTACCAAAATAAAATAAAATAATTTCATTTCCATTTTTTGCATACCCTTATTGAAATTCACGAGTCAAAAGTTTTTGGTTTTACATTGATTTTTAGGTTAATGCGTTAGAGTTGATTTATCATCTTTCATAGATATATGATAATGATAAATCAGCCTAAAAATCAATTTAAAAATTAACACGGGTAACAGAATCATGACATTTGAAAGAATTAAGGGATATAATTGAAAAAAAACTTTAATGGAATCCACATATCAAGTATTTATATGATTGTTTATGAATTAATAACACTTTACATAAAATACTAAAAGTTTAAGTGTATTAAATTAAATGAAAAGAATATTGTAAAAAATAGATACAAATCATTACTCAATAAGCGATTGTAGAATATATAAACTAAGTGAAATAAAAACCTATATGGCATATACATCCGGTGGACACGATTAAAAAGATAACAATGTATGAAAGAAGTTTTAATATTTACCATAAAAAGAAAATGGGTAGTTCAATCCGAAAATTTGTAAATATCCGATTAAATGTATATAAGAGATAGTATCTAAAATACATCGTGTACAAAAAACATCTTTAACTTCATACACATATATTGAGGGAGATTGTTCTAACTTTTTATTAACCAATAAAAAACTTAATTCATTCAATTCAAACATTATTTATGTTTATTTTTAATTGCTATAACTAAGAATACATTCAGTTCTTGTAAATTGTATGTGCATACTTTTAACAACTTTCTTAAAGTTTAAAACATAAAAAAATAATTAAATTAAACATAGTGATCTATTTATATGTGGATATCAAATTCTAGGATTAGATAGATATATAAATAAAGTATAAGCTAAACTCGTATAAAAATCATACACATTAAAAAGTATTTAAAAATAAAAATGTTAAAGGTATTCAAATTGTTCAGTAAAATTTTAGAAATATCTACCAATAAACTACAACATTGTATATCTCTTAAAACGATATGTGATCTTTTAACGACCCGTGTCTTATTCGTTTTAAATTTAATTAATATTTTTTTTTGTGAAGTTAGTTTCAATTCAGACGTGCTGGAGGCAATTTTAACCAACAAATCGCTGGACCTCCAACCCCCTTCTCATGGAAAATACCTTGAGATGAGAAACCCAAGACTCTAACCCGAGACCTTAGGAAAAACTCACCTCCGGGGTCCACATAGTGGATTTAGAAGGTACCCCTGGCCAACCCACCTAAGTGGAATTGGTTAATTAATTAATAAGACCCTAAATTTTATAAATTTTATATCATAATCTATAAATTTTGGAATACATCTTCTAAAGTTTTTATATTAATATTATATTATTAACGACAAGATGACACGATGCGATTTTAAAACAAAAAAGTTACTATTTGATTATAAATTATATATTATTATTATTATTATATTATTTATTTTTGTCAATACGTTTATCTTGTTTGTAGTTGCCAACACTTAATAATGAATTATGTGATTAGTTTTTAGTTACAAAAATTAGTGGGTAACTTATTTTCTATATCTACAAAAGCTTTAAATTCCAAAAATTATAGAATATAGAATACTTAATCTGGACGTAAGCTTTAATGTCATCTAATAATTTATAATTGTTGAAAATTCTTACATTAACACAATCAGTAATTATTAATTGTGTTTGTTAGAAAAATTAGTAATTTAGTATTTAGTAATTTAGGGAATAAATCTAAAAAAAGTAGATGATGTAAGCAAAGTAATCCAAAGGTTAAAATTTAATTTTGTTTTTCATTCAAGGGCTCTGACTTTTTTAAAAATGAATTTAGGGGGTTGTTTTATTATTATTTGGAGATAAAAATTCTCTCTTATATAATATTACAAATAAAATATCTTTTAATTTATTTAATTGATTTATTAACTTATATAATTATTGTGTTAGTTATATTATTAGATTTATATCAAGTTATAATGTTTTAAGAACAAAATTACATAAAATTTTATATTATATTTTATAATTTTGAAATTTTAATTAACATGCCCGGGTTGAACCCGAGTTGATTAACTAGTAATATTAACTAAAAGAGAAAGTTAGAGGTATACTTGGCACCCCTAATCCCCTCATTTACCCTAATACCACATTCTTTTGAATCCACTAATTTTTTTAACATTTATTTAATAAAATGACCGACCTTTAATAAAAAATTCTTATAAAAAAATCTTTATTATTATTATTATCTATATGTAAATCATTTAGAAAAAACCCTCACATATTCTTAACAAAAAAATACTATGGCAAAAACAAACCCTAAGATCGACTACCCAAATTTTTTTTTTATTTATATACTTTGTTCATTTTCAATCATTATTATTATTATTATTTAATATTTAATTCTTATGTTATTGTTATTATTATCTTTTTTAATTTAGTTTATTATCCATTATAGGTTCATTATGGCTTCTTCTTCAACAACAAAAAAAAGACCACGTTTGAAATGGTATTCGTTGATGAATTGGTATGTATTTTTCAAATTATATATTCTACACTTTTTGTTTCTCTTTTTATTTAACTAAAGTTGAAAAAAAAAAAGGTAAACTGAAATTAACATTTATATGGAGTTAATTTTCATATGTTTTTTCTTTAGCTTTCGTATTGATTAAGTTGTGATATTGGTGGTTTAAATCGTCTATATTTGATGGAAACCAAAAAGAAACTCCTGTTTGCTCGCTAGCTTTTCGTTGCATAAGAAAAGCACTCTTGAATTAACTTTGACTAAAAGAACGTACAAAGTTGTCATCAAGAATCAATTTACTAAGAATATATAAAGAGATTTATGAAGCAGAAACTTACCCATCAAGAATTAGTACTTGATCTTCGTATGCAATACAACTTCTTTAGTTTTTAATTATTAATATATGTTTATGTTTATTGATTGATATATAGTTTGATATAAAATTAAGCTTTGTTTTGACGACAGGTACATTATTAATAATATATAGAAACTTTATAAGAGAACTTACCAGATTTTTCCATTTTTTTTATACTTTTTGAATCCCAATTTGTTAGCTTTGATTAATATATTTTGAGACTACCCGTCCATTAGACGGGCCTGAGCATTAGTTAATACTATATACTTGACATGTTTTAATTGGAATTTTATGAGATCTCGTGTTGAATTTTATAGGATTAATTTGGAAAAATGTTTTGACAAATTTAAGTCGACAATTTGGAGATCTATTGCAGTGGTACAGACGGGGTTCGGCTACTGTTTGGGTCTCACGGATGACATCAATTTGTTTGATTAAATAATCACATGGATACTTGATCGGAAACATTGGGGTTGTTTTGGCTGATTTATTGGCGATTTCCTACCTGTATAAAACTTTGAGAAGCTTAACGTCATGGAATCGGAGGTGTTTTATGTTGGCGGTGGGGAACTCTCGATAGAAGAGAAGCCGACCACCTTAGGTGTTTAAGAGAATGAAACTATGTGTCTTGGGGTTGGAGAGAGAGTGGCTTCATTCGATAGGAGGACCCTATTTATAAGAGGGGCTAGCTTGGAGGAAAAACTAGAGTTTTAGGGGATTTCCTAATTATTTGTGGTAAAGATATGTCTGACATGCTTAAGGGATTTACATACCATATCTTTTAATATATTTAATAGTGCAAGGGATATGGGCAAATCCCTTGACTTTAGGGGGAAGAAAAATGGGATTCCTTGTATTACTGGGCGAGCTCTGTTTTGATGGAGGAGCTCCATATTTTAGACAGGAAATATATTAAGGCAGTTTTCTTTATAGGGGCTTCGTAACAACAGATTTGCATAGGAGGTAGAGCTTCGTATGAGGTATATTATCAGAGAGTTAGGGTAAATCTTTTCCTCTTTTAAGTATATCTTCTATCATCAAGAAAGATTGTGATTAAATCTTTTATGCCCTGTCCAGGATATTCGGTTTTGGATGCAAAATTTTTTATAAGGAGATTTAGATAAACATGAAAAGGATTTATGTATATCCGATCTTTGTTAAGTCTTTACGGAGCTGGGGAACTGTCCAAGAGCTCCGGAGTTAATCTGGCTATGGAAATAGTGCTCAGTCACTTCAACTATAGGAGCAAAGCTCCGTAGTTTTGACAAAATGTTTTTACTGGTACGAAGGGATCTTCGCACACGGAGGTAGAACTCTGTATATGATATGTCATCACATAAATTTTGGTAAATTAGGGTTTATGGTTTTAATGTTTTTCTTTGAATGGAATTTGTTTGTATGAACACAAATCTTGGACTTATACTTTCGGTATAAATTTGGGTTTATGATTTTTGTTTTTATTTGCACATACTTATTTTGAATGTAAAACAAGTTATTGCAATTCAATCGTGTTTGAATAGTTGCAGTAATATAGATTGTAATTCAGAAAATATAAATTGTACCCAAAATGCGTTATGTTAATGATGCTGTGATTTCATAACTTAAATACATAGTATTAGTACTTTTGCGAAAAATCCTATAAAACCAAAAAAAACTACATGTCATTTTAACTACGTGTAACCTCAAAATTGTCTCAATTTTGTTAATTATATAATTCTTACTCAAGTTAATTGTACCTTGCTGTCAAAATAGTTAATCATTTTTAGGTTGAAAAATAATTCAATTAATCAAACATTCTGCTCAAATTAAGCCACAACCACATACCTCTCGTGCATACGATATCTGTTTAGCCTATCTAGTATAAAGTAATTAGATTTAAATCATTTAATTATGATCAGTACTTTGACACCGATCAAACCGCCAATTGAGTAATTATGCAGTTAAAATGAAAAGAGTTAAACTTTTTGGAACTCATGATTATGAGGGAATGATTAGAAGAAACTATGAATATTTAAAACCTTAAGCCTTGATCCGGTGGATTTTCTGACAATTGTGGCCAAAAATAAATTTATGGAAATTTTTTATACATGTTTGATTGATCTCCCATGTCTTTTGTTTGGATATTTTATCTGTTAAAAAGGTTCATGGAAGGGGGATAACATCCCCTTACTATTTGTGGTGAAATTGGCAAGTAAAAAGGAGAAAGAAAGCTAAAATGGATGTAACTACAAAGCGAAGATATTCATAAACAAGTTGAATCATGTTTCTAAAAAGTTGAAGTTGCAAAATAATAAGGTGCTTATTAATAGATCATGCTCCCATAATCCCATCATTAACCAGGGGGATAGGAGACGATAGATAGAAAACAGTAGTCACCTGGTCTTTATTGCACATTGAACTCTTTGCAAAACACGAACAAACTCATAGAACATTAAACAGTCTAACCCTGCATAGCTTTCGGTTTCTACAACAGCCAAAACGCTTCTAGCAAAGTAGGTACATAGGTTTTGACAAATAATAAAACAAAAAACCCCAAATTTCTTCATGAGGCTCTCTAGCTTATTACTCGATAGCTTCTGAATAGTGGCAATTTGAATTAATTCTCCAGCCTGATCTGAGTTATTCCACGAATCCCTCTAAATTTTATGCTTCGTTTTTGATGGTTCAATTGAGACAAGTGCCTTCAAGCAAATCCCAAGGTGGTTCAAAGTGATTTCTGCACTTCCAACTCCACTGTATATTGACAACACAGTCAATCCCTCAGGAAACATAGACTTCAAAACAGATAAATGGTATCCCAGAGTGTCAATCTGGAAAGAGTGTTTGAGAGATTCCAGTCTTTCTCCCAGACTTGGCCCATCTTCCCGGGTGTGATGCAACGGGTACCCAAGAATCCGCTCCACCGATTCAACTTCAAATATCATCCCCCCCCCCCTTTTCTTACATTTCCATTTTATTTTATTTTTCAATTAATCACATACAGTTGTTACATGATTAACATAACCATTCATACAATTGATCATGTAAATGATTGTTATATCTTCTGTTGTACATAACAATACATTTCCAGGCACACGTTAAAATAGGAAACAAACGAATATTTTGTTGGGTGTGAAGGCCTTACGGGCCTGTGTTTGGCCTTAGGGCTCTTTTTAGTTGGCTGGTTAGGAAGCCCATTAGGTTTCCTTGTTCACCAAGCAAGAAACCCTAGTTGTCCTCCTATATATACCCATCAATTGTAATTGTAATTTTATGGTTCAAGAGCTTAATAAAATAACCTAGTTGCAGCCGGTGGACTAGGCCCCCCACTGGGGCCGAACCACGTTAAATCTTGTGTGTCGCTTATCTATTTTCCGTTGTTATCTTCTTGTTAAATTGCTTCCGCTGTGCTATGGCTAAGGGTTGTTCCTAACAAGTGGCATCAGAGCTAGGTTTGAATCGACTTTGTTTTTTGCTCGTGGCTGCTGTATGTGTCGCGATTAGGGTTCTGTTTTGTTCCCTTGTTCGCTGATTTCTACAGCTTGCCGACCTGCTGTTTTTCGGATCTGTTCCTGCTGTATCTGCTGATTTATTGTTGCCGTTCAGCTGCTGTTTACAGCAACTACTGTTGTTTTACAGCCGTGACCAGGTTGCTGTGATTCGCGATTAGGGTTTCGGTTTTGTCTCTATTGTTCGTCGTTTTCTCTCACAGCCTGCTGCTATCTACAGCCGTCACGATTAGGGTTTCTTCTACCCTTGTTCGTCGCTGTTTGTGGTTGTTTGTAGCTGCTACTGATCTGGTTGGCTGCTGTTGTGATCGCGTTTAAGGGGCTGAATGCTTCTTTGTTCGCTGAATTGCTGCTGTTTTGCTGTTGTTCGCTGCTGCAATTATTGCTGCTGTCGTTTCTTTCTTATTCGATCTGTTTCTGGGTCTGGTTTGCAGCAGTTTTGCTGTTGTTCCACCGCTGTTTCACCACTGTTAACCGCCTGCCGCTGCTGTTGCAGCTGTCTTTGCTGTTGTCAGCCGTCACTGATTGAAATTCTTTTAGGGTTCTTGGTTTTTTGGGGTTATTTGGTGTTATTGATCGATTGGAAGATGATAAAAGCACTGTTTTGTTTCGTGTTCGAGAAGGTATTTGTACCATCATGACATTCTTGTTCGTCATTAATCAGAGGTTGAGGTACTGTCTTTGTTCAGTTATTGTTTGAGTTGTATCTCGGGTTATTCTGGTTCACGATTAGAGTGTGGTTTTTTGCGAGTGGTTGTTACTAAGTTTGTTGCTGTGATATTACCTTGATCGATTAGAAAGGAAAAGAAGATAAATACCATCGTTTGAAGTTAGTCCATTGAAACAAGGTATTAGGCTGATTAGGGTTAAACCTTTGTTCGACCGGGTATATACAGGTGTTTTGGAGTGGATTGGATTTATGTTGGATATGGTACCGTTTTTTGAAGAATATAGAGCTAGCGGGTTTGGAGTGCTTTGGTTTAAGTGTCCTGTTCCGGTTGCTAGTGTCGACACGAGTGAAAAAAGCTAGTCAAGTCATGGAACTAACGTTTGTTTTCTCTACTGCTGTTATTGATCGTTCGCTGTTAACTGGTTTGGAACTATGGATGTTATTCATTGTTTAGTTTTGATCAGTGATTTGACTTTTGAGTGCATGATATGTCGTATTTTAGACCCATTTCCCACAATGAATATAGTTGTTTTAGCATGGTTTATAAGTCGTTTTTGTATACATTTGGTGCGTTTATGGTATTTGTTAGTGTTTCAGGCTACTGACAGGTATTTAAGCGTAAATCTGGAGAAAACGACATTATTTAGGTGAAATAAGTGCTAACTGATGATTCCTGGAGTGTTTGGATGAAGATAGCAGAAAGTCAACGAAAGTCAAAGCTGAAAAATGGGAGTTGCCCCGCAACATGGTAGTTGCCCCGAAACTGGAAAACAGAGGAGAATCGTTGCCCCGCAACTTATGTAGTTGCCCCGCAACACCTTCAGCTTTAAATGATTGGACTTCAACAAGTCAACGTGAAGCTAGACCTAGTTGCCCCGCAACTTGGTAGTTGCCCCGCAACTAGGTCCGAATCTGGGCAAAATTTTTGGAAACATATATATAGCATGCTTAATCATTCCAAAACCCTATCTCATACTTTCCAGTCGTTTTTAAGACCTTTTGAGGAGACTTTTGATCAGATTTATCATCCTTGAAGATCGATATTACGATTAGATTATTCTCGTTATTTCCGTTCAATTCTTTGTATTCGGTAACGATGAATTCTCTGTATTTGATTTGTTATTTCATATTTAATATGAGTGGCTAATCGCCTTTTCATCCATCTTGATGGAGTGAGACATTATGTAGGGATTGCACAATATTTATTAATTCAAGTGATTTGATTTAACGTTTTGTCGTGATCTTAATCTATTAATTCTTTGTTATTCAATTATTGATTGCGGATAAATTGTATTCATTGCTTAGTGACGACTAGGATTTGGGTATAAGTTATTTTGATTGCTTGGTTAGAAGCAATTGGTTCTATGACGGGTACGGTAGAGGGTAATCAATATTTGATAAAAATTAACGGGTTGACGGTTGGGTACAATCGATAGGCAAAATTGTTATCTGAAATGATCAAAACCATTGTTAAACTAGGGAAGTTATAAAAAGGCGTCTCGGGGTACCGGTCTTAATAATGAAACTAGTTTATACAAGAGAGTCGAATAAGTTGTTAACTTGACGGGTACGGGGTTGGCGATTAATTTGAGTCTCGGTCATTTAATCACTAAATTGAATTTGAACTTCATCAAATGTGCAATCTTAACATTTTGTCGAGCGAAATCAAGATGGGTGACCTTTAAACTATTGTTTAAAACAACAAACTTCTCTTTCGATTAATCCTGAGGGATTACTAACAAATTTAACTGACTTTGTAAAGTGGCAATTCGGTCACAAAACCCCCCGTTTTTCTCTTGAATCACATTTCTTAAAACAATTGCTTACAAAAAGTCCTTGTGAACGATCTCGGATTTGCCGGTTACTATACTGCATACGAACGGGTACACTGCCCGTGAGTGTATTGTAGTTAGTTTTCCAGTGATTCGTGTTTTATAAATTTTAAAGCTAGATTTCGCACATCAGTGCATCTTTGTACTAGTATTAGGCGAAGGTTTTCGTTGGTTGAATACGAGTGGAGGTTTGTCTCATGAAGTCTGGGTTAGCATGGGTTGGAATAACAGGGACAGTGGGAGCTGTGCGTAGTTCACTTGTGGGGTTGTATGAGGTGCTCAGGGTTTTAGAGTCGCCTGATGTTGATAAAATTCTGCTTATGGGAATTTGTCTAGGTTGATGCATTGGGACTCATTGGAAGGCAGTGAAGACTCTTGTTACAGATTTTGGTTTGCTTCATTTAATGTTACCTACTGTAGTGAAGCACTAATCTGTTGATTAGACTTTTCGAGTGTGCAAATTACTGCACTACCAGAAGACTGAACCAACTTTCGGAGAAAAGTCTTGGCTCGCGGATTCAAGAGTTATACGAGTCTGGTGTGCGGTAGAGGACTCTGGGACTTTCAGGTAAGGTAATTTGTTTAAGCGTATTCAGAGGTTTGAACTTGGACGGGATTTTGTAACAGTGGGAGCACAATGAGTGTTTTGACATTTGTTGAGATCGACATTAAGTTCTGAAGACCAGGGTTCCGAATGAAATCTCTCTTGTGATGCTACCGCTAGTGGAGAGTGTTGTTCCTTTGGAGTCTCTGGAGCTGGTATTTGAAATCAGTAGGAGCCGGTTGAGATTGAGGATGAGTCATTGGTGGACTTTGCCATAAGTGAGTCAGTTGTGTCTGACTATATTGGAACGGTTTATAGCTTCAATGGGCCTTTCAGGTGACTGATGAAAAGGGTCGTTGCAACTAGGTACATTTGGGATGCATGGATTGAAGTTTGGTTTGTTCTTGGGAGCTGGGGCTGTGAAGACTTCTGTTCCTAACTGTTTTTATTGAAATCTTAGCTTGTTCATGAAGAACTGAAGACTTGGGAAACTTCTGTTTTGAAGTTTTAGTTTGTTCTTGGAACTGAAGGCTTGATGATTTCGGTTATTTGAAGATTAATGGAGTTACTGGATGATGGGGATATTGTTTGCTTGAATGGCGGGCTGAAATTTATCGCAAAGCCTTCAAGTGGGAGATTGTTGGGTGTGAAGGCCTTACGGGCCTGTGTTTGGCCTTAGGGCTCTTTTTAGTTGGCTGGTTAGGAAGCCCATTAGGTTTCCTTGTTCACCAAGCAAGAAACCCTAGTTGTCCTCCTATATATACCCATCAATTGTAATTGTAATTTTATGGTTCAAGAGCTTAATAAAATAACCTAGTCGCAGCCGGGGGACTAGGCCCCCCACTGGGGCTGAACCACGTTAAATCTCGTGTGTCGCTTATCTATTTTCCGTTGTTATCTTCTTGTTAAATTGCTTCCGCTATGCTATGGCTAAGGGTTGTTCCTAACATATGTCTCCCGCCAGTATACAGTTTCTGAAAGCAGCGTTATGTCTCACGGGCAATGCCTGGGTAACATAACTATTCCTATATAAATTGAGTACATATCCTAACTATCTAAAGTTATCTTCTAAAGCTACATATCACAAACACTCATAATAAGTTTTACCCTATAAAAAAAATCTAAAATTAGCTGATTAACAAAAACTGTACTAAATTTACATACCCTATTAATAACTTTTGGTTATTCCACTCCAATATAACCCCCTTAAAGCTCACTATTTTGGTTCGAAGCAAACATTGCTTTATACACCGTATATTTCATAATTCCCGACTCTATTAAAATGCAATTACATTTAGGTCATTCCCAATGGGAGCTCTTCCTCACATCTTCATCACTGTCACATCAGCTTTTCTATCTCTTAAACACCTCTTACACACTTACTACCAATAACACCTCTTCCTCACTTTTTTTATTTATTTTACATTTACCCAAAAAATAAATAAAACTTACTTTTAATAAAAATAAAATATTACATTAAAAACTAAATAAAATTTAAACATTACCACTAAAATTCAAAATTACAACTACAATTAAAACTACATTAGTAAAACTACTCGTCGTCGTCTTTGTTGTCCTCGACGTCCGCCGCCTCATAAAATTTGCTCCCAAATTCTTCTTGCAAGTATTTTCGATACGCCATATGAGTCTTCAGGTCTTTCCTTGACAAACCCGTTCGAATCGGCTTTGCCAAAATCTTCATGGCATCCCTAACCTCGGCCTGTTGCAAAGCATCCTGTTGCATTCGAACATAGGTAGTAATACTTTGGGCCGCTTCAGAACCTGATGATCTTCCGGATCGAGTGGATGTTGCACCTGGAAAATTTGACAACCTACAGCTCACGTTATGACCCGGTGTTCACCTAATGGGGTTCTCGCCAAATACGCATCAAAATAAGGGATCTGTTTGATTCGGGGACGGGGTCGCCAAATACGCATATCGTCGGCGGTCAAATCTACTGCCTGAGCCGGTCGCTTGCTCGTCGAAGTGTTGTCAGTCCAAAAATTGCTTACTCCTTTGAGAACTTGATAGCAATTCTCGTATGGAAATGATTTCTCCATGGATTGTGTCTTGTATAACTTGATGGTCTCGTCAATCACTTGTTTCTCGTTGGCCTCGCTTTGTTGATGGTGGTCGCTAACCTTCTTGAACGTCACGCCAAATCCTTGCACGTCTTTTTAATCTTGTTCCATTTTCCATGTATTTGGCTTTTGGTACGCTTTGATCCAAAGAACCGCATCCGTTTGACCATTACCCACAACTGGGTCCTCGAAACAATATATGTGCCCAACATCTTGACAACAACTTTGCATCACCATCCATCCAAAGCCTTTTTTCGGCCGGATTTTTAGGTCGCCTTCTCGCCCCCCCCCCCCCCCAAATGAAACAGTTCTTCAATTTTTTTTTTCTTCATCATCGCTGGTCGCGACACTATCCACTTCAGGTGCAATTTCGTTAATTATCAATAGTGGTTGTGGGTTTCTTGGTTGTTCTTGTTGTTGTTGTTGAAGCTCGAACGCCTTGTATTTGTGCTTGAGTGAGCCTCGTTCCAATTGTAACCCAAAGTTGGATTGTAGTTCATGGAGCTAGAATAGGGTTGTGAATATGGATTAATGAAATAACTTGGCGAAGGACCCATAGGGGGCGGTTGGAGGAGCTCGACGGGGTTGCTTGATTGGTCTTGATTGGTTGATGACATAGTCGGGATCGGGTTATCAAGTATGTGTTGCCACATATCAGCGGATTGATTTTGGAACGAGTTGTTTTCCTTGTTGCGAGACATGATTTTAGGTGATTTTTAGTGAAAGTGTTTTGAAAGAGTATATAGTTTGTTGTGTGAGAATTTGTTGTATAGTTGGTTGTTTATATAAAGGTAGATGGGCGTCGGACCCATCTAGCCTTTGTTTTTTTTTTAGCCGTTGCCTCGGACCCACCTTCTCTCCCTTACCCCATCGACACTCTTCAACCCAAAAATAGTGGCCGTCGATGTGGCTGCTGCCAATAGGGTCCTCATTGACGGGCCTATTGGCAAAGACCTTATTAGCATCATCTTCGTCTTTCATGAAATTATTCACAGATAAAAGTTCTTGTCACAAGCATTTTCATCCAAACGATTGCATTCTTTTTCTTCTACATCTCATTCTGCACCCTTTAATCATAATAAGATATACTCCTTCTCTATTTTAAAATTTCTTGCCTTTGAGAACTTTTAAAACCTTATAGGTTTGTTACAAATAGTAAAACACTCAAAAGTTTTAATTTTCGTACCTTTCCTAACAAATTACCACATTTTTTCATTCATGAGTTGTTTCGGTTCAGTGTCATAAAAACACTTTTTAACTGATCCACCTCTTCCTAACACTTTTTCCTTTTTTTTTTTTTTTTTTTATCACTTTACTTTCTTTTTTTTTTAATAATTAAAATCTAGTATACGTAAACATTAAATATACAACACCCTCTTATTGAATATTTGATATAGTCGTTGTTGAGAATGTTTTAGAAGGCATGGAGCCCATTGATCCAAAAAATAATTAAAAAAATGTTGGGCTAAAAACGAGGTTTCCTAGGCACCTCTCACCCAATTAACAACTAACTTAACCTTAACCTTAATCACAAGATAATCTATAAATCTTCTTTTTCTTCTCCTAATTGTCTCACCCAACGAACGTTTTCAAGCGACGTTTCTTCAAATTTTTGGTTTTGACATTTATGGTAACTAAATAACGTACTATCACTCAATATATAAGTGACATTATTGATGTTTTTATTTAGTGTGCATGGTGTGACTACAAACAAATCATTGAATTTTTTTTATATTGACAACACATTAAGACCGACACTAAACTGCATTAACGATGGTACAAGTCAATTTTCATATCCACCTATAGTCTATAGACTAATTATTGTGCCATGCCAGACTTGATTATTTGCTAAACCAATTTTATGCATAAATAAAGTGTTAAAAAATTTCGATTAGCTATTTATGTCTCAAAATAGTGACGATAATGAGATGGTTAAGAAGGAATGATAATTCATCATTATGCTGACATGTGACATGTCGTTTCTAGGATAGATGTAATCATGTAAAGAACACATGGACTGATGATACGGAATGCTTGAAGGCCGGAATGGAAATTAAAATTTATGTATTCACTAAGATAACAACCTTATTTACATTTTTTTTTTTAAAAAACGAACATGGTACATGCACAATGTGCCGGCGATAGTAGTTGTTGCGATGTGGTGCAGTGATGGTGGTGGCAGCATCAAAGAGGGTAGATAATTGACACAAAGATTTTTGAATTAAAGGAATAGTCTTTTAAAAGATAATGAAATAATTGCATAAGTTAATTTATTAAAGGTAAAACGGTAATTTCGCAAGTCTTAAAAATATAAAATTTTCAACACGAAGATATAATTTTTATATAGTAGTGTAGATAGATAGATATAAACAGATGAAATTCAATAAATAATCCCATAAAAAAGAAATAGATATGATCCTTTATAAATTTTGTCTATATGATCGAGTAAATATATCATACATAGGACTATAGGAGGTTTAACCATTATTATGCTGTATAGATTCCTTGTACTATTGAAGACTACCCGAAGCAACGTTACACCGAACCTTTCAATTTGTTGGGGAAATTCGAGATAACAAACAGACAACTGGATATAATCAAACTCTGAAAAATGTGTAATTACTTTTAGATTCGTTCAAACTATTCAATCAGATACAATTCAGAGAATTCATAATGTTTTGTGTGTTGTTATTTGAGATAAAGCAGAACTAAAGAGAATGAATCATTCGATCAGATGGGACATTATAGCGCGTGTAATTATCTATTAACTGTCAAATTGATAGTTAATTTACAAAGTTTTCGAGTTTGCCAAAAAGCCCCGTTTAGTTCCGAAAATTTATTTCTAAGGCATTTTTAACACACCAATTTAATGGAAATCGACCCCAGCCAGGGGCTCTGCCCCTTAGACCCCGCTCCAAGGGGCGCTGCCCCCGGACCTCTGTACCTTAGGGACTTCGCTCCTAAGGTCATAATAAATACATATAGGCGTGCATTCCGCACCTTCAATCCGAAATAATGTATTATTATGATATATCTGATCAAACTAATTAACCCAATTACACTAAAATATCCAACACAATTTAAGAGAAATTGATAAACGTCTCATTCAGCATGTTCTTGCTATTGATATATTCCTAACCAAAACATTGGAATAATCGAAATGGGCGAATGCATCAAAACTTTAGTATTTAGAATGATATTTTGATGTCACTATCTATATCTATATCTATATCTATCTATATTTCATTATAAAGCAAACCAATTTTCCTCACTTTACTTAATTAAGAACTTGATAAGTTTAAATTTCATTATAAAGCAAAACAATTCTCCCCACTTTACTTAATTAAGAACTTGATAAGTCTAAAATACCCTTACTTATATTACTATTTTTATAACACACCCTCTAGAATATCCACCTTACCCTTTAATTAAAATTTAACCTACTCACAAAACATACGCTCCTTCGCCCTCTCTATCGTTGGCTCGCTGCTCAGTGGGGGAAATGAGTTTGGTTCATTATGAAATATAGATATATACCACCTACGGGGTTATTTGTGTATCCACACAACAAGAAGGTATCGCCACATTTAACCGTCATTTTTTTGAAAGTTCCGCAACATCGCACAGGTATAATGCTAGTTAAATTTTATAGGAAGCGACCTTCTAAATATTTTCTCCTATATAAAAAAAAACTTTTCTCCTATTTTTTCACACTTTTTATATTTAAAAAATTCTAAATGCCTTTTTTTTGTAAAGTTTTCTTCTTATAATTAACTCATATGCCTAGCTTACCTTTAAGGAATAAGTTATAATATACATCTCTTAAATGCTAAAATAATTACACTACCTCCTTTACATCAATAATCACGTCGCCGCTGATGAGCATCCATTTTGTGATTAAAAAACCCTTATCAAAAGGCCTGATTTCTATGTCTTAAATGAGTTAATATTCCGAAACTATCAATTTTTAATGAATCGTATGTTTACGCAGGTTCACGGAAGATGCGAGTGAGGGTAAATGGCATCAAGTGACTCAAGATGAAGGCCTATGAAGTTACAAGACACAAGGAGGTGATTCGGGAGCCGAACAAAAAAGTACGAGAAACAGCAGCAGCTGCCAGCGCCGTTGGCCCAGTCCCAACACCGTTGGAGCCCATTCCAGTGCCGTTGGGCGGCCCAGATCAGCAACCGACTTTAACACCTATTTAAGTCGAAGTAACCCTCAAAACCTTAAGAGAGAGCCGATTCAACAGCTCTAGCCGCCTATATTCAACCCTAGGTCGACTTTGCAGATTCCAAGGAGGTTTTAGAGCTTTAAACAACTTCCGATCTTCATCCTCAACCTAGATCTACTCTTTTACTTTACTTTCAGTTGGTAAACAATGGCTTTCATTTTTTCAGACTTTGTTATTCCTTTAATAATGTCAGGCTAGTAGGCTGAATACTTGTTTGAATCGATGTGATCATGTAGACGTTTATCTATTTTACTTTATTTGTTAGATCTGTTGGAGTGTGTTTTACTGTTTATCGTAGATCCATGTTTTACTAGCTCTTCATATTAATATCGGTTCTATATCTGCATGTATTGATTTAATTATGATGATCGGTCTATAATCATACACTAAGATTAATACATAAAGATGGAAAACGCTAGTCGGTCTATAACTAGTTGTAAAAGGTGATTCACTTGTAACCGAGGGATCCAAAACCGTAGTAATTAGGATAAATAGAACATGAAGCTTAACAATGTCAGACACGATCCTTTGACTTAGAAACGAGCATTGTGGTCACCGGAGATAATTATTATTTGATCATGGCTTAAGAGTCGGGTAACTTAAAGATGAACCGGTAACACAAAGTTTAGGTCATTAATGTTTAAACAATGAATCTAACGAGAATTTGTTTATAGAATAGTGTGAGTCTAGCGACAACACTAGTTAATTAGGCAAAGTGAATCTAACGAGAATCTGAGCCATGATTAAGTTTCCAATAGTGTAGCAAGTAGGTAGAATTATATTTGGTCGTACCATGAGATCCGAGATGCCAAACAAGTATTTTAATTTAATTACTGTTATTTTCTTTTTCAAACTATTTTCAGACTAAGCTTCTCGCTGAATAAGCGGTTGCGGCTTCTATTTACTTTTCAATATTTTTTATTAGTTTAATAGGAAATCGCGACAACCCAAGAATTACACATATTGTTGGTGCATTTCGGGGTGACAACATCATTATAGAAGTTTATCTTGAGTCATTTGTATACGTAATTAGTTAAACGTTTTATTTTGTATGTAATAAGGTCATAAATGACCAAGTTAATCGAAACGGTAACTAGACCGGTCTAGGAAGGTCTAGGTTGGTCTAGGTCGACCTTGGAGGTCTAGCTAGACCTCATTGGGCCGAATTGGTTCAGGCTTTGGTCTTGAGAATAAGTTTCGGTCCATATTAGATTAGTATAAATAGGAGATTAGATCTTATGCTTAAGGTGAATCTCTCTAGTTCGTTTTTTGGGTATTTCATGAGCTCGTGTGTAATTGTAATCGTTATTACCGAATTAATACAAGGCTTCGTTATTTCATTCGTATATTGTTCATTGTTTGTGTATTCGGTTTACCGAATATTGTTGATTGCTAGTGTTCGAGATTTTCCGCACTCAAACATTAGTTATCTAATCTCGTAGATCCGGTGGCTAAGGGACTTTCACATATTACTAGACTAAGTAAAACAACGCGTCCCTGCAAACGATCATGTAACTTATCACTTAACTATACTACATCCAATTGGGTTCTCTGCCCGTGGGTGTGTGTCTTGAGATAATTACCTGTACAACATTTTTATAAATTTAAAAGCTAAAACAAAAACCCCATCAGCTGCCGCCACCGTCACCACCCGTCGACGGTGCCACCGCTATAAACATCATTGTTGCATTGTTCAGACATCCTCCGTCTAGTAAAATATAACACCAATTTGGTGTCTATTATCTATTTTATGAAAAACACTATTACAATTAATGTTTCGGTGTATAAATCATAGATGGCATAAAAGGAAAATGATATACTTTTATGAAAAACACTATTACAATTAATGTTTCGGTGTATAAATCATAGATGGCATAGAATACGTACAAGGTTTCTCCATTATACTGTGAGGTTTTCTCGATGTCGTATACTGACTTAATGTAAAAAAAAGTCATTTTGACATTTCGTTGGAACTTCTTGTCGGTTACCTTTAAAATCATTTCATTATATCTATAACTCTTATAAAAAAGTAGTTAACCAAGCTTTTTAAAGCCCTCTTGCAATCTAAAACTATATTGAAAAAATGCCACATAGAATTTTATCCTATGTGTCAACTCCATATTTTTTTCAAAAATAAACTATATATTTAGAAATAAAAAATGAACTTATATATATATTAATTAATTAAAAAATAAATAAATATATTGTACAAATCTAAGATTTTCTCATTAGATAAAATTATATCTTCTCTTTAACTAAAAAATCACGTTTATACCTAATGATATTTCATTATCTTTTTTATTCAACATTACATAAAGTTTTTTTCCTTTTTTTCTTATGATGATTATATGGAAGTTTTCAAAACTCTATGAATATACAAAAATAAAACAAATTAAGTGTAAAAAAATAGATTTAATTAGTTCAAAGATAACATCGAAACTCATAAATCTTAACATTATATTAACTACACCTTGAATATACGTTCCAAATTTAAACTTTTTGTTTTAATAAACAATATCCTCTTTTTAAGTATTAAAACTACCTTGGTGTATACCTTCTTCTTTGCCAATAGCCGGTAAGTACAAATAAGATGGGTTTTATAGTAAACGTACAACTAATTAATACACTTTAACAAAAACCCTTATGGTTTCATTTAGCAAAACCCAAAAAGAAATTAAGTCATATAAATTCAAGTAATTGTAAATCACCCGGAGTCCGAGACCTACCCCACCCTTAAACAAAATTCTACATCCTAATTTTCTTTTTCTTTCTCTTTTGGAACGACACATTCTACCTCTTCTGGATTAGTCAATTAGATTAAACAAAAATTAAAACCACCATAGTGTTGAGAAGAACATTCAACACATAAGGCATAGTCAAAATTAAATCCATTTCTAAAAATCGCAGCAACACCTTCAAATGAATATAACTGTTTTATTTTTTGGATGTTAAGAAGAACATTCAACACATAAGGCATAGTCAAATTATCCTCTTTGAATTATATATCCAGCCAATTGTAATTTTTCATGTGACTTTTAACTTTTTTAGAGAGAAATGTAGTGGAATTGTCACTCTACATTAAGAATCAAATTGTATGTCTTTGAGTTCTGTTGTAACAAGACGACTACATGATAAATGTTCTAGATGTAGATCATTTAGTGGCAACAAAAGACAGATTACTAGAATTACTAGAAGAAAAACATATTACTAAATTTTTAATGATAATTTAAAGTATAGCTTAATAGCTTAAGTCCTTCTATCTCTTTAAGTTCATATTTTGTCAAGCTTTTGGTTGAATCTATTTCTGTTCAACCATATGTTTATATGTTACTAAACTATTTATATAGTTCACATCACGTAATTCTAATGAAATATGTTCGCTATCGTTTCTTTATATATAAAGTGTATTATATAGTTTTTTATACAGCTCGCACATCGCGCGGGTCAAAAACCTAGTAACTTATAAATAAATAAACTATCTTCGAAAAATTAAAGATGGTAATAACTTATACACATCCGGGAAGATCTAACTCTAGTGCGGGTAAAACCGGGAGGTAACTCTAGTCAATTGGTAGTGAGCATTGTTGAAAAAAATATATATGATAATATAGTTATACTAAAATAATTGATTATATAGTCTAAAATTTTGTTAGAATGTATTAATATATGTTGACTTTGTAGTATTAATTATTTATAACATTTGTTTTTGATTTATCATCATCGGTTAGTTTGTTAAAAAAAATTAAAACTAACAAATAATAGCAAAATCAAGCACTGCATTTTCGACTTCTAAGTTAATGATCATCATATAAAATTTAGCATATAGTAGTATAATAATAATAATAGCAATAATAATAATAATAATAATAATAATAATAATAATAATAATAATAAAATTCAAATATCAGTTTTGATATTAAAGATATAGTTCTTTTATATACAATAACAATAACCTTAGCCTGTATTTTTCTAATTATAAAGATGATAACTAAAGTAGTATTATATCTTGTTAATTCGTTATTTGAAATTATTATCTATACTAACTAATAAACAAATTCCCTCTTATTAATTATTTCTGTCTTTGAAATACCTTATTTGTCCTTAGACATTTTTTATTCCAATAATACTCTCTCCACCCTAAAATCAGGCACTCTCCAACCATTGTCCCTCTTTTGTAACCCGCAATTTTGTTAACGCTGATATGGAAATTACTACCATCAACCGTTGTCACTTCCGCCCACCGCCACAGTATACGGTCGCTGTATCACACGGGTATCCATGTACTTCACCTTAAACATAATAACACCATCACTATAAGCCTATAAATGATGTTTTCTTTATTAAAAGGAAAAAATCCACACACAATTGTTTCCATATATATGTGTTGGGATGCAAATTAAAACATATTATTGTTTTGTTGATATGTTAGACCTTTCGTTGTCGAATCATGACACGAAGTGTCAAGCGAAATTTACCTTAAAAAAAATAAAAAATACTGGACCATATTATTTATCGCAAAATTAAATACTTTTAAATGTCTGATTTTTGAAAGTTTTCAAAAGAACCCATGTGATATCGAAATAAATAAATTAAATATCACATAGTATACTTTTCTGGATAATTCTTATCTTATTATTTGAGAAGCTGATTTTACTTGATAGATTATCATGTGTTTGTACCCATGATAGTATATTTTCCTGGATAATTCTTTTACTATTATTTGAGAAGTTAATTTTACTTGATAAATTATCATGTGTTTGTACCCATGATTCCAGCATTAAATGGACTTCTAAATTTGGATTTCGTTACTGACCCTTTTCTGGGTCTTGGATATCTTAAAGGACGCTTCTTTGATTTACTTGTTAATACTTTGTCTCATGTCGGGTGCAAGTATATAAATGCTGATATATTACCATCGTCAGACGTACAATACGTAACATATATCATATTTTAGAAATATTTATTACTAGTCTTAATATCCGTACGATGTACGGTAGCTATATAGATTGTATTATAAAAAAAATCGAATATGCATCATACATGATTTGTAAGTATGCAATAAATTGTGGTTAAAGTAAATCGATAATCGAAGTTAAATAATAATAAACAGTAATAATAAATATAATATATGTTTAGTTAGAGTTTTGTATTATAAGTAACTAGTGCTTAGGCCCGTCCATTGGACAGGTAGTCCCAAGATATATAAATCTAATAATAATAATTATAAAACAAAAGGTGTATGACCAATATCACAACATACTTAATGAATACGAAAGTTAAAGAAGAAACATATGAAAATTAACTCTATATAAATATTGATTTCAACTTACCTTTTCTTTTTTCTAATTTTAGTTAAATAAAAAGAGAAACAAAAAGTGTATGACCAATATCACAACTTAATCAGTACGAAAGCTAAAGAAAAAACATATGAAAATTAACTCTATATAAAGATATATAATAATAATAATAATAATAATAATAATAAAGATTTTTTTATTATGAGTAGGTCATTTTTTATTAAATAAATATTAAAAAAATAAATGATTAATAAGGAGGGAGTATTAGGCTAAAAGAGGGCGATTAGGGGTGTCAAGTGTACCGCCAACCCCCTCTTTTAGTTATATTATAGATAGGAGTTAAAAATCTGAGAAAAAAATAGAAACATTTTTATTAATGAGAAAACGATTATAAGTGAAGAGTTAGAGTTATAATGTGTTTTGTATGTATAAGTGAAGAGTTAGAATTAATTGTAAGTCTAATTAGGAATTTGAATCTATATACAATTAAAAAAAATAATTTAATTAAATAAATAAAATTAAAAGAACACATGTCCATCAAGAATTACGCTATGTGTTGTTTTAAGAACATCTCAATCATGTTTTAGTTTATTGGTAGATAACTGTAACTCACAACATTATGACTTATAAATTATACGGTTAAAATGAGTTTGTCATTGAGAATATTAATTTAAGTAGAAGTTGTCGTCAATGAGTTTTTGACATAGTGATTCAAGGGTAATTAGTTAGTTCAAAATCTTAAGTGATATTGGTTAAAGGTCAATCGACTCGCTAATAATATATATTAAAGGTTAAAGTGTAAAAATTGTAGTTTGTCAATTTTTTAATTTTTATCCTTCTATTAACTTTTTTACCAAAACCATCCTATGATTAGCAATTCATCCCTAATTTTGTTAAGTGCCCCCACGTGCAAGCCTCGTGAGGGGCATTTTTGTTATTTCGCTCCACTTTTTTCTCACTTCTTTAAAATCATCTATATGATTTGTTGTTTTGCATTTTTCATTCCTGCATGTTAATTTTTTTATTTTTAAATTTGAATATTTAATCAAACACATTATTTACAAAATCTAAAATTTATATATATATACAATTGTGAGTGTTATGAAATTTATACATAACAAGTCTCATTTAAAGAAGCAAGATCATGATTTCTCTATCGGATAAAAAAGCTTGTTAACATCAACTTTCAAGTCTCATTGGTACTAAGGACACTTTAATAATTTTTTAACGGCACTAGAATTTTATTATAAAAAATAAGGAAAAAAGCTAATCAATAGAAGAGACATACATTCGGATCCGAGACACATAATTTTTGATTTGGTATAATAAAATAGCAAAATGACGCTTTAATATATAATTTTATGTTTTATTTTATATATCAATAAGAACATTTTTAGTTTTTGAACATTAATAATAAGAACGTTTACTATTATAAGTTTTATAAATACATCTTATAATTTTTCCCACGCGATATTAATAGAAATTTCTATTTGTGATTTTGAATTCCTATCAATATCTTGTAATAATTTTAATACTCACTTTCATAAAATTGTTATATAAAAATTACCATTATATCTTAAATGAATTAATTTACGTCATCAATATCTAAGCTTCTAAAATTTACCCACTACCCCTTTACGTCAATTACATATATTTACATCAATTATCTATAACCACCACCACCATCTCAGTCGCTGCCACCACCGCTGTTTGGGGTAGAATTATCACAACTAGGATCCTAATATCTCTATAACATTAGACTCGTGTAGTTTTATGTATTCTACTCGTTGTTGCTTAAAGGATTCTTATCACTGTTTCAATTTAAGGATCTTGATTGTACTATCTTATTATTTTGGTATAACAGGATTTTGAGATCTTCAAGATCAACATAATCACTAATGAATGTATATCTAGCACCTAAAGATATTATATTAGGAATAAGTTTTAACGGATAATTTATCACTTCAACCACAAGAATCAGGATTGATATGAGTTTTACTATATGTGAAAACCTCTCAACAGTCATCTTCACCAATTCTTTAGCGTAATGAGCAAGTACAGGAAGATCCCGGATACTTCGCATATTCAGTTCAACGTTTATCTCTATAAATATAAATGCATCTTCACTAGAAAAGGATAGACAACGATCAACACACCACAACTTCACACTTTGTTCATCTTTTTGCGCACATTTATATCTATTCGATCATTCGTTTTTTCTTTCATTCATTGTATTGTAATCTTTAACATTTAATAATAAAATAACGCAGGTAGGAACGATTGATTCCTCCCAGGATTTTTTTACCTAAGATTTCTTAACTAAATTAAGGGTTTTTCCGCGTTAACAAAATTTTGGTGTCGTTATTCTTTTCGCATTTAACTTCAAATCAGGATCATAACCCTGATTTCAAGTCTTTTATCTTTATCTTCAACGATTTTCATCTTTAATTTCTTTAATTTTGTCTTGAAGATATTCACAAAGTTTCTTTATCAAAAATTCTTATTTCGTACTATTTTAATTAGCAAAAATCTTACTTTATTTTAAGATTCTAAATACCCGACCTCACTTATAAATTTTTGGTCAGAAAATTATCTTGAATCTTTCTACAAAATTATCTTAGGTAATTTTGGTACAAAACAACCGCCAATCGCCACCACCACCAATTTATCGCCACATTGCGTGGGTACAATATTGTATATCTATACTTATATACTACTATATGAATATTATATATTCTTGTTGAAAGATTAGAAAAATGAAAGATGCGAAATGACCATCTTACCCTTAATGAGTTAATTTACACCATTAAATCCTTATCTTTAAAAAAATCTGTATTACCCATTTGGATCAATTACCACCACCACTCGGCGCCGCTACCATCAATACTAGACGTTATCACCACTAGTCTTCGCCACCACCACATCATCACTGCATTGCGCGAGTATCCTTCTATCTTTTAAATTATATAAATCACTATCCTTACATTAGTTACATTTACATCAACCACTCGATACCGCCAACACCATCAATAGTCGTCGAAATCACCACTCATCCCCCATACAACCAGACCATCGTTGCGACCACTACCGCGTCATTGTGTGGATACCGTATAATTTATAATAAATGTTATACTCCATAATAAAGAAAGAAGTTTAAAGTTGATGAATATTTAATATTGACTGAGTGAGGTCAGTTTAATGTAACATATGTTGACTTTCACACATATAAACACTCACACGGCTACTAGTACTATAAATACATGAACTATAGTTGGTTGAAAGATCACGTTACTTATTTGTCTCCCTCCCACTTCTCTCCTTAATTTCGTTCTCTCCTCTACCGCAAAGACTACTCCCTTCACGAAAGGAAAAAAAAAAAAGCATATCACATTATCAATCATATATGGGGCTTCTTAGAGACAAAGGCATCGTTTACAAACCCGTCAACGACGTCGATCTAGGCCCTAACACCGATCAAATCTACCTCCATGCCGACGTCAAAGGTATGTATAGTATACGTCTCCACAATTTACTTTCAGTCTCCTTCATTCATGATACATAAATTGTTTTTAAAAAAAAGAATTACAATATAAAATATACAAGAAATATATATATTTCTGGTGCTGACATATGATGGGAAGGAAAAAGGTGAATTTAATTAAGTTGATACTTTTTTACGTCAATGTGAAAATTGGTGAGTCACACGAAATGAGTGATCACTATTGGAATTATATATGCGTGTTTGAAAGATGAGATTATGAGGCTAAATGTTTGTAATTATTATTCCAATGTGTATATTTTATCTTGTTTGTGTAATTTGATCAACTGCTTAGAAATTAATTTATTATTTATATGTAATTGGTATTTTGTATGTATAGCTCCTCGAATGGCTGGAATAATTGCGAAGCTGTTCGTGTGGTTTCTGGAAATGAAGATAATTGGCACCATCTTGCTCTATTTTCTCAAGAAGAATAATCGAATTCAAAAGGTATGTGTATGGATTTATAAAATATAAATATAAATATATAGCATAATTCTAGTCTTGCAGTTGAGAATACTTCATTGAAATATTGTGACTTGTAATTGTGTATTTGAAAATTACAAATTACAAAATATATATAATAGTAAAACGATATAATTTTTGAAGTCAAACGTTTATAAATTTTTACTTTAAATATTTTAATATGATATATATAAGTTGAAAGTTATATCAATAAAATATACATTTAAAACTCAATCAATTCATATAACTTTTATCAAATATTATATAACACGAATCAAAATATTTATCATCAAAGTTTATATAAAGAAAATTTTGATAAATTTAAAATAAGACATATTTAGTGAGAGGGAGAGAGTAATTTGGTTATGTGTCTTATTTTTCCCTTCCTTATGATTGACATTATTATTATTAATTACTCTATATAGTACGTGATATTTTTCGTTTTTTGAAGCATTATTTTACTATTTTTATTTCTTTTGTGTAAACAAGCATTAGTATTTTTGTTTAAACCAAGTTCATATTATATTGTTTTCGCTTAAAAGAATAGTGTACGTTTTATTATAGTTTGCAAATCATTTAATAAATAATACTCAGTAGTTGATATTGAATAACCAAGAACAATATGTAGAACTATTTAACAATGAATCTACAATAAATAGGAAACACAGTACAACATATCTAACAATAAAATAATAGAGAATAATATTTCTCTAACAATATTTAGCCATTTATAATAATACCTGAAATATACATTTGTACACTGTATTAATGTTGTAGCAATCTCCCTATCCTAAAATAATTAGTTGCTTATGATAATAATATAATAATTGTAAATGCAATTGCAATATATCTAAGATTAAATAGTAAAGTTGCATTATGATAATAATTGCAATTACAACATCTATATTTATATTATATTATAAAACAGATTTACTCTAGATTTTTAACATTGAACTTAAATTTTCAATATGGATTTTAAGTACCTCTTCAAAATGTCATTCCTACTTATCCTATATTTACATAAAATAACTATAATACTCAATTTCTCTTCTTAAATCTCAACTAATCATTTTTTTTTCTCTTTCACCATAAATCATTTTATTATTCTAATTCATTCAAAATCTTTTATCTCAAAAACGTACATCGATAAATTATAAAAATTATATGGGTGTTCTTAAAATTTCATGCTCTTTCATTAGAGTGGTCATTCGATATACTTTCGACGAATTTTTAAATCCGAAGACAGAACCCGTACGGCTAAAGGTGGAGCCCGTCAGGTAAATCATCTCATCACCACCGCCGCCACCATTACATCACCACCTCGCCATCATCGCCGTAACGCGCACGCGAGTACCCCTCTCGTATATTTAATATATATATTTATTTAAGCTTATGTACTAAAACTTCAAACGACTTATAACATTCCATTCCATGTTGAATATTCGAGAAGGTATCTATAAATTTGAAAATGACCGGTCACGTACTCTGCTCGCAATTTGATATCTATCAAACATTTTATCTTTTATGTTAAAAGTTTATCTAAATGAAAATGAAATTATTATATTTATATATTGAAAAAATCGAATATGCATTTGGCTGCAAAGTTCATATATCAGTCTCACACACGTATTATACAAATGATTGATTTTCAAGATAATTTCATAAAAAATGATATAGTTAATTGCATCTAAGCTAAGCTCTATCTATAAACATACGAGTCTTTCAACCTTCAAGATTCTACCATACCATTGTGTCCTGGAAATATATTTACCGAACCATACCAACTTTAAATTTACATTCCAAATAGTTATTTGTCTATGAGACATGATTAATTGGCATAAAACGTAGTTTCATCTCTGCTTCATATATATGTATATTGAAACCAATACTTTAATTATGTATCATACGACTCTATTTCACATGTAATACGACGCCGCATACATTGATGAAAATTAAGGTAATAAACAGTACTATAGTAGGGACTAAAATTTACATTATCTATCAATTACTAGAACAATGTTTGCGGAATGTGATGGCGAATATAGTTTGATCTTTAAGAGAAAATTTCTACAGGGTCTATTGAGTTACTTAAATATGTAATGAAACGTCACTTTTTTGCAACATTTTTGCATCTCATGTTTTTCATTTTTGTTTTTTAAGAATATATAGAAAACAGAAAACGCGTTCAAATTATAATTTTTCAAAAATGTTTTCTATTAAAACATAAGTCATTGTTTTCTACTTTTCTATGAAAAATTAGAAAACACTTTTTTATGTTTTTAAATTTTGATTTTCAATTTTTTAAATTTTGAAGATCTCATATTGTTTTCTATTTTTTGGTTTTGAAGGTGTTTGTAAAATTTTTATTTGTTTTCTAAAAATGGAAAACTCATTTCATTTTCCAAAAAAATTAAAAATGAAAAAGTAGAAAAAACATTTTCAAACTAAACGTGCAGTGTTTCAAATTGATTTCAAAAAGATTGACGAAAGTAATAAATACTAGATAATACATTAATGTAAAAAAGCTTAAAGATGTAATTTAGCACTCAACTAAAAGGAGAACCATATAAGACTAAAATATTAAGTGAAACCCATACTTGACCGATAATTAAAGACTTTGTTTATGGGATATAATATCTACTTATACATTTATAACATGATTAATACAGTATTATCCTTTTTGTGAATAAAGAAATGTCAAAAATTAATATATATCTTTTTTGTGAAATGAAATTAATTTCTATTAGATACCAATTAGACTTTGCTAAAAATAGATCTTGTTGCGAGTTGATTCAATTACTAATTTGCTATATTCAAACAAGACAAGTCATAAGCAATATGTGACTTTTTTTTCTTTGGCATAAAAGTATCATTATTATCATCAAACTTTTATTATGAAATTTAAGAAGTAGTCAATTTAGTAAACCATCTTTTTGTAGATGTGAATAACATCAGTTTATGAAAGAAACAGATCATTAAGCTTCTTGTAGAAGAATGCCTCACTTTGTATATAATTTATATCTACATCTATATATAGTAAAAATGTGTTAATGTCTTAGGTACATGCTCATTACAATGGATAAGTCATTTAAGTACTTAACCGACACGGCGACACATGATAAAATGTGAACATGACAAATAAATTGGTACCATAAAATTATTACAATTTCTTTTTATGTGAATAACACATTCTATATGGATTCATCTAAATTTTATCTTAATCTCAATATATAGGAGAAAACAGGCCCACAAAACTATTTACAAAGGCCCATGTAGCTTTTATGGTTATTAAATTTAGAGATAGAGATGTATTTCATTTCAGCCTCCTTACACACAAATATGAAATAGTTTTAATAAATAAAAATCAAGTACTATTTTTTTTTACTAGCAAAACAATATTTGAGTACTTTCATAAAAGGAATGAGGAATTAATGTTAATATGCAATTCCTAAAAATGGTAAACTTTATTCGGACATGTGAATAGTGAAGTAGCTAATAATGGTTCCTAATAAATTGTGGAGTTGCTATCAAAGTTCATTGCATGTTTACTTATTTTTGTGGTAGAGTCACCAAAGTTTGGTTTTATGACATGTACTATTGGTATATCATTCACCTTATATATAGTTTGTTTCCTAAGATGTATAAACATGATTTACAAATGTGTTATTGTAATTCATCACATATAGTGTTATCAAACTATACTTCATAAAAAAATAGAGCGACGAGTTTATCCATGTTTTGCGACGAAATTTTAACTCATATTATTTTACATTTATTCGTCTCAATAAAATAGCTTATTGTTTTAAGAGACTAATGTTAATTACATGAAGAAGGAATGAACATTTGTTTCCATTAGGCATAAAGTTGAACTGATTTGGAACTGACTATTTTCGATATTCTAAAGGGATTCGAGATCACTCATCAACCAAGAATTAAGTTATATGTTCTAGTCTCATGGCGAACAAACTGATATATGTGTGCATATTTGACTTTATTTATTTATTTTTGGATAAGAAAGTTGAACTCCCTCTTATGCAGCTGGTATCATATGGAGTGATGGAAGATCCACCTCTATATGTTCCTTTGCACCAATACGAAGGTTAGTTTCATGAACATTACTCGAAAAACATTGTCAAGTGACCAAATATACATCTCATTAACATTTAATGGTCAATGCAGACGTTGAAGAAGAGGATGTCAAAAAGCTAGAGCCCGGTCTGTCTCCAGCAGAACAAGTTCAACATGCCATGGACTGTATATTGTCCTCGGACACTATACTTCAAGATTCATACTACAGTTTCCGCAGATGGACGATCTTGGATTACTCAAAAGCTTATGCATCGCGACAAGTAACTCCACTTATGGTAAGTTTACATTTCTGTAATTTTGTGTATGTGGTGGGTCAGATAGGTTTGGTAAGAGGTCATAATGGGTAAGTTTTGTGTGGGTCGAAAAAAGAAAGGGTTGACCCAAAGTACTTTTTAGCTTAAGCTGTAAATGCTTTTTATGAATAACTAGCTTGTCAAACATGAATACAAAGAATTAATATATTTCACTTGTACGAGTAATACTTTTGTAAATGAAATTTATGAGGTTTTATGCATAAACAAAACATTTGAGCGACTTTTGATCTATTTGAATTTGACCCTTTTGTAGCTGATTATCTTTATATAACTTGTTTGACCCGTTTTGTCCATTGATAACGTATATTTACCCGTTTATAATAAACTGTAATGGGTACAGAAAGTCTTTTGCTACTGCTATTTGATTGTTTACAGCATTGGGCTTTTTTAATTGTACAACATTTTTATACTTCTTTCAGGTTGCAGAGCGGTTATTATCAGCAGTCATGCGATCTTCTAGTCCAGACATCGATATGTCATTCTTCATTAGTTATGATGCTCATGATGTATTAAGGCAAGCTACTGAGTCAACTCTACGATACCAGAAAGGTAAATATTTGAACTTGAAACGTGTTGTGCTGTTGAGTATGCAGATTTAGATTTCAATATTTTATTGATGCATGCAGGTAAACCAATATCAGTTCTAGATGGAGTTCCCATTGCCATCAAGGACGAAATAGATTGCATGCCGTATCCAACTACTGGTAATTTCATGAAACTATTTTATTGTTTAGATATTTTTTTAGCAATCTACTTTGGGGGTAATGACTGACCATTATTGTAGGAGGCTCAAAGTGGTTGCATAAAGCAAGACCATGCAAACAAGACGCCATTTGTGTTAATCGCTTGAGATCATGTGGTGCCATACTTGTGGGAAAAACAAATATGCATGAGCTTGGTGCAGGAACTAGTGGGATAAACCCTCATTACGGGTAGAGAAAACCTTGCCTTACCTTTGCAGATCCCAGAACACTTGGCATAAACTTTAACCTGTTGTCTCTCATTTTTGATAATGCAGGACGTCACGGAATCCATATGATCCTACACGTATCTCTGGTGGTTCATCCAGTGGATCGGCTGCTGTTGTGTGTGCAGGGCTATGCCCAGTTGCTCTTGGTGTTGATGGGGGAGGTAAACAGAACTCATACCATGCTAGCCTCAACTTAGATCACATGGTATAAATAACACATATTTGGCTTTTATATCCATTATTTTTGTAGGATCGGTCAGAATGCCTGCTGCTCTATGTGGTGTCATTGGTTTCAAGCCCTCCTTTGGGCGCATACCACATTCAGGGTCAGTAAACTTTTGTGCAAAACAAAATTTCAAAGATAATAAGCTTATGACTTTTGAGGTGACAAAACGGGTGGGTCTCGTGAATTGGCAAGCTAGTCAAAGTGAATAGTTTTTGATACTAGCCCAATGGCTTGACCCAAAACCCCTTCGATAAATAGATAGCGTGTCAAATATGATTACATTTATTTAATTACTTCAGTAATAACCTTTTTATAATAACATGATTGTGGTGGTTGCAATATTACAGTTAATGTACCTTACTCATATTCTTCTAAGATGATTATTTTAGTTTTGACCTGTGGGAGATAAAACATAAATCATATAACAATGACTTCTATCGTCATCACTAGTCTCTACCTTACGTACGTGATCTTCATTGGTAATGCTAAAATTGACTTCTTCTATGTCCCTTTTCCAGTGTTCTGCCTTTGAATTGGACAGTTGGAATGGTTGGAGTACTAGCAGGCACAGTTGAGGATTCTCTAATTGTGTTAGTATATTCGATCTTTGAAACTGCAATTTTTCTATATGTTCTTGTAGACTTACGATTTTCTCATGAGTGCCCCCTTCCTTATCTCCAGTTATGCAGCTATCAGTGACGGAGCAAATTTACACCAACCAAGCATGGTACCTGCCTTCCTCCTATAAGGCTATAAAGCTCAATCATTTAAGATATGCTATTCTTTTAAACTGATCGGTTTTTTTATGTTTCTACATTTAGCAGCCTAAACTACATTTACCAATGCTGAAGCCTTCCAACATGTCTTGTATCAGACTGGCTAAATCTAATGAGGTTCATACTCTTACATTGTGCATTTAGTTTATCCATTAGTTGATGGTAATGTTGATCTTTCTTTTTTCTATCCATGGCCCGTTAGTGGTTCAATGATTGCTCCGATGATATTAGAGCTTGCTGCTTAAGAGCATTGGCTGGTCTACATAAGGTGTATGGATGGGAGGTAATTAAAGTTCATTTTTTTACTCCGACTTTGTTCCTTTTAGTAACATACTCAGAACTACTTAAATGAGTCAAAGTCTAATTTTAATGCATATAATCTCACAAATCATTTTACATCATATTGTTAATAAGATTATTATCTGAAAACTACATTTTGTGGCAAAAAAACAAAATATGACTAATGCATTTAAAAGAATCAAAGAAAGGGAATATAGTTATTACGTGTTGACCAACCTGATTCAATTGGTCTTGAATGGTACTAGATTTACACATTTCAGCTAAACCCATTACCCACCCCACCCAAGTTGCTACCTCTAAGGCACAGAAATCATGACTTCGATTTACATTGTAATGGGATCTTGTTTTTTTTCTGTGTTTGAAGACCGTAGAAGTGACTGTACCAGATATAGAAGTAATGAGGCTGGCTCATTATGTTACAATTGGTTCAGAATGTACAGCATCAATTGCTCATCATTTAGAAAAGACGTAAGTAAATTCATACAAAACCCCAAATCTAATATTCGTATGAACTTCTCTTGCGACAAACTACGATGCTGATTTCTGAACTAAAACTGAATCAGGGGCAGGGCAGAATCAGGCTGGGACGTAAGAGTAGCACTTTCTATATATGGTTCTTTTGACAGCAGAGATTACCTGAATGCACAACGAATCAGGTATTAGCTCTGAGCTATTCCACTGGTTTAAATTCTCATGACATATCATTTTGGTCCTAACATTTTAATTGATATTTCTACTGTAGAAATCGTCAAATGAGGTTCCATGAAAAGATTTTCAGCATTGCCGATGTCATTGTTTCACCTATGGTCGGGTATGATCTTTCACCTTAATACTATATGCTTTGATGTTCCATATACTAAATTCCTAATTTCTGTACCTAAAAAAAGAATGAAAACAAAACTGACATTGAACATATTCCATGTAAATGAAATCCCCTTTTCTTGAAAATGAACAAATTATTGACAACACCATGGATTGGCTTCCTTTGTTTTTGTCAGTGTGACAGCCTATGAAATAAAGGACGATGCTCAACAGACAGGTGAACTGGACTACGTTAATGGAGGTATGTCGCACTTCACTAATAACTCTTTGTTCTTAATTTTCCACTTGGTTTTGAACTTCAATCTTTTCTCTCAGCTGCCCTCGTCCGATATTCAATAGCTGGAAATTTTCTTGGATTGCCGGCTGTGACTGTGCCGGTATAGTCTACTGACTCAAATTTCTTCCTTAAGCGATTCATGTAGTTTTGATACATATTTAACTGAATTTTAAATTGGATGGATGGTGCATTGGGCGAACATGAGTGATTTTTCTATAATTTCCGATTCTTACGTCTTGTATACCAAGTATTTTAACAACTAATCATACTTGGCAGGTTGGGTATGATAGAAACGGGTTGCCCATTGGGATTCAATTTATCGGGAAGCCATGGTCTGAGGCTAAGTTGCTCCAGATAGCTTACGCAATGGAGGTAGCTTTGCATACTCTCATTGCTTTTTACTCCTTTTGTTCTCAAGCAGTTTCTTTATGATCTAACTCTCCTCGTGTACATTCACGACATAATTCTTAGCTTACATTGTTCGTGTAGGCATTGTGCAAGGCCGGATACAAGCAGCCAAAGGTTTTCTATGATCTACTTGCTGAGAGCTAATGGTGTTAGAGATGATCAAAACACAACAGCTTCCATAGTTCCTTAGTAAATAAACAAAAGATGGCGTTTTCGTTTAGTTTGTAGATTGCTTGCAAGGTCTATCAGTCATCAGGTTACATAAAAGTATTTTATATAGGTTACAGTGTGAAACTTCTTTTTGTTATGTATATATATTGGGCGATGTTTGTAGTGTTTATATTAATTTTAAGGTTGATTTAATAAAATTTCATTTGAGAGAGCATATCATTCTCTGTAATTATTTTCGTTAAGAAACAATCGTATATAACATATAAATACAAGATACTATGAGGTTCTCCAGGTACTACGCGTGAAAATGATTGCAAAAACAGTACTCTGTCTATGTTTCTTCTCCCATACCAAAACATGCTTTTCAAGCCATTTGGACTCAGTACACTACTCACTCGTCTAGTTTAGCAGCCGTAAAACATGTCAAGACAGCTTTTACGAATGATCTCCCCCCCCCCCCCCCCCCCCCCCCCCAACATTCTATAAATTGCAAATTACGTGCTTTGTGGGTTAAAATTTGGCAAAAAAACATTTGTTGGGACGGCTTTCGTTAACTTTTTAGATGGAACTAACGGAACATTCCGTCTAAAAGATAATAGAAATCCCACAAAAGCTGCTTTTGACATATTTTAGGCCACAAAAAAAGCATTTTTTCTTAAGGACCGAAATTTCGGTCAAGGACCGGTAAGCGAAATATCGTTTTTTTTTTTAGTATTTTGGTAACATTAAATATTTATATTTTATATAAAATTTTATACTTTATATAATATATCTATTTTGGCAATAAACAAATATGCCAAATATAAATCCAAAATAGATATATCTCAGGAGTCTATATAAATGAATAAAAAACTAGCGTGTGCACTTGCTATTAAAAAACTAGCATTTAAATTGAAATAAAACATCTATAGTGACAAACTCATCTCAACACCACACAATCCTTATCAAGAAAGTTATCCCAAAACTTTTTTGTCATCACTTTCAATTTTATATAATTTCTCACTTCTTGTCTCCCTCTTTCCTTTTATTTTCCGTCATGCCTGCAATCTATTAGATACAAAATATCTTTATCTACAAAATTTCTCACTCCTTTCTACTTCAGAGCTTGATGTTGCTGCTGCGTGATTGCTTAAAGAAAAAAAGGTCAGAAGTTTGTTTTATTAAGATTGGCCCAAAATAGTTAATAAAAAAAGATCAAAACCGGTAAAACCACCGAAATAACCGAAATTCCGAAATAGAAAAGGTTGAATTTCGGTCAAATTTTGGTCAATACCACCGGTATTCTTGGAAGCAAAATCGAAACTGGTATATGAAACCGAAATTAGGTCCACCCACCGAAAACTGGTATACCACTCGTATACCACCACCGAAATTGATAACATAGGTTTTTTGTTTGAACTCCAATAAAGTTATTTTTGACAAGTTGGAGTACTTTTAAAACAATTTGCTCTAATTATTAAATAAAAACTTTCTTTTGTTGTGGATAAAAAGAGGTTGCAAAACAATTGGGATGTGCTTCCTAGAAATAATGATCGGAGGAGAAATTTTTTTAATAAAAATGAGTTTTAAAAGACTAAAGAAATAAAGTTCGGGACATTTTAAACTGTGAATTCTATGAAAATAAAATAACAAAAACTGATAAAAAAAAAATTGAGCTTATCTATCTGAGCTATTCCTAATAAGGCTGACAATTTTGACACGAAACCTGTTGACACGACCTATTCTTAACAGGTTTTGTGTTTGACCTTAACAGGTTTCGTGTCTTAACAGGTCTGGACCTCTTAAGACATGTTAAGATTCGTGTCTTAACAGATCCAGACCTGTTAAGGTTATACATATATATAAAATACTAAGAATTGATTGTTATGATATGATATATGATTTTTATAAGGTAAGATGTCTATGAGCTTTTGTAATGTAAGGATTATTATCGTTATATAATAGTTGAGATTTGTAATAGTTTTTGTATCCTTAAGGGTTTTTTTTTTAATATTAGTAAAGAGTTTTATAAAATATATGTTAACAGGTTTTTTAACCGGTCTTAATAGGTGCACCTATTTTCGTGTCATATTCGTGTTTAAAAAAAATGACACGATTAGTTAACATGTCGTGTTCGTGTTTGACCTTAACATGTTCGTGTCTTAACAGGTTTCGTGTCGTGTGACCTGTTATGTCAGCCTTAATTCCCAGTCCTTTTCTTATCATTTTCTATAACAGTTTTTACTATGTAAGAAATAACTAGGCTAGGTTATATTTCTGCTTATTATAGTGATCTAAGAGGGCTCATTATTGAAACGACACGACCTGATTTAAAAGAATTACGATTTTTTTTTAAGTAGTATTCCACTGCTCCGTAGTGGGAGGTTGCATTCCCCACTGCGCCGCAGTGGGAACAAAACACCCCCTTGGAGCCGAGACTTCCCACTGCGCTGCAGTGGGAGGGCTTACCCGCACTCCACTGCGGCGCAGTGGGAACCCAGACCAGAAACAACACAACTTCAATTTTGACTCTTTGATCAACCTACATCTTTCCAATTCAGAAACCAAGCTTCATAACCCACAATTCTATGTTCAAACAAGTATTCGACACATTTACAAACATATTTCTAACATCCATTTGATCTGCATTAATTTACACAACCATATGGGTCGTTTACCCAAATTGAGACTTTTCAAACCAAAAAGCAAGCTTAGCAAAACCAAAAGACCTACACATGATCAATTTACAGAAATGTACCAAAACATGACTACCAACAATCCAAATATGTGCCAAGAGCCATAGTGAGGATGGATATCTGAGTCTCTAACCAAAGAGTACTATTCTTCCACGAATGGTTAAAATACCTTCAAATCGACTAGCAATCCAAATCAACACTTCAAATCAACTATCACTAGTTCCCTGTTCCGGAACCACCTATAAAATGGTAAACAACTAAAAAGTAAGTGAATGCTTAGTGAATATGCTTGCATACAATCATATAAACGAAGGAGGGCATTGCACAAAGGTCTATTGCATATAGACTATGACACCGTCGTGTCATATCTATAATACTCACCTTTGTGCCAACGCATTACATGGATCCATATAAGTAAATGATTACAATCATAATCAAATTATACAATAACAATGCTCCACATGAGCTATGGCCACCAATTAGGCCTGTAATCAAAGACGGCCCCCAATTAGGCTCAACGCTAAATCAATTACTATACATGGAATCTACCATTGTATGGTAATTGACCCGACGAATATACAAAGATATGCAAGTATACTCACCTCCTTTGCGACACAACAATCAAATCAAGATAACCGCAAATGCAATAATTCAAGCTTTCAACCTATCAAAATATCACCAATTAGTTTGGCTTTCAACATAGCCAAACTAACCATTCAATAGCATTCCTAACTCAACCATCTTATTTTGCTATTGAGTTACATTTCTTTCAAAAATTTACTTAAATGAATTCAACTCATCAAGTTCATCATCATTCCACTCAACTAGCAAAATCACCATTCTTTCATAATCAAAGTTTCAATGACAAACATTCAAAGTCATAATTAAATTCATCAAGTAGCTCAGTAACAAACTATAGGGTACAAGAATTTGGGTGAATATCATATAATAACCCAATACTAGCAAAATCCCCAAATTCAACCTCCCAAGAACCCTAACTCTTAAAAATAAATAAAAACTAAGTTAATGGAAATCAATACCTCAAAAGTGAAAGACAATAGACTAGGGTTTTCAAATCACAATCTCCTCCCTTTTCTTCTTCTAAAGTTCGGCCACCACCACCATACACAAACCCTAAGTTTCCGATCTATGATGATTGAAGATGATTATTATTATTATTATTATTATTATTATTATTATTATTATTACAATGAAACTAAGCTTTGATTGTTAAAAGAAACAAGAAAGAAGATTTAAGAAGTGTTTAGAGTGATAATGGAATGGTGAGTAATGGAGGGAAGGATGGTTGACACATCCTCAAGATACCACACCCCTTTTTCTCAAATTAGAGGGCATTATATCCGCTATTCGCTAAAGTTCCTACTAAATTAATCCCATATCCAAAGATAAAATACTAAGAACTTATTTTAATGTTAAAACTATAAAAAAGATTAATTTATTACCTTAAAATTATTGGGATGTTACAATTATATCTCTTTTGGTTGCCTTTTCAGTTTGTGAAATATATTGACCCCACAGGCACACCCTAGTCAATTTTGAGAAAAATCAATACCTCATCATTTTTTCAGGAGAAATGAAGAAATGGTGGTGTGGGGTCCTGTGTCACGAGACCGCTCAATTTGTTTTTTTTTTTTTTTAAATTGAATTTGTTGTTTTTTTAAAGCGGGAAAAAAATTAAAAAAAATATTATTAGTGTTATTTTAAGAGCTTCAACTCCAACCACAATACAGTGATGTCTTCCAACATGTTTTAATACTTAGATCATCTCCATTTACAACCTCTAGTTGGCTGAACAAATCCAAATGAATTAAGAGGAAATTTGACTGGCCCAAACTACTTTGACCAACCAACTAACATATTTAGTCACCAATGGATCGTCTAAAATTCCTCAACAACCTCACTCGTTGTCCACTCAATCGAGCAGCCCGTCGCCTTCCAACGTAACATATAGGCATATAGCTTAGGGCCCATAAATCTGAACTGTAATGATGCACTGTGATGCCGCTTCCCCTCTGGAGTCTGGACCAACTGCAAGCTCACCAAACTCCGGTGCCCATCTGGTTGGAATCTGAAACTCGAAGAAGTGCTGAAGTTCTTCAATTGGAGGTTTATCTGTGTATCACATATAAACCATTTTGTGGTCATGAAGCAGTGTTCTAGGCTTTTCAATTTTTTTGTTTAATAAAAGAAAAGATGCAGATGCTTTTGCTCGCAACATATTTATAGATTGATGGCGTGAATCGGAAAATCCATTGCCATCAATTCCACTTAATAAAGATGTGATTGGAATAAATGTCATTGAGATCACTTCAGGATCAAGTTGAACCGTTTGACTCCATATGCGGTGATCAAGTTAAACCGTTTGCCGCTAACACTGTGCATTTGGTTTTATCCTTTACTTGAAGCTAAGGTTGATCTTTCTCTTTTGGTTCTATGACCTGCTAGCTAAGAGCTAATGGTGTTGGAGACGAGTAAAATGTGCGACAGCTTCCTTAGTTACTTGGTAAATAAACAAAAGATGGCATTTTCGTTAACTTTGATCGTAGATTGCTTTCAAGGTCCATCATTAATTAGGCCACCTTAAAGTATGTCATAGGTTACAATGTGCAGCTTCTTTTTGTATATATCTTGGGTGATGTTGGTTGTGTTTATATGAATTTTATGGTTGATTTAATAAAGTTTCATTTAAGAGAGCATATCATTCTCTTTAATTATATATCCGTTAAAAAACAATCTTAGGATAAAATATAAATATAAGAACTATAAGAACATACTATGAGGTTCTCTAGACACTACGCGTGAAAATGATTGCAAAAAGGGTAACTCTATCTATGTTTCTTGGAAATCATTCCTTTGATATTGATCATTGTGTTTCTTCTCCCTTACCAAAAGATACTGTTCAATCCATTTGGATTCTGTACACTACTCACTCCTCTAGTTTTGAAGTTGTATGGAAATTTCTCAACCTTGAACAAAATTTTATAATAATATTAATTATTAGATAAAAACTTTCTTTTGTTGTGTTAAAAAGGAGGTTGCAAAAAATTTGGGATGTGCTTGCTAGAAATAATGACCAGAGGAGAAATATTTTTGATAAAAATGAATTTTAATTGGCCAAAAGTAATAAAGCTCGGGACATTTTAGTGTGTGAAAATACAAAATGATTTAAAAAATAAAAAATCTATGAAAATAAAATAATAAAAACCGATAAAACAATTTTGAGCTTACCTATCCGGGTTATTCCTAGTCTTTTTCTCATTATTAATTTTAAACACTTTTTACAAGTTAAAAATAACTAGGCTAGGTTATATTTCCGCTTATTATAGTGGTCTAAGAGGGCTCGTTATGGTCTTTTGGTTGCCTCTTTAGCTTGTGAAAAATACTGGACCACAGGCACGCCCTCATCGATTTTGAGAAAAACCAATACCTCGTCGTTGTTTTTTTTGAAGAAATGAATAAGTGGTGGTGTGGGGACTTATGTCAGGGACCGTTTGATTTGCTTTTTAATAAAAAAATAAATTTGTTGTTTTTTCAAAGCAAGAAAATAAAAAAATAAAAAATAAAACAAATTAAAAAATATTATCGATGGTCATTTTAACAGTTCAATTTTTGAATCTATTTAGTTTATATATACCATTCATTCCCATATGTAAACGCACATCAAAATAACAATTTGAACAATAATAAAAAGAAAATCAACATCATGTCTAAACCAAACACTCCAACTTCAACCACAACAAAATGATGTCTTTCAACATGTTTTCAATATGTAGATGATCTCCATTTTCAACCTAACCCAACAATATTATCTATTAAAAAACGGATCTCTCTCTCCTAAATTCACCCAACCAATTAAAACCAATTTTTACACTCTCATTAGTAACTAACCAAAATAAACTTCTTAATATATAAACTCAACTTTATGAACGGATCCCTTTATAAATCTTATAAACAAATTTCAATTCACTTAATCGTTAAAAACATTAAATAAATTAATTAATCAATTTTGAGTTGGTTGCTTTCGTATTTGTATTTGTATTGTCAAACACGTTTCTAAGATATCGGTAGGACGCATGATTGATAAACGTTCGATCCGCATAGTAGCCGGACCCAGCGGACATGTATTTCTTCTTTTCAGATTCTCGGCAGACAGGTATGATTTTCTAAACATTTCTCATTTTCCGTCTTGCACTCCTTTGTGGCCGGAGGTCCCTATGGAAGCAGTCTCTTTACCTTTGTGTAGAGGTAAGACTGTCTACAGCTTACCTCTCCTATACCCCATGCAAGAATTGGGTCTTGTTGTTGTTGTTGTGCACAAGTCCAAATAAACTAGAGGAAATTTGATAGGCCCAACCTACTTTGGCCAACCGAAATGAGTATGGTTTTAAATCCCACATACCAGCTCAGTCGTTGTCCACTTGATCGACCAACCCGTCGCTATTCAACATGGCATTGGTTCGAGCCTTTTAAAGTGGGGAAGAAGTGCTCAGTTGCTGGTTCGAGCCATTTTCCTTGACTACGCCTAAATATATATATAATGCTAGGTAGGACTCCTTGGCCTTGCACAGACCATATGCACAAAACATACTAACGTGGATGTGAAACCACCCAACACATCTCCTATAATTTCTGTCACTCCACTCCATACACCCCAACCCGAACTAACTATTCTTCTTCTTCTCCTCTCTTTCATTTTCTTGAATTATTGTATTATATACGATAATTATAATATAAATTATAATAATAGCAAAAAATGACACATTTCATTGCTGCCACGTCATCTTTATCCCCTTCAGCTGTCTTCCCTCCTTTCAATCGTAAGATTTTCTCTCCTTTTTATTGTATTTAGGCACCCAATAACATTCAGTTAATTTCGTCAATATTGTTTATTTTTATATAAAGTTAAATAAAGCTTAGTGATTTTTTTTAATTTATATATATATTGTTTTAATAACAATGCTTTGATTAAGTTTTAATGGTGATAAAGGGTCATAGATAGAATAGAAACTTATATAACAATAGCTAATACCCAATTTCGTCAAAGGCGATTATCGGGTTATAGGGGAAGTACGATGTAGACAATCATACTGACCCATTTTAGGTTAGGCCGGCCTCGACGCAATTCCCCGTATGCCCGAAAGCAACTGCTTCCAGAAAGTCCTCTAGCAAGAATGTGTGGCAATAACATAAGTGTGGTGTTTGTCAAAATTTCGCTTACAGTCCCTAACGTTTGGAACATTACCGAATGTGACTGCTTTTAGAAAGACCTCCAGCAAGAATGTGTGGCAACAATATAAGCTTTTGGAACAGTAACTTTCCTCGCCCGTGGGCTCAAAGGGTTCACATCCGTTAGATAGGTCCGTTAACTTTACACACCAGTAATGCCCTTTGGGTATGTCGATTTTTGCATGCTTTTCCGTTCTCTTGATAGACATTTTGATGGAAGTTAGCACTAGGGACCATCTGTCTGTTTAGGTTTTACAAGGTAGGGACGAACGATGTGGTTTCATGTAAACTACAGGGACTGTCCTTGTAATTAAATCATAAGGTAATGAAGATGATTTGAAGCAATTAGTTATGGATAGATGAAACCTGTGTATATATGATGTTAAAAGGATTTTGTATTACGTGGAATTACAGGTAGAGTTGCTCATTTGGGTAAACTGTTTCATTGTTGTTATTCGGCTAAGTTTCGCTGTTCTAGTTCGTTGTTTTATGGGAGTATTTCAAGGAGTAGAGAATTACGTATTGTTAGTTCTGCGCTGGACGGGAAGAATGCGGGCAGCACGGACGTTTTTCAAGAGGAGCCTGCAAAACCTTATTTTTCTTGGCCCGATAGAAAGGTTGAATTTTTTCTTTTATATTTTTGGTTTTACTGATAATACTTACATTGTAGATGCATATACGTATTTGTAGTGTTGCTTGTTTGTCTCACCGTTTTTGATTGCTTTACATTGTGTTTCATTGCTACTTTCGAGATTGGAGAGTGAAAAAGTATTTAGTTAGAACCTGGATTTAAAATGGGAGCTGAGTAGCGCCATTTTTAATAAATATACTATACAAGTATATTTCATAAAGTTGTGGTATAATCATCAAAAAAGGGTGGCACCTTTATCATCTCCCTTATAAAATGATCATATGATAACTGATAGTTAGATGGAAAACGATGCAACAATACAGGGTTCATTTTGTCTTCATGTAATTTTCAAAAACTTTGTCAACTAAAGATAGTACTAGTAGAACATGCCGTCTATCTTCTTATTCGTTCAAAGACCATGGGTTTCAGCAGGGATACTTGCACAAAACAATTAGGCAACTTAAACTCTCCAAAGAGCTCATGACTTATGTGGACTGTCATGATTAACCCAACTTATCTGTTTACATGCTAATTATTGACAAGTTCCAGTTAGAAATACCACCGGTCACGCAAATTGACAAGCAGCACAAATCAGGGAGAAACTAAGTGACCCTCTTGATTGTCGCTTATAAAAAGTACATGTGTACATCTGAACCTGAAATGAACTAGTGAACAATTATTGATAAATAGTTAAATTATAGCTATCAATATGTCAACTGCAGTGTTTGTATTAAGTAAAGATATAGCTGTCAAGTAGCTTTGTATTTGATATTAGGTAATTGGACTAATTTTAGGTCATCATTTCAATTGGTTCTGGGGTTTTGAGTTCCTATTCGAGCTTCTCACTTCTTAGCCTGTTCGGTTCTCTCGGCTAGGCTAGTAGTTACTCATAACTAATGGACCAAATCTGTTGAGTTGGGTCTCTTATTTGGACTATTACTTGCACATAAATATTGTACCAGATCTGCTAAGTGAAGTTGAGAGTGTGCACCATATCGACTCAGGGCATACACTATCAGTTTTTTTTCTGTTTATACTAAAGTTATTGTATTTGTACACTAGTAAAACCTTTACTATCTACAGTCTACACTATTTTTTATTGTAACCTGTGTAATTTAAACAGAAAACCAAAACCAAACCAGAAGCTGAAAAAGTAAAGCAGGGGTAGAGAAGTCTTTATTTCGTTATAAATACTTAATAGAAAAGCCTTTAGTTCCTGATGTCCTATGTTTTTGTATGCACGTTTATCAATAATCATAAATTTAAAAGAACTTAGAATCTTATTCATTTTAGAGGCCAAGGGTGTGCATACTTGGAGGTGGATTCGGAGGACTATACACCGCTTTAAGATTGGATTCACTAACATGGCCTGATGATAAGAAACCTCAGGTAGCTATGTTGAAGTTTAACATGCTACTTTATCCAAAAATATTCCTTTCTTCCTTACTTCATCGCTTTATTGGTATATCATATCATTTACACATTAGACAATTTCTACAGGTAATCCTTGTTGATCAATCAGAACGCTTCGTCTTTAAGCCCATGTTATATGAACTTCTATCTGGAGGTACATGCTTAAGTTCATGGTTTTTGCTGAAGTTTCATTATTGTCCTTTGCTTACTCTATACTGATTGCTCTGAATAACATTTTGAAGTGTAGAAGTAGATGCGTGGGAAATTGCGCCACGATTTTCAGATTTGCTTGTAAACACTGGCGTGCGATTTCTGAAAGATAGGGTGAAACTCCTTAGTCCATGTGATCATGCGGGAGTGAATGGGCCTAATGTATCCGGCTGTGGAGGAACTGTTCAACTTGAAAGTGGGCTTACTATTGAATATGATTGGTATGGATACCCTGCAAAGTTAGATCTTTCACTAATAAAAGCAAGCATATCGTATTCTTAAACCAGATTAGTTTTACTCATTTTCCAATTGCTAATCTATGTTTTGTATGTGGGCAGCCAGGTTGGTGCTTTCCTTGGGAGCTGAACCCAAGCTTGATATTATACCGGGGGCTGTTGAATTTGCTCTACCGTTCTCGACCCTGGATGATGCTCTTGTAAGTGTTTGGATATAGCAAATTAGTCGTCTCTATGCACAGTTATGCTTAGAAAGAACAATTAAATGGAAAAAATGGGTTAAGCTGGTCCTTTTTTTTGTTAGTCTTTTCGGTTTGTTTATCCAAATAGGTTATTATATAATTTATAGTAAAATGAAAAAGCAGGGTACCAAAGCTTACCTGGACTGCTACTTTAAAATAGCCCATGTGATGCACTACATGAATTTCAACTGGATACTTAAATTGCTATTCTATATTTTGTGATGCAGAAAGTAAATGAGAAGTTAACAAAGTTGGAGCGCAAAAATTTTGGTAAGGCAAATCCGATTCGTGTTGTTGTGGTAGGACTTGGTTACTCTGGAGTTGAACTGGCTGCTACAGTATCAGAAAGATTAGAGGGTAAGGGAGTTGTTCAAGCAATCAGTGTTGACTCTTCAATCTTAGCAACTGCTCCTCCTGGAAACAAAGAAGCCGCTTTAAAGGTAATATACTTTTATTGTTAAACACATATGTGGTGGTGGCAAATCTGACACATTTGTTTATAGATTGGTTAATTTATCCGCGTTTATCTCTAAGGAGCCGAATGGGTTGAGCTCAATATTTCACTTTAAAAAAAGGGTTCAAATAATTCGAGCAGGTCAAATGGTTGAACGTCTTGCTACATGTAAATAAAAGTTTCAGATTGTTGTTGCTAAAATCTACTTTTGTAATCATATGTCGTGTACTCCCGATCAGTCAGATTTTAACCCGCCCTAAGAAGTTGCCTGTTTTGAACCATTACATAGTTATAATTCGTTGAATTTTGAATTGGCAGTTAACTATGATACCTATAAAGCTTTATGTAAAAAAGTATAGATATATATGCAAACTAGACACTTGAAGCAGCAGATACTGAAAGACTTAATCATCATAGGAACCAACAAATATTTAATTACAAAATCCATAAGAAATAAGACGATTACATTGAAACATAAATTAGGGTTTTTAAACGGTAAGAAACTTCAGCGGCTCAAGGTGATCGCTACAGTGGCCAAGAAGACTATTTATACACAAACCCTAAATGAATTTACAGAAATGGTCCCTTCACAATTAGTCACCTAGAAAAGGACCCTAATAACATAGATGTAGAAAACGGCAACATTAGTCCTTCTTGTATCTTCAAGCATACACCAGTAGTCCAAACTTATCCATGCAAAGAGACTTGAATAACATTCTTCATCTACATATCAATCCTGCATAAAAACAAACCAAGTTAATACACAATTGATTTGTTATTTCAACACCCCCCCACAAATTAATTGTGGAAGGGGTCAAACATTCCTAACAGTTTGCAAAATCTGTTATGTTGTTCACAAGACAATCCTTTAGTAAAAACATCTGCTATATTGTTTTCAGAATCAATCTTGATTGTGTCAACAACCCCCAAAGTGATCTTTTCTCTAACAAAATAAAGGTCAATTTCAAAGTGTTGTCTTCTCATGAAAAACAGGGTTGGCACTGATTTGTATAGCAGCCTTGCTATCACTGAAAATAGGAACAGGCTCATGTTGTCTAATACCAAATTCATTCAAAACCTTTAGGACCCAAATGATTTCACATGTAATAGCAGCAAGAGCCCTAAATTCTGCTTCTGCAGAAGATCTGGAAATTGTGGGTTGTTTTTTACTTTTCCAAGAAACGGGTGAGTCACCTAGAAAAAGAGAGTATCCTGTGATACTTTTTCTGGCCGTCACCCTCTTGGCCCAATCAGAATCCACATAAGCTTTTAAGGAGAGAGATGAGTTACCTTTTAGCTGAATTCCCTTACCTGGGCAACCCTTTAAGTACCTAAGAACTCTTAAAGCAAGTTTGAGATGAGACTGATAAGGTTTATGCATATACTGACTCAGAACATGGACAGAAAAGGCAATATCAGGCCTAGTTAAGGTAAGATAAATAAGTTTGCCAACCTACTTTTGATATTCAGTAACATTGTCAAGAGGAGAGTCATTAGAGTCATCACTACATGGTCCAAGATTGGACTCTATTGGGGTTTGTGTTGGTTTACAACCCAACAACCCAAATTCAGAAATGACATCCATGCAATACTTTCTTTGACTTAAACACATTCCATCAGTAGTTTCAATAACCTCAATGCCTAAAAAATATTTTAGTTTACCAAGATCCTTGATGGAAAACCTTTTACTTAAAAAATCTTTGCACTTATTGATTTCAGTCATGCAATTTCCAGTAACAATGATATCATCAACATACACAAGTAAAGCAACAAAGACACCATTTTCAGATTTGATATAAAGAGAATAATCACTTTTACTTTGATTGAAACCATTATCAGATAAGGCAGAGGTCAATTTTTCATTCCATTTTCTAGGGGCTTGCTTAAGCCCATAGAGAGATTTAACTAACTTGCACACCCTAGAATCATTAGCAGAGAAATATCCAGGAGGAGGATTCATATACACATCTTCTTCAATCTCACCATACAAAAAGGCATTATTAACATCAAGTTAAAAAATAGGCCAAGAATTATGACAAGCAATAGTAATAAGACACCTAATAGTAACCATTTTGACAACAGGAGAGAATGTCTCCTCAAAATCAACACCAGCTTGTTGACTGCAGCCCTTGGCTACCAATCTAGCCTTATATCTATCAATATCACCATTAGACTTATACTTTGTCTTATAGACCCATTTACAACCAATAGGTCTTCTATTAGAGGGAAGATCAGTGAGAGTCCAAGTACCATTTTTATGCAATGCCTCCATTTCAGCATTCATAGCATCAACCCAAAGAGGGTTTTTACAAGCTTCTTCAAAGCAGGTAGGTTCAATATGTTTGTTTAGATTAGTAACAAAACATTTGTTCTCAGAATTTAAGTTAGAATAGTTCACAAAGTTTGAAATACTATGCCTAGTCTTAGTTCCTAACACAAAATCATGCAAGTTCTGGGGCAATCTGGTTGTTCTGGCAGATCTCCTTAGAATAGGACTGCCTTGAGGAGCTGGGTTAGAATTTCCCTCAGAATTAGTAGTGTCATCAAGAAGTGTTGCACTGGAGCCCTCATTGGTAGTCCTAGGTGGACTGCCAGAATGAGAGAATGATCCATTTTCACCAGTAGTCCTCAAGGGACTGCCAAGGTTAGATGGATTAGTGCCATCACTTCCAGAATTCAGGTCTCTCCATTCATCATTGGGAATAGAGGGAATTGGGTGTTCATTATTTTCAAACAGAAAGTTTTCAAAGAAGTTGAGATGAGAGACATCTTCAGATGAAGAATGTTTTATTAAGGTTTTTATTTTAAAGGGAACAACATTTTCATAAAAGACAACATCCCTGGAAAAGAGGATGCTTTTATTATCAAGGCTGTAAAGTTTGTACCCCTTCTTGGCATCACTATAGCCAATAAGAACACATTTTTCAGATCTACTACTGAATTTATCAGTGTTATTTAAAATAGTAGCAAAGCATAAACACCCAAAAACCCTAAGGTGGGACAGACTAGGAGAGCTTTTAAAAATGAGATCATAAGGAGATTTGCCACATAGAACAGAAGAAGGAAGCCTGTTAATCAAATAAGTAGCAGTCAGAATACATTCACTCCACATAGAAAGAGGAATCCCCCCTTGAAACATAAGAGATCTTGCCACATTGAGCAAATGTCTATGTTTCCTTTCAACTATCCCATTCTGTTGAGGTGTGTAGACACAGGTGGTTTGATGAATAATACCCATTTGATTAGTGAAATTACTCATTCTATGATTAATAAATTCACTACCATTATCACTTCTAATCACTTTGATTTTTTTGTTGAATTGAGTTTGTAAGAAATTGTTAAATTTAACAAAATTGTCATAAGTTTCCTCCTTACTTTTTAACAGAAAAACCCATACACCCCTGGAATAATCATCAACAACAGTTAAGAAGAATCTAAATCCTTCTTTACTCTGTATCTTATAGGGTCCCCACAGATCCAGATGAATAAGATCACCAACAGAATTGGACTTATGATCACTTAAGGGAAAAGGTTCCCTTGTTTGTTTAGCCTTATGGCAAGTTTCACAAGGAGAATTTAAAGAAGTATTATCAAGTTTCAATTTGTGTTTCAAAATAACCAAGACTTGTTCAGCAGGGTGACCAAGTCTGGAATGCCAGACATACTTAGAAACATTGCACATAAGATTAGAATTAAAGCATGCAACATTATTCTTACCACAACTAGTTTCATCAAAAATATAGAGTCCACCACACTCATTACCAGTCCCCACAATGACTCTTGTTCTCAAGTCCTGAATGTAACAGTGATTCTCATCAAACCCTATAAAAAACTTATTATCTTTAGCAAGACAATGCACAGATAAGAGACTGACACAATATTCTGGAACAACAAGCACACCATAGAGAATAATATGTTTTGTAAGATTAAGATTTCCAATTTTCACAACTTTAGCTTGTGTCCCATTAGGGTGACCAACAGTTAAGCCAAGATCACTAACATCAATGACATTAAACATATTTTTGTCAGTATCAGTCATGTGTTGAGTTGCACCAGAATCATTGATCCATCCTTTTAAAGGTTTGCATGGTCTATTTGTTTGATCAGGACAAAAGAAAAGGTCAAAGTTCTTATTAAAGAAAGCATTGGAATTAAAGAAAGTACCTCCCATATTTGCTTGAACACTATTTGACATAGACTGATCACTTAACAATTTCATCAACTGATTAATTTGATCATTAGTGAGATGAAGATTAGACTAAGAAGGTCCAGCAGCAGTGCTAGGAGCAGTTTGATTAGGACTCTGTGGTTCTGAAGAATGAACATGATTACTAGAAAAAGGTTTAGAAAAGGACTGATTGTGAGAGAAACTGTTTCTTTTGCCAAAGTTATTGTTGAACTTGTTTCCAAATTGATTTCCATAACCAGAGGGGTGACCAACAATCTCATAACATCTGTCTATAGTATGACCAAATCTGTGACACTTAGAACATTTCAAATTCATATTTGGTCCTCTTTTTACTTCAAAGTTTCTGTTTTCATGCATTTTATTGTCAAAAAACCTTGAGTCAAAATTTTTCTTCCTGTTATCAAAAGTTTTGGCAACAAAAGCAGAATTCTGAGGTTTGGAGGAAGTCTCAATAGGTGAGGTCCTATGAGACTCCTCCCTAGAAATGATGGCAAAGGCAGTCTTAACATTTGGTAAAGGGTCTCTGGTCAATATATTGCTCCTGACAGGAAGATACACATCATCCAAACCCATAAGAAATTGCATAAGTTTAATGAGTTGATGGTGTTCTTGAAAACCTTTTGCAGCATTACAAGTACAAGTTGGAAGTTTAACAAGAGAGTCAAATTGCCTCCAAAGAGCATTCAGTCTATGATAATAATCAAAAAGAGTACTCCCATTTTGAGTCAAAGAGTTAATTTTGTGGTGTAAGTTAAAAGTAATTGAACCATCAACCTTGTCATAGGTTTCTTTGAGTTCTTCCCAAACCACCATTGCATCTTTAGAAAAGATTTGTCCCAAATACACATCATCAGACAAGGAACTAAGAATCCAAGAAAGAACCACAGAATTGCACCTTTCCCATTGTTTAGCAAGAACATCATTATCAGCAGGTTTTTCACATTCACCATTAATAAAACCAAGTTTATTTTTAGTTTCCAAAGCAAGTTCCATAGCACAAGCCCATATTTTATAATTTTCAGTGCCTTTTAGCTTTAAACTAATAAGAGGAACACCAGAAGTGTCACTGGCATGCAAGTACAAAGGATCACCAAAATCAAGTCTGCTTATTTGGGTAGGTTCAATTTCACTATAAGTATCATCATTTTCATTGTTTTGAGGTTGAAGAAGAGGGTCAATATTAGGTGGAATGTTAGCCATTATTAAGAAAAAAAAAACACAGACCAGATAATAGATTGACAAAGTAAACAAAAAACACACAAACAGGGCAGATACTAAGAACACATAAAAGACCTAAAGGGAAGAAGAACAGAGGCCAGATTCAAGAACCAAGAACACTGAAGTGTCTTGACAGGTATATTCAAACAACCCTCTCTTCTACAAAAGAGACAGAGTTAGAAAGAAGCAGATAAGAACCAGAACAATAACCTACAAGTCACTCAAATTTCACATAAAACTTAATAACAACCCTTGAGATTTCCACAATAACTTCACAATACACAGAGATAGACATAGAAATAAACACTTTGACAAACAAAATTGCATAGAAATAAAGATCCCAACTGATAGGCCAAACTTTCCTTACTTAGAGCACTCCAAGCAAGAAACAATTTGCTACTAAAGGGGTAGGTAAGAGTGCTTACAGAGGGGTCGCCAACAGTAATTCCAAACACATCAAGAATCGGGACAGAGTAGGCAACAATGTTCTCCAACGGAATCAAATATCAACCCTGACGGATTGATAAAGACAAGGGGAGAGAAATCAAGAGACAAAACCTGAATCTAGAAAGATTAGATTTAACTCTTGATAAAAACCACTACAAGTGGCAAGATCCAAGATCTAGGAAGATCTGAACCCTACACACGAGTATACAAACAAAGTATATAATATCAAAAAAGTTTGATATATGTAAATATATATATATATATGTATCTGTATAAATATTAATTTTAATAAAGATATTAATTACTTTAAAAAAAATCTAAATATTTGAAGAAGAAATTGGGAACCTGGCTCTGATACCATGTAAAAAAGTATAGATATATATGCAAACTAGACACTTGAAGCAGCAGATACCGAAAGACTTAATCATCATAGGAACCAACAAAGATTTAATTACAAAATCCATAAGAAATAAGACGATTACATTGAAACATAAATTAGGGTTTTTAAACGGTAAGAAACTTCAGCGGCTCAAGATGATCGCTACAGTGGCCAAGAAGACTATTTATACACAAACCCTAAATGAATTTACAGAAATGGTCCCTTCACAATTAGTCACCTAGAAAAGGACCCTAATAACATAGATGTAGAAAACGGCAACATTAGTCCTTCTTGTATCTTCAAGCATACACCAGTAGTCCAAACTTATCCATGCAAAGAGACTTGAATAACATTCTTCATCTACATATCAATCCTGCATAAAAACAAACCAAGTTAATACACAATTGATTTGTTATTTCAACACTTTATTTATACAGTTACCTGGTTAAGTTTCATAAGGCAAAGTGATTATTAGCCTGCCAATTTGACCAACCATGAGGCTTACCATTACCGATATGGATCGGTATCTATGAATCCTATTTGCTTATGTATCTGAGGTGTCGTATTTCTGGGTACTTTTGTTAAAGGGTGCTTAAGTTATATAGCACTGTTAAATTAGTTGCCTATCAAAGATGCAGTCAATACCATGGCTAATTAAATAAAAAGAAAGTTAACAAATGCCCGTATAACCTTTGTGTTTTTGGAAATTAACCATTAATGCTTTTAATATATCACCTGATAATGATTATATACTTTCCGTCCAACAGCTGAAAAGCATGAAATATCTGACTCTTGGTACATAATTAATACAGCCATTGACTATCAAATACCTATGTTACCTCCTAAACAGTGAAAATTGAGAAAATTTGTGGACTAGAATCAATCTCAACAATATCTTTTAATGGTTGCAAATGACAAATAGGTAAGTTCTGGAATGGAATCTATCTAGATAATGAAACTTTTCACGTTTAAGACATTTTGTAACTGTTCTCATCGACACCCAACTAAAGAGTTATGCCACAGGTTCTCAACTCGAGGAACGTTCAACTTCTGCTAGGGTATTTTGTGCGTCGTATAGGAAAAGCAAGTGATTTTAATCTTGAGGAATCAGATATTACAGCAAATGGCAATGATCCTGAAAAGTTAGTCCTGGAAGTGCAGCCTACTGAGAAGGGGGCTAACACTCGTCTTCTGGAAGCCGATTTGGTTCTGTGGACTGTTGGAAATAAACCTTTACTTCCACAACTGGAACCAAGTGGCTGGCCTTTTGAGCTTCCTGTTACAGGTAGAGGACAAGCAGAGACAGATGAAACTCTTCAAGTCAAGGGTCACCCACGCATATTTGCTGTTGGCGATTCTTCTGCTTTAAGAGATTCAAAAGGAAAAGTGCTTCCAGCCACCGCACAGGTACGATAGACAGGAATTTGCTAATAGTAATGGATAGAGGTGGCAACAGGGGGGGCTCAGGCATGTTGGGTAATGAGTCAAAAGGGGTCTGGGTTAAAATGGATTAGGTTGGATTGACCCACAAACATGTTTTTCCCTTTTCTTACTATTTCTACTGATAACAATCTTGATTACACATAAGTCATAACTATTCTATAATAGTTTGATTTTGGAGGTTCTATCTGTTAAAAAACTACTATTTTAACTGTTCTCTGGCTATTCGAGGTGTTCTATCTGCCAATATTTTTTAATCGTCTCAGCTGCGATAGAACACATCTAAACTGAGCTAACAGGGTAGAATTGTACCTCCAGCTAATAGTATTGGACACATTGAAAGATACACATAAGTGTCTGCACAATTTCCCTGATGTTCTCTTCAGTCTTTAATTTTCTTGTCTTCTTTCCTTTCTGATTTTATGTGTGTATTTTATTGTTACTCCCATCATCCTATGTTGCAATAATTATTCAGTAAATTTTGGCAATTTATATATTTCTATTTTTAAATCATCCGTATAGTGGAGTCTCGTGGAACCAAATCATTGCCATCAATATTTTTTGCTGAAAGTAAGCAAATACATAATCCAACTTAGAATATTTCCAATAACCATGCTGCAACTTCCATTAGACATCACAAAAGTGAGTGTTGCAATAGCAGTGGGTAAAGAAATAATCCTGGATTGAAACCTTGCCAATAAAGAAAAATTCTCCATTTGTTTATAGATAGGCGGAGTATTTACTTTTTGTCGTTATTTTGTGTTTGGTGATGATGGACTGATGGAGTGTAATGTGTTTCCAGGTAGCGTTTCAGCAGGCAGATTTTGCTGGTTGGAACATTTGGGCTGCCATCAACAACCGTCCACTGTTGCCATTTAGGTTCGATACTAAAGCAATACTTCCATTCCCTGATAAAATTTGTAACATTCTATAGGAGACATTAAAAGCAACTGTTTGGCCATCTCTGAAAAGTTAGTGAAGACATATTACCAGTAATGATCATTAAAAGACTTTAAGGGAAAAAGTGATGTTTCAAATTTCATATTGCTTTGTTATTTCTTTAATGTTTCATTAGGATACTAGGGTCACCATTATGTAAAGGATAAATTTCACCTTTTCTATGTTACCTGGTATATAAGGTACCCTTGTTTTGTGTACAGATTTCAGAATTTAGGTGAGATGATGGTCCTGGGGAGAAATGATGCTGCCATTACACCAAGTTTCATTGAGGGACTGACGTTGGAGGGCCCTATCGGTCATGCTGGTAACTATTCTGCACTTTCTGGATATATCTTTTTGGTAGAGAGGCCATTTTTGGCCCATTTACCTATGAATGGGTTGGTCTGGTTTTTTGTATTTTCTGAAACTTGATCAAACACTTATAATAAATCTAAAAGTTAGGCTGATATCAATATTCGATCTTTAATGTTTTAGATTTTTTCTCTAAGTTTTTTGGCAAGTGGTTCAAGTGATCAAGTCTATACGACCAGTTATGATTGTTACCAAAACGGACATATTTTGGCGTCCTACCCAACCAAACTGACCTGTGCTTTTTCAACAATCCACCTCTATCTCACATACTGATTCTTGGTGGTCATGTGTTACGTAATGCAGCTAGAAAGATAGCCTACTTGATCAGGTTACCAACTGATGAGCATCGTGTTAAAGTTGGGATAAGCTGGCTTGCAAAATCCGCGGTAGATTCCATTGCAACGGTGCAAAGTAACATCACCAAAGTTCTTTCAGATTCTTAAATGGAAGCTCAAGACTAAAAGTCCTTTTTATTAGGTTCTTGATCATTTTTATACTGAAATGAAGTTTGAGCATCTGTTCATAGAATCACAGCATATATATACCCCATTTAACACATGATCTTTAAGTAAATCAAGGTAATGGCATCCTTTGTCTCATCACATCAGGATAATAACACAGTTCTGGTTCTTTTGGCTCTAAAACCTTGTCCGCTCTTTTTTTTTCCCTATCTATTTACACTTCTCGTCAGTTCTGGTTTTCTTTGTGGTCACATCAAGTAGGCGAGAACCAGAAAAGTGAGTATTTCCAGACAAGATTAAGGTTAAGTTTGAAAATAGATACCATTTGAATATAATATAATATGCAAATTCCACTTGAGCAAACACTTCACAAATTTGTTAATATTCAAATTTGACCAAAACATAATATTGAGAGAAAAACTAAACACCTAAATAAATCTGACTTGGAATCACCAGGTTCTTTTTTCTTGTTTATATACTAGTACGAAGTTTGGTGTAGCTGAACTTTATTGTTCATTTATTGTAAGATCATTTAGCTTTCGGATGCTTTAAGTCTGGAAAATTGGATCACAAACAGCCTTTTCTTTTTTTCTTAACATATGCATTTTGTAGTGAAGTTACAAAGTTGGTTGATCAAAGACATGAAATATCTTATCTTATGTTTGTACTATAGTTGAGCCAAATTGAACAATAAATGAATTATATTTTGGCAATTTTGGTGGAGGCTGGTGGTGACTGGTGAGAAAAGATGGCATGTGGCACATTTATATCCAATATACTTAGGAGTGGTGTTACATTTTCCTATTTATATGAGAAAGACTTAAATATACAACTTACAATTTTGTTAAAACTGTGAAGTGATAAACTAAGTAATCTAAAATAAATTCAAACTTTTAACAAACTAACAAAGAAGCCTCAAAGTGACATTGTTAAACAACTTGAAGGTCCAAAAAGTAAACTTTTATCCACAAACAACAGCAACCAGAAGCTTTTTCCCCCGCTCATTTTCTAACCACCATTTTCTGCCACAGACACACAATGCTAGTCCGCCCAATCAGCAGCAGCAACACTATCTCACCCATCTACTCAAAAACATCCAACAACAACATTAAACTAACAATTCCACCATTAAATGTCTTACGTAAATGTAACAAAACAAGAAGATGGGTGTGTGCAAATGCTATAAATAGTAATAATAATAATAATGGGAGTAGTAGTAGTAGTAGTAGTGTTGTAAGTGCCGAAGAAGTTGTGTTATATGAAGAAGGTGGTAAGAAAAGAAAAGTTAACTGTGAAGTCGAAGTTGTTTCGTGGCGAGAACGTCGGGTTAAGGCTGAAGTCCAAGTCAATGCAGACGTTGATTCGGTTTGGAAGGCGTTAACCGATTACGAAAGGCTTGCTGATTTCATTCCTAATCTTATCTTTAGGTATATATATATATATATAGTGAAGTGATCCAAGAATGCCCTATTTATATATATTTATATATGTGTTGACAGTTGACTTCTGTTTGATTTGGTAGTGTTGATTGTGAAATTAGCTTACGACAATTGTAGTATTAGTGTTTTGATAACCAGTTGGTATTCTTATTGTTAGCGCGATAATTCCCTGCGCTCAACCTGGACGAATATGGTTGGAGCAGAGAGGGTTGCAAAGGGCATTATATTGGCATATTGAGGCCCGTGTTGTTTTAGATTTACAAGAACTTCCAAACTCAGTAAGTACCTACTTAATGTCTTGCTATTGTTTTATGGTCTTTATGCAAATTTTCAGATTGTGATGGATAAGTATAGACTATGCTTAGACTGAAAAAATGAGTCTGTACCTTATTAGCTTTATGTCTACGAACCAAATTGGTAAAGTAAATTTGGATAACAGAAGTACATTGTATGTATCCGACCAATTTGTAAGTGAGACAATAAAAAACTAAGGATGATGCTTGTATCTTCGTATTGTACACCATTACAGCATAAACCAGTCTGAAAACTTTATATTATAAGGGCGTCACCTTGATTCAAATGCTAACTGTAACTATTTTTCATAGTTCAGGCTAATGGTCGTGAACTCCACTTCTCTATGGTTGATGGTGATTTTAAGAAATTCGAAGGGAAATGGTCTGTCAAATCTGATAACAGGTAGAATCTTTTTATCTTTATATTTGCAGCTAATATAAAGGTACCATTTACTATTTACATTAGCACATTTGCTTTTCTGCTGTGTGTTTAGGCAGTAAATGATAGCACTCAAATAATGGACTGAAAACAGACTTTTAGGCTAAGCTGTTATGAGATTTAAGATAATATCTGAAAGTCATTCTCAAAAGTCTAAGAAGTCTTTACATTAGCAATTCTGTCTGTTGTAGGTCTTCAACTGCAATTCTGTCATATGAAGTTAATGTGATACCAAACTTCAACATTCCTGCGATCTTTATGGAGAGGATTATTCGATCTGACCTCCCTGTGAATCTTCAAGCCATAGCACGTAGATCCGAGAGAAGTTTTGAAGGAAAAGAGAATACCGTTATAGAAGTTCAATCGGCTACAGAATCTGTAGCTTCAACCATCAAAGATGTTGATGCTAGCATCGAGAAGAATATCCCTACTGTAGCTCCCAAAACTACTGCAGAAGTAAATAACAATTGGGGAGTGTTTGGCAAAACATGTGACATTGATAGCCCTTGCAAGGTGGATGAAATTCATCTTCGAAGATTTGACGGCCTACTGGTAATAGATGTGATGTAGACTATTGTTAGCAGAGGTGGCAAAGTGGGTCGGTTGGGTAATGGGTCAGGTGGGTTTGAGTTGTTGGCCAACAAATGTTTTTTTGTACACCTTATTTTAGTTTGTTTAGTAGTTCACAATAATAAACTATCAGTAATCTGGCAAAACTGACCTATAAAAAAAAATTTCTTATTGAACTCTGCCTTCCCAAGGGTGGGAGAAGCTACTATGTATCTGTATGATGTCTTTTATTAATAGTTTTTATTTGAAGGAAAATGGAGGTGTTCACCGATGTGTTGTTGCAAGCATAACTGTGAAAGCTCCTGTTCGTGAAGTTTGGAATGTTTTGACTTCTTATGAGACCCTTCCTGAGTAAGTAATCTGTTGCTTCTTGAGTTTCTAGAATGTGCAAGTTTCACTATAGTGCTTAAATGTTCTTGACTTACTTTCCATCTTCATGAAATTGCTTTCTGCTATCGGAGCAGCTGTATATACTTTAAGTTCCGTTTATCAATTGGTTTATTCAATAGATAAGGAACTCTTTACTTTCTAGGGATCAAGTTGATCTGAATGACCGGAAATATAAAGACACACAATCTTGAAAATGGCTGATGGATGCATGCTAGATCTTTAAGAGAAATTATACACTTAAAAAGCTACGTTATTATCAGTTCTTCAATTGAAATTTTTGTCTTCCTGATGTCTTACTACGGGAAAAAACTATTTGACAGGATAGTTCCAAATTTGGCTATTAGCAAGGTTATAGCACGAGAAAACAACAAAGTTAGGATCCTTCAGGTAATTTTTGTTTTCCTTTATAGCATTTTTGTAAGAACTTTAGGTGTTACCTGGTGTATTTGTATTACCGTATTCTGGATTTTGATGCTCAAGTCAATCTGTATTACCATTATATATATATGTGTATGCTTTTTCTAATACAAACAACGTATTTATATAATCTTCTATTGTTTGATCATCCAGGAAGGATGCAAGGGATTACTGTACATGGTACTTCATGCACGTGTTGTCCTAGATCTGTGTGAACATCTTGAGCAAGAGATAACCTTTGAGCAGGTTGAAGGTGATTTCGATTCATTCAAGGGGAGATGGCTACTTGAACAACTTGGCAATCACCACACTTTATTGAAATATAGCGTCGAGTCAAAAATGCACCAAGGATCTTTGCTTTCAGAGGCCATTATGGAAGAGGTATGCTCACCTTTCTTATTGTAGCTTCTTTCGCCTATCATAGTGTTGAGTAACCGTGACAAGATGGGCGGCTTGGGCAACGGTCCAAAGTGGATCATTTTTCAGTAGGGTCGATTCAGGCAGGATTTGTTTGACCTGTGAAAACATATTTGAGCTTTTATTGCCAGTTTCAACCTGTCGGATCATTTAACCAGTTCCAGGTGACAAAATTAGGTGATCTATGAAGATCTCCCGTCAAACTTGTGTGCAATTCGTGATTATATTGAGAAAAAAGGAGCAGAAAACTCTGCTGAAGTATGTAATGATACATTACAAACAGGAGATTATACTAAAGCCAATGGAGTGCATACTAGCCATGTTGGAATTCACGATTCACCAATACATCCATCAAAAGGAAATGATGAAAATGTGTCAAGAAGAAGACACCGGGTTGCTGGGTTACACAAGGATATTGAAATACTTAAAACTGAGCTACTGAAGTTCATTTCAGAACATGGACAAGAAGGGTTTATGCCGATGAGAAGTCAATTGAGAAAGCATGGAAGATTTGATATGGAAAAAGCGATATCACGGAGAGGAGGATTCCGAAAGATTGCTTCATTGATGAACCTTTCTCTTGCTTACAAAGACCCCAAACCAAAAGGTTACTGGGATCAGCTTGAGAATTTAAAAGAAGAGGTCAGTTTTGCACTTTCACCCTTTATCTACATTGAGGAAAATTTATTCTGGGATAATGACATTTGCTTAAACTCCAACGGCACGTGTTTGAATAGATAACCATCACGTTAAGGGTTATTATATACGAAAATATGAGCAGGCTTTAAAGGGTTAGATCTCAATGAGCAGTTGATAAACTACTGGGTCAAAGTAGCTACCTCTAATTATAATCAGTTTACAAACTCAAAAATGAGATTTATGGTGTTTACTGCATTAGTGACCACTTCCCCCTGGGAAACTTTTTATTTTTTTGGAAATCATAAATATGTTAGAATATGAACACCTAAACAAACATAATCACGAGTACGCGCAACGGAAGAAATCGAAACATATATGCAATCAAATTAATTAACAAAGACTAGAATTGAGCCGTGTACCTTATGCAAGCTCCAATAAAGATAATAATAATAAGATTATTATTAATGCTTAGGGTTTAAAGCAAAACCCCTCTACGATCGCACACTAGACATCCCGAATAACGTATGCTAGTACCCGATCACAAACCAAACAAACCTTTTGCTTGAACCTTAAACTTCAAAGTCGAAACACCCTAATGAAAGGGAATTTCGGCCACTTCAAAGAAAAAAGAAGAAAAGTAGAGAAAGCTTATGTGAAAAAGTGTGAAAGAATCAATGAAAACTTAGAATTAAGCCCTCTATATATAGGGAATAATTAGGTTAAACATTCTTGGAAAACAAGTTAGAATTAAGGCTTTCCAAGCCTTAATCCAAACCGGCCCCCCATAGAATTAGGGCCCAAAAACCATTTTCCAATTTTCACATTTTTAATCCTCCTTTTTAACTAATTAAATATAATTAACCCTTTAATTATGTTTAATTAATTATTTCGTGATCAAACTAATTAATATATTACTTTAATATATCAATTAATATTATCGAGTTACCGTGTCATTTCGTGTGACCCCGTAGGCTTAAATTATTCCCGGACATGCGATTTATAATAAAATGATCACACTCTAACAAAATATAGTCTCGGGGCTATGTTTAAGATGTTATTACATGCTCAGAAGGTTGTACATTGGATATCATTCTGTAAGTATAGGAGCCTAGGAGGTGGTTGTGTTTAATATGCAAATCATTTATGCATGTAAAAGATTGTTAAACATAGCCCCGGTGACTATGTTTATCATTTCCCTTTTTTATTAGTATTTTCAGTTTTATTTGTACAAATTATAGGTCCATCCAAGAACTGCATGATTTCCACTTCCAGATTCATTCTATATTCATTATAATTGTTAAATGTGGTATGAATAATAGTTCACATTCACTGTAGTTGCTAAATCTTGTAAGCATTGTGTTGATTTTTTACTCTGTGAGGTCTTCATTTTTTTTTACCTTCACAGATTAGTCGATTCCAGAAGAGTTGGGGGATGGATCCAGCCTTCATGCCCAGTAGAAAATCGTTTGAGCGTGGAGGTATATTAACTCAAATTCATGTCACATGACAAGTTCAGTCATTTCATGTCCATTTCACATCTCTGTAGGGAACAGAACACACCTTTCCTAAAGTAGTAAGTATTTTGAACTGTCGTTGTCCAGGAAGTCATCCTATTGGAATCCGATATTAAAATACATGTGGTATATGAAATGACCACCAACAGACAGTAACATGTTTTTAGAGTGTAACTAGGTCGTAAACAGGTACTTTTTGGTACAGGTGGAAAATAGTTCTGGTCGGGTTATCTTGACCCAATAACTTAAAAGGTCACATGCATCAAATTCACTTTGGGTGAATTTTGACCCGTTTTTACTATGGCAGATATCTTTTTATTAGCCTAATCTGACCCATTAAAGATGAACACATAACTCAACTCATTCATAAACAAAAAGGTACCAATTGCCCCATGTCTAAATTTAAACTTTGGGATATTTGGCCAACTGAACATGGATTTTGACACTCTAAAACAAGGAGACAGCTATTTATGGAATCTATGTTTCTATGCATCAGAAGTTATTGAGACTTACGAATGAGTGGGAATATGATAGAACCCAGGAATTGATCGATATATTTGTTGTAACAGAACTATCACAGGATAGTAGACCCAATCTGAGAGGGGTTAATCTCCAAGAACATAGGTAATTGATACCCGATTTAGATAATATAAACTTGGACAAAACCTAAAACTAGAACAAATGATATAAATAAGCATTTATAGGATAATAACTGGCCCTAAACTTCTGCTACCCATTTAACCACTATGCACTATCCTCCTTTTAATAGCTTTTTTTTTTTTTTTTTTTCCTTTTAATAGCTTTGACCAATGTTTGGGATTGTATCAGAATCCTTCTAATGTTTATGGGGATGTTTTTGTAGGTCGTTATGATATAGCACGAGCTTTGGAGAAATGGGGCGGTCTACATGAAGTTTCACGTCTTCTCTCACTTAAGGTTAGGCATCCTAACAGAATGAGAACTAATGTGAACGATGGAGAGAAAGCACAGCCGTCTAAACAAGATGTTTCACAAGACACAGAGAAGTGGATGGTGAAACTGAAAGATTTGGATATAAATTGGGTAGAATAACAAAAATGTATATTATATCATTAACTTTCTTAGTTTCTAGTTCAGTTTTTCAATCTGATAAATAGATGAGTAGCTATCATATGGATTTGTATATAAATAGTAGTATAAAAATTGTATGTTGTACCAAAGCAAGAGATGATAGAGTAATTTATTTATCCTTTGGCCAGATTTTATCATTGCAGTTTACTTTTGTGTCACATATAGCTTCTGCAGCTTAGAACCAGGCATGGTTGATTTGTTGTGCAATATCCAAGTCATGAGGTTTTTGTCTGAGCCACTAGCACGCTACCCAGACGCTAGGAACGCAATTGGAAGAAAAGCATTGATGTGAACATACTTTGAGAGTACAGATACTCGAGGAATGAGCTCAACCAGGCCCTGGGTAGTGGTTTCTTGAAGGCTTCATCCTTGTGATCGCAATTTGCAGTATTTACTAGGTCCAGTTAGGCCAGGTCTCGTCTTTTACTTCTTCATTACCCAAAAATATAGTTTACAAAGTTTTGGTTATATTGCTCGAGACACTAAGAAGGAAAGTTTATCGGTTGATGATATCTTAAACCGTCTGGTGGAGTTTGCGATTCAATTAATCATAGACAACCACAGATTACTTGAACATGGACAATCTTTTTTTGGTCCGTTGACTGGAAAATTATCCTTTTTGGTCCGGGATTAAATTCAAAAAGAAAATGGAAATTGGTTTAGCCGACAACAGTAGTAGTCGCCAAAGGTTTCGCCAGAGTCAAAAGTCAAAAAAGCAAAAAATTGTCACTTAGAGGGTGAAGACATGGTGTTGCCGCTTAAAAAGGACCGTTTCATTAATTACATTTTCTTCTTGTACTTAATGCTCAACTGAACATCTAATATAACTAGATATCTCTTTGGGTCGTGTGATCGATCACTTTTCATAAACAACAATTCGAACCCATTGTGTAAGTCATTTGAACTTCATTTTATGATATTACAAAAAGTCTATTTTGGCTTGATACAAGTATCTTGCTGCAAGAGTTAAATTAGTGTGCTTACTAATAAGCTTACATAGTCCCTGGTCTGTTTGTTCATATGAGTTTGTTTCATGGCTTTGGCTTGCTGATATGATTGAATACCATTAGACTTGCCAACTTCCATACTCATTAACTATGCCAATTTGATTTGAGGTTTAGGTCAGCTTCATTGAAGTTTTGGGCCATTGAGAGAGTTTAAGACCATTAATAAGGGGCGTTTCCCTTAAGACACTCATGGTGGTGCAACTCCCTTAACCCAATAATTGGGGTTTGACCTTAGGTAATTCTGGTAGAAAGGTATTCACCCCAGAATAACCGTTGCTTTAAAAGGTAATGACCTGAGGATACTTCAGCAACAGACAAATCACGACCAATGATATGATTCCATGACTTATAATAAGCCAAAGGATCTTCTTTTTTGTTCCCATCATCATACACAAGGCTAACACCATACTCCCTTACATTTCCATAATCTGGTCCGTCCCCGCCATAAATAACATAATCTGCTTTATCAATATACTTGAACTTTTTACTAAAGTGAATACTAACTTCATCACCATCTTCAAACTCATTGTTCCCGAACATCCAATGGCTTAACCATACCTCAACAGCATCACCATCTTCAAAGACATGATCTTCGGGGTGTGGAAAGATCAAAGGTTGGTAAGTCCAGGAGCAGTTCTTTGTCAAATTCCTTATTTCAATTCTTGAAGGGCCAACTTCTGTCAGGTTTGAAATTGTACTTACAAGACATACGTTTAACCCACAAATCCTACAACTGTTAGGAGATGACTGCAAGGTAAATATATTCCCGTTGCTTCTCTGCGTGAACCAGTTGGGAACCTCTTGCCCTTCAATATATGTGCTGAATATTCCATGTTCATAAAGCATCTGCCATTTCCAAGTTTTAGTAATTAGCTTCACTCACATACATATTGAGAGAGAGGAGTTAATGATGGATAAGAAAAGAGGCGCACCTGTGTTGGGACTGTCTTTCCTGTGTAACGATAAAATCCAACCAGATTCGCCATTGGTATTTTATAATGACTCAAATATTCTATATTAGTCCAGCCCAAACTATGTAGTATCTCTTCATCGATCTGTGCTAAATTTTCCAATTTGAACTTGTCCTGAATCTCTCTCAAAGAATCAGTCTCATAATAATCAACAACTGGTGGTGCTGAACTCTCTGGATAAAATGTTATTCTCTCCAATGACAAACAGGAACTCATACCCAAATAGTTTATTGTGTTTGGAGCAGACAAGACCATTTTCAGCCTACGACAAGTGTATAACTTGAGATCATTCAACCTGCTTAGGCTTCTCACACAGTCGGGCAGGAATTCAATTGGATTTCCAGATAAATCCAGATCCTTCAACATTGACATGCTACTAAAATCCTTTGGAAAGGATTCATTGGACAAATTATTATTTTTAAGGGACAATCTTACTAACGAGCTTGGTAAGGAAATTAAAACTGTCTTTAAACTTCGTGGTATCACAATAGCAGATGGAGGCCTATGACCGGATTCTATACAAATATTGTCAGCCCGTAGCACTTCTAGCGACTTTATATCCTTTATCTCACATGGAATTTCAACAAGAACAGAACAACCATCTAATAATAGTATTCTAAGCTTCTTTAACTTTCCTATGCTTCTTGGAAGTTTTCTCAGCTTTTTGCATCTACTCATATCAAGCATTTCGAGTCTATCACAATGGTTTCCGATTGATTCACAGACCTGAATTAGACTTGTACATCTTGCGAGTATTAAGCTTTGAAGTAAAGGGAATCCAGAGAAATGATCCACTCTAATAAGCTCACGGCAATTGCTGAGATTAAGAAACTTCAGTGACCCGAGTAACTGTTAACACAACATAAATAAAAAGCAGCATGTTAGTAAATGTTAATTATTGTTAAAGAGATAACCATGGACCACAAAGAAGAATAAGTAGAAGTTTGAGATTTAGTACCATGGGCTTCTTCCAAAGACGACGTAGTTTGCTATTGGAGAGGTCAAGTGCAACTATATCCTTCATTTGTAAGTCTGAAGGTATATAACTCAAAGGGAATCCATGCATGCACAGCCATCTTAAACCAGCAGGAATATCCTTGTATGATCCGTTGAGTTGTACATAGTTCAGTCGGAGTAGTCTTAGATCACGCATCTTACCAAATGCAAGTGTTTCAAAGCCACATTTGCTATTACGAAATGAGGAATGCAATATTCCAGAAACCCAGCCATATAACCACCAAATAAGTGACAGAAGAATGTGAGCCCAATTGAGTGATTGCAATGATCTAAATTCAAACTTACGCATATTGGTTTCATATGGCTCACATGAAGTTCCATTGTCACATGTTTTCATGTCAAGGGCTAGCCCTCGAATTAGCATTGTTCCCTAAGAATGAAAGAAACAACAGATGATCCAAAAGTTAATCCATATTTCTAGATTATCAATACAAATTGATATACCAAAATTGATGATCAAAAGAAATGTCTCGTTTAGGTAGAAAGTGTACGAAGGATTATGGAAGTCACATGCGTATGATCCACTTTTTTTACCAAAATTTATTTAATGCATGAAGGCGTGCATCATGCATATGTGCCACTCCCACAATATTTCCTGCACTTTATATACATAAATGAGACTTTTTCTGATCTATAGCTATACAAACTAATCGAAGTTTACATAAATATCGGTACATGCTAACCTGCCTCTGTTGCAACACATCCACACACTCCTCGTGACGCCATAATAGACTACGATTCCATGGCTCCTTAGGATATTCCTGATGGACTATATCTCTCCCCATATCTTGAAGAAGTTGATGCATCTCCAACTTATTTGTGGATGCTACTGTAAGAAGGCATCTATTTATTAGAATCTTGATCCCGGATGATTTGCATATTTTACAAGATTTTAAAATTTCTTCAGTAAATTCTCTATCTTCTCCAACAAAGAAGCAAGCAATGTACTTAAACATATCCCTGTCGTTGTCAGCTGGCAAAGAGTCGAAACTTATTTTGAGGACCTTTTGAATATCAGGGTAAATGTCATTTTTCCCTAATGATTCTAAGATATCCTCCCATGTGGCATCTTCACTACGTACAGAACTACCCAAAACTTTAAGAGCCAATGGGTGTCCTTTGCAATACCTGACAACCCTTTTTGACTCCTTCTTGTAATCTTCATTCGGTTCATTGGGCCCAAAGGCATGCCAACTTAAAAGCTGCAGTGATTCCTGCTCATTTAAACCTTTAAGAAAGCGCTTTTTATGATTTGGTGGAAGTACTCTTGTTTCAAACAACCTACACTTTTCTGTTAGTAACTCACTTTTAGATGTTACTATGATTTTGCTTCCAGGATGAAGGCCTTTTGTGCCAAGTAACACATCTAACTGCTCATACTTACCAATACCATCTAGAACTAGAAGAGTTCTTTTCCTAAGCAGTGCTTTCTCGATCTTAAAGGTGCCCGCATCAGTGCTATGTATCTCCCTCCAACTTGCATCATGAACATCTTTGAGAAGCTGTTTTTGTAAATCAAGCAATCCGTCTGGTTGTATACACTTCCTTTCAATATCTTCAAGAAAACAGCTTCTTTCAAAGTCTTGATAGTGCAACTGAAAGACATAATTTGCCAAATATGTCTTTCCAATTCCAGCCATTCCCCATATAGTGAAAATTTCAGTGTTTTCACTAGATCCATCTTTCAAAAATGAAGTGATTTCTCGAATCGAAAACTCCAACCCAATTATATGTGGGATTTCACTCCTTTTGTGTAGATCTAATCTGTGACTAATCTCTTTAATAACTCCTTCAATAAGAATTGTCTCTTTTCTGGAACATATTCAATGACACGAAAAAGATACCATACAAGTAATTATCAGATATACTCGTATATAAATAAAAATCAATTTTTATCATCCAGTGTACGTATCATATCCCTCTTTTTATTCAGAATTATTATATATCTTCCTTATCCTTAGTATTCATAATATTAATTCAGTGACTACAATTACTAAGTTACTAATTTGCATATTATCGTCAGAATCCAGATGAAGTAATCCAAGGAGTTTAAAATAAACTAGATGATTAAAGATTAATGATCACGAGAGTAAGTCGCGCGTTGCGGTGGTGAGATGGTGGAGTGATAGCTAGGTCATAAAGTGCGATAGGAGTTGATATGTCATAGAGTATGATAATTAAATGCCTAAACCGTACGGGCTCCGCCTCAGATTTAGAAATTCGTTAAAAGTATATCGAATGACATGAAAGAGCATGAAATTTTAACAAACACTCATATAATACGGTTTTTAAGATAAAAGATTTTTAATGAATTGGTGAAATAAATGATTTATGGAGTAGAAAGAAAAAAATGATTGGTTTAGATTTGATGAGTGAAAAAAAAGTTATTATAGTTATTTTTAGTAAATATAGGAGGAATATTTTGGAGAAATACTTAAAATCAATATTGAAAGTTTAAGTTAAATTAAAAATCCATAAGGAATCTGCTTTATAATATAGTATAGTATTGTAGATAGATTATAGATATATGTTTTTAACTTTTTATGGAAATGCGAGGAAGAAAGCGTTACATGGTGCCATTTGCTTCCTCCCCTTTTAAATCAGCAACTTGTGCAAGTGCTTTTTCCCATTTCTCCATCTTGTGGGCCCATTGACTTTTTTTCTCCGCATCTGTTTCCGCCTCCATCTTGTTTTTATGCTGTCTCATCGCATCTCCGAAGCTACCTTGTTGCTTCCTCACATCAGTAGGCTTCACATGATAGAATATCGGAATCACAATATGTTTGCAAGTCCTACGTTGTTCCAGAATCAATGCCAGCTCTTCAAGACACCAAGTGGAAGTAGCGTAATTCTCGGACAGCACGATTACAGAAGCTCTGGAGCATTTGATCGCGTTCTCCAGTTCGGGTTTCAGTTCCTCTCCTGTTTGGATCTCGGCATCATCCAGAAATGTGTCGATATTGGCATCCAGAAGTGCCTTGTGGAGGTGATCAGTGAAATTATTACGAGTGTCGGTTCCTCTAAAACTTAGAAACACGTCGTAGTCATGGCCTTGTGGGATTTCAGTAAGAACAACCATGATGATTGATCCAGAAAAAAATAAATAAAAATGAAGTAGCTAGTGTGTGAAGAAAAGTCAGTCAATGGTTACATATAGATGAATGAATGATTCATGATGAGGAGGCTTTTTAAGAAAAGTCGTCGTCTTTACATTTTTATACTTTTATTTAGAGTCCAATATTTTATCATAGAGCCCAAAATAATTGGATTGAGGCAAACGTAACTTTCGGAATAGTTTTATTTAGAGGCCAGTCTTTTGGTGGGAGAAATGAAAAGTTGATATTACGAGTATTAGGTGTTTTATGACAGAATACAATAGTTAATAACCCACTTCGAATGTCCATCTTGATGTTTGATAGAGTAATGTTATTATAGGAAATTGTTATGATAAAAATAAAGAGAGAACCAATTTAATGAGTTTGACTAGTTATGAAATTTAGTTAAGCCAAACACTTCGATGATTGTTTGGGTTAGCTTAGACTAAAAATGAGACTACCGTATTTTGACTTAGAGTTAGTTATTCAAACCAAATTGGTCTTATCATCACTTGAACATATAAAGATGTTTATATTTTAACGCTTTTATTATTATAATATACATAGAAGATATATTAGATTTTAGACTTGTGTTTGGACACGAGATTTACGATATTATCAATATTAGATCTTCAATATTTAATACATAAAAACTTATAATTTTGAAAATATACGCTGTTATTATTAATTGAGACATATTGATGGAATTGTTTGTCGTAGTCATTCCACAATACACATGCTACAATAATTTCTCTATCATCGAAGTTTTTGAAACCAATTGTATCCATAATGTGATATTGTTCTGAAAGATAATTAATAATTAAAATATAAACATACTTGTAATCCTTACTTGACATTCAAGTATATGTATTTGGTCATGATGCGGGCTCATAATACGAATAAGTTTATTTTCAATCATCTGTCCTATGATAATTAGATAACAATTAGGATTGTTTTCAAATTCTTAGATACATTTAGGACTCTTGATTTGAGTGACAATTTTCACTTTACATAAATATAAATACTTTTTGTAACATTTTAGAAAAAAATTTTAAAAAATACCCTCAAGTTGATGGCTAAAAATAAATATAAATTAAATATTCAGGGTTACAAAATGTAAGTTATTGATTGAAAACAAAAAAAAGTGTAAATAAATGAGACTTTTTTACAAATTAATATAAATACTAATATAATAATATATTTGGATAATGATTATTGTGATTTTTAATTTATAGTTAATCTAAATATTGATGACATAAGCGAGAATCAATTTGATGAAATTGAGTAATTTGATTGGTTAATAAGTCTTTAGTTCAACTATCTTATAATATATATTAAGATTAAGATTATAACCGTATATCGCATGTGTATTATTAATATGAATTATCAAAGATACTTGACCAATGCTTTAAAAGGTAATGACCTGAGGATACTTCAACAAAAGATAGATCACAACATATGATGTGATTCCATGATTTATAATAAGCCAAATGATCTTTTTTGTTTCCATCATCGTACACAAGGCTGATACAATACTTCGATCCCTTACGTTTGTATAATCTGGTTCAACCCCACCATAATGAATAAATTTTTTTTCCATCAATATACTTGAACTTTTTACTATAGTGATTAACTTCATCAAAACGAATATACATTTTTTCATAAAAATAATTGAACTTTTTAGTAAAGTAAATACTAACTTTTTGGTGAGGGCTTTAAAAGGTAATGACCTGAGGATAATTTAGCAAAAGATAGATCACGACCGATGGTGTGATTCCATGACTTATAATAAGCCAACGGATCTTCTCTTTTGTTCCCATCATCATACACAAAGCTGATACCATACTCCCTTACATTTCCATAATCTGGTCGGCCCCCATCATAACGAATATACGTTTTTCCAAAGACATGATTGAACTTTTTAGTAAAGTGAATACTAACTTCATCACCATATTCAAACTCGTTTTTCCCAAACATCCAATGGCTTATCCATACCACAACATCATCACCATCTTCAAACTCATGATCTTGAGGGTGTGCAAAGATCATAGGTTGGTAAGTCCACGAGCAGTTCTTTGTCAAATCCCTTATTTCAATTCTTGAAGGTCCAACTTCTATCGGGTTTGAAATTGTACTTACAACACATATGTTTAGCCCACAAATCCTACAAGATTTAGGAGATGACTGCAAGGTGAATAAATTTCCGTTGCTTCTCTGCGTGAACCATTTGGGAACCTCTTGTCCTTCAATATATGTGCTGAATATTCCGTATTCATAAAGCATCTCTCACTTCCAAGTTATATTAATTAGCTTCACTCACATACATATTGAGCGAGAAAAGTTAATGACGGATAAAAAAAAAAGTTGTGTACCTGTGTTGGGACTATTTTTCCTATGTAAGGATAAAATCCAACCGAATCCGCTATTGATATTTTATAATAACTCAAATAATCATTAGTAGTCCAGCCCAAACTACGTAGTATTTCTTCATCTATTTGTGCTAAATTTTCCAATTTGAACTTGTCCTGAATCTCTAAAGAATTAGACAATTTACAATTGACAGTTGGTGGTGCTGACCTTTCTGGATAAAATGTTATCCTCTCCAATGACAAACAGGAACCCGTACCCAAATAGTTTATTTTGTTTTGTTTGGAGCAGACAAGACCGTTTTCAGCCTATGACACAGATTACTTGAACATGGACAATCTCTGTTTGGTCCGTTAACTGGAAAAATTATCCTTTTTGGTCCGTATTTAAATTCAAAAAGAAAATAGAAATTGGTTTAGCTGAAAACATGAGTAGTCGCCAAAGGTTTCGCCAGAGTCAAAAGTCAAAAAAGCAAAAAATTGTCATTTATAGAGGGTGACGACATGGTGTTGCCGCTTAAAATGGACCGTCTCATTAATTACATTTTCTTGTAGTACTTAATGCTCAACTGAATATCTAATATAACTAGATATCTCTTTGCGTAGTGTGATCGATCGATCACTTTTTATAAACAACAATTCGAACCCATTGTCTAAGTCATATGAACTTCATTTTATGATATTATTACAAAAAGTCCATTTTGGCTTGATACAAGAATCTTGCTGCAAGAGAGTTAAATTAGTGTGCTTAATAATAAGCTTACATAGTCCCTGGTCTGTTTGTTCATATGAGTTTGTTTCATGGCGTTGGCTTGCTGATATGAATGAATACCATTAGACTTGCCAATGTCCATACTCATTAACGATGCCAATTTGATTTGAGGTTTGGGTCAGCTTCATTGAAATTTTAGGGCATTGAGAGAGTTTGAGACCAATAATTGGGGTTTAATCTGAGATAATTCGGGTAGAAAGGTATTCACCCCAGAATGACCGTTGCTTTAAAAGGTAATGACCTGAGGATACTTCAGCAACAGACAGGTCACGACCGAGGATGTGATTCCATGACTTATAATAAGCCAAAGGATCTTCTTTTTTGTTCCCATCATCATACACAAGGCTAATACCATACTCCCTTACATTTCCATAATCTGGTCCATCCCCACCATAAATAACATAATCTTCTTTATGAATATACTTGAACTTTTTACTAAAGTAAATACAAACTTCATCACCATCTTCAAACTCGTTGTTCCTGAACATCCAATGGCTTAACCATACCTCAACATCATCAACATCTTCAAACTCATGATCTTCGGGGTGTGCAAATATCATAGGTTGGTAAGTCCACGAGCAGTTCTTTGTCAAATTCCTTATTTCAATTCTTGAAGGGCCAACTTCTGTCGGGTTTGAAATTGCACTTACAACACATACGTTTAACCCACAAATCCTACAACTGTTAGGAGATGACTCCAAGGTAAATATATTCCCGTTGCTTCTCTGCGTGAACCACTTGGGAACCTCATGCCCTTTAATATATGTGCTGAATATTCCACGTTCATAAAGCATCTGTCACTTCCAAGTTTTAGTAATTAGCTTCACTCACATAGTCACATACATATTGAGAGAGAGAGGAGTTAATGATGGATAAAAAAAAAGATGTGCACCTGTGTGGGGACTATTTTTCCTGTGTAATGATAATATCCGCTATCATCCGCAATTGAAATTTTATAATAACTCAGATAATCTTTATTAGTCCAGCCCAAACTATATAGTATTTCTTCATCTATTTGTGCCAAATTTTCCAATTTAAACATGTCCTGAATCTCTTTCAAAGAATCATTGTCGAAATAAGTGACATCTCGTGGTGCTGATCTTTCTGGATAAAATGTTATTCTCTCTAATGAGGGACAATGATGCGTACTCAAATCGGTTATTGTGTTTGGCACAGACAAGACCGTTTTTAGCCTACAACATTTGTGTAAACCAAGTGAATTCAACCTGCTAAGGCTTCTCACACAGTCAGGCAGGAAATCAATTGGATTCTCAGATAAATCCAGAATATCCAACATCGACAAGCTACTAAAATCCTTTGGGAAGGATTCATTAGACAAATTATTATTTATAAGGGACAATCTTACTAACGATCTTGGTAGAGAAAATAAAACTGTCTTTAAACTTCGTGGTATCACAATAGCAGAGGGAGACCTATGGCCAGATTCTATGCGAATATTGTGAGCATGTAGCACTTCTAGTGACTTCATTTCTTTTATCTCATATGGAAATTCAGCATGAACTGAACAACCATCTAATAATAGTATTCTAAGCCTCTTTAACTTTCCTATGCTTCTTGGAAGCTTTCTCAGCTTATTGCATCCACTCGTGTCAAACATTTCAAGTCTATCACAATGGTTCCCGATTGATTCACAGACCTGAACTAGACTGGTACATCCTGCGAGTATTAACCTTTTAAGTAGAGGGAATCCAGACAAATGATCCACAGTAACAAGCTCACAACAATTGCTGAGATTAAGAAACTTGAGTGACCCCAGCAACTGTTAACATACATATATAAAAAGCAGCATGTTAGTACATATTAATTGTTAAAAAGAGATAACCATGGACCACAAAGAAAAATAAGTAGAAGCTTGAGATTTAGTACCATGGGCTTCTTCCAAAGACGTTGTAGTTTGCTATTGGACAGGTCAAGTGCAACTATATCCTTCATTTGTAAATCTGAAGGTATATAACTCAAAGGGAATCCATGCATGCACATCCATCTTAAACCAGCAGGAAAATCCTTGTATGATCCATTGAGTTGTACATAGTTCAGTCGGAGCAGTCTTAGATCACACATCTTACTAAAAGCAAGTGTCTCAAAGCCACCTTTGCTATTATGAAATGAATAATGGAATATTCTCGAAACCCAACCATATAACCACCAAATAAGTGAGAGAAGAATGTAAACCCAATTGAGTGATCGCAATGATCTAAATTTAAACTTTCGCATATTGGTTTCATATGACTCACATGAAGTTCCATTGTTACATGGTTTCATGTCAAGGACAAACCCTCGAATTAGCACGGTTCCCTAAGAATGAAAGAAGCAACAAATGAATGAAAAGTTACTCCATATTTCTAGATTTATAGTACAAATTAGCCTGAGGATCAAAAGAAATGTCTCATGTAGGTAGAAAGTGTATGAAGGATTATGGAAGTCACATACGCATATTCCACTTTTTTTTACAGATTTATGTACCAACATTTATTTATGCACGAAGGTGTGCATCATGCATATGTGCCACTCACTTTATATGCATAAATGAGACTTTTTCTGATTTATAGCCAAACAAATTAATCAAAGTTTACATACATATAGGTACATGCTAACCTGCGTCTTTTGCAACACATCCACACACTCCTCGTGGCGCCATAATAGACTACGCTTCCATGGCTTCTTAGGATATTCTTGATGGACTATATCTCTCCCCATATCTTGAAGAAGTTGATGCATCTCCAACTCATTTGTGGATCTTACTTTGAGAAGGCATCTATTTATTAGAATCTTGATCCCGGATGATTTGCATATTTTACAAGATTTTAGTATTTCTTCAGTAAACTCTCGATCTTCTCCAACAAAAAAGCAAGCAATGTACTTAAACATATCCCTGTCATTGTCAGATGGCAAAGAGTTGAAACTTATTTTGAGGACCTTTTGAATATCAGGGTAAATGTCATTTTTCCCTAATGATTCTAAGATATCTTCCCATGTGGCATCTTCACTACGTACACAGCTACCCAAAACTTTAAGAGCCAATGGGTGTCCTTGGCAATACCTAACAACCCTCATTGACTCCTTTATGTCATCTTCTTTAGGTTCATTGCGCCCAAAGGCATGCCAACTTAAAAGCTGCAGTGATTCCTTCTCACTCAAACCATTAAGAAAGTGCATTTTATGATTTGGTGGAACTCTTGTTTCAAACAACCTACACTTTTCAGTTAGTAACTCACTTTTAGATGTTACTATAACTTTGCTTCCCCGATGAAGGCCTTTTGTGCCAAGTAACATATCCAACTGCTCATACTTATCTATACCATCTAGAACTAGAAGAGTTCTTTTCCTAAGTAGCATTTTCTCGATCCTAGAGGTACCCACATCAGTGCTACGTACCTCCATCCAACTTCCATCTCGAATGTCTTTAAGAAGCCGTTTTTGTAAATCAAGCAATCCATCTGGTTGTATACACTTCCTTTCAATATCTTCAAGAAAGCAGCTTCTTTCAAAGTGTTGATAGTGCAACTGAAAGACATAGTTTGCCAAATATGTCTTTCCAATTCCAGCCATTCCCCATATAGTAAGAATTTCAGTGTTTTGATAGGATTCATCTTTCAAAAATGAAGTGATTTCTCGAATCGAAGACTCCAACCCAATTATATGTGGGATTTCACTCCTTTTGTGTAGATCTAATCTGCCACTAATCTCTTTAATAATTCCTTCGATAAGAATTGTCTCTTTTCTAGAACAGATTTAACGACAGAAACAAGATACCACACAAGAAATCATCAGATATACAAAAATAAGCATTGATCTCATCATCCAGTGTATCTCTCTTTAAATTCAAAATTATATTTCTTCATTATCCTCACTATTCATTCATACTAGTTTAGAGACCGCAATTACTAACTAATCAAAATATATAAATGCAGCAGACCTTTTTCTAGAGCTTAATAATATGATCCAAATGCTAATTATGTATTGAAGTATTGTGTCCCCAATGGTATTAGGAGGATATATTATGTGTGTTGCTTATTATAAGTATAAGTTATGAGTTATTAGTCATGGTTTTTAACTAATTGATTCTTGTGATGAGAAGAACTTTTGACAGTCGAAAGTTTCTATAAAATGTGAAAAACTAGCATATTCTAGTTTGTTGAGAGTTGGGAGTCTCCATTTTTTATTTTTATGGAAACGGCAAATTTGGGCTCATTCTAGTTTGTTGAGAGTTGGGAGTCTCCATTTTTTACTTTTATGGAAACGGCAAATTTGGGCTCAACGGAATGCCCTTCATATAACCCAACTCCACTTCAAGAAGAAACCCATTTTGGAAAATCCTTGTCGCCATTCTTGGCGGCATGCCAGCATCTTGCTCGCACCAAGATTTGAACCCAAGGTGTTAAGGTTTCCATCCTTCTATTACTAAATCTCGAGTTACTTGCAATCGACAAAATTCAGATGAAGTAAACAGTTTTTTGTAAGGAAGATTTACATATATTCCGCACTTATGGGACATAATTACATATTTCCCCAAAATGCAAAATAATAATGCACAAATACAATACTCCTAAAGCCATACTATTGGGTATATATGTAATTGATGATGTAATTGATTATCTATTGACAACTAGACAATTATTGATCATATGTTTTACCTGGTGCCATTTGCTTCCACCCCTTTTAAATCAGCAACTTCTACAAGTGCTTTTTCCCATTTCTCCATCTTCTGAGCCCGTTGACTTTTTCTCTCTGCATCAGTTTCCGCCTCCATCTTGTTTTTATGCTGTCTCATCGCATCTCCGAAACTACCTTGTTGCTTCCTCACATCAGTAGGCTTCACATGATAGAATATCGGAATCACAATATGTTTGCATGTCCTACGTTGTTCCAGAATCAATGCCAGCTCATCAAGACACCAAGTGGAAGTAGCGTAATTTTCGGACAGCACGATAACAGAAGCTCTCGACGATTTGATCGCGTTCTCCAGTTCGGGTTTCAGATCTTCTCCGGTTTGGATCTCGGCATCATCCAGAAATGTGTCGATATTGGCATCCAGAAGAGCCTTGTGTAGGTGATCAGTGAAATTATTACGAGTGTCGGTACCTCTAAAACTTAAAAACACATCGTATTCATGGCCTTGTGGGATTTCAGTAAGAACAACCATGATGATTGATCCAGAAAAAAATAAATAAAAATGAAGTAGCTGTGAAGAAAAGTCAGTCAATGGTTAGATATAGCAAATGAAATCATGAAATAGGTAAATGAAATAATGAATGGTTGAAGATGAGGAGACTTTGAAAGAAAAGTCGTCGTCTTTACATTTTTATACTTTTATTTAGAGCCCAATATTCTATCATAAAGACCAAAATAATTGAATTAAGTTTGACTATTTGACATTCCGTTAGTTAATGTTAAGTTTCGTTAAGTTTATGTGCCCTATATAGGATTATGTGATTAAATGCTTATGTGTTTAATATGAAATGCTTAATATGAGTTAAGTGAAAGTAATTTAAAGTAAAGTAGGAAGTTAAGTGCTTGTTAGATTGTTAAGTCTCCCGGTAAGTCAATTAAGCTATAAAAGTAACGTTTAGGAAGTTGAGGGGTCTATGGGCACAAAAGGTAAACTTATGGACAAGAGTTAAGGGATTAATTAGGCTCCATGTTCTGAATATTTTCATGATTAAGCCCTAGGAACAGATCCCCTCCCTCTCAAAACAAGTTTTCTCCAAGAATTAATCATTTAGTGTCATTTCGATCAAGTTTGGTTTAGATCATGGATCCTTATGATCATCTACAGGTATTATAGGTAAAATTCTCTTTGAAATCTGATTATTTAAATCATTGATAAGTATTCAATCCAGGCCATGGGGCGTGGGTTGGGTTATTTGATTAAACGTTTACCGATTTCATGATATTCGGGTGATTCAATGAGTGATTTATGTTGTAAAGGATTGAAGGATTCATGAAGGATTAAAGTCATCAAAAGTAATGTCAAAAAGGTTAATTTTATGTCTCCAGGTCGAATTAATGGTTTGAAATTGAATAGAAATCGTTTAGAGCAAGTTTGAAGTTAGGTTTTCTGATCAGAGCCCGATGTGCGGTGCACACACTTTGTGCTGCGCACAAAGTGGTCTTTTGTGGCAAATTCACGATTTAGGGAGCCCTTGTGCGGCGCACAGATTTTGTGCAGTGCACAAGTGAGGTCAGTAGGTTTAGGATTTTGGTTTGTGCGACGCACAAAGTTTGTGCAGTGCACAAACAAGCAGAATTCCATTTTAGTCTTGTTTCTACCATCTATTGATCTTATACTTATTCTAGGTTGTCGGGAGCACTTAGCAAGCACTGTAAGATAGTTTAAATGGTTGGTAAGCTCTATCTAGGTAAGATAACATATTTTGTCACCTGTTGGTACAACAAAACAAGTTTCATAAGTTAAACCTTCCCATTGAACATGTATGCACATTTTATGTTATGGGTGATTATGCGAGGTTACTATGCGGAATGATGCTTACCTTTTATGATATATGAAATGTATATGCAGGTTGCAAAGGTATAAGGTAAGTTCCCATGTTACGAAATGATGCTATGCTTATGTAAAGTGAATATGTAATGATGACATGATTATGATAGGTGATTATGAATTTATGTTATGCTTATATTATATGATCATGAAATGATGATATGTTTATGATAAGATTGCATATGTGGCTTGATCATCTAGTTACTAGTCCTTTGACTAGGATTACCATGTTCACGTGCACATTAAGGGCCCTAAAGTAAATAGGATATATGATTAACTTAGGTGAAAGTGTAGCCTACGTTAATATAAAGTAAATATAAAAGTGATTAGTTTAGGTGAAAGTGCAGCCTAAACTAATGTAATAAAGAAGTCTCGATGTGTTAAGCTTAACCCGTGCTAGTTGCAAAGCTAGTACGTACGTGGTCACTTGAGTTGATCATTGTGACATAGTTATGTTTGTTTATTCCGGGTGGAGTAACTAACCACCAATGCGTAAAGGCATAAACAGTTTATTCAGTTGGAAATGACTATGTCTTTCCTTAACAACGCCGATGGACCCCTTATTGGTTACCTCTATAACCGCCTACACACAACCCCACATCCCTATGTAAGTGGCATAAGTCACTTAGCCTACGTCTAGGCAAAGAAACAAAGAAAAGATACGAAGTAAAGAAAGTTGCGTAAGAAAGTTAGGCACACTTAGGATTATGATGTTCCTAATGTGTTATGCTATATGATGCTTATGATGTTCATGATGTTTCTTATGTTTATGATGTTTATGATGCTCATGTGATATTAACATATAACGATGATATGATTTTGTTAATATATCTAATCGGCAAATATTTTCAAATATATTATTCTTACTTAGCTAATTTATTAGCTAACACTTGCTCTTTGAAAATGTTGTGCCATCAGATTAGGTGAGTTTGGAGCTAGAGAAAAGATAGCTTGGTGAAGATGGGTAGAGACATTAAAGATAGCTTTTATGTTCTTGATGCTTAAGCTACCCTTAGCATTTTGTTTGGCTACTTCACTTACGATATTATGATTTAAGACTATGTAATAATGCTTGGCATTTATGTTGGTGCCAGGACTTGGATTTTCTTTTATTATTTCGATGATGCATTTAGTAACACCAAATGTTTTCAAATGTTTCATCCGGTTACGGATGGGCAGATATATATGAGATCATTTTCCGCTATTATTAAACGCCATTAGGCAAAAGTTTTTTTGAAAATCCAGGTTTTAAAATGACGGGTGTTACACGTATTTTGATTTAGAGTTAGTTATTTAAACCAAAATGGTCTTACCATCAATGGAACATATAAAGATGTACATATTTTAACGCTTTTATTATTATAAAATACATAGAAGATATATTATAACCGTATATCGTATGTGTATTATTAATATGAATTATCAAAGATACTTGACCAATGCTTTGAAAGGTAATGACATGAGAATACTTCAACAAAAGATAGATCACGACATATGATGTGATTCCATGATTTATGATATGCCAAAGGATCTTTTTTGTTTCCATCATCTCTTCGAAAGTACTTAAAAAAATCTGGGCCCAAGGCAAATAAAAAAATTGGGCCCCAAACATTTATAATTTACTCGAATTTTTACATGATAGATAAAGATATGTTACTAAACCTTGTTGAAAATTATTTTATTTCCTTTTATTCATATTGTTTACTGCTTGTTTGTGGACCCCAATTTGAGTTTCCATCATATTTATCCGAATATTATTGTCTATAGTTATAAAAAGACCACGTTTGTTTACGGCTTGTACAAATATTTTGGGTCCCCAAGATCAATGGGCCCTAGGCCCATGCCTATATTGCCTATGCCAAGAGTCGGCCATGCCATCATCGTACACAAGGCTGATACAATACCCCCTTACAGGCTTAGAGGCTACCCAATGGCCTCGTTCATGGGTTCGTTCGACATACAGGGACGAGTCTACAACATTGGGTGGGACTCGTCCCTTGCTCATTCCTATCACTCGTCTGGCGTGCTCGTTCCACCAGGGACGAATGTAATTTTTTTTTAAAATCTTTTTAATTGGGATAAACAATTTAGGTTTTTAAGCTATTGAGTAATTTTGGTTGAGATAAATGTTAATTTTGGTTGATATGTATTGAAATTTCAAGCGGAAAAAATTTCCGGCGGTCGGAAAATTAGATGAAGAAGACGAAGGCGCAGGAACTTTGTTTTTTTCCAAAATTGTCTTTTATTGTAATTATTATGAATTTTAAATTCTACCCTGCACTTTAATGTTATTTTCAAAAATAACCTTAAAATAAATAAACTTATTTTCTCTCTAATTAAATAAATATTATTATTATTATTATTATTATTATTATTATTATTATTATTATTGTTATTAATTTTTAATGTGTAAAATTACATAATTAGTGGGTCCAAAACTAGTCCTTGAGGAATGAATCTTACCTATTGGATATACTCTTATATTTGTATAATCTGGTCCATCCCCACCATAATGAATAAATTTTTTTTCATCAATATACTTAAACTTTTTACTAAAGTGATTAACTTCATCAAAACAAATATACATTTTTTCATAAAAATAATTGAACTTTTTAGTAAAGTGAATACTAACTTTTTGGCGAGGGCTTTAAAAGGTAATGACATGAGGATAATTCAGCAAAAGATAGATCACGACCGATGGTGTGATTCCATGACTTATAATAAGCCAAAGGATCTTCTTTTTGGTTTCCATCATCGTACACAAGGCTTATACCATACTCCCTTACATTTCCATAATCTGGTCGGCCCCCATCATAACGAATATATGTTTTTTCAAAGAAATGATTGAACTTTTTAGTAAAGTGAATACTAACTTCATCACCATCTTCAAACTCGTATTTCCCAAACATCCAATGGCTTAACCATACCACAACATCATCACCATCTTCAAACTCATGATCTTCAGGGTGTGCAAAGATCATAGGTTGGTAAGTCCACGAGCAGTTCTTTGTCAAATTCCTTATTTCAATTCTTGAAGGTCCAACTTCTGTCGGGTTTGAAATTGTACTTACAACACATATGTTTAGCCCACAAATCCTACAACTTTTAGGAGATGACGGCAACGTAAATAAATTCCCGTTGCTTCTCTGAGTGAACCACTTTGGAACCTCTTGCCCTTCAATATATGTGCTGAATATTCCATGTTCATAAAGCATCTGTCACTTCCGAGTTTTAGTAATTAGCTTCACTGACATACATATTGAGAGAGAAGAGTTAATGACGGATAAAAAAAAAGGAAGTTGTTCACCTGTGTTGGGACTATTTTTCCTGTGTAAGGATAAAATCCAACCGAATCCGCTATTGATATTTTATAATAACTCAAATAATCTATAGTAGTCCAGCCCAAGCTACGTAGTATTTCTTCATCAATTTGTGCTAAATTTTCCAATTTGAATTTGTCCTGAATCTCTCTCAAAGAATTAGACAATTTACAATTGACAGTTGGTGGTGCTGACCTTTCTGGATAAAATGTTATCCTCTCCAATGACAAACAGGAACCCGTACCCAAATAGTTTATTGTGTTTGGAGCAGACAAGACCGTTTTCAGCCTGTGACAATAGTATAAATAAAGATGATTCAACCTGCTAAGGCTTCTCACACAGTCGGGCAGGAAATCAATTGGATTTCCGGATAAATCCAGATACTTCAACATTGACAGGCTACTAAAATCCTTTGGAAAGGATTCATTGGACAAATTATTATTTTTAAGGGACAATGTTACTAACGAGCTTGGTAAGGAAATTAAAACTGTCTTTAAACTTCGTGGTATCACAATAGCAGGGGGAGGCCTATGACCGGATTCTATGCTAATATTGTCAGCCCGTAGCACTTCTAGCGACTTTATATTCTTTATCTCACATGGAATTTCAACAAGAACAGAACAACCATCTAATAATAGTATTCTAAGCTTCTTTAACTTTCCTATGCTTCTTGGAAGTTTTCTCAACTTTTTGCATCTACTCATATCAAGCATTTCAAGTCTATCACAATGGTCCCCGATTGATTCGCAGACCTGAACTAGACTGGTACATCCTGCGAGTATTAACCTTTTTAGTAGAGGGAATCCAAAGAAATGATCCACAATAACAAGCTCATAGCAATTGCTGAGATTAAGAAACTTAAGTGACCCGAGCAACTGTTAACATAACATATAAAAAAAGCAGCATGTTAATACATGTTAATTGAAAGAAAAATAAGTATAAGCTTGAGATTTAGTACCATGGGCTTCTTCCAAAGTCGTCGTAGCTTGCTATTGGACAGGTCAAGTGCAACTATATCATTCATTTGTAAGTCTGAAGGTATATAACTCAAAGGGAATCCATGCATGCACAGCCATCTCAAACCAACAGGAATATCCTTGTATGATCCATTGAGTTGTACATAGTTCAGTCGGAGCAGTCTTAGATCACACATCTTACTAAAAGCAAGTGTCTCAAACCCACCTTTGCTATTAAGAAATGAGGAATGAAATATTCTTGAAATCCAGCCATATAACCACCAAATAAGAGAGAGAAAAATGTGAGCCCAATTGAGTGATTGCAATGATCTAAATTCAAACTTTCGCATATTCGTACTATATGACTCACATGAAGCTCCATTATCGCATGTTTTCATGTCAAGGACAAGCCCTCGAATTACCATAGTTCCCTAAGAATGAAAGAAACAACGAATTAGCGTGAGGATTACAAGAAATGTCTCACTTAGGTAGAAAGTGTATGAAAGATTATGGAAGTCTCACTTAGGTAAAAATATTTGATGCACTTTACATACTTAAATGTGACTTGTTTCCGGTCTGTAGCCGTACAAAGTGATTAAAGTGTGCATAAATATAGGTGAATGCTAACCTGTCTCCTTTGCAATACATTCACACACTCCTCGTGACGCCATAATAGACTACGCTTCCATGGTTTGTTAGGGTTTTCTTGACGGACTATCTCTCTCCCCATATCTTGGAGAAGTTGATGCATCATCAATATATTAGATGGTCCTACTGTGAGAAGGCATCTATTTATTAGAATCTTGATCCCGGATGATTTGCATATTTTACACGATTTTAGAATTTCTTCAGTAAATTCCCTATGTTCTCCAACAAAGAAGCAAGCAATGTACTTAAACATATCCCTGTCTTTGTCGGATGGCAAAGAGTCGAAACTTATTTTGAGGACCTTTTGAATATCAGGGTAAATGTCATTTTTCCCTAATGATTCTAAGATATCTTCCCACGTTGCATCTTCACTACGTACAGAACTACCCAAAACTTTAAGAGCCAATGGGTGTCCTTTGCAATACCTGACAACCCTTTTTGACTCCTCTTTGTAATCTTCATTCGGTTCATTGCGCCCAAAGGCATGCCAACTTAAAAGCTGCAGTGATTCCTGCTCATTTAAACCTTTAAGAAAGTGCTTTTTATGATTTGGTGGAAGTACTCTTGTTTCAAACAACCTACACTTTTCTGTTAGTAACTCATTTTTAGATGTTACTATGATTTTGCTTCCCCGATGAAGGCCTTTTGTGCCAAGTAAGACATCCAACTGCTCATACTTACCAATACCATCAAGAACTAGAAGAGTTCTTTTCCTAAGTAGTGTCTTCTCGATCCTCTACCCACATTAGTGTTACGTATCTCCATCCAACTTCGATCTTGAATGTCTTTAAGAAGCTGTTTTTGTAAATCAAGCAATCCATCTGGTGGTATACACTTCCTTTCAATATCGTCAAGAAAGCAGCTTCTTTCAAAGTCATGATAGTGCAACTTAAAGACATAATTTGCCAAATATGTCTTTCCAATTCCAGCCATTCCCCATATAGTAAGAATTTCAGTGTTTTGACAGGATTCATCTTTCAGAAATGAAGTGATTTCTCGAATCGAAGACTCCAACCCAATTATATGTGGGATTTCACTCCTTTTGTGTAGATCTAATCTACCATTAATCTCTTTAATAATTCCTTCGATAAGAATTGTCTCCCTTCTGGAACAGATTTAACGACACGAACAAGATACCACACAAGAAATCATCAGAAATACAAAAATAAGCATTGATCTCATCATCGAGTGTATCTATCTTTAAATTCAAAAATATATTTCTTCATTATCCTCACTATTCATTCATACTATTAATTAGTTTAGAGACCACAATTACTAACTAATCAAAATATATAAATGCAGCAGACCTTTTTCTAGAGCTTAATATTGACCCAAATGCTAATTATATATTGAAGTATTGTGTCCCCTATGATATTAGGAGGAAATATTATATGTTCGTTGCTTATTATAAGTATGAGTTATGAGTTATTAATCATGGTTTTTAACTAATTGATTCTTGTGATGAGAGGAATTTTTGACAGTTGAAAGTTTCTTGAAAATATGAAAAACTAGCATATTCTAGTTTGTTGAGAGGTGGGCGTCTCCAAATTTTCTTTTTTATGAAAACGGCAATTTTGGTCTCAACGGCATGCCCTTCATATAACCCAACTCCACTTCTAGAAAAAACCCATTTTGGAAAACCCCTGTCACCATTTGAACCCAAGGTGTTAAGGTTTCCATTATTCTAATACGGAATCCCTGAGTGACTTGAAATCAACAAATTACAGATGGAGTAATCTTAACAGTTTTTTGTAAGGAAGATTTACATATATTCCCCACTTATGGGATATACTTACATATTTCCCCAATAGCCGTTCAACAAAAAAAATATAATGTATATATATTTCCCCAAATTGCAAGATAATAATGCACAAATACAATACTCCTAAGTCCTAAAGCATGCAATGGATATATATGTAATTGATCATTATGATTATGTAATTGATTATCTATTAACAACTTAACAATTATTGATCATATGTTTTTTTTTTATCGAAATAAGAGGAAGAAAGTGTTAAATAATTACCTGGTACCATTTGCTTCCTCCCCTTTTAAATCAGCAACTTGTGCAAGTGCTTTTTCCCATTTCTCCATCTTCTGAGCCCGTTGACTTTTTCTCTCTGCATCAGTTTCCGCCTCCATCTTGTTTTTATGCTGTCTCATCGCATCTCCGAAACTACCTTGTTGCTTCCTCACATCAGTAGGCTTCACATGATAGAATATCGGAATCACAATATGATCAGAGGTCCTACGTTGTTCCAGAATCAACCCCAGCTCATCAAGACACCAAGTGGAAGTAGCGTAATTCTCGGACAGCACGATTACAGAAGCTCTGGAGCATTTGATCGCGTTCTCCAGTTCGGGTTTCAGATCCTCTCCTGTTTGAATCTCGGCATCATCCAGAAATGTGTCGATATTGGCATCCAGAAGTGCCTTGTGGAGGTGATCAGTGAAATTATTACGAGTGTCGGTTCCTCTAAAACTTAGAAACACGTCGTAGTCATAATTAGTTGATGATATACAGTGTTGTGGGATTTCAGTAAGAACAACCATGATGATTGATAAAAATAAAATAAAAAATTGAAGTAGTGTGTGATCAAGTAAAGGAAAGTCAGTCAATGATGAGACATAGGTGAATGAATGATCTAAGATAAAGTGGTCGTCTTTATGTATAACGACCATGGTACGAACAAAGCGGCGGCGGTGGTGGTGGGGAAAGCAGTCTAGTGATGTCGGTGATGGTACTATTGGTGGTGGTGACTGGTGACGGTGTCAAATGGTGTAGGTTGATGTAATTGTGATAGTATAAATTTTTTAGAAGATTAGGGCTTAAAGTGTTAATTATTAAAATAAAGGTTTAGAGTGTAAATTATAATTAATTAAGGACAAAACATAAAAAGTCAAGGGTAATTCTGTAATTTAAAGTTAGAATTACCTAAAATAAAAAGATGGTATTTCTTTTATAAGGGAGTAAAGAAGTAAAGATAGATGGGTGCCCACACATTTTAAAAAGTGAGGGTTAAGTGTGGTGGTTATGGATATGGAAGGCGGGTGTCAGTGATGATGGACACTATTACACTGAAAAGTGATATTATAAAATAAAGAGAGACAAAAAAGTGGTGTGAAGTAAACTGTGAATGTGGATGTATTACTTATTTTAAGGTTAAAGGTAATTTAGAGATATTGTAAAAAATGCTTAAATTTTAAATTCAATTCTCTTTATAAGGATTTTTATAAATATAAAAATAAAATAATAATTGGGTTAACAATGAGTAGAGGCAAACATAACTTTAGGATAATTTCAACGGTACTATTTAGAGTCCTTGTCTTTTTTGTTTAGAGAATTGAAATGTTCATGTTATTGTTCGTGATAAAATACTATAGTTAATTAGCCCCTTTCCAAGAAAGAATTTCATATTTGCCCTCCCTAAACCATCTATATATCAAATATACCCAAGTCAACTTTAAAATATCAAATTTACCCTACCTAACTTTAAATATATCAAATATCCCCATATCATCATTTTAATTACCTTTAAATGTCAAAAAACTCATGAAACTTATTCATCACCTGTTTGTTTCACAATCAAAGTCATATGCTAATGTTGTTCCACAATGTTTTGATAGATTTATATCTGTATAGTTGTCTCTTTTTTTCTTTCTTTTAGAACTAACAAATTCATTTACTCCATATTAGTTATTACGTGCCTTTGCTTATCAAGAAAAATATGCAGATATGTAGCCATTGTTAGTCTTGTTTTATGTTGTTGCAATATGTAGGTATATAGCCTTTGCTCGTACGAGTTCTTGTATGTTGTCTTATGTTTTTGTTGATATATAGTTTGTTTTGTAAAAGAGCCAAAAGGATATACTATTCATTACAAAATTAAAAAACAAGAGTTTATGATTTTTTGAGATTTAAAGGTAATTAAAATGATGAATTTGAGGATATATAACATTTATAAAATTAGGTTGGGAAATTTGATATTTTAAAGTTGAGTTGGGTATATTCAATATATAAATGGGTTATGGAGGGGAAATATCCACTTCGAATGTCAATCTTGGTGCAACGGTGCTTGGCAAAGTAATGCTATTATAAAAAATTGATATACCCTAATACTTCAAAATCCAATTCAAGCAAAGATATATAGTATTTCTTGGTCATTCATTCTTATCTTTTTATTGGCCTAATTTAGTTCTTTTAACGTAGAATTTAAATCAAATATAATCAACACTTCAAAATCTAACTCAATCTTTGGAGATTACATTTTTGTGTCATAATTATTTTATTATTTATTTATTTATATATTCATAAGCAATTTATTATAATATATTTATGTTATAATTTCTATTACAATTCTTTCACTTACAATTTATTATACATATTTTGACTTATTCCATTGCAAATTATCTAAACTTACATTCCAAAAGACAATACCTTACTATGGTTCCTTCCGTTTTTATAACCAAACCACATAACCTTCTTATATTTCAATTCCTTCTTATTTTAAAAACTAATAGTTATACACAGAAAATATATAAAACAACATGATTTATGTTAACACCTATACATACAATCTCTATATATCTATCTCACAATGAATGGGCCCTTAAAGAAAGTGGGTCTGACACTCTTGCATCCCTTCTGAACCGACCTTACCTCAAAGTGTTAAATCTATTTATTAATTTGTAATTTAATTTAATACCTAAATAAAATAAGAGATTAGAAATATACTTGGCATAACCTCATACCCCTATAGTTTCCTCCCCATGGAAATGTGTTAAGTTGTGATTTATAAAACATTTATCTATTCTTTTTAATATCTTAATTATTAAGTAGAAATATAACTATCAAAATCGTACCTACCCATGCAATGCTTTTGACTAGTGTCAAAATTATCATATTTTTGCTTTTTTTTGTTTGTAAGGTAAAATTTACAAATAAATTTATGAGAAAATTTCAATATATCACCCTGTGATTTGTCATTTGATCAATTTTCACCACTCTATTTTTTTTTTATTATTACATCACCTTGTGGTGACTTTTTGTATCATTAAACACCCCTCTCCTAAACGTCCGTTTGCAACTTGTCGTTAACCCCCTCACGTGCATACCACGTGAGGGTATATTGGTCATTTTACCTTCAAACATTTTCTTCCTCTGTTGATTGTCTTTCAAAGATCTAAACACCATCCTTTTGATTGTCTTTCAAAGATCAAACTTATCTTTTTTCTTACATCCAAACACAAAAAACTTCATGAACAACAAAATCCCAAAAACCAAATTAACAACCCAAAACACCAATAAAATCTTCTCACAACCCTAAATACATCTCTAAATGTCATATGAACTTACAGAAGTGACTAAATACATCTCTGCCTACCTAAAACCTATGTACATCCAAACAACCAGAAAATCCAATACAATAAACACAAATCAAAATTAGACGAAACTGGGAACCATATATTTGGATACACCTTATGCTTTCAAGTTACCATATCCATCGACATATGGTGTCAACACCTAGTTTCAATAATTTCCAACTAGTTTCTTTCATATTTACACAAGCATGACAATATGACATACATACATCCAGATCTAGAAAAAAACAACCTTAGATCCAGCAAGAAAAGGAAAAAAATATTAAAAAGAAACTAGAGCGATTGGTGCCGATGCTAGTGTTGGTCGAAGACGGTCATGGTGGTGATTGTGCCAGTGGTGGTGGTGGTATGTGCCGGTGGTCCTAGTGGTGGCGGAGGATGTTGTGGCGATGGAGGCATGGGGTGGATGTGAAAACAGAGGAATTGCATAAAATACGATGATTCAAGCTCATTGCCCCATTTTCCCAAATCCCCAAAAAGCGTCATCAAAGACATGACAACATCTGCTTCTTGTTCTTGTTCGATTTTTTCGGATAGCATAATTGTTGAAGCATTATTATTACTAATTTGGTTATTATTATAAACATTCATAGAGATTGAAGATGAAGTTTGTGATTTTATTGTGAAATTTAGATAAAAGAAAAAAGAAGATAGATTTTATTGTGATGAAATTTTGTGATTGGATTTAAGGTTGTGAGAAGATTTTATTGGTGTTTTGGGTTGTTAATTTGGTTTTTGGGATTTTGTTGTTCATGAAGTTTTTTCGGTTTGGATGTAGAGAAAAAAAATAAGATTGATTTAAAAAGAAGTTGAAGGATGGTGTTTAGATTTTGGAAAGACAATCAAAAGAGGAAGAAAGTGTTTGAAGGTAAAATGACCAATATACCCTTATGTGGTATGCACGTGAGGGGGTTAACGGCGAGTTGCAAATGGACATTTAGGAGAGGGGTGCTTAATGATACAAAAAGTCACCACAGGGTGATGTAATAATATAAAAAAAAAAAAGGGACAAAAATTGCTAAAATGACAAAGCACATAGTGATGTAATGAAGTTTTCTCTAAATTTATTAAAGGAGTGGAATTAAAATTTGTACACATAATCTCGATCTTAACGAGTTGTGCAAATTAAGCCCGTATCGAGAATCTTTAGATGTTTTTTCCTTGTATCTGGTCTCAAGATTAATAGCCAAAAATCCTGTTTCTATGGAATAAACCTTCCATTAGAAGGTTGTACCAGTTCTTGTGAGACCCTCATGTGCAAATCTGGGCAATTTCCAATCACATACCTTGGACTAATTGTTGGCTCCAATATGAATCTCATCAAAAATTGGGCACCTCTCATCAAAACCTTTGAAATCCGCCTATCTCTTTGGAAAGCCTCCACCCTTTCTCTTGGTGGATGTATCACTCTTATTAAATCCGTGCTTGATAGTCTCCTTTCTTACTTCTTCTCCTTGTACAAGGCACCGGTAAGTGTTCTTTTCAAACTTGAATCTATTCGTAGATCATTTTTTTTGGGGGGGGGGGGGGGGGGGGGGGTTCCTCATCTAGTAGGAAAATACCTTGGGTTTCTTGGGAGCGTGTGATCTCCCCTGTGGATTCGGGTAGGCTCGGGCTGGGTAGTTTACAAATAAAAAATCTTTCTTTTTTGTCTAAATGGTGGTGGAGATTTCGTACAGAAACTACTAGTTTATGGACTCAAGTTATCACTGCCATTCATCACTCGTCTAGGAATTGCTCTCCTGTTCCTGTCCGTAATAACTTCGTGGGAGCTTGGAAAACCATTGCGGGTTTAAGCTCTCACTTATCCGAGTTTGATATTGCTCTTGAGTGTTTTATTACAGGTTCACTTGGCAACGGTAACATTCTTAGGTTTTGGATTGACACCTGGATGGGAGACGAACCTTTAAGGTCGACCTTTCCTGATCTTTTCAAGCTCGAAAAAGAAAAGAATTGCTTAATCAAGGATCGATGCACAGGTGCTGGTACTTTCTCACAATGGGAATGGAGATGGACACGACCACCATCCACCACAACTGAACTGCAACAGTTATTGGTTCTACTATCTCGGCTCCAAAGAACTCACTTGTCTGGCGATAATGATTCATGGGAATGGAAACTAGACAACTCTCTTTCCTTCACAGTTAAATCCATGAGATCCAAACTCGAGAATGCAACTGTTGGGCCCAAGCAATGGGCTTTCCCCTGGAAAAGTTTCGCGCCCCTCAAGGTCAACATACTGGCATGGCGTATTGAGATGCAATGTATACCCACGATTGATCGTCTTTTACAAAGGAATATCAATGTCCCTTCTTCTCTTTGCTCCTTATGTAACTCTCAAAATGAAAACACTGAACACCTCTTCATTCATTGTTCCTTTACAAAATCATTATGGGTCTTCCTTCAATCTTGGTGTCGGCTGCCTATTCAAACACCCGAAAACCTTCACGAACTCATGGAATATCATAAGACAATTTACACAAACCTCCACAAACAGAAACTCATTCATCTAGTCATTCTTAGTTTCTGTTGGATAGTTTGGAAGAGTAGAAACGACCATATTTTTTCCAACAAATCGCCCTCCCTTCGTTTTGCCATTAAGGAACTAAAAGGGTTAAGTTTTCTTTGGTTGAATAATAGAGCAACCTCTGACCCATTGGAACTGTTTTAATTTTTAATCTCTGTAATACTCTTTTTAGTTCCCCGCAATTGTATGTTCTAGCTTCTTGCTAGATTTCATATAAATTAAATATCTTTTTAATGTTAAAAAAAAAAGCCCGTCTTGAGCCAAACTCGAGATCGCTTAATTTAAATGTGCCGAGCTCAAGCTCCGACCTGAATTCGACTTCTCGACTTGACTACTTTACATTCGAAAAACTTACAACTCATTTATAAGGTTGAGTAAAAACAACCGTTTCCTCCAAAACATATAAAGTGCAAACACCAATGGCACCAATACACTCCACGACACACACACCAGATTGTTGAACCAAAATTAAATCTATCAACAAACCCAGAAATTAAATTATGCTATGATCCCAAAAATTCAATATATTTTATTTAAATCCCATAATGTCAATTGCCACACGTTTCAGGGTTCCAATTCGTAAATCATCATCTCCACTAATCAAGAAATTAGGAATAGGGTTTTGTCAGAAAGAGGTTTATTAGGGTGTTGACATGTGAAGAACAAGACTTGGTTAATGATGATATTGAGTGTGTTAAGAGTAGAAAGTTTGTTGCTTTATGGGGTAATGGTGATTATGGGAGGTTGGGTTTAGGCAGTTTGGAATCGAAATGGAGACCCGCTTTTGTTTCGAGTTTTGGAGATGGTAGTTTGCGTGAGATTGCGTGTGGCGGTGCTCATAAGTTGTTTTTGACAGGTTGAATTTGGTTTTTAATACTTTTTATTATTGATTTTGAAATATTATGTTTAGTGTACTATCTGAATGCAGGGTCTTAGAATAATTGATTTTGTATTATTGGTTGTTGGGTTAACTTTTTAGTAGTGCTTGATTTAATTGGGATAAAAAAGTAAATTTTTTTCAGGGCCTTTATAATTTCGTCTTTATACGGCTTAGGTTTTAGTAATTTGATAATTATAGGAAGGCTGCAAATACTCAGAGACAGCCCTTTGATAGACTTAATGACAAATGTAATTTAGGGGTCGTTTGTTTTATTACTATGAATCACCGTGGATATGACTAAACACTTGTATTGGGAATGAAAGTCGTTCCTCCATTGAGGACTGAACACTTGTATTTCCATGGACCAAACACTAACATAATTAGGACTAGAAGTTATAAAGGTTATCTTCGGTTTGGGGATTAAAGGGACGGGTTTGATCTAAGATTTAAGTTAGTGGGAATCCTTAAAATTATGTTTTATACTTTTTTGTATACTTGTATTGAGATATGAATTCAATGAGATAGTATGTGGTTTACAGACACTGGAACTGTGTATGCTGCTGGACTCAATGATTGTGGACAGTTGGGTGTGGCAGATGGTAAAGGCTACACAATTGTACGGTATTCATGCTTCTTGTCATTTTATAATTGTTTGCTTTTCATGCCTTGTTTCTTGCGTGTTACTACATATTTATGAACTTGTCACTCCCAAAATCATGGCAGTTTGAGTCAGTGCTAGTCTTTATCACTGGTTAATCGTAAAATGCTAGAATTTATGGTATAAACAATGTTTTGGAGTATGCATTATGAAGGCATGGTCTCTTAAATGCATTAATATCTGGGAACTTGTTTCTCCTCTATTTTGTTAACTTTTCTAACATTGTCTGTGAGTCTACTTGTGTATAATATATATTTTACATGGAGTGGCTTGTCGTGGCAGGACCTACTTGAAGTTTCTGGACTTCCCGGGAATATTGTGAAAATATCAGCTGGTTATTATCACCTGTCAGCTATTACAGGTTCGTAGCATCCTATTAAGTTGAGGCTTTTATAAAGATATATTGAACTTCAAATGGGCCTCTTATCAGTTGCATAAAACATGTTTTTATTGCATAAAGTGGGGAACTATATGTCATATGTGTGGGGCGAAATTATCAGTTGCATAAAACATGTCTTCATTAAGTATTGATTCTCTGCATTATATGTACTTGATGAGGCATTCTTGTAGAGGATAATCAGGCCATTTTCTTTTAGTCTTCAGAACTAATTGAATGAGATAAAGGAGCATGATATATCAGTGATATGCAGTTTTCTTTTCCATTTGACATGTAGTTCTCTTATTTCTATCTTTTGTGTAACGCTGCTTGCATTTAGATGGTAATGTTTACACTTGGGGATGGGGTGGCGCTATGGGCACCTTTTTTGAAGAGGAGCATTCTTCTGGTGGATAATTGGTATGTTCCATATCTACTACCAATTATCTTATAATTCATCTGTTTGTTGGCTGTTCTACTGCCCTGTAAGCCTGTTTTCTTTTTGGTTAAGTTTTTGAATCTACTGGTTGGACCCGCTAGAGATAGCGTAAGCCAAAGTGACTCGTTCATAAGTAGAATGGGTTGGAATTACCATTTTTAAAGATGTGATTGAAGTATACTTTGTTATATGTAGCTTTTTTGTGCTATCATCTTTTTTAACAGTGAGTTAGTAATTAGTAGTTAGCAATTCACATTCGAGACACCACAGTGACATCCAATTAGGCAATATGCGGAGCTTGAACAACTTGGTCTTGATATGACTCTTTGTTATATCTTTAGAGTATCGTATAATGGTGATATTAAATGTTTTTATTCTTTCTCAGCTTGGTCTTGATTAATTGCCTTGAAAAAGGAAACATGTGTTTTCCTAGCAAGTAATCATGACCAGTGGCGGTTCTAGTGTATAGCTAGGGGGTTCAATAGACCACCCTTATTCCTTTAAAAATTAAAATCTTTTATAGAGACCATGGAAGGATTTATATGAACCTCCTTGAAATTGAAGTTGGAACCCCCCCTTAAACTTTTAACAAATACTCGTAATATGAACTTATTTACGTTCTAAAATTTACAATCTAATGGTTTATACGGTCATAATTGTTATAAAGCAATAGTATACTCTGTAATGGGAAATACCCAAATAGGTTTTCCCTTCTTTAGTTGCAGGCTTTATTGAAAAAGACGAAGAACAACATATAAAAGAAAGATCCAAACATTTACAAATTTTCTAATCCCTCATGATTGTTACAAGTTCAATTTTTACCCTTTTAGTTTAAAATTTATTAATTAAAGAACCAATTTAAGAATTTTTTATTAATCGTTAATCTAAATAACTACATATGATTCATAAGTGATATTAGTAATTTATAAACATTTTGTTTAAAACTATCAAAGATATATAATAAAAATAAAAATAATAATAATAATAATAATAATAATAATAATAATATTAGTTGTAACAATCTTTTTTAATCTTTTAACGACATTATTAAGTTTATGTTCATATATACGAGATTACGAGGTGGGTACCCGTGCAATGCGCGGCGGTGGCGGCAATGGGTGGTGATGGTGGCAGTGGTGGTAACGATGTAGTTATTAATCTAAAAGTAATTGATGTAATGGTAGTGTATTTATTTTATGGTTAAGGGATGCATTTTTGTAAATAATTTTATTAAGAGTATTATAGATATATTAGGTGGAAATATTTAAATTAATGAATAAAGGAGATAGTTTAGATAAATATGGTTGGAAAATATTTTAGGGATATATGGGGTATATTTATTGTGTGAGTTAGGAATGTGTTTGAAAATTAAGGGTATTTTAGATATTTTAAAGGTAGAGAGTTGAAAAGAGGGGAGAGTAGTTTGTTTTATACTAGAGTATAGATATAGAATAGATATAGATATAGATTAGACCCGACCCGCCTCGATCCGATCCGGTCATTTTATTGTGTTAACCAAGTTATCACAAAGAACTGCCTATTATTTTGTCTGTGTTACCTTCTTTATTACAGATTATATCATACCCGAACATAATACACCTGTAACATCTATGTTCTAATCAGCTTTTGTGAATGCAGGGCCTAGGAGATGATGCAGATTATGTTGAACCTACGATGGTTGACTTTTGTGAGAATGTGAAAGCATCACAGATCTCGTGTGGATTTAATCACACCGGAGCAGTACTCGAATACAACTGATTGCAAATAAAGAAGGAAGCGTGTCTCGTTTTTCTTCACCTTCAAATTTTGAATGTACAACCAAGTTGGTGATGAGCTATCACGATGCAGATGGTCTAATGGTCTATACAAGTACAAATAGCAGTGATACACAATAAGAGGTCAAGCATGTAAAACGTCTCCAAAACTTCAAGTGATACACGTAGGGTATATTAAAAATATACACCTAAGCGTAGAGCGACAACTACTGATCTTTGATGACGACCACAATGAATATGAGTTCGTTGCTGAAACCCAAGCACAAGGTCCAATCGATTTATATATTTTTGTAATTAATATATATGTTAGATGTTATTTTTATCCATGTTAATATTTATACTCGTATTATTTTAATATTATAGAGAATCTTTTCAAAAAGAAGATGTTAATGTATTTTATCATTTCTAATAAAATTTAATCAAGGTAAATGCGTATCACATCACTAAAATGGTGGGAAATGATGATATCTATAAGTGAAGGTAAGAGAATTTATAAGATCGAAAGTCTTGATATCCAATCATTTTCATCATTTTTATATTTAAAGAAGACGACTTTTCTTTAAAAGTCTCATCATCTTATCTTTAAATCATTCATTCACCTATATCTAACCATTGACTGACTTTGCTTCACTTCACTTCACCCACTCCTTCATTTTTATTTTTTTGGATCAATCATCATGGTTGTTCTTACTGAAATCCCACAAGACTGTACATCAACTAATTACCATTATGAGTATGATGTGTTTTTAAGTTTTAGAGGAACCGACACTCGTAATAATTTCACTGATCACCTCCACAAGGCTCTTCTGGATGCCAATATCGACACATTTCTGGATGATGCCGAGATTCAAACAGGAGAAGATCTGAAACCCGAATTGGAGAACGCGATCAAATCGTCGAGAGCTTCTGTTATCGTGCTGTCCGAGAATTACGCTACTTCCACTTGGTGTCTTGATGAGCTGGCATTGATTCTGGAACAACGTAGTAGGACCTCTGATCATATTGTGATTCCGATATTCTATCATGTGAAGCCTACTGATGTGAGGAAGCAACAAGGTAGTTTCGGAGATGCGATGAGACAGCATAAACAGAAGATGGAGGCGGAAACAAATGCGGAGAGAAAAAGTCAACGAGCTCAGAAGATGGAGAAATGGGAGAAAGCACTCGCAGAAGTTGCTGATTTGAAAGGGGAGGAAGCAAATGGTACCAGGTAATTATTAAAACACTTTCTTCCTCCTATTTCTATGATGATCCATAATTGTCTAGTTTATTTTAAATGGCTTGGATTACTCATTTACTTCATCTTGTCGATTTCAAGTCACTCGAGATTTGGTAATATCCTCACAGCTTGCATAGGTATAAAAATGAATGTTTATAAAGAATTTACATCGCCAATGTGGGGTTGCCTCTTGGGGTGAAGATCAAGTTATCCCTAGCAGGGTGATCTTAAGATTATTTAGGATGATAGTTAAGGAGTAGGGTAAAATTTCCGTTAAATAAAAACCAAACAACCTTTTTAATACTTCAGCCCCTCGAGTTAAATTGCTCCACCTCTCAACAAACTTGAATATCTTCAGAAGTTTTTCAGATTCTCAACAATTCGTCTCACCACAAGAGTTACTTATAATAAGCAACAAACAAAGATAATTTTTTCCTTTTCATACCAGTATATACTATATAATTAGCATTTGGGTCAACAATATGCACACTCACGTACTGTTTCTTCAGCTCTGGAAGAAGTTCTGCTGCATATATATATTTTGGCCAGTTATTAGTTTGTGGTTACCGAATTAATAGTATGATTACTGAGGTTAATGAAGAAGATACACTGGATAATGAGATTAATACTTATCTGTATATATCTGATGATTTCTTGCGTGGTATCTTGTTCTTGTTGTCGAATATGTTCCAGAAAAGAGACAGTTCTTATTGAAGGAATTATTAAAGAGATTAGTGGCAGATTAGATCTACACAAAAGGAGTGAAATCCCACATATAATTGGGTTGGAGTCTTCGATTCGAGAAATCACTTCATTTTTGAAAGATGAATCCTATCAAAACACTGAAACTCTTACTATATGGGGAATGGCTGGAATTGGAAAGACATATTTGGCAAACTATGTCTTTCAGTTGCACTATCAAGACTTTGAAAGAAGCTGCTTTCTTGAAGATATTGAAAGAAAGTGTATACAACCAGACGGATTGCTGGATTTACAAAAACGGCTTCTTAAAGACATTCGAGATGGTAGTTGGATGGAGATACGTAACAATAATGTGGGTACCTCTAGGATCGAGAAAACACTACTTAGGAAAAGAACTCTTCTAGTTCTAGATGGTATTGATAAGTCGGAGCAATTGGATGTGTTACTTGGCACAAAAGGCCTTCATCGGGGAAGCAAAATCATAGTAACATCTAAAAGTGGATTGTTAACAGAAAAGTGTAGGTTGTTTGAAACTAGAGTTTCACCAAATCATAAAAAGCTCTTCCTTAATGGTTTAACTGAGAAAGAATCACTGCAGCTTTTAAGTTGGCATGCCTTTGGGCGCAATGAACCTAACGAAGACTACAAAAAGGAGTCAAAAAGGGTTGTGGAATATTGCAATGGACACCCATTGGCTCTTAAAGTTTTGGGTAGTTCTGTACGTAGTGAAGATGCCACGTGGGAGGATATCTTAGAATCATTAAGGAAGAATGACATTTACCCTGATATTCAAAAGGTCCTCAAAATAAGTTTTGACTCTTTGCCATCTGACAACGACAGGGATATGTTTAAGTACATTGCGTGCTTCTTTGTTGGAGAAGATGGAGAATTTACTGAAGAAATACTAAAATCTTGTAAGATATGCAAATCATCCGGGATAAAGATTCTAATAAATAGATGCCTTCTTACAGTAGGATCCACATATAAGTTGGAGATGCATCAACTTCTCCAAGATATGGGGAGAGATATAGTCCATCAAGAACACCCTGAGAAGCCATGGAAGCGTAGTCTATTATGGCGTCACGAGGAGTGCGTGAATGTGTTGCAAAAGAGACAGGTTAGCATTTACCTATATTTATGTACACTTAAATCACTTTGTACGGCTAGACCGGAAAAAGTCTCATGTATGTATGTAAAGTGCAGCAAATATTTTTACATTAATCTGTAAAAAAAAAAGTGGATCTTACACTTTTGACTTCGATAATCCTTCATACACTTTCTACCTAAGTGAGACATTTCTTTTGATCCTCGCGCTAATTTGTTGTTTCTTTCATTCTTAGGGAACAATGCTAATTCGAGGGCTTGTCCTCGACATGAAAACATGCGACAAAGGCGCTTCATGCGAGTCATATAGTACCAATATGCGAAAGTTTGAATTTAGATCATTGCAATCACTCAATTGGGCTCACATTCTTCTCTCGCTTATTTGGTGGTTATATGGCTGGATTTGGAGAATATTTCATTCCTCATTTCTTAATAGCAAAGGTGGGTTTGAGACACTTGCTTTTAGTAAGATGTGTGATCTAAGACTACTCCGACTGAACTATGTACAACTCAATGGATCATACAAGGATTTTCCTCCTGGTTTGAGATGGCTGTGTATGCATGGATTCCCTTCGAGTTATATACCTTCAGACTTACAAATGAAGGATATAGTTGCACTTGACCTGTCCAATAGCAAACTACGACGTCTTTGGAAGAACCCCATAGTACTAAACCTCGAGCTTTTCTTTTCGGTTCATGGTTTATCTCTTTATCATTTAACATGTACTAACATGCTGCTTTTTATTTATGTTGTGTTAACAGTTGCTCGGGTCACTTAAGTTTCTAAATCTCAGCAATTGCTGTGAGCTTGTTAGTGTGGGACATTTCTCTGGATTCCCTCTACTTAAAAGGTTAATACTCGCAAGATGTACTAGTCTAGTTCAGGTCTGTGAATCGATCGGGAACCATTGTGATAGACTTGAAATGCTTGATATGAGTGAATGCAATAAGCTGAGAAAACTTCCAAGAAGCATAGGAAAGTTAAAGAAGCTTAGAATACTATTATTAGATGGTTGTTCAGTTCTTACTGAATTTCCATGTAAGATAAAGGATATAAAGTCACTAGAAGTGCTACGGGCTGACAATACTAGCATAGAATCTGGTCATAGGCCTCCCTCTGCTATTGTGATACCACGAAGTTTAAAGACAGTTTTAATTTCCTTACCAAGCTCGTTAGTAAGATTGTCCCTTAAAAATAATAATTTGTCCAATGAATCCTTTCCAAAGGATTTTAGTAGCATGTCAATGTTGAAGGATCTGGATTTATCTGGAAATCCAATTGATTTCCTGCCCGACTGTGTGAGAAGCCTAAGCAGGTTGAATGCTCTTGAGTTATACACTTGTCGTAGGCTGAAAACGGTCTTGTCTGCTCCGAGCACAATAAATTATTTGGGTACGCTTGGATGTTCCTCGTTGGAGAGAATAACGTTTTATCCAGAAAGGTCAGCACCAACCGCTGGAATCAATTATCATAATGCTAGTTCTTTGAGAGAGATCCAGGACAAGTTCAAGTTGGAAGATTTAGCACAAATAGATGAAGAAATGCTACATAGTTTGGGCTGGACTAATATAGAATATTTGAGTCATTATGAAATGTCAATGGCGAATCCGGTGGGATTTTATCGTTACACAGGAAAGATAGTCCCAACACAGGTGCGCCTCTTTTCTTATCCGTCATTAACTCTTCTCTCTCAATATGTATGTCAGTGAAGCTAATTACTAAAACTCGGAAGTGACAGATGCTTTATGAACATGGAATATTCAGCACATATATTGAAGGGCAAGAGGTTCCAAAGTGGTTCACTCAGAGAAGCAACGGGAATTTATTTACGTTGCCGTCATCTCCTAAAAGTTGTAGGATTTGTGGGCTAAACATATGTGTTGTAAGTACAATTTCAAACCCGACAGAAGTTGGCCCGTCAAGAATTGAAATAAGGAATTTGACAAAGAACTGTTCCTGGACATACCACCCTATAATCTTTGCACACCCTAAAGATCATGAGTTTGAAGATGGTGATTATGTTATGGTATGGTTAAGTCATTGGATGTTCGGGAACAACGAGTTTGAAGATGGTGATGAAGTTAGTATTCACTTTAGTAAGAAGTTTGAGTATTTTAATGAAAAAACTTTGATCTACTACAAGGCTGACCAACAAGATTATGGAAATGTAAAGGAGTATGGTATCAGCCTTGTGTACGATGATGGAAACAAAAAAGAAGATACTTTAGCTTATTATAAGTCATGGAATCACGTCATTGGCCGTGATTTGTCTATTGCTAAAGTATCGTCTGGTCATTACCTTCTAAAGTACTGGTCTAGAATCTTTGATACTTTATATTATTAATATCCGTATAATATACTATTGTTATATAAATTCTATCTAGTTAATAATAATAAAAATGTTAAAATATAAACATCTTTATTAAATGCATTGGTTTTTCATAATGATAGCCATGAGAAATATGTACTATTAAAATATTTGTCCTAAGACTTAAGACTCAAGATCTAATAATAATAATAATAATAATAATAATAATAATAATAATAATAATAATAATAATAATAATAATAATAATAATAATAATATAATAATAATAATAATATAATAATAATAATAATAATAATAATAATAATAATAATAATAATAATAATAATAATAATAATAATAATAATAATAATAATAATAAAATATAATAATAATAATATAATAATAATAATAAATAATAATAATAATAATAATAATAATAATAATAATAATATAATAATAATAATAATATAATATAATAATAATAATAATAATAATAATAATAATAATAATAATAAAATAATAATAATAATAATAATAATAATAATAATATAATATAATAATAATAATAATAATAATAATAATAATAATAATAATAATAATAATAATAATAATAATAATAATAATAATAATAATAATAATAATAATAATAATAATAATAATAATATAATAATAATAATAATAATAATAATAATAATAATAATAATAATAATAAAATAATAATAATAATAATAATAATATAATAATAATAATAATAATAATAATAATAATAATAATAATAATAATAATAATAATAATAATAATAATAATAATAATAATAATAATAATAATATAATAATAATAATAATAATAATAATAATAATAATAATAATAATATAATAATAATAATAATAATAATAATAATAATAATAATAATAATAATAATAATAATAATAATATAATAATAATAATAATAATAATAATAATAATAATAATAATAATATAATAATAATAATAATATAATAATAATAATAATATAAAATAATAAAATAATAATAATAAAATAATAATAATAATAATAATAATAATAATAATATAATAATAATAATAATATAATAATAATAATAATATAATAATAATAATAATAATAATAATAATAATAATAATAATAATAATAATAATAATAATAATAATAATAATAATAATAATAATAATAATAATAATAATAATAATAATAATAATAATAATAATATAATAATAATAATAATAATAATAATAATAATAATAATAATAATAATAATAATAATAATAATAATAATAATAATAATAATAATAATAATAATAATAATAATAATAATAATAATAATAATAATATTTATTTCTTTTAAAATATAATAGTTATTTAAGGTTGTCAAAATTAACTATTTACTTATTTGAATTTGGTTATAAATTATTATTAAATTATTATCTTTTTGTCTGTTACATAGCTCTTATTTTTTTATTATTTTTTTAAATCTACTTTTCATAAATGATAAATAAAAAATGAGAATGAAAAATAAAAATTATGATTACAATCACTGCTCAGTATATAAGTTTAACTTTGTTAGGTATTTATATCTTTGTGAAGTCCCTTTACTCGATGGTTTAACCCATAAGTGTAGAATAACAAGTTAAGTATTGAACTAGAATGGACTAGTATCACTAATCTAATTTGATCGAAATACTTAAAGTTATGAAGTATAACTGTTAAGATCGAGAGTATTTAGGCAAGTTCACCAAATTGCAAAAAAGCAATTTGGACGAGGGAAATGACTTGATAATTGTAGCAAAAAGTAATATTTAATTCTTTTTGTTGTACAAATTAAGTTTCATGCATTTAAGGATATAACATTTATTCCTTAAAATGCATTGGTTAAAGTACATGAATAAAGTCACATTGATGTGACTTCTTGTACTTTAACCAACCATCTTTACACGCACGTAAGAACTTTTAACAAAGGACAAATTGATTGCCCGGATAAAAGCATGTAAAGGTAAACAAGTCAATTCCTCATAATCAGTGTTCAGACTTGTAAGGTCTAGAATACTGACAAGGACTCCAGTCAGGAGATCTGGTAAGACTGTTAGTGGGCTCTGCCATTTGTCAGTCTTTTTTCTCTAGACTTCAGTCTTCGACCTCAGTGAGAATGTTTTCAGTGGAATGATCTTGACTGGAGTGAAGTCCAGTGAACTAATCTGGTGGAATCTAGATTCCTGTACAAGTAAATAGTTCACTAGCCTTCTCATAATTTCTGAAGAAATCTTCAGTGGGCTCCAGTCTTCAAGTCTGGAGCGAGTCCAGTAAAACTGGACCTAACAAAATAATTAAAAAAATATAAATATTTATGATATATATATATATATATATTAAAAACAAAGGTACGAAAATGCGTGTAAAGAATAGTAACGGGCCATTTTATTTGTTTGGGCCCATTTTCATTTTCTTAATGGGCTAACTTCATTTTATTTTAGACCCATCTTACATTCTTAATTTTGGGCTTGACAAATTATGTTTTGATCTTTTAAATTGCTTCTAATTTGTTTACAAAGATCACTTATTTTAATTGCATATTATTATTTTTTAAGTTTGTAACATTTTTAAGATTATCTCATGTTATTACAAGTGAATTATTACATAGTATATATACAAATAACAGTAGGGTGTATGTTTTGAATATATACACCTAACCATCTCCGAAAAATTTGTTTGCAATACTGATTAGTTTCAATGTTATTTCAGTTGATGTTTTATTATTATGGATTATTTTTGTTTCACTTTCTATTTTCAATTATTTGAGAAGTTAGCTTTAATAATGTTTGTATTATTATGTTTCTATTTTTATTTTAAAGATTCTACTTTTATACTTATTATCTTTTAGAATTTATATACTATATTAATCTGTAATAAAATTTTACTGTCGCTTTTTTCTAATTTATAGTTGGTTACTCATTAAAAAATCAATATCAACTCAGGTTTTGAGTTATATAATGTTTCTAAAAGCATGTAATAATTTTTATACAGTACGGAACACAATAAATATAATGTCTCCCGGGACAACATCCGGGTAACGTATCTCGTTTAGATTAAAATAAGAGAAATTAAACTGAAAAAAGCTCATACGATATCAATCGTTAGTTAATGTAATAAGTTAAAAAATGTAAATCTATATATACAAAACAAATTATTTCGAAGAGGCGAATTTATAATGTTAGTCTTACGATTTGTATTTATTTCTTATAAAGATTTTTTTTGTATGAGTTAAGTTACAAATATATCCTTAAAATGAAAAAAATTACATTTTATTAAAATCAGGTCGAGGTAGCAGCCATGCATCCGTCCATGTATATTGCCCGTGTGTTATACGTTTATCTCTATGTAACATGTTTTGCTAAAAATGTTAAAATGAAAAAGGTGCGATACAAGTGATAACGTGTAAAACTTATTCGCCTCCTAACATAAGTTCCAACGTTGGTTGTTTACATCTCAATCTCCCAATACACCGTTGTTGCATTGAGACCCAAAACACGTGAAAAATTGACATTGGTGTTACTTTACTCATTTTTCTTTATCTTGTCACCAAGCATTCAAGATTCGAACTCTTACACTTATATTGTGTGTCTGTGTCTTGGATGTTAATGTTTATTGTCAAAAGGTAAGTTGTTTATTTATAAGAAGTTTTTTTTTTCTTTTTCGCCGCCCAAAAAGTTTATAAAACTAAAGAAAAAAATTGTTTTCCATTTAATTGCTTTGTTTTCTCTCTTTTTAATCCAACGGCTATCATCCAAAATAATCACTGGCCATATACTAATAATACGAGTAATTCATTGAAAAAAATAAAAAAATATAAAAAAAATAATTGAAACAAATTGTGAAATTGAATTATTAGATAAAAAAGTAATTAAGATATAATAAAAACATATGTTGACATAAAAAAAATAAAATTTTTAATACATAGATTCATTTTTTTCTAATAAAAATAGTAAATTAATTTTTAAACCATTATAAATTAACATCTAATATTAATAATATCGTAAGTATTGTGTATTCAACACCCGTTTAAAATCTGGTAGACTTATCATAAGAGACATTTATTAAGTTTAAATTTTAATAACATGTCATTCATAAAATAAATAAATAAAGAAACTAAAATATAAAACATGAAGCCATTTATTTATTAACTAAAAAAAGTAAAAAGATGGACATAAAAACATCTAGCTCATGAGCCATATATCAAATTAAAAGATGGAGGTAAAAATACAAACTAATTTGTGGTGGCAGGAATTATTCTTTTGGTACGCACGTCATGGACTCATGGGTTTGAAACCCACTTGTGGCATTTAGTTTTTATTTGGGAGGTGATGTGATCATATTTAGATTTTCATTTTGGACGACAGATAAAAATTGGTTTGTAGACTAAGTGGCGAAACTGTTTTACACTATCCACATAGGTCGCGGGTTCGAGTCCCGTATAAAGTTTTTTAGTTATGTCTTGTATTTAATTTAAATTAAATTAATTTTAGTTTAAGTTCTAAATGAATGTATAGGTGCCAGCTTATGTGTCAATGTTTAAGAAACAAACGACGTGAGAATGCCACGTAGGAAAAAAATGATGTGACGAGCTTTAAGATATGCCACGTATGCACTTGGAAATTATATATATATATATATTATATATATATATATATATATATATATATATATATAGGGGAAAGATAATTTGAGACCAACTAAAAAAAGTCCAAAAAAGGACTATTGATTTTCGTAACTTACACACCACCATCATCAACTACTACGATATACAAGACTTTTTTGTAAAAACACTAAGACTTTCCAGCGACAGGCCCACAGAAAAATCATGTGTAAGTTAACTTACACATGATTTCCTGGTGGGCCCGTTGCCGGAAAGTCTTAGTGTTTTTACAAAAAAGTCTTGTATATTCGTAGTAGATGATGATGGTGTACAAAAATCAATGGTCCTAGTTGGTCAATAAGAGGTGGTCTTAAAATATCTCACCCCTATATATATAGATTAAGAGCGAATAACTTTTGGCTTACATGGTTTTCTTATTGAAATGCCAAGTGATCAATTTGCTTAGGTGTAAAAAACGAGTTTATTTTCCTTAAATCTATAATCCATTATAAAACATATTGGACTCTTTATTTTAGGAAATTCAGCAATCTTTTCAATATCCACATATTGCCCCTAATTCATACATTACCTCTAATTCCTACCAAGATCTAACACACACTCACTTCTTTCTTTCCTTCTTATTTACACACACGCATATCGATTCTTCCAGACTGTTTTGTATTATCATCATCGTTTAATTGTTGCAACGCGTGGATACCAACCCTCGTTTCTCTTAAATATAGTTATTTAATCATTCCAACTAAGCATATATCTAAGATATATCTGATGATGGCAACTACTTTTTCTTAAATTTCAAAGTTGATATAGAATAAAACTAGTTATTGACCCCGTGCGTTGCCGCAGGTACATTTTTTATACAATAAAGTTTTGCAAATTTATGTCAAATATTCGAACTCAAACTTTAAAAATGACAAATTACTATCTAGCAATAACATTAAAAATATTATAAAAGGAATAATAAGTCGTATAAAAACACAAACAATAACTATATTAATGATTTAAATGTTTCATGAATATAAAACTTAAACATGATGAAAATTATTACATATCAAAAACGTTATATATATAATATATGTATAAAAATGGAAGAAAATAATCATAAACCAAATCTTTAAAAGTAAAAGCATAACTGTGTGCAAATTGTATGATGAAAACCTGAAAACCAAAAAATTTAGTGTCAATAAAAATAAAAACGAATTTCGGATAGTATTTATGGTTCTACCTTTTTCTAAGCAACTGGCTTTCATGGTTTTCATGTGATCATAGGTACTCTTTTCTTGAACATATGTGGTATTCGCCAATATCTTGGTCATCTGACCAACTGAAAGGACCAAACTCGATAAACCAAAAACGCAAATTTTAATTTATTATTTTTTTATACCCCCACTGCACCGCAGTGGGGTTGAGCACTCCCCACTGCGCCGCAGTGGGAAGTCTCGAACCTGCACGAGAAAAAAAAAACCACTGCGCCGCAGTGGGTTAGACACACTCCCACTGCGGCGCAGTGGGAGAAAACCCAACCAAGTGCCGAGAGTTCCCACTGCGCGGCATTGGGCAAAACCAACCCCACTGCGCGGCAGTGGGCATCAGATCATTAACTCTAAACATATTTCGACACTTGATCAAACTTACAACCTTCAAATTTCAAAATGAACTTCTTAAAACACATTTCAGAGATTACCAACAACAATATAGACACATTTTATACATAATTGCAACATCAACTTGTTTAAAATCTCATGAACACCATCAATGGGTCATTTACCCATTTTGACACTATTTTCGCCCAAAATGCAACCATACAAACTTCCCAAAAGCTTTGCATTTGATTTTTTACAGAAATTTAACAAAAGTATGACCATCAACTGATCGTACTAAGAGTCATGAGGAGAGGGATTTCTAAGCCTCTAAACCAAAAGATTGTCATTCATCCATGAATGACCTAATACCTTCAAGTCTTGCAAAATCTTTGATTCTAATACTTCAAGCTTCAACCAACAACTAGTTCTTTCTTCTGGAACTACCTATAAAATGGTAAACAACTAAAATATAAGCAAAGGCTTAGTGAATATACTTGCATACATTTACGAATACAAAGGAGGACAAAGTACAAGGACTATCACATGTAAACTATGACACCGTCATGTCACATTTATATGCTCACCTTGCACACTAACATGCTATACATGGATCCATATAAGCTAAACAATCATATCAATCACAACTATTGGGATTCTTAGGCCCCGGAGGTTCTTAGGCCTCATAATCACAATGCCCCACATGGGCTTATGCCGCATCAATTACCACACATGGATAAACAAATTTCAACATGATGTGGTCAATTGATCCAACATATACATAAAGGTATGCAAATATACTCGCCTCCTCCGCAACAAGGACAATAATGCTAAAACGATAATGCACAAACAAGCTTCAACCTATGATCATAACATAAAAGTGCATAAGCTTATATTCACAACTTGACTAGCTCAACCTAGCCATTCTCAATCACTAGCCTTTTCTAAACCCAAAACCCAACCCATTTGTCATTGAGTTACTTTCATTCTCAACAATAACACTAGGTAGTTCAACCTACCATTTTCATCAATATTTCAATAACTAGTAAAATTCATTTTTTCTCATTAACTAAAGTTTTCACTTGAACTTATTAGTTTCATAATCAAACACAACACATAACTCAATGACAAATAGGTTATCTAAGGAATTGGGGAAAGTTAACCATAATTCATATTCTAGCAAAATCTCCAAATTGGTTCACTCCATGAACCCTAATTTCAAAAGAAAGATGAAAACTAAATTAGGGAAAATCAATACCTCAACAATGGAAGACAATAGATTAAGGTTTTCAATTCACAATTCCTTCCCCCTTTTCTCTCAATTTTCGGCCACCACCACAAAACCCACAAACCCTAACTTTTGAATTCTTGAATGAAGATTATTTGATGGTGATGATTATTATGGATGTTCTTATTCTTGAATTAAAGAGAGAATTGCCTTGATTTTGAAAAGAACAAGAAGAATTGCATGAAGGAAATGATGGGGGAAGAAAAGAATAAGAGTGGAAGCAAGAGTCATAACCAAAATAGATGGCTGGCACTTCCTGGGGGATGCCACGACCCATCTCTCCAATTGTGGGTATTTTACCCGCTATCCGCTAAAGTTCCAACTAAATTAACCCCATATCTAAAAATAAAATACTAGGAAATTAATTTAATGTCAAAACTATAAAAAGGGGTTAATTTCTTTTACCTTAAAATATTTGGGGTGTTACACCAAGGAGCATCACGTTGGCTTTGAAGCAGTTGCATGGTACCGACATTTTGTAGACGTGGTTTGGTTATTCCTATTTGTCTCTATCTATTTGTGGGGATGTATATGAAGGAACGAATAAGTGGATTGAAGAATTCAAGCTCGAAGACAAAGAGAAACGGGCTTTTCCAAAGGATTACTGCAGCTTTCCCACTCCCTTTTATTATCATATACAAAAAAGTTCTTCCACTTTCCTACTAAATCTCTCTTTATTCTGGTACATAAATGAATGGATCGAAGAGATTATGGCAGATCATGTTCACCAAGAAATGACCTGAAATTGGATCTTGGTCTATTTTTGTGGGATACAAATTAAAAGATGAAAATTTTAATTAAAAAAAAATAACTAAACGTGTAGCAAGACAATAAAAATAATGTAAAAGAATATCAAGATGTATAAAAACAACATGAATGTAAGACGTAACGATAATAAAAGTTATTGTATAATGAAAACGTTATATGTATAAAAAGACAAATGAAAGTAATCAAATACGAAATGTTTAAAAGTAAAACCATAACTGTGTGAAAGTTGTTTGATGAAAAACATGAGAACCTAAATGTTTAGTGTCACAAAAATGAAAGTGAAAACTTTAATGTGGGGTAAATGTTAAAAAATAGAAATTTTAGGGGGTTAAAACGAAATTTGGTTAAAATTTAGGAGGTTAAAACGAAATTTAGTTAAAATTAGTATGTGCTTTAAAAGCTTGTACATTCCACGCATCAAGTAGCTAGTTGTACATTTATATAGGTTTTTAGTATATATATATATATATATATATATATAAAATAACTTGACAAAATAAAAACTACAAAAAAGGAGCGCATTAACAACTTTGAAAGTTGAGAATTATACTCCCTTACATTATGAGCACGAGGTATTAAACTTTAAACATTTACTAACACGATACCCACGTAATGCAGCGGTGTTCGTAACGGTGATATTGTGGTGGTAAGGAATGACTGTTGGTGGTAGAGACGACGTCAAATAATGTAGATAATTGATGTAAAGGTAATTGATATAAATGATGTGCAAAGATTTTAAAAGATAAATGACGGATAGTATAAGAGTGACATTTATCCTCGTATAACTTGGGTGATAGTGTAAAAGTGACATTTATCCTTGGGGTTATTTTTTTTATAACATAGTATAAATACTTATATTTATATATAAAAATAATAAAAAAGTTAAGATTGAACATATGATTATTATTCTGTAATATCAAAAGATATACCATTTTCAAATTTTTATTTCTTGATATTTTTTAATATACGGATAATATAGTTTGTATTGTGTAAATTTTTGTATACCCGACCAACTATATGTCTTTGGATTTATGAGCTCATAGGGTCATTTACAATATAACATCTATAATGTTTAACCGTAAAGTTACAGAATAATATGATTATTTATGCATTTAATTAAATTAGTTAATTAACTTATTTGTATATAAATTAAAGAGAGTTTAATAAAAGTAAATAAATAAACCGACAACCGTTATCTTTAATATCGATTAAGTTAGTTTGTTAATTAATTAATTGAATTAACGGATTGTATAATTAATTAGTTAGTTAAAAGTCCACCAACGAACAAAAAGCTTAATGGTACAAAGTATCTCAAACAAGTCCATTAATGATGCAAAACCTAAATTTGAGTGTTGCTAATGGGTAATATTTTATCTCAATTAAATGTTATATCTTTATTCAGTTTAATTTGGGATTTTCCTTACATCTCCTGAGGAGTTGATTTACACTTTAAAGAAAATACAACTCATTTGTAAGGGTAATTTAGTAAAAACCACCCTCTCCTCCAAAACATATAAAGTGCAAACACCAATGGCACCAATACACTCCACGACACACACACACATCTTGAACCCAAAAATTTAATCTATCAACAAACCCAGAAATTAAATTATGCTATGATCCCAAAAATTCAATATATTTCAAGCCCATTATGTCAATTGCTACACGTTTCAGGAGTCCAATTTGTAAATCATCATCTCCACTAATCAAGAAATTAGGAATAGGGTTTTGTCAGAAAAGGTTTATTAGGGTGTTGACATGTCAAGAACAAGACTTGGTTAATGATGATATTGAGTGTGTTAAGAATAGAAAGTTTGTTGCTTTATGGGGTAATGGTGATTATGGGAGGTTGGGTTTAGGCAGTTTGGAATCGAAATGGAGACCCGCTTTTGTTTCGAGTTTTGGGGATGGCAGTTTACGTGAGATTGCGTGTGGCGGTGCTCATACGTTGTTTTTGACAGGTTTGATTTGGTTTTTTTAATCCATTTTATTGATGATTTTGACCTATTATGTGATTTTGGATCATTATGTTTAGTGTACTATTTGATATTGAGTGTATGTTAGAAGTGCATTGTTGGTTGTTTAGTAGTGTGTGGTTTGATTGGAATAAAAAAGTAAACATTTTTTAGGACTTATAGAATTTCGTCTTTATACGGTCTAGTTTTTAGTAATTTTGGATAATTATAGGAAGGATTGCAAAATTCAGACACGGCCCTGTGATAGACTTAATGACAATGTATCTTAGGGGGCGTTTGTTTTATAACTATGAATCACTGTGGATATGTGTTTTGAATAGAAACTGAAATTGATTTCCGAGTCCATCACTCTTGGTGGGTTTGGAGTATGCCTAAATTGGTGGGTTTGAAACCCATTTTTTAAGCCAATCTCATCGACCAAACACTTCTATTGGGATTGAAAGTCGTTCCTCCATTTTCATTCCCATGGACCAAACACTACCATATTAGTACGAGAAATTCCAAAGGTTATATTGTTTGGGGATTAAAGGGATGGGTTTGATCAAAGAGATGAGCCAGGAGAAATCTTTGAATCTATGTTGTATTCTTGTATTGTGTATATTCAGATATGAATTCAATGAGATAGTATGTGTTTTACAGAGACTGGAACTGTGTATGCTGCTGGACTCAATGACTGTGGACAGTTGGGTGTGGCAGATGGTAGAGGCTACACAATTGTACGGCATTTCATGCTTTTTGTGATATTATAATCCGTTTGGTTTTCATTACTTGGTTGTCGCGTCTTACTACATGTTACTGAACTTGTTACTCCCAAAATCATGGAAGTTTGAGTTAGAATAGTCTTTATCATAAAATGCTAGAATTTATGGTATAAACAATGTTTTGGAGTATGCATTATGAAGGCATCTCTTAAATGCATTAATATCTGGAAACCTGCTTTTCCTCTATTTTGTCAACTTCTCTAACATTGTCTGTGAGTCTACTTGTATAAAATATATATTCACATGGAGTGGCTTGTCGTGGCAGGATCCAGTTGAAGTTTCTGGACTTCCCGGTAATATTGTGAAAATATCAGCTGGTTATTATCACTCGTCAGCTATTACAGGTTCGTAGCATCTTATTAAGTTAAGCTTTCATAAAGATATTGAACTTCAAATAGGCCTCTTATCAGTTGCATAAAACATGTTTTTTACTTGCAGAAAGTGGTGAACTATATGTGTGGGGAAAAAATACCAGTGGTCAACTTGGGCTTGGAAAGAGTAAGATATTTCTCAATTGCTCTCTCTTTGATTTGTTGCTAAGTTATATCAGGCCCGGGTTATTAGTAGATTAATATAAAAGATGTCTGTTAATCCTTTTATATGTATATACTTCCTATGATATGCTAGATTATCTATAATATATAATTTGTTCATGTCCTTTCGATGATACCATTTTCTAAAGCCAAGTTCTTTCAATTCTATGTATTGTTGACGTTCATTGTTTGTAGTGGTAATACAATTTAAAGTCCATTATATTGCCAAATGGGAATAAAAGGCTCAGTCCACATATTGAACTTTGCAGAGGCAGCAAAGGTGATTCCAGTCCCAAGTAAAGTGGATTTCTTGAATGGAGTCCCAATTAAGATGACGGCTTTGGGTTCTGATCACTCAATTGCTGTTACAGGTTAGAAACGTAAAGTAAAATATTTAATTTAAAAACTGTACAATGTGGATTTGTGTTTCTTCTATGTGGAAAGCTTGTTTTTTTTTTTATAAATTTGGTTGGCATGTTTTTCAGAAAGTGGTGCGGTCTTAAGTTGGGGAGGAGGAGAATCAGGAAGACTTGGTCACGGACACAAATCGAGTCTATTGGGATTTTTGAGTTCTACGAGGTTCATTTCGACTATCTTAGATCCCCTATCTTAATAAAAGTGTTTTATGCTATATTTAAAAGTAGAAGAAAAAAAAGTTCTAATATATAGAGTACTTATTATACAAGATGAGTTCTCTTTGCATAGAGAATCACATATACTTAAGGATTTAGTACCTTCGATTCTAGTCTCTTCTTTTTCATGTTGCTCTCATTTTTTTTTCTCTGTTAAGTTTATCTTTTTTTTTTTTGGAAGGCAGAGAATTTATGTTATATAATAAAGAGATTTGGAAATTCTCAAGTGATGACCCATTACAAAAGTGACTACTAAGAAAAATATTTGTTTTCTCATATTAAATAATCTTGCCTTTTTAGGGAAAAAAAGGTAAATAAAAATATTTTGCTAACATATCAAGTTATATAATCTTGCGTTTTTCATGTTGGCAGAACTCTCGGTGTATTTAGTTTCATTATTGTGTTAACTGTTGATTGAGATGCTAGAGTTTTTTAATGTAAGCAGCTAACATTTCAGTTTTCTTCTAGTGCAGTGAATACACACCAAGGCTCATTAAAGAACTTGAAGGGGTCAAGGTAATTAACTTTAACCTCCATCACTCCTTATCATATACTTCCCATTCTCTACACTCAAAAAAATGTCTTGCTCAAAACCTAAAGATCAGGACGGGCCTTGATTCAGTACACATTGTGCCGTTGATCTAAACTCATTTTGTCAAAACATCTTAGAGAGATAACATCCGAATGAAAAGTTAGAATTTAATGTGGACCTGTGTGGTATTGTGCAATTTTCAATAAAAAAAATTGATTGATTAGCACACAATATTGATAAAATGTGACATTGTTAATGGGAAAGTGTAAAATTATAATCAAGCTTATACAGAATATTGCTTGAAAGTGTACTTTGAAAATCATATCCCTCATTTATTTATGAAATAAATGGCTCAAGGAAAAGGGCCCATCTAGTTTCTGGACATGATAGTACAATATCATCAATTTTACTCCCTTGGGAATCTTTTCCTGATTGCTCATCCACCTTCTAATATTCCCATAAAAGCAGATTAAAAGTGTCGCTGCTGGGCTGCTGCATTCAGCATGCATTGATGGTACTGTTTTTTCCCCATTAGATATTAAAATAAATTGGATTCCATATTCATGCTTCCGTGTTGTGACATTCACTTTTTAAATTTCAGAAAACGGTTCTGTATACGTCTTCGGGGAAAAAGAAGTTAAGAAGATGGTAAGTGTCGCTAGCAGATGTATTGAATCTTGAGTATATTCAAGAGCCATTTTTAAAAATTGCACTGAGGTTACCGATCATGAACTAAAAAACTGAATGCAGGTATCCAGAGAAGGAAGTACTATCTCAACCCCATCTAAGATAGGAGAACTACCATTTTCTGACGAAGTTGCATGCGGTGCTCATCACACGTGTGTCATCACAAGTAATTTATGCATCTCCTTACTCTTTTTCTATTGTGATTAACTTTGGATTATGAGAATGTTTAATAAATCATAAAATGCCATCATGAATCAATGATCATACATGGATCATAGACGTATCTTATTGACTCCAAATAATTTGTGTGACATACTTATCATGTGTGTTATTGCTAATTCTAACTTTGAACTTCATTGGCTTCTATACGCAAAGGAGGTGGAGAACTGTATACGTGGGGCTCCAACGAAAATGGTTGTCTTGGTCTTGGGTATGTGATTGGCATTGCACCTCTGATTTTCATAGTCATGTTAAATCAGTAGATAACCGCTAAATTTCTCATATCAGAGATATTCATGCCGTTCATGTGCCAGAAAGAGTTCAAGGTGCATTCCTGAAGCATTCTGTTTCCAAGGTCTGCTTTTTATGAAGTCATTTACTGCCGATGATATAATGGGCGGGCATATGTTTTGTGTAATGGGTCAAAACATTTCTGGTATGGGTTTCGTTTTGGTCAAAAAGTTGTAGATTTTCTTTCAAATGATTTGCCATGTGAAGTTTATTGAAAAAGATGATGTGGGAGATTTTATGCATTATAATTATACTATGTCTGACGTTTTCCCAGACACCTGTTTGACGCTTTATACTGGTTTCATTTTAAGCTTTTTTATAAAAAACAAAATTTGGTTTTTATGTGTCCGACTTTTTAGTGATAAAACACAAGGTTGTAAATATCGGTTATCGATAAGCGATAAATAGGATATATCGGATACCCTAAATTGTAAAGGAATTTATCTAAAATTTATATATATACTAACAAATAAACAATTTGTAATGCAATACATCAATAATTAGAATATAAAACTATAGAAAAGAAAATATTTACAATTAAAGTTTTGAAATTGAAGTATTTATAGACTATATTCAAAAGGGAAAAACGGTAGTAAAGAAAGTAATTACAATTTACAACTAGAAATTAAAAGATTATTAAAGATTAACTCAAAATGTAAAGAATTAATTAATAATTAGCTAGAAAAAATTGAATTAAAGAAAGCAATAAACCCTAATATTTGATAAGAACCCATTTTTTTTAAAAGAAAAAAAATTGGTCAATTTTTTTTTTTTGACTGATATTGACCGATAAGTGCCGAGTTTGACCGAAATTTGACCAAAACGATAAATTGCCCGATAAGTCATTTTTCTTATCGGTGAAGGGCCGATAACCGATATATCGGCTGATAAATCCGATATTTACAACACTGGTAAAACATGACCTGAATCAACCCAGTAATAACTAAATGAGTTGAAGTTGCCACCTCTATTGTTTATAGTAAAACCTTTCGGGTTTCGTGTTGTGTGCTGCAGTAGTGTGACAATTTCTGATTTGCAGGTATCATGTGGCTGGAAGCATACAGCGGCTATATCTGGCAAGTAGCTTAGTACCTTTATGTTAGAAACCATTTTGGAAACTTCTTTTTTCGTATTAAGCAAAAGACCTTGCTGTTGGAAAAAAACATTTCTAGTATTCTTTGCCAGTCAGAACTCAGATGACTTGCTTTTTGTGAAACACATTACACACATGATGTAGCTCTGTTAAAGTTAGATGGAGAAAGTATTAATTCTCTGCATTATATGTACTTAAATGCGACATTCTTGTAGAAGATAATTGGGCCATTTTTTTTCAGTCTTCAAAACTAATTGAATGAGATAAAGAAGCATGATATATCAATGATATGCAGTTTTCTTTTCCGTTTGATATGTAGTTCTCTTATTTCTACCTTTTGTGTAACGCTGCTTGCATTCAGATGGTAATATTTATACTTGGGGATGGGGTGGTGCTATGGGCACCTTTTTTGAAGAGGAGCATTCTTCTGGTGGACAGTTGGTATGTTCCATATCTACCACCATTTATCTTATAATCCATCTGTTTGTCGGCTGTTCTATTGCCCCTTTAGGCCTGTTTCTTTTTTGGTTAAGTTTTTGAATTTACTGGTTTGACCTGTTAGAGATAGTGTAACCCAAATTGACCCGTTTATAAGTAAAATGGGTCGAAATTGCCAATTTTAAAGATGTGATTGAAATATACTTTGTTATATACTAGCTTTTCTCTTCTATATGGCTCTTGGTTATATCTTTAGAGTATTGTATAATGGTGATATTACTTTCTCAGCTTGGTCTTGCCTTGAAACGGATATATTGTGTTTTCCTAGCAAGTAATCATTGACCTAATAAGATCGTACAATCACAAAGAACTGCTATGATTTTGTCTTTTTGTTACCTTCTTTATTACAGAATACATAGCATACCTGAATATAATACATTTGTAACATCTATGTTCTAATCAGCTTTTGTGAATGCAGGGCCTAGGAGATGATGTGGATTATGTTGAACCTACGATGGTTGACTTTGGCGAGAATGTGAAAGCATTACAGATCTCCTGTGGGTTTAATCACACCGGAGCAGTACTCGAATACAATTGACTGCAAATAAAGAAGGAAATATGTCTTGTTTTTCTTCAACTTCAAATTTTGAATGTACAACTGAGCTGGTGATGAGCCATCAGGAAACAGATGGTCTATACAAGTACAAATAGCAGTGATACACAATAAGACGTCGAGCATGTAATACGACTCCAAAAACTTCAAGTGAATAAGAAAGGTATGTAAATTTCATAGTGGGAAAATCTCTGAAAAGCATAGTGTATATGAGGTTCCTATTTATTCTAAGATCAGTCAATATGTAATCTTCATGTATTTTGAATTCGAAGTGTATATTGGTATTTATTGTAATGTAATGTATTTGTCAAAAGAAATATGTACCATCCTTAAGAATTCAGAATTGTAACTATAAATCGCTGTTCATTTGAGATACTGCCATCTTTGCATTAAAATCGAACCACAACTTCATGTTTTTTCTTTTGTTTGCAATGCTACTAACGTTCACTTCAATCGGCCAAATGAAGCCGATGCTTAATATGCCCATGCCAAAAAACTGTCAATAGATAGGGTGTAGTAGAACCAATTGTGCCAATGCTATTTGCCGATAGAAAATAACCGATTACACATTTGCCTTAAAGATTGTATGTGGTTTAACAATGCATAAAGATCTAAAATGATCAAAGCATGGATCAATATTAACAATGGCGGAAACATGTAAAAATTGTTCTCATGATCACAATTCATTTTTTAAATTAATACGTCACTATACACGTTATTTATTCACTAGGAGACATGACTTTTTTAACCCTTTTAGGAAAATGTTAAACGCAACACTTATGGTTGCATTTAACGTGCATAAAAAGTTTGTACTTTTCATATCAAAAACTCATACCTGAATTTTATGGTAAGTGTACAACTATTAAATACGCCTTAACTGCAGTCTTAAGTACCCACGTGCTGTGACGAAATTTTATAACCACCTTTTTTTGATGAATACATTGGTTACAGAGTGTCAAAAATATAGATTATAAGATTCTGTGAATTGTTTTAAAACTATATGGTATTTTAGTGTTGTAGTGTGTAGAGGGCATTTTGAGAACCATCATTTGAAAGAGACATTTTTGGGAAAAAAAGAAAAAAGAAATGGGTAACTCTTAACCTATATCTCTTTAGAATGGGTTAAAGGAGACGTCCAACTAAAAAATGGATAACGTCAATGATATTACCAAATATAGTACAACACCCCATTGTAGTTTTTAAGGGATGCTTGGAGTCCAAGTTATATTTCATAACCGCGTTTACATATAGTCTACTTGACTCTAATTGACTAATTAGGAAATAGAATTTTAATTATGGTAACTAAATAGGAGGTCCCTCTCTGTCCTATAAAAAGAGGATCAGAGAAGTTACCGAACGTAACAAACCAAGTCATACATTGATAATCAATTCTCTTCCTCTCTCTCTCTCTCTCTGTCGAATATATTTCGCTTTCTTTTCTAAATCTTGGTGTTTAGGTTTCTTATTTAATTCGGATCCATCCATAGGAATTCTGTTTCTTGTTCTTATCAATTAATTAATCCAGTACTGCTGATCGAGATATATACTTATGGATGAGATGGGGAGTTATGATGTTCAGTTGAGTGAAAGTATGTAGTTCTATGAGCTTCTTAGAGCCTCTGAGGCAAAGAAAAGGCCTGCAGTTGATTTCATGGAGACGGTCCAGACCGAAGGCACTACTGCGGGTATGCGTGCAATCCTAGTAGACTGGCTGGTTGAAGTTGCTGTAGAGTATAAGCTGGGACCCGAAACATTGCATCTGACTATCAACTACATAGATCGATACCTTTCAGGTAATCCCATTCACCCTCTAACGTTTCAGTTGCTTGGTATTACTTGTATGATGATTGCTTCCAAGTATGAGGACACACGTTTCGAGGTCCCCCACGTGGAAGATTACTGCTACATAACCGATCACACCTTCACCAAAGATATGGTGTTGCAAATGGAATCCATTGTTCTGAATTTCTTCAGGTTCGAGATGAATGCTCCTACTGTAACATGTTTCTTAAGCCTATTTTTGGCTCAAGTGGATATGACGATGGGCATTGATCATCCGATGAGGTTATATTATTTGGCAAGCTACATATCCGAGCTGTCTCTTCTCGAGTATAATATGCTATGTTATGCTCCTTCCCTCGTTGCTGCATCCGCTATTTTCTTAGCCAGATTTATACTACTTGATAATGATGCATCACAGAAACCATGGAGTTCGTATTTGACGCATATTACCTGGTACCAGCCATCAGATTTACAAGAATGTGTGATGGCCCTGCACACTGCTCTTGTTTTTGAATCCCCAAGTTCTGAGTTGCCAGCAATCAGAAATAAGTACAGTGAACATAGGTACAAATGTGTAGCGAAGATCACCTGTCCTGCATCGATACCATTGGAGAACTTCGACAACATTAATTAGCAGCTCTGTCACTTGATGGACAGATAGAAGAACCTGCAAGTAGCTAGATTTGTCAACTTTCTGTTGTATAGATTTATTTCTTTATTTCATTCTAATTACAATGCTTTCCTGAATTATTTGGTATTCTTTACTGTCTCTGCATATAATGTGCTTTGTAATTAATGTATAACAAGAAGATTTTACTTTGTTAATAATCCAGAACATAAATTTGATAATTGTCTTCTCTCGAATGTGGCAGGGACCTAGGCAACTATTTGTGTTTCATTATGGCATTGTACTTTCATATATAGGTGATCAGTCGGGGATAGATCTGTTTCTCTCCATGGCCGTCCATACAACATTACAACATACCAGCTACTTCTTAAGCTCTCTACATCATTAGGTACATACCTGGAGCAATTGGGAGAGATGATTTTTTGGGTACAATCAAAAACGGAAACTAATTAAGAATAAAATTGACATGAAAGTAACTCTGCAGATAATAAACCACCCTAAATCCCATGTCAAAAGAAACTGCAGTCCTTATACCTCAACTGTTGAAAGGCAGCACCTATTCTATTTCCACTTCTTGCAAATAGCAACCAAAACGTGTCGCACTTTTTGTGACCTGTGTAGATCAACCCTATGTATATGTACAAATTACAAAACCGTACCATTCCATCAGATTAAGAATGTTCAGATTTTTGTTAACAATCAAAAGTAGAGACTGAAATGTCATTACCAAAACCAACTGAAAAGATATTACACTGACAGAAATACACACAAACCGCATAAGCATCTCAGATAGAAGTTCAAGGGCAATACTATACATGTAACTCACAAGTCACATATCAAGTAAAACATGAACCATACACAAAAATAATCAAAGCAACAAACCATGATCTCTCTTTAAGTTAAATTATCAAAAAAGGTGAAAGACATAATAATACTCGTGACAACTAAAAAAGAAAAGCAACTAAATTTAGAGTTTTAACTTCATACACACTAGCTCTCACGCTCAAAGACAAATGCATTTGCCCCGGCCACCACCTTAAAATCTAACAGGCAGACCCAAGGAGACAAACCAGTAGTTACATAACATGTTAATTAAGACTTAAGAGTTTGTAATCTGTGATCACTTCTTGAATGTCAAGGACACAAACCAGCAGTTACATAACAAAGTATACATTTAGCATGTTCCATAGTAAATTTGATGAGGTTCAGATCAGCAAATGAACCTGAACAAAGAGGATTAAACCACCACAGCCCATAGCTGCATTCATTAAAAAAATCAATTAATTAAGGATGAAAAATCCAACTGACTTGTACACAAGACCGCTGAAAGTGTGAAAGTTGCCCCACCATGATACGGTTAACGATTTTGAGCCAAGGCAGTAGGGGCAATGGCCTAGGGTCATAGGTCCATAATCTTAAAGGGCTTAAAATTTTAGAAACCCATAATAATGTTATTACATTTTAGTCAGCAAGCTTAATTAAAATCCCAATTTTCACTTATGTTTTTTATTCTTATACCTTATTTTATGATATTGTGACTCTTTTGGTCTATAAGCAATCCTTAAATATTATTTTAGGGTCTAACTTTTACATTTGCCTTAGGCCTCGATTTTTCTCAACTTTTTTTTACTAAATCTTTGGCCTCGAGTTTTCTCAACTTTTTTTTACTAAATCTTTGGACGATCAACTTTCAGCTTAAAAGATGATTTTTAAATTTTAATTTTTGATTCTAATACAATTGTCAAGGTGTCTCCAACTTTCCCTGATCAACTTTAGCTGATCCCTATCTATACTCTTTAACCTTTCAACTTCTCATCACCTCGTTTAACCTATCCCTTTCGCCTTCCCTTAACAGGTGGGTTCACATCGCATTTTGCTATGATTATTTTTTTTTATGGATAATACCACAACAACATTATCTTAAACAAATCCATAACCGATTGATTCAAAAGCAACACAAAAATCATTTTATCATAGATATATTTGCTCAAAAGTTTATCATATCCAATTTCATTTTATTTAAAAACGAGAGTAAGTACTCGTGCGTTGCGGCGGTGAGATGGTGGAGGTGATAAGTCATAAAGTGTGATAGTCAAATGCCTTAACTGTACGGGTTCCGCCTTCGGATTTAAAAATTTGTCGAAAGTATATCAAATGACATTTCTAATGAAAGAGCATGAAATTTTTAGAACACCCATATAATTTTTATAATTTATCGATGTATGGTTTTTGAGATAAAAGATTTTGAATTAACTGGAAGAATAAATGATTTATGGAGGAGAGAGAGAAAAAAAATGATTGGTTGAGATTTGAGGAGAAAGATAGGGTGTTAGGAAAATATAAAATTGATATATGGGCATTTTGGAAAAGTAAATGTTGAAACTTAAAATGTAAACAGAGAAGATCTTATAATATAATATATATATCATAACCATTTCATCGTACATATGTTTGCTCGGATAAGTCTTATAACAAAAACAATATAATATAAATATTTATTCATATTAATCCAGATCTCTAATTTTTAGTTATGTTTTGTTATTCGATAAGTATTATGCAATAAAGTATTAATTATCTTCACATTTGTTTAAAGTGTAAATTGGTCATGAACACAAAAGAGTATAAATTAATTTAAACATGTACAGATTTAATTAATTTTCAGGATTTACTTAATTTTGGGAATTAAGAACGGTAATTGGTCAACTGTTATTAGATCAGTTTTCTAATAGTATATATATTAAAATTAAGTTGGTTGTCAAACATACCTACAAATTTAACTATTTATTAGATTTTTAAAGCCGGACACCGATAGTTAAATTTCAATAATTAAAAATAGTTGTTTTTATTTGAGTTAATGGAGTGATTGGTATAATGGAATGAAAAATGAGGAAAATTAATGATAAAAAACTTTTCTTGTTTGGTTAAAGTGGAAATTTTATGGTTTTTTTTTTTTTTTTTTTAACATTCAAATTGAAAATTTTATTCAGAAGGAATTAGCGAGTAGCTAGATTTACAAAAAAACATAAATGATAAAAGATGAAGAAGAGAAACAGGGAGTAACTTAGAAATTAAAATAACACCACTTTGTTCAATCTATATCTAACTTCTAAGTTCTGTGAGATAGGAAGCTTAAGCATTTGAGTTCTTTGGAAATTGAAAAAGAGAATAAACAAGTGAAAATCATTTATATTCTCCATTTTTTTTAACGGCAAAAACAAGTATATTATATGAGAAGGCAAAACTAGCAAAATACTAGTTGCCAAAGGATACAAATATGTACAATTACAATTTAGAAATGAAACAAACTAATAATTTTTAGACTCGTCCCAAGACATTGATTGCGAAGATTTCAAAAAGAGTGAAAAAAACTCGTGTCAATTACTTTTCGAAGACACGAGAAAAACTTTCATCCATTAATTGAGGGTCGAGCCACCGGTTTTCATCTCATGGTATTTTTGGTGAAATCTCACCCATGTCTTGGGGAAACAAGAAGCCACAACATGCCTAGATATAAAAGTACGATAGAAACAAAAACACCATACAACAAACAAAAAACACATCATGCCATACATAAATCTCTCGGCACTACGACTTGTAAGCACGAGCCCATCATAGCCATATCAACCAGCCTCCAAGGGGTTTGCGAGTCAAGTGTTCCACACATATTTGCGCTTTATATCCCGATTAGAAGGGAAACATCCATAAAAAGTTAACCTATTTACATGAATTTCCTATTAAATGTAACCTATTTTGTTTTCGTCTATTTAAAGGATCATATTTTCAAAAAATTCATAATAAAGGGTATCTCGTTAGTTTTTGACAGACAGAACTCGTTAAGTGCCACGTCATCGATGCCACGTCATTAGTTTTGCTGACGTGGCGCTTGACTTTGACCGGTCAAGGTCATGTCAAATGCCACATCAAAGTCAAGTGTCACGTTAGCAAACTGATGATGTGGCACTTCACGAGTTTTGTCTGTCAAAAACTAACGAGATACCCTTTATTAGGAATTTTTTGAAAATATGATCCTTTAAATAGACGAAAACAAAATAGGTTATCTTTAATAGGAAATTCGTGTAAATAAGTTACCTTTTTATGGACTACCATTTATATTTTCCATTAATTGTAAAGAATGGATAAAACTAAATTTTTTTCTTTTTTTTTAAGTGGTAACTTCATTCCGTTATCTCACGTTGATCATTGGGTTGATCATCCTCAACGGTAAATTCAAGCAAATTACACGAAACTTATTGCTGGGAAAGTGTGAAGACGTGAAAGCCGAATCAGAAATGAAATTAATGCACACTGATCATCCCAAAAAGCCTCGTAAATGTAGACAATGTCAAAAAACTAGCCACAATCAACGAAATTGTACCCGTTCTCAACATAGCTTTGATATGATGTAATATGTCATGTTTATTTAGCTGCAATCTTACATTGTGATGTATTCGTTTAATGAATCAAATTTCAATCTCTGCCTTCGCTGAAGTTCATGCAAAATAATTTAATTTGATACGAAACATATAAGAATGAAAGATATATTTGGAAAAATGGAAACTAAGAAAAAGTGGCTGGAAAAGCATGTGAGTATGGATGATTTAACTGGTATGGAAGAAAATTAAAATAATTCAAAATCGTACTTTTAGAATCTAAAAAGCAAGTCATCCTAATTTTAGCCATATTATTAAAAACAATACTATTCTTAGAATTTTTTCGTGGTAGTGTGTTCTATATGTTTGTGCCGAGATACATAATTGCTGATGTCTTATTGGTTGTACTAATACGGTACCAACGCAATGCGGCAGTAGTCGTGGCTGTGGGGTGGTCGTGGTGGGATCGACTGTTGGTGGTGGAGGCGGCGTCAAGTGGTGTATATAATTGATATAAAGGTTAATGAAGATATTTTAAAAAATAAATGATTGGTAATATATTTTAATTATTAATGTTATTTTAGATAATTTCTCCATGTAATATTTAAAGGGAGGGTTGTTTTTTTTTATTAGATATTAGTATAAAATTATAGATTAGGTGTATAGGGAAATTATGATTAAGAAATAGGGGTATTTTAGGTATACAAAAGTAATGAATTTCCTAAAATAAAAATTTCAATATGTTTTATAAAGGTTTATAGATATAGATATAGATAGTAGTCGGCAAGTCATAGGTATTATCAAGTTAATAGTTAATAAATTATAGGTAATTTCCAGATAGAAAGTTTGATTTTATAACTCATAAGTGGTCCAGTGGTGTTGGGTTCACTTGGTGACATTTATGTCCCAAGTTCAAATCTCCCACGGTTATTTTGAGTTATATAAGAGGTCCCTCTATGAATGGGGTTTTTCCTCCCATTGGGTTGAGGACTGGTGTATGAGGTGCTCTAGCGGGCCCGGTTAAAACAACATAGTCTAGACCCCCAAAGTTAAAAATCCCTGTTCTAAAAAAAAAAGGAAAGTTTGATTTTAAATGAAAGTGTTTATAAATATACTATCTTTAACATTTTGTATAAATTATTAAAGTGTCACAATATAGGATGTTGTACAATAGTAAATTAGAGCAGAGTTTGTTTACATGTATAGTAGTGCCCTTGGGCTTGAACTTCTATCTGAGATGCTTATGTGGTATTTCTGTCTATGTAATATACATCTTTTCAGGGAAAGCACATTTCGGTCTCTACTTTTAAAATATAAACATCAAGTCTGAAATCAATTGGGTTGAAAATCAAACTATTACTGTACTTTATCGCTCAAAGCAAATTAGATTTACATATGGGTCAACCTTCATATACATATATTCTTCAATAATAAGCTTCCCCTGCTTTAATTTCTTCACGTCTTGAGACCACATTTGTACATGGGGTAGGTCTTTCGATCTCCTTACCCGTAATGCATCCTCATGGAGGGAATCGAGTCCCCGAGTGATCACCCATATAAAAAAGTAGAATGCCATAACGAAACACAAATAGTTGCCTAGCTCCCTGTGACATTTGAGAGAACCTAAAAATCAAATTTATTTGCTGGATTAACAAGGTAAAATCTTCTGGTCAAACATTAATTACAAAACTCTTTAGATGCAGAGACGGTAAAGAGTACCAATAATAAGTTCAAGAGAGACAAGCCTCCTTCGGATCATCCATTGAGCCTTAAATCAACAACTTTTTATTGTAAGTAACAGGTTCTAATCATTTATTCAAACAGTAACCTAAGTTGGTTTGAAAACATAAATGTAACTAGAATGAAATAAAGCAACCCCCATAAAACCGAAATTTGAAATATCTAGCTACTTTGCTGGTAGGCATGAGCAAGAAATCCCAATCCCTGATCCTGAATAGTGGTACTGAGTCCCATTCTGGACCGGGACTGGTATCTATTTTTGGTACTTCGCGGTTTTGTGACTGGAACTGTACGGGAAATACCGGTGGTGCCGAAATTCGTTTTTGACGATTTTCGGGACCGGGACTGGACCAAGATGGTCACATGCCCATCCCTACTTGGAGGTTCCTCTATCTGTCCATCAAGAGAGCTGCTAACAATGTTATCGAAATTCTCCAACGGTATCGACCCAGGACAGGGGATCTCTGCTACACATTTGTAGCTATGTTGACTGTACTTATTTCTGATTGTGGGCAATGCAGGATTCGGGCGTTCACGATCAGAAACAAGAGCAGCGTGCAGGGCCTTGACACAGTCTAGTAAATCTGATGGCTGGTACCAAGTATAACGTGTCAAGTACGAACTCCATGGTTTCTGTGAGGGAGTAAGCAGGAATCTGGCTAAGAAAATAGCGGATGCAGCAACGAGGGAAGGAGCATAACATAGCATATTATACTCTAGAAGAGACAGCTCGGATATGTAGCTTGCCAAATAATATATCTTATTGCCTTGAGCGGAAGCAGGAAGGAAACCCAATATTAGCCCTAAGAAAGATTTGACAGTAGGCGCAGTCATCTCAAACTTGAAGAAATTCAAAACAGAGGATTCCATTTGCAATACCTCATCTTTGGTGCACTTGTGAGCCATCAGGAAGCAGTAATCTTCCACCTGCAGCGGACGTATGTCCTCATACTTGGAAGCAATCATCATGCAACCAACACCAAGCAACTGCAATTTTTGAATAACAACGGGATTACACGAAAGGTATCGATCTAGGTAGTTGATAGCCAGATGCAATGTTTCGGGCGCCAGGTTATACCCGTCAGCAACATCAACAAGCCAGTCTACTAGGACTGCTCGCCTGCTTGCATTAACGTATTTCGGCTGGATCGTCTCCATGAAATCAACTGCGGGCCTTTTCTTTGCCTCAGAGGCTCTAAGATTCTCATAGAAATACTTCGTTTCACTCAACTGAACATCAACAATCTTATCATCATCAGCAGCAGTAGTAGTAGTCGCCATCTCAGTATGTCGATCGATCAAACCCCTCACACACAGATTAATATATAAAACCCCGGCCACCTGCCAATTGATATATCCTTGCCCACTAAATATCCTATATATATATACTCGTATATATATACGAATTAAATAAGAAACCTAAAAACCAAGATTTAGAAAAAGATATTCAACAGACAGAGAGAGAGATCGAGAGGAAGAGATTTAATTACCAATATTTGATCGAATTGGTTTGTTACGCACTGTACTCTTATATAATTATTTGGTTTTCGTTCAATGGGTTTTGGCTCCTCCGAAACTCTTTTTATATAGGAGTGATCGAGAACCGACCTTCTATTTTTTTTTCTTTTTACCATGATAATGATAAATTTTTTCTATTTCCTTATTTAGAGTCCAAATAGAATATCGGTTTTTGAGATTATTAATTGTACTCCAAGCATCCCTCGATATATCGATTCTTGGGTGGGTTAATTTAGGAGGCTCTCTTAAATTAGAACCAAATCTCAATTAACTTTTTTTTTTTTTCTCTCTCCACAAATCTTAAATTGAAAACTGTTTTTAATTTATCGGTAAATATATATACTGATTTTAGACCCATGTCACATACACGGGTTTTACAATTCTATTGATATAAGAATTAGTATATGAAACAAAAAATACTTATACATTAAATATAAAAATATATTTAAAAAAGAATTGAGATATTTAAATGTAAAATACTGAATGATAAATCATATCAAGGTTCAAATGGTGTAGCAAAATTTCTTTTATACAAATTTTTCAGATAAATAATATCTTAACTTTGATTACATAATTAGTCGAGTTCTCATTGATGTCTTACAAAAAAGTAATTTTATTCTCGTTAGCCATGATTGTTAAGAACAATAAAAGTAGCACCTAGTTCATAAAATTTTCAATAATTTTGTATGTTGTGATTTTATTTGTAGGTTTTCAATATATATAAAAAGAATATGTATCATAAATATAATATGATTTTAATTACTAATAACAACAATGATTATCCTAATTATAGTCTAATTAGAATTACTAATAACAATAATATTATAATTAGTTTGATTACAATAAATAATACATAATAAAATATTGATATAAATATATAACCTCCTTAACTTTTTGCTATATTTTGTTATTAGATATACATTATGTAATAAAATATCAATTATTTTTGAATTGGGTTAAAAGTGTAAATTGGTGATGGAAAATCAAAAAGTGTAAATTAATTTAGACATATGTTGATTTATTTGATTTTGTTAAATTAAGAGTTGTGATTGGTCAATTGGGGTTAGGTCAGTTGTCTTTTAGTATGTATATTAATATAGACTCCTAATACCCGTACGATATACGGTAACTATATATGTTGTATCATAAAAATATTTGAATATGCCACATACATGATTCGTAAGTATTAAATAAATTGCGGTGTTAATAAACCGATCATCAAAACTAACTTATAATAAACAGTAATGATAAATATAATATATGTTTAGTTAGATTTTTGGATTTACCTTAAATTTTTACAATCACATTAAAACCAGAACTTGTAATAACCTATTATTATAAGTAATAAGTAATATAAGCCATGAGAGTTGAAGAATTTAGAAAGAAAAAGAAAACACTTCTATATTAATGAGAAAATGACGAATCAAATAAGGTTATAATGTATTTTGCATCTATAAGACAGAAATTAAAATTTAATTCTAAGTCTAATAAAGAAAATTGAATATATATATATATATATATATATATATATATATATATATATATACGAGCATGGTACCCGCGTAATGCGGCGGTGGTGGTGGGAAAGGCGGTCTAGTGGTGTCGGTGATGATACCATTGGTGGTGGTGGCAGTGTCAAGTGATGTAGGTTAATGTAATTGTGATAGTGGAAATTTTTAAAAGATAAGGGCTTAAAGTATTAATTATTAGAATAAAGGTTTATAGTGTAAATTAATTCATTAAGGGCAAATTTGGTATTTTATAAAAAACTCTTTCCATAGTGGGTATTTATTAAGGGTAATTTAGTAATTCCGTATGTAACTATTGTGTAACTATTTCTAAAAATGGGGGGTGTGATAATTTTTATAAAGAAGTATAGATATCACTAAAAAAAACTAATTTAATAAAACAAATAAATTAAAAAGACACGTGCTGATCAAAGATTTTGTCACGTGTCGTCTCAAGAATATCTCAATCCTGTTTTAGTTTATTGGTAAAGTGGGGGAAAAAGAATATGAGGGTGTTAGACATCTAATTTGGGTGAAAAAGCTATCGCATTACCATTTTTTAAAACCATAAAATACTTGGAGCCTAAAAATTTATTGAAAATATTTAAAAATTAGCATTTGAGGGGGTTTTTTTTTACCAAAATTGGGTGCATAACACCCATATACTCACTTTTTCTATATATATTTCGGAGGAAAAAAAAGGGTGACACACATCACAAGTCCCTCACCCTTCCAATATGTCCCATCCCCCTCTTTTGGATATCATATTGGGGTGTGACATGACGACATATAAAGCAAGTTTCTTCCGCCCAAGATGCCTCACTCTCCGAGCCTTATGATTATAGTTAATGTGTATTGAATACTTGTAATATTTATTATTAAATTAATGTGTATAGAATACTTGTATATTTATCATTAAATTGAAGGGGTTGATTTTTTGATATAAAAAGTACTTATGCACGTTAAGTGCAACTTTGAAAATCGTATTTATCATTTTTATAAAACTAGCACGGTGCTCGCGTAATGCGGCGGCGGTGGTCATGACGGCGGTTTGGTGGTGTCGACGACATGTGATAAATGTACGACTATTGGCAGTGGTGGTGGTGGTGTTGTCGAGTGGTGTATGTTAATGTAAATGTACTTGATGGAGACGTAATTGATCTAAATGGGTAGTAAAGAAATAATAAAAAATAAAAGACTAATAGTGTAAGTTATTTCATTAAGGGTATAATAGTCATTTCACATATCTCTTTTTTCTAACTTTTCAACAAGGGTAAATAATTTTTATATAGTAGTATAGATTTATTTATAAAAGAAGTTTAAATATTTCAGTCATTATACATCACGTGTGTTAATTTTATTTGAATTAATAGTATAATAGTTAATCAATCCGAGCATTTTAATTAAAACTTCAAAACCGAAAAAAATATATAAAAATGGTATGTAAATTTTGTTACTGAAATATTATAGTTTGATATGAACATAATGAATCAACTAATACAATGATAAATAATATAAGAATACATATTTCGTTAATCTATAAACCCTTATAAAACATATTGAAGTTCTATTGAAGGTAATTTAAGCATTTTTTTTCAATATTCTCATATTGCCCAGAATTCACACATAACTTCTAATTCTATATCTCTAAATAAAATCAGACAAACACCCTACCATAATCTAACACACAGTAACTTCTTTCTCTCATTTTTATTTGTACATACGCATATCAATTCCCCCCCCCCCCCCCCCACACACACATCATTTTGTTTTATCATCACCGTTTGACCGTCGTAACGGGCGAACACTAACTCTCGTAAAATATAAAAAGACATTTAGTAGAAAATTTATATAAAAAAAAATTCAAATAAAAAACTTAGGAATTTTAAATAAGCATTAAATAGGGTTTTTTTAAATATGACATAATAAATGAAAAAAAAAATTTTTTAAATAATATGTGATTTGACACATTATAATCTTTTTAAAATTACTTTTAAAAAACAATCCTTGTTTATAAAGATTTGTATCAGGGACGAAAATTTTTAAATTTTTAAGAATTTTGAAATTTTGTTCACGCCCTTCTAAAAAAACGAAAAGAAAAAAATTCTATGAGCTTAAAAATGAAACACTTCCTTTAGGGTTTATAAGGTTTATATCCATATATAACAAAAAGAATCCCTATTTATATACTTTATAATAAATAATTGATTGAAATGATATAAACCCTGTTTTTAATAATGGTCATGGCAATGCGTTGTAAATATCCAGCAGGTAAAACATCATTCAAAGGTTGTGTTAAATATGTACAAACAATGTCCCAAAAACCAATTCCAGATTCCTTAAAGAAAGTTGTCCCTGATTCAAACCCAGTAACAACTCAAGATGTTAATCGCTTGTATGATTTTTTTGCCAGAAGGTATATAAGTTTCTTTCTTTCTTTCCTTTTAGTATTATAATATATATTCATATATGTATCTGTATCCAATATTTGTTTTGCAGTAAAAAGCTTGTTGTTTTGACTGGGGCAGGGGTAAGCACAGAGTGTGGAATTCCTGATTATCGAAGGTATACAATTCTGTATCCAATTTAGTTTATTTCTTATTTTATTTATGAACGGGTTCGTTTAGGTTATGTTTTTATGTGTTAACTGATCGAACGGGTAAAATATGGAAGAGAAAAAGGGTTGGATCCTGGAAATGTATCCAACTATAGTCTGAATTTAAGTATTTGTTATTATATATGTATCGGGTGTATAATTTTTCCATAACTTGACATCTATGTAAATGGGCTATCCATATAAGTTCCCACGTCTTTAAAACTAGACACACGTCATTTGTTTACACCTCGTTTAAGATGTTAGATACATAAAATAGTGGCGATATTTGGAAATTTGATAGACGCAAAGGATGAATTTTTGAAGTATGTTACACTAGATTTGCGGTTATGGTTGTATCCATTTCTAAGCACTTAACCTAAATACAGTCTGAAAGAAAAAAAATCGTAAAATAAGGCATGTCAAATGTGTGGAACGGGTTGAAAGTCATCTGATGTGTTTTTAGTATGTAAATTGTCTTAAATCGTTTTAATTTTAATATTCAGATAATTGCCAAAGTATTATAATTTTTGTAATTATGTCTGATACACTTTTATATTCTAAATTTGGAAATATATGTATTTCGGGTCAATCCATCATGGCAGGCATGCAAAAACATACCCATTATGATGACCGTTAACCAACCCACCTGGCCTGTTCATTTTGCCACCTTGAATATTAATTTGTATTCATAAATGGCAGACCCCCTGCTGATTTTGTGTTTGGGCAGTATCTGATTTAGAGACAAATTTGTTTATCCCTTGTTATAGCATTCATCTCTTATGTAGTATGATTCTGACACCATCTAACTTTTTTCCTTCTTCCTTCTCCTATAAGTGCAGCCCCCATGGAGCTTACAGTACTGGTTACAAGCCAATGCAACATCAGGTAATCTAATGGTATTAAGTTGCATTTTTCTAGCTATTGATTGTTCATCTATTTTCAAAACTTGAAAGTAGGCAATTCTTCATTTATTGCTCTGCTGTATCTGCTATATGTTGTGCAGGACTTTATTTCTTCTGGTCAAGTACGGAACCGGTATTGGGTTAAGAGTTATCCATTATGGATGAAGTTCCATGAAGCTAAACCTGGTCCTGCTCATACTGCATTAGCATCTCTAGAAAAAGCCAACAGAATAAGCTTTATGATTACACAAAACATTGATAGGTCACCTTAATCTCTTGATAACTGATTATAAATTGTTTCGTTGAGATTAAATCGTTTTTTATGTTTCAGATTGCACCATCTCGCTGGTAGCAACCCACTTGAGCTACACGGGACAGTGCATTTCGTCACTTGTTTGGATTGTGGTTTTTCGTTTCCACGGGAGTCATTTCAAGATATAGTGAGGTTACTAAATCCAAAGGTCAAAAACATTCAAACTATTGATTGTTATATATTTCGTTTCTTAGTAACTTTTGTATCTGGCAACATAAAAGCTGAGGTCATGGATCCTACCCATGCCCCTTTAACTCTAGTGTTACGTGATTCATCTTCTCTCATTTTGACCGTGGGCTGGTCATTAAGGGAACGATATGGACTGGTTATCCATTTTAGTAACTTTTGTATGTACCTACCTTTTTTCGAGTTACAAATTCTCGCTATTTCAGCATGAGAATAAAGAATATGTAACTTTGATCTACTAACAAGGTTTATCGTAGCTTTTTATTTTTATCTTTATGCTATACGTATTGAGATTTTTTTTGTTTAATGCAGTGGACTGCAGCAATAGAAAGTCTGGATTCTGGCAGCAATCCGGATCAAAGCTCTGGGATGAAGCGGAGGCCTAATGGTGATATTGAAGTTGATGAAAGTTTCTGGGACGATTTGAATGTACCCACTTGCTCAAAATGTGATGGAGTACTAAAGCCTGATGTAAGCTAATTCCATTATAAAAATCATCTCCATTTTCATGATATATAACTGTGTTGATTTTCTCTGTTTTGAAGGTTGTATTTTTTGGTGATAATATACCCATGGATAAAGTTGATATGGCTATGGACGCTGCTGAAGGATGTGATGCTTTCCTTGTTCTTGGTTCGTCGCTGGAGACCATGCTTCCAACCTATCTTGTCCAGTAAAAATCTTGGTGTTCATTGCTTGTAGCTCTAATCCAACTTTTTGGGACCCCCGCTATTCTATTTTGTTGTCATTTATCGGTAGATCTTATGTGGTTTGTACAGAATGGCTCATGAGGCTGGTGCTTCTACAGCAATCATAAATATAGGCAAGACCCCAGTTGATGAATTTGTAAATTTGAAGATCAACGCAAGGCTAGGAGAGGTCTGTTCTATAGCAATCATCTTAGTTTAAGTTTTGCTTTTACATAATTCCTTCTGATTGTGCTTTATTTTCAATGCAGATACTACCACAACTGCTCAAAACTGACTTGCTCGGCGTTCCTGCTAGCTGAGACTTTATATGCATCACATTGACTTTATCATCTTCTCTTAACAGGTTCTTGCAGATACTTAAAATTTCTAGTTAAGGGCACACGGTATTTGCTTCTCGTATTCATAAGATATCGTGTATATTCGGGATCTTACTATTGCCTTAACGTTATGTAAGGTATTTGTTTCTCTTGTTCATGTGTTTGACCATATGTGAGCAAAAGTAAATAATTTTGATCGTTCGTTGAACACTTGAAGCTGAATTTTGTATTTTAAACTTTAGAAATCATTATTATTAAACATTTCACACCTCCCGTTTTTGGAAAGTGTTACACAATAGTTATATATATAAAAAAAAAAATACTAAATTGCTCCTAATAAACTATGGAAAGAGTTTTTATAGATTACCAAAATTTGCCTTTAATAAATTAATCTTTTTAAGTCCTTATCTTGTAAAATATTTCACTATCACTTTTACATCAACATATACCACCTGACATCGCCACCACCAACAACAGTTTATCACCGCTAGACCGCCAATCTCTACTGCTGTCGCATTGCGCGGGTACAATGCTAGTATTACTTGATAAAAAAAAAAAACATGCCCCTTGTTCAAAGTTACACAAGGGATTCGTCTAAATTACCCCCCCCCCCTACCCCACAAAAAAAAATTCTTCCCATTTCATTTACAGTCATTCACACACGTAACCCTCTCTTAATATCTTTTTTTTTTCTCCATCTTTTATTTGTTTCCTGTTAATGATATTCGTTGTAACGTGCGGGTACCATGCTAGTTAGTATACATTGATTGAGAAATTTATCTATCAACTAGTATGTTAGGCATGTCTTATTAATAGATTTAAAAACAAGGACATTCTACCTTTCCGGCCACTAAAATCATTCTTATCAAACATTGGTGGTCTGATGCATAGATTGAAACATTTTAAACGGAAAGTTAAAGAAAAATAGGATCAAGTTATGTATATTACAAAACCCATGCTATGATACCACTTATAGGTCTCAAAGGAAATAACATGAAAGGTTTAAATTATAGAGTTGTAGAGGGGAAAGGGTGAGTACAACTTATCACCTTTTTACATATTTAAAATAATTTTTAAACAAATATTCAGTCCAAGTCAACATAATTATGACCGTGAAGAGTAACTAACATAATATTAACGACAATAAAGTAAAGTGTCGGCAGTAAAGTAAAGTGTCATTCATGAAAACAAAGTTATATTTTTTCAACTAATTTTTTTATGCATTAATAAAAAAAAAATTACAAGTAGTTGTGAAATAGAATCGCTAATGTAATCTAACTACTTTGTTGAATAATAAGTTACAACTGTGATTACTAATTCTATTAGACTAAACTCAGTATATGAACACAATACGGACCCAAGTTATAGCTCTAATCGTTGTGAGAATTAGTAAGTAATGGGTGCACACATCTTTGAGACACCAAGGCAGGTTTATATAGGCACCAACCATGCCTTAGATATCGTCCATTTTCTTCCATGTGTCTTGATCCAATGGCTTCTACAAGATCGGTACTAGATCATGGTGACATTATCCTTGTTCATTAAATGCTTTCCAATGTGATCGTGTAGCCACATTTTAATAAACACCTCATAAAATGTCTACAATCACCAACTGAAAATGGATATGTACCTTTTGATTCTTATCCATTGAAGTGATAGTTAACCAGAGTTGATTAATACAACAATAGAGCACTTGTAAAACTCTAAGGTGTCTGTGTTCTGCTAAGATGACTGTAAGAATCAAGTTGACTTCCACTAATCAGCTTAACCTTCTAATTTTGATCAGCATCTTTGACTTCTTTGACTTTGACCATCTTCCAAGTATACAACTAAAGATGTTCAAGCTCACTCAGCTAGATCAACCCCACTCATCTCAAAAACAAAGACTTGAGTAATTCTCAAAGTTATTTGTCATCTCCCAATCCAGAGCTTGACTCTAACACACAATAAAACTCATCAATCCCAAAATCATCTCTCGTCCCCCGTCTATGCCTAAGAGGTACATGATGGATGATCCCCAATGTAAACCTAAACGTCTTCTGTTTAAGGACGATGAATGTGTGGTGGTGAAAACCAGAGGATCATAAAGGAAAATGGAGGAGATATAAGTGAAAGCGTTGTTAGAGTGGGAGTTTAAATTGAAGGTGATCGATGAAAGCAAAGATTAAGAAGAAGGAAGTTATCAACATTGTTGTAGGATATGAAAGGAAAAATGTTCAACTTTTTTAATACAAAATCATAAGAACGTTACACAAATTAATATCATTAATAATTTTAATCCAAATCCTTATGTCATTTGTTAATTTTGTGCACAAAGTTTTTAATCCAATTAAAAAAACTCTTTTATACACCCTGTGTATAAAAAAGTTTTACGTATAGTTTATATGGGGGATTCCATATTTTGTGGAGACAACATGACCTTTTTGGAATTGGCTATCGTCAATTATCAAATGAAATGTTAGATTGGTTTACAAAAGTTGACATGAATACATTTATAGTAGCAACTGTGGAGTGAAGAGAAAAGCGTCAAGGACTTGTAAATTTTGTATCGTGAATCGGGCGAGTCACAAGAACACGTCTCTTTTATTGATATACGGAGAAGTAAAAGGAGGATGATAAAGTAAACAAAGTACCCGAGACATACCGTTTTTTTTTTATCTGAAAAAACACGCCTCTTTGATTATATACAAAGGAGGAGGATAATTAAGTAGAAGATAATGTATTGAGGGTTAATTTTTGAATAATGATTGATTAAATACTTTATCCTCTATTTTGTTATCCTCCTTCTCCTTCTCTACATATAATTAAAGAGACTTGTTTTTTCAGATCCAAAACAAAATATATGTCTTGAGTTGTTTGTTTACTTTATTATCCTCTTTCTCCTTGCTTTATATCAATAGAAGGGACGTGTTTTTGTGAATCCGGATACCATTACCTTCCTTTCACATTTTTCTCTTGACTCCATAAGCAGCTACTACTTTAAAAGCATCCATGCCAACTTTCGTAAATCAATCACCATTCATTCTGATAATTGACTGTAGTCAATTTCAAAAAGGCCATTTTGTCTCCTCAAAATGTGTAAACTATACATAAATCATTTTTTACATACAAAATGTAAAAAATTAAGCTTTTTTTTATATGCAAAGTATATAAAATTTTTTTTAATTGAATTGAAAAAATCATGCAGCAATTTAACAAACCTCATAAGGATTTGGTTTAATTGGGTTTGGGATTTTTTTTTTACTTTTTCTTTAAGGGGGGTTGTTTTTTAGAGATACAAGTTATCTTTTGGATATTTATTACTATAGTGAACCATTCATATTATCGTGTAAAAATAATGTTCTATTGTCAAAGATATAAATGATCTTTTTAATTTTGTTAAAATATGAATGATCTTTTTAACTTAGTTTGATTGTACTTATTGCAAAATGAGTATTTTAAGTATATTATCATTGATATTAGTTTGTGTAAAGGTTTTATGATTTTGTATTAAAAAGGTGAAACAATTTCCCTTTTCATATCTTTCATCATCAATACTTCTCCTTCTTCTTCCCCTTCATCACCTTCCATTTGAACTCCTTCTCTTACAAAGCTTTCATTTCATCTCCCCCAATTTCTTTTCATTATCCTCGAGTTTTTCACCACCACATCGTCCTTATAGAGAAGATATCTAGGTCTATATAGGGGATCATCGGTCATCCTCCCCTTTGGATTAGAGGGACAAAACGAGGATATGATATTATCATATGGGATAGGGAGAATAATGATGAAGTAGTGGTGGTGTCCGTGTGCGGGGGAGAAAGAGGGGTGCTAAATCCGTTGTTATTTTTTAAAGAGGGAAGAGAGATGATTTTGATGGTGGTGGTAGGGGTTATGTGTAACACCCCGGGCTAGAACCCGAAATATCACTGAAATTATATAGCACACAGTGGAATTATCGTAGAATATAAACTATATGAAAATAAAGGATTCGGTGAATCCAAGTCAACATTTAAAGTGCAAAATACAAAGTAAACATGAAGTCACGAACGAGAAGTAAAACGAGTCATTACAACTAATTTCATAGGTACAAAAACATAAACCTAATTGGACAACGAATCACGGATCCATGGGTGTCCCAATCCAAGCTCTAGTAGAAACGACAAGTAGCCAATCAATACTCCAACTTCACATGAATACCTGAAAAGTGCACTAAACAAAGTCAACACTAGGTTGGTGAGTTCGTAGTGATGGTTCACAAGGAGCCATCGACAATAATCACAATACATAAAAAGAAGATTAAGCATACAAGTAGCCTTCACGTACCACACTATCAACCCATCAAGATTTCACGATATAACAAGCGTGTAATGGTAAACACTCACAATATCAATGCCAAATAGGAATCATATACATGTCAAAGTCAAATGCGTATGATATGCATGCCAATGTCGTGATGCGTATGATATGCATGTCAATGTCCCAAGTACTCGTAGAGTGGCCTTACGGTTCAACAACCTGTCTTTAGAACCATTACTTGTAGAGTGGCCTTATGGTTCAACAACCTGCCTTTAGAACCATTCGTGGCCTTACGGTTCAACAACCTGCCTTTAGAACCATCAACAACCAACCGAAACCATGCGTACATACACTTAGGAGGATTCTACTTCCAACGAGTTCTCGTTGCTTATATATAGGGTCACCCGCAACCTTCCCACCACATACCAAACTCTTTGAAAGTATAACCGACATCCATGTATGCACAACTATCCTAATAACTACTATAATCCAATCATATGCATAATCAATCAATCAATTCATCAAACAATCCATCGATCAATCCATAATTCAATCAACGTTCAACACACACAATTTAATCATAACTAGTGCAAATAGATAAATTAGAACCATCAAACCATCAATAAATCAATCAAACAATAAACATGTATGGGTGCACTTTCCAGCCCGAATCTCAAGCGAGTAGGGAACTACGGAACTCACCTTGGCTTCCAAGCTACGATAAAGAGTTAACAAAGAGTTATAAACGCTCAACAACCGCTACGAGTCCGCAACCTAGCAATAAATATCATATTATCATCAAAGTCAACTTCTATGATCCTAAACAAGTTGGTTTGGTAAGATTAAGGTCGAGTCACAACTCTTAGACGTCTAACCGCTTTCCCGAGTAAGTACAAGACACATTCGACTCGACATTTTTAAAAATGGAGGAAGATTCATGAAAAATGAATGTTACTACAAGAAAGTAGACTCTTATACGATTCCAACGATAGGTCATATGACTCGATTGGACTTACGGATCAAAAGTTATAAGTATATTTGTTTATATAGTTTTGGTTAAAATCTCAAAAGAGCTAAATCATTCTTTATTTAAATTTACTAAGCATTTTACATAAAAATCAAAGGGTCAAAATTTGCGGATGTTACATTATGACAAGGGAAGAGATTTGGAGGTAAATGATGATTTTTGATTTGTTGCCGGAGGTGGGGTTTTTTTTTGCCCTTCTTCACGATCGATTGGGGGCTTGTTTTGATTGTGATTTGATTTTGAGTTTATGGTCCCATATAGGTTTGAACTATGTATATATAAAAAGGATGGAATAATATTTTCGAGACCACCAATTCTAACAAATCATCAAGATGTAACGTGGTTGAGGGGCTCCCCTACACACACCTTCTTTTTAACTTGGTCCCAAAATTAACACTAAACAAGTCCGAACTAATTGAATACTTGTGTCCCAAATTTCAAGAATATTAATGTCATATAATGTGATAATAGACACACATCTATCTAACTTAAGTGGGTTAGAATATCACAGCAAACAAGAATACAATAGGCGATGAGATGTTGGTAGAGCTGACATAAAAGGTTGAGATAGAAATTGAGAAAGGTCGAGACTTAATAACTGATATTGGTAGGTGATTGATAAATGGGAAGAGGATCTCAAGAGATAGAGGCAAGAGAGAATGGAGTACGAGGATGCAATATATATGAAAAGGAAATTAGGATTTAATATTTTAAGTATATACTAGTTGTCACCAACTATCGGATCTTAGAAGAAAGAGAAAGAGAGCAGCAGTGATGTCTTCCAGCGGTGGTGGGTGGTGAGGGTGGCGAGTCACAGTGTTGAGGTGGTGGCTTGCAGTAGTGGTTGGGAAAAAGGTTGGCGGTTATGAAAGTAAAAAAGAGCATTGTTGTTTAGGTTTGCAAGGGGATGGAAAAAAATTTTTGTTTGTTTTTTTAGGGACAGAGATGTATATATGCAAACATGAATCTAGGATTGTGTAAGAGAGTTGTAGGAGTAGATGTTTCCTTTTTAATTGATTATAATTAAATATTAGGGTGTAGGGAGTGGAGCTCAGTTTAGTTTGCTTGAAACCGCAATAACACACCGCTATCTCTTGTTCGGTTTCCTTGTGGTCTTGGTTGCCAACGGTTTGTGGAACCGAGTGAGGAGATGGAGGAAAGTGGTCGGCCTACACACACACACACATCAATACATATCTATATACCAACTAAAGGGTAGATACCGAACTAAACCATTAACTAAGTTCATCATGAACTAAACCACTATAGTGTTTGGCTATACCATTTTTTTCATTATAATTCTCATAATATGACTTCTAAGTTCATATACTAGCCAAACACCAATTTTATGAAATTCCAACTATGGAGTTCTTCATCATTAACTTATTTTCTCAATCATATTATCAATTTCTATATCAAAATTCATTAGGGTTTTATTTAAACCCTAAACCCATAAAACCCCCAAACTATAAAATTAAGAATTTAAATAGTTCAACAATTAGAGTGAATTTCTTACCTCCAAGAAAAGAAATAATAAGAAGCAAATTGAAATCCCAATTTCTTCCTTTTCTTCTTGTAATTTCGACCCACACCAAACCAAAGATTAAAACCCTCAAATTATTTCTTTGTTAATTGAGTTATAGGGAAATTTAGAAGGAAAAATTTCACTATTATTGCTAGATGAAATTTTGAAGAATCAAGAAGGTTTTTATGGAAGAATTTAGAAGAGAATTAAGAAAAGAAAAGAAAAGATGGAATTAGGAATAATCAAGAAAAGTGGCTGGCTTCTTTTCTCCATGCCACGTTTTCTTCCAAATAAAATGGGTATTATACCCGCTAACCATTAAAGTTACAACTAATTTAACCCATTTTCTCAAAACAAAATACTAGGAAACTAATTAAATGTTAAAACTATACAAAAAATAAATTTTCTATTACCTTAAAATAGTGGGGTGTTACAATAACACGATCTGTTTAGCTCATTTGGATCTAGATAAACATAATCAACTTATATGCATGGCTTTCAATCAGGTCGTTGTGGCTCGATTCAAGTCAGTCCGGATCGGGTTAGCAGGTTGAAAATATTTGACCCTAACCTAATCCATTAAATATTTCACAATTTTAACCCGACCCCAACTAAGTCAATTTAGGTAGACATTTTAGTGCATGGGTCAAATAATTATAATGTTAATGATTTCAAATCCTTAGCCGTACGGGATCCACCTCGGATTTAAAAATTCGTCGAAAGTATATCGAATGACATCTCTAATGAAAGAACGTGAAACTTTAAGAACATCCATATAATTTTTTAAGGTTAATCGATGTACGGTTTTTGAGATAAAATATTTTGAATGAATAAATGATTTATGGAGGAGAGAAAAAAAATGGTTGGTTGAGATTTGAGGAGAGATAAATGGTATTATAGTTATTTTTAGTAAATATAGAATAGATAGGATGAATATTTTGAGGAAGTACTTAAAATCAATATTGAAAAATTAAGTTCAATGTTGAAAATCTAGAAGCTTTTTGCTTTATAATATAGTTTAATTATAATTTTTTTAATTATAACTGTTTGCGGCTATCAATGGACTTTATTCAGTGTAAGGAATACGATAGAAAATGCCTCTTTAATCGTCTATGAGTTGGTAAGTTGTTGATTTTCGATAACCGTATTTCATGGATTTCCAATACGTTTAAGATTCCTTAAGCATTCAGACTTCTAATGATAGCTTCACATTGGTTACTTATGATGTGGCAAAAGTAATACCAGTAAGTTGGAAGAATTTGGCAAACAGTCAAAAACATTAAAAAAATGTCATGTTACCGACCATATTCTCGGTCTTATTTTTTCTTCTTTTTTTTATCAGAATATGTTATATATCACAATAGTAATACAGTGATTTAAATCAAGTGATCGGAGTTTTATGCATTTCAATACACATTACTACCTTAGGACGACCGTCGATCGGCTACCCATAGTGTATGACTGTATGTAGCCAAAGTTTATTAACTTACACATTCATTTACGCATTGATATATACATTAACATTGACATAGGCGATTAATAAGTGAAGTCATCATATGACATTTCCCAAAACTACTAACAATAAATCAACTATACTTTTTGGTTATTCAAAGGAGTTTTGAAATGGAAAAATTGAAGTTAAAAAGTAAAAACCTTAAGGCAATAGGCGAGTTAGGCAAAATGTCAAAATAGGCAATTTTCTATAAACGGATCTGAAATTCTGAATATGTACCTCAATACACGGCTAACATAGCTCAAATAGTATTACAAGTTTTCATTTAATAATAAGCGATGTAGGGCAAAGGCAAGAATTGTTTTCTCTCCTAAATTGTAACTTTTCCAGCAATGTAAGGAAATGCAAGAGTTGTTGCCTAAGGAGATAAAAGCGGTACTTTTGGAGACCATGGTGCCATTTACCGAATTGTGTTGTAGTTAAATCCACATTAACATTGTTAGGGTTTTTTTTTTGTTCATTTTTCATTTAACCATTGAATAAAATCCACTTTTCAGTCAGATAAGTTTATATTTTTTTTTCATTGATGCAATCATACAAATGCAACGGAATTAGCATGGACGTAGTAATGCCAATTTTACTTCCCTGTTGTTTTAAAATTTGAACCAAAGTTTTCGCTTTACATAGGAGTATAGGACACGAACCTCCCGGCGTAACGCGCGGGTAATGAGGCTAGTTTTAAAAAAATACAAATTATAATACTTGTGTAATATAGTAGCAAAATTGTCATTTTATACTCTAAATAATTTTTATGTATATAAAGAGTATAAATTATAAACTTTATAAATAATTTTGTTGTAAAACTTCTTGCAATTTATTATAACACCATCAGAAATTAAAACAAAAGCTATAAATTATGTGGTTTTTTTTTTTTTTAACATACGTGTTTTATGTCTACTTATCCTATCAGACGAGTACTAATTAAAAAATAGCTGGTGGAAAAAGTAACAACGTGGAAATATCACAAAATAACAACAAAATAATACAATGAAGAACCCACACAACCAAACAAAACCACTTAAAAAATATCGACTAACGACATTGTTTTGCTGTTAAACACAAATCCCTCCGGACAAGAAGTGTTTGTAACATGGCGATGCGTGTTTCACCCCATTCCTTTTTTCCGGTAATTTCATTTCTTTCTCTCTGTTTTTTTTTTTAACCTCCTTATTCACTAATATATATATGTGATATAATCATGAACTGTTTTTATTTTATGTAAATTTGTTGTTAATTAGTTTTTGAGTTTGATAAGATGCTGATATGTTAATTGAATTCAGATTACATTTTTTTTTTTTTAATATCATTTTGTTTGTTTATTCTTAAACATAAATGGGGTGATTAGGTGGTGTTTGGTTTAAGCCGTATTTCCTTATCGACTTATCGACTTTTTTTCAAAAAGGACAATTCGACTTATGACTTTATATATAAAACCCAAATGTCAGATCTTTCTAGTTCCACCGTGGATTAAGCATATCGAATTGATTTGTCAAATCATGTAAATTATCGTTCAAGTTTGTTTGTGCTGCCCGTGTTCTCTGTGCATTTGAACTTTTGGGTTTGATCATTGAATTTCGAAACCCCGACAAATTTAGCATTTAGGCATTTGTGATAAAGTTTTAACTTTGAACTCCTTGAGTGACTTGACATTTCGGTCATTTTCCAATTTGAAATGCAGTCTTTCAGTAATGCAAGGGAAGTTATTGCACATTTTATGACAGGCAAGTATTTAATGAATAATTGATTCCGTTCTTTTCTTTCGTTTGTTAGAAATGCTTGTGAATATCTCAATTTGTATTATAGTTTTCTATGTCTATCATCTTTGAAGGGAACAGATGTTGTTCATACAGCTACCAAACATTGTAAATTTCATGGGAAAACAACAGCATTATCCTTTAGAGGTTCTGTTAGATATATGCAGACTGTGTGTCGTATATCAGCTCCTGGCACCACTTGGGAAGGAGCTAGTAATCCACCTTCAGTTCCTTTAAAAGACAGAAAAGTGGTCCCTGAATCAGACCCACCAAGCACTAGAGATGTTAATCTTTTGTACGAATTTTTCGATAAAAGGTAAAATTGTATGCTATCAGGCTTTGATATTGAATCTCAAGTGTCAAATTCTTAAGGCTCCCAATTTTGTTCAGTACAAAACTTGTTGCGTTGACTGGAGCTGGGATAAGCACAGAATGCGGTATTCCCGATTACAGAAGGTAATTTCAATTAATTTCTATATTGTTTTTCGATTGATTCATACACTATGTTCACCGATATTGTATCACAAAATAAGCCTAATGTGTATGAAATCGGGTAACACACCAGCAGCTTTTTAAGAGGTTTCAAGGATTCTTGAAACAACTTTTGACAGAATTTTGATTTTAGCATGAATTGTATATGAATGGTTTTTAATCTGTTGATAAACTATAAGTTAACTACTCCAGTAATTCAGAATCAAGATAAATCATGCAATTGGAATTAGAGAAAATTTCATTACATCACCCTGTGGTTTGTCATATTATCATTTTTTTACCCTGTGTTTTTTTTTTATTATTAGATCACCCTAAAGTAACTTTTTGTATTAATACATCACCCTCCGTCAACACGTCGTTTGTCTCCCTCCGTTACCACCCTCACGTGCATACCACGTGAGGGTATTTTAGTCTTTATACCTATAAACATCTAATGTGTTCTTCTTCCTTTAGCTGCTTATTTCTGCTATATCTATGTACCTCTTTATAACTTAGAGAATATAATCATCATCATTAATATCAAAAACATCACACCAAAAGTATAATATAGTATATCGTTATAAAATTGTTCTCTTTGCTGCTGTGCTACCCAAACTCGTCGCCCCCTTTTACCCCAAAAACCCATTTACCCCAAAAACTAAAATCCCACAAACATAAAACAAGAATATAAATTCAAAGATAAACAAAAGAAAATATATTCATACACTCCGATCTCTTTCCTACTGCTGGCCCACGATTATTATGTCAAAAAAAAAAACCATCACCACCATCACTCTTGCTTTATTAAGTACTAGATCTATTCTTGTGATTAGATTTTGAGGCTTTTACTTTTGATGTTTTGATATACATAGAGATAGATATAGATAGGTATAGAATACGAGATGATGATGGCGGTGGTGGATCACCAAACCAGGTAGCTCCGGCGGTGGAAAGAGATTTCCGTTAACTGTGGTCGAGGGTAGCTCCGGTGATGGCGGTTGGTAAACTTAATAAGGAAGATCTAAGGTGGGTTCGGTGACGGTGGAGGTGGTTTGGTCTCTGGTGACAGAATTGTACGGTGCTCCGGCGGCAGACGTGGTGGCCGGCCGGAGTTCTTCAAAGTTGTTGATGTGTGTATGTTTTAAATCCACCATAAACTTTCTTCTATTTTGTTGTGATTTTTCGGATTTTAGAAACTTTTTGGGAAGAATTGTTTTATAGATTTTGATGATGTGTGTATCACATCTCATGGGTTTTTAATCTGATCATAGTTTGTGGGAAGAAAAAGATTTGTGTTATTTATGTATAAAACCCTAATTTTATGTGATGAGGATGAAGAAAATATTTGGGGAAAATGTTTTGATCTATTATTGTGAATAGGGTGGGTAAAAATGTGTTATAAGGATAAATTTAGATTGAAATGTACAATAAGACCCTCACGTGGTATGCACGTGAGGGGGGTTAACGGTGCACGATAAACGTCCGTTAAAGAGAGGGGTCTGTAGTGAAGTAAAAGATCACCTTAGGGTGATCTAATGATAAAAAAAATGCACAAGGTAAAAAAATGATAATATGACAAACCACATGGTGATATAATGAAATTTTCTCTTGGAATTATATGTCTAAACTGTTGCTCAAAACCTGACATTCAACTATTGGTTGTGTACTTGTATAGCTTTTTCCAATCATATTCTTTAAAAGTGGCAATTTTGACCCATTTACATGTAAATGTGTCAAATTGGGTTCTTTTGCTATCATAATAGCTTGAAAAAAAAGGCTTGTGTCAACCGGCTTTAATATTGACCAATATGTATTTTTGGGGAATAAAACCTCATAATATACTTTATTTAGATAATTTAGGTTATGTTTGATGTAATTAAACTTTTGTAACCTTCATGATTAAATTAATTTATATTTTGATAATATTAGTACACACTATTGGAAACTAAGTGTTTCTGATCAACCCAACCTGACCCGGCTGATACAAAAGCTTACCTGCTTTTGCTTTACACCCAACTGACCTGACCCATCCATTTGCTACCTATTTTCTTGGTTCATGAAGGGATACACATCTTTGTTTAGCAATTAGCCACTGCTGATAATCTGCATGTGTTTGCTCAATACCTGATTCAGAGACTAGTTATTGTTATAGATGTGTTAATTTCAGTCAATCTCAAGTAATAACAGCTTTCATTTTTTTCCTTCTCCTTTTCCATGTAATTGCAGCCCAAATGGAGCTTACAGTACTGGTTTCAAGCCGATTACTCATCAGGTATTTTAAGGGAAACTAGTTGCTACTTGTTTCAATTTTATATGTTGATTATTGATCTAACTTTATGCATAAATTACCTTACGATGCTTCGCCATCTTAAATGTAGTTTTCCATTTCATCATTTGTTTCAAAATGTGGTCAAATATTAGTTTGATGGGTTGCGGTATTCGATAAAAGTGTTTGATGAATCCTTCATTTGTAGTTCTCTTGTATCTTTTTTACACGCACAGCAATTTACCCGTTCTAGTCGTGCACGAAGGCGGTATTGGGCAAGAAGTTATGCAGGATGGAGGAAGTTTAATGAAGCTAAGCCTAGTCCAGCTCATACTGCATTAGCATCTTTAGAGAAAGCCAACCGAATTAGTTTTATGATTACACAAAATGTAGACAGGTCAGCTTTGTTCTCCCAAAGAAATCTGATTCTAAACTGTTGTACGAAGATTAAATATCAGTTTCGTGTCACAGGTTGCACCATCGTGCTGGTAGCAGCCCCCTTGAATTACACGGGACTGTCTATATCGTTGCCTGTGTGGATTGTGGGTTTTCTTTTCCACGAGAATCATTTCAAGACCAATTGAAATCCTTAAATCCAAAGGTCAAACGCATTCAAACTATTACTCGCTATCTATTTTTGTTTCTAGGTAACAATTGGACAAACCACAATATTCTATTATATGATGGACACATCTCAAGCTTAAAAGTCTCACTATTTTTGCATCATGACTTCGAAATTCTTTCCTACATAAGCTTTATCATAGCTTGTCTCCTTTTCTGTTTATATTGTTATATGTATTGAGGTACAATTGTTTAGTGCAGTGGGCAGCGGCTATAGAAAATCTGGCTTATGACAGCAATTCAGATAAGAGTTTCGGGATGAAGCAGAGACCTGATGGTGATATTGAAATTGATGAAAAATTCTGGGAAGAAGATTTCAACATACCGACATGCTCAAAATGTAATGGAGTACTTAAACCCGATGTAAGCCAATTCCCTTGATTAGTAGCATCTCCATCATTATAATAAACGAGTAGATATCCTACAACCTTTATAGTTTATATATAAGCTATTATTACAGTGTCTTATCAGAGTAATGTTTGTCTGTTTGGAAGGTTGTGTTTTTTGGTGATAACGTACCAAAAGATAGAGCTAATATGGCAATGGAAGCTGCTAAAGGTTGTGATGCTTTCTTAGTTCTTGGTTCATCAGTCATGACCATGTCTGCTTTCCGACTGGTTAGGTATAAATCTTTGTTTCTGTTCCGTGTAATTCTGCGTGCCAATTTCTCTTACCCCAAAGTAGTGATTTTCTATTCATGTGTTTTTGTTTTGTTGCGTGTAATTGAGAAATCTTGATTGATTTGTACAGAGCAGCTCATGAGGCTGGTGCTGCAACAGCAATTATAAATATAGGTGAGACTCGGGCTGATGATATCGCAGATTTGAAAATCAATGCACGGCTAGGAGAGGTCTGCTCTACAACCACCATCATAATACAAGTTTTGCATTTACATGAATCCTGATTGTAGTTCATCTGTAATGTAGATTTTACCACGGCTGCTAAACACTGGCTCGCTTTGTGTTCCTGCCATCCGAGACACTGTACAGGGCAACAAATACTAAGACATTAGTTCTGGGCTGGAACCTAAATTAGTCAATTTATGATATTGACTCCATCACAGCTCTTCTCAGGTTGCTGCATATATTGAGATCGTACAGTTGGCTTGACGATATGGTACAAAGTATTTGTTGTTCATATATTTGACCATACGTGAACCAAAATAAAAGGTTTTGGTTCTTGTTGTTTGTTTATGTTTTTTTAAATTTGTATTCTAGTTCAACATGCTACAATAAATTAGCCTTAGTATAAGCACCATGTAAAAATGTATCATTTATATTATATGATATCTAAACAAATTAATGTATGAATAGTTCTATGGATTATTTAACATATATCAAATGATTGGATTGATCATATTTTGCACTTCAATTATACTACAGAAGGGAGTCGTTTGAGCAACTACAGTATTAAGTTAGCCTTTACATTATCCCGCTTAATGTGTGTGTGTGAGTGTGTCGTTGCAATTTGTTATCAACGCTTTGCTATTATTGCAAAAAAAAAAAAAAAAAAAAAAAAAAAAATGTTGAATGCACTTGCGTTTTGATGATGAAAAACTATGTGGACAACTACAAGAATGCAGATGAACACTCCATCATACATATGAAATCGAGCATTCTCCACTCTTAAATCAAAGTGTTTTTAATATATATTAATAACAAAGTTAGCTCTTGCATAGTTGCATTACTCATTACTCTCTTCTGTAACTGATATCATCACTAGATATCAAATATCAAACACCATTCGCGTATAGAAATCTCAATATTGACAAAAGAGAGTTACTCTAAATGTCAATCTATTAATCAGAAGTCCAATTTTTCAATTTAGGTTTCATACTCAGAAGTTTACATTACAATCAGAAGCCAATTTGTTCAAGTTAGGCTTTATGCTTGTCACACCCAACCAAGGCAGAATAAAAGAATGGTGACTTCTTGACATTATAATCATCGCCCGGTCTCCTCTTTGCCCAGGCCTAAAGCGGCGACATGAAGGCTGTAGCAGCAATATATGTCGCCCCTATAAGTCCCTCCTAGTAACAATTTTCATGGTCACAATAGAAACCGGCAATAGCATAAGCCGTTGTGGTCACGATGTCATACTTTGTACGTACACATGTTCCTTAGAAAGAAAATATGAAATTGAAAACACTGAGTAATTTTTTTTCGTTTAAGTTTGATAAACAATCCTATCTTCACAATTTATATACCACATTTTCTCTAGATGATACACTTTCATCACAACCACCACAAAACCCACCACAGCTTCTCCATCTCCTCCTCATCCTTAGTTGTTCTATTTTTGTAATTATGTATATAAATACACGTTCCAGAGTCGATCCATTCTCTTATGATGCTAGCTACACAAAAAATTTCGGTACTAAAACAACATGATGAGGCCATACAGATACATGTGAGTTGGGTTACATGAACCTTTTCACTACTAAACCGCAAGAAATTTTGCGAATTGTGAGAGCATCAAATATGATCCAGACATTAAAAATAAGTACATCAGCAAACAAGAGCGTTCAGTAAAGGAGTGAATCAAGTCAATTTTTTCGAAAATATTGCTTATCTAGCATGCATTTTGAATAGAAACATAATTCAAATTCATATTGATCCTTCTATTGATAGAATTTCTACAATTTTCAACTGGTTGAATGTCTGAATCGAACAGCCTGCGGCTTCCAAATAACTTATTGCTGGTTGCTCATCCAAATTCATGCCCGGAAGCCCCTACATTATAGAATATAGATATATAATGACATTGCATTGGCATCCAACTTTATAAGCATAATATAAGATAAAAAACTAAGTTTAACACCCTTTACCAACTGCAATTTCAGCACAGAAAGTCGTTCTAGATTGAGTGAGTTCTGAAGCATCCACAGTAAACCTTGAAGTTGATCCAAATCACCTAATTTAATATCTATAAAGCACCAATGCCTTAATCTATTAGCCACATCTGGAAGCCACCTCGGAACCTATTCTGCAATAAAAGGCTATGAAGTGAAAGTGAGATTTCAACTTGCCAAAAGAACATGCGAAAAGTACTTTGGTTTAAAAAGGTAGATTGAACCCTTTGAACTCTATTTGAAGAAGATCAAGGGTTGCACAGTTAGTATATTAAGTTATATATTACACCTCAATAAAATTACCGCTGATTTGCAACATTCGAGTTTTGGTCAATTTCTTACAATGCGCGACTAGCGCTGCTCGTGGAAAACTTTGTATTGATTTCAGGTCACATATAAAGACATCACTGAGGTGTTTACTGTGCGACAACTGAAGCAATGTGGCATCAGGGAGAGTGAAAATAGTCAAATATCGCAAATTTGAAGCCTGGAGATTGAAATTGTGTACATTTCTGCATCTAATCAACGTCAAAGTTTTAAGCTGTGGTAAGTTAACGAGTTTTCCATACAAGGTTGCTCCGAATTCAACATTGGAGAGACTAAGAGCTTTGAGATAGAGATATCTTTGTAAATCAAGAGGTGAATTTAAGATACAGGGTGTTTGGAGATGCAGCTTCCTCAAATTTAGACAACAATACACAAAAGATGGATAACTTCGATCTAAACTTCTATTGACGGGTTTTCCTTCAATCAAATTTTGTAGTATGGGAGACTTGATGTTGAAACTGTGAATATTGATGCATTTATGAACGGTCAGATTTTTAACTTGTGGTAAGGTGATCATAGTTTTATATAACTTGTCCCCAAAATCAACTTCTGTAAGAAATAGATCTTCCATAAAAATAAATCCTTGAAACTCAGGTGGCGGCTTTAAGATACACTTCTCAAGTTGTAAGTTCCTCAATTCTGTACACAAATACATATAAGATGGAAGGTGATACCGTCGATTTGAATTAGTAAGAACGAGTTCCCTTACACCGTTTCTTGACAGATGTAAAATCCATTGATCAACTTCTTGGAAGCTACCAAGAAGCATATCGGGTACATGGAGATTTAACGTCAAGATAGCACCTTTATGAAGGTTCAAGATTTGGTTTGTGATTGTTATAAACCCATTAGGATCAAAAGCTCCATTTTTGGTGAACTTTTCGGAAAATTGCTTATCAAGAACCAGTTTTGTCATTGTGGTCCATTTGTATCTCCAGTATTTTGATAGAATGTTTGTCCTTATCGCATCTTGAACCGGAAGCTTCTCCAGGATGGAGTCAATCAAGTTCTCTGGCAGGTTACTGATTCTATCTTCTTCTGCAGGATTTCTAAACCCCCTCTTAGTAGTGTTAGCTGTCATTAGATTCAAGAAAACAAATAATTCGTTATTTGAGAGATAATAATGAAATTTATCAGTTTTACTGGAGCTTTGTAAGTTTCACTTGATCAAGCCAAGTCCACTTTATATAATGCCAAGATCAAACTCATAAACGTCGATGCTCAAAACTCAACTCAAACCCGTTCAAGCTTTATTCAAAGTTAAGACTTGACTTGATCATATAATTAATCGGCTGTTTAGAGCTTGCCCTGGACTTGATTATGAGTATTATCACTCTACTACATACTTTCAAGTCTGTCTTGACACAACTCGAACAAATACTTCTACATTCATTCAATTTTGGGTGGGGAAAGCAATAACTTTTGTTCCAGTTTTGTATTGTTTCAAGAAAAAAAAAATAATTCTATGAATCGAAACTGGACCAATATGTAATATTAAGACATTGTTACTTTGAATCTTAAATGAAGTCTAGACCTGTGAAGTTTAAATACGCGGGTTCGATCAGGGTGCCCAGATCATGTGAGACTTACAGGATGGAGGTATTTAACGGCATAATATGGCTCATACGGGTAGGTCAATGGGTATCCAATTGTGGTACCAGGGTGTTCCCATTACCCTTTTTTTAATGTAAATTCGTTCTGAAATACTATGTTTTTATTATTACCCAGAATTAAATTATTACTAGCAAGTAACAATAAATAAACATCAAAAGTTTTAATCAAGAATCAATTTACTAAGAATATATATAGAGATTTATCAAGTAGAAACTTACCCATCAAGAATTAGTATTTGATCTTCGTAGGCAATGTAACCTCTTTATTTTTGTTAATATTATATATATATGTTTATGTTTATTGATTGATAGTTTGATATAAAAGCAAACTTCGACTACAGTCTACAGGTTCAATCGAAGGGGCTCGCATGTATCATACTTATAATAGAACCCAAAGAAACAGGGTTTGGGGTTTTTGTGTCCGTCTGTCATATGTTTTGAGTGACAAGAAGTAAAAAATTTTCAAATATATACTAGTAACGGGCCGTCCAAGATGGCCCAACTACCTTTATTTGATTTTTGGGCTTTTTGTATTTTCTTTATTTTATATTTTTTAATTATTATATATAAATATATGTATTTGGTAAGATAAACTTTTTATTATGGTTATACTATTGGCATATACAACAAATCTTATCATTTCATTATATATACTAAAATACAATTGACCTAACCTCAATGGATTAAGCACAGACATCAATTTCTCAAAATTTAACACATGTCTAAATTAATTTACACTTTTTGGTTTTCAATCAGCAAGTTACACTTTAACCCAATTTAAAAATAATTAATATTTTATAATATAGTGTCAGATTAAAACGAATTAACTTGTATCAATATTTGATTTTATATTATTAATTGTAATCCAACTAATTGTAATATTATTGTTATTAGTATTTGTAATAAGCCTATAATTAGGATACTCATTGTTGTTATTAGTAATTGCTCCAGTGCGGCACGAAGTCGATGATGCCGAGTCGGCTCCTATGTCGTTAGCTATGCCCGGTTTGGTCCCTCGGCACAGTGCAGGTTCCGTAGCGCGTCATGAGCACCAGGCTAAGGGGAGATTAGGTGAAATAGTTCTCCAAAGTTTGTTTGTTCATAGATGCAACGTGATTATAGTAGTCAAAATAATGTGCCAGCCATGCGATTCGAATCAACTTTTTACTGGAGGGAAGGCTTCGAAAAAGCATAGAGCGTGCAGGCTCAGTTCTCGCGCTCCTCACATCCGCGAAGTTGAGGCAGGAGAAAAAGCATAACTCCCTGGTCTCATAGGTTACCTTTCGATCTTCCTCATCTAGGATACAGATTCTTCTAGAATCTTTTATAAACTGAACTCTATAAATAAAACCACAACACACGAAATTATTGAAAACCCAACGTACCAACTACTACGTTTATTGTTTGTAACAACCATGGCTCATAAAATTAAAATTACTTTTTTTTTGCAAGATATCAATGTAATAAGAGTTAAGATATTCGGTAAGAGTTTGTATAAAAGAAATAATGCAACACCATTCAGCCTTAATATGATTTAGCATTCAGTAACTACATTTGAATATCTCAATTTCATTATAAATATATTCTTACATTTAACTATAAATAATTTTTTTGTTCCCTAAACTCTAAAGGATATGAATGGCTTTTTTGCCTAATTTTTTTTTTCCGAATATTTAGTCGGTATGCAACATCAGTAGATATTGACCATGGGCCATTACAAGTATACGGAGGAAAAAACTCCAAGATTTGCCATCCCTAAGGATTGAACTCAAGACCTTGGGTAAAACCTGGGATGCCTATGACCAGTTGGACTAGTTATCATTGGCTGCTTTTTTGGCCTAATGACAAGGTAAAAACGGCGAATGATATCCATAATGTCCCACATTGATTTAGGCCAAAAACATGAGATTGCGATAGATGAGTGTTTTTGTCAATACCATGGTGTCCTAATCCACCTTCATGAACCTCCCTGATCAATGAAATATGAATGCTATCTTTAGATATACACAGTTAATGATTCTTTAAAAGGAAGCCATATTAAATGTGGTATTCACCAATCACCAACAGCATGTTGTTGACAGTATAAGATCAGCTCACCAACAGCATACTACATTTTTATCTAGTACTTTTGGAACATGACTTTTAAGATGACTTGTATCGCCCTATATATAAGCATGTGATCCGTCCACAACATCGTAGATATCATCCGGTCTACTCTCTTTGACCAGGCCTAAAGCGACGACATGAGGGCTATAGCAGCTACATATGTAGGCTATATAGGTCCCTGTCCTGTGTAGCAAATTTAAACCCACAATATCATACTTTGTACGTACAGAGCACATGTTTTTCTAAAAAAGATCGAATTTAAAAGAAAAGATGAAATTGAAAACACTGGGATTTTTTATGTTTAATTTTTTGAAGTTTGATATGCAATCCTACTCTTCCACCAATTATACCTCTAACCATCATCACCACCACGCTCACGCTAACAGCTAGTAGCTACCAGCTAGTTTTATCAAACATACCCTATATATAAATCTATACTAAAACAACATGATCCATACTAATGCATGTGAGTTGGGGTACATGATAAGCCTAACTTTGACTACTAAACCACAAGAAATTTTGCTAATTAATTGTCAAAGCAGAGCCATCAAAAAAATTAAAGAGTACATCATCAAACATGAACATTTACTAATTAAAAGGGTGTACAACGTTAATAAAAATGTCCAGTCTTGCGTTTCGAGTGAATTAAGTAAATATTTATCTAAAATATTGTTTTATCTAGCATGCATTTTGAATAGCAAGATACATAATTCTTGAGTAAACCAGTTTATTAGGATGCAACTTAAATTCAATGTAGCTAGCCAGTCTCGAGGGATTGGGGCCAAGGACCCGAGAAGATCATTTTTGCTTTTGTTGAAGCTCGTCGGAACCTCATCACCTCCTGCAGGTCCTTTGAGTTCGATTCTCATCTTTTCAGGAATAAGAGAATGAGCCATTAAAAGTTTGAGAGTAAATTACATTTTTCATCCCTGAAGTTGGCACGTTTTTCACTTTTCATCCCTTAAGTGAAAAAATTACAATTTTGACCTTAAAGTTGACGGATTTTTTCAATCATCGTCCCTTGCCAAACGTCGTTAAGTTTCAGCCGTTAAGTCAGATACGTGCAACACACGTGAGGGACTGAAACTGCAAAAATGACAAGTTCAGGGACGAAAATTGAAATTTACTTTTCTGTTGTCATCGTCTTCATCTTCTCCGGCTGACTTTCGTCGGAAAATTCGCCGAAAAACTTAAAATGCCTATATCTCACTCTTTTCTTCGAGTTAGACCACAAAACCACCACCAAACTTCTCTAAATTAATTTTCGCACGAATCCTAACAAAAAAAAGTTTCTTAAAATGTCGATATTTCATGAAATGTAAATGAAAAGCATCGTAAATGAAATTGTAACCAAGACCCAGTTGACCAAAAAAATCAACAAACTAGCATGGGACTTGTACGAACTGGTAAATTTGAGTGCAAATAACTTATAACCGAAACGAGATCCAATGAATTGGTTGTCACACCCGAATTCTTCGTACCTCAATCTACAAATCTAACTATTGTAACAACTTAAAAACCTTAACGATTGACCAGTAAACTATATCAAAAACCTTACGATGAAACTAACATCTAACTAAATCGCCAAAAATGAAAGGTAACAAATCGCTATGAAACTTAACACAATACTAGATGAATCAATAGTAAACTCGTAACAACTTTTAGAATGAGATTTCGACGTAAGGATTTTACGAACAACGGATTTAAAGTTTCTATACAAAATATAGAACAATAGCTATAATCAACCAAATGACGAACTGTAAATTGTTTTGAACTTCTATTACATAAATTAAGAATCAGGTGACGATGATCGGAAATTTTGATCTGAAATATTTGAGTTGCAAGGGCTTGTCAGGCTTCCTAGTCCTTTCGTCCTTCTTTGCTTCCTCTTGATATATATTTCTAATTTTCGATCTTATGTCTTTGCCTCATTGACAAAAACCGAACTCACATGAAGGGATCTCCCTATTTTGTACTTTTTTTTTGGGTGCAGAGCTTATGGAATAATAAATGACGCACACCATTGGTGTCTTAGTGAGGAGCACGTACACCTAATCTAACATGGACTTATTTACGAAAACATAAATATTGCATTCTTGGAACAAGCTAAATCGTATAGAAATATTGCTCAAAATCCATGTTATGGGTATTTTGAGTTTTCCGGCAAGTGTTGAATCTGAAATCTTTTGGTTAGGATTCGTGTGAAAATTAATTGAGAAGTTTGGTGGTGGTTTCGTGGTCTAATTCGAAGAAACGAGTAAGATATCGGCATTTTAAGTTTTCTGGTGAATTTTCCTACGAAAGTTAGCCGGAGAAGAAAAAGATGATGAGAACAGAAAAGTAAATTTCAGTTTTCATCCCTGAACTTATCATTTTTTGCAGTTTCAGTCCCTCACGTGTGTTGCACGTGTCCGACTTAACGACGTTTGGTGAGGGACGATGATTGAAAAAATCCGCTAACTTTAAGGTTAAAATTGTAATTTTTTCACTTAAGGGACGAAAAATGAAAAACGTGCCAACTTTAGGGACGAAAAGTGTAATTTACTCAAAGCTTTCTAAAGAGCACCTCGGGTTTTGATCCTTCTATTGATATAAAGTCTACAACTTTTAACAGCTTATTGTTGGTTGCTCATCCAAATTCATGCCCGAAAGCCCCTACATTATAGAATATAGATGTATATATGATGACATTGTATTTGCATCTAACCTTATAAGCATAAAATTTAACGATGTTTAGCAAGGGACAATGATTGAAAAAATCTGTCAACTTTAAGGTCAAAATTGTAATTTTTTCACATAAGGGGCGAAAAGTGAAAAACGTGTCAACTTCAAGGACGAAAAATGTAATTTACTCTTAATTTAAAGTTCTACCACCAACTCCAATTTTCAAAGATAATTTCATTTTAAAAAAGCTCATGACTCTATTCTTAAGCCAAAGATTTTGAGTCTCGGGTTTTGGATGTACCAACCCATCTATTCAGAGGCGGTAAAAAATTTTTTTAAAAGGGACAGATTATAAATTCCATGAAAAGTAAGCCCAAAAAAGGGCAAAATGTTTAATACCTACAAAACTTTTTAATAATCTATGAAAAAATAAAAAAAATACATGACAAAGTTTAAATTACGATAAGGGGGCATTAGCCCCTTTTAATACCGCCCTTGCTTCTATTGATGGCTGTTAAATCAAACTTATACTTAATACCTTAAAGTGAACTAAACCTAAAATTCTTATTTATGACATTCAACTAAAATTAGTACTAACAACAGAAGAACTATATCAAAATTTGTCATTCAAGAATCAATTACCAAAGTATATACAACAAAGGTTTGTGAGGTAAAACTTATTCATATCAGGAATTAGTAGTTGATCTTCGTATGTAATGCATGCAACTGCTCTTCTACTTTTTGCGCGATAAAACAAGAATTTTATTGATTACAACTAATTATTGTACATTAGTGTTTATTGATATAAAACGAGAATTTACACTCGATTTTATTTTTCATTCTTGGCACCGCCTTTCTTTTGTTTCCTTTTATCATTGATTTTGCTTTGTGAAACGATCACATGATCATTATTTACTCGTATATTAGGGTAACATTAAAAATTTATAATTTCCCTCCATTAAATAGGTCAAATTTATAGTAACTAGCTTAAAGTAAAAAACATTACAATTTTAGGCCTAATTATGATTAATTTTTGCAATTGACGCCCAATTGATAACGTCTATTATATTATGCCGTTAACTACATTGACCAACGTATGAAGGTATAAAGTACTGTCCTTTACACCTTGACTAGGGACTAAAAGTGCAAAAAATTAACAACAAAAGGGACAAAAATTGAAATTTACCCATATATTTGTAAACGGCAAGAAATTTTGCTAATTAATATGATCGAGCCTCTAAAAAGTACATCAGCAAACATGAATAACATTCACTAAACGGGTGCACAATGTTTAAGTGTCCGTCATGTGTTTTTGGGTGAATCAAGTGAATATATTTCCTAAATATTGTTGTTTATCTAGAGCATGCTTTTTATTAGAAACATAGTTCTTCCCTAAACCAGTTTAGTATATATATGTATGAAAGTTATTTTTAGTACAAGGGTTTAAAAAAAGTACAAGGTATTTCCTCATTTTTCTTCCTTCTTCCTTCCATCTCTGACCACCACCACCATGATCATCTCCGACCACCACCATGATCCTCCGGCGACGGCGACCATCTCCGGCGAGAGTTACACATGTGTAAGTACAACTTTTTTTTAGCATTTTAGGGTCTAAAATTTCTAGGTTTTTTCCTTCGCGAGACAATCACCACCAGCCACCATCATCTCCGACCACCCAACCACGGCGCCGGCGCCGACATCAAGGGCTTCGCCCGTACCGTAGCAAACAGTCACCATCTCTTGGATCGCCGTCCATCAAATCCATACGATTCCCATATGCGTCCTTTGACGGTCAGCTTAGAACGGATGAGGGCCTCTGGCCAGTACCATATCCACCCGAAAACGAACCTTATTCTCGCTGGAAAGTTAACTTATGTGTAAGTTGTAGTTACACATGTGTAAGTCTCGCCGGAGATGGTCGTCGTCGCCGTCGCCGGAGAATCATGGTGGTGGTCGGAGATGATCATGGTGGTGGTGGTGGTGGTGGTGGTCGGAGATGGAAGGAACAAGCATGTGTAAGTTAACTTAGACATGTACTTTTTTTACTTTTTTAAATGCTTATACTATAAATAACCCACCCCTATATATATATATATATATATATATTTGTGTTTGTGTGTGCATATTTGCACTAATTTTCAACAAGGATAAAGGAAGGATCCCTATATAATTAGACTATAACTTAAGTTTAACATAATTAGGATGCAGCTTAAATTCAATATAGCCAACCATTCCCTAGGAGTTCTGGTCAGGGATCCAATAACAACATTTCTGCATTTGCTGAAATTCGTCGAAACCTCATCACCTCCTTAGCGAAGTTGAGACTCTTATGAGCATCCGCAGGTCCATTGAGTTGGATTGTCATCTTTTCAAGGATAGGAGAATGAGCCAGTAAAAGCTTTATAAAGAGCAGCTCCGGTTTTGATCCTTCTATTAATAGAATTTCTACAATTTTCAACTGGTTGAATGTCTGAATCGAACAGCCTGAGGCTTCCAAATAACTTATTGCTGGTTGCTCATCCAAATTCACGCTCGGAAGCCCCTACATTGAAATTAGATGAATAATGACATTGTATTAGCATCCAATCTTATAATAAGCATAAAAATAAAGTAAAAACTATAAGTCTACCTTCAGCACAGAAAGGCGTTCTAAATTAGGTAAGTTCCGAAGCATAAACAAAGCACCTTGAACTTGATCCAAATCGTCTAATTTTATATCTATGAAGCCCCAATGCCTTGATCTATTAGCCACGCCTGGAAGCCACGTCGGAACCTTTTCTGAAATAAAAAGCTATGAAGTGGAAGTGAGATTTCAACCTGCCAAAGAACATGTGACAAGTACTTTGGACTAAAAATGTAGATTGAACAACTATAAGATTAAGTTATATGTTATGCCTCAATAAGATTACCACTGATTGAAAACTGTAGAGTGTTAGGCAAGTTACGTACATACGTAACTAGCTTTGTTCGTTCTGCTTGTGCTACACTTTGTGTTGATGTCAGGGTATACATCAAGACATATGTAAGGCATTGACTGTGTGACAACTGGGGCAATGTAGCATCAGGGTAAGTGATGACAATCAAAGTTTCCAGGTTTGTAGCTTGGATATTAAAATGGTGAACATTAATGCAGTACATCAGTTTCAAATATTTAAGCTCTGGTAAGTTGATGAGTTTTCCATGTAAGCTTGCCCCGAATATAACATTGGAGAAAAAAAGAGCTTTGAGATAGAGAAAGCCTTGTAAATCAAGCGGTGGATTGAAGATACAGGCTGTTTGGAATTGCAATTTCCTCAATTTTAGAGACGAATACACAAAAGATGGAAGTTGATAACTTCTAATGACGCGTTCTGTAACAATCAACGATTCTAGTAGGGGAGACTTGATGTTGAAATTGTAGAAATTGAGGCATGTCTGAAGGCCCAAATTTTTAAGTTGTGGTAAGGTGATCAGAGTCCCATATAACTTGGCCCCAAAATCAATATTCGTAAGAATTAGATCTTCGAGAAAACTATATCCTTGAAACTTAGGTGGCGGCTTTAAGATACAGTTCTCGAGTATTAAGTGCCTTAGTTCTGTACACAAAAACATATAAGATGGAAGGTGATACCATTGATTTGAATTAGCAAGGATGAGCTCCCTTACACCGTTTCTTGACAAGAGTAAAATCCACTGATCGACTTCTTGGAAACTATCAAGAATCATATCGGGTATATGGAGATATAACTTCAAGATGGCACCTTTATGAAGGTTCAAGATTTGGTTTGTGATCCTTATAAACCCATTAGGATCAAAAGCTCCCTTTTTGGCAAACTTATCTGAAAATTGCTTATCAAGAACCAGTTTCGTCATTGTGGTCCATTTGTACCTCCAGTATTTTGATAGAATGTTTGTCCTTATAGCATCTTGAATTGGGAGCTTCTCTAAGATCGAGTCAATCAAGTTCTCTGGCAAGTTACTGATTCTATCTTCTTCTGCAGAAGTTCCAAATCTCCTCTGATGGTTATCTGTCATTAGATTCAAGAAAAACAATAATTAGGTATTTGAGAAAAAAAATGAAAAGCATAAGTATTTCTAGAGGTTTGCAAGTTTTGGGTGATAACGAAACATGTGAGGAAATTTAATGATTTGATTCACTACTTATCATTGTTGGTTATAAGCACTTTTCATATATATATATATAGTAACAATTTCTACCAAGTAAAGGCGTGATCAAGTAGAGTCCAGTTTATATAATGCAAGATCAAACTCGAACAACCATAAACGTCGATGCTTGAAACTCAACTCCAACCCGTTGGAGCTAGATTAAAGGTTAAGGCTTGGCTTGACCATATAATCAACGCTTTAGAGCTTGCTTAGACTTAATATTAGTATTAAAGTTATTAGTATAATTCAACTCCATACTTTCGAGTCTGGCATGACAAGACTCGATAACTCTAAGTTCCACTTGACATGACTAGACCAAGTATTTTAACCATGCACGTACAAAAAGGGATATCAATGACAGTAAACTCAACAAGAATCAACAAATATTTATGAGCTAAAGTAGTTAATTACATGCTTGAACCATAAATAGTAAGTAAAGTAAGAACCAATGACATCTTTCACGGGTTTTGGGTCCCAATACCTCGACGGTTTATGGGGGAGGTTAAGATGTAGACATCCTTACCCCTACCACAACAGTGTAGAGAAGCTCTACTTCCAGGTTCTATTTAAGATAGAAAAAGACCTCCAGCCTTGCAAGGCATGAGGACCTTTGTCTCCCAAGGCAAGGGTGTTAACCACCTATCCAACCTTGCTTGAACCATAACTAAAGTATATAATTCTTATAGATATGACATGAAATAGCTAAACCTTATGTTGCATACTTGCATATATAAAGGGCACATTCTAATTTATCTTTCAAGCAGTAGATTTCTTGATTATATTTCCAATGGATAGGTGCAATTCAAATGTCTGAATTATTGGTTGGGTTGTATTTTTTCTTGTAACCAGCAAACTAATTTTGTCAAAAACATGAACGCAGTCCGGATTGAGTCTGGGGTCACCGAACAGTTTTTATGATACTGTTAAATAGATTGTGGGGTTGCCACTTAACATTGAACTAAACATAAAATTTTATACATATTGTGGGGTTGTCAAGGCCACCCTGACCACCATATAGCTCCCCCAGTGGACTTACAACACATCAATTAATTGCGTAACTAAAATTGGAACAATTTATTATTTACATTCATCCGATTTTGAATTTCCCCAAAGTTTGGGTGATAAAAGTAATCAAATTTTGTTATGGCAGAAAGAAACATCTTGATGGCATGTCTTGCTAACTCATTAAACAAAGGTTTTGACATAATTAATTCAATGGGAACAAAGTCTCTGTATTGAAACCGAATTATTACTAACAATTAACAACAAAAGAATATCAATATTCGTCATCAAGAATCAATTTACCAACAATGTATGTATATATACATTAATACATATATATATATATATATAGGTTTATGAAGTAAAAAGTAGAAACTTACTCATCAAGAATTAGTACTTGAGCTTCTATGCAACTTCTTTTTATCTTTTTGAATGAAAAACAAGAATATGATTGATTGATAATAGCAGATTATTTAATGCGTGTTGTGTGTGTGGGTGGGTCTGGGTTTACGTTGGGGGAGGTTGAAAACAGAATTTTTAATTTATTTTTCCCTTTCGGTTTCCTTTTAGAAAACAAAAACACAAAAGATTTTATTTTGTTACCTAAAACCAAAAAATATATATTTTAAGTTTATTTTTTAAAAAAAACTTTAATTTAAAATGGAAAAATTCCCTCAGGATATAGTAAAATGTTACAGTTTATCATGGTTTATTAGAAAAGGAAAATTTAAACTAAAAACATAAATAAATACATAAAAAATATTACAGTTGATCAAGAGCTTTTTTAACCATGGTTAACATGATAATCTATAAACCATCCAAATGAGTAGTTAAAAACATAAGAGTTGTCTCCTTAAAATATTTATGTTTGGTTGAAATGAATGAATTAACAACGGAATGAAATTAATAGTGGAATTAAAATTGTAATTCATTGAGGGAATGCTTGGTTGGGGGCATTGACGGGTAGGGAATGACTAACATAATGAATAATCATGCTTGGTTAACAAAAAAGTGGTTAATGAATATCAAAACTAAACAATGAGTCATTATACATTAAAATGAGGGTAATAACCATCATTACCCATCTTTTATAAAAAGAAACTACCATTATTCCACATTTATGCGCCTTTTCCTACGTCCCGGAATTCTCGTTTTGTCCTTTATTAGAGTTTACATTTTGCACATTGTTTAAATATAGTAATAATATTAATATTAATTTAAGCACTATTTTACTTATAATTATACTATACATAATTAATATTGATATACCAAAATATCTACCAATATATATATATATAACAAGGTCCTAAATTCTTTTATAAGAAAACAAGGACCGTAGATGAACTCAAACTTTTAATCACAACCCTTAGATCAAAATAATTGTATTATTACCAAATTGATTATTAAGTTAACACGACATTAATCCTTATACTCTACATATTTATACAAATATAACCTTATGTGTTAAATTAAATATTAAATAAAAATAATTCGTGTGTTTTCGTTTTTCTCTATATCCCTATTATTAGTTATGTTTCCTTTAATATTAACATAATACTTTATTAATCTAATATTACCAATTAATTAATATTGTATACTACGTATAAAGTTTCTTCCAAAAACTTTTCTTATTCTAATTTATTGATAAAACTAAAACTAATTTATGACTTATGAAAATATCAAAAAAGAATTTATTAATTTATTGATAAAATTAGTTTATAACCTGACACTTTTTTCAGTATTTTTAATGTTCATTACAACCAGTATATTTTGTTACTTCCAGTATTGTAAAACCAATTATTTCATGTTTTTGTTTTTTAATTTTTTTATTTATGATACTTCTAACTTTTTTTTATTTATAAACTTTAAAATTTATATTTTATTATGAAATAACAATTTGGTATTATTTTTTAAGGGTTAAGTATCCTGGAGTGTAAGTAACTTTACAACTTAGTTTATTGTTTGTATGCATCAAAAAATTTAAACATTTTATGTAAGTATCTTTCTAAATTGAACACATAATGTAAAAATGTATACGTGACAACTATATGAGCTGCCAACGTAAAAGTTTTTGATTGGTCAACGTAAAAATATTACATTAAGTGTTCAATTTAGCAATAAAATAAAATAAAACAAGATTAAGGCTTTTATAAATCGACATGTGGCGTATTACGTGTATTTATTACTATGTTTGATACTCAAACGATGTATGCAATGACTATATATACTATACCATTGATTTTTTTTAAAAAAGATACATTATGAACATTCTTTATCATATGCATTTAATTTTTTTAATGATATATAATTAATATTTAAAAAAATTTTGCGAGCCCATATTTTATACGATTCTTATTAATATTAGTTTTTCTTTTTAATTTAATTTATATATAAACTCTTATTATTATTATTATTATTATTATTATTATTATTATTATTATTATTATTATTTAAATTTTAAAAAAATAATAGGTTAGAAGTTAGAAATTTGACATTTACAGAAAGGAAAAAAAATTGTTCGAATAATACAAAAGAACATATATAGTACTTCAGTTCTCTATATAATAAATGAAACCTTTATGTAATTGATAGATAATTAAAAATTTTAATATTTTCGATAATCAGTAGTAAACCCTGGTTCATATTTATTAAATATTAAATAATAAATATATGTGAAAGTTTGTTTTAATATAGAAGTTGCCAAGTTATTTTGATATATTGGTGATATACTGAGTAATATAGGTTGTATTCTTTAAAATGTGAATATAAATATTATGTGGATTAAAATAACGTCATCAACTAAAACACTATTACAAGTTTTAGTCTAACCAACTCAATGATTACTATGAAAGCGACTCAGGTGGTACCCTTTCGTAATTTCGTTTAGTTTTTGCTATTGTATACAAACTAAGTACATGAGGTTGAAAATGGAATGAACTTAAAAATTGAAAATACTATGAAAGTGAATAATGGTAAGATTTTGTAAAGGTTAATAATATTTTAAACCATTTTATGTAATAATAACGTAAATTTTATGGTAACTTACATAATTAACAAAAATATTGTCATTATCATAATATAAATTTTTTACAACATGTAATATATGAGTGTTAACGTATGTTTTTTTATAATGCAGTAATATTATATAAATTATATATGTTCACTTGCGTATTACGCGGGACAATAATCAAGTATATATAAATATAATAGAAGAAGTTTTAAATAAAAAAATATTATTATACTTATATTTAATTAACTTTTATAAATCAATCTAACTAAGCAACATCAAAGATAATGAAATACTTATTGCATTCTTTAGTATTCCCTTTGCATTTCCCATTTCCATTCCTTTAATTGAACCAAGCACCCCTGAGTCATTAGCATTCCTTGTAATATTTGATAGGTATGGTGGAATAGAATGAAATGGAATTAATTAAAAAAAGAAGAATGAATTATCCAATATATATTGTTTGTTTGGTAAAGGGCTTTTGGGGGATTTAGGAGCTTTAAATCCCTGAGCTTTTAGAAAGAAGCTCCATTTATTACGATAGCTCTGTTTGGATATGCATTTTAAATTAAAAGCTCCAACTCCAAAAAACTCCTAAAAGCCCCGAAAGGTCTTTAAAATAAAAGCTTGTGAAAGAAGAGTTGAAATAGAAGCCCCAGCTCCTAGCCCCATCTCTAAGCTCCAGCTCCAAGCCCCTTAACACAACACCGGCTCCAAGCTTTTGTATCAAACATACCCATAATAGAAGGTAGTGGGTTAATGAAGAAGTTAGAGGGCTATATTTGTAATTTCATTCCATTTTAAATAAATTTAAATATGTTGAAAAAATGAGAATTTGTACATACATTTTAACTAAAATCATGTTCAAGCCTGACATCATTGTTAGGTTGTAATTATAAGACTGTTTTGAAAGAAAAAAGACTTTTATAGATGTTCTATGATTCTATTGTCATGATATTACGATTTGTTACCAGTGATTTGAATAGAAGGGAAAAAAAGAATTGTAATAGGACATAACACTTATGCTATGCCTCGTTCCTCACTATTCATTAGAAGGTATAATAAGTGATGATTTAGTTATTTTTTAAATACCACAATAAAAAAATAATGTTATTTCTATATTAAATAAAAAAAATTTGTTATGACATAAACATTCGCTTAATAAACTAATTATATTTATGTGAAACATAAAGTATATTATCTGCATATTAAATAAAAATTTTGAAACATAAAGTATAAGTTTTTATTTAATTATGATATCATAAACACTTTTCTTCATAAAATTAATTTCATTTTATTTTCACATAAAAATTCTTTTAAATTTCCATTATCTCAAAATTTTTGTCATAATAGATTTTTAAGTTATCTGTAAATTATGAGGTTAATAAATTAATTATATTTATGTGAAACATAAAATATATTATTCCAAGGTTATGAGAAATATATATTTGTTTGTTGTCTTCGCATACTATGTAAATTTAATACAAAGAAAACTTGAAGGTAACTATATGTATAATGTATTTTGATTATCAAAATTATAAAGTGTTTTAGTAAATTATCACATAGATTTTTGGTAATACGCTCAATCAATTTCATCGCAACGTCATAGCAACGATAGGTTTTCACAAAACTTTTATTAATATGCCCAGGTTGAACCCGAGTTAATTAGCTAGTGACACTGTAAAACAAGAAGAACAATGAAGAAACAGAAGTGGAGACTGAAGAGAATGAATTATTTTATTATTCATCCTATCAAAAGAATCATATATCATTCACATATAAATATCAAGTTATAATATAGAATTTCTCATGGTTCTTTCAATTAAAATGGTTCTCACATGAACATAAATAATTATAAGTATAACTTGAGAGTTCATATGTGAACGAATATGTTCACATATATCATTCATATATAAACATCAAGTTATAATATAAAAGGTCTCATAATTCTTTTAATTCAAAAGGTTCTCACATGAACCTTTTCTTATATATATATATATATAGTGGGGTTGAGTATTATAAAACAAATATTAAAATAAAACAAATAGGACAAGATTTTGACCCTTAGATCGTGGCTAAATTGATGCACGGAGATTCACAAAGCAATTGATGCACAATGATCTTTAATGAAAAGAAACCTATTGTTTTATTTGTTTTAGTTTAATACTTGTTTTATTTTACCTAAAAGTACCTCTTTCTCTCTCTCTCTCTCTCTCTATATATATATATATATATAGAGTGACAATCAAATGAAAACACTTAAAAACTACATTTTGATGCATTAAAAGTCCATAAAACTAACATAGTGCTTAACTAATTATCATTATTTAAGTGTTTAACAACACATTGATCCGTCAAAATCAAAAAATCATGTTTTTTGTTGGATGCATCATTTTGATGAATATGCATCCAAGATGGATGCACAAAACAAAAAATGTGATTTTTTCGATTTTGACGGATCAATGTGTTGTTAAACACTTAAATAATAAAAATTAGTTAAGCACTATGTTTGTTTTATGGACTTTTAATGCATCAAAATGATGTTTTTAAATATTCTCACCGTTCTTATTTTAAAAGTGTTCTCACCGGATTGTTATCCTATATATATATATATATATACAAAAGTGAATTGAAAGTTAAGTAATAAATCTTTTAATATAAATAAAAGATCTTATTAAGATATTGATATCCATTTCATAAATCTTTCTAATACTACCTTTTGAATCTCCGTTAGATTAAAGACATTATTTCTTGTTAAAACCTTATTTTATAACTCTTTTGATACGTTTTGACATATTACCTAATTAAAAATATAAAAATGCTAAATAAAACCTTCTTTAAGGCTTCGTTTCACAAAACCCTTAAACATAGTATCATCACTTTTAAAAAGTTAAAAGTCAGCAACATTTGGCAATCCTGTAACGGGATTTATTGTGTCGTTGCAAAAATCTCTGTAACAAAATCAACAGTTGCTTGTAGTGACTCGAGAAAGCTCTCCAACATGGATCCAGTTAAAATAATGTATATTAGATCTCCCACTGTCGAATCACGACTCGAAGTTTTCAAACGAAATTTAACTTTAAAAAATAAAAAAATAAAACTCAAATGAGTTATGGGCCTATAGTGTCTTGTTACGATAATGAGTTCACATACGTTTTGGAGGATTATGTAATTTAGTGATGATTGCTTCAGATAAGAACACTTGTCTGTTCCCAATTAACACCCATCACACAAGCTCTTGGAAATTGCGTATTGTCTAGTGTTCACCGATTCTAGCAGCTTGCTGCTTTTTTTTTTACCTTACTAGGTACTGTAGCTTTTATACATCTACTTTTTTCCTCAGTGGCTCAGTGCATCATGCATTTATGTCTAGAACATTAAGTAAGCAAGTAAACACCCGATATTGTAATTTATGATTCTTAGGTTCGATGATGTATAAAGAAAGTTAAGATATAAACTACCTTATTTGCACATGTGATGAAAATTAAATACTTAACCATTATTTACAGAATAAAAAATATTAACCTTTTAATCCACATGTTACTTTCATCATTCATTTATGTCTAAATTAATACACTTTACATATATTTATGATGAGTAATGCTATAATGAATAACATTTAATAAATTTTTTTTATACTAACTTACATGTCTGATGTGGACTTTCCATGTTTTAAAATTAACATACATTAATTAACCTTAGTTAAGTGATTTATCTCTTACCAATCATCAATAGATCAATTGTTATATGGTGGAGCCTGATGAATTGGTACATAGTGGAGCCTGAGACTGAGAGGTCTTGGGTTCAAATCTTAGTGTGAGCAAAATGTTCTCAGTAATGGAGACATGGATTTTCCCAGTATGGGTTTCCACTATAATTGGAGTTGAGTATATGAAGAGGCATGCCGCTAAACCCAAATTTGTGTTCAAAAAAAATGATTTATCTCTTGACCTAATATTAAACCGATTAAATTCCTTGCTCAAAATTATAATTGTTCTTCCTCATCCCAATTTCTTAATCCACCTCCATTCAATCGTCATCCCCATTTATAGCTTTGACTTAACCAAGTTAAATTCTTATTTTCAATAATGATGATTGGGGATACATGAGCTTATCAATTTTTCACTTCTACGAATACAAAAATTATTTCTCTCACCAAAAAACACAAATATTTACATCTCATAATATGAATTTTTTGAATCAGATGATTATTTTCAGATTCACATTTCTTATTTTTAGGTTTTATTGTTGTTTATAATTTATAATTTTAATGAATTTTACTTTTCTTCATAAGTGTCAAAGGATTTGTTGATCGACACTGCATCCCGATTTTCTTTCATTATTTATCTTATTTCTCTTCTCATTTGTTTAATCTGAGATAGTAAAACGATATTGAGATTCGCAGGAATGACTCTCTAAAGGAAAGTGATGGGTATAAAAGTTATTGGGTCTAGAACTTTTTTATAGTTATTAATAATATATCATGTACGAGTAACTGGTTTTTATAAAATCATGCGAGGGATAATTAATTTCTGCTCATATAATGGAAAAGAAATAAAGGAAGACGATTGAAGGGAGGTAAATTGAGATGAAAAGGAACAACATGTAAGAATAAATATATATTTATATATGTGGCCCTTATAATCATTTATCTAATTATAATAATCAATGACATAATTACCCCTAAATAATTAATAGGTAATTATTTGATGGACGTAATTACCATAGTTATTAATTAGGGTTTCCCCTTGGGTAGGGGCCTAACACCAGAACATAAATCATCCCCTCTAAATTCTCTTTAAACTCTTGTGTCCTTATCTCTGTCACCTAAACCCCATCATTAGCGCATACCCTAAACGGGAACTCGATCCTCAACCGAGTCATGTCGTTTTCCCTCTACGTCTTCTGGATGATTAGTTACACATCTCTAATTCATTATGTGTTTAGTTTATACAATAACTGATCAGTATGTGGTATCAGAGCATTATGTTGATAAATCAATTATTGTTTTTCTTAATCCGATCTAATGAATATGTGTAAATCCTTTCGTTCTTCGCTGCCGCAAAAACAAGTTACGAATGTTTTAATGTTTTGTTTGATTTGTTTTTTCCATGCCGCCATTATCTCGAAATAAAAAAATTAATTATTCTCTTTTGTATATCTTAATGCCAATATGGATGATAAAAATTAATGATGAAGATTATTTTTCAATCTGTTGCTTTATTCTGAGCCGCAAACAAAACAATAGTTTTTCTCAATCTTTATTTTTCGACGGCTGGATATGCTAATGATTTAGATCGAGTTGTTATTAATGTTAATGATTTTTTTTGAAGATATTAGTTCTCCTATTTTATTTAACTGATTAATACTAATATTCATGATAATGATCAGTTAAGTTTCTTATAAATTGTTGCTATTATTCTTGTACGAGCAATATGTGTATTACTTTATGTATCAAAATCAGTTTTTATTAGTATATTTTGATTTCGATTTGAATGATAAAATTGATGATCAACATTAATTGTTCTCCGTGTTCATAACTTGTTCTGATGTTCATCTTAACTTTCATAAGAAAATTATAAGATTTCGTAGTTTGATCTCGAATATGTTGTATTTTTGAGATCCTTATTTTTTTTTCCGAAATCTATTAGATCAATCACCTTAATTTTTTTTTTTTTTGTGATTGAATTATAGTGTGATAATATTTCATAAAATTCTAAACTTTGTCCCAAGTTTTGCATAAATAATAATATATATTTTATTATTCAAAATTTGCAAAATTAATCTTGGAGATGTATTTAATAAAATTTAAATTTTATTACATCCATAAAATCTTTCTCGTTACATATGGCCTTTTTCCCGCGAACTTAAGTTTACCGAAAAATAATTTATCTTTTCCGGTAACTCATTTAGTATCAAACTTTAGTGATAAGTTCTTTAGATTTATAAAACCTAAATCATGTTTTATAACACCTAATCATTCAATGTGTTTCATTTGATTGATTTTATATAGCTTAACTAAATGACCTTATCAAGGTACCACTTCTGCCCAAAGGTGATTTGCTACTCTTACACTGTCATTTAGTATAATTAAACATTGTTATGAAATGTATATGTCTATTATAATGAACAAGTCAATTAAATGTGTGTCACATATGTCCTTACCTCATTTATTTTAATGTTGACATAGACATGCATATGACATTAGTCTAATATGCATAAATATTATACTTCTGCCCAAAGGTGATGTGTTATACTTATGTTGCATATTTTTAATAAATTTTGTTCATTAACATAAACATGACATTTGTCCTAAATACTTGAAAGTTTCACTTCTGGCCAAAGCTGATGTGTTACATTCATGTTTGGCAAACTTCACATGTGCACTAAACTTATATGTCTCATTTTTGCCCAAAGGTGATGTGATACATTTACATTGCACATGTAATTCCTAATGCTTAGATAATTGTTATTAACCAAATTGAACGCAACTATTTAAGTAGAATATTACTTAGTCTACAATTTGGTGTTATAGTAGTAATATCACATCTTCAATCTAAATAAATTATGCCCTATTAGATTCTTCTTTAGCCTTAAATTTCAACATTAATCCACTCTAATTACAAAACCTAAAATAAGTTTCACTAAATTTTGCTCTTATCGAGTCTTGTTTTTCCATCAAGACATGATACCCATTGCTCCTTCTGATAAAATATTATGGAAGATTACTTGAGCATAAGGAGTGGGATAAGTCAATAGATATGTTTCTCATATTAAACAAGAACTCCTCACGTGATTCCTATCAGGTGAGCTATTCCATATTATTAAATTCACAGACTAATGTGTTTTTTGTGAAAATGGAAGAATCAAAACAATTCATAAAACTCCTAAATTAGTTAAGTATCATATGTGAATACATCCCAATACATAAGGTCATGTCCCTTAAACTAAAGGGCTTATACATGAATGTTTTTCCTGACCAGGTCCATGGTTCTCCCATGGATGTCTTTGCGCCTACGGTATTCTTTCGGCCGCCCGCGCTGTGACGACGTGTGCATCACCCAGCGCCTCTGACATTCAGAAATTCGGTGATATCGTTTATCAACCTGTTGCTTGCTTTGAGGTAAGCATGGTTTCCTTGCTCCCTCCAACCCTACCTGATGGCGTACTTCAGCGTATGTCAACCGGGCTGGCGTTTGTTCGAGAGAAGGCGCGAGATCACCTTCCTGACCACCGGCAAAGCTGGCAATAGCAGCGGGGAGGTCCTTGTCACCGTCTTCGCTGTCACCATGAGCTGTCTTTGACCGGTGTTTTTCCGATAGGGAATCTGAGTTTGACATAATGCTCTTATTCTGATCGTGGCTAGGTTCGATTTTGAGGACAAAGTGTCCCACAGATGGCGCCAATTTGTTTGATCAAATAATCGCACCATGACTCAACCGGAGGTGTGAGCTGGGTTGTAGGTGTTGAACGGCGATTCCCTTACGGTCAGAGAGTACGAGAGACCACTTTACGCCGGATGGTTTTATGGCTAAGTCGATTCGTTCGACTTAGGATTTACTCGGGGGATGAATAAACCGTATGTTAGGATTTTGGAATTGTGTAAAAGACTTATTCGGAAGTCGAATAAGTTGTAAGGGTTTATAAGTTGATTTGTGCTCGACTTAAGGGTTTAAGGATGATTAGAATGAATATGTCGTGAGGTTCCTCCTCTATTTATATAGAGGGTGGATAACTTGGAGAAGAGGGTGAGAGAATTAGGGTAAATCTCTTCCTCATTTGTAAATATCTTGTTTCCTTCTTGAGGAGATTTGTGGTAATCTTGTTACCTAATTGTGTCCGAGTATATTGGAGTCTTCGATATATTTAATAGATTAATTATAGGAAAGATTATATACGTCCTTTATTGTATAATTCCTTTGAGCTAGGTATTTGTTACCTTTTAGAACTCCGAGGTAACTATGTTGAGCGGAGGCAGAGCTCCGTTATAGCTTTACCTGTTCGAAGATAACTTTGTTTTCTGCTTCTGCTTCGGATACGGAGTTAGAGCTCTGTATGGGTATATCATCACTTTGATTAAGGAATGGGAAGAAGATATTCGAGGCATAACTTAATAAACGAAAGTAAAACAAAGAAAATTCTGAAAGATTGAAGAAAAAGAAAAATTAACCTTTAGGGTTTGAGAAGATGTTAGCTCGAGATAAAAACTGAAAAAGAAAAAAATTGTCGATATATTGTTAGAAATATAAATGGTGTTAAATTGTAATATTTCTATCTATGGAAGGGGTATTAGTGTTAATTAGTTGAAGTGTATAAATACCCCTCCACAAGTCATTTGTAATAAGCCTTTGACATAATTAATCCATACATATTTCTCTCTAAGTTACTTTCTCTCTCCACATCATCATCAACCTCTCATCACCCTTACACACTAAAACACACACTAAACCCTAGAATCCACCATTAAACCTTCAATTAAGTTCATTTATATTCGTTTCATATATGTAGATAAGTGGGGAGATAAATGTGGGTAGTTGTAAAAGTCCCATCAATGCAGATTTCACCCCTTGGCTTTCCTTTGACCGCTAAAATTGACCATAAATTATAAATTATTTTTATTTGCAATGAAAAAGTTTTGGGGACAATAAATTATAAAACTTATTTTTATTTTCGGTACTAGGATCCTTAATGGAATTTACACTTTAGTCCTTCCGTAATAAACACTTAAATAATGTGTAGTCTTAAAGGATCCTTGATCTTGGTTAGTTTATTAGCTCAGACTATATTATGTTATTATCATAATATAACAGGATCTTGATATCTTCAGGATCCATGATTTTACTAATGAATATATGTGTAGTATAGTAGATATTATATGCAAGATCGAAGTAAAAGCATGTTACATGAAGAAAACGTGTTTCAACGGATAGTTTACCACTTCAACCATAAGAATCGGGATTGATAACAGATTTACCATGTAAAGAATACCACTCAACGGTCATCTATGTCATTTCTTCACCGTAAAGAGCAAGTCCAGGAAGATCCCAGATGTTTTGGAGATATGGTTCAACGTATAGCTCTATAAATAGAAGAGGATCTCATTCAGAAGTGCGAGACATCATAGACACATCAGATACATCACATACATCGCATACTTACACACAAGCAATCATCATACAAGCATTCACTCATTCAACAACAACAAATTACTTACTTAGCAATCAGTTGTTTTCATATTCATTCATTCATTTATCCATTTCATTGTAATCATTCACAAACAAGAATAATAATAATAAGAGAACAGCAGGTAGGATCGATTAAATCCTCTCGGGGTTTTTTTACCTAAGATCGCTTAACTGGATCATGGGTTTTTCCTCGTTAACAAAATTCTGGTGTCGTTGTGCTTTTCTGTTTTTCTTTAAGATCCTAGTGTTAATTCGCAAGTGCTTTACTTTTATCTTCAACAGTTTTCTTAATTACTCAAAGTAATTTTGTCTCAAAGGCTTTCTCAAAACTCTTTTAGTTAAAACTCTTAGTTTTAGTCGTTATTATTAAGAAAACTTTACTTTTAATTTAAGATCCTAAACACCAAACCCCACTTACAAATCTTCGGTTCTTGAGTTGTCTAAAATCCTTTCTAAAATTATCTTAGGTAATTTTTGACCGAAACATATATATCGCAAAGCTAGTGGGAGTATTGTTACTTTCCATGTCTTGTATGTAGATGACATATTGATAATAGGAAATCACATTCCAATGTTGAAAGATGTTAAATCTTATCTTGGAAAGTGTTTCGCTATGAAAGACTTGGGTGAAGTAACATTTATTCTTGTAATCAAGATCTATAGAGATTGAAGTAAATGGTTGATTGGATTAATTCAAAGTGCTTATATAGATAAGATCTTTAAGCGATTCAAGATGGAGAATTCTAAGCGTGGTTTCGTTCCCATGCAAAAAGGACTTAATTTATCTAGCAAGAATGGTGCTTCTACAACTCAAGAGGTGGAGCGTATGCAAATAATTCCTTATGCTTCGGTTGTGGGATCTATCATGTATGCGGTAAGATACACTAGACATGATATTGCGTTCACGCAAAATATAGTTAGCCGTTATCAGCAAAAACCTGTAGAGGATCATTGGACTGCTGTGAAGAATATTCTTAAGTACATGTGAGCTACTAAAGAATTGTTTTTGGTGTATGGAGGAAATCCCGATGCAGAACTTAAAGTGACTGGATACTGTGATGCTGGATTTCAGACTTATAAAGATTATACAAACTCTTAGTTAGGATACGTCTTCGTTTTAAATGGAGGCGCGGTGGATTAGAAGAGCAAGAAGCAAACCACAGTTGCTATGTCTGTTACAAAGTCTGAGTATATTGCCGCCTCGGAGGCCGCCATGGAAGTTGTCTGGATCAGAAATTTTATTTCTGGGCTTGTCGTGATGCCCTCAAATAACTCACCTATGGATCCGTACTGTGATAATATGGGAGCTATTGTCATTGCCAATGAACCGGGAGTTCAGAAAGGTGCCAGACATTACCAGAGAAGATATCACTATGTTCGTGAGCAAATCAAATCACGTGAAATCAAATTACTCAAAGTTCACACAGATTGTAACTTAGCAGATCCTTTTACAAAGGCATTGTCAAAAGGAAAGCTCAATAAGCATGTCGAGGGCATAGGTTTTAAATTAGCTAATTACATCATGTATCTATTGATTGGTATTTGGATAATGAGATGTTAAACAATTATTATTTCAATAAATGAATTATATACTTGGTATGAGTGTTTTCAGTTCATAATGATTGTGTCTTATATTTGCATGTTTCAATCCATGAATATTTTAAAAATTCTAAATGTTCATTGTCAATTAACTATATGGGAATATAGTTAAACTAAAACAAATCTGAGAGATTGGTAAATATTAAGGGAATATTTGAAGATGGTCCTGCCAAACTCACATGGTATCCATAGAGATGCATATCAGACTATCCCACTTAATGAATTATCATTCTATGGATCGACGTCATTAAGTGATATTCATGAAATGGTTACTTTATTTATCCTTAGACTTTAGATACAAGCAGGTTATGCATGTGTAGATTGCATTTTCTTGATATAGTTCTAACTGTCCTGAACAATGTAGAAATAAATGGCTATTTTCAGAAATGTAATGAAACGACATGACTAACACGTGTAGTCAATATATGATTTGTTCCTTCAATTTGCAACTGAAGTATGATACCATTTGGGCCCCTCATTGATGAATTAAGATGTTTGTATGCGCATACCCAAATGAACTCCAAAGGTTGTCTCGATTAATTTGGTAATCTTAATTAGTCGCAAAAATGAGATCCCGAATCGTTAAATTATGAAATGACTTTGATCCATATTCATAATTAACAAGGGTATCTGAAACAAAGGGATAATAAAAAATAAATCATTTCAATTGATACTTTAAGAAATTATACATAAATATTTCCGGGAGCATTGGCATGTTGCTAGACGCTAACCAATGTTATTGCCTTTATATAGCATGCTCAAGTGGGAGCTGTTGGTATGTGATCATGTTATAATAAACGCATGTCTGGAAATATTTTAAGCCTACGGGTCACACGAAATGACACAGTAACTCTATATTATTAGTTAATTTATTAAAGTAATATATTAATTAATATAATCACGAAATAATTAATTAAACTAAATTAAATGTTTAATAGTGTTTAATTAGTTAAAGAGAATGTGTTAGAGTGAAATTAGGAATTAGAATTGTTTCCTAATTCCACTATAGGGGGCGAAAGTAAGAGGCTTAGAAAGCCTTGAGATTGCTTGGTCACCAATTTTAAAACCCTTACAATTAAGCCTATAAATAGAGCGCTTAGGCTTAAGGGTTTTTTATACTTTCACACAAGACAATAGACTTGTAAATCTCCACCCCCCTCTCTTTCTCTCTCTCTTTCTCCCTTCTTTGTTCGATCGTCCGAAAGCAAAAACCCCAAGGGGTTCGGGTTTTAGGGTTTCGAATATTAGGGTATTAGACAAAGGGTTGGTTGTTCGTGATTGGGTACTAGCATACGGTATGGGGTGTCTAGTGTGCAATCGTAGAGGGGTTTTATTTTAAACCCTAAATAATAATAATAATCTTATTATTAATATTATTGGAAGCTTTGCGCAAAGGTACACGTTTCGATCCTTTACTTTGTTAATTAATTTGATTGCATATACGTTCTTATCCGCTGCACACTCGTGATTTGTTATATGTTTATGTGCTCATATTCTAACAAAACCAAGTTCATAAACGGAAATACAAGCAACAATACAAATGAGAGGTTCACCCTTAAACATAAGGTTTAAACTCTATTTATACTAAACTAATGGATTAGTCGAGCCTCAAGGTTCATTGGTCGAACCCAACTCGTCTAGCTTGGATCATGTGAGCTCTAACCATACAAGCTCATATCATGCAAGCTCATACCATGCGAGGTTGACCAATATGAGGTTGACCGATCCAAGTTTGACTTATTACATATGAAAACTTAACGTTTATTACAAATACAAATTTAATAGACTCAAGACAAACTTCTATAATGATGTTGTCACTAGGAAATGCACCAACTTTTCATATATTTCAAGTGGTAAATTTGGTCCTTTTAGGGTTATGTAGTGGCAAATTTAAGCCTTTAAAAAAATTAGTGACAAATTTACTAGCTCTTTTTACATATTTTAAATGGCAAATTGGTCTTTTAACCAAAAAATCACATATTCATAGTCATATATGTTCATACCGATAAACAATTTACGTCCTAACTAAAATTTTTGGCTAGTAATTCTTTAAGTTAATACTGAATGTTTAGAGGGTGTTTGAGATTACGATATAAAATGATTACTTGATTATTACGTTTTTAAAATGCAAATAATCTAAAAAAGTGTTTGTGTAAAAAAGTGATTGTTTGCTATGAAAACGCAGTTGTACATGCTTTTTCAAAACGCAGTTTTGAAAGCGCATAATCTATTTTAAAAACGCAAAATTTATTTTATAAACGCAACCTCAAACACCCTTATAGGAAATTACCGGTTGATTAATTAGCTAGTAAATCACCAATTATACTTTTTAAGCGCTAACAAGATGATAGAAATGGAAGCAATATTATCAATTGCTACGACTGAGAATTGGCAACCTTATTGTATCCATATATGTTACTTCAAGTTATAATGTCGATTAATAAATATGTATAATTAGAACATCTTAATTTTTGTTTGTATTTTGGTTGTCACTAAGGTACAAACAAATTAAAGTTTGACTAAGTAACAAAGCAAAACGTTCAGATTTTAACTTTCTTTATAGATTTTCGATTTTTATTTTTATTTTTTGAACATTAGATTTTCGATTTATCCAATTGAATACAAAAGGAAAACAGTAATTATTCCATAGTACACACTAGATTTCACATATTATCCATACACGACTAATTAATAGAAATATAGTACTACTAGTAGTAAACAACCACTAAGATATATATCCATATATACACGACTTATAATATACGGATATATATGATATATGATTACACAACTAATTAAGTGGCATCCCTCTTCATCCCCCAATCGTGTAGCCGAAGATGCAGCTCGGCTGCCGCAATTAAGAAGTAGACCGCCTGAATCGGTGTTAGTATCTCCACCACCGAGTTCAAAGTCTCCATTCTCAAACTATCCGCCATGTGTAGCAACTCTTCCAACTCATTCTTCTTCGATTTTAACAAGAATTCCACTTTTGATTCATTATCTTCCCTTCCTTCATCATGGTTCGTGTTTTCGTTCCGCATCACCTCAGAAACCATGTTGGATAGATCCACCATGGGTGTGTCTGCAGCCGATTCTTGGAGTTTCGCCATTTTCTCAGTAATTATCCTCTCCTCACGGATCGTTTTCTTTTGTAATTCATCGATTTGGTTGAGTTGATTTAAACTCAAGTCTCCTAAATCTCCAGTGTTAAACACTGGGACGAGGTCAGCTAGTCTGGCCTCAAGCTGTATTCCAGATTTGGAATACAGCACGTGGATCGCAGTAGTTGGCCGCCAACCTGCGATCCACAAAAGGGAATCCTCTAGTGAGGTCAGCCATGTGGGTGAAAACATTGAAATGACGTCTAGTTTTGCTCCATCTGACTTGGTTTTGTAATACTCTTCGTAGTGGCTAACGGCTTGATCTATTAGATGGCGTAGACTTGAGTCATCTTCAGTGTTGTCATTTTCTTGGTATGTTTGTGCGGCGGAGACAAGGTGTTCGAGGTTCGCGTTTAGCTTACCGAGCCACCAAACAAAGAACTCGTGAAAGGTGTTGTGGTGGGTATTTTCGGTTTCGATCATGATTCATGAGGTGCTTATTTGGGCTGAGTTTGCAAATTAACTTGGGGATATTTGTAGAGCTGTGTTCGTGCAAATAGCCAAATAGGAGGTATTTACACAATTTGTACCTAGACTTGTAGTTGCATTCTAATAATGGTCATGTGTTTTGTCAAGTAAAATTTAAGAAGAAATGATGTATATAATGTACTGTGTGTTTTGTCAAGTACGAGTAATAATCAAAGAAAAAGTTATATCGATATTTGTTCCATTATTATGGTTACTTTTTTTAAAGCCACTATAAGTGTAATCTCCTAAAGTTTACAAGTGTGCAGGAACTCTTCCTTTTGAAAGTGCAACCTAGTTTTTTATTCACTAAAACTAATCCCAAGTATTTGGTGTAGAATGTAGATGCATGGAATTAATAAGTATATCATTATCAAGGGAGATTAATCAGTAATTTTAGCATCTTTTATTTTATAGTGCTAGCAATTGATTTTATCATATCACCGTGTTAAAACATTTTCAATATGACTCGTCACTAACGCCTCATCATTTTCTTCATTCATTAGTGTCACATCTATACACATTCTAAAAATAATATACTTCTTTTTATTATCAGTTAAATATACTCGATAGTTTAAAAATAATATATTTAACCAACAATGAGTTAGCCTAGTGGTAAGAAAAAACACTTGGTGACCTTAAGGTCTCAAGTTCGATCCCCGCTTCACACAAAAATAATTTCTTTAAGATATCCATTACTAATGAAGCTTAGACCCACATGTGAAGTTTAAATACGCAATTTCGATCCTTCGGAATGCCCAAATCATGTGGGGATTAGGATGGAAATATTGTACCGGCATTATATGGCTCATACGTGGTGAGTCGATGATCAGTAATTAATTGTGGTATTGGGGCTAGTGTTCCTTCCATTACCCTTTTTGTTTTAAAATAATATATTTAAAAATAAATCACATTGATATAGTGTTGTAATAACCATCTATGACTGAACGATGAACCAATTCAACCAATTTACCACATAGACGCACCATAAGTTTTGGCATTTTTTAGTAAACCAAGTTAGTCTTTTACTCTTTTTCGGTTTTTCCTCTTTTTCACGAGGTTTTTCTTATTCACGAAATATAAGAAAGTTGGTATTTTTAATTTAGAGTACGGTATCCAACAAGAATATCTTCATGACAATTTTTGAAAATTTTTGTGACGGCTTCAATTCTAAGAATATAGCTAACATTATGATTCGAACCCGAGAGTTCAATAACCTATTCATGGCTCATAACTACTTGGACACGTGGGGTTGGCCAAACAGCCATAGGCGGTGCACGTCTCTCATTTTCGCTTGTTCCATAAATTCAGTAAACATCTCACTCCTCCGTAAAAGTAAGTTATACTTTTTTAAATGCTTTTGATTTTCTAATGTGTTCTTAATTATGTTAATTCATAAAACTATGAATTATGAATCTTGCAAACTATTTTATGTGTTCTTCATTGTATACATATACATCATGATGCATTGATACGGGAAAGACTCGATTTTTTAACATTGACGAATGATGATATCAATGTACTTAGATATCTGACAAATGAAATTTATAATTTCCGTATGTATATTATTAGGCCTATCAAACATTTTTCATATAAAAATAAAGATTTCTTATTTGTTTTTGTGTATGGCTTTGTATTTTGGTCACTTAGAAAAATTTCAACAAGCTAGTGATTATGATTGTAATGATAATCAATAAGACTTCAACGTGTGGTTAAATTAAATAGCAAACTCTTGACATATATAGGAGTATGAGATAACACTTTCAAGCTAAATTTTTACAATTTAAACAAGTCTAAATTAAAGGAACACGAAAAACAAATTAGGTGATGTGTATAGATGTTAAAACTGAAGGGACCAAAAATACAAACAAATGAAAATTTGCTGTTAAAAATATGAAAAACATTTCTTAGCTAAGAAGCTTACTATTTTATCTCATGCGCATTTTGTTGTCTTGCGTTAAATGGACCTCTGATAATGTTCCTGATTCATAAAGTATTCCAAATTTTTAATTGTAGTTTTCTGGATCAGAATTTTAGTTGAATATAATACGTCAATCAAGAATTGAGGTACATTAGAAACGTACCTTAGACGTGTCTCCTATCGGGGCTCTTGTGAAACACAACTTTTATATAAATAGTTTATGTCAAAAAGTATTTCAAGATCAGATAATGTCGGATGAGCTTTCGGAACCCATGTTAATCGACATCAAGTATCGACAATACACAATACACAATTCACATCACCCTTCAAGCATGGTGATGCAATTACAAGTACACCCATTAAGTATGAAAAATAATACAATCTGACATCAAAATTTATATTCTAATACTTATTGGTATCTGAAAAATGTGTAACATGTTAGTAAATGTTATTCCTGTTGTTCCATTAAATGTATTCACTTTTAAATTTTTAAAGTCGAATTTTTACAGCTTTGACCTTGAATATCTTTGTTTGTATTGTATAATACTTGGTGAAAATTATATGAAATAACTGAGTTTTACATATGTTTACATCGGTATAATTTTCATCGAGTATTATATAACACAAATAAAAATATCCAAGGTCAAAGTTGCTAAAAATTAAGTTTGAAAACTTAAAAGTTACATGTGATGGAACGGAAGGAGTACAAATTTTATTTATAGTAATATCACATTAAACTAAGGTTTTGTTTGTTTTGCAACTGGGTTTAATAACAGGTATAAACAATTTATAAGAGCGTTGACATCACATGCGGCATGGGCGTGGTGTTGACGTGCGTCGCACTGGAACACCGCCTCCAACGTCCAAAAGTGCGTTGTCGGGGTGAGAATGCGTGTTGTGACCACGCGAAGAAGGAGGAGCAAGGAAAGCGAAATATAGCCGTTGGTTTTGAATTGTTCTTTTTATCCTCCTATTTAAACACATACGCATACACATACACAATTTCATACTAAAACACCATCAAAACCCCAACAATTTTCAAACGAAAATTTGAAAATGGCTTTCTGTTCAAACACCCAAAAGCCAGCAATGACGTTTTTTTAGTGTAAAGTTGAAATGCAGAAACACATGCTACACGATGACGACACCCGAAGGGAGGTATATGGGCCGTAATCAAGAAGTTATCGACAGAAGGAAGGTAGGTACCAGAAATACAAGAACTATAAGCAATGTGGCGGAAAAATACTAACCTCAAAATTCTTTTTGTGAGCTATCTCCAAGACCAATTTTCAAGCTGAACAGTATAATCGGCAGTCTTAACGATGTTCACTTCGAGTTGGGACATGCATTTATCACGCCGAGCAATGGCAAGGGCGTATCGAATGGTAGAAGACGGTCGATTAGGTGAGACGTCCACAAAGGTACAATCCACGCAATTTTAATATCAACGGACGTTTCATTAGGTCTTAATGTGTAGCTTTTTTAAATGTATTGCAATGTTTTTTTATTTAAGTTTTATATCGTATTCTAGGATTTGTTGTTTTTAATGTTTTTTAGTAATGCTATATAATGTTTTATTTTTAATGGAATTTATGTTTTTAAATAATATAAAAATTGAAGTGAATGGCAGGTGAGGGGAGGGAGCGTAGGTGAGGGGAGCGTTGCCATAAAAAAAATTGGAATGAAGGGTGGGTAGGGAGTGAATGATGTGGCGTAAGGAAATTGGTCAAGAGTAAGAAGTGAAATTGTGGTGTATGAAAAAGGTTAGAAAGCGACAATCAAAATAACTCTTTTAAGGATATATATATATTACCAAGTTTTTCGAATGTTTTAACTTTTAGCATTTAAGATAAATAACCTCACATAGACTTCCATGTATGGCTCGGAAAGTTTCTAAGCTTTTAATTTTAATAAGGTTATCTCCAATGTTAAGGACGTTCTTAGGCGTCCTTGAGCTGTCATATCATATCTTTACAAATCAAATCATTACAAATCCTTCAAATCTTATAATTTTATCTCCAACCATACATATATTCTTACATATCCTTTTACCTCAACTAAAAACAAAAATATATTAGGTAAGTACAAGTAAGGGCATGCCCTTAGGTAAGGGCATCCTTAAAAAATCCTTAGTTTTGCATAAGTTTTAACGGCAAAGGATATCCAAGGGAACCTAAGGGCACCCAAGGACACCCCATGGGAGATAGCCTAAAAAAAACTTTAGTTGCTAGCTCTTTTATGTTTAGTATAATCAAATTCCATTAATATTCTTTTATAATTCAAATAATTACCACCTAAATCCATTATCAATGATTAGTTTTATCTTTATTCTTGTTAATTTACATTTGTTATTACTAGTCTTAGAATTTAGTTAGTTTGCCAAACTCTAATGATTAGTGTTTTTTATTTTTATTTTTACATATCCTTCAAGAAAGAGTGGTATGAGGCAACCTTGGACCACAAATTGACCAACTGGAACGCCCGCCGGGGTGATGTTCTAAGGGTTTTTCACAGACAAAGAAGGGGTGGGAACACTTCATACCGTATAGTCTAATCATTGTTTTCTAAGAATATTTTCAAGAAAACAAAAAACAATGTTTTCTAATATTCTAACTAAAACATCTTTTTCTTGTTTTCTATTTTCATTTTCCATTCCCGTTATCTTCCCTCACATCTCTAACATGTTTTCTAATATTCTAACTAAAACGCGTTTCAAAATGTTTATTTATTTTCTAAAATATAAAAACCCTTTTATTTTTTAAAAAATTAAATCAAAATTTTGAAACATTTTTAACAACGAAATGGACCCTAAGCAAGATTTGATTTCGTGCTCCTAAAATTTAACCCTTTAAAACAAGCTACATTTATTATTCCAATACTTGTCACAGTATAAAAACCATCAAAAAGACATCAAAGTTATCTCACATCAAAGTTATCTCTTTTTTTTTTAACGGTAGGTGGGAAGGTCGTTACATCGAGCTGAGCAGTAACATTCAAACAGGCAGTATGCTCAGGGTTCGAGGCACCTTATACCGTTGGTACCCTAAAGGGAGCCCATTTTACACTAAATAGGTAAATACCCGAGGTCAATGAGGAATACAAGATTCGATCCCATGACCCTAAGCAAGATTTGATTTCGTGCTCCTAAAATTTAACCCTTTAAAACAAGCTACATTTATTATTCCAATACTTGTCACAGTATAAAAACCATCAAAAAGACATCAAAGTTATCTCACATCAAAGTTATCTCTTTTTTTTTTAACGGTAGGTGGGAAGGTCGTTACATCGAGCTGAGCAGTAACATTCAAACAGGCAGTATGCTCAGGGTTCGAGGCACCTTATACCGTTGGTACCCTAAAGGGAGCCCATTTTACACTAAATAGGTAAATACCCGAGGTCAATGAGGAATACAAGATTCGATCCCATGACCTCCAAGCCAAAATTCCCTCTCGCCAAAATACTCAGAAGATTTCCCAACTAAACACTATACCAAAAGCTAAGTGGTTGACATCAAAGAGTATTAAAGAAATACACTTATATGATTTGGTTATCACATCACAGTTATCTAACGTGTGATAACCAAATCATATAAGTTTATTTCTTTAATACCGTTTTATACTTCCAAACAGATTCGTAAATAGTCGAAACAATAAATGACTTATTAGTTGTATATTACTGTAATAATTTTGTACGCTATAAATTACCTTGTGATACTAAAGAACATCTGTCTGGGTGGTGTAGTCGGTTATCACGCTAGTCTCACACACTAGAGGTCCCCGGTTCGAACCCGGGCTCAGACATTAATTAATTTTTTATTTTTTTGTTTTTTTTTCAGTTTTTCTAGTTAAATGGGCTTCATAAATAGATAGATGATATGGGCCTATCCTACTAAATGGGTTTTTATATTGAAAGTTTTTTTCTTCAAATTTAAAGGTTGATAAGCTTCATTTGATACATGATATGGGCCTATGGTAAGAAATGGGTTGTTTTCAAAGCTATTTCTTTTTTTCTTTGAACTACAAAGTAATTTCTTTGAACCTTATTCCCGAACATGTTATGGAAATGCATTTCGATGTAGGCAATGACAGGATGTTAGTGTCAACATTTAGAAGTTTACATTGTATGAAATATTACTTTACCTAAGGTAATAAAGTATCTACATTACATAAATAATATGTAGGAACTAGGAAGTGAACATGGGAATATATATGGCATTATTAGACAATTGGCCTAAGCATTTGCTATGCCAGCTAGTAGTTACTGGTTTTGTTTATAGTTGCTGATAAAACTTTGGGTTGTTTATGACTTAAACTGCGTCTCCGTTGCAAGAAAAAACTTGTTCACTTTCAATGTTTAAAACTAAGCCAATTGTTTGAAAAATCTGAAACCAAAACGACCAATTAAAAGTAATTCGATTCCACTTATTCATGATTTATAAACGGTTACCAGTTTGTAAAAAGTCATTTGGTGAAAAACAAATCATATAATAATCATGACCGGGGACTAATTATCCAGCACAACATGTTTTTGTATTACCCGAGTACCATGCTAGTTCTATTTAGTTACCAAACTGTCTCGCTTTATCAAACGGTCTCAACTAAATCAAATGTTGGAAAAATCAGAACCATAAAGATCATGTAAGGGTAATTCGATTTGATTCGATTTTGTATAGTTGAATTAACTAGAAAGGGGGTGTTTTTTTTCTTATCGTCATTAATAGGGATTGGCCCAAACCGAAGCATGACTTAGTGAGGACCTACAACTACAGTTGGACCATTTTAACACTCAAAAGGTTTTTGTATGATTTCGAGTCTTTGTCACCGTTTGGCCCCCATGAAGATGACTTTTTATCCTCTATCAAGAATCAATAATTTCATATTTTATACATTAACAATTACATATTACATTACATTACATATCAAAACATATTACAAAATGGCCAAATTAATGCGTTGGAAATACATTCATATTTCATAAATCCGATACCTTTAGTCAAATGAATCCCATTCGTAACTTTTAGTTCGAAACACATCTTGCATTGGCATATTTGAAAAGTTAAACATATATATGGTATGGTCTATATCATATCATTATAAAAAAATTTCATTTAGTATCAATATTTTCTTAGTCTATTATTGATCGACTTATGTCAAGTACAATTCAATTAATTCTTTTTGGACACATCGTCATTCTTTTTCTTTATCATTGAGAGCCAAATATACTTTGAATACAGAAGAAGCTTTTATGTCGTATGTGGGTGTAGATATTTGTATTAGAAAACCTCTATTATCGAATTAATATCGTTATAAACAAATCAATCATAAGACGTTAAGTTCACTAGATAATTTATTTAAACAATACTACTCTACTCAAATTGTCAACGTGTTATACAATTAATTGCCGGTTCTATATCGATATTGATATTGATTTTTAATATCATTTTCAGTTATATATATGCTAAATAAATAAACAAGTAGACAATAGTCGACCTTTTATTTAAAAGTTTCAACGTTTGTCACGTACTCATATTTTTTATTCTTCATATAAGCTTTGTCTAGTTATATAATTTTTTTTGGTAGTATATTGTTTTCATAAGCTTCAAAAACGACATAAATTATTTAGAGTGAATTTTGAAAATAGCTTGTAGCTTATGAAAATCAAACTAGACACATACCCCTAAATAACTATACTCTTTAAAATTAATACATTTGTTCTTTTACGTTATTTTACATTTATAAGCTCCAACTACCCGATCTCTCATACACGTTATAGTAACAAAAGCTCCAAATTAAAACTAATAGTACAATATACAACCTAGTTTTGCTAACATAACTATTTATTTAAAGTTATGATTAATCATCCATAAATGGCCTCCTTGTACGTGAACTTGTTTTACACATGTAGTAGACCATTTGTTACACTTCATTATTCAAAACCTATAATGACAAATGTAATAAATTATATACAACAACATGCAACCATCACTTGTTAAAAGAAAACCATGCAAGTTATTTTTCAAAAGTGAATAAGCCACAAATTAAAAAACAATAACAAGAAGGCAAAGAAAACATGGGTCATATGCCTTTCTTCTTTTCCATATTTCATTGTGTCAATTTTTATCACAAACACTACAATCATATCCTACATCTTAATAGATATGATGTCACATCCTACAAAGAGCCTTGTTTTTCAAACTTGTGCATTTTAAGTTAAATTTTCCACCCACAATATCACCAAAAATATGACATTATTTTTCCTACATCATTCTTACCATCATTCAATTCATTCCTTTCTAGTGTTTTTTTATAAATGATTGATTGATTAGACATTCTTTTATTTATTTATAGAGAGATAGATATATAGTTCTTATGTTTGCATATAGTAACTTAAAAGCCAAGCATGAGTGTCAACAGAATTTGTCAACAAACTCATCTCTCTTGTTCTGTTTTATAAACCAAGAAAACATCATTCTTGATAAAAATCTATTTTATAAATTCTGGGTTTTGTGTTTTCTTTAAATTATAATTATGGGTTGTTTTCATTTATTGTAAATTAAGTTAAAGTCAACTGAATTTACAAAGTCATAAGAAAGGCCCAAACTCTGTTTTTTTCTTCTTCAGTTTGTATTTTTATGAGTTGAAATTTAGTTTTATGAAAATCTGAATTCCGGGTTTTGTTTATAATTCAATATTGGTTATTGGGTTTTCATTACATAGTGATAAATTTTGGTTTTGAATGATCAAATTTGGTGAAATTGTAGATGAAGTGGGAGGGTGAGTGTGTGGGAGTAGTAGTGTTGTTTAGTTTGGAAGTTTTCTTAAAAAAAGGATGGACCGCCGGAGCTGGCTTTGGCGAAGGAAATCGTCGGAGAAGAGTCCTGGAGAAACCGAAAGCTCGGTAGGGTCCATTTCTTCTCATTCTGAGAGATTTTCTGATGATCAGGTTTGTTCAACTCATTAAATACTTGAATCATGCAAGAAAATTGATAGTATTATTACATGCATCTTCATTACTTGAGCTTTATGGTCTATGTGACAATGTAAGATTATCATCCTATTTGAGGGACTTTATTGTTGTATAGAGTCAAACAGAATGCATGTCAACTTTAAATTTAATATCCATATGAATATGAATTTCAGTATTTCACATAAACACACACATACAAAGTGAGAAAACATGAGATGTAAAAACACACATACAAAGTGAGAAAACATGAGATGTAAAAGTTTTGAACTTTTATAGAAGATGTGGACTTGATGTTTCACAGTTTCAAGCATCAAGTGTGCGTTCTATTTGGAACAAGATGCTTATCTGTTCAATGAGATTTTATAGATACATTTACAATGTAATTTGATAACTTACAAGATAAATGACACATTTGCCTGTATTTATTTATTTATTTATTTTTATTATTTTTTTTTTATTTATCATTTTTGGAGTAAAAAGCCAGCCATAAATTTGAATGTTTGATATATATGAACACACAAGATCTTGTTTACTCTTAATGCATATGTAATTTGTTGGTCTACTTTGATTTAGTTCTCTGTCAATTGGTTATCTTTCGCTTTCTATCACTAAAAACCATTCTTTGAAGACATCAAATGATGTTTTGATCAATTTTTTTGGGAAGGTATACTTGAATCAACATTCTCAATCACCCGAAGTTACCTCAAAGGCCGGTGCACACGAGATTGAACATAACCATGAAGAAAAGACCCTTTCGGAGAAATTATCGGACGCACTTGTGAGTATTAAGGCCAAAGAAGAATCGGTAAAACAACACATTAAAGTAGCAGAAGAGGCTGTCTCAGGTATACCTATTGCTACTCTCCCTTTCTTCCACAAAAGAGGAAAAGGGACCATTTGAGTTTAGAGATTAAACAAACTAAACTTAAATTTCAAATTGTAAACATATTTTTCCCACAAGTTTAACATCAAATAGTAGGAGGATAAGCTGACAAAAATCTTGTTTGTTTCATGTTATAATCAACTGTCTTAGGTTAGTAACAAATAGTGTGTTTGGTGGTTATAGGATGGGAAAAATCCGAAAGGGAAGTCTTGGCTTTAAGGCAGCAAGTCGAGGTTCTAACTATAAAAAACTCGACCCTTGAGGACCGAGTTCTTCATCTTGATGGGGCCTTGAAAGAGTGTTTAAGACAACTGCGACAAGCACGAGAAGAAAAAGACCATATTGTGCAGCAAGCTCTGGAGAAGAAAAATTCTGAAACCGAAAGTTCTTTGACCTCTGCTGATACAGAGGTATATCACAAGCTTGAGATGGCTGAGAAAGAAAACTCTAATCTAAAACTTCAGCTTTCATCAATGGCTGAAGAGCTTGAAATACGACTTATTGAAAAGGACTTAAGCAACCAAACAGCAGAACAAGCTTGTAAACAATATCTTGATAGTGTAAAGAAAGTAGTTATGCTTGAAGCCGAGTGTCATATGCTAAAAGCAACTCCTCAAAAAGCATTCAATCATGAATCAAAAGGTCGAAAAATGACATCTATAATTCAGAATGATGAGTTGAAGGAAACAAGTGAATTTGGAAGAAACCAAATGGATTCCTTTGCAGACATGGATCTCATGGATGATTTCCTTGAAATGGAAAGACTTGCGGCAATGCAAGAAATTTCTGAAACTGAAGAGAGGTCACGGAAGGTTGAATCATTGGATATTGTTCTGAAGGATCGTGAAAACGAGCTCAAGACATCAAGAAGTAGGCTTGAAGAGGTTGAAAATAAGTTATATGAGCGTGAAAACGAACTCATTGCATCAAAAGACTGCCTTGAAGAGGTTAAATCTAAGTTAGATATGCTTAAAAATGAGCTTAATGCATCAAGAAACCGACTTGAAGATACTGAGTCTAAGTTGGCTGCGTGTGAAAACAAGCTTAATTCATCAAGAAACCAGTTTGAAGAAGCTGAACTTAAGTTAAATATTCAAGCAAAAGAGCTTAAGGCATCAAGATACCAACTTGAAGAGGCTAAATCCAAGTTGGCTGAGCATGTGAACAAGCTTAACGCATCAAATTGCCAGGTTGAAGAGGCTGAATCTAAGTTAGCTGAGCAAGAAATCAAGCTAAAGGCATCAGTAAACCAGCTTAAGGAGGCTGAAACCAAGCTACACGACCGAGAAACAGAGCTTGATGCAACAAGTTATCTACTTGAAGAGGCTGAATCCAAGTTGGATAAGACCCTAAATCATCTAGAAATGGCTGAATCACGATGCAAGGCCTTAGAAGCCGAGCTAGAAATCCTGGTTCCAAAAGTTAAATCTTTAGAAACCGATGTTCAAAAGGAACGGGACTTGTCAAGGAAGGCAGAAGCCAAGTGTAGGGAACTTGAAAATGAGGTAATAAAACTGCAACATGAAGTTAAAGGTCCAAAGTCAGGAATTACTCAAGCGGAAGAACTCAGATTCATCAAAATAAAGCAGGTTTGCTAATTACTAACGAAGTTTTAACTTCAAGTGTTTTCTTATGTTTGATGAACACACGACATACTAAATGAACATGTTTAATGTAATGTTTTTTGTAGGAAGCGGAATTAGCAAAGGCAGGAAGTAAATTTGCCGAGTGCCAGAAGACAATTGCGTCTCTAAGTCGACAGTTGAAAACTCTTGCAACGCTTGATGACTTCTTAATTGATACAGATTCTTAACGAGTGTCAAATAACTGGTATCTGGTAGTAATGAATAATGACAGATGATATTTGACCTTTTTACTTGATAAATTCGGTTTTAACTAGACCTCGCATTTGCTTATTCTTGATATAGCAAAGAAGAAGGATGTACATTTTCGTATATTTGTATCTAATTTTGTATTATATAACGAAAGACAAATCACAGAGTCATGAGTTGACTCAATGAGTTGTAATTTTTGAGAATATCTAAAATGGTTATGACTCTTGTCATGCCGATTTTAAGCGACCGATGTACAGAGCAACGTATTGTGTAGTAATATTTGCATCTGACCATCTCCAACGGTCAAGGTTATACTGACGCAAAGGGCCGGACTCTGGCGTGACGGCGTGAATGACAAGGTGAAAGCCCAAGGCAAATGAGTGAATGATTTTTTTATTTTATTTAATTCTTTTGAATTTTGATGAATATAATTGGACTTAAAATTGGTTCTGTGTTTGGATGTAATATATTTAGTGTAAAACTGACGTGATAACTTTAAAACTGAGGTAGGTATGAATGGTTAGAGACGATCAAACCATTTACTCAATAATCTGATAGATCTTTTGAACAACTGATTAATCGGACGGGTCTCATATTCAAACATATAGCTGACCTTTATAAAAGGTTTTATTCTTCAAGTCATCATAAACAGGGTACCGAGTTAATTAAAGAAGATATAATTAACGAAAGAAGATTTGTAGCAATCATTAGCTAGGTTCCATGAAACATAAGGTTTGAGAGTTGACACACCATGTTCCCTTCAATCAATATATAGAAAAGACTTAGAAAATGGCCCCAGCACTTTCCAATATATAGAAATGAAGAAACAGATAATGCTGATAGAGTGTGAACTTTTGTATGTATTACAACTACAGTATTATAGATGACTTTTGGTATCCGTGATGCCGGAGTAACTTTCGGGCATGGATATCCAACATGTATATGCCTTTACTCCACAATAATACCATTTAAAGTTTGATACTGTTGAATATATTTTAATACGCTTAACCAATGAGATGACACAATTATATGAGTAGTTTTGAATTTGAACAAAAGAGTATATCATGGTAGCAACTCATGTCTTTTAAAGAGGACAAGTTTTAATTTCTAGCATGAGTTACAAGTTTTAATTCTTACCAACAAGGAGTTAGCCTAGTGGTAAAGAAAAGACTTTGTGACCTCCTGCTTCGTACAAAAAATAATCCTTTAAAGTATCCGTTACTAATGAAGCCTAGACCCACATGTGAAGTTTAAATACGCGGGTTCGATCCTTCGGGTGCTAGATCATGTGGGGATTAAAATGGAAGTATTGTAGCAACATCATTTGGCTCATACATGGTGAATGTATCCAAGTGTGGTACCGGGGCTAAGGTTCCCTCTTTTACCCTCTTAATTTAAGATTATTTGGAATGGCTTAAAAATATAAGTACGAATAAGGTTAAAAATAATAATTATAATATAAGTATATGGATGTTTCTTGTAATATGATATTATACAAAACACAAACAATAGTATTAAGGGGTTAACTAGTATGCTTCTAGCAACATGCTTCCACCATGATTTTCAGGGGGGAGATTTTATATTTAAACATGTGATTTTCATAGGGGGAGTTTGTGAGGGGAAAACATGTTTCTTCCATTCTTCTAGCAGCATATTGGTTTTTCCCTAATATTAATGGCTGAAGTTGCAAAATAAAAACACTGATAGTCAAACTTAGATATTTAAATTGGAAGAGAGAATATTTAAAATGATTCGGGGAATTTCCTTAGGAGAACCTCATTAGCTTTTGGTTGGGCATGATTGTGTTTGGCCCGGTAGTTTTTGTGGTTTGATTGCTCGCTTGAAATTTCTTTGTAGGTGTGGTTTTCCTTTGTTAAGAGTCAATTAATATGTTTTACCTGAATAAGAAGCTCAAAACCAATAAACTTGTATCTGTAGCTATAGTTCTACGATATTTGTGGCTAAATACTCAAATGCATAATATGTTGTCAGCATATAAATCTTTATAGAAGATTTGAAATATATGCAAACACAAAATGAGTGTTGGAAACAAGACAAAGTCTTTGAATATTGGAACCAAAAAGCAAAACTCGAATGATAGTAATTTGAAAATGCATGAGCATTATTGTTTATTCCACCTATCACACCAATCTAAAAGTTCTATAATCATGCGACCTAAAAGTTCTATAATCAATAGCTGTTTGATTGGTCTACTTAAAAGCAAAATTAAAGTGATTTTGCACGCACTAAACATAATGCATGCATATTGTCAATGTATAGTAGATACTGGTAGGCTCCGGTAAAAAATAGTTCTTAGTAAAAAAAATGAAAACTTTTATATAAAAAAAGTAAATATGAGTATATAATTATACAAATTTCCTAATTCGGAGAATACAAAATTATTTATATAAAAGCCAAATATAAGTAAAATATGAGTATATAATTATACATTTGGTTCCAGGTCCTATTTTAATTGTCTATATGTCATACATGTTTGTTTTAAGATTATTGTTTACTTTAACCGAAAGACATTAATTGTTTATAAAAAAAAAAAAAAAAAAGTCTGCTTATAACGTCACTTCCAATATATAACCCAATTTTATAACATGGTATTTTGCTAAAAAAAAATTGAGTAATTGTTATGTAGCTATCACCATGTTACTTGCATTTAAACCAAGAAGATTTTCACAACAGTAAGGTGGATAGAATTATGTTATTCTATCTTTCCCACCCACCCGTCCACCAAAAAGATGGTGACACACTGTCTAGATTTTAGGTAAGTACTTGTATGTTCCCACCCATATTGGTTTAAATTGTTAGTTGGGCTAACTATGGTCCTATTTTAGCATCACCAGGATCAAAACTGAAGTGGGTGAGGAATGTTTAGCCAAATTAGCATTATCAGTAGACCGTAGAGCAATAAAGTCGACCCATCTACATACAAAAGGGATTGATTTGGGTCGGGCTATGTTTTACCTGTACAGCTTAAAAGACTAAAAAGTTAAAGAGGTCAAATAGGTTAAGGTCAATATCTTTCCCATCCACTCATCCATAGTGTAATGTTCAGTAATAGTAGTTAACCAGTTGATTACTTAAAAAAAGGAAGATTTCGCAGAAAATAGTAACATGGTTCCACACTTTTACTTGTGACAGCATACTTCAAAAGCAAAATGATATTTCTCCCTAGCACATAACCATACTCATTTGGTAATCCGCAACTTTTAGCCATCTACGACAATACATGCTTTGTATATTGTGAGGTAAAATATGCACATGAGGTGACTAGGTGAGCTACGTTATCATTCATAGAGCATGTTTCTATGAATCATAAAGAGGTGAAAGTATGATAATGCTATTATGCTATTCGGTAAATTGCATAGCATGTTGCTACTGTTGATATAATGAGTGAAAACACATTTTTATTTGCCAAGTCTCCCATACTAAGTAAAAAAAAAAAGACGACTCAAAGCTCAGACCAACCTGACCAGTGACCACCAGTTTTAACCCATACTAAAATCAATCTGTTTGACATGAACTTCCCTGAGCCACCCTATCTGCAAGCTTAACCTATGCGACAACACAACAGTATGCATATCTAGTCTAAAAAGCGAGATAGACGAACAAAGATGTATTTGGATGTCGGGCGAAGAGATGTCTATTTGAAAAATCATTAAACTAAATTTACGGTTTTTAGACAAAAAAGTTAACTTACATCTACCAAAGTATTCACTAAAGAACATTCGCCTGACTTCAAGGCACTAAGCTGCTTTCCTAACTTACACAAAGGAGCAAACAAAAACAGAGCATATTCAAATAAATAAGACTACAGATTCGAGGGTTAATAGAAAAGACTAAAAAAACACATCATCACCTGGATAATACTTGTGTTTGGTCAGCTGCATTTGGCTTGACTTGTTATTGCTATCGAGATTTGAGCTTACTTGATAACCTTATAAGTTCTTCTTCTTCTTCAAGCTTCTTTCTTCTAGCAGCCTCTTCTTTTTGTCTTTGAATTAGTTCAAGCTCCCTGTGCCGTTCCTCCTCTTTGCGTTGAAGCTCAAGAGCTTCTCTTCTTTGAGCCTCTTCTACCCGCCTGCGATTCTCTTCCAACATCTTATCAAGCTCTTCTCTCTCTCTTCTTGCTTGTTCCTGATTAACGTAATTTGCTAACAAGTTATAACAGTTTTTATTCTCAAAATTATCACTAACAAAACAACCCAAGTTTTGGAGAGGCCATAAAGCCGTGCCAATGGGTGAAAAAAAGCAGATGGCAAAAACTAAAGTAATAGAATTTCAACCCATCGACTTATGAATGGGTCAATTTAGGTTGTGTTTTATCCCAATGTGGGTCAAATAGATCAAACAGGTTGGGAGTCACCCAAAATCTACTTATATACACAACCTCCTAAATTATGTTCATATAAATCATTAGCTTATTAGACATACAGTTTTTGTAACACCTTAAAACAAGCAAGAAATGGTAAGGAAAATGTTTCAACACGGCCGTAACCGCTCTTGTTGAAATGGTAATAAACAATGGCCAATTACTACCCGGACCCATTTTGACCAGTTAATATAACATGCTTGACCATGGCACTAACTGATGGCCCATCTTGCCACTTCTACTTTAATATATGATCAGGATAGTTACCTCTTTCTGCCTAGCTTCAGTAAGAGCTGCTTGCTTTTCTCGTTCAAGTTGAGCCTCAACATCATCAAAAAGTTTCTTTTGACCTTCTTCCACTCTCCTCTCTATTTCTTGTTTAACTTCATCTGAGCCTAATCTCTCTTCAACTTTTGTGCGGATTGCTTCTTCTATTCTCATTGCTGTCTCTTCTTCCAATCTTTTGAGCTCCATCTCCTGTTCAAGCCTTACAACACATAAAGGTAGTCAACAACCAATTAGTGTGAGCTTCTTCAGAAAGAAATACACATGTTCATAAAATGATTAATAATATTTTGTAAGCTAACCCTTTCATGATAATCAATTATAGTTGATTAAATAAGTACCATTCAGAATGGGTTTGTAATTAGACCTTTCTTCATAATAAATCTTTTTAGGGTTTTGTTAATGACAGCAGTTATTTGGGTGCAATAAAATTTGTACTTTGTCATGCGAAAATTCAAGGGGTGGTTTTTTATGTATAAAGTACTACTTTTTATGCATGTAATAAGGTATTAATGACAACCCTTAGGGCTGTCATTATCATCTTCCATCTTTTTATTCTACAAACTCAGGTAATACTCGAACTTTTTGAAACATGTCGAAACAAAATGAATTTTCAACTTAAAATACAAATAGCTGTGAATTTACATTTCCTACTGACCAGAATATTTTATTGATTCATACTTTTTGATGAAAAGAATTGTTAACATTATAAGAATTTTTTTTTCAAAACTTATCAAATGAATACCGACATCTTATCAAATCATAAAAATCTGAAACTTTGTAATGGAGTATCTATTTTAACTTTCCCCGCATGATTGAACTAAAACAAATAAACAATAGTAACACATGAATTTGAGGTATGTATCCACAATAAAGCATCATCCATACACAAATACATCTGACAGAATGTCCACCCCTTTGAAAGGTCAAATACATCTCCATCAACAATCAACATGAGAACAGTTGCTTGGTTTCATACACAATCATAAACTGAAAATGTATCAGATTCAGCATAAAGTAGACTGCTTCAAAAAGTTAACAAATTAACATATTTATTTTCCATGTAAGAACTTCCACATGAAAATTGCTAGATATACCATAAACAAACTAAGTTGTACAGTTCAACTAACTCCACATTCAATATTCACACATATACGCCACTGCTGTACTCTAGCTGCTGCTAGGGGTCTGCCGTCCTTGAAACACCACTGAATCATCACTGCTGCTTCTGTTTCGCAGCAGTTCTGGGGTAACAGGTCACGTCACAGCTGAACCAAGCTAAGGTTCTGCCATTCCGCCGCCGCCTGCTCCCTGCACACTGCCGTAAAACACTGTTGCTGCTATCGCAAACCAGTTCCAGGTTTCTGCGATTTTTTCTGGACAGTTTGGTTGAGATTTGCTGCTGCGTTTTTCTACTTAGGTCAATCTGGTTGTTTCAAGTTATTTTCTCGAGGTTTCTTTAATATTTTTTTTTTTAAGTAGCATAACTCAAAGATGGTGTTTGAAGACGGTAAGATCAGAATTGAGAAGTTTGAGGGACAGGATTTTGCTTGGTTGTCGAGGACTTGCTTTGCCAGAAGGATTTGTTACCGGGTTTGACATCAGATAAAAGATCCGAGAAGTCGAGTGATGACGAATGGGCAGAAAAAGATAGAAAAGCTCTTGCTGTTATCAGATGTACTCTAGCTAAGAGTGTCGCCTTCAACATTGTGAATGAAACCACTGCTAAAGGGTTGATGAAAGCTTTGTCAAACATGTACGAGAAACCTTCCGCGTCTAGCAAGGTATTTTTGATCTATGTAGTTAATAGTGGCGCTATAGTAGTGCTATAGCGGATAGCGGCCTTAAGGAAAAATAGCAGTCAAAATAGCAATTCCGCTATTATCGGCGCTATTTACCGCTATTACTCCAATATTTTGATTTCTAAACACACCGTATTCAAGGTTTTGTTCATAGTAATAGATTTTAAGACTTGAAAAAGGTTTAAAATAGTATAATTGATTTGGAAAAGAAAGATTTTATAGAATTAGAGGTAGTAGACGAAGATCTAGATGGAAAAGATTAAGATACGATCAGAATCATCACAGAAAATCGTGCATAACACCCCTTTGGACTTCTATTTTTTCATGTTTGGCAAGAAGAACCCATCAAAAATTGACATTTTTAAAGACTTGTGATATTTTTATTAAATATATTAAGTATTAATTATATAGATATTGCATAATGTTTTTAGTACCGCTATACCGCTGCCATATCACCGCTATAACTGATATATCATATATCGGACCTTGACCGCTATACCGCTATTTTAGTAATTAACTACTTAGTTTTTGATTAGACAATTGGTTAACACCCGTATAAAGGAAGGTGCATCTATTGTTGCTGACGTTAATGACTTTAACAATCTTATATCCCGGTTATTATCAGTTGATATTGACTTTGATGATGAGGTACAAGCCTTATTACTCTTATCCTCTTTACCAGAAAGTTGGTTAGGATTTGTCACCGCCATTAGTAGTTCATCAGGATTTCAGGATCTACTAAACTCAAGTTCGACGGCATTCGTGATTCTATCCTAGGTGAGGATATCAGAAGGAGTGCAGGTGAATCATCCAGTGCTTTGCTTAACACTAAGGGAAGAAGTAGGAAGAAAGAACGAAGCAATAACAGAGGCAGGTCTAAGTCCAGGGGCAAGAGAAGAAATTCTAAAGTCAGAAAAGAAAGAACAGATATCAAGTGTTGGAACTGCAATGTGAATGGTCACTTCACAAGTCAATGCACTTAACCACCCGCGGACAAGAATGCGTTACATTCTGCCACAGCCGCATCTGAGTCTGATGATGCTTTAATTTGTTGTGTTGAGGATGCAATTGAAGCATGGATTATGGACTCGGGAGCATCGTTTCATGCCATATGGAGTTCAAGAATGAAGAATCTCAGACTGGGTGATTTCGGTCAGGTAAAACTTGAAAATAATAAATTACTTGATGTTACCGGGATAAGGGATATTGACTTGAAAACAAGCTTGGGTACCGTTTGGACATTGAAAAATGTTAGATTAATCCCAGAATTGAAAAGAATGTTGATTTATGTTGGGCAATTAGACAACCAGGGATACAGTGTCTACTTTGGGGGTGGACAGTTGAGGGTTGTCAAGGGTTGTCAAGGGTGGGATGGTAATTGCCCAGGGAAAGAAACGGGGTAGCTTGTATATGGTTGAAGTACCTGCAGGGAGTGCTAATGCAGTTTCCAGAATGCCGAGTCCGTCAAAGCTTTGGCATCAACGACTCGGCCACATGAGTGAAAAGGGGATGAAAATGCTTGTCGCTAGAGGAAAACTTCCAGAACGGAAGAAGGTTGAATCTCAATTTTGTGAACTGTCTTCTCGGCAAGAAAAAGTAACCTTTGCAAGGACAGAAAAAGCACCAAAGTCTCAAAAGTTAGAGCTTGTTCACACTGATGTTTATGGACCTACTACAGTTGCTTCAGTGGTAGAAAATCACTACTATGTCACCTTCATCGATGATTCAACACGCAAGGTATGGGTAAAATTTTTTAAGCATAAATCTGATGTTTTTGATACTTTTAAGAAATGCATAATTGCTATTGAAAATGAAACTAATTTGAAGGTAAAGGCTTTGAAGTGAATTCGTTGATTATTGTGCTGAACATGCATTCGAATGATTAATACAATCCCGCGCACACCTCGGCAAAACAGGGTTGCAGAAAGGATGACCAGAACATTAAATGAAAGAGCCAGAAGCATGAGGTCAAATGCAGGGTTACCAAAGATGTTCTGGGCAGATGCAATCAATAATAGTCAATAATGTTGCTTATTTAATCAATCGGGATTTATTAGTACCGTTGGGATACAAAGTGCCACAAGAAGAATGGAAAGGGGAAGTTGTGAAATACAAACACTTGAAGATAGTTGGGTGTAGTGTGTATAATCTGGATGACAAGCTAGATGCAAAAGCCAAGAAATACATTTTCATTGGTTATGGGTCAGATAAGATGGGCTACTGGCTTTAGGATTCAGAAAGCTAGAAAAGTAGTTCGAAGTAAACATGCCACTTTTAATGAGTCTGAGTTGTATAAAGACTTAACGAGATCCTAAGTAGTCAAGGACATAAATTTCGGTGTTTCGGTCACGGACTGGTATGCGAAATATCGTTTTTTTCGGTGGTACTTCGGTGGTATTTCGGTAATATATATATATATATATACATAAATAAGAGTAAAAGATAAAACCCGGAAGTGCTGAAACAGAATTCACCAAATTTCGGTGGTATTTCGGTCAAATTTCGGTCAAAACCACCGAAAATTTTGGAAATAATATCAAAACCGAAATTCAGTAACGAAATTATGTCCCACCACCGAAAACCGATATACCACAGAAATACCACCGAAATTTCACCGAAATTGATAACATAGACGGGATCAAACTCAAAGGTTCAAAAACAAAAGGTAGAGTTCGAGATATGAACTAGTAAGTAGTAACCATAAAGCTGAATCGGTCGCTAAACAGATTACAGAACCAAAAATGTCGACACGGAGTTTGAGTTTAATAATGGTGGAGATGAAGAGGAAAAGGAAGCTTCTGATAGTGGGAGTACAGGTTCAAATAAAGTATATCAACCACTACCACAATAACCTGACCAGAATGATCATTATGTCAGGAGATCCACCAGAGTTACAAAGCAGACACAATTCTATGATCCTTCAGCTAATTACATTCTTTTGACTCAAAATTGGTGAACCAGATAGTTACACGGAAGCAGTCAAGGCGAAAGATTCTCGCCAATGGGAGAATACAATGAAGGAAAAAATGAGCTCTCTTGAAAAGAACAAAACTTGGGTTTTGATAAAGCTTCCGCAGAAAAAGAGAGCATTACAGAATAAATGGATTTACAGGGTCAAAGATGAACACGATGAGTCTAAACGATTCAAAGCTCGTTTAGTTGTCACGGGGTTTCAACAGTAAAAAGGGTTGATTACGATGAGATCTTCTCTCCAGTTGTGAAGATAACTACCATCAGGCTTGTTCTCAGTAGCAGCAGAAAAATTGCATTTAGAGCAGCTAGATGTGAAGACAGTTTTTCTACATGGTGACCGGAATGAAGACCTTTATATGGCACAGCCCGAAGGATTTCATGTTGTCAGAAAAGAAGATTGGGTATGCAAATTGAAGAAGAGTTTATATGGTCTCAAACAGGTGCTAGACAATGGTACTTGAAGTTTGATAACTTTATGGAGAGGTCCGAGTTTAAAAGATGCCAGATGATTCATTGTTGTTACTTGAAGAAATTCAAGAACTCTTATATCATTTTGCTACTATTTTGATGATATGCTGATTGTTGGAGCTAACATGCATGAAATCAGCAAGTTAAAGAAACAGATGTCCCATGAGTTCGAGAAGAAAGACTTGGGTCCAGCCAGACAGATATTTGGAATCAGCATCTCCAGAAACAGGAAAGACGATTCTCTAATTTTGTCCCAAAAGAAATACATTGGGAAAGTGTTAGATCGGTTCAAGATGAATAATGAGAAAACCAAACCGAGGAATACTCCATTGGGATTTCATTTGGTCCTTACCAAAGATAAATCTCGAAAAGATGAAAAAGGCAGAAGAGAGATGGCCAAGGTTCCATACGCATCAGCGGTTGGGAGTCTTATGTATGCAATGGTTTGCACCCGACCAGATATTGCTCATGTCATGGGGGTTGTCGGTCGATTCATGTCTAATTCGGGGAAAGAACATTGGGAAGGGGTTAAGTGGATTCTTCGTTATCTGAAGGGTATATGGGGCTGTGTTTCAAAGGAAATGATGCTATACTCAGAGGTTATATTGATGTTGATCTAGGTGATTGTAAAGGGACATTTAAGAGCACTACCGGATATATTTTTACAGTGGGAGGTAAAGCAGTAAGTTGGATGTCCAGACTTCAAAAAAGTGTAGCTTTATCTACAATAGAAGCCGAGTATATGGTAGTTGCAGAGGCAAGCAAGGAACTAGTTTGGTTGAAGACTTTTTTTGAAGAGTTAAGGAAGCAATAGGCTAATTACTCATTGTATTGTAACAATGAGAGTGTTGTTAAATTGGCAAAAAATCCAGTCTATCATGGGAAGACGAAGCACATTGGGATGAGGTATCATTTTGTCAGAGATCTGATCGGTGAAGGACCGAAGGCATTATCAGTCTGAAGAACATCTCAGGTGCTAGTAATCCAGTAGATATGTTTACCAAGTGTGTGGTGTTGGAAAAGCTGAAGCTATAGCTTGAGCTCGTCTTCAGGTTAATTGATGAGAAGGTCGGGGGTAACAAGGGCGCATTAATGAACAGAATGGTTCTTATTACAAATGTACAGAAAAGATAGAAGATCGTGAAGTTGGAGGTCCGAAGACACCAAGTGGGAGATTGTTAGCCGTATGTTGTCTTAGGCCCAATTAGGGCTGCCAAGTTCCAGAATTCAACAGAAGGCAGTAGACCTTATTAGATGGGCTGCTGTGACAGCAGGCCTAATTCAGTTGTTCTCAAACATGGGGAGCAAGTTGCTAACCCTAATAATGTAGCCTATAAATACCTATCTCTTGTACATGTTTTATCATCACTCAATAAAAGAAAAACCCTAGTTGCCCCCCGTGGATTAGTTCACACACATACTGTGTGTGAGATGCCTATGTGTGAGATGCCACGTTAAATCTTCGTATTCTTTACTTTCTTGTAATTTCCAGATTTCAGTTTGTGTGTGTGTGTTAATAATCAGACCCGAGTTCCTAACATAAAGAATATCAAACAACTAATGATACTACACAATAAAATCCTATTTCAAACAAAGAGAGATCCATGTTCAAGCTACCCAGAAGTATCGACACCTTTGGCTCCAATGTACACTATCTAACTGCTAATCCGTGGCCATTTCTAATTCTACACTGGCTATTCCAATGTGTTTCCATATTCAAGGTGAACGCCTACAAGTATTTTCTATATTCAAGCAAAGATCACCGATAACCAACAAAACCACATACTCACATAGTTACTCATTACTTTCTAATAATAATTCAACATAAAATACTCTATACACAACATTAGACAACAGAAATAAAACTTGTAGAGTTGACATACCTTTTCTTTTCTTCTTCTTCCTTTCTCGATTTCGCAAGGGCATTTTTCCGCTCAGTAGACGTACCACTCTTGGTTGGAGACTCCACAGGACTAACCGACGGAGTCCTACTTTTTCGTCTCCTATGACGCCGAGGCGGCGTTGGGGACCGGCTTTTCTTATGCCTAGAAACCGGAGATCTACTTCTACGTCGTCTAGGACTACTCGACCGACTTCTTCGCCTACTTAACACATACAATAAACCAACATTTCACATACAAAAACAAAAAATACTAATTAAAAATTTTATAAAATATATATTTGTAACAATAATATAATAATTACTTATAAATAGATACAATAATATAAAAAGTGAGATTAAAAAAAAAAAAGAATAATAAAAATTTGAACAGACCTGATGTGGTTAGTATAAGTTGACCGGCTCCGGTCTCTACGGCGGCGGCGAATGGCCGGAGACGGTGAGCGTCTCCTGCGGTATGACGACGGAGACCTTGATATGCTTCTAGGCATTTTTTTTTTATATCAAATTGTATTTTTTTTAATTTAACTTATTTTAGTTATTTGCCCTAGCACAGAGGGAGTGGAAGACTGGAAGTGATGGGTTGTAAAACTGAGTTAGTTACAAATTTAGTCCCTGGCTTATTACTGAGTGGTCAAACTGATATATTTTTTTTTTCGTCCCACTTATCAAATCTGGAGCATCAGAAATTCAGAAGTAGAAAAATTTCAGCAAGTCATGAATCTTTATAGCACTTAGATTGTTTTTCTTTTGATGTTAAATTTGTCCAATTGGATTAGTTTTTGTGATTCATGTGATTAGTTTCAACTAATGAAATTATAGTAAAAAATAAACATGTGGTAGGCACATTTACCACGGTGCATATAAATATGTTTTTAATGTACGTGAATAGACAAAGAAAAAAGATTATAACTTGAATTTTTTATTTTATTTAAATGCCAAGAAAAACAAGAAAGGAGGCAATAGGTCTGCCGGAAATAGTTTTTCACATGAAGCTTAATGAATTAATGTATGCATGCAAAGTAGTATAAATATATGATTCCTTAACCATATGAAACATAACAAAGAGAATTGAGAGTTCAAGAGTAAACTACGTGTATTTTCTTATTAAGAGTTTTATTCTTGTAAGGTTAGAGAAAATGGTATACGAGATATTTAGATCTTATCTTAAAGTGTAAGGGAGTGTTTGGTATGATGAAATATAAAAAGAGAGAAAGGGAATGAGAAAGACTTTCTTTATTTGTTTACAACGAACAAAAGATAATGAGAATGAAGAAAGAAGGATCAATTCTATTCTTTCCATTCTCTACAAATTGTAGAGAATGGGTGAGAATGGAAAAAAAAATAAATTGTTTTCAAGATATTATATGTATTAAATTTATTATTATTTAAAATTTTATTTATACTATATATCCATTCTCTGTGGATACCAAACAACGGAATTTATTATCTTTCCAAATACTTATTCTCTTTCTCACTATTTTCATTCTCTATTACATTTTCATTCTCTATAATTCTATCCTATCAAACCCCCCCCCTAAGGGGGTGTTTGGTACAATGGAATTGAAAGGGTGGAAATGAAATGAGAAACACTTCTCATGTTTTGTTGTAATGGAGAATGGGAAAGAGAATTGAGAATAGGGAATCGATTTCATTCCCTCAATTCTCTATGAAATGTAGAGAATTGATGGGAATGGAAATTTTTAATTTTTTTGTTTGTTTTAGTGATGTTATATGTATTAAATTTGATTATTATTTAAAATTTAGTATTTTTTATATATTCATTCTCTGCTTGTACCAAACGACGGAATCGATTCTCTTTCCAAATACTCATTCTCTTTCCCATTATATTCATTCTCTATTACATTTTCATTTTCTTTGATTCACTCATACCAAACACCCCCTTGGCTTGGGTTTAGGTAAACTCATATATAGTTATACATTTTCCCTGTACGGTGTTTATTTCTTGGTTTGAAGAATAAATTAAGGAGACTTTTGGGGTGGACGTGGGCAAAGAATTATGTCAAACCACGTAAATCATCGTGTCTAATTGTTATTTTATTTTGTGTCATAATATTTCTTGCAAATTTACCTTGATACATCATATCCTCACTTTCGCTTGTGTGGGTGATCGAATTGTAGGATTATGTCATGACATAAACCCAAAAGCGGTTACCAGTTACCCAAGTTTCTAACTTTTATATCTGTTTAGGTGATTTATGTCTAATTGTTTTAGCCAGTAAAAACTTTTCGTTATAATATGATGGTACATATGAAATTGAGCCAATGAAAACTTTTCCCTCTTGTTTTGATATTCCATGTGAAATTGATATAGTCAATGAAATTTAAAAATCAATATAACACAAAATCAGTTATCAAGGTGACAAAGTTGTTAATCTATGTCAAGCATTTTGGCGATCTTTGTGAGTTTACTAATTTATTCCGCAAAACTAAAGTAAATAAACTCAAATTCGGTTACTATATACTTAGTAATCCATGTTAAAGACATTTTGAGTGGACATTAAGGCTATTAGGAGTAAGGGGTTTCAAGAACCCCATCCCCTCCATCTTTTTTGGCCACGTGGATGAGCATGTAATTTTAAGGGTTCTCTTGTAGCAAGGGGTTCCCACATGAGGGGTTCTTGCCTTTTTTATTATTTTTTTAAATTTTTTCTAGGTTTGACTTTCAATATTTTTTTTAAAATTTAAAAATAAAAATACAATTTTTAATCCAAAATCAAATAAAACTTATAAAATACATACCAAATTATTAAAGGTCACATATTACATCATTATTTAAATAAAAAAACAAACAACCTACTCATCGTCGGAGCTAACGTACTCGTTGAGATCCGGGAGAACCACGTTATCGGGATCAAAGTCATGTGCTTGGGTCGTCCAAAGATGATCAATCAAATCCGCCGTAAGCATGTTGTGTGTTTCTCTACTTTTAATGGCATGGCGGTTTTGAATTCGTTGTTCGAGCGGTGTCATTTGTTCCCAATAACCCGGTACTAGAGAAGGTTCATCCGGATTATAGTCCTGGCATGTGGCCTTGCCCTCGTCCTCCAATATCATGTTATGCAAGATGATACAAGCATAAATCACATCTTGCATAAGTTCTTTGTCCCAATAATGAGCCGGATGATTAAGGACCTTCCATCTCTTTTTTAACACACCAAAAGCCCTTTCTATACCCTTACGTTCCGACTCTTGCTTTTTCTTAAAAAGCTTTCTCTTCTCGTCAACTGGATCGGTAAAAGTCTTGATGAATGTAGCATACTCGGGGTATATCCCGTCACCTAGGTAGTACCCCCTCTGATAGAAGTTACCGTTTGCATAAAAGGAAGCTACACATTAGTAAATAAAAATGTATTAGTAAATAACAATATAAATGAAATAAATTGGCAAATAACTATATAATTTAAACATATTAGTAAATAACTGTACCTGAGGGTGTCAAACCAGATATAAGATCTTCAAGCACAGGAGATGACTCGAATACGTTAATGTCATTATGAGACCCTTGTGGCCCAAAGTATGCATTCCAAATCCATAGATCATACAATGCAACTCCTTGAATAATCAACGAAGGCCTACCTAGGTCACCACGTGTGTGGGTGCTTCGCCAAGCCGTCGGACACATCTCCCACGGCCAATGCATATAGTCAATACTACCAATCATACCGGGAAAACCATGAACTCTTTTCATGCACATCGTGAGATAATGCTTATACCTTTACTTATCCATGTAAAAACAATAATTTGATGTAATAAGCGTAACGATGCACTAACCATAGGCAAATACGTATGCAATACAGGCCGAACAGGCGAACACGAGTCAAACATTGGGCATTGTGAGTCCTTATATAGAACGGTCATTTTGCTTTCTTACATTCTCGTTAAAACTTGTTTGCCACTCTCTAACTTAGTAGTTAACGACTTTGCAGTTGTTTTTAAACACATAATCTCTCCGATTATTCTTTCGATATTATGGCTCACTTCATCAAGATTCTTGTTAGCTATACGTACCAACGCCCGATTGTATATCTCAACGTGTGACTTTCTCATCAGCTTCGGATTCTTCAAGCATCTTTCCTTGCATATAAATCACTAATTCATCTTTTTGAAGCAAGCCAGAAGTTTCTAGTTTTGCCTTTACATTATCTGCTAATACGATTTGCTCTTCTAATTTTTCTATATCCTCTTGAACTTCTTTCAACTCACGTTCACACATCAAAGCTTCTTGATCTCTTTCAATAGATTCTAAAATTCTTTTTTCTTCCGCTTCTAAATGAGAAGCATGAATGGATTCTTTTGTTGTTACTAGCCAAATGCTCGCGCGGTGCGACGGTGAGATGGTGAGGATGATAGGTCATAGAGTGTGATAGGTCATAGGAGGTGATCGATCATAGAGGGTGATAGGTCATAGGGGTGATCGGTGATTGGTGATCTATCTGACGGGCTTCGCCCTTAGCCGTACGGGCTCCGCCCTCGTATTTAAAAATTCGGAAAATCATATCAAATGACATCCGAAATAAAATAAAAGATTTTGAATGAATTTATCGATGTACGATTTTTGAGATAAAAGACTTTGAATGAATTAGAGGAATAAAATAATTTATAAATGATAGGAAAAAAAACGAATGGTTGAGATTTGAGGAGAGAGGGAAAGTGAGTGGTTAAGATTTAAGGGTATTATAGATATATTAGGTGATGATATTCAAATTAATGGATAAAAGAGAATGTTAATTTGGGTAGATCAAGGTTTTTTTTTTAGAAAATGAGATGGCCCGGTAAATGCTTTATAAGGTAGTTTAGAAGTTAAGATAGATAAGTTAGATGATAAAACCTTCTACTTCTCTTTCGATATATCTTGGCTGCTAAAATTGTTTCTTTAGCTTTCTGTAAAGCAGCATCTCTTTCATATATTAATGTTTCATAACTTTTAAAAGTTTCTTCTAAAATGTCATTTTTTTTCTTCCAGATACTAGCTAGTACTAAAGCAGCTGCTTGATGCTCTAATGCACGGAAACCGCTGGAACCCACCGTACCCCGTACCGGAAACTCGACGGGGACGAAAACGTGTACTAGGACGTGGGCGAAACGTTTTTGGGCCGTTTCCAACAATTTGGGTACGTTCGTTGATCGTTTCTAAAAGTCAAGTGGCATTTCTTGTAATTTGGGGACGTTTTTTAAAAGCTTCCAGCAATCCAGGGGTGTAAAACATCAATAAATTCCAGTTTCCAACTAAAAAGAAGATAAAGAGGAAGATGAGAGAGCAATAAATTCCGGCCAAAGGTGTAGGGATGCCGTTCAGAAGAAATATACAGAGAGAAAGATGAAACAGATATCATAAAGGAAATTATACAGTTAAAGAAATGAGATAAGGAATATGTGTGTTGAAAAGTCATTGAAAAGTTAAAAACATATATCAGGCTTTTCACGTGATGACTTATCCCACTTTTCCAAATGGGCGGTTTCCTAGACATCAACAATTTTTTTTAATTTTTCTTTTTCTTTTCACAACTTTTATTTAAAAATATCATTAGCTAAAAATCTTTATTTTCTATAAAACTATAATATATTATTAATACATATGTAAAAAATACATTTTTATACATATATTAATAAAATGTATATTTTTAAAAATATATTCCTTGTACATTATCTATATATATATATATATACATATATATATGTATATATATCTCTACCCGTGCCGTACCCGTTTCTTGATTTTTTTAGTTTTGTCGTTTCTCGTTCCCGTACCCGTTTCTCGTTCCCGTACCAGTTCCCGTGCAACATAGGCTTGATGTCGATTTTTGGCAACTTCAAGTTGTGTTTATGCAGCATCCTCGATTCCTTGTTCCATTTCTTAAACTCGTAGTTGGCTCTCTCAAGATTAAGTTTTAATACTTGTATGAGTCTTTTGGTGCTCGCTAGATCCTTAAATGCTTGCTCAAGTTCTTGTTCGATAAACTTTCGTCCTTGGACTTTTGTTTGTAGATAGGAATTTCCTCCTCTGCTTTCTCAACCTCGTTTCAATAAAAATACCGTATTTTAAACTTTATGAAAGCACAAGGAATACCTGATAACTAATACGCATTTATAGGTTGTCTACCACCTGTTCATTTGTAAATTGTTAGTTGGTAAGTATAGGATTGTTCACGGGACGTTTGCAATATCTAAATCTAGTAACGTGTAGAATTCTATAGCGATTGTGATTATCACGATTTTTAATTAAACTACTTAACGGAAAAGTAAAAGCAAATTAAAGGTCGTAACTGCTTAGTCTAGTCCAAATCCTAAATTTCAAGAAGAGTAAAATTTTAAATATACTTGTTTGGAAATCCGATCACATGCACAATGACAGTCTAAGACTATAGTTTTAATGTTTGTTTGTTTGAAGGACTTTTTCACGATTTAGATTCTCGTTAGATTTACTTAACCATATTAGTAAAGATTCTTGTTAGATTCACTCTACCCTTTAACAAGCTCTTCGTTAGATTCACCGTTAAGCTTACGATTCATTTATATGTATACTCGAATCTTAAGTCGATCACTTTGTATTAATTATCTACGGCGGTCTAGGGCGCGTGTCCGTGTCACTAGCACCCCTTAGAAATTATAAGCATCTTCTTCATCTAAATTATATTAATTATGGATTCGCTTGTAAAGTAAATTCACTTTTTACAGCAAATCATAGACTAATTAGTCATTTTCCGTATACACTTTATAAAATCCCAATGACCGGCCAATTATAGTCTAATCAAACCCAAAATAGATTAATAAACCCTAGATATGAAATTAAATATAATATGAAAAACTAGACAATCATGGGTCAACGATAAACATATACACAGTCCAACCGATCTCACATAAGACAAAGAAACTGATAATCTACATGATCACATCAATCCAAACAAGTATTACCCTATTAGCCAAACATAATTAAAGAAATAACAAAGTTTCTAAAGTAAAAAGACATCATTTATCAACGGAAAGTAAAGAAAGATAAAGATCTAGATGAAGATCTGTAGATTAAGAGATGTTTGGAAGACCAGTATCCCTTTGGAAGTACCTATTTTTCGACCTCGAAGATAGGGTTTTCGTTTGGTAGGCTAACTGTGCTCCCTCAGAAAACCAAGGCTTTATTCTTCTGTTTATAAGGCAAAAGTCGGTTCAGCCACCTCGACGAGCGTCGCTCGTGAGTCCTTACAAGTGGCACTCACGTTTTCTTTGACCATGAGGAGCGGAGCTCGTGGGTGTCCACGAGCGGTGCACACTTGGCCTGGAGGTCTGATTCTTGTTTTTTGCTTTGATTTCTCCGTCTTATGTCTCATGAAGTCCCATGGCACCTTAGTTGAGTTGGTTTATCGCGTCTACCCTCATTTGTACGCTCCGTGAACTTGCAAGAACATTTTATTCCATTAAGTACCAAAAGTTCGCTCATTTTAACTCGTATTTGCATTAAAAGTAGCCAAAATACATGGGGGGAAACCTAAAATAAATCATTCGTCAAATATATACACAAAAAACCATATGCGTATAGTAAAGCCTTTCAAGCTGTACTTGTTAGTGACGATTAGAGTAAACATTATAACCATACACTTAGAAGGATTCGTGTAATTGCGCATCAATGAATTAAACCAAAAAAAATATAAAAAGGTAAATTAAGGTAAAAAGTAAGTATCTATAACTATATTAACATTCCTCTCATTACACGGATTTGATTTACAAGAATTAACATGTAGTATGCAACAACTTAGCTACAACTATTATTTTTAGTTTCGTCTTCTTGGTTGCCATGGAGGACTAGTGGGACGTTTCCAACTGATCTACATAGTTTGAGAATTCCAAAGGGCCCATGGGGTAGGTGGAAGGAGGTTGCTTAATTCAACTTGTTCTTTACTATCTTCCTTATCATCATCAACCCCTTCATAACTTCTATTGCTTTTCCCTTCATCGCCATCATTTTATACTCCTCTTTTGATAACTTTTTCACCTCCTGCATTTTCCTTTCAAACTTCTTTCCCTTAAGAAACAACGGCTTTTTTCACAGATCCATGTATCCCAGATTTTGAAGGGTCATCAATTCGTTCATCATCACTGGTGATTGCTTCCATCTACTTCCGTTTTCTCTTCATCACCTTCATTTTATACTCCTCTGTAACAACTCTTTCACTTTCACCTCCTCCATTTTCCTTACAAGTTCTTTTCCATAAAAGAACAACGACTTCTTCACATATCCCCGAATCTTTGATCTTAGAGGATCATCATCATCCTTTTTCCATTACAAGCAGCCTCCGTGTCTAATGATTTGGACAAGATCGGGTTATTGGATCCAGGTAGTATGGGTGGAGGGTGAGGAGGCATAAAGCGAGTAATGGTAATGTTGGTGGTGAATGATGGTTTTTTGTCAAATGTATAAACTTTCATATGGTGTATTTAGGGAGCGGGGGGAGAATGAGACATATTGAGGATTTAAACAACTTGACGGGGGTCATGGTGGTTGTCGTGTTGGGGGTTGGGGGGGGGGTGTCTAAGGGTGGTTGTTGCTTTTTTGGTGGATGATGTTTTGCCGGATTGGATTTCCCCCTTTTTCATAATGATCGAATCAGAACGGATGTTTAGATGGAATTTAATTGGTTAGATGGAAATTTCAAAATGTGAATCTATAGATTTAGGTAGAATGGATTAAACAAAAATGAAACGTGAATTCCAAATTGATCTCATTCTTTGAAAAGAGGTCGATTCACATCATGTAATCTTGATATTCTAAATTAGGCCTCCTTAAGTTTGATACTAATTTGATTACATGACACAGATCAGCCTCTTTTCAACTGATAACATCAATTTAAAATTTACATTACATTTCCTCCGATCAATTCCACGTGAACCTAGAAATGTATATTCATATTTCAAAACTCCTTCCAATCTATTCAATTCCACCTAAAATCCAATCCGATCCGATCATGATGAAGAAGTCAAACCCAAGCTGACAAAATCTCATCCACCAAACCATCCGTACCCCAACCACCACCACCGCCACACCCATCACCGTCACCACCACCAAGATCCCCCGTTCAAGTTGTTCAAATCCCCAATGTTTCTCCACCTCCCCCAATTCTCACCTTGATGGTCCTAAATACACCACACGAATGTTCATCACCCCCAATAAAAAACCATCATCCACCACCAACAGCATCACCACTCACTTTGTGCCTCCCCACCCTGCACTATACTGCTATATCTGATCATCTGATCCCGTTCGAATTGTCAGAAGCAGAGGCTTCTTGTAATGAGGAATTGTAAAGAAGTCATTGTTCTTTAAACGGAAAGTTCTTGAAAGGAAAACGGAGGAGGCGAGAGTGAAAGAGTTTTTAGAGGAGTATAAAATGAAGGTCATGAAGGTAAAGCGGAAGGAGAAAGAAGCAATCAGCAGTAATGATGTAGAAAATGATGATCCTCCATAATCTAAGATTTGGGGAACTGTGAGTAAGCTGTTGTTCTTTATGAAAAAATAGTTTGAAAGGAGATGAAGGAGGTAAAATAGTTTTTAAAGGGGATTATAAAATGAATGTGACGAAGGGAAAAGCAATCAGCAGTTATGAAGGGGTTGATGTTGCTGAAAAGATGATGGCAAAGAAAAAATTGAATTGAGTGCCCCCCCCCCATGGGCCCGAGTAGGGTAGGTAGAAGAGAGGCAACCAATACTTCTAATAAGCATCAAATACATGTAGAACACTATTTTAAACATATCCAAAATACAAAACAAATTAAATTCCTTTGAAAAAAATATCATCATTGCATCCTCTCTTAAATTAGAGGAGTTTTGAAGTAGATACCATAAAATCCAAGTTGTCGACTAAAGGCAGTGTACAATTTAGATTATGCGGTAATGTGAGGATGAAATTTTTGTCTTTATTGTCGTGTTTATACTATGTAGTTATATAATATGTAACGTATGTATAAATGATAGATAATACGTATGGATTTAGAAATGATAATGCATGTTAGCTAATATATGTATGTAAAAAATGTAAAGTGTGGATATATTATTAGATGTAAAGAGTATGATCAGATGTAAAAGCGGAGCATTAAATGGAGATTACATCTCCCCATGCTTGAAGTCGTCTAAAATCATGAAATGGGATTCACTATCCACACCATTTTTTTCCATTATTCACACCAACATAATAAAAGTCAACATAATAATATGGTAATCATGATGTTTTTTTTCTTTTTAGTGTAACTTTTTCATTTAACCTTTATTTAGTAATAATGATATAGCAATCATGATGTCTTATCACAATTTTTCTTAAATATATTATATATTATTGTATTTGATTATTTTTATTTACAATATCATGCATTTAACTTTTTATTGCAATTAAAAGACTAAAAATATAATAAAATCTAGGAAATATTTTTTATCATGTTCTTAATCAATAATAGAAGATATATAAAAAATTGATAATAAAATATTTTATATTATTTTCTTAATCAATATTAATACAAGTTCTCACACCTACTGAATTACGTCTAGGAAATTTAATCTGGTTGTACACATTTTGTCTATGCAAAAAAAGAGTTTCCCATGCCCGATCAAATGCGTGACTAAACCACTGTGGATGCATAGGAGGTACCGGAAAATCTCCTTGTAACACCAGTCTCACGAAATGATTACCATTGAAGCGTCCAATTACACAGATATCAGGTGGTTGTGAACTTGGTGGGCTAGTAAAAAGCGGTAAGCACGTTGTATCTCCTTCTTTGCTCAAAAAAACAACCACCACATTATACCTTGAAGCAATGAGTAACCCAGTGTCTGGCATAATCATCCAATATGGTGGATATGCAAATCCTCCTTCAAAGTGATTCAGCATGTACTGAAGTGATTGTACGCCTTCTTTGTTAAAAATTGCAAGTGTATCTTGCATTATGCACAGATAACTCATCCAATAAATCCATACAAATTTGACGCCAATCATCTTGATGATGACCAATGCAAACAGCTGTCGCTCTAAATCCACAGTTTCCATCTCCTAGTATATTCTGAACCTATGTGATATACGGAAGAAAATCTTTGACTCCTTGATCAATTAAATAATCTTCATTGTTCATACTTTGATCTGGATTCTGGGTTTCAGGTGCATACATATATGGATCTGGATTGTGGTACATATATGGATTTGGATTGTGGGTTTCGATTGTATACACATATGGATCCGGACAGTATGGACTTTGGCTCATAAAAGGATCTTGAAAGAATGGTTGGCTAGAATGAAAGACTTCCGGAATATCATCCATTAAATTTGAACTACTCATGGGTGGCCCTTCGTCAAATTCGAAACAGCTATTAGCTGAGACCTCCTTTAGGTCAAATTCGAAACATCTATCAGTTGGGACCTCATTTAGGTCAGATTCGAAACAGCTACGCCTGGCCGACTCATTAGCCGAGTTAATAAAATCGGGAATAGTTGAACAACTATATCTTGTTGAGGAAAATTCGACACATCTTTTTTGTTGCGATTTCTTTGGTCGTCCACGGGTATTTTTTTGAACTTGCGGTTCCCGAATGTCGGTTGTATTTGGACTGAATATATTCTTCAACTTTCTTAACCAGCTCTTTCTTTCATCTTTGGACTGCTTGTTGTAGTTTTCTTTAAAATGTTCCAATACACTCCCACAACTAACATCATCATCTTCCACAGATGTTGCCGGTGAAAAATCTAACTTTCTCCAAAAGATGTCAATCGAATCCAATGAAATACATTGACCTACATTAAAAAATAAGTAAGTATTGTATATACAACTTTTAAAGAAATGTTATAAAAATAAATCTATCGTATTATACTTACCTGAATTTATATACTTCGAAAGTTCACAAGAACATGGTAACCCACAACTGTTGTGAAGTCGGCAATCACAATCTCAAGGGTCTACTCTCTGTCAATAGTTGAGTTGCATCTGGGAAAATCTCTTTGCATGCATTTACTAGAGCCAACTCTCTGTCAGTAACTATAACACGTGGGTGCATGCAACAGTCTAAAGTCAACTTAAGACAATTTAAGACCCATGTATGGTTAGTTGTCCTTTCATTTTGTATAAATGCAAAAGCTATCAAAAATGTCTTGTTGGTCGACGTTACACCAACAATCTCCACAAAAGGCAAATTGTAATAGTTGGTCTTGTACATGGCATCGATAATCAACACATGTGGAAATGCACGCCAAATACTGAATGATGTTTGATGCACAAAGAATAGATTTTCTAGCTCGTTCGAAGAAGTTGTAGAAAATTCGTAAACATAATTGTTAGAATGCAAAAGAGCCATGAGAACCTGCATTCTACGTTTGAATGTTTATAATAAAATGACAAGATTTCTAAAAATAAAAATAAAAATAGCCATGAGAACCTGCATTGGAGAATTGCCTACTTGCTCGGCCATGCGAAGTTTAGTGCGTCTGTTGTAGGTCGTACTAATTGTAGACACATTACTTAGATCCCTCTCCTTGATGATTGCTAAAATATCACGTGGAGGCATATTCATCGCTGTCAATTCTTCAACCAAACTAAACTCATCTTGAGTTAACCGCCCTGCATATGGGTGACCCTCCATATCTTGTAACGGGCGATGGTTATGTTCATCACATATGACTGATAGAGTCCAAAAATTATATTCATTTGAATATTTTGCTTCTAATTCGAATGGACAGTCCGTTTTTCTTGTACGGGGAGCTCTAATTGAAGCCGTCTGTTTATATTTGCCTCCATGATCACACATGAGTACAACTTTATACACGAAACTACTAAGATAACTGTTAGATCTTTTAGTGACAACGACAACACCAATAGAGTATGCCACGTTCTTTACCCAATTCATCAACTCTTCCCGAGAGCTAAACACCTAAAATAAATTATATCGTGTTAGACTTTATCGAAAGAATATGAAATTTAAGATATATAAATCAAGTACTCTAAATAATAAAAAAACAATAAGAAACATATAAATATAAAGATAAGAAATGCATTTAATAATAAAAACTCAATAACTACATAATATATTAAAATATATAATAAATAATATATATATATATAATATACTTTGTTAGTGAAAAATTCTGGTGTAGTCATAAAAAATTTATTGTCTTCCATTGGATAATTTTGCAACACCTATAAAAATTAAAAATATTAAAATAGTCCTACAATTTTTATTATCATATTAATAAGAAAAATAAATAATGTAAAACTAATTAAACATAACTAAATATATCCATCGACACTTTATAAAAATCAGCTTTATTAGTCCTACAATTTAGTCTTACAATTTATAGAAATCAGTTTTATTAAAAATTTCTTTAAAAAAGATCATCCCATATATAATTATCTGTATAAAAAAAGTACATTCCCCACACCAAAAAAAAAACAAGGCGTGTGATTGGAGTACACCCCTGTAAAACATATACTAGACTTAGGGGACCATAACATAAAATTCAGCTTTTCAACTTTACATGGTTTAGGGTACTGTTAAGTAACTAGTACTTGTTTGGGAGGGGACCACATGGGACCACTATGCCATTAACTTTTGAGAAGGCGCATGCTTCCAGCACACCCCCATTGTTTAAAAATAGGGTGGTCCTTACTTTTCCCTGTACACTGCCAAGTTTGTTTGCTTGTTCTTACTTTTTCACTTTCTCTTTCCATTCACTTTATCATGTTTTTGTTAAGTTCTTTCAATTTTCAAACTTTCTGCATCTTTCAATTTAATGTTTGTAATTTCAACCTTTGTATATCAAGCTTCCTGCTTGTTTTGAATGAATGAAGTATGTTGTTCAAAAAAAAAAAAAACTTCTCATTCATCTTTTATTTTCTCTCACTCTCTTTTATCTTCCAGTTTCCCAACCTATTTTCTCTTTTATGAAGATTCCGACATATCTAACCCAACACCGGCGAAGATTCCTATAGGCTTTTTTCAGAATAGATCAACAAGTCAACAATCATCACTTCTTATCCGATCTACGCCTTTTCTGATTAGATCAACCATAGATCTATGCCTTTTCCGATCAGGTAGACGAAAGTACCAATTGTGAATATGAAAAAATGATCCATGATAGAGTAGCTTTATATGGGTTTGATTGATCAACGAAGATCCATGAAAAACTTGTTGATTCTAGTGTGTCGATTATCTAATAGTTTGACTTTGACTTCGGATTGTATTGTTTATTGTTGTTATTGTGGTTGTTGGTGATTGTAATCAAGGTTTCTTTTCTGTCTGATTCGAGATGTGAAATGGATACCATCTATATATAAGTTATTATCTCGAAATGATCCTTGAGGTTTGATTTGAATTTCTGAATCCAGCCAAATTATAAAATTATGGTCATGTCATTATCTATAAAACATGATAGTCCGGTGAAAGATAGAAAATGTCATATTTCTCACAATTTTCAATATTATTACATAATGCTCCTGTGGTCCAAACCCTATTAAATGTTTGATGGGGGTGTACGTAAATAAGCCCCCTTTTGAGAATTGTGAGAAATGCCGTTTTTTTTTTGTCTTTCAAAATACTATCATTCTTTGACAATGACATGACCATGATGTATTATAATAATTTTTTTTAAATATACATAACATATGACACAATTTTTGACCATAAATATACAACTTATATATTATTGCACCTACACAGATATGAACATACAGAATTAATACATGATATTATAACATATAAACAATAAGAATTAATAGATATTTTATATTAATCATCAATACTAATACAAGTTTTCATCCCTACTGAATTATGATTATGAAACTTAAGTTGGTTGTACACATTTTGTCTATTCAAATAAGAATTTTCCCATGTCCGGTCGAATGCGTTAGGAGCCCATAGTGGATGCGTAGGAGGTATCGGAAAATCCCCTTGTAGCACCAATCTTACGAAATGGTTACCATTGACACGTGCAATTACCCAAATATTATGTGGTTGTGACATTGGTGGACTACTAAAAAGTGGTAGAAAGGTTGTCTCTCCACAGTTGCTTAAAAAAACAACAACCACATTATATCTTGAAGTTTGTAATACTTCCCAACCAATTCAAACTTGCAGTCAATTTTTTTACTTGCGATGTCTTTAACACCACAACCACTACTTCGGGACACACCGCCGCGATCACAAATAAGTGTGATTTTAGATAGGTAGCCATCTTTTTTCTTAGATCTTTTTTTTACAAGAATGTAACCATAAGAACGTGCCACCTTTTGTGCCCATTCAACTCATTCTTGATTTGAGTCAAATACCTATATTATCAAATAAGTAACTATCAAATAACTAATATCAAAGTGTAAAATGCTAGGTAAAATGCTATTAAACAAATAATACATCTAAAACACTATGTAAACAATCTAAAATATTACATCATATAATATAGAACAAGCTAACTTGCTATAATTTAAAGTATTAAAATATAAAACAATCAAAATGAAACAAATAATACATCTAAAACAATATGTAAACAATCTAAAATATTACATCAAATAATATAGAACAAGCTAACTTGCTATAATCTAAAGTATTAAAATATAAAACAATCAAAATGAAACAAATAATACATCTAAAACACTATGCAAACAATCTAAATAAGTTACAATAACTAAAATCTACAAAATTAAGATAAAAGATGAAACCTGGTTAGTAAGAAATTCTGGTACACTCATCGCTTGTTTGTATGTTTATGGTAGGAAATATACTAATTATATAGAAGTTGACACATTTATTACTGATAATGAAAGATAACCAACTTTACATTGTTTATAATAAATAACTTTTTAGATGTCAAAAAGTATAGCACTATATTGCATAAAAAATAATGTCAATTTTTTGAAATTGTATTTGTCTTTAACAAAAAATGTAATTAATAAATATTCTGTCAAAAGTTATATAAACCTGCAAAAATCATATCAATATTGTATTATAAAATTAATAATGCTTTCTAAAGATTGCATTTATTATTTTACTTAATTTATGTAAGACTCAAAATTATATATGGTTTTAATCTATATTTTTAGAATTTAATATTTTTATTACTTATTTTATGAAAAAACTTAAAAGCAGCTCATTATATATATATATATATATATATATATATATATATATATATATATATTTATTACTTATTTGATGATCTTATGGCACATGATTTCATGATAGGTAAAAGACAAATTAAGGAGTAAAGACAAATGTAAGTTTTTGACAATATAATATCAAATTTACGAATGAAAGGGAAAGACTAGTTAAAAATGAGAGTAAAAGACAAATTAAAAAAAAAAAAAAAACTGGACCACACTATGTTTTAAAGGCAAAAGGTGTGTGGGAATATTAAGCCAAAAACAACCGGCCTCTCATTCTCTCCATTATCCCTCCATTCTCTCCCCCCAAAAAACCTCCACCTTTTTCTCTCCCTCTTCCAACCGGCCGCCGGCCACCACACTCTCTCACCCACCAAAAAACGTCTCACCCTCGTTTTCTCCCTTCTTAGATTCGGTGGTTGGTGGTGGTGCGGTTTGGATTCGTAAAGCGGCGGTTGGTGGTGGTTGCGGTATAGATCGTGGCCGAAGTGGGGGTAAAGTGGCGGTTGGTGGTGGTTGTGGTTTAGATCCTTCTCAGATTCGGTGGTTGGTGGTAGTTGTGGTTTAGATCATGGCCGGAAGTGGGGGTTACGCGATGGCGGGTGGTGGTTGCGATTTAAATCGGCCGGAATTGGGGGTTACGGGGTGGCTGGTGTGGTTGGTGAACGTGGCCGGAGGTGGGTGAAAGTGGCGGCAGTTGTTTTTCAGATCTTATAGTGGCGGCCGGAGTTCATCACATGTGGTGGTTGTGGTGGCTGGAGGTGGAGGATAGTGGAGGCCGTTTTCAGTAAGTATACATACACATATGACAATATGTATACAGATATGTATTTAGAGATCAAATATTATGTCGCCGGAAAATAGATACTTGCCGGAAAGATTTATGTATGTACATGTAAGAAATTAACCTGCACTTGTGATTGTAAATACTGTTAATTTGTTGTTATTGTTATTATTGTAATTTGTTTAGTGAAAATGATTGTTTTAATTCACTATTTATAGTGTATTATATTTGTTGGTAATCTATGTATTTAATTTTTGTTTTGCTATTTGTATTTTATGGTTCCAAAATTACAATTAAATTAACTATCTTTTTAAACAAAATTATCTTTTCAAAATTATATTTTTAAAATTTTGACTGGATTGAAGTGTTAGAAAGTTTTGAAGTTATGTTTTTTAATTGTATATTATTGTTTCAAAATTGCAAAAAAATTTGTAACTAAACAATTTTTTTTTTTAATTTTTTAATTGTATCTTATATCCCTTTTTATTTTTATTTTAAACAATTATTTTTAGTTTTTGATTGTATCTTATATAATGAAAAGGTTTAGCTTTGTGATTTAGTTTCAGGCTGCTACTATAAGTGATCATGTTTACAAGGAACTCAAAAAACCTACATCGTATTATGGTATCTTGTGTTTTTAACTGAATTTGCATGATGTTTTTATGTCTGTACAAAATGCCACATCAAGTGTCGAAAGAAACATAGTAGACAAACCTTTATTGACAAAGCATACACAATAATAAATAGAATTCATTCAAGACTGAACTAATGAAAATTGATTGATCTTTCAAAAAAAAAGGTTTAGGATTATATTTATACATGTTTAGAGTATATGTATATTTTAGATTAAGAAAATATGAAAAGAGACATGAAAGTAATCTTGAAATCTGGTCCCAACATTACAATATTCAAGAAAGAAAGATGATAAAATTCACATGGTCAAAAGAATTAAATTCTGACAGTTTTAAAAAAAAATTAAAAACAAAAAGAAATTGGTAGGTATAATACAACTCCATGAAATTATGTACAAAATCATAATATATGTATTATATATGTATAGAATATTGCAAAGATTAAAGAAGGTTTCAATAAATGTCTGAGGCACCCCTTTCTGATTTCCTTTCCCCCCATATTTTAGAAGAAAAATGTGATGTTGAAGTAATACGACAACAATGATGTAGAAATCAACAGATCTAGAGGGCGGAGGCTGGTGGAAGGTGGACATGAAGGATGGCCGCTACGATGAATAGGTAGACCGGAAATATGATTGGGGTTTTTGTTTTAGAGTAAATGTATGTATGCGTGTGTTTGATTTAACAATGAAATGAAATGTTTTATGAAAATGGTTACTCATACAAGGCTTGTCTTGTACTTCGGTTGAAGAAACAGACTACTCACGTGGTTGTACTAAGTTTGTTATTTTTTCTTTTTTTTTTTCAGAAACCCCTATTGGAAGTTAATTTGATAGCATGTATAATAGGTGGGCTGTCTATAATCTACTAGCTTATTAAACCCGGGATTGAAGATACATATATTTAGAGTTTAATCATTTATATATCCATATTACATAATAAAAACTTAACTCTAGAAGATGTAGCAGATCTTATCACCAACCGCATGAATGCGATGATACCCAACATTGCTACTCAAGTCGCTCAGATGTTAGCGATCCCGTTGACTGAAGGCACCAAGAAGACGCAGGAAGAACAAGAGCAGAACCAAGTAGTGCACAGTGATTCTGAAGGTGCCAGTCAGATTAACACCAAAGTTGCTGTTGAGGGCAGAGTTACCCGCAACAGAGGTTGTTCATTCAGAACCTTCACTCAGTGCAAACCCCCAGTTATACCGGAGAAAAGGGAGCTTCGGAGTTGTTGATGTGGTTTGAGAACATGGAAGAGGCTTTATATCACACAGAGACTGCAGAGGAGAAGATGGTTGAGCATGCCACTAGTCAGTTCGATGGTGCTGCCAGGTCATGGTGGACTGGCGTTGTTTCTACTGATGGCAGAAAGACTGCATATGCTCACACTTGGGAAGAACTCCAGAAGATGATGAGGGCTGAGTTCTGCACCAAGGATGCATTGCAAGAATTAGAGCAGGAGTTTTGGGACTTAAAGATGAAGGGAACGGAGATTGAGAAGTATATCTTGAGGTTCAACGAGCTTGCCAGACTTGTACCACATCTAGCATCTACTGAGGAGAAGAAGATTGATCGCTTTATTTGGGGTTTGATCCCAGAAGTTCGTCGTGCTCTCACTAGCAAGGGTCCTAAGACTATGTCCAGAGCCACTGTATTGGCTAAGACTTTGACCAAGGACATCATCAGATCCGGAGATGTGTTGGAGAGTGATGAGAAAGGAAAGAGAAAAGCTGAAGAGGTTGTTGAGAAGAAAGTTGAGCCCCCAAGTAAGAAGGGGAAGATTTTGAAGAATTATGCTGTGACAACAGCACCTGAGCCGCCTAGGTATTCTGGAACCGCTCCTAAGTGTTCCCAGTGCTATCTTCACCACACTGGTGCTTGTCCCACCTGTTACAAGTGCCAAGGCATTGGGCACTTGGCTAGATATTGCAATGTCGTGTCGACAAACATGATCAGAGCTAACCCGCCGCCAGTGAACAGAAATCTTCAGATGAGGAATGACAGACTTCCTCCACCACCTCCTGCACCAGTTCAAAGAAATCAGAATCAGATTCAGAACGCCCATGTTCAGCGTGATGCTCATCCACGCGGACCAAGACAGCAGAACCAGAACTGCCAGCACCAGCAAAACCGACAGGGCCCTGCTAACGCTCGAGTTTTCGCTCTGAATGCTGAAGAAGCTCGTCAGAACCCACGGGTTGTGACAGGTACTTTTCTTCTGAACGATCATTATGCTTCAGCACTATTTGACTCCGGTGCTGAACGTAGCTTTGTTGCATTAGACTTTAAAGCTAAGACTGACATGAACACTGGCAGACTAAATGAGAAGTATGTGGTAGAGTACGCTAATGGCCAACAGTACGGCACTAATGAAATTGCTCTAGACTGTCCCTTGGTTTTAGTAGACAAGACTTTTACGATTGACCTAATTCCTGTTGAACTTAGTAGTTTTGATGTTATCGTGGGAATGGACTGGCTATCCAAACACCACGCGACTATTTGTTGCCATGAGAAAACAGTTCATATACCACTCCAGAACAGTGAGATCCTGATAGTACAAGGCGATAAGTCCACGAACGAGCTAAAGATCGTCTCAGCCATGAAGTTTCGCAAGTACTTAGACAAGAAAGACCATCTCGTGTACTTAGCTCATGTCATTGACAAAAGTGCTAAAGAACTTAAAGTTCAAGACATCCCCATCGTTCGGGACTTTCCAGATGTCTTTCCTGACGACTTACCAGGTGTACCACCTGTGAGACAAGTCGAGTTCAATATTGATCTTGTTCCCGGTGCAGCACCTGTCGCTAAAGCACCGTATCGTCTAGCTCCTCCTGAAATGCAAGAACTGTCCAATCAATTACAAGAACTCTTGAGCAAAGGCTTTATCCGTCCCAGTTCATCCCCTTGGGGTGCACCGATCTTGTTCGTTAAAAAGAAAGATGGCTCAATGAGAATGTGCATAGACTATCGAGAACTGAACAAACTAACCATCAAGAACCGGTATCCTTTGCCACGCATAGACGATCTATTTGATCAATTGCAAGGTGCCTTGTACTTTTCTAAGATCGATCTACGTTCGGGCTATCACCAGATTCGTGTTCAAGATGGTGATGTCCCAAAGACAGCCTTTCGTACTCGCTATGGTCATTACGAGTTCCTCGTTATGCCATTTGGTCTGACTAATGCTCCAGCTATTTTCATGGACTTGATGAATCGTGTCTGTCGTCCGTTCTTAGACAAATTTGTGATCGTGTTCATTGACGATATTCTCGTTTACTCCCGAAACAAGACCGACCATGAGCAACACTTACGCTCTGTTCTTCAACTCCTACAAAAAGAAGAGTTATATGCCAAATTTTCAAAGTGCGAATTCTGGCTTCGCCAAGTACAGTTCTTAGGTCACATTGTAAACGAGGAGGGCATTCATGTTGATCCGACCAAGGTTGAAGCCATCAAGAAATGGGAGGCCCCGATAACTCCCACTGAAGTTCGTAGTTTCCTCGGATTAGCTGGTTATTATCGTCGTTTCATCGAAAATTTTTCTAAGATCGCACTACCCTTGACACAATTGACGCAAAAGACTCGAGATTTCATTTGGGGTGATCAGCAAGAACAAGCATTCCAAACCTTAAAGGACAAACTGTGTAAAGCACCTGTCCTAACTTTACCAGATGGCACTGAAGACTTTGTGGTGTACTGTGACGCCTCACATCAAGGTCTAGGCTGTGTACTGATGCAAAGAAGCAAGGTGATCGCCTATGCATCCAGACAACTCAAAGTGCACGAAAAGAACTATACCACCCACGACCTAGAACTTGGGGCAGTTGTGTTCGCTTTGAAGATTTGGAGGCACTACTTATACGGAACCAAGTGTACTATCTTTACCGATCACAAGAGCTTGTAGCACGTATTCAACCAGAAAGAGCTGAACATGAGACAGAGGCGTTGGGTGGAATTGCTGAATGACTATGACTGTGAAATCAAGTATCATCCCGGGAAGGCGAATGTAGTAGCCGACGCGCTGAGTAGAAAGGAACGAGTCAAAATCTTATCCATTAAGGAGGTAGATCGTACAGACTTGAGGCAACTTGTGATCAAAGGCCAAGAGTTCGGCTTGAGATCGAAAGACAGTATAAAAGCTGAGCGGTTAGGACCCATCGCTCAGGAATTCGAAGTTGATGATAATGGAGTTAGAAAATTCAAGAACCGAGTTTGGATCCCTGCAGCTAATGGTGTTCGAGAGATCATCATGCAGGAAGCTCATCGTTCTAAATACTCGATTCATCCAGGCGCAGACAAAATGTACAAGAACTTGAAGCTAGATTATTGGTGGCCTGGGATGAAGAGAGAGATCTTTGAGTACGTCAGCAGATGTCTGACATGTTCTAAAGTCAAAATCGAACATCAGAAACCTTCTGGATTGTTGAAGCAATTGGAAATCCCGGTGTGGAAGTGGGAAGACATTACTATGGACTTCATTATGAAACTGCCTCGTACGAAGAACAACCATAACTCCATTTGGGTTATTGTAGACAGACTGACGAAATCAGCCCGTTTTCTTCCTATCCGAGATGACTACTCACTGGAGAGACTTGCTGAGATCTATATAGATGACATCGTAACTAAGTACGGTGTTCCTTTATCAATTGTATCTGACCGCGACCCGCGCTTCACGTCCGACTTTTGGCAGTCACTTCAAGAAGCGTTAGGTACTAGACTTAATCTGAGCACCGCTTATCACCCACAGTCAGACGGGCAAAGCGAACGCACTATTCAAACTCTGGAAGACATGCTCCGTTCTTGTGCATTAGAGTTTAGAGGGAGTTGGGATAAACATCTCCCGTTGATCGAGTTCTCGTACAATAACAGCTATCACACAAGTATTCAGTGTGCACCGTCCGAGGCCTTATATGGTCGCAAATGCCGGTCACCACTGTGTTGGCTAGACGCCGGTGAAAGGAGTTGGATGAAGCTTCCAGTTGTACAGACCACCATAGACAAGATAGCTGTTATCAAAGAAAAGCTTAAGGCAGCTCAAGACAGACAAAAATCCTATGCAGACAAACGCCGTAAGCCTCTTGAGTTCGAGGTGGGCGACAAAGTTCTTTTGAAAGTTTCCCCATGGAAAGGTACCGCCCGGTTCGGCAAGAGAGGCAAGTTGGCGCCTCGGTACATAGGACCATATAAGATCATTAAACGTGTAGGACCAGTAGCGTACAAGCTGGAACTACCGTTAGAGCTCGACAATATTCATGACACGTTCCACGTATCCAATCTTAAGAAGTGCATGGCTGACGACCCGACCATCATTCCTGTTAAGGATGTTCACATAGACGAAGGGCTCGAGTTCACCGAAGAGCCTATCGAAATCGTAGACAAAGATGCTAAACAGACAAGACAGAGCCGCGTACCCCTAGTTTGTGTACGTTGGAGTGCTAGACACGGGTACAATGACACCTGGGAACGCGAGGACTTCATTAAGAAGAAGTACCCTCATCTTTTTGACCGACGAGACTCTTAATTTCGAGGACGAAATCGCCCAAGTGGGGGAGGATGTAACAACCGTCCCAGAAATGTTCTATTTAAGTCCTTGAAAATGTACATATGCCACTAAATCGGTCAGACAGTCTAATTTATATGAGTTATAGACGTACTTTAGATGTTCATTATGTGCTTATGTGAACTTCAAATTGATCTAAATATTGTTATTGTACGACGAGTTTGTGATTACATTCAATAATATAGTAAGTTCGGTTCACAAATATCACAAGATCGTTAGCTCAGCTCAATTTAATTGCAAAATGGTCCTTGTAGTTGTGAAATTTGCACTTTTATGGTAAGGTATAAAAAGAAGTGTAAACCCAAAAGATTTCTATTCTTCACCACCTTCATCACCTCCACACACTCACCACACCAAGAAACACACACATAAGAAATTCTTTGATTTCGTGATTGTTAGATCGAATCGTTGATATCATTAGCTTCCTTGTAATCATCTAAACATATTTCTGAAACTGATTTTGAGGTAACAACAACGTATTTTGTGATTTTGATCAAATTAAGTTCAAACTTTTCAACTATATGTTCTTGATGATTTGGTCGATTTTGATGTCAAAAACGTGTTAAAGAACAATGGGTTTATGTTTAAATAAGTCTAGTAACTGTTTTGGGGATCAAATTTGGGTCGTAACATGCCTTAATCTTCAAAACTCGTGATTTTGTTAAGTTTAGTGTTATGTCCGTATGCCTTCTGCATCAAACGAAATTATCTTGTTCAAAACGAATTTAGTCCAACGAACTTAAGGTTTAACTTCGTTCAGTTCAGTCCAACGAATTTAATGTCTAACTTCGTTCAGTTCAGTCCAACGAATTTAATGTCTAACTTCGTTCAGTTCAGTCCAACGAATTTAATGTCTAACTTCGTTCAGTTCAGTCCAACGAATTTAATGTCTAACTTCGTTCAGTTCAGTCCAACGAATTTAATGTCTAACTTCGTTCTGTTCAGTCCAACGAATTTAATGTCTAAATTCGTTCAAGTTCAGTTCAAATAGACTTAAGGCTCACCTTCGCTCAGTTCATGTACGTAAAGTTCAGTTAAAACTATTTTGAGTCAAAATGTTCAAAGGACCAAATCATCAGTTCACCAAGGACATTTGTGATTTGAATAATCACTTAGACTAATACATGTACTTCTATATGGTTATTATGTGCATAGGAGTTCGGCAAGGCGTAATTGGATCCCGATAGATATAGTTATCTATCTTTGTACTTGTTCACTGTACTAGTTCTATATATTGTACCAGATCACTGTGAGTTCACTTATTTCCCCTTTCGTACATTTTTAAAGTTCTTTATCGGGGACTGAAAAGCATGAAAACTATTTTGTACTTATACATATATATATATTTTCTTGACTGTACTACGTTCTATCTTAAGACAGACAGACTATTTATGTACAGACTATTTTCAGACAGACTATGTATAGACAGACTATTTACAGACAGACTATTTATGTTATGATACTTATTTTCTAAATGTGTGTTCTAGATCTTGAATGGGCAGGATCTTGAATACATTCTTGTGTGTACTTATTGTCTATGTATGAGACCTAAGACTTACTGCTATCAATTCATCTCCCACCTGTTCTGGGAATGGACCGTAGGTATTATGGACAGCGCTGTTAGGGTAGGCCCATCCTCATTCTCCTCAGGATAGGAGAATGCATATTACCTAGACTTATTGATCACCTGTTCTGATCACATGCTCTGGTCACCAGTTCTGACCTAGCTCGTACTTATATACTTTCTGATTGCATGAGTTCCCTGATTTATCATAGCTCGTTATGGCCAAGCGGATTAGCAATAATAATAGACATACATATTAAGTACATTACAGATTCTAAACTATTGTTATTACAGCAAGGTACATTTGACAGCCGTACAGACTATATTACTTGACTTTTATACATACCAGTACTATGTATATTTATAAAATACTTTATGTGAATCTCACCAACTACTTTCGTAGTTGACCTTTGAACTTACATGCTTTTCAGGCTAGGTACTAGATCTTTAGCATAAGAGTCTTCCGTTCTAAGCTCATCCTTTTGGCGACGGTTCGTGCATGCAAGTCCTGGAGCTACGAAGGCCTTATTACTATTCTAGCTCAAGTACTGTTCTATGAGACAATTGTTCTGTCCCATGAATTTGACTATTTTGATTCAGTTATATTCTGTAATAACATTCGTACTTCTGATCTAGACTTAATTATGATTCGTAATGACTTTGTTCTCCTGATCTTTGATTAATCTTAATGGCTGTGTTGAACTTGTACTGTGTGCATTTGTACTTGTCTGTGCATCCCGTCTATTCCGCTTTAGCGGGGTGTTACATATATGCCTAAATAATGTATAGTTGTTAAAAGTTATTATAAATATTCATATAAGTAAAACAACATTTTTAAATAACCGCACATGGTGCGGGTAAAAAACCTAGTATATATATATATAGTATAACAAATTAAGTAATGTAGTTTAATGTTATAATGATGTCATAATTTATTTAGTTAAAAAAGATATAAACTTTTAAAAGGATTTTGGAATTGCCATGTAAGATATTTTGGTAGAATAATGAATGTAATCCATAATTTTGTTTTATTTAATATAGAGGTTATCTATTTATATGATATTTGTTATATTGGTACTCGCCATCTCTTGGTTTTTATCATCTCGTGGGTCTTTATTATATATAAATACAGTTTGTAAATGTTTGTCTATTCTTTATAAGCGTATCTTTTTTGTTTTATAGTTAATAATTTAGTATATTATAGGGATAAGTGCGCCGAAATGCAATTAACTAATAACGAAAAATTATTATGTGCACGAACTCTAGGTGAGCTTTATTTGTAACAACCGCGATCCTTGACTCTTTGACTTGTGAACAATTTAACTAACTACTAAGTTAACCAATATAGTTCAAGTGCAATTTGAGGTTTAATTGGGTGCAATGCATTCATATGGGTCAATGTATTATTAAATTGGTGGTTTATGTGTTAGTCGAGGTCATTAGTGGTGCTAATCGATTTTCATTTGGATGACATTTAACAAGTAACATGAATGTGGATCCTACCCATGGGTCTAACCCTAACCCGTGACCCAACTCTTATTCCCCCATTCCACCACCACCCTCTCATTTTTCATCTCTTCTCTCTCTCTAAACTCTCAAGAACACACACACTTACACTCATATCTCTCTCTCTAGAAATTCATCACCATTATTATCTTTTAAAGCAAGATTTATACAAGAAACATTATCATCTTCATTTTTATCTATAATATATCAAAAATTTGGGTTTCATAGTGCAAGAACACCTCTCATTCGGGTCAATTTCGAGTTTGAACACTTGTTGAAGGTTTTGGTAAGCTAAACTCATCCCAAAATCATCATTTATGTTTATTAACTTGTTTCTAGTTGATTTCAAGCAAATTTTGGGTCACAAATTGGGTCAAAAGGGCATTTAGGGTTTCCTAGGGTTTCATATGGGTCAAAACAATTTCTAACCTTGATTTGATGTTATGAATCAAAATTATGATATGGGTTATGTTTAATTATGTTTGTATATGTTTAAAATAGAGTTTGAACCTTCTCAAATCAATTTGTGAGGTCAAGAATGGTTGTTTCTCACATCTGCACGTCGTGACTCCCGTTAGTCTTGTTAATGGCCGTTAGTATCTGAAGGGCGTGTAATAGCCGTTAGTCAATTGACCCTGTAACGGCCGTCAGTCTCGTTAATGGCCGTTAGTATTTGAAGGGCGTGTAATGGCCGTTAGTCTCGTTAATGGCCGTTAGTACCTGAAGGGTGTGATGGCCGTTACTTTTGGTAACTCCCGTTAAGGACCGATTTTGATAACATTTTGAAACGTTTTTAACTTTTGATCCGTAAGTCAAATTAAGCCATATAAACTATCGCTGGAATCGTATGAGAGTCTAGTTTCTTGTGATAACATCCATTTGGGGTGAATCTTACTCCATTTCTAAAAGTGTCAAGTCAAGTGTCTTGTTCATAGCCGGGAGAGTCATTGTAGCGTTTTTGGGGTTGTGACTTGACTTAAATTGACTAGACCGACTTGTTTAAGAGTTTAAAATTAACATTGATGACATTATGATATATCTTGATAGGTCGTGAATGTTTGGTGAACAATTGACGTTGTAGCCTATTCTAAACTTAACACTGCAAGGCAAAGGTGAGTTCGTAGCTCCCTACTCGTTTGAGATTCGGGCTGAAAAGTGTACAGCCTTTGTGTGATTACTTGTTTGTTTGTGCAATTATGTGTTGCCTTGATTGATGACATAGTTCAATTGTGCATACGTTTGATTTCCTTGATGATGACATGACTTGATTGTGCATATGTTTGAGTGTTTTGAGTGATGACATTGTCTGATTGATGGATTTGTTGACGTGTAAATACGTGGTTGTTATATGATTATTGTATGTGCATGTTTGGTTGATTATTAGGTTAGTCGTGCATATATGGAAGACGGTAATACTTTCGAAAGGTTGGAGATGTGGTGGGAAGGCTGCGGGTGACCCTATATATAAGCATCAAAGGCCTTTCAAAAGTAGTATTGTACGAAGTATATACACATAGTGTTTGTTCCTGGGTGGACATTGATGGTCATGGTGCAATTGAGTACAATGAAGTACATTACGCACAATTGAGTACAATCAGGTACATTACGTGTAGTTGAGTGCAATTGAGGGACATTGATAGACATGTTGGGCATTATAGAACTTGTTAGATACTTCTTGATATCATTATTACTTGTTCTTGTTTACTATGCGTATTCTAAATACCTTGCGTAGTTCATTATGTGAGTACATATGTGAGGGTCATTGACGGACATTGATTTTATGTATTGTTTGAGTATGATTGATTTATTTATGATTAGGGTAGTTGTACATACATGGAAGACGATGATACATTTAATGAGTTGGAGATGTGGTGGGAAGGCTGCGGGTGACCCTGTATACAAACATCTAAGATTCCTTAAATGTAAAGTCGTATGAAATGTATGTGCATTGTGCATGGTTGAGTTGATGGACATGATGACATTAAACGGGTACTTACGTATTTGATGACAATAAACGGGTACTTACGTACTTGATGACATTAAACGGGTACTTATGTACTTGATGACATTAAACAGGTACTTATGTACTTGATGACAATATCGATGACAATAGAGGGACAATGTGTGCATGTGCAATAAACGGGTGCTATACGTACTTGATGACAATTGGATGACATGAGAACATTTGAGGGACATTGATGGACATGTTTGACATTTTAGAACTTGATGGATATTTGTTGATGTCGACATTCTGTGTTCTTGTGCATTATGTGTGTTCTAGCTATGGTATGATTGTGCAATGGATATATGTGGGTCCAGGTTGCGCTACGAGCCAACCTATATTGAGTACTCGTGCCTTTTAAGGGCATACTGTAAGTGTGTTCCTTGTTCGTTAGCTTAGTTCATATTGTGAATGGCTTTGGCATTAGATCCTTGTCATTCGCCCTTACGAACTCACCAACCTAGTGTTGACCTTGTTTAGTACACTTTTTAGGTAACCTTATGAATCCAAGACGTGATGGTTGATGGATGCTTGCGCTAGAGTTTGGGCTTAGTCTTACATGGATCAAGGATTCATTTGCCCCTATTTGCATTATGCTTTATGTACTTGTTTGTTGATGATGGATTCACCAAATCCCTTTATTTTCATATAGTTCATGTTCTACGATAATCCCATGTATACGCTATATCTTTTCGGTAGTATTTCGAGCCTAGCTCGGGGTGTTACATTATTATATGCAAAATCTTAATAAAAATGTTCAAGTCATGTGGAGAGTTACTTTCTAAACTCGTAGCAGGTTGTATAAATACTTTAGGACTTTTGGCCGGGTTTTTGGATACAATAAAGTCGACCTAGAGTTTGTGCACACAATAACTTTTTGGTATTAGTTAACTGCATTCCGACGCACTTATCCCTATATTATAATATATATATATATAGAGAGAGAGAGAGAGAGAAAGGAAGGGTTATTTGAGAACTCACAAATAAAAAAGAACGCGAGAACAATTCTGAACCACTCATTTTCTTATATTTTCTCTCTCTTCCATTAAATAAGAAAATTCACCCAAATCATTTAAAATGCTTTATCTCACAAACCGTAAATCGTTAGACGAAACAAAAAGCATGGGTAGTCTTAAAATTTCGTCATCTTTCATTAGAGATCCAATTCCATATAATTTTGACGACTTTTTAATTTTCATTTTTTCCCCCATCGCGTTCATCCTACACATGTGTAGGTTCATCATACAAATGTGTAAGATCATTGTTTTCACATGTAAATTAGTAAATGAACATATGTACACAACAATGAAGGTCAAGGGCGGAACCCGTCAATCCATGGCAGAGCCATGGTAGCCAAGGACAGAGCCCGTCAGTCCATGGCGGAGGAATAGCAGCTAAGAGGGTGATAGGTCATAGGGTGATAGGTCATAGAGAGTGATAGGTCATAGGGGGTGATCAGTGAGGGGTGATCTACCTAACGGGCTCTGCCATGGATTGACGGGCTGCGCCCTTGACCTTCATTGTTGTGTACATATGTTCATTTACTAATTTACATGTGAAAACAATGATCTTACACATGTGTAGGATGAACGCGATGGAAAAAAAAAACAAAAACTAAAAAGTCATCAAAATTATATCGAATTGGATTTTTAATGAAAGAGGACGAAATTTTAAGACTACCCATGCTTTTAGTTTCGTCTAACGATTTACGGTTTGTGAGATAAAACATTTTAAATGATTTGGGTGAATTTTCTTATTTAATGGAAGAGAGGGAAAATATAAGAAAATGAGTGGTCCAGAATTGTTCTCGCATTCTTTTTTATTTGTGAGTTTTCAAATAAACCTTCCTATATATATATATATATATATATATATATATATATATATATATATATATATATATATATATATATAGGGTAAAGTTATTTTGAGAACAATTTTTTTTGCGAGAACCTTTGAGAACTTTTAAAATCAAGCCCAACCGATGATTGTTCTTTACATGAAAATTGTTTTTTGACTGTTTTCTGAATAACTTATGTATAACTTTGAAGTTTATAGTTGTGTGGAGACATGGATTATCATCCGTTATACAATTATGTGGAGATTTGGATTCTTGATCACATGTGCACGAATATTGCTATGATTACTTGTGATCGACTTGCATACATGTGATCATAGCAATATTCGTGCACATGTGATCAAGAATCCAAATCTCCACATAATTGTATAACGGATGATAATCCATGTTTCCACACAATTATAAACTTCAAAGTTACACATAAGTTATTCAGAAAACAGTCAAAAACAATTTTCATGTAAAGAACAATCATCGGTTGGGCTTAATTTGAAAAGTTCTCAAAGGTTCTCGCAAAAAAAAATGTTCTCAAAATAACTTTACCCTATATATATATATATATATATATATATATATATATATAGAGAGAGAGAGAGAGAGAGGGAAAAGGTAAATTATGGACTCCTTATTCTAGGGACTGTTAGGGACCCCTTCTACCTTCTTCTCCGACCACCACCACCATCATTTCCGACCACCACCATGATCCTCCGGCGACGGCGACCATTTCCGGCGAGACTTACACATGTGTAAGTAACTTACACATGTTTTAAGTACAATTTTTTTAGGTAGATCATTAATCACCGGTTACCCCCTATGACCTATCACCTTCTATGACCTATCACCCTCAATGACCTATCACCCCCACCAACTTTGGTTTATTAATATCCTTAAGGGCGAAGCCCGCTCCGAATCATAATTTTATTCAACTTACACATGTGTAAGTCTCGCCAGAGATGTCGCCGGAGATGATCAGTGGTGATTAGATACGATGAAAATGGACGGTCTAGATCGAGTCCCTAACAGTCCCTAATGTAACCCACCCCTATATATATATATGAGCTTTGTTCATTTACATCCTTAATTTTTCATGGATCTCAAGGGCTTAATCTTAGCCCTTGGATCATTCCCATCAATGGTGGAGTTTAACATTTACCCCTAATTAAAAATAAAACACGGAGGGGTATATTCGTAATTTACACTAAAAAAATAAGACTCTATCTTTCATTTATCTTCTTTTCTTTTCTCCTGATCAAAACATACACACACAAACACACACTCTCTCTCTTCTACTCCTTGGACAGTAACCACCACCACCACCAACATATCCGACCGCCGCCACCACCACCACCACTACCACTAAAATCTGGATGTTCATCTCAAACCACTAGCAACAACAACAAATAAAAGATGATGTTTTAGATATTATTAGAGTGATATTTTATGTATTTATGTTTTTAATATAAAAAATAGACAAACAAACCATTTTTATCCATGATTTGTAGTCTTTTTCTCTTATTTTTGTTTTTTCATATGATAAGAAGTTGTATTATTGGTTGTTGTTTTAAAATTTTTATAATGAGTTTTGCCCACAAAGTGTTTGATGAAATGTCTAAGCCAAAGTGTATGTACTAAATCAAATTTCGAATATGAAAGTGTATGCTAAAAACCATTTTTGATTTTATATATGATTTGTTTAAGGAAGCCATTTGCTTTAACTAAAATAAAATCATATATGATTTTGTATATGTTTTCCCCAATGCATACGTATAATCATTCTTATGGATAATTCAAAAATGATTTTGTATAAGTATGAATAAAATCAAAAATGATTTTGTATGGATAATTCACACTATGTTTAAAATCATATATGATTTCAAACGGTTATATTTTTATGCAACTTATTTTGGTTTTGACTCGATGTAATATACAAAATCATAAATGAGTTTCTAAAGTTTTCCTCTAATGCATGTGTAAAATCATTTTTGATTTTGCATAGGTTTTCTAAATGATGCATAAAATCATTTTTGATTTCGTATTGTTTTTTTATGAATGAGATGGAAGTTACCTAAATGTCCTACACAAAATCATATATGATTTGGTATACTTGGTTGACTAATTACGACTAAAATCATATATGATTTTGAATAGGATTAATGATATCGAACTCATTTTTTTTCTATATTTATAAATAAAATCATATATGATTTTGTATATGTTTTCTCCAATGCATACGTAAAATCATTCTTATGGATAATTCAAAAATGATTTTGTATAAGTATGAATAAAATCAAAAATGATTTTGTATGGATAATTCACACTATGTTTAAAATCATATATGATTTCAAACGGTTATATTTTTATGCAACTTATTTTGGTTTTGACTCGATGTAATATACAAAATCATAAATGAGTTTCTAAAGTTTTCCTCTAATGTATGTGTAAAATCATTTTTGATTTTGCATAGGTTTCCTAAATGAGGTATAAAATCATTTTTGATTTCGTATTATTTTTTTATGAATGAGATGGAAGTCACCTAAATGTCCTACACAAAATCATATATGATTTGGTATACTTGGTTGACTAATTATGACTAAAATCATATATGATTTTGAATAGGATTAATGAAATCGAACTCATTTTTTTTTTGTCTATATTTATAAATAAAATTATATATGATTTTGTATATGTTTTCCCCAATGCATACGTAAAATCATTTTTGATTTTGAATATCACAGTTCATGCTTTAAATCATTTTTTATTTTATATGAGTTTCTTTGTATGTAACTCATTTTAAATCTATGTTTTACTTTTTGTTTTTTTTGTTTCTTTTTTATTTTTACAGTCTCTTAAAATTAAAGTGCGGTGGTAGTGTTGAGTATATATCCTCAACAGTTGACCTAATTAAGAAAATACATAATGGTTATGCTAAAAGCCCAGAATAAATAAGCCCAATCTTTTATTAAGAAAATATATACAAAATCATTTTTGATTTAAATACTAAACTAAATAAGCCGTTAAGCTAACCCTACGACTTCAAACCATAAACCCTTAAGCGTACCGTATGCACCCGTCCCCCTCCAGTAGGCTTTAGCATTTTAGGGTTGAGTATTTAGGGTTTTATAATGTAACTTTCCCCTCGGGTTTTACTTTGCAGCTTAGGGTTTATGGTTTGAAGTCGTAGGGTTAGCCTAACGGATAACCCTACGACTTCAAACCCTAAACCCTTAAGCGTACCGTATGCACCCGTCCCCCTCTTGTAGGCTTTAGCATTTTAGGGTTGAGCATTTAGGGTTTTAGAATGTAACTTTCCCTTCGGGTTTTACTTTGTAGCTTAGGGTTTATGGTTTGAAGTCGTAGGGTTAGCCTAGGCTAACCCTACGACTTCAAACCCTTAAGTGTACCGTATGCACCCGTCCCCCTCTTGTAGGCTTTAGCATTTTAGGGTTGAGCATTTAGGGTTTTAGAATGTAACTTTTCCCTCGGGTTTTACTTTGTAGCTTAGGGTTTAGGGTTCGAAGTCGTAGGGTTAGCCGGCTAACCCTACGACTTCAAACCATAAACCCTTAAGCGTACCGTATGCACCCGTCCCCCTCCTATAGGCTTTAACATTTTAGGGTTTAGCATTTAGGGTTTAGATTTTTCCCGGGTTTTTATATTGTAGCTTAGGGTTTGAAGTGTTGTAGGGTTAGCCGTTAGGCTAACCCTACCACTTCAAACCATACACCCTTAAGCGTACCGTATACATCTGTTCCCCTCCTGTAGGCTTTAGCCTTTAAGGGTTTAGCATTTAGGGTTATATTTTATAGGGTTTTCGTATTGTAGCTTAGGGTTTAGGGTTTGAAGTTGTAGGGCTAACCGGGCTAACCCTACCACTTCAAACCATAAACCCTTAAGCGTACCGTATACATCTGTCCCCCTCCTGTAGGCTTTAGCATTTAGGTTTTAGTTTATTCCGAGGTTTTTATATTGTAGCTTAGGGTTTGAAGTTGTAGGGTTAGCCCACTTCAAACCATAAACCCCTAAGCGTACCATATACATTTGTCCCCCTCCTGTAGGTTTTAGCATTTTTGTTTTTTATATGATAAGAAGTTGTATATTTGGTTGTTGTTGTTTAAGATTTTTATATAAGTTTTGCACACAAAGTATTTGATGAAATGTCTAAACCAAAATGTATGTACTAAATCAAATTTGATTATATATGTATTTACTGATTGTACAGTCAATCATATACTTGATTGTACATATATCTATTCTAAAATATGAATTTGTTAAATTTGTGTTATGTAACTTTGTTTGTGCAATCAAATTTGATTATGTATTGAGTTTGTATTACTTGTGTGTTTGTGACTATATGTCTATAATCAAATTTGATTATGTGTTGATATTTTAGTGATTTCTATTTTTGCAACTTTATATCTAGAATCGAATTTGATTATATATAGAGATTTTAGAGATTTTGATTTTGTAACTTTGTTTGGACAATCAAATTTGATTTTGTATTGAGTTTATAGTTAATTTGATTTTGTGACTATATGTCTAGAATTAAATTTGATTATATGTATTGATATTTTGATTTTGTAACTTTGATTTTGTGACTATATGCCTACAATCAAATTTGATCATGTGTTGATATTTTTTGGGATTTCAGTTCTTACAACTTTATGTATAGAATCAAAGTTGATTATGTATAGAGAATTTAGACAAAACAAATGAGCTTCATATCAAGAAACCTATTCAATATCAAATTTAATTTTATGCATATGGTGTCAAAGTTATACAAAATCAAATTTGATTTTATGCATACATTTAAACAAAACAAATTTAGCTCATACCAAACAACCTACACAAAATCAAAATTGATTTTACGCATACGGTTTTAAAAACCTATACAAAATCAAATTTGATTTTGAATAGGTTTAATGATACCGAACTCATTTCTTTTGTCTAGATGTATGAATAAAATCAAATATGATTTCGTATGGGTATTTCACACTATATGCTTAAAATCATTTTTGATTTTTAAATGGGTTTATTGGTATGTAACTCATTTTGTTTTGTCTCCATATGCTATACTAAATCATATATGATTTTGTATAGCTTTTCCCCAATGTATGCGTAAAATCATTTTTGATTTTGAATAGTTGATTTTGAATAGGTTTTCAGACTTTATGAGTAAAATCAAAAACGATTTTGAATAAATATCTTTTTAAGGAAGCCATTTAGTTGACTCAATGTGCTACACAAAATCATATGATTTTGTATACGAGTATTTTCTTGACAATGTATGCGTAAAATCATATCTGATATTGTATACGCTTTTCACACTATATGCATAAAATCTATTTTGATTTTAAATAGGTTTATTTGTATAGAACTCATTTGCCTTGTCTCAAAATACGTAAAATCATATATGATTTTCGATAAATTTTTCATAGTGTATGCTTAAAATCAACTTTGATTTTGAATATGTTTAATGATACCGAACTCACTTTTTTTTTATCTAGATGAATGAATAAAATCATATATGATTTTGTATAGGGTTTTGACACTCTATGCGTAAAATCATTTTTGATTTTAAATGGTTTTCTTTGTATGGAACTCATTTGGTTTTGTCTCAATGTGTTATAAAAAATCATATATGATTTTGTATAGGTTTTCTCCAATGTATGCGTAAAATCATTTTTGATTTTGAATAGGTTTTGTCACAATGTATGCGTAAAATCATTTTTGATTTTGAATAATTCATTATATATAGGATTTTTCACACTGTAAGAGTAAAATCAAATATGATTCTAGGCATAAAAAAACAAGTAACTAAAACCTCAATACAAAATCAAATTTGATTGTACAAAACAAAGTTACAAAACACAAATCTATAGAATCTATATACAAAATCAAATATGATTTTACACATACAGTTACAAAAACAGAAATTTCTATAATCTCTATACATAATAAACTATGATTATGAACATAAAAGTAAACAATAACAGATAACAAATCGAATTTGATGTTACTCATACATTTCCACAAAACAAATGGAGTTTATATCCACGAACCTATACACCAATTTAATACAGAATCATAAAGTTGATTAAATCATATTATCAAACATTGATTTAGACATTTCATCAAACACCTTGTGCAATACTCAGTCAAATGTGATTTGATATTAAATCATATATAAGAAACTTTGGTTCAAACATTTCATCAAACACCTTGTATGCAATATTGTACCAAACAACAAAGTCAATTGAATAATTAATAAAATTTAACAAGTTCAAATGTTAGAATAAATCTAATCACATATTATCAAATTACATTTGATTATCACATGAGAAAATTCGAATTTACATAACAAAAAGTCGTAATGTTCGTATTCAATACATCCTTCAATGATATTAACTTCTCAAGATCCATTGATGATGACTGATGAAGATGACGATGACAACGGAAATGATGGCTCTGCCATTTCGATTGGAACGTGACGGTGACCTAAACACGATGAGGGTAGTGGTGGTGGTGGTGGTGGTGGTGGTGATTTCCCAAGAGGGGAAGTGAGAGAGAAAGAGAGATCTGTGTGTGTGTGTTTAGAACTAGAAAGGAAAAAAGTGGGATAATGTGTCAAATAATGAAAATACCCTTCTGTGTTTTTTTTAAAAATTTTAATGAGTCGTAGATCTGTTTTGATCCAAGGGCTGAAACTTAGCCTTTGGGTTTCACCAAAATTTATGTTTTCACATGAATACAACTGATATATATATATATATATATATCAACTCGAACAATAAAATATTTTGAGATCGTTGAGTATCCCATCCAGTTTTCAAAATATTGGTCATAGGTTTTACCATTTTACCATGCCATATATTACACATACTCATGAAATGTTACTTTACTTCATTCTTATTTTGGAATATCAATAAATGAGATTTTAGTTTCACTGTATTTTATCATTAATTTTAAAAAAAATAAAAAGTAAATAGTAAAGTATACACTCAATGTCGTTTTTCACATATTTTGGCCCCAATAAATCGATGGTGTACGGGGGATATTAATATGTAAACAACCTTACCTCTACTACGATGGTATAGAGAAACTGCTTTCAAGTTATGTCTAAAATAGAAAAGACGCCAACCTTACAAGGTATGAGAATGAAACTTTTGACCTCTATGTTCAGAGGCAATAATGTTAACTAGTATCTTGCTTTACAAGTTAACTAGATTAATTGTTTTTAAACAGCTTATATAAGTCAACTAGTGCTCAGACCCGTCAATTGGACGGGTAATCTCAAAATATACAAATCTTATATAAAAATTGCGAAACAAAAATTGTATCACAACTTAATAAATACGAAAGTTAAATAAGAAACATATGAAAATTAACTTCATATAAATATTGATTTCGATTTACCTTTTTTTTCTTCAACTTTAGTTAAATAAAAGAGAAGCAAAAAATGTATGACCAATATCACAACTTAATCAATACGAAAGCTAAAGAAGAAACATATAAAAATTAACTCCATAAAATATTTATCCAGTTTACCCATTTTTCTTCAACTTTAGTTACATAAAAAGAAAAACAAAAAGTGTATGACCACAATCACAACTTAATCAATACGAAAGCTAAAAGAAAAAACATATGAAAATTAACTACATATAAATATTGTATCTAGTTTATATTCTTTTTTTTTTCCAACTTTAGTTACATAAAAAGAGAAACAAAAAGTGTATAGAATATATTTTAAAAAAATTTATACAAAAGCTAAAGAATAAACATATGAAACTTAACTCCATATAAATATTGATTCCAGTTTACCTTTTTTTTCAACTTTAGTTAAATAATAATGCATAACCCTTTTTGGTAGTCGATCATATTTTCTTTTTTTTTTGCCGTATGTTTTTTCTTAGGGTTGAGAATATGTGTGGGTTTTTTCTAGGTGGTATATATATAAATAATCATAATACAGATTTTTCTATTAAAGGTCGGCTTTTTTTATTAAATAAATATTTTTAAAAAATAAAGAATTAATAAGGAGGAAATATTAAACTAAAGAAGAGGGATTAGGGATGCCAAGTATCTCACAACCTCCTCTTTTAGTTATATTCTTATAGATAGATATATGAAGATTTAGCTTAGGATTAACTAATGGATTGGATGGTTATTGTTTGTCACTTGAAGAATTTAACACTTGGAAATCTAATACTTGTCAAATAAACACTGAAGATGTTAAAAGCTTGGAGATTAAGGCTAAAGAAATTTTAAAAAAAAATCAAAATAAAAAATCAAAATATATCTTTTAGCAAAAAGCTTATAATGCCGAAGATACCTTCACATTTCAGTTTATAGTAAACAAAAAGTGACAAGCAGATAGCAAAAGCCAACTTCACATTAATCGTTGTCAAATGACCACTAGCATGATGAAAAGAAAAAACTATGCTTTATAACTGAGACTGGAAAACTGTATTGCAACCTTCATACCCACACCCACTTGAGCCAATAACTATCTGTTTGACTCAAGTTTTTAAAAAAGCTTTTCGGAAGTTTTAGTTTTTTGTTTTAAACTAAAAACTTCTGTAGCGTTAAAAGCTTTGTTTTGATGTAACTAGCTTTAGTTTTTATTTTAAATATAAAAACTCTAAAATGAAACGCCATTTGAAGTAACGTTTTTGGAGCATTTAATTTGGATGTAGCTTTTTACTTTTAAAATTACACAAATACCTTTTAAAGTTGCAGCTACAGCTACCATACCAAACACCTCTGGAAAATAAAAGTTCTAGCTAACAGCTTTGCTTAAAAGCTACAGCTTACAGCTCCAACTAAAAACTATGGATTACGGGTAAAACTACTAGCTACAACTAACTTTACCAAACATACCCTATACCATAGTTACAGAATCGCTCAAAAATTTGTGTATTGAGTATTGGTACAAAACCTACCAAAGCGCAATTCGAAAGCGTTCCAAACGATGAGGGTACGTCAAACCGAGTCGATAGGGTACAGCGAACCGAACCGAGTCTAGTTCCAACCGTCGACTTCACCCTTCCAATCACCGAATTCCATTGGTTTTTGATTTTTTTTTTTTTTGCAGGAAAAACATGTCTCGTGACTTCAAATCTTACAATTTACTCACCATTTTCCAAGGTTCTTATTATAAGAACTTATTTACTTTTAAAACGATAAAGGCCACAAGTAGATCAGATTTTAGCTTGTGTGTTTTTTATATTGTATTTTCTTTTTTTTTTAATGAAATTTTGTTTACTTATGTTTTTATTTTTGGTACACTAAACCGAATTCATAGTACACCGTACGCTTTGTACCGAAATGAGTGTAGCCCCTACGTACCAAATTCGTCACAAAGAGGCAATGGTGTACCCGTATTGCGTACCCCTACCAAATTGTACCGCGTTTGTGTGACTATAAGGGGACTGACGTCTTACGCGGTGTTGGCGCGAGGTTGGTGCGGCGTCACACCACTTCCTAACTGTCGATCTTTTTTTCGCGGCGTAGGGTGGAAGTGAGGGGTAGAACCCTTAGTGTGTTGGACGAATGGTAGTCGACCATGAGGCCTAAACCCCTCCAACGGCTAGTATTTTTTGTTTTTTTTTTAATACTTCATTTTCTTTTCAAATTAACACACACATAAACACACATCCATTTTTTTACACAGACATCAAACAAACTCAATCTCACAAATGGCAAAACAAATTGGTTCTACAGTATTCTTAGATGAACCGTTTGAGTGGTCGGACGATAGTAGTCTCAAAGTGTTAGCGGATGCGATCAAGGCCGATGCTGAAAGTTTTAAGGCAAGGTCGAAGCGTAAAGTTGTCAACCACACCTATTGGACCGTTGCAGAAAGATTGGATCATGACTACTTTTGTGATGAACCGAAATTCGATGAAGTATTTTTCGAGGATAGGTGTCGTATGCCTAAACGTTTAATTCTGAAAATTTGTGCATGATATTCTACGGTACGAGTATTTTTAGTAGTCTTGTGATGCTAGATTAAGAAAATTTTTTACCACAATACAAAAATGTAGGTCTGCTATTAGGCAGCTCGCAACTAGTAATCCACCATATGAGTACAATGAGTACTTAGAGGTGGCTCAAGAAACGTCATGTGAATGTTAGTTTTTTGTGACGTTGTTGTACAGACCTATGCGAAAGATTATCTACATAGACCAACAACACATGATATTTTACGTTTGTACGAAGCACACGAGGAGAGACATCACCTCCCCGGTATGATCGGCAGCCTAGATCATACACATTTCGCATGGAAATTGTCTCCAAACGAGTTAAGGGACCAATATAAAAGGGGTGATCCTTGACTGTTTCGACAACACACGATAAAAGCAATAAGGAACCTCGTGTACGCTTGTGTCATAATACACAACATGATTATACATGACACCGACCGCGCAATCAATCCCGTTCATAATGTTTTCATATACCTATATTAAGTCTTACAAAGCATATTGCGGCTCAAGACTTGACATACCTCGACGATGAAGTGTGAAACGTGTAGTGTTTTCATAATGTTTTATTTTTAGTTTGTTTTTGGGGTATGTTTATTTATATTATGTAATGATTTTATGTTTTGTTAGTAATATTATGTAATGATTTTATGTTTAATGGAATTTTAATTCTAAAAACAAAATAAAAATTGTAGATGAGTGATAGATGAGTGCTGAGTTAATAAAAAAGTGGATTATTGTATGAGTGAGGAGTAAATGAGGTGTCATAAAGGGATTGCTTAGAACTAAATAGTGAGTGGTGGGTTGAGTGGTCAGGTGCTAACACCATGATCTATACACCATGATCTATACTGAATATAGATGCTGAATAAAACAATTCTTTTGAAACTAGCATGAATAGATAAACAAACGTCAACTGATCAAACTATTAACACTTAACCACATAATCATAAGGTTACAAACTTGCAACCAACCAGTATAGACTTTGGATGAGTAAATAACCTTTAGCTTGAAGCTGTGTGTGACTCAAAAATTTGGCTTCCATACAGGAAAACGAGTAGATACAAATAGGAATTTGATATTCCTTCCCATTTAGAAGCATCGGTAGTATTTACCCTAAAAATATACTTCAATTTTCTGATCACTAAATCCTTGATGAAAACACCAAGGCAGTTAATTGACGTAAAATTCGCTTTCTACCTTGGTAGTGATTTAGATACACAATGTACATGTATTTAACTACAGCACCTCTTTTTCAAGTTTCAATACAGCCATGAATGCTTCTTGAGGCACATCGACTTTTCCAATTGCTTTCATTCTTTTCTTTCCGGCAGCCTAACAACAGGAAACATCAGTTAATGATAAGTTAAGGAACAATGTACAGATATCTGAACTTGGCGGGCATTCTTTCCAGCCATAGTATCAGTTGGCGAATTTGCGACAACGGAAGAAAAAAATATTAACCTGTTTCTTTAGCAATTTTTTCTTCCTTGAGATGTCACCACCTAAATAAAATTAAATTTTGTCAGAAGTTAGTAATTACTCATTACTGTAAATAACTTGTAATTAAAACACCACCTACAAAATCATTGACTTGTTAAACAACCAACTTTGTTACCGGGAAATAAAAGGTGCAAGATCAGGAAAACAATCTATGGACACTGTAATTGCTATTCATTATACACATAGTAATGTAAAAAATGGGACTGAAGTTCCTTGAGCATCAATAAATACTCAGCAATAATACTGGGTAGATAGCTCTAAATGGTCACCTACCATAGCATTTAGCCAGGACATCCTTCCTAATTGCTGACAAACTTTCACTAGCAATCACCTTGGTACCTATACATGCCTGTCAAAACAATTGTATAACATGAGTTTCATTAAATATGCATTATGCATTGCACAAAAAACCTGCTTACAATCTGTATAGATAGAACAGATATGCAGGCCACTAGTTGAGATCATAGAGAAACCTAGAGTTACTCAAGATGAATCTTATTACAAATGACTATAATTTGAACAGTAATGAAATTAGAACATAGACAGCTTGGGCCAGTGTATACATCGACCACCTAAGCAAAGATTTTCACTGATCAACCCAACCACATAAATCCTACGTGTTATTTCTTATAGATAATTATATGAGATAGTAACACAGGTTCATAATACTTGATCATTATCAGAGATGAGAGATGTGGTTGATGGCTATCATGAAAAGCTAGACAAATGTGTGGCGGCACTAAGAGACGGTGAATACTACGATGTTAGTTTCCTTTGATGGAGGCATGAGAATGAGATATTAATCTATTTTTCTAGTTTCATGCATAAAAACCTCAAGAGGTTCATTGAAAAATAGATTTTTGATATCTAGATAATACAAGGGAAAATGAGGCAATGGCCAGATGGCAACTGAGCTTTAATGATTCGGAAAAATGTCATCTATACCGGAAAAAAAAGATAACGCTTTCCCTATTCAGGTTACCTGAAGAAGGCGAGTTTTTATTTTAAACCAAATGTACCAGGCTAACCAGGGTATCGCGTAACCGTTTCCGAACCTTTCCTTGGCCACCTCCAAGATTGTGCCTAGTAGGATTTGAACCCAAGACCTCTTGTAAAGAGGTCCACGATGTTAACCACTGTGCCACCTTGGAGGTGGTTTACCCACATAGCCGAATGCTTTATCATAATCCTTGCTATACATGATAACCTTTTGACATCTTCACATTAGCAAGTAAGCCACCCAGGTCTAAGTTGACAAATTACACACATGTAGAACCATCAGTATTCTTACCCATAGGAAGGTCAGCTAAGTTTTATTTTACTTTAGAGCATAGATTTCTTCATGCGTTGGATACTTGCATCGTAGACGAGGTAGTGCTTCAATACTGCTGAGGAATATGATAACTGTCTACGTCTAAGATCTAGGGAAAACGACAAGAGAAAAGTTCCTTGTGACAAAGATTGGGAGAAAAAGTTGGTTCAACAACTGGCATAAGATAAGTACGCTTGTCTTTTCAGCAAGAAAGGAATACTTGATAGTAGGAGGCATGCTAGATGCAGAACCAGAATAGAAGTCGGGAGGTATGAGCGTGTCTGTTTATTCGTTCATATACCTGAAGAAGAAATCTGTCTTACAATACAGCATTATCTAGTTGTCTTCCTCATTATTATGTTCATATGCACTGTCCGAATAACTCTATTGAAACTTTTCTTGTAATTTACTGTTTTCCATCCTTGTTAAAGTTAAAGAATTTCAAGCTGAGGAAAACATGGCCACTGGTCAAATAGAGGTAATTCACCAACAGAGGGTGAATTGAAAAAACAAAAGACATGGGTATCTCTGAAGTCACAGAATCTTAGACAGACTGAAGAACAAGGTTTCTAAGGCAAGAAAACTGCTTCCAGTTCTTAGAAACCAAAGATTAGGGCATACGAATTAGTGGCGGCAAGTGGCACCAATGGCAGTCAGTGATGATGTAAGCTAGGACCTGCTTAGTGGCAGATAGAGTTGCTAAATGTCTTGTGACGACTAGCATTTTGCTGTTCAACTGAAGGCAGCCAAAGTTTGTGATGGTACAAGAAAAGCTTTGTATAAATAGATAATTCATAGATTTATACACAAGGATCCTAGGACTAAACAATAAAAAAACCAAGAAACCTTACATGGATATAAGATAAATAACCCTAAAACTTTAACAAATAAGTAACAACAGCACGCTCATGCATGAGTATGCATCTGAGTAACTGACACATGTGTAGTTGATATGTAGCCAGAAAAGCAGTTTATCAATTTACATATAAATCTACCCTTTTTTTTTTAAATCACAATTAAGAAAATCAATATTAGAGGTAAATACTAGCCATGAATGCTTAAGAATTAGTTAATCAACTTAATATTATTTTACATAAGCAGCCAACTCAAAGTCCTATTACTGATATCCAGCTGCAATAACAACTCTTACCTGGATGGGTACTTTAAACATTTGCCTAGGTATAAGTTCCTTAAGCTTCTGAGTCAAAGCCCTTCCAACGGAATATGCCTAAGAGAGAAAAAAGTTCATATCATTATAACGTGTCACTGAAACGGCAAAATAAAACAAAATTGTTAAGGTGCAGATTCAAGTGAAATTTATACTCAACCATTAAAGAAAACTAAAAGATTTCAAATTCTCTAAATTCTTATAAGTAATGTAAATATCCTTGCTAGATACAATGTGCATGTACCAATATAAGTGATACACACTAAACTTGCAAATTTTTAGAATGGAGCATCAAAAAACTATATAACTTAAATCATGATAAACAAAAGCAATTTGAGTGCAATGGCAGCCTTAACATATCTACTGCAACCTACGCAAATGTATTGGAGACATTAATTTGTTTCATATTCTTGAAAGAATGACTAAAAGGAAAGATTAGAAAACTACCTTATCTTTGTGGACAATTGTAGACAAAGGCTCCACACCATCACCATTTATCAACACATCAAGCTTTATCAAATCACTTTCTTTATACCTGCAGTACCACTCACATTAGATATATCAATATCATTTTACAGGTCAAATTTCTTAATCATTCAATCCCTACCAAAATAAGAAACCTCACCACTGACAAAGAAGTAGCAGACAAGTCTTATACAAAATGAATTACTAAATTACTCATCTAAAGCTTTACCCAATAAAAGAATACTCCATACTAGCATAGCCCTTGCTCCTTGATTTTAGCTGATCAAAAAAATCCCCTACCATCTGGAAAAGGATATATCACAGTTAGTTTCTTGAAAAAAACTCAAAAGGCATGATGAAATAAAAGCAGACTCTAGATTTCGAAATCGTTCAAACAGGGAGTCTTAAACTTATTTCATGGACCAACCTCTGCCAGTGGCATCTCATAGATGAGTGAAGCTCTAGTTTCGTTAATAAACTTCATTTCCTTAAAATCTCCCCGTCGATCTTGAGAAAGTTCCATAAGTGAGCCAATATAGTCCTTTGGGGTGAGCATCTCAATCTGGAAAGAATATAAAGCAACAAAATTAGTACACACCACATAAAGTGCACGATATTTTACAGATACTAATCATAGAATACTGACAAACCTTCACAATCGGCTCTTCAATTGACTTCCTCTTGCCTTGTTCAGGAAGTGCTGATGGGTTCGAGCATTCAACCTAAACATGTGAATCGATAGAGTAGATCACATTATAATAATGATGCTATAAAGCGTTTCAAAGACATAACTCTGTTCTTTTATCCCCATAAAAGATAAGCACAATGTCTCTTCATCCAGCATTTATATTTAGCTTACAAATATCAGATTATCAGAATATATGTAACACCCCAATATTTTAAGGTAATAAAAAATTAACCCTTATCAAAGTTTTGACATTAAATTAATTTCCTAGTATTTTGTTTTGAGATAAGAGGTTAATTTAGTTGGAACCTTAGTGGCTAGCGGGTATGATACCCACTAAAATTAAATAAAAACGTGGCAAGTGTGTAAGGTGTCCAGCCACTTTGTGTTGATGATTCATAGCTTCACTATCTCCTCCCTCTCTAAATCCTTCCTTTCTCAAATCCTCTCATAATCTTCCAATCTACAAAATTGATCTAAGAAATTCATCCTCCTAAATCCAATCAACTAATCCAAATAATAAAGAAGCAAATTGAAGGCTTATAGTGACTTGGTGGTGGCCGAAATCTATAAGAAGAAAGGAGGAGAAATTAGAATTTCAATTGTTTTATGTTCTTTTAAGGTAAGAAATCCTCCCAAATATTTAATTTAATTTAGGGTTCTTATAATATTGAAATTAGGGTTCTTTCCATTTGAAATTGGGAATTTGAAAAAATTGGGATTTTTGTAAGTTTGGGAATTTGTTAGAACCCTAATGAGATTGTATTGAGAAAATTGGGAAGATGGAATTAGGATTTTGATGGTGAACCCATATTGGTGAAAGTATTATTTTAGAGTGTTTGGCTAAACTTTTATATTGTAAGAATTATGGGAATTTTATGGAAAATGATCTTGAAAGCCAAACACCATATATGATTGTTGAATTTTGAGTTTGGTTAGTTTTGTGAATGAAATGAGTTAAGAAAAACTCATAGTGACTTACTTAATGTATAGGTAGAGAAGATTGACCTAGTGAGCCAAATAGTCAAGTGTGCTTTTGTCAAGGACCAAGGTGAGTGTATATGTATATGATCATAGTTATGTTATATAGAGGTCATAGGTGGGTAAATTCCTATGATCCAAATGTTTGTTGATTTTGTGTAAGACTAGTAGATGTGTAATTACCTACTAGCATGTACTGTATGTAAGACTAGTAGATGATGAGATACCTACTAGCATACATCCTTGGCCAAGTAGAATTAGCATGATCATGAATTGTTATGTTGTTGTTTTGACTATTGCAAGAATGGCTCAAAGTTGCTTGTATGCACTTAAAAAATTATATAGCTAGATTATGATCATACATGTATACATTCACTAAGCATGAAGCTTATGTTTTAGTTGTTTACTCTTTTTATAGGAGAAACAAGTAACAAAGGAAAGGACTTGATCAAGTTAGGGTAAAGTTTGAAGATTTTGTTGATTGCCATTACTAGGTTGGCAACTTAGATAATTATGGGTAGGAATATCCCTTTGCAATTCATGGCTCAATGATACTTTGGTTTTGTTATAAATGTGTTTTGATGATGTAAAATCTGCAAATATATTACTTGAGTCATGGAAATGTCCAATTGTAAATGTTTTTGCAAAGTAGGGTTACATGTTGGAAAAATTGACCCATTTGGGGTAAGGTCAAGTTGTACAATGTAACTAAAACTAAATTTTGATGCACATGATGTTGAAATGCATTTTGAAAGATGTTTAAGCAGGTTTTAGAAGTTGGTTATGAGTAGAAAGGTGTTACTAACTGAATTTAGTGTCAAAAAGTAATGATGAAAATCTGGGTTGGACTCCCACTGCGGCTCAGTGGAGCTTGTACACTCCCACTGCAGCTCAGTGGGAAATCTCTGGAAAAATTTTGTTTCTTATCTCGCAGTGAGACATGAACCCTCCCACTGCGGCCCAGTGAAAAATTTATGAAATTTTGTTTAAAAAAATATATATATATTTATCTATATCACTTTTATGAATATTTGAAATTGTGGTTTGGTTGTTACAATATAGCAGCAAGAGAAATAAGAATTTATTGGAGAAATAAGAAAACATAACGAAAACTTACAATTTCACCATTGACGCAGTGTACTCGATATACAACACTTGGTGCAGTAGTTATTAGGGTCAGATTGTATTCCCGTTCAAGTCTTTCCTGTGCAATAAAAAAAAATGTCATTTACATGAAAACATAACTTGTCATACTAGGTAATAAAAATTCTGGATGAAAGACATCTACGGTACCTGAACAATCTCCATATGAAGAAGACCCAGAAACCCACATCTAAAGCCAAATCCCATGGCACTTGATGTCTCTGGCTCAAACTGAAAAAAATGTAAGAAAGAAACAATGTCCACAGTAAGTAATAACTACGTTTGAAATTTTAAATGTATCTGAGATGCCTATTGACATTTTGAGATAATCACCACAATTCATATACAATATTAGGTCCAAAGTCCAAACGACAAAACAAAATAGGCCTAAAAAGGAAACAAATCCAGAAATTGAAAGACACAAAAAATTCCACTCATTCCTGTCCTTTGCTTCAGGACCTGTCACTGAGTGTGGTCATTACTCCAGGCTCTCGGAATCGAAGCGTACACCTACTAATTATAACAGTGTGCCAGGGTTTAGCATTTAGAACTCAAAGCATTCTAATTAATAGCCTGTACTGTTCTTAATTACAAGTTGCATTTTTCTATACTATTGTATATTGCACCCACCACCCCTACTTTCAAGATTCAATACTACCAATCACATTGTGTTACCTTACCTGCTATTTCATGTCAAATAAGAATGTAAAACACCGCCTTCTTTTTCCAACCCAATAATAATGTGACACACCGTCACCATTTATCAACACATCAAGCAAAGAACTTAACCTTTAATGCAGCATCATTTAGCTGTAGTTTCTCCAGTGCATCACGTAAATCTGGAAATCTGCAACAATCAATAATGCCAATCAATGCCTGTTATGGAATGATAAAAAGTGTCATAGCAATGTAGTTCTTGAAGTGAGTAACATGAAAGAAAAGAATTGTACTGGTCAGAATCAATTGGAAACAAGCCACAGAACACCATTGGAGTGGCCTCTTTATAACCAGGCAACGACTGCTCTGCTTTTCTACTATAGTGGGTAATGGTATCACCCACCCTAGCATCTGCTACTGACCTTATTGAAGCTGAAATGTATCCCACCTGGAAACAATCAAGTTAACCCAAAGACAAAAGTTTCAATTCAAAAAGTAAGCCATTAATAAAGCTGCAAGGAATTTCTGTCCTAAAATAAGGGTTTAGTCAGAGAGAAAGAATAAATTACTGGAACAGTATTACCAGGCAAAACAGACTGGTAATTTTAAACCACAATATTATTATTATCTAGAGTACGGACTTATAATAGTAAAATGTATTCCTACCTCACCAGCATACAGTTCATCGACTTGCAACTGATTAGGAGATAAAACACCAACTTCATCAGCATAATAATCCTGCATCATGATATTATAGAAAAGAAATATTAAAACTGAAGGACAATATTTGAGGTTCCTAGCTAAATTACATCTTCTGCAAAAATATGAAAATATAACCATTGGAAGTTTTCACTCAATAGGATTAAATTGCACCAGACCAATTTCACAAAATGCATATCAACAAGCTTGAAAATTTGTTTTACCTTCCCACTAGCCATAAAAAGAATCCTATCACCTTTCTTTACAGTTCCATCAATGACACGAAAATAAACAATAACACCTCTGTATGCATCATAGTAACTGCAAAATTCATAGATATGAACGGTTACTTACACAAAACAATTATCAAAAACATGAATCTCATGCTCCTATTAGAGTAAAATATTGATCAAAATATCAAACCTTAAAGATAAATGTTAAGAATGTTTAGTTAATTTACAATTTATCAGTCATATTAATGGCCTGCTATTAATTATTTTTGTATATAGCATAATGCTGTAAGAACTTAACATAATAAAGCAACCTTTTGGTTTCAAGTTATTTCCAAGATGATTACGACGGTGTTAAATATTTTTGGGCTTACTTACAAGTGGTAAGCACTTTTTTAAAGTCTGAATTGATATCAGCTTATTGGCTTATTATCTTGCGTTTATTTGAATTAAGCGCTTTTTGATAAAGAAATTGGTAAACGCTTCTACACTATAAGCATAAGCTAAAGATATGCCATCCAAAGTTCCAAACACCTCCTACCTATGCCATAAAATATTTCAACTCTAACAACATTGTATACCTATCAAATATAAGCGCTCTTAAAGGTCTTCCAGCAGAATCAGGTGGTGGGGGAATCCTTTGAACAATTGCATTCAGTATTTCATTGATACCAATTCCTTCCTGTAGAAAACACACAATATCCCCATCACTGGTTGCCATTTAAAAAAAGTTCACAAAGCCTTACTTGGTTTCAAATGTTCAAGTAATATTAGCTAATAATTTTCTGGTATGCATATTCGAGGAAATTTTTTGAAGTTTTAGCATGGGCACATGACTTTGAGTGGATGAATCATAACTGTCAGAGGACTTCTAAAATAGTAGAGAATATGCAACCTTTTTTCTTCAAAGAATAATATAAAAAGCACACTGTAGAATAGAGTTAGCTCGTTCACCATTTATCTCAAGCGTTTTTCAAAAGATAGATATATAAACTAACCTTTGCTGAGCAGTAAATAGCATTGCTGCAATCCAAACCGATAATCTATCAAATAAATACAATGAATTAAAAAGTAAGCCAAACTAGCTCCATAGAAAGAATGCAACAATTTAATGAAGATGAAACTCCAAAGCAAGATTGACTCCATAATTACAAGGCATAAAATTCAAGAATGCAACTACGAATTTCAAGTATAGAAAAATAATATAAACAGTACAATACTATCGGAAGAAATGTTTATCTTTAATTATTAAAAAATGATTTCCTACATAATGAATGATAAATCGGCCTAGTTTGACGGTTCAAATCAGAATAAGTAACAATATAATTAACAAAAATGATGTAGCTTGATCTACAAACTTTGGTCACTGTTTATTTGACTTGGTTTAGTTTTGCAGTGTCTTTTTTAACCTTTGATTTATATTCTTTGCTAGTTCTATCATCCAGCTACACTCGTATAGAAACTATTCACTTTTCTGTTGCCTTTACTCTTGTCATCAATTCATACAAAACTGATGTTTTAATACAACCTACCAGCTTGAAATAACATGGTATGCAAGCCAAATGTTCAGCACATGAATGTCGATTATCTTTCCTTTCTTGAAAGGCTTCAGCACATTTTAATTAGGTATGCATGCTCACCGGAGTACATGCTATAGTTAAAAATAACTACAGGAAAGAATGCCCTAAAGAAAAATCCCAACAGCTTCGGATAGAAACATATTTGCCTCCACTGAACTAACCTCTTCAATCTCCTGAACAACACGACTTGGTTCAGCACCTGGAAGATCAATCTTATTTAACACCTGCGGTTGTGAAAGTTGTGTCAGATAATATTGAAAAGCAGTTAAAATACCAAGTTATTTTCAGACAAACAACATGTTCCAATCAACTTACAGGAATCACTTCAAGGTTGTTTTCCAAGGCCAAATAAACATTAGCCAGTGTCTGAGCTTCCACTCCCTACAATATAAGGCTCTTTATTAAGTCAAACTGCCACCAGAGGACAGAGGCAGAAGTACTATAAAATATCACAATTTCCTTAATCAAATTTAGAAGGCTGGAAGCAAAATCAGTAAATATGACGCATGTAAGAAAATTCAAATATGTTTTAACAGTGATGATCTTGGATGACATAGAAGTAGTAAGAACCAAGGTAATAAGAAGATGCATCATTAGGTCAATGCAGATCATTGTGTCAAAACAATTCAGCTAGAACAACAAAAATAATACCCAATCCGATTAAAGGCGGGTACTGGGGAGGTGAGATGTAGACATTCATACCTCTACCCGAAGGTAGAGAGACTACTTCCAGGAAAACCTTCGGCAAAACAATTCAACGAGAACCACTACTTAGTAAACAATATATGAAAAACATACCTGTGAGGCATCTACTACAAGGAGAGCACCCTCACATGCAGCAAGAGATCGAGAAACCTGCAATCAGGAAAAGGGGAAGAGAGACCATGACGCCTTGTCAGATAGATTATATACTATAGCACATAAAATATGAAATGATAGTTTCTTGATATTTCCAAAACCAGCATACATCCAATAAATAGAATGCCAGCCAACACGAATGTGTCAAGTGTTGCATAAAACTAAGTGAATTCGATTGAATGTCATGTCATACGGTCATACCTCATAGGAGAAATCAACATGACCTGGAGTATCTATAAGATTAAGGCAATAAGGTTCGCCTTCATACGCAAACCGCATTCTAGCCGCCTGATAAAAAAAATGAGCAATAATAATTTAGCAGATAACACAGGAATGCCAAAGGACTGCCAACAAAAGATTTAGTATCATGCTGCTTTTGCTTTTACACCCTGCATACATGTACTATATATCACCATCACGCCATGTTATACTTGTATTGAAAATTAGATGTAAGATGGATCATCCCAAAGCCGATTTTCGTGTTCCAAACCACTATCAACTTATTGCTTTTGATCTTTTTATATTATGAGAAAATATGATGAAACTGATGTTGATATATACTGTAACACTTAACAGAGATAAAAAAAAAAAAAAAAAATTTAAAAATCACCTTAAAAGTGTAGCCCTCCAAGTGGCCTCATTCGTAATTGAAATACTAGTAGCCATACTTGTTTAATATATAAACCTTAAGAATCTTTACTACTTTCAGGCATCAACAAGTAGTTCTAAAAAGATATTATAGCTCCATATTATTTTCTGATTCAGCTCAGCTTATATGAATTATTCTATGATTGAAAAAGGGAAAAAGCTGTATCACAATAACATGTAGGCACATCCACCAAGAAAATTCCTAATCGGTTTCTTAATATAAAGAGTGTCAACCTGCTGACAGCAGTAACGAATCAAGTGGCATGTCCTATAGCAGAAAAAGGAACGCAAACCTTATTACATTTCCCTTCTTTTTAAGTAAAGCTACACTAAATCTACCATAATTTCAGCTTAAGATAATGCACCTGTAATTTGATAGTGATGCCCCTTTCCCTCTCAAGATCCATATTATCCAGAAACTGCTCCTTCATTTCACGTGTTTGCACCGTACCGGTCACTTGCAGCAACTTATCTGCTAATGTTGATTTTCCATGATCAATATGTGCAATGATAGAGAAATTCCTAATCTTTTCTATAGGTACCTGCAATTCCATAAAAATCACATATTTTAAATCAAAGATAACTAGAACACTATCCTTCCCTAAGTTAACCAGTGTAACATGTCCATCCAAACTAACGAAGTAGATAGAAGTACTTCAAGCCTTAAACTTCCTTCATGACCTATCAAAGCAAGAATACCAAAAAGAGCGCGACAGTTGACTCAAACAATATACGCAAGCTTAAATGGCATTATGGCAATACCATAAAAATCAAACATCAAACTCAAGACCTAAAAGCATGTAAATTACTATGATGATAACCAAGCCTACACTTATATTGGTTAACTTGTTCAGAAGAATATGTATTTTATTTGAGAGGTTATCTTAAAGATGGCACACCATCTCGCTTCCCCTCTTGCACACCACCACGGCCACTGCTGTCCCGCCAAATCTGAATTCTTTTTTATTAAAAGAAATCAAAATATTACACAAAACTATCCGCCACTTCCGTCACATAAAGTGCGAACTATACTAGTACACTTTAAAATAGATTCATTGTGAGCTTGAAAAATCCACTGCGAAACTAAATGTAGCTCCTGGAGTCAAACTGTGCAACATATAACCGAAACTATAGCAACTATATATCTAGTAAGTATTAGATTTATATATCAAACTTAGAAAACTATATCCGAAACTACAACCTCATACGAATTTTGACCCCCAAAACGACCGTGGAATCAAGTCTATCAGGTGCTGAACGTTACACAATGGAGAACATAAGTCCATTAAAATCGTTTCGTAAGTACTCGAAGTTCGACATCATTTTATCGACTAAAGAAGGGAAATGAGATGATAATGGAGATACATATACAATAATAATAAATCTCAGTCTTATAAAACGACAGCGTATTGCAATTCTTAAAAATCAAAAATACTTATATAAAATGATGAACAATACCTTCAATAAACGGTCTCGGCCGGCAAGAGCAGTTGCGTCGGAATCAGAAACAACGTCAACGGCTTTACTATACACTCGATACCTCCGCCGGAAAAATTTATTGTTGGAAGAGATAAATGAGTGTGGAGTGTAGAATGTTCGGTTAGAAAGTGGAATTGGAAGATGAAGTTGGTTGTGTTTGTGGTGGTAAATAGTGGTTCCGGCGTACGGTGGTGGTGGTTTAGTGGATAAGAAGAATTTGAGGTTCGTAGCCATACCGTCACGGCGGCGAGGTGGAGGTGGTGGTGGTGTTGGGTTGGGAGAGTGTTTTGGTTGATGTTTTTAAACCACAGGTTCTTCTTCGACTTACCCGCTATATATATATATATCTTTTCCATTTAATTTCAACTCAGAAAATTTTGGACCCTACGCGGGGCCGCAATTAATAGAAATAATTTTGTCATTAATATGTTTATTTAAAAGTATGCAAGAAAATAAAATGTAACCCGTAGTAGAAACCTGAACGGGATATGATATGACAAAAATATTAATATATTAATTCAGATATCAGCTGGATGCGATATAGCAAAATGCAAGTAGTGGTACGGGGTGTATCACAATAAGGTTGAATGACAATTAAAAAGTGTGAAAAAATCTGAAAAGGAAAAACAAAACTAAAAAAGAAAAAGACGTGACAAAATCCGAACAGGATGCAATGTGGCAAAATCCAAACTATAGGAAACGTGCGATGTGTCACTTTATAACCGATGCGACGTGTCAAGTTTTAATAAGCATGGTGACTATTGATAACCATGCCAAAAAAAAAACCAAAGAAAAAACTCAAAATGGGATCCGTAATGTCAGAATCTAAATAGTGATGCGAGGTATATGATGAACCAATAAAAGAGATCATATAAGCAAAAAAAAGGTATCAAAAAACCAACAAAAACCAAAAGATAAATAACCTTAACGGAAATAAAAATAACAAAGGAAAAATTAAATATTGTGTAAAAGTTTCCAATATATTAATTCAGAACACAAAAGCCAAAAAACTATGATGAACACCAAGGAAAAACCCCAAACAGGATCCAAAATGGCAAACTCTAAATAGTGATGGGGGTATATGATGAACCAATAGAAAGAAAACACAAAAGCAAAAAAACTATGTAATAAACCAATAAAAACCGAAAGAAAAATAACCTTAACGGGATCCGATATAGCAAAATTCGAAAAAATGCGTGGTATAGGTGGACCAATAGAAAGAAAACACAAAAGTAAAAAGAACTATGTAGGAAACCAAAAAAAACCGAACAAAAAATAACCTTAACGGAATCCGATATGGCAAAGTCTGGGAAAAACGCGGGATACAGGCAAGACCAATAGAACAGCGCCACGTGGCACGTGACACTGTTCATTGGCTTTGGCATTAATGAGATTACAATTTCTTATTATTAATAGGACTTTCCATGATAAGGCGACAATAAAGGTAACAATAGTGGTGTGATGGCGGTGACAGATTGTGGTGACGATTATTGGTGGTGGCGGCAACAATTAATGTAACTTATTGATGTAAATGGGGTATTGTAGTATTTTAGAATTTAAGATTATGCGGAAAAGCACGATGGGATAACGAATATAAAGCGAAAGCTCTCGGTTTCATGTGGGGATTGGAAAGCGAATCCTTTGGCTTATAAATGAGCCAACTTGTGCGTTTTGCTTGTTGATTGACACGACAGGTTTTACTCTTAGTTGGTTTCTTTAGAACTTTGTAATTGTTGTTTTTTATAAAGTTTTGGTATCGTTGTTATGCTAGTTCCTTGTCAAGTTCTTTGTATCTTGGTACTTTCGCCTACTAGCGTCTTGCTGGTTAGTTGAATTATAATAATGTATTTGTTGTGTAACACCCCAAAGATTTTAAGGTAAAAAAAATTAACCCCTTTTCATAGTTTTGACATTAAATTAATTTTCTAGTATTTTATTTTTGGATATGGGGTTAATTTAGTTGGAACTTTAATGATAGCAGGTAAAATACCCACAAATTTAGAAGTGGGTCGTGGCACCCAAAGAGAGTGCCAGCCACATACATTTTTCCTTACTCATAGTTCCACTATTTTCTTCTTCTTTCCTCATGCAATTCCATCTCTTTCTTTCAAAATCAAAAAGCTTAACTCTCTCTAATTCTTCAAGGGAAATCATTATACTAAACATCACCATCATATAATTTTCATTCAAGAATCAAAAAGTTAGGGTTTGAGTGGAGAAGGGTGGTGGTGGCCGAAATTTTAAGGGAAAAAGAGAAGAAGGAGAATTTCCAATTCAAGGCTTGAATTTAACTTATCTTGTTGAGGTATTGATATCCCCTAGTTTAGTATTCATCTTCCTTTTTAATTTAGGGTTCATGGAGTGAACCAATTTGGGGTTTTTTGCTAGGAAATGAATTATGGTTAATTTTCCCCCAATTCCTTAGTTAACCTAGTTGTCATTGAGTTATATAATGTGTTTGATTTTGAAATATATGAGTTCAATGTGATAAATTGAGTTTGTAAGAAAAGATGAATTTTGCTAGTTATTGAAATGTGGATGAAAATGGTAGGATTAATGTTGTTGTTATAGGTGAAAGTAACTCAATGACAAATGGGTTGGGTCTTGGGTTTAGAAAGGCTAGTAATTGAGTATGACTAGGTTGAGCTAGTCAAGTTGTGAATGTAAGCTTATGCATTTTATGATATGATTATAGGTTGAAGCTTGCTTGTGCTTTTCGTTTTAGCGTTGTTGGCCTTTTTGCGGAGGAGGTGAGTATATTTGCATACCTTTATGTATATGTTGGATCAATTGACCACATCATGTTGAAGCCTTTTGTCCATGGTGGTTTTGACCATTTCATGTTAAAGTTTGTAAATCCATGTGTGGTAATTGATGTGGCATGGGCCCATGTGGGGCATTGTGATTATGAGGCCTAAGAACCTCTGGGGCCTAAAAATCCCGATAGTTGTTATGTCATGAGGCCTAAGAACCTCCGGGGCCTAAGAATCCCGATAGTTGTTATGTTATGAGGCCTAAGAACCTCCGGGGCCTAAGAATCCCTATAGATATGATTGATATGATTGTTTAGCTTATATGGATTCGTATATGTGTTGATAGTGTGCAAGGTGAGCATGTAAATGTGGCATGACGGTGTCATAGGTTACATGTGAAAGTCCTTGTACTTTGCCCTCCTTCGTATTCGTAAATGTATGCAAGTATATTCACTAAGCCTTTGTTTATATTTTAGTTGTCTACCCTTTTATAGGTAGTTCCGGAAGAAGGAACTAATATTGACGGTTGGAAAGTGTTGATCTAGAGCTTGAGGTGAAGTTTTTGCAAGACTTGAAGTATTTAGGTCATTTGTGGAAGAATGACGATCTTTTGGTTAGAGGCTTAGTTGTCCATTCTCTCTTGGCTCTTGGTACATAATGTTTTGAAGTCTTACCACTGTTATATTTCTGTAAATGGTCAAGTGCAAGTTCTTTTGGAAAGTTGTATAATTGAGTTTTGGGCGAAAATTGTGTCAAAATGGGTAAATGACCCATTTGATGGTGTTCATAGTTTTTGAAATTAGATGATGTTGTAATCCTGTTTACAATGTGTCTATGTCGTTCTTGGTAACTTTTGGAATGTGTTTTATGAAGTACATGTTGAATTGTGAAGGTTGCAAGTTTGCTCAAGTGATGGAATGGGTTAGGGTTGCTGGTCAGGTGGCTCACTGCGGCGCAGTGGGGGTGGTTTTGCCCACTGCGGCGCAGTGGAATCCCACGTAAAGTTTTGGTTTTCTCGGCACAGTGGGAGGGTGTCTAACTTTCTGTTCCGAGCCTTTCCACTGCGGCGCAGTGGGGAGTGCTCAACCCACTGCGCGCGCAGTATATATATAAAAAATTAATAAATTATTTTCAATATTTCGGTTTATCGAGCCCTGTCCTTTCATGTTGTTCCAAAAAAAACTATACGGAGCAACACAAGAACACCCTTGTATTAACCCGGTCAAAGTCTCAAACTAGACGTCATATTTGTCTAAAACATCTCAAAATTGTGCTTTTAGGAGTATTTTTTACTGCTCTAGTGTAAACCATATTAAAATATCTTAATTTTGGTCTAGCGGTTAAAAGTCTTTTTACTACCAATTCTTCTTGAACTAAATAATATAAGTTTAAATATAAACAATTCAATAAAGACAGTATTCAGTAGTCAACTAATAACTTACAAATTTGCAATTTAGAAAATGCTATATACATAAATGAACAAAGCCATTATTGTAGTCAACATATCATCAGGGAAATGATTAATCCTCTTAACTAAACCTCTTAAAAGTCCTCCTAATTATAAGATTATGACATATGGTGAAATTAAGAGTTGAGATTAAGAAAGAGAATTAGTGGGATACATATGTTATGATTTAAAAGTTTTAAGAAAATATTTAGGAGGATTAATCATTTTCTTATCAATAATGACATGTAACTATATCGTCAAATTAAACGACAACATGACACTATAACATCAATAATAAAAACGATTATCTTGAAACACTATTCAACAATAGTGGAGACTAACATGTGTGGAATGGAAAAAAAGAAAACTAAACGACCTCTATCCCTCGACGACTTGCATCCCCACGCCAAATACGAAAGTGTGGTTTCCATGATGACTACAAGTCTACAAGTGCGACTTCACCCACACTTAACAAGGAATCAAAAGGCACATTTATTACCCTTTCAGTCACAGATGAAATATCAACCTGTAACTCGAACTTTCAACAAACACAGACGTTTTCAAGTGATACTAGATAATACTTTACTTTTTACAGATAATATTTTATTAAGACACGTAAGAAAAATTTTCATCAATCATACTAATCCAATGGTCATTACTCCTTTGTTTTAGGAAGTACCAGCCAAAATCATATTCATCCAAGAGTTAGAAACTTGTCATCAAAAACCTTTTAACTTCTACAGAACAGATCCAGTAATGTTTGGATGAACGAAGATCAGACCCACAACATACCAAATAAATGAACCAAAATGCTAGTGCAAACAGAAGCAATAACATAGCAGACAAGAATTAATACACCATGCCAGATAGAAAACATAAAGTATTGGTAACATCCTCATACCCAAATACTGACTCGGTACAAATAGTTGCTGTTTAATGACTTCTACTCATCTTCGATTACAATCATGCAAGGGAGATTGTGCTATCATCGTTTCTTAAATCCATACTTTTTGCGTTCATAGAACAGATCTGTTTTAGCACTTCCCAAATTGACAATCTTCGGACACCCATCTCTATCCTTCTCCTGCTGAGTGCACTCTTTGCAGTAATAGGCATCAGAAATGCCCACACCCCCACATATGACACAGCGACCCTGGAAAGACCCATAGTTGCACTCTTCACAGACACGCACAAGTGTGCATGGACGCACATAAGAGTCGCAGATTACACATTTACCATCACACTTTTCACAAAGTCGCCCAATGGCAATTCCTGGCTGCTTCCTGCACATGATCAAATCAGGATGATGCTTCGCCATGATTCTGAATAAGGCTCCGAATTCCCAAAATCTTTAAAACGGCCTGCATATAATAGAGTTTGAAATAAGTAACTGAAAAGTTAAATCTGGTAAAAGGCTTTAAAACAATATGACTTGCACAAAGACCTCTTTGTTCATCCTCTTACTTTCGATAACTAACAGCAGCAAGAAACTTAGGGTCACTGAGAACAAGCCCTTGCAAGCATTATGCTAGAGGTCTTTTTAAGTTTGATATACACTTCTACCTTAAAGTTCAATGTCTTTACTGGCTACTATGTGAACAACCTATCAGACTATGTCAGTGTAACTTGCTCAGACTTGGTAGGAAACTGAAGAGCAAAGAAGCAAACTGGTCCTATTGACCTAAAGATGGGTAATTATTGGGTGGATTAAGCTAAAATAGTTGAGTGAAAAAGAAACTGGGCTGAAAGCCTGAAAGGAGTATTCACAAGTGTTTGGAGTCAGCCAGCACAAATGTAATCCTAAATGTATTCAAATAATCAAATGCATAAAACCTGCTAAACTGCATTTACTAAAATGATTCAGATACTTTTTTGTAATAATACAGTTTTTTATAGTCATAGTAAAGCACTATTCATAAAAGTATAAAAGAAGTATTCGCGAGTGTCTGAGGTCAGCCAGCTCAGCCAGGTCCCCTTTGACCCGCTATAAAGAACTACCAGTACCCATTTTGATACTTGACCCAATGCCACCTATTTTGCTACCTCTGCAGAAAAGGAATATAAAGATACATGGTGCATGATGGTCTGCTGCAGGTTAGATGGTAATCAATTTTCTTTACTCCCTCAAGATAAATTGACCATGAGCTACAGAGAGGCCATTAATACATGGCCTAATCTCAGATGGTGCATTCTAATATCATGGCCAAAATTAGAAATGTATTTAGTGCTTTTGGTTCTAAAAGCTGCCTCCATGATATATGAGTTTCCTCTTTTTGTTTCTAGCAGCATCAATTGTTATTCACTGGTAAGACCATACAACCAGGTCTCTCTTTGTGTAAAAGCATTTGCTAATCTTTAGTAATCTATAAGCAGTATTTACTTATTCAACATATTTCTTTGTGTTGACGTGTTGCTCACATATTCCATCAATAGAATTCTCTCTGTCATTCGAGAAAAAGATTAAAGGCTGAAAAGAATTGTCGGAGGGAGATCATCATAATCGATAGATGTAACCAAAAAACAACTCTAGTTTAATTGTAGCTTTTAAACACCTTTGAAAGGAAAAAAAAAAACAACGAATTATTTCTAATACACACTTAAACAGAAATAATAAATAAAACAAGAGGAGCATAAGATTAGAATTTAAAAACTGGATTTTCTTGATTCAGTAGTCACCACGAAGAATAGCATAACGCCATAGTTGTCAAAACCGAAGGCGCACTCAAAGCGCAGTGACCCAAATGGGGGCCTAAGCAAGAAGCGCAAAAAAGGGCAGGGCCTGGAAAAAGTAAAAGCGCACCTAAGTAAAAAAATCAAATGTATTCAAATTACTAGATACCATTCAAAGACTCATAAACTATTCAACCAAAAACCTAAAACAAATTGTTCATAAATTGGAAACAAAAAACTTCAATCCAACTTATTCATAATTATGTTGAAATAATTTATAGTAGAATGTAGAAAAATATATAAAAACTACTAAATAACGAAAACATACACTACTATAGTATATGAAAAATGGTTTCTATAGCCCTCAAAAAAAGAATAGAAACCCTATGAAAACCGGTTTCTATATACATATGATTATATTAATTATATAAAAACAATAGAAACCCCTTACATAAACCTGTTTACACACAAAAGATAAATATATATGTGATATATATAGGAAATAAGAAAAAAGAATCATCATATAATACTATGAACTCAACATACTATGAACATTTAAACTTTTCTCCAACATTCAGTGTGAAAACGAACACAAAAGTTTGTCTTTGTGGTATTTCCGAAACAAATATTCTACCATTAGATATGTTTTCCGAAAAAGATTTACATTCTTCTTCATTTGATAATTATACGGAAGACCACATCTTCTATATTTCGATATGTCTCCAAACCAGTTGCATACACAAGTTTTATCCTATAACTTTTGAAAAAAAAAAAAATATTTGAACTACTAAAACAGTTTTCAGGGTACAATACAGATCATCATCCCCTGCTCCAGAATGATCATATCATATAATACACTCAGCAGCTAGTAAAAAAGCGAAATAATACAACGGGAATAATAGTATACATTCTCCATAACTATAATAACTGTTATTCTGTTAGTTATACAAAGAAGATCAATGATATAAATATAACGTACGAATTTTGCTGTTTACTTTTGTAAAAAAATATAGTTTCGACAGTAACTTTCAAGTTTCAACGATTAGCACCAAAACATTACGATTATTTTGTTTATTTCCCCTATCTCAATGAACATTCAACAACTAAAACCTTTTCCAAAATCCTATTCTCGAAACAACAATAGACTGTTTATCATATATACACATATTTTTTTGATAGCATAATAATCCGGGTTTGAAACTCCCTAGGTAAACATCATACAGTTAGGCTGCCTAAATTTCATACAATTTATCCAACATGCGACTAAACCTAACAGTAAGCCTATATGTATAGTATTTTATTATTTATTTACTGATTATTATTATGTACAGTAAAAAAGCTAGGGTTTCTAGGGCTTAAATAAATAATAAATAAATAAATAAACAGGTAAGAGTGGGGAAAAGAAAAAAAAAAACTAACCTGATGGAAAAAACGAGAGTAGCGAAAGCAAATTTTGGGGAAGAATGAATTACAAGACAAAGACGCAGTGCCCGCTTAGGCGCTTAATATATAAGCGAACTTTCTAGACTCCGACTTATTTTGTTAGATTTTTGTTTACAGCCACCGACTTATCTATCTATACAACTATCTAAAAATTATATTTATACTTTTATCTATACTATCTTATAATAATTATTACATTCTCTCTCGTAAAAGCGCTAGATGCAAACTTATTATTTTACCTTTGATTAATTAATTTACATCATCAATCCCTTATCTTTTAAAATATCTCCGCTATATCTTCACATCAATTACTTACACCCACCACCAACAATAGTTCATCACCACCACAACTGCCGTCACCACCACCAGTCGTCCTCATAACCAAACCGCCGCCGCATCGCGCGGGTACAATGCTAGTGCTACTAAATAAAAATTATACCTCTATTTTGAAAAGTTTACAATTTTTGGACATGCGAAATTACCAATTTACCCTTAATTAATTAACTTATACAATCATTATATAATCTTTTAAAAGATATTCACTATATCTAAAAATCAAATATCTTTGAATCAATTACCTACACCGATGCCATTACCATCTGTCGACGCCACCACATCGCAACTAATGTTATCACCGCCGCATTGTACGGATACCATGCTCGTTTTTAATAAAATTATTTTGTTTACAAAAATAGGTTTCGATATTTAAAATCGTTAAAAATTATTCCAGACTATTATAGTTTTAAACTTTTAAAGTTTTAATAAGATTAACTTTGAGTCTTTGACACAAGTTTTTCAAAGTTTTGTTTTGTTTTTTTTTTTTAATTATAAGCTATAACTTCGGTCGCTTTTAGTTTAGATTAAGTTTTTAATTTTTAAAATTACACAAATACCTCTTAAAGTTATAACTACTGAGTGTGGTTCGGTTTGAGTGGATTTTTGACTAAAACCGAAAATTTATTTTAAAAAATTACATTTGAATTTAATTTCTAACTTTAAGGACCTTAAATTCTTAACAAGGGTATGAATGGATCGACTTAGTTGAGTTCGACTCGATAAAAACTTAATCTGAGTTGAGTTTAGTTTAGCTCAAGTCAAGTTTAAGTGTAATTTGATAATTTGAGGTTTATTAATGCTTGCGTTTGGAACACTAAACTCAAATAAGTTCACAAGTCAAATAAGCTTAAACAAGTATTTCTTTTTTGCCGTTAAAAAAAAAACAAAAAAAAAACCTTAAACAAGTATTTTATTTAATATTAAAATAATCTACGATATATTTCATTTCGCAAAATTTTCTTTTTAAACACATAACCAAACACCCCCATTTGTCTTACAAATCATGTTTCACAAATTATGTCATCATAGGAGTATCTAGACACACAATGGATTTTTATTCTAGATCTATGTTTTTTTTGTATAACTTTACTTCAATCGATAATAGGCCAATGTTTTCATTTTTACTATTATTAAAGTCCATCTCATTATATTGTTCGTTTCAACTTTATTGTCCACCCTTACATGGCTGATTTTTATTAAATTTTTGACTGTGCTTGATTTCATTGTAAATATACATCTTTATATTTTGGCTGCTTATTAGCTTTATAGACAAAGCATCAATGTTATGGTTGGAGTTCCCAGACTGTGGTAATTGCCTACCTGGTAGTGGAACTACATCAGTTCCTTGGAGATGCATCCAGACTAGTTAGCAAATGTTCAAACCAAACAGCCCTACCTTGTCTTCCTTGTCTTCAAAATCAGATAAATTGCAAATCAAAGCGATTTCATTAAACTTTGATCGTCAGGAACACTCCTAGCAAAACACCACGCGAAGTTCTCTTTCCCCAATTCAATCAATTCACTCAAACGTTCTTTATAAACAAGACGATCTCATCATTCTTTGATTGTCTAAAGAGCCAGATCAAAATATCACATTTGTACATTACCACTTGAAAAGAGCAACAAGGATTTAAGAGGATGTCAATAAAAAGGTCATATGTTCAACATTTCTATTTCCATTTCACCAAAAAAACTATTTTCATATAACTGTTTATAAATATTTTACAAAATAACTTCAAAGTACGAAAAGGAGACAAAGCGCCTTAAGAAAATGATTATAATGAGAGGATGACGATGATAGTCGTACAACAAGAAAGCAGGAAAATCCAAGAACGATCTGCCGACTTACTACTCTCTTCTGATCTATGTTTACTATGTAAAAAGAACAAAACTTTATCCAGAAATAATCTGGCAATAGCTAAAAATCCAAAAAATAAGGAAACAAGAAATATAATAATTCCTTTATTTTCCATATGTACTTGATTCTCCTTCACCTTTGCTACCTCCGATCTGCATAGACATTTACACACTCAGCTGAATAAAACAAAGACATAAAGACTGATAGAAAAAGACCAGTTGTTTCTTTATATACTTCTTTTGAAATGCACTGATAGTGGTTTGGTTGTAATCGTCTCAATTACCATTGGATAATATGATAAGAAGGGAAAAAGAAGGGAATTTAACCTGAGGAAAGAATTGCTCTTTGTGATTTCATCCAGCTGAAGAGACACGAGCGTTTTCCATGATTCTAAATCATCAACCTTTCTAGTCTGCAACAACAGTCAAATGCACAACATCACTTATTATGATCGAATAGAGGAATAATCAAAACTTCACCCCTCCCACAACCCCATTAGAGCTGCAACTTTGGACTCATCACGTAGTCTAAATCAGTAAATGTCTAAACAACCATTGAGCAATCCTAGAAACAGTAGCCACAATGACAATGGACAAAATGTAATTTTTAGATCAATATTGTCATCAAAGAAAACACTGTGATTCTGATATGCACACAAAATGCAATTCATTGTAGTTTTTAGGCAAGTCTGATAAAACACAAGAAGTAATACAAGAATCTGATAATAATACGTACCAAGACCTCATTACTCTCACGGACATTTCTCAAGTTTCTTTTAGTCTCCTCCATGATGAGATCTCTGTCTCCAATTTCTGAATCAATTTCTTGGAATATGTACCCGTACTTGGAGTTCAATTCATCAAGGTATCTCTCTAACAATGATAGGTTAATATCTAACAGACGAACTTTTTGCATCAAAATCTTGATAACACTGTCACCTGGCAACCTTCCAGCTTGTTGTTGGCGCACTTCCGAAAGTGGGTCAGGAACATCAATTGGTGTGATCACACGGTTACCTTCAGATTCATCTAAGAGGTCGTGTTCCACATCAGCATCTGCATGATCAACCGGCTCACCCTCCGGTTTTGAGTCACTTTCAAGTTCTGAAGGAAACTTTTTCTCTTGTGTAGAAACCAAATCCTCAAGCATCATTTCAACAGCATCGACTCCGTAAACTTGTACAAAACTCAATGTACAATAAAACCCAGTTCCATAATGACTCAAAAGATTCAACTTTATATATCTCACCCATTTTGGCTGCTGAAGAACGAATCTTTGTTCGTGTTTCACATTTCCAGCAGTAAAGTTTCCAAGTTTTAGCCAAGTTTCTGTTGGATATACTGAACTCCCAAGCAGTTCAAACTCTTTAAGATTCGATGAGTGGTGTTCAAAATTAGCAATTTTTATGGTGTCAACTAGGGTTTCTTCGGAAAGTTCTACAACCACAAACTTCTCCTCAGCTGAACATGGGTTTCTAAGATACTTATCCTTGTCTATTGTCAAGATGTTAGATGCACCTTTTGCTTCTTTATTAGAAGCTAAAACCTTTGCACCCTTTGAAGCAGAAGCATAGTTATAATCTGCACCACCAGGCTCAAGTCTGTGAATTATACTTCCGACATTACCGTTTGACATTCTGGTTTTTATGTTGAAAGCTTTGTTCTTGAATTCATCAAGACCTAGAGGTACGGGTCTTGATCTTTCAGTTTTAGATGACCCTTTTGGTTCTGACTTAGAAACCGAATGAGGAATTGGTTCTTTTTGGACAGCTTCAAATTCTTGACTGATAATCTCTTCCTTGTTTTCAGAGTGATTTACTAAATCACCCTCGATAAGGTTTTCAAAGTTACTAATTAAATCACCCTGGATAACGTTTTCTGAGATGAGTTCTGTGGTGGGACATTCACTTGACGATAATGAGCTATGGGAATCTACATCAGGCTCCAGTTTAAATTCATCAAAAGTTCTTATACCTTTTGGAAGATCTTCAGGACTATCTATAAAACAAGATAAACAGGTTCATATGAGAGTATTTACATCCATCGATACCTGAAATGATTGTTATTTTATAACGGTACAAATATACTTTGGGAGACTTCCAACCCTCTTGGCCCATTTTTAGCTAATATTTTCCTTGAAATGACAGCTAAAGTTATTGAATTAACCCATTTGAGACACAGCATAGACAAAGATCAACCCATTCAAAAGTAAACCGATATCAACCCTATTGTAATGCTCTATCATGGTTTTTCTTTGTAGAACTATGTGCAGGGAATTACCCAAACCTCTCTAGTTTCTTCTATATAACTCTAATATCAGATGATAAAATTCAAAATCATTAAAATATGATTGCAACTAACCTCTATGACCGTCACCCTGTCCGATCCATAAGTTTAACAAGAACAGAAGCCCCCAAATAAAGATTACAAGTGACAAAGAAACCTTGAAAAAGCTAGTTTTTCCAAGTGTAGACTTTCCCAAAGCTCTTCTGGAGAGAAGAGCTTTACGCGATCTCTGCATTCTACATCAATCTTATTCACTATTAATTACCAACGGTGAACACAACAAAAATATCACGAACAAGTAATCCTGCCATCAAAAAACAAAATTTTGATGTTAATCACCACTACGCATTTTTACATATCAGAATAAAGTATCAGCCAAAATATACTTCAATCCACAAACAAAATAACTCGTACACAAACTTTAAGAATCACCTAAACCAAACAACGGTCTATAAACAACGAATTCTTCAACTTCACAAGGCGTAAATTACATCATAACAAAGGAAGTGCATAAATATAAAAGCTCAATATATAGTTATATATCAATTTCAAAATATAAATTTGGTTACAAGTAATTCTCAATGGATACAAAAATCAAAAGATTAAGACAAGCATAAAGAATCACATTAGCACAATAAGATCAAATACTTTGCTTGCAAGAAACAACTTTTTTTTTCAACAAACAAGATGAAATTCTGTCATTATCAACACATTCTTCCCAAACACAACTTAAAGCAATTGCCAAACTTATAAACAACAAATACCCATATAATAAATCTATATAAAAATTACAAATTTCCCAAAAAGCCCAAATCTTTAAATAATAAAATGAACCAAGAAAACAGAGCCAATAATTGAATTTATGTACATGGGATCTAGAAATATTATATTTTTACACATAAAAAGTAGCATTAAGCACATGGGTCTGCCACTAAGATCTTAAAAGTGTAATTCAAAACTTCAAAAAAATATATACATATTATATATATATATATATAGAAAACAGGGATGTGACAGCACCTGGTAATATATCTGTTCTTGAAAATAAGAATTCAAAAAATCAACAAGAAATTGAAAAAGTGATCGAATTCTTGAAATTATCATAGCAACCCATCTTTGAGTTTTGAATAAATATGAATATTCAAACTTTATTGATTTTTGTGGCAAAATCTTGAAATACTCTGTTTTTCCCAACCTGAATTTCTTGTTGGGCCTTTATTTATTTGTTTGTTTCTCTTGATTGATGTATTGCCGTTTTTTTCACTTTAAGAAAGAAAATTGGGGTTTTGGATATTAATTTATTTAATTAAATTATGAATTTTGGGGTGCTTGGTATTTACTAAAATTTAAATAAAAGACGGTGAATTTATTTATTTATTTGTATTTGTGTTTGCATAACCAGTGTTTTTGGCTTTAATGGAATCGTGGTGTCCACTTGTATAAATCTTAATAAACTTTAAAGAGTAAAGTATAAGTAAAATAATTGTAATAAGTAACCTAATTAGTGTTGTTTTTTTTTAATTTAATTAGTTTAATTTCTTTACTATGTATAAGTTATCATCAATTTTTTGAATATCATTTTAACATATCATGTTGATAATTGTTGTAAAATTACAATTTTATGACCTATAGAATTTAGTGAGTTTTTTTCATGAGCTCAATCTTTTGATTTTATCATGTGTAGTGATTGTGTTTTAGAAAAGTTAGTTTCTCATAAAAAAAATATATAAATCATTGTAAAATATCATCATTTTAATTAAGTTTCTAAAGCTACAATATTCATTCATTCATTGACATTTATTGGTGCAATTAATATATTTATATTGCTCAACTTGTTTGGAATCAATCAATTTATGGGATGGTTTGTTTAAAAGAATGGGAATTTGTTTTTTTGTTTATTTTCTAAACAGTAGTTTAAAAGAATTTGTTACTTGAGTTGATATGAAAAGTAGTTTGAAAGAAAGATATAAAAATAGGAAAAATGGTGATGTATTGCCAGCATATAATATCAAATAAATAAACAACATATGGCAGAAAATGAGTGCTCCATGCATAAAGTGTGGGGAAGGATGAAATCTGTCAGTTGATGAGCTGGAAAATTTTGAGTTACTCAAATCCCAAATTCTTTTGTTGTTCAAATTTTCAAAGATTAAATTAAATTATTATTATTAGTATAAAATAATAGACTATTCTTTTTATTTCACATATCAATTATCCGTCTACATTTCGATTTTAAATTAAAACTATCTCCTATTAAATATCCATATGAAAAAAAAACTCTATTTAGTTTATTATCTCATAATACTCCTAAATATATTTATTGTAATTTAAAATATTAAAGAATAAAGATATACAGTAATAAATGAAGGATAAAGATAAAAAATGATCATTTTACAAATTAATATAACATACAATGATTACAATTTATTTTAAACTTTGTATGTGTATCAAGTAAACATTGAAATTGCCCCTGAATATTAAAATTGAGACGAAGAGTAATATAATTATGTTGTTTTTTAATTTCCCAAAACATAATATCTATGTTTTCGATTAAAAGTCATTGTCAAACACAAAGATTTTCTATTTTGTATTCAAAGAGATATAATTATAGCCTCAACTCATGAAAGGTGCGAAATAAACTTCATTCGAAATATCTTATTTGATATCGTAAATTAAAAAGAATTAAAATAATTTGACAACGTAAATCTTTTTTGATTGTTGATATTATATACTTGTCTTCATTTATTATATCAACTTTGATTTGATAATAACTAAATTGATGACACCTGTAGCAGCTTGACTTTTGTAATGCTTCTTAAGATTAAGAAAACGCTTATTGTAGTTGTCGACAATGTTGATATGTCGATCGTTTGAATCCAAAAAAAAAAAAATGTCGACCAATCTTATCAACATTTTACTTAATCATATATAATACTTATAAATCAATTAGATGTAACAACTCTAAATTCTTTAATGGTGTGCAACAACTTATGTGATAATATTTTCTAAAAACCATTGCCAAGTGTTTAAATTTTATCTTTGTACATCCAATCTTATCAAATCTTTATGTCACAGACGAGTAACTTAACTCTATATAGTACTCGTATATATTACGTTGTACGGTTTTATCTCTAATTTATTGGGAGAAAAATTATATGTATTTAGACCCGTTCATTTTTTATTTAATATACTTATTAAGAACTTTTTATTTTGTACGACATTCTATTTTACTTTAATATTACATGTATACCTGGAAACTAAAACTTTCGAAATAATGCATATTAATCCACTATCACAAATATGAGAAGTGAGACTTAAACCCAAGTAGATCATCCCAGGTCAAATTTCATGTTCTTTTTTTGACTTAGAAAACAATAATAAACATTATTTGCCTAATTTTTTTTAGGTAATACATACAAACATTGTTTATACATTTAGACACGTAAAACCATTGGGTAATAGCCCAATGATTACCAGCCGCCACTTTTCAGGAAAGGTCATGGGTTCAAGTCTTGTCAAAGAAAAACTTGAGATAATCAGGGGATTATTAAGCGGTTGAGATTCACCTGAACACTAACCTTCCTGTGGGATTAGTGGATACCAAATGTTATCCGCCTCCATTTTAGTTGTATTAACTTGACATACAATCTGACATTCTGACTTGTATAGTTGTATTTAGAGGTGGCCATTGGATCGGAATCGGAACCGGTTTCAGTCAACGTGGCGAAGAACCGATTCTTCAAAAACCGAAACTGGTTTAGAACCGCTTATTGGTCAAAGTTTGACTGCTTTTTCGGTTCGGAACCGGTTTGGAACCAATTGGAACCAGAAAGGAACCGATTTTTGGATCCAAATGTGGAAACGGTTCCTATTTATCGGTTCTTGAGAAACCGGAACCAGTTCGTTTAAGATAATCCAAATCGGTTTTTTTGGCTCCGTTTTTTTTTGTCCAGGTCTAATTGTATTAATAGTTTGACAAATCTAAAATAATTTTTTAAAAAATCATGTATACCGACTTACTGTGGAAACTAATAACCTTCGGCTATTTGGGGTCGTTAGACAGTTTTAATTAAGCCCAACAAGCCCATACCAGCCCAAGAGTTAATGCCTAAAATGGTGTATGTGAAAAAAAATAATTACCAAAATGGTGTAGTTTCAAAAATATTTGTTAAAATGGTGTTTTTCTAAAAATTATTTACCAAAAATGGTGGTTTTATAAGGTTTGTATTATTTTACTTAAAAACTAAATTTTGTTTATTTTACAATCTTTACTAGCTAGACCATTAAAACTTAAAAGCTTGTAACCAAACTAACATCTATCTATTAATCTATCAACTCTATGTTTGATTTGTAGTCGTTTTTCGGGTTTAAATGTTTGGATCAAGACCGAGTTAAAGTTGTAAGACATACTAACATAGTGACATATACACGTACATAAAATTATAAGGCATACTAACATAGTAACATACTAATACTTGTACACAATGACACTTCCACCATATATTCAAGATGGCTCCTTGCAAATTAATATATGTTAGAGATTTTTTACAATTTTTATTTAGGAACCTCCTTGAAATATATAATGAAATCCCTTGTATTTAATTTTTATAATGAATGAGGCATATTAAAATAAAAGCTAACTTACTTCTGTTCTATTCAACTTTAATTTATAAATCAAACCAAAAGCTAAGTTGTGTTCTTTGATTTGCTGTTTATTAATATAATTAGTTTAATCTTATTAGGTGGAATGTTTTAATTTGAAATTACTATAGAACGGGAAAGGGAATGATACATTAATATGCATAGTATTTTAGTTTTTTTTTTTTTCTTTTTCGCGTTGATCGATTATCACTACATCACGAAATATTAAAAACATGACCATGTTAAAATTCGTGTCATCATTCGTATGCTGTAACTCGGTCTCGATCCAAACCTTTAAACCCGAAAACAACTACAAACCAAACATAGAGTTGATAGATTAATGGAGAGATGTTAGTTTGGTTTCAAGATTTTGAAGCAAAATAATACAAAATTTATAGAAACAACATTTTGGTAAATAATTTTTAAAAAAACATCATTTTAGCAAATATTTTTAAAAATACACCATTTTAATAAATATTTTTCTCACATACATCATTTTGTACATTAACTCCCAGCCCAAACAGATAATCAGCCAGTATGAGGCCTTATTTATTAAATTAGCAAATTGTCAATTTTCTTTTGTTAGAAAGAAATAATGTTTTTTCCAGCCATATATCAAACTACATACTATTACACTTTACCTATGCTCTACTGTGAAGCTCATAACCATTTTCAAGTAAAAACGCTGACGCTTCTCGATACCGAAACATTTTTGCTCAATAATCTCATTAGTAGTTACTGTAAATTAGGAAGTATTAATTATGCACGCAAGGTGTTTGATGAAATTCCCCAACCAAATCTATTACAGTATCATGGAACATTATTCCTATTGCATATTCGAAGTCTGGGAACTTATTAGAAATGGAAAAGATATTGGATATCATGCCGAGACGAGATGGGGTGTTGCGGAATTCGGTTATATCGACAAGTGGTGAGTTATGGGCTTGAATCTTATGTGTTTGTGCCTTTGTGGGTAGTCCAATGGTGGAAATGTCTTGCAAAGCAGGTATTGTGAATGCCGCGAGGCGGGTTTTTGATTTGTTGCCTGAAACGAATGTGGTGATGTATAATACGATCATTATGGGTCTGCTTCGTTGTGGCATGTTTAATGATACAGAGGAGCTATAAATTTATGCATGAGAAAGATTCGATCACTTGGACAAAAATGGTTACAGACTTACAGGGTATACCCAAAATGGTCTAGAGAGAAAGGCAATTAGTAATATATTTAGGGTAATAAGGATGTAGGGAATGGGTATAGTCCAGTTTACGCTTGGAAGCATCTTGACGGCTTTTAGTACAATTACGGCTTTAAGAAAAGGTTCACAAATTCATGCATATATTGTAAGGAACGATCTTATGGATAATGTGTATATCGGAAGTTCCCTTGTTGATATGTATATGAAGTGTAAACATGTTAACTATGCAGAAGTGGTATGTAAAAGGATGGCGTTTTAAAAAGTTGTATCTTGGTTAGCAATTATAGTGGGTTATGGTCAAAACGGGCATAGTGAAGAAGCGTTAAGGGTTTATGTTGACATGCAAAGAATGGAGTTGAGTCTGATGAATACACTGGAAAGAGTTTGTATATATGATCTTTAAATTTGGGTTAAAGTGATGCACCACATATGGGTTTAAACCTCAAAAACAAAGTTGCAGTTTTTTAAATGAGACTGAATGAAAATTGTAGGGTTTTTGATTTGTCGACAATTATATCATAGTTATGTAGGCTGCGGAGGCCGGAGGGTACCCTGGTGCTATATGTTTACACTAGAGGTGGAAAAATGGGTGGGTCGGGTTGGGTAAGAGGTTAAAAATCTTGCTTGTTTAGAAGAGGGTGTGCTCAGTTTCATGGTCAAATACTGGTTTCAGGTTTGATTTCATTTATCACTGTCTCTAATGCCCTTGTGACCTTCTATGGTAAATGTAAAACTGCTGAGAAATTTAGTCAGTTCATCCATGAAATGAATATAACAGATGAAGTATCTAACACTGCTTTGATTACAGGGTATTCCCAATTTGGGGAAGCCGATAAAACAATAAATCTGTTTAACCAAATGTTGGCTACGCAGTAACTTTCATTGGTGTCCTTTCAGCTTGCAGCAAGGCAGAGCTAGAGGAACAAGGGCGTGAGTGTTTTAAGTCAATGGTTGAAAACATGGAATTGTGCTGCTTTATGACCATTACAGTTGCATGACTTACCTATTCAGCAGGGGCGGGGAAGCCTGAGGACGCCAAACATTTTATAAATGATATACCTTTTAGCCCCGAAGCATTTAGCTGGATACTCGGCTCATGCAGATCTCATGGTAATTTAGGAAATTCGGTTTGGTCCGACATGGCCGAAACCATGTTTCCCAAACGCGGTTTTACCTGTTTGATAAAAATTTTTTGCAAATTGACAAAATACCCGCCAAATATGGTCATTTCAAAAAAATAAAAGATTCATTTTTTTTTTTCGCTTGCTTTTGGAATTTTTTTTCTTTTTTTCATTTATTCATCCTATCTTTAATTAACTAATTTTTTAAAAAATTTAAAATCTTTTTCAGAAATTTTTTTTCCCTAAAAGGACGTAACCCGTAATTGATAAGCAAAACCTAGAGTCATGATGAGTAAGAGCAGAACCCGTTATGTTAATCTCCTCATCATCGATTACTACTTATTACCTATTACTCTTTATGACATATCACCTATACTAGCTACTCCTTATTTATACTCTTAAAAGCGTACTGTAAAAAAAACAAGCTAAAAAAATTAAGAACAAAGTTTCTTTCCTCCTTAAGAACCTTATTTCAAAATTTCACTTTTGTGTATATATAACTTTTATAGTAATATGCTACTGAAAATGTTTAAGTACTCTAAATCAAAGGCATATATCATGGGACCGTCCAATATAATATAGTTTTATGTAAAATTCCTTTTGGATTTGTCACGATAAACATGAGCTAATAAACAAGTTATTAAATTAGAAGAGAGAAAGCTTGATCGTCACTCGTTAGACATGCAACTCGTGATCAATAAAATACAAGAAAATAAAAGTCTATATAAATTAGATATAGCTAGCGCACTCGTATTGCAACTCAGAACACTTAATTGCCTAGCTGCTAGCAAGTAATATAGATCATGAACAATAATACAGTAGGAGTTGTATTGTTACTAGTTGTTATGATCATGAGCACGACCTCGGTCTTGTCTTTCTCCACGGATCATGATGATCAAACATCATCGAGCATACAGCCAGGGATGACGGGCATAACTAAGGTTTGTACGTCATTACATATTTTTTTTATTATACAAAAAATATTACTAAAAAAGTAATGATATGACGTGAGAGATTTCATATATATTTAAGCTTGGATTTGAAACAATCTTAGATTCACTTTTGCTTGTACAGAAACTCTCACATCTAAATTTTTTAATCCATATAAAAAACACGGGGCCAATCATTTATCCGATATTTTAAAAAATTACCCGTAGTATGTAAGGAACCGGGCAGCCATCAGACTTACGAAGGTTCAGTACCACTTATATGCTCATTAACGGATATCTTTTTTCTCTAATTTTTTTTGCCGTTAATGTCGGTGACAAAGAACACAAAATGAGTTATAATTAGCAAAATGATGATAAAATACCATTTTGGTGATTAAGTTTTCCATATACACCATTAACTCGATTAATTTGTCATATATATAATTAAAATATATATGTCCCGCAGGCCGATGACAATCTAGTTCAGCAAATTGGGAAACTGATCCATAGCAATGTAAATCGGAAGTTTTTGACATTGTTGCGGCAGGCAGTTAATGTCGAAGAGAGTTGTTCAGAGTTGAATGCTAGTTGCTGGGACGTAGATTGTTGCCCGGGGCTACAATGCAAAACCAGAAGTTGGGTACTTGATTTTGTATGTGTTCGTAATTAATCAAAAGTAACGTAACTAGCAGATCTCGATCAAGCGGTTGGTTCGCGATTAATGTTGCTATAAATATCTCGATCAAGCGGTTGGTTCCTTGATTTTGTATGTTGTTTATGTCACTTTTGTTATCTGTGCCGTCGTGATTAATTGTTACGTGTTTTTGTGCAATATAATTCACCAATATCTATCTATGTAATATTGTAATGTACGTATGTGTGTAATAATAAACACATGCTCAGCAATGTGTCATGTACCCTCCAATAAATTAAATAATTATCGATGACGTTTGTCACACTAATTCATTTAGACTATCTCTAATGGGAATGTTTTTGGGCACCCTTGGGTGTCTTTGGATTAGGGCTGTCAATGGGTTCGGGTTGGCAGGTTCGGGTTGGCGGGTTGGTGGGTTGAAAAACTCCGACCCTAACCCAACCCACTAAAAGTTTCAGGTCAGAAATTTCAACCCTGACCCACAACCCGCCAACCCATGACCCAACCCATGTGACCCGAGAAGCAAATATATATAAAATGGAATAAATCAACCAATATAAAGCTTTATTATTGATGGTGTAAGCCGGAAACGAAGGGTACAAGAAAGAAAGAAATACGAGGGTATTGTTAATACTTGGCACAAAATTAACAAACTTACCGCCTCATCCTACATCACTTATCATCTCACAGAATTTTGAATCCTCCTTTTATTTCATATTTGAAGTTACTTTAGGTTAGAAATATAAAAAATGAGAATGGGACGTATGAATTAGTGTAATGTGGAGTATGAACTATTATATATAATTCAATTATTTTAAAGATATTGGGTTGGCGGGTCGACCTAACAACCCAACCCAGAAAAAATCAGGTTGGTAGGTTGGCGGGTTGGTGGGTCAAAAATACTCAACCCTAACCTGATTTTTTTCGGGTTGGGTTTCGGGTTTGGTCGAAATTGACAGCCCTACCATGGATATCCTTTGCGGTTGAAGTTTGTCCAAAACTAAAGATTTTTTCATGCATGTCATTACCCAAGGGCATGCCCTTAGGTGCCCTTACTTATATTTTGTTTTTTGTTTTTAGTGGAGTTAAATGATATGTAAGATGTTTGTATGGTTGGAGGTAAAATTATAGGATTTTAAGGATTTATAAGGATGTGTAAGGATTTGTAAGGATATGATGTGGCAGCTCAAGGACGCCTAAAGGCGTCCTTAGCATTGGAGATAGCTTTATAGTTGCTTGCATTCTACTACATTAATCCTTTTAAAAGACCACCTTTGACAAGATTGTGTAGAAATTATTGAGTATAACGATATCCCTTGCTACCAGTAGTAACCCTCACTATCGTTTTCCACATATTATAGTCTCAATATCATTAATGGTATTGTATAAAGAAAGTTAAAATGTAGACAGTCTTACCCTACTTAAGATGAATACTGGCTTAGCAATTAAGGATCGAATCTATGATTTCTGTCTCCATATGCAAAAGTGTGTTGACCATTTGATCAAAGCCTCGCTTGTTATCGGTGGCGAATCTTGGATTGTTGCAAGGGTTGAGACGGGACTTTAATTATTTCAAAAACGTTACATAATTATTCATTGCTCTTGGAATTCACATACGCATGCCTCATTTCATTTTCAAATTGTAGTCTCTCATTTTTCTTGCTCTTTTTTTCTTTTTTCATTTGCCCAAGACTTTGTTGCATAACAATTGATAGCCTAAAATTCCCATCATGACAACATGGCCCAAAAGACAGTCTTCATTGTATCACAAAGAAGTTCTTTTATTCAATATAAAATGGTACCCTTGCGATAATGACAGGGGCATAAATATAGAATGTTTAGGAATAACAAAAACATTCTCTACTCTCTTCAAGACAACCGACATCCACCGAGTTAAGGAACACATTGAGAGAAATACAAAACAAGGGGGTGGATTTGTGTTTTGTTATTGGTATTTAACGACTTGAAGTTGCAAACGAATGGTTTTAATATTTGAGTAAATATATTTTGTTCTGATTGTGTCTGATTGTGTCACTATTCGGGTCAAATGATTCGCCTATAAAAGCTGCAAAACTAGTAACGGTAAAACAAAATAATTGCTAGTACTCCTTTAACGTTACGTGTTAAAATAGTTAAGTACTAGTTTAATAAACAAAATAAGAGTTTGAGTCATTAGTGTAATGTTTAGAAGTTGAGGGGCTTACTATGTAATCTCTGTTGAGTCTGTTAAGTCTGTTAGTAGCAGTTAGCTGGGTCGTTGACTATATAAGTCCAATATTGTACCAATATTCATTCCATTCAGAAATCAAATACAAATTTCCCCAATTCTCTAATTTTCTCTCTAACATTGGTATCAGAGCCAACTGTTTCCCCGACGAACTCTTGATTCCGTTATCGTCTCCGGCGAGATCTTCTTCTCCGGTGACACCTATAACACCAAATTCCGATCATTTCTTTAAGCTTAACCGTTGATTTCTTCTCTAAAGCTTCTATATCAATGGCGGCAACACGAGGTAATGATTTGGAACGGATCCAAAAGGATTTAGCTCAATCTCAAAAGGATTTAGCTCAATCACAGAAGGATATTGCACAACAAAAGAAGGATTTAGCATCGCAGATTCAGACGATTGTCTCCATGCGTGCGGCCATGGATACCTTACATCAGAATGTTGAACTCCTACAAAAACAGAATCAGCAATTGGCTAGACACGATATGGATAGAGGAGGAACATTTGGAAAGGTCACAAAGCTTGAATTTCCGAGATTCAATGGTGATGATGTGGAATCTTGGTTGTATAAATGTGATCATTATTTTACAATTGATGATACTCCTGAAACAAACAAGGTGCGATATGCAGCAATGCATATGGATGGTAGAGCATTACAATGGCACCTAGGGTTCATGAAAATTAATGACAAACCTATGGAGGAGATGATGTGGTATGACTATGAGAGATCTGTAACTGCCAGATTTTCCACAACTTTGGTGGAAGATCCAATGGGAGCTCTCAAAGCTCTATCTCAGCAAGATGAACTTGATGATTACTGCAATGAATTTGATGATCTCCTTACTAAGGTAACACTTCCTGAAGATTATACTGTTAGCCTATTCATAGAGGGATTGAAACCTGAAATTAAGCACCCTATCAGACTTTTCCAACCAAAAACACTGAAGGATACTTATGCCTTAGCCAAAATGCAAAATTCTGCTAATAAATCCTTAGGAAGAGGTAATATGCAAACTACCAGTTATGCTTCAAGGCAGTTTAAACCCACATCTCTGACTAATATGGCCAAACAACCTTTGTTAGCCAAACCAGTAACTTTTGTGCCCTCTAATGCTTTAGTACTAACCAGAATTACTAGTAAGGCAATGGAAGAAAAGAGAAATAAGGGTGAATGTTTTTACTGCAATGAAAAATTTGTTCCTGGCCACAATAGAGTATGTAAGGGTAAGAAACAATTGTTTCTGGTAAAGGTTGAGGAAAGTTTAGATTAGGAAGAGGTAGTTTGGGTAGAAAATGCACTAGCAGAAGCTGCTATGATGGAAGGGAAGGTGCAAAACAATCAAGTAGTACAACAAACACCTGCAGTGGTACAGACTAATCAATTAATACATGGAACACCTGAGATATCTTTGAATGCTATGATGGGAATTCCATCTTATTCTACTATGCAAGTGATTGGCAAAGTTGGCACAAGGTGTTTGCAATTATTGATTGATAGTGGTTCAACTCATAATTTTTTGAGTAGCAGACTAGCAAATAAATTGAGGACTAATATGATGCAAATTCCATATGTGAAAGTGAAAGTGGCTGATGGTAATGATATGGAATGTGTGAGTTGGTGTAAGGATTTTAAGTGGATGATGCAGGGGAATTGGTTTGAGGCAGATATGTTGGTCATAGATTTGAACAATTATGATATGGTGTTGGGGGTGCAGTGGTTAGAAACACTAAATGATATAGTTTGGAATTTTAGGCACATGACTATGAAATTTGTGGTTAATAGTCAAGCTTTTGAGCTTAAGGGAATCAAACAAAATGGAGTGAGTCTTTGTTCATTGGAGAAAATGAATGAATTATTAATGGGAAAAAAATATGCAGTACATGCTCAATTATGTACTATTACTGATGCATCATCTGGTCAGAATTTGTATACTCCAATTCTGAAGGAGTGTGATAACCAATTTGATTTGGAGGTTCTATTGTCTAAGTTTGAAGATGTATTTGAGCCACCAAGAGGGTTACCACCAGAAAGGGAAATAGATCACAAAATTTTACTTCAAGAAAATAAGGTGAATCTGAATTTGAAACCCTATAGGTATCCAAAGGCACAAAAAGACATCATTGAAGAAATGACTATGGAATTGTTAGACGGTGGTGTGATTAGACCTAGTACAAGTTCATTTGCTGCTCCTGTAGTTCTAGTCAAGAAAAAAGATGGCACATGGAGAATGTACATTGATTACAGAAAATTGAATGAGTCCACAATTAAAGATGTTTTTCCAATTCCTCTCATAGAAGAATTATTAGAGGAGCTTCAGGGAGCAAAAGTATTTTCCAAGTTGGATCTCAGGTCTGGATACCATCAGGTGAGAATGCATGAAGCTGATATCTGTAAAACAGCATTTAAAACTCATCATGGCCATTTTGAGTTCTTAGTGTTGCCTTTTGGTCTCACTAATGCCCCTGCAACCTTCCAAGCTTTGATGAACACAACTTTTAAGGATGTTTTGAGGAAGAGTACTCTAGTATTTTTTGATGATATATTAGTACACAGTACTAGTTGGTCTCTAACATTTGGAAGATTTGGAATTGGTTTTGAGTATTATGAGAGAAAATTCATTGAAGGCCAAGAAATCTAAATGCTCATTTAGGGCAAGCAAAATTGAGTATTTGGGGCATGTAATCACCCATGAAGGAGTATCCACTGACCCATCAAAAATACAAGCAATCCAGGAATGGCCACAACCAACTACTGTCAAACAATTAAGAGGATTTTTGGGATTGGCTGGGTACTACAGGAGGTTTATTAAGGGTTTTGGAATTATAGCAAAACCACTCACTGATTTACTGAAGAAAGATGGGTTCCATTGGTCAGGGGAAGCCACATTAGCATTTGAGCAGCTAAAAAGGGCATTATCTCATCCTCCTGTTCTTAATTTGCCAGACTTTTCAAAACCATTTATAATAGAAACAGATGCATCTTCAACTGGCATGGGTGCAGTTCTGATGCAGACAGGCGATCCTTTAGCTTATATCAGCAAAGCTCTTTGTCCCAGGCAACAAAGTCTCTCTGTATATGAGAAAGAATTATTGGCCATCATCATGGCAGTCAAGCATTGGCATCACTATCTTGCAAGCAACCACTTCATTATCAAGACAGATCACCAAAGTTTGAAACACTTGTTGGAACAGAAAATCAACACTCCACTGCTGCAAAAATGGCTTACCAAATTGATAGGGTATGATTATGAAATTTCTTACAAGAAGGGAGTAGATAATCAAGTAGCTGATGCCTTATCCAGGGTTTCAAGGGTGGCGGTTCTAGAAATGAGCCTGAGTACAATAAATTCAGCATTATTGGATAGAATTAAAGAGGCATGGTTGACTGATAAAGACACAAAAGCAATGATTGACAAAATTTCAGATGGACAGTCAATACCCCATAGGATGTGGAAAGATGGATTGCTCACCAGGAAGGGAAAATTGATAATTTCTAATGATAAAAATCTTAGAAATGATATTATTAATGCATTTCATAACTCTGCAATTGGGGGTCATTCTGGGTGCACTGCTACTATTGTGAGAGTTAAAGAGTATTTTTATTGGAAGGGATGTGCTAAGGATGTAAGGAGATTTATCAAAGAATGTGCCACATGTCAAAGATCTAAATATGAAACTGTAGCTACACCTGGTCTTTTACAGCCTCTACCAGTGCCAAAGTCAATCTTCAGTGACATCTCTATGGACTTCATATCAGGTTTACCCAAGGTGCAGGGCAAGGAAACCATTCTGGTGGTGGTTGATAGAATGACTAAATATGGTCATTTCTTGGTTTTGAGTCACCCATTTACAGCTGCATCTGTGGCAAAAGTATTCTTAGACAACATTTTCAAGATCCATGGTGTGACAACTGTCGTCTGAGCGTTTTTACTAAATTACCCTTCCGATCATTTCTAGTTCGTTTCGTTTATGTACGTCTTTGGACTTTAAGACCTTATCATGAAATAAATGGATTTGTGTTTATTTCGGACTTTATGAGCATTTAGACTTTAGAAAAATTGTACGTGGACTCGAGAACAGGAGGAATACTAGTTGTCTTGTGGAAATGCCAAACTTAGTAAAATACTTAAAATTAAATCAATTAAAGATTTAATAAGTAAAAATAGACATGTTTATATCCGTTAGAAAGCTATTAAAAAGTTACGTTTAAAAATGACGACAAAATAAATTTACGGTCACGAGTCTTCCTAAATTGTCGGGTCAAACTAATTTAAAAGAAAGTCAAAGGCTAGTCAATTAAGGAAAAAGGAGGAACAAAACCCTTACTAACCCTAACCCTAACCCCTCATCCACCACGAGCCACCATCCACCACGAACCACCATCAACCACCACCTTTTTCTTCATCATTCTTTCAAAATCGAGTAAGATATGCTTGGATCTAAATGAATTTCTTGTTATTCTTCATCAAAATCCCGTTTTTCTTGTATGTATATATGTATATATATATATGTAATTTCGGATTATATGGAGATATATATGTAAGAACCCGAAATTTTTACAAGAATATATATGAAGATCGGTTATATGCTTTCTTCTTCCTCTTAAATTAGATTTTTTTCTATAGTTATATATATTTTCGGATATATATGTGTGTATATATCTATAGATCCGATTTTTGAACAAAAATATATATACTTTTCGGTTTTGAGTATGAATATGTGTCAAATCTTTCAAATCCGTGATATATGGACCGGAATAAACATATGTATGTATATATTTCGGTTGAAATAATTGTAGACTATATATATATATCCGAAAACTATATAGATCCGAGATCTATAGATGCGAAAATCAATGAATCCGAAAACTTATACCTGAAATCTTTCTAGATCCGAAAAGTTTGAGCCGAAAACCTCTTGAATCCGAGATCCATACAACCGAAATCTTTGAAACCCGTGATTTTTGATCCGAAATCTTCTTTTTTATTTGAAATTGGTATTTGATCTTTGTATATCGGTCCTTTGGTATATGTTGCAAGTCGAAATTAATGAAAACTGAAAGTATATGTGATTTTTGTTGATTTTCGGTTAGATCTATCATAGATCCGAGTCATAGTTGAGATTTTTGGTCTTAAGATTTTGTTATGGTTCATCCTTGTGACCGGATCTAAGCTTAGTTGTGGTTTTTGGGTCGGTCAACGCCGGTCAAACTTGGTCAAACCGGCCAGAAATGTTTTTGATTCAAAAAAATTGATTTGGGTGGTACTTTTGGTGTTTAGATCTTGATTTTTTCGGTTCGGTCAACTGTCGGTCAAACTTGGTCAACGGCGGCTTAATGATAAAGATTAGGGTTTGAGTATTATTTGGGTATTTTAGTCAAAAATTAAAGTTTTTGAACAAGTTAAGTTGTATTTTAATTAATTGATCTATATTTAAAATTAAATCTCAAATATTTGCAATAATGAAATTAGTATGGATATATATATATATATATATATATATATAAATGTATTAAAAGACTTATTAGACATAACTATATATATACGAGAGTTAAATAGATATAGACATATGTATATATAAAAGAATTAAAAATTTATATGGACATATGACTTTACATATATATATATATATCTAAAAAGACTTTATAAGGACTAAATAAATTATACATTTGTATAATAATAATCAATGACTCATCGGACTTAACATATTTTATGATGACATTCCCTACGAATACTTGACGAGATATAAACATAAGACGTGACATTATTATTGGACAATTTATAAGGACAACGAGACTATTATATATATTAAGACATTGACGAGACATAATGGCATTTCCTAAGACACTAGTATAGGACACACACGAGTACAATTAAATCCAAGTTCTTACTGGGTGACTTGTGGACAATGTAAGACTTTTGAACAAATAGTGAGCTTGTTTCAGTGTTTCTGACAGTTCGTGTTCCTGTTCGTTGATATAGGATATTTGTGCTTGTGCTGCTTTCAGGTGAGTTTCGTAGCCCCTCTTTTACAAGTTTTGGGGTGGAAAGTATACTTATTTTCAAACAGTTTTGTCGGTTTCTGTTTTATGTTCAATATTGAGCCTGTGCGTATAGAGTTACTTGTGCCATTTGACGTGCTTTGATCTTGTTGTATGTGTGTGATTATGTGTTTGTTTGTTGTGCTTTGGACGTACTTATTGTATGAGTTGAGACTTTAGACTTTGGACTAAGGCAGGTACCGTAAGGCCGGACTTTGAGACATTGAGGCATTTGGACTTATTATGGCGTAACTCTGCTCGTTATATATTGAACTATTACTTGTTTAGACTTAAAAGAATCGACAAAAGACTTATTTCTTTTATTAGACTTTTGACATAAAACCTACGAACTCACCAACCTTTGTGTTGACACGTTTTAGTATACTTTTCAGGTGCTCAGGTTAATCAGGGATAAAGATTGCTATGCTAGACTGGACTTCGGAGATTAGTGCTCCTTATTTATTTTCAGACTTTAAGGCTACATGCCTTGGATTATTTCTTTATGGACTTGGTTGTAATAAGCTATTTTAGCACTGTTATGACTTTGAACTCATGTTTTTGGGAATATATTTATTATATTCTATTTCATTTAGCAGTATCTATGTAATTCCATGTCGTGCTGTACTTTTCATGACACCTCATGTTTCCGCCAACGGTGGGGTTAAACATGGCTGTCCTTCCACCATTGTGTCTGACAGAGATCCTCTATTTTTAAGTCAATTTTGGCAGGAGTTCATGAGACTGCAAGGAGTGCAGTTAGCTATGTCTTCAGCATACCATCCTCAATCTGATGGACAGACTGAAATCTTAAACAGATGTTTAGAGTCTTACTTAAGGAGCATGTGCATGGATGCACCTTTAAATTGGCTCAAGCATGTTCGTTTGGCCCAATGGTGGTATAATACCACCTGGCACTCCACCATCCAGATGTCACCATTTGAAGCCTTATTTGGATTCAAGCCAAATATTCACATTCCTTTTAATACTGGTGATACTGCAGTGGCTGCTGTGGAAGATTTGTGTAGAGATAGAGAAGTAATGATCCAAAAGTTGAAGAGCAATCTGGAAGTGGCTAGGAACAGAATGAAACAATTCAGTGATAAAAAGAGGTCTGAGAGGAGTTTTGAAGTTGGAGATTGGGTGTATGTCAAGCTACATCCGTTTGCTCAACAATCTCTAAAGGCACACCATAACAGAAAATTACCTCCCAAATATTTTGGCCCATTTCTAGTTTTGGAGAGGATTGGAGCAGTTGCATACAAATTGGACTTACCTTCTTCTTCGCAAATTCATCCCACATTTCATGTTTCCTTACTCAAACAAGCTCATGGACCACTAGCAAATCCTATTCCTTTACCTCAGGAACCCAGATTCAGTCTCCTTCCAAGAGATGTGATTGATAAGAAGATGGTGCAGAGAGGTTCTAAGGCTGCAATCAAAGTTCTGGTACATTGGGTTCGATTACCCATTGAAGATGCTTGGGAGTTTCTCACTGATATGCAGGCCCGTTTCCCAGAATTCCATTTTTGAGAGCAAAAATATTCTTAAGAGGGGAGTATTTTTACGTGTTAATATAGTTAAGTACTAGTTTAATAAACAAAATAAGAGTTTGAGTCATTAGTGTAAGGTTTAGAAGTTGAGGGGGTCACTATGTAACTTCTCTGTTTAGTCTGTTAGAGTTTGTTAGTAGCAGTTAGCTGGGTCGTTAACTATATAAGTCCAATATTGTACCAATATTCATTCCATTCAGAAATCAAATACAAATTTCTCCAATTCTCTAATTTTCTCTCTAACATTTAATATCGTACTGACATACATCTTTTACCCCGAAAGGATTATCTTGTAGGATTCGTATTGCTTGAATGTCATTAATTTCTTTGAGCAATGAAAACTATTCAAGTTTGAGGCTTAGAGAAAATGTGTACTTTTTATTACCCTCTCAGTACAAAATATAGAAGATAACAACCTTCATCAGCATGAAAAGTCTAGTAAGGCTCATGCTTATAGCACTTCTGCCTCGCGTCTGACGCCTCCCACCATGAAGACGTTGCTATGCAGAGCTGCAGTTGCGTTCTTGCCTCTCCTCCGGTTTTAGATGCAGCCATTGAAGAGGGAAGAAAAATAATGGATGGATGGTGGAAGAAGTGAGGGTTATAAGGAGAGAGTGTTCTTGGTGCGTTTAGAAGAGAGAGAAACTGATGAATAGTGTTAAACGTGAGTTAGAAGTGGGTTATTATAAGGAGGGGCCTAAGGTTTCATTGGCTTTTGGTGGTGTTTTTAACTATATTCTATTGTACAATTAGAATGGTATAAGGAAGCACTGACCTGCATTGCCTATAGAACCTTATCAATTTCAGCAAGTTTTCTAAATATGTAGGCATATAAGATAACAAGAGCAGTGGACTCACAGTGTTCACACACCGTCTATCTTTGCCTAGCTACTCTTATGAAGAATATTTTGATCTATACAGGCCGTACAGTGTACACACACCGCCTAATCGCAATTAAGCTCTAGTGCATTCCTGAAATTTGGAACACATATTTCCTAGAATGTTTTAGTGCTCACAAGCGACCTCTATCTTTAATGGTCGAATGCCACGGGGTAATAAATTTTGCCATCCAGGCCAATCGCACAAATGTGATCACTAGGTATATAAGTATAGATAGCTTTTATTACCATCATGAAAGTTGACTCTCTGAGACCGAGAACTACGGTTTTGAGAAGTCACTGAATAACAATCATTTATTGAATGTCCTCTCTGGTGACAGAAACTGCAAGTACTCTGCTGCGGCTTATTATAAGAACCATTCCTTAAAGATGCTGTGGTTTCTCATCCTCTTGCTGGAATAAATATGTATAACACTCCAATGAGAAACATTTACTATGAGAGAAAAAATGTATAATGAATTCTGCAAGTACTTCGCTGCTGGTTATATCGAGGTTCATTCCCGGAAGGTGCAGTTGTTCCCCGTCCTCTTGCTGAAATAAAAATTAATAGTCATACTTCAAAAAACAACATGTATAGAGAAAACTAAGATGTATAGGACAAGAAGTTCATACTATGAGAGTTGATGAGATCAAAAAGTTAAAAAGATAAGATGCTATATCCATTAGGCAATTTGATATCTAACAATTTTCATCTTATGTGATGCAAGAAAAGTGAGGATGCAAGCAACCGGGCGTATGTTCACCCATTTGACATGAGGTATATAGCATAGACCTATCAAATGGAGTATGATGAATGGAAGCAATGAGTGAAATGGAATAACATCCAGCTTTGAAACATATTACTTCTAAGGGACAAGAACTTAGAACTTGAGTGCACATTTTCTTAGATAACCAACGTTTTTTGCCCAAAAAGAAAAAAATAAATGTTCTAGCATTTTTAATTACGGTAAATCACTTGCAGAAAAGTTGACATAAAGTCACTGGGTTTTGTAACAGGGTCAAAAACGACAATGCTACAGATTATATACTGAGCCTGCAATCACCATTAGACCTTGTTAATTCCTTTCATTACTTTCTTAAGAATCAAAGTCATGTTCATCAAGTAAAAACGTGATAAATCCTTTTTGTGAAATGCATGTATTTTGATTGGCAATGGATGTATTTTGATTCAATCTGGAAGGTACAGTTACAAAGGGAAAGTAGAAACTTACAGCAACTATTATCCTTCCTTTTGCTCAAAACATGTCTACTGTAGTTCCAGCTAACAGACAGTAGAGAAATACATGCCAAATACTGACGAACAACCAACTCATACACTTCATATAGCAAAAGTTGTTTAACTTCTTATTAAAACATGATCATTATTGATGTGATATTGTATAATATTATTTCACTACAATAAAACTTACTTCACGATTCTCACTCCATCCAGATTCTCCTGGTGAATATTTTGTTGGGTGTATAGGAGGATGGGCTTTGTCATCATGCCTACCATTACCTGGATTCATCCAAAGTCCTTATGAAGTATCCAAGAGTCGTTGGGAATATATGAACCCCACACAGGATGCTCCTGCTGTTCTTGTACAAGTCTCTGGAACCATCCAACACAAAATCACAACCCAGAAGCATAACAAGCATAGAGTTTGTAACAGCAAAAAAAGTTATTGAAGTGAACCGAAAAAAAAGAAAAAAAACAAAAATAAAGGTTTTAAATATAGTCACCCCTGTTATACTGTTCTTGATTCAGTAAATAAATAAAGCCATTATAGATTATATAGTCACTCCTGTGATGGAAATAAATATTATTACTAAAGCTAAAAACCTCCAAGAATGTATATCTGGAGTTCACACTGAGGAAAAGATAAAATTGTTCTTTTAGCTAATCTAACCTTCTATAGTTCTACTACAAAGTGCTGTGAGCGTTCTATTTTTTCTGTAGCAGTAAGCTTAACATGCATTTTACAACCATTCACTCTTCATTCAATCAGCCTAAACTAGATACGATTAAATTTTCTTGCCTTCTTACTCATTTGAACTTTATGGTCATGCGTCTTCTTATCCTACAACATGCATATGATACGATATACTTACTGCTAAAACAACGATTTGTACAAGTACAACTTCAAACTTTAAGCTATTCACTAAAGAGATTATAGAACAATAATTTAAGAGAAGGATACCCACACACAAATCAGTCCCATTTGAGAACGAAACAATCTCTGTACAAGGATAGCTTATGAAACCAGACTGATAAAGCTCTTCTGCAATCTACACAAAAATGAAAGCAGCCAACTAACACATCAGATAAAGATTTCATTTCAACAAAATCAAAGTATGGAGTACAGCTTAAGTTTTCTCTTTCAAAGAAAATGATGAATCCTTTGAAACCTAACCTTCATGGTTTGTTTACAACTCATTCTGAAATAACGCGATGCTCATTTTTCTAGCCCAAGAGTGTTTAATGGGTAAGGAAGGTGTTTTTAGTCCTCTTTCTAATGAGCTTTTATGACCTGAACGCGAATAAAAGTAATAATGTCACTGGTTCAACCTTGATCTTAGTTGTATATAGGAACACTTGACATACTCAAGGACATGACTGCTTTTACACTTACGGTTGTGATGGGTTTAGAACACACATCTCGTAAAGTAGTGCTGCACAGGTGAATCGTAGCTGCAGGGCCTGCAGACAAACAGGGAAGTACTGTGGTCGTGGATGTTGGTGTGCATATAGTGAAATTCGGCCAATGAAGGATGAGAAATGAGAGATAGCCGTTGTTCGGAATTTGGATACTGAGTTGTATTGGAGTAATGGCTTGATTTGGAGTTTAAAGAGGAGCTCTTGAATGATTAATCTAGGGATAATGAAATAGTTTCAGATTTCAGTAGTCGATTGACCATCAATTGTCTGTGTTACATCAAAGCCGAATTGTTTTTGTTTTTTACAGAAAAGAAGGGAACAAACAGTGTGTAAAGGTTTATATGTGGTGAAGTATAACAGTAGAAAAAGCTCTCTATTAGAAGAGGTGTGCCCACAATCAAGATTTCAACATCTTTTGCTACTTCATGGCATAACATAGCATAGGAGCATTCACAATTTGAGAAATCAAACAGAGCCAAATGAAAATACAACAGAGATTAACCTTACAAGTTTTACAGATCCAATGAAACTTGATATTTTCATAGAGCTTCTCATATTTTTTTTATTGAAAGCAAAAGATAATTGTGAATGTATAAAGGCTCAACAAACAAATCACCTGATGAAATCACAAAATCAGGCAGAATATTATAAATTAAAAAAAATAGGGATTTAGCCCAAATCACATTATATTATAGAGTTTTATTATAGCAGGGATGCATTGGGTAAGGAGTCAACATAGTTTGGAGTCAAAATGGGTCAAGTTTGTTTCATGCAATATTCAATATGTGGATGACTTTGATCATCAAAGTTAACCACCTCCAAAATTTCCTAAAATAAAAGGATCAACAGAAATTACACCGTAATATGATATCAAACATTTTACTTGCATGATAATTGAAAGCAATTTTCATAACAGTTAATCAAAGAAATGAAAGTAGTACTTCAGTACTTGAAGCATACAGACTTAATATACAGTATGAGAACAGTACTTAATATAAATTTTGACAGAACAATCTTAAAGCTACCATTAACAAAGTAAACACTGACTGCATAATGAAAACAAAAGAGCATTTCCAAGAGCTTTCATTCAAGATAGCCATTACCTGGTGAAACTACTTCTACTGTATCATGAGATCCATGATTTATTCTTCTCTTAAAGGCATAATGCTTTCAAAATAACTCCTAACTTAACGAAACTTCACTTTTTTTGAATGCAGGGATGAGTAACTCAGACTGATTTTTTTTTCCTTTTTGGTACCTCATTATTTTTTTATATCACAAAAACCGCTTACATTCTCCAACTTGTATGTGTGATGAACATACCCATCATACATTTCTAAACCAGATAACTCTACTACTTCCTGTGCTATACAAACATTCGGACACCAAATGGATCTCTAACATACTATCTCTACACAGTACAAACTTCCTGTAAACTCACTACTAACCAAGAAAAGCTCGAACACCTGTATAAGAGATTGATACAAATATCCTTTATCACTTCAAAACTCAACAACCTGTCAAGCGTGCACCCAAACATCCAGCTACAAATCCGTACCAAATTCAATACTAAGAGATTGTCTTCCCACTATCCCGCACCTACAATATCACAACCATAGCTATACCAAATCCGATGTCTTTTCTAATTCTTCATAAGCCCTACAGTTCTTGAATCTCAATTTGACTAGTCTTATCTTTATGGTTTCCAAAATGGCAAAATTTTATCTTTTAATTTCTCCATTGGATTCCTATCTTTATTAAACAATCTGCTATTTCTCTCTTTCCATATCCAATACACACTAGCAGCTAAACAGAATCTTTGTACTATATTCCAAAAAGAGTTGGGACATTTAGAATCACTAAACCATCTACTAATAGCAGCTACACAGAATCTTTGTACTATATTCCAAACAGAGTTGGGACAATTAGTGTATTCACATTCAAAAAACAGGTGTTGTACAGAGTCATTTTGATTGCTGCAGAAACCACACTTATATTGCTTCAAAGGATACCATTTCATTAGTCTATCTTGAGTAGCCAGTTTATCCTTTAATGCTAACCATATTACAAATGCATGACTGGGTATGCATTGGCTAAACCAGACCAATTTAGACCAATCTACTGAGTTTCCAACATTCCTTGTATCCTTCCAGACCCTGCTTGTAGTAAATTTATCAACGTCTCCTTTTCAATTAGTCCACACTACTTTATCTTTATTCAGCTCCTCTAATCTAGGAACTTCAACAGTTGTTAGTTCTTTCATACTAATGCCACTATTAGGCCACTTCCATTTTCTGTCTTCAATCATGTCAGCAACTTTGGTCTTTTGGCTTAATTTAGTACGAGTATTATCCAACATCTTATTAGTCACATACTTACTCAAAGGGCAGTATGGACTCAGACTGAAAGTTACTAATTTAAAACTTTTAGTTTTCATGTCAAAGGATACACCATTGACCATATACTCAGACACATAAGGCAAAAAAACTCAAGATTCTCCATATCACGATAATCGGGTATCATGGAACCACCTTCAATCCAAGACTTAAAAAGCGTAATGGTTTCTCTAACCCAAACACGGTTTACATAGTTTGTAAAACCCAGATATGCAGTTTGTTTGTTTCCACCACGAGATCATAACAAACAACTCCAAGTAATTCGTTATCTTTTATTAAAAAGGGATTAGTATCCTGGAATGTAACTATCTTTGACCGAATGTCTATAGTAGGAAAAAACTAAAGTTATGTGTATTGTATGTAAACAACTTGAAAAAATGTTTATTGTATGTAAGAAAACATACGCGGCAACCATATACAGGTGCCAATTGTCAGATTTTAATTGGTTGAAACGAAATTCTTACATACAATAAACATTATTTCAAAGTTGTTTACATACAATACACACAACTTTAGTTATTTCCTACTATAGACATTCGTTCAAAGTTTCTTACATTCGATGAAACTAATCTCTATCAAAAAAGGCATGTTGCACTTCACAATTTCCTAGCCTGCCGGCCTAAGGCGCCATGTTTCGCATACAAGTGGAATAGCACCTTGAGGAAGGTCAATAATGAGAAATTTTTCGTTTGCCAAGTCAAACGCCAAGATTTTAAACATATAAAAAAATCATCACATGGATGACACTACTAACACATTCATTATTTCCAAAAAGATCAATCTTAACTACAAGGAGGGGGGAGTTTAAAAACCTTACGAGTGGTGGGGTTTACAATAAAAGCGAATTATTTCAACGAAAGTTTCATTTCTGGAAGTGAAAAGAACTAACCTATTAAGATGTTCGGCTGCTGTGTTGTCAACGTGGGAGAAATAATTTCGAGCATTACGTACTGTGATGAGATGAATGACGGGCCCAGCATCAAGAGGTGCTGAGAGAAAGTGTAGTTCGTCGTTGGACATATCGTAAGCGGATATGAAAAAGGATGTGCGGCGGATGGTGACAAGAGAGCGATTGAAATGCAGTTTTCGGAAAGAAGGATCATTGAAATGAGAGATTGCCATTCTTTGGAAACTGATCTAAATTGGAGTAATGAAATGATTTCTTGAACAATTTCATTTGGGAATGAAATTGTTGTTTGTTTTTGCTTGGCTGATTGATATCCGTCAATTTGGGTGGACAAAGTGCCGGCTGTATTGTAGGGTTTAAGCAGGGTTAATGTAACGGTGGTATGTTCCCTTTCAACTTTGCACTGCTGTTTTCTTTTTATTGAGATCCTATCCAACTTTAACCACGATAGTCAAAATTTAAATTTTAAATTTTATTCTCTCTCCGTCCCATTTTAGTTGTCATGTTGACTAACTTTGACCGTATATAATTTTATTTGTGTCATGTAACACTTGATATAAAATATATAAATGGATTGAGTTTTTAATGTACTTTTCGTTCATATAAGTTTCATCAACTACTATATAATACAAACAAAATTTTATTTACGGTCAAAGTTAGTCAACATGACAATTAAAATGGAACGGGGAGTAATTTAAATTAATCAAATGACTAAATTGATTGAACTTTAAAGTTGGATCAACTTTAAGAATTCAAATTTATTTTAATAAATTTTGGTCTTAATATCTTAACAGTGTGTAAAGAGTGCTAAGATATAAATAATTACCTTCATTTAGCTAAAATAGTTGCTTTTAGATTCCACTTAAATTATAGAAAAAGACCTCCGGTCTTTAAATGAAATGAGGATCAAACATATGTTCTTTGTCAATATGTTTACCCGTAATTGAAATCACACTACTTAATTTTTTCAATACAATGATAGTAAGTTATTTTTATTTTTGGAACTATATCATATTTCCCTACTATTAAAAATCAAAATAATCTTTAAATTTTCTAAAATCAATATGTATTCGGTTTAAACCTTAATTTTCTGACAATTATAATTACTCATTAATATCATATTAAAAAGATACCCGCACGATATAACGGTGGTCTTGGTGGCGGTTGGTGGTAGCGTACGACGGGTAATGGCGGTGGCGGCGATGCCAGTGGTGGCAATGGAGGCAGTGGATTGGTGGTGGTGGCGGCAGTGGCGACGTGGCAGCGGTATTGGCATTAATTGGTGACATGGTAGCGACGACGACAAGTATTCTAAGCAGAACCGGCTAAATAAGTGTGTTGGGTCAGGTAGGTGCCTAAGGCCCACAATTAGTCAAGGCCGCAAAACTTTAATGGACTTGATTTTTTATCTTTTTACCGGGTACCGGTTGTTTGGGCTTAGAAATAAAAATTACTCATTTAATTCTGTTAAATAGAAATAGGATAGTTGTATCAAATGAAGTCCCTCCAATCCTTTTTATGAACATGAAAGGAAAGATTGAGATTTTGTGGCAAACAAAAAGACTTATACAATAATGATATTTCTATTTGACTTTATCACCTATGCCATTCGATTTCCCCTTCCTCTTCAACAACAAATCTTTCTATACATATGTATATGTATACATATGTATATGTATATGTATATGTATGGTCGGTATTTTTATTTTATTGATTAGTGATTAGCTTTATTAGTTATATAAGAGTTATATGCTTTCATGTGCTATGCATGTGACCTAATTAACGGTTTAAGATGTTAGTGGCGTAGATCATAATTGTTAGCGGAAATTATAAAATTTGTCTCATGTGGAACCACCAAAATGGTTATTTAAGACTTTAAAGGGAGGTCCCCAATGGTTAAAGACTTTAAAGGGAGGTACCCAAATTAGTGTCGCTTAAAGCTCAAAAAAACCTTGAGCTGACACTGATTGTAAGTTATTGATGTAAGTTGGTTTCATAAATTGTTAAAAGTTAAAACTTACTGAAAAGTTATTTATTTTATAATATAGTATAAATATTCTCATTTTACACTAAAAATATTATATTAATAAGTTAACTATTAAAACTTTATCTATACTAAAATGTAAAAATTATAGGTCCATGTTGAAATTTAAGATCATATGGGATGTACGAATTGACTAAACTACCCTTATAAATTAAATCACTATCAACTTTATAAATTGCACCATGAGTCCTTAAATTACAAGATATCTCTACTTACCCTTTATATAAAAGACTTTTATATGATTTATCTACATCATTTAACGTTGTATCATCCGCCACCCCATCATACCGTCGTCGTCATCGTCGCATCACACGAGTATCATGCTAGTAACTCCTAGTAACCATAAGTCAATTAACTTATAACTATAATACCTATTTTATTTTAAAGGAAAATGATTGATAGACCCTAAACATGAACCTAAACATATGCTTAATATTTTAAATGTTTGACACATGTTACATGAGTTTTTTCTCTCTTAATCCTTATCATTCATCATAAAAAGTGTCATCATCTTATTATTATACATATCTTAGCATATCAATTAGGCCTATTTTAAAAACAATCAACTTATCATTTTGTTTTCTTTTTTCTCGATACTATCAACTATCATTTTTTTCCTCATAAATCTATGAATTGACCGATATATATTTTGATTGTTAAAAAATAGAAGTGAAAACCAACTCTAGGTAATCAAAATAATTATCTCTTTTTTGTTGTTACTACGAGGCGTTTGAAAATGAAGAGTTTGTCTATGTAATTTTTTCGCTCATATATACTAGATTTCACTTCAAAATAATAAAAAAATAAAGATAATGTACGATTTTAAAGCCAGATAAGTATTTTCTTACATATAATGTTTAATTTTGTTTTTACTAATAACTTAGACATTAATTTTTATGATACACAAATATGATGGATATTTTTTTAGGATTAATCACGGGAATACCAACGTATTTTTCCATTTATACACGGTTGCCTATTATACTTTTTTATTGATGAGGTTTATCCACAAACTTTTTTTTGTATACGGTTGACCCATATTACCGGTAATCACCCTTTTTAATGACGTGGCAACCACGTGGACGTTTAATGAAGCTGACATGGATTCACAACGACAGGTTAATCACTGGATGACTAATGTATTTTTCCTTTTATACATGGTTGCATGCCCATTGAAGTTATTTTTATTGATGTGTATTACCAACAAACTCTTAAAATTTGTACATAGTTGACCCAAATATTCAAAGCTGGTTCTCTCTCATACTCAAATCTTCAAAATTTCTTCTTTCTCTAAAAAAAAACCCCATAAATTTTAATAAAAAAAACAAAAGATTTTTCTAAAGAAAATTCCAACCGCTAACCGCTCAGTCATTGGAAAATTGTAATTCGTATTTCTGCTGGTTAGGGTTTGTGCGTATTTTAATTTCGAGTGTTTTGGAACAAATTCGAGTTTCAATTCGAAGAAAAGAGAGAAAATGTCGATTGAGTTTTCCGGCGAGAGGTTTGAATTCTTGTAGGCTAATTAAGGTGAGTATATAAGATATTTTTTTATCTGACTTAGGAATGTGAGTTTCAAATTGATAATGTAAATGTCAAATTAGTCAACTATTCATTTGACAAATTTCTGATTACCTACCAGATTGTCAACCAAATGGGACAAATTTCTGAATCAAACGTTTTCTACTACAATATGTATATAATTGTTGGAAATTTTTTAGAAAAATCTTGTTTTTTTTTTATTTTTATTAAAACTTTTGGGTTTTCATTTTAGAGAGAGAAGCAGTTTTGAAGATTTGAGTATGAGAAATAACCAGTTTTGAAGATTTGTGCCAACCATGTATAAATTTTAAGAGTTTGTTGGTAATACACATCAATTAAAAAAGTTTAATGGCCAACCATGTACAAAAGGAAAAGTACATTAGTCATCCAGAGATTAAACCTGTCGTTGTTAATCCATGTCAGCTTCATTAATCGACTATAACCGGTAAACTGGTCAACTATGGGTCAACCGTGTACAAAAAATAACCTTGTACGAAGTCACCTTCGCACAAGTAAACCCATAACGGAGCTTAACCTCCGATTAATATGACTATCCCGGAGCTCTGAAGGTAACAAATACCGAGCTTCGAGGAGATATACAATAGAGATCGGCTGAAGATCTTTCCGATGATTAATCTATTAAATATATATCAAGCTCCGATAGACTCGGGCATAATTAGGTAACAAGATTACCACAAATCTTCTCAAGAAGGAAACAAGATATTTACAAAAGTAGGAAGAGATTTACCCTAATTCTCTTACCCTCCTCTCCAAGTTATCTACCCTCTATATAAATAGAGGAGGAGCCTCACGACATATTCATTCATACTCACTCATAACATATCGAATTCCTAAACCCTAAGTCAAACACAAATCGACTTATAAACCTCACGCAAATACGCATCATGCAAGAAAAACCCTAACTCATAGTTTATTCGACCTCCGAGTAAACCCTAAAATAAACCCTAATTCGAACTTCATCGACTTAGACAAAAAACCAACCGGCGTAAAGCGGCCTCTCGGACCCTCTGACCGTAAGGGAATCGCCGATAAACACCAACAACCCAACTCACACCTCCAGTTGAGCCATAGTGCGATTATTTGATCAAACAAATTGGCGCCATCCGTGGGACCTCCTATCCTCGAAACCGAACCTAGCCACGATCAAAATAAAAGCATTAAGTCGAACCTAGATTCCCTAGCAGAAAAACACGGGTCGAAGATCGCTCACGGTTACAACAGAGATGATGGTGAAGACCTCCCCGTTGAGATCGCCAGCTTCCCCGGCACTCAGGAGGACGACGATCCTACGCCTTCTCTCGAACAAACGCTGGATCAGTCGGTACGCAGCGAAGTACGCCGCCTAATAGGACCAGAGGGAATGATAAGATCGCGTTTGCCTCAAAACAAGCGACAGATTGGCAAACGATATTACGAAAGTTTACAAATACCAGAGACACCAGGTAACGCTCGCACCGTAGCGACGCTAACGGCCGAAAAAATGCCAGGGACACAAAAATGTCCAAGTGAGTGCCTCGGACCAGGGCGAAGGGATTAGAACCCGAGTAAGCCGGATTCCCCCGGTCTATACATCCGATTTCAAAAACTCAGACCACCAGACACAGGAAGCCTGGCCTCACCGGAATCCCGGGACGTCCCATCAGGAATGGTACGTACTAAGAACGCAACGGACGCAAAGAGCACTCCGCCTGCAGTGTTAAGGAACCGACCCCATAGCGTGAGCGCATCAAAGAGCCAGGGAAAGCTCGCGACAACCTCGAGGGGTTCGCCAGAAAAGGCGCTCGTGTCGCATCAGCGTGGCAACATCAGGACTGGATACGCGTCGGAACCGCGAAACCAGATCTATGGTAAACTTGTTCAGCGATCTCCGATTATCAAAAAGGAGGGGTTTGCGGTAAAGCCGTTAGACCAGGAGAAAGACCTCCACACCTTATCTTGTCCAGAAGGAGGGCAAACCAAAATAGTAAGCCTGCAATAAGAAGACCTCACGACAAAGGCACGAGAGCGTAAGTGGATAAAACCCGAGCCGGACACTCTGTGCCCAGGTCGAGATAATTTCTCTCAGGGACCCTCAACCACGGACCTAAGCATGACCTCTAGTGGACTAATAAAAAGGAGACGAAAATAACGCTCCAGAATAAGAGCACCTCACCGCCCAGAAAATCCAGGAGGATAGGGTCAGGCGAAAGGAGGAACACTTCCAAAGACATGGAAGAACCTCAAGATCTGAGGACCCAGGAAAAGGTATCAATCACGGGTGTGTTAGGAGAACCTGGAGGAAAGATGTCTACACTAATAGATAAGCAGATTACTGACGCTTATGTACAGGCAAACTACGACGTGTTATGCGCAATAATAAGACGGCTAAGGGAAATAGGTCAGGTATACGAACCAGAACCCGTTCCCTCGGATCAGGGAGGGTATTACCTTACGGAAGAAGACCTCCGAGGATAAAATGCTCCTTCATCTGAGCTCGCACCCAGAATAGGTGATGCGAATAGCCTGTTTGTGGCAACAACACCAGACACTCTGATAAAAGAAGGAGAAACGCCAATCGAAGATATACTCTATAATGGCGAAGGGGACCCAACTGACTTCCTGAGCCGTTTTACCAGAATTGCGGCAACCCGGAGGTGGGATCCAAGGACGATTTGTCGAGCCTTCTTCCAGTCCCTAACTGGGAAAGCGAAAGAGTGGAGCGAAAATTTAAGAACCTCAGGTGATGTTGGGGACATCGAAGCTAAATTTGTGTCATGATTTGGCACATCAAAAATTATAGAAAGACACACCTAGTGGCGCATGACATAAAGCGACGCAAAGAAGAAACAATCAAGCAATTTATAGCTAGGTACACTTCGGAGACCAGGAGATAAGTAGGTTACCTGAAAGTCAAAGGATATCAGGACTAATTCACGGCCTTCGAGCATCGACGCTAGTCGAAGCTATGACGGAAAATCTACTAGAGGCATATAATGAGCTTGTAGTAAAAGCTCACGCCTGGGTCGACAGAAGTCAAGACACAGTAAACAGTGAAGGCATTCGGGGAAAAAGGATAATACTATTAAAACTCACAAAGTCCCCAAAGCAAATTCTTGCGACAGAAACGGTGGCACAAACATTCCCAACCCCGCCCAGACTGATAACCAAGAAAAAAGATCAGAGCAAATATTGTGACTTCCATAAAGATCATGGACACAACACGGATTCGTGCCAAAACCTACTGCGTGCTATAGAGGACACAATAGCAACGGGAAAACTCAGGCACCTGGAAAGGAGCATAAACAACGAAGATATAATTTAATGCGAAAACCTCGGAAGCAAGTCATCTTGCGATAAGACCGGGTTGCATTAAAAACGGAAACAACGGCCAGGAAGGAACTTCCCGCAAAACGGAGAACAAGCGCACTCAAAGAACTTAGCCTCCAGCTAGTGGTACAAGCAAAACCGAGGCCAGTAGCACTCAGTTCCTAAAAACCCTCCGTATGCAGGATTTAGGAAATCTCCGGACCACTGAAAGCAACTGATTAAAACTAAAGCAGTATGGACCTTACTATGTAAAGGCCCCCTGTTTTTTCGAAATATTGTTTTCTAATAAAGATCGATCAGAACACCATGCGCAAATTATATATGTATATTAAAAGCAGTAGGGGACGCCCGATAACACTCCCATAAAACAAATTACGTCATAAGACGACTACCATAAAACAATTTAGTTAAAAGGCGACTGTCATAAGATAACACACGAGCTCCAAACATATATTGTAATAGCTCGGTTCACGGACAAAGCCTTAGCAACAAAAAGATTAACAAGGCAAGTCCAAGTAAGGCCTTACGGAATAAGTCTTGAAAAGGTTAAGCCAGTAGATTGCCTGATCAGCATCTTGAAAAGGCTTATACCATTAGATAAATCCAAATAAATAAGGCTTAAATCCAAAAGATTATTGGAGATACAAATTAAGGAAATGGAGGAAAGAAAATCCAGCAAATAAAATGTTTGGACATAATGTTTAACAATTCAAACATTGGGAATTTGCATCAGCTGAGAGGGAGACGCATCAGGATCTGCAGATAGGGCACACAAATATTGAGAATGAAGATCCTTGAGATCACTCATGGCTTTGTTGAGAGGACCTATCGTATCCCGCACAAGCTCAGAACCATGAAGAGATATGCGTGCTTCCGCAGCAACAACACGGATAAGCTCCGACTCGACATCGACCCTATTCGCATTGCAAAGACTTGAAATCCTTGCACCCACCTCAGACCCATTCAGAAATGCTTTGCAGACATACGGGATCACTACAGTAATAAGCTGCCTATATTTTCCTCTTAGCTCAACAAGGGCAGCACGGTTATTAACAAGCATCGCATCCTTTGTAGACAAATCCTCTCTTAGCAGAACAACTTCCTTTTTCTTCGAGCGGGCTCCCTCACAAACAGCTTCAAGTTCCGCACTCAACCCGCTCAGCCTAACCTCTAAATCAGAAACTTTAAACTCCAAAGATAGTTTCTCTGTTTTCAGTTCCTCAATATGTTGCGCTGATGGCCCCTTCTCTTGAGGGATCTCGCAAAGTCTCGATTCCAGCACGCTACCAACAATTGTTGTGCAGAAGGACGATTGGTTGAAAAACTTGGATAGCTGCGAAACATTTAGACTCGCCAGTTTTGTAGCCCATTCAGAGGGAGCAATAGAGCTAAGGCTATGGTGGCAAGACAACCCGTCAGGAGCTTGGGTCAAAGGGTTGAAACCTACAAAAAAAAGAAAGAAAAAGAAAAAGGGAGAAAAGATCAGTATAAGGCGAAACTTTAATACATCATAAGCGTAGAAGGCTACCTAAACTCTCCCCTGCCTCCTTAGATTTCCTCGCCTTCTTTCTAGAGGAAGAGACGCCGGACCTCCTTGAAGAAGTCTTCTTCCTACTTATCAGGCGTCCAGCAACAGTACCCTGTTCATCACCGGGTTGATCATCTTGTTCCCCACTGGAAGGGCAGTCAGAAACTTTTGATTTGATTCAAAAGAAGTTCGCTTTATCTTCTCTTCAAAAAACACAACAGGAGGACCGGTCGAGACAGCCTCGTGGGAAATGGCCTCACCCACCTGGCATATGGCCTCTAGCCCAGCTTGATCACCAGCCTGTAGATCGCTACCCCCACCGGAGGTCCCTAACCCTGAAGCATGAACAACAGGCGCAGGCTTGACAATCAACTGAGCGAGAAATGATTGCTCGTTTATCATTTGCTTGAAAGCCATCCTGCAAAAATATAACGTACGGGAATGAATAACCCTAAAAATACCAATACAAGGGGAGCAGGAACAACATGGACTATCAAATCAAGAAAAATCCCAAATACATCTCAGAAGAGAAAAGGAAAAAGAGGATAAAAGAGGAGAAACAAAGGATCTAGATGCCGGAAACAGGTAAATAGAAGGTAGAATGGATCTATAAAAGTTGCATATTATTGGGAATTTCTCGCCATTAGGGTTTCAGGAAAGATGGATTCAGATCATAACAATACCAAAATGAATCCAGTTAAAGTCACGTACCTTGAGTAACAGAGCAGCCGTAGGGAGAAAGAGATAGGAAATTCGTCAAAAATCGCGGCCGCCGGAAAAAGGTATTATATCTATTATTTTGTTTAAATATTTATGTGTGAAGAATAAACGTATTTCGGCAGGAACCACTACTTAAATTCAAAACCGTTGAATACGTATACAATACGTATCCCATGATTGTCGGCCCAATAAGCGCAAGTTATTTAGGTGGCCTCCGTTAGGGGTGACCTACGGAGAAGAATTAGCGATTGAGTCTAATTCGACATCCTAAAGATAGCATCTCCCATCGGACTGGGGGGCTTGATGATATACCCATACGGAGCTTTAGCTCCGTACCCGAAGCAGAAGTAGAGTACGAAGTCACCTTCGCACAAGTAAACCCATAACGGAGCTTAACCTCCGATTAATATGACTATCCTGGAGCTCTGAAGAAAAGAAACATTAAAACCAAAACTAAAACATTAAAACTCAAATTGTATTTAACAACAAAAATAAACTGCAACTAAATAGCTTACCTGTATCCCTCATTTCGAATCGCCATAAAACATAACACAAACCGTATTAGGAACATACATAAGACGGAGATTCTCATTTCGCATCAATCAGCCAAGCAGGAAGCCTATTCCAACATATTGCCCAAACTACATCCCTGCAACAAAATCTTCATTCCCATTGGTATTTACATTCTTCAAAATTATCACAATTATACTACTTGAAATCGTAATATCTAAAAAACCCATATCCACTTCAACATGTTCCAAAATGGGCTTTTACATTTCTTAATTGAACTGGTCTCTATATCATTCACATTATCTTTCTTCAACAAACTTACATAAGAATTGAAAAGCTGAGAAGGCATACCGAAAGTCGACCACAAAAAAACTTAAGTAACATAACAGGACCTAAATTTAGCTTCAAATCATCCATAAAAGGAACCCCATTACACCATGACAGTAGAATTCCCACAAATACCCAGAATCCAAAATTAATATTGAAACCCAAAACTTTGATCAAACTTATAAAATCATTAATTATAATAAACCCTATTGAAAAAATAACAACCAATTTAATAAAACTTATGAAATCGTTAATTTTATTTGTATACATTTAACACTGTGTTTTATATAAATCAATAACAATCTTTACTTCAAATCTTTGTTTCAATCTATATAAATTAGATTTATCAGAAACCGTGAAGAGAAACATGCAAATTAAAACCCTAAATTGAAAGTTATAGATACCTCATTTTTTAGTAGGTGTTGGTAGAGGTTTATCCGACGATATTCCTTCCGGCCAAAAGTGGAACACGTCGTCAAAATAGAAACCGAAAACATAAGAACATATATTATATATATATATATTGTTGTCGGTAAGTTACTTTAAGAATTAATATGATCCATTCGATTAGATTATCAAGTCATCCTAGCCACATAAACTCTACCTTTTAAAGTGGAGTTTATCTTCAAGTTTGTTAGTGGAAAAAAAACATGTGCTCAAAATATATATTGCCTTTTATGTTACTAAATATAAAGCAATGAATCTTGGCAGTTTTACTCCGCACATTTCACATTGCTACAACAAATGATGAGAAAATTATGAGATTTTAAATTTCATACTTATCCATTTCCGATCCCCCCGATAATTTTCACAAACCTTGCACTATATAAACATATACTCGTACATGTTTGTTGTATGTTTTTACAGTTCTCTGAAAATACCTGAAGTTTGAAAAAAAAAATGCCTTCAACAAAACAAATCAAATGTCATGTCGATCTTCAACCAACGTATAAGACCTTCAACCAAAAAATTTGATGCTCTCATCATGTCACCATAATCCAAAGTATAGTTTCTTTTACGAAACATTGATGATACAAATATAAGTTATCTTTTTTTACTTTAAATGAGTTGTCATAATATTTTTTTAGCGAATACTACAACTGATGTATATATGTAGCTGGTTAAAAGAGTTTATGTGGCTACTTTGTTACCGCTAATCTGTTGGTATCTTTTGTGTGTTTCGTGAAATTATTGAGCTCGTGTAAAATTGTTGGGCGATGTTGTATTCTATTTATTAATGTCATCCAAGAGAAAGGTCCAACTTCGTGATTGATGGTGATGACTACTTCCTTTGCATATGGCTTTGCTACACAAGATATGAGTTTGTTACTTTGTTGAACTGCCTTGTTACTTTGTGTATAGCTATACTTGCATTAGATACATGGGTTGACCTGCTTGTGATAAATGGCAGCAAAAGTTACATTGCAGGCGCATTGTTTCTTACGTAGAATCATAGAATCCATATAAAAATGAATATAATGAAATAAAATACGTTTCATTTCTTTGATTTTCTATCAAACAAAAAAATTGATTTTGCTAGTGTCTCAGATCAATATCTCTAAGATACCAATCAAAAGAATTTATTAATTTTTCAACCTATGTCAATTCTATGTTTCATTTTATTGAATTCTTCTCTGCATGAGTTACAAACTCTAATGGAGTATGGTTTCCTAGATGTGGGAAAAGCTTGTATATTATGTTAAACGATTTGGTCTATTTCCTGTTAATTTTCTTTTTGTTGTGAATGACTTAAAATTTTATTTTGATAACCATAACCCGGGCAACGCACGGATATTTTTCTCGTATATATTTGTCACCGGTGAGTTGAGTTTATATATATATATATATGGAAGGGTAGTTAGTCGGATAATATAAACGTGGATTAAAGCAAGTAACACAAGATATACAATAACTAAAGCCCCTATTTTCCAGCCAATTTAATATATATTACTACCTGATATTGGAAGTACTACATCAAGAACATGTAGTACATGTTGAAGTTGGACAAACTCTATTTCCACGAAAAAGTTGTTAACTTTGTTGTGTTTACGTATGGTAGCTAGGTTGAATAAGTCAAGAGTAATGGTTCAGATTTTTAGATTGTTTAGCTTATTTCAAGCATTGTTAAGTAGTGATAGTGTTACACGTTTACTTTCTCTTTGCTATATATATGAATCTCCACTTCTCCACTTTAGTTTTATGTAATAAGAAAAGCAATCAAGTTTAGCGCCTCTCTATTTGTTTGCCAAGTAATGTGTTTGTTTCGTGTATTTCCGATTAAACAAATATTAATTTGGGAGTCGATTTTCATCTCTCTATATTTGTGACAATAGTTATTGATCATTTCTTCACTTTGAAAGGATTTGCTCTGGAGATTTTTTTTTCTTCTCATTATTATGTTCCAAGTTTCAATTTGATCATTTCTTTGGTATTGCACATATTTTTGCATTATTTTATAGTATGGATGGAACCATTTACCTTAAGTTATCATTTTGGAGATCTTAAGTTATCATATTATATAGTATGAAGTATGCAGTAAAAGGCAACTTATAGAAAGCGTAATAACCGAAATAAACCTAATAAAGACGATTGAACACACCACCTATTTTAATCTTAATGTAATAACTTAAATAAACCTAGAAAATTTAATATTTAAGAATTTAATAGTTAAGTCAATTTGTTTTTCCTTTTTTGACTTAATAAACAAAAATAACTGTGAATTACCTATCTTTTACTTAATACATGCAGATATTATTCATACATTCAATTCACAACTTAATGCAAGTGACTAAAAAAAAGAAACGGGCCTTGTGTTCAATTGAAATGTAAGTTATAAAATACTTTATTAAGTGTAACCCGAGCACGCACGGGTATTGTTCTAGTTAGAAGTAGCCGATGATTTCCCCTTTAATTTTAATCTTTGATCTTTCTCCAATTTTGATGTGGATATTAATTTGATTCAATCCCTTTAATTTTAATCTTAATTAATATATTTTAGGATGTAGATGTTTGGGATATTAAATACAGAAAAGAAGATTTGTTACCGATACAAAGAAAGAAAAACTGAATAACTGAATAAAAAGAGCAAAGGTCTTAAACAGAAAAGAGTTTAGTTTGATTGATATTATTAATTTATACTCGTAGTTTAGTTTTTTCTTTGTCTATCTTTCTTTGCCTTGTCTAAAGAAAAGTGGAGGCTGCCACTTGGCAACGTTTTTTGAGAAATTAAACTTAAGAACCTTGTTTTATTAAGAAGAGAGATTGAGATTTCATCATCAACGTTATAAATCTGCTATGTAGAAAATAAAAAAGAGAATTAAAAAACAAAAAATGAAAAGCACTCCTATACAATGTGGACATGTTATTACCAGATTAGTATGACCTTTGTTGGGTTGAATTTCATCCTATAGAACAAAGTCATTGAACATATCAAATTCATCATCACCTTCCAAATTCTCCTATATAGAACGTCATTATTTTGTTAAAATATACATTGAATAAAAATTGGGAGTTAATATTGTAGATATGTTACTTACATGGTTAAAGATTATTTTCAATAGGAGGATCATCATCCAAGACAATGAAGTTATCCAACAAAGGAAAATCATCATCATCACCATTGTAATGCAATTCGGAAATTTCTTCATCTTCTGAATCGCTAAGAACAATCACTTCTTCCCACATCCAATTTTTCAAGTTATCCTCGTGTTTTTGCTTTTTGAAATGGTTGGATGACAAGGTAGCATTTGTTTTGTTGTTTGGGGACATTGTGTTTGAAAGTGCATATTTCAAAGCTTATGAATATTGAGTAGAATTATACAAACTAAATGTGGTATTCATGTGTTTATATAGTGAATGTTTTTGATAAAAATAGAGGGAAATTTAGTATATGAAATTTAAAAGTCCCAAGGAATCGATTAGTCTGTTTGCAGGATATGAAACATGTGTTGTTGAAGTAAATTATATTGTGTTGTTTTACATTTACAAATTACAAGATAATGATTAACAAATGAGCACATGTTTTATATATTAACTAACTATCCACCTAAAAAGGATGGTTTATGTTGCTCGAATTCATTAACGTGTGTTGTTAAAAGTAAATTATGCAAATTAAAAGATAAATATTAATAAATGACCACATGTTATCTTATATAGTAACTGACTAGCCACCTAAAACGGAAGGGTTTATGTGAATCAGATGGTCTATATTCAATTTGGAAGTCTACTCACCGGTGGCAATAATTATATATAATAATGTGAGAAATTTTTTTTAAACTAAAATAGCTAAACTATCCTTCCAAATCATGTTAATTCATTTCCTTTCCATCCTTAAAAAAAACTCAAGAACCAAGTTATTTTGAAATCATTTGGATTTATTTCTTTACCATACGTACTTTCCATTTATTTTCTCCATTAAAGATGGTATTTTTATATGAAAAATGCTAAATGAATTAGGTCTTCACATAACGTGCATAAAAAAATTGTACGCTTCCATATCAAAAGTTCCACCCCTGAATATTATGATAAATATACAACTATTTAATGCACCTTAACGAAAGTCTTTAGAGCTTCGTTTAGCAAAACCTTTTTTATTTTAATCTTCTGTTTTTTTCCCCTAAAACGCTGAATTTTAGAGTAGGTAATTATGGTATGAAAAGGGATTAAAAGGGATAATTCGTTCTTATATATTCTAAACTATCAAATAAATCAACAAATCACGCACAATAATATAACATTAGTACGGGTCAATACCCGACCCGACCCGTGCAAAACGAAACCTAGCAATGCAACAATTGAACACGTAACCCGGCCTGTTACCCTATCGGGCGGGTCGGGCATGTTCGATTGGGTTCTTGGCTTTATGGGACATTTGCTCATCACGTGTCAAAACCGGGCCCAACCCAACCCAATCTGAAACCTGGCAGTGCAACAAAATCGAACCCGTGGCCCGGTCCGTTATCTTATTGGACGAATCAATTCGGGCCAGTTTCGGGTGGGCTTGGGTCAGGTCTTGGATTTTTGGATCATATGCTCATTTCTACACTAATAAAAGCAGAAAATGATTTTGTACATTGTCTAACATTACGATCAGAACTTTACATAGAAAATCAATATCAATGTTATTAATATATATATTTTCTTAAAGCTATTACAAATTACAAATACAAGGTTTATTGCTAACCAAAGAGTGAAGATTAATACCTTCATTTAAATACATAAACCTTTCAAAAAGCAATTGAAAAACAAAACCCAATACTAAAAACAAAAACGGAATACCTGAATAGAAATACATATATCCTAATATTAATGTTTGTTTAATGCATTTTGCATACCGGAGTAAATAATTAAATATATATGTATACATATACACGCACTGCATGCGTATAGGAGATATAATGGTTGCACTCACCTTCAATGGGGACATTACACAGGTTCTGTGGGATTAGAAGTGGAAGATGGAAGGAGGTGCTCGTGTTGCGATCCGCGGTCTAAGTCGTCATGGGAGATGATTTTAGACGGTTTAGATTTCCTGTAGATTGAATATAGTGCAAGCTGTGCAAATCCAAAAATAAATCCAGTCCCATTTGGTACCTAGTATATTAGGTAAATACAAGGCAGTTAATTAGCATGATCGATTGATACATATATAATCATGTCTCAAGCATTCTTGATAATTCTTATTATTAATAACCTATTAAGTGGATAATAAACCACATTATCCTATACAAATTTAGGCTTTGGTATTGATAATAATAGTTTGATGTCATGACTCATGAGGGTATATCTGTTTTATATAATTAATTAATTTAGTAGAAGCCCATAATTGTAAAGCTTGAAAATACCCTTGTTGTTGTGTTTGTGCAGCTTTTTTATACTCCAAGTTTTGGTTATAATTAGTAGATGGTACGTTGAAATCTTGATGGCAGCGGTTGTCTTGATGGTGGTGGTGTGGAGGTGATGCAGATGATTATTGATGGCGACGTCAAATGATGTAGATTGATAAAAATGTAATTGATGTAAAGATAGTAGAGAATATATTTTAAAAGTTAAATTTTATGATCTAAATTAATTAGTAAAGTAACCGTTTATGGTGCAAATTGATTTATTAAAGGTAAATTAAGTAAATTTTTTATAAGTCTTTCCTAAAATGAAAAGTTCATTAAGTACAACTAAGTCAATTCTAATGTCCCATTTTTTTATTACTATTTTCAAAAAAGAAAGATGGGTTAAAGTTTTTATAAAGTAATATACATAGATTTGTTTTATTTTGAATGGTTATTTATACTTTTTTATAAAGCAAATTATCATTTTCTCATCTTTTAATTTTTAGCCTTTGAAATATCTAAATTATCACTCTCTTTTATTAACAAATTTAAATAGATCTACATAATATACCTAAATACCTTTAATAAAATTAATTACTTTAACATTACCCTCATTAAAGGGATTAGTTTCTTGGAATGTAACTATCTTTGACCAAATGTCTATAGTAAGAAATAACTAAAGTTGTGTGTATTGTATGTAAGCAACTTGAAAAAATGTTTATTGTATGTAAGAAAACATATGTGGCAACCATCTACAGGTGCCACTTGTCAGATAATTGGTTGAAACAAAATTCTTACATACAATACATACAACTTTAGTTATTTCCTACTATAGACATTAAATCAATTACTTTTAAATTAATAAACACATCGCTGGATTAATAACACCGGCGCCACCCGTCGATGCCGTCGCATTGCGCAGATAATCTTCTCATCTTATAAAGTATTATGAGATATAATGAGATATTAAATATGAATCAGGTGATTAAAGAATAGAAGAGAAATGGTAGTAAAAAAGTAATTCTCAAAGAAAAAAAAAGTGAAAATTTATAAAGACCTTTCTTAGAAAAAATCCATCAAGATTCATAATAACATTGTGTTAAAATTAACTTTTTTTGTATTAAAAGACATTTTTACAAGACATCTACAATAAAAAGTAAGAAAAGATGATAATGTATTTTCATAGTCATAGATATCTATAATTTTCTATATGTAATCAAAAAATTTTATCAACATAAATCTTTTTATATATAAACAAAAATATATTAATCATACAATTATACGATTATACAATGCATATATATATATATATAGTACCGTAACAACCGTCACCATCTCTTGGATCGCCATCCATCAAATCTATACCATTCCCGTATGCGTCCGGTGAAAACCCCTTTAGAACGGATCTAGGGCAACGCCCGTACCGTATCCACGTTTTCTTAACACGTGCCTTATGTGATTTTTTTTAAAAAAAAAATTATTTTATTTATTTATTTTTTTGGAATAGGTTTTTGTTAAAAGAAAATAAAAAATAAAAAGTTTTAAAAAATAAAAAATTAAAATTAAAAAAATAAAAACTATACAAAAAATAAGAAGGAGGGAGGGAAACTAGTGGTTCTCACGGTTCTTTTCATATTTGTGGTTCTCACGTTAACCCTACCCTATATATATATATAAAATAAAGTCTCGAAAAGCGTGTAAAGAATAGTATATTTTTTTTTATTTTTACCACATAAGTTTTAATCTTTACATTTTTAACGCTAAACTATAATATTTAATAGTAAACTTTTTGTTTTATTTATTTTCACCACAAATTTTTCAATCTTTACACTTTTAGCACTAAACTATAATATTTTTTTAGTAATAGTATACTTTTTATTCTTTTTATTTTCACCACGGAAGTTTTAATCTTTACACTTTTAACACTAAACTATAATACTTTTTAGTAAACTTTTTATTCTTTTTATTTTCAACATAAAACTTTCAATCTTTACACTTTTAGCACTAAACTATAATATTTTTTAGTAAACTTTGTATTCTTTTTATTTTCACCACAATATTTTAACTCTTTACACTTTTAGCACTAAACTTTCATAGTTTTTAATTTTCTTTTATTTTAAGGTACGGGAAAGCGTGTATAGAATAGTATACTTTTTATTTTATTTTTTATTTTCACCACAATAGTTTCACTCTTTACACTTTTAGAACAAAATTTTTATAATTCTTAGTAAACTTTTTAATCTTTTTATTTTCACCACAATATCTTAACTCCTTACACTTTTAACACTAAATTTTTCTACTTTTTGATAATCTTTTATTTTAACTACAACATTTTAACCTCTTACACTTTAACAACAAACTTTTTAACACACATATTATAAAGAAATGTACGAGAAAACTTGTAAAGAATAATAAACTTTCTATTCATTTTATTTTCACCACAACATTTTAACCCCTTATACTTTTAACACTAAATTTTTATACTTTTTGATTTTCTTTTATTTTCAGCACAACATTTAAGTCTCTTACACTTTAGCACTAAACTTTTACGCGAACGACTTTCACTTTCACACAACTTTTACAGTTCATTTTTTAACTGACAAATGTCAGTTTTTAATAATTTGAATTTTGAATAATACATGTTTTCTTCAAAAAGTTTATAACACATTATCTCTTGAATAATATTTTTTTATTAAATCGTTAACAAATTTAATGTCTCCCGGGACAACGCCCCGATAACATATCTCGTTGTTAATTAAAAAGCAGGGGTCCATATTATTCTTTTATTGCCTTTCAACATGTTTCACGTTTGATAATACAAACATAAACATCGTATATATTTTGGGACCCCCCTAAGATTTGTGTTTAAAATATAAGGCGGAGAAGCAAGCAAGTCTTGTCTTGTAGAATTATATACGACTTGACTTCTAAGGTGGGACGGACAAGGTTTACATAATATACGTGACCTACTTCCAAGACTTGGTTTCGTTACTTCATATCAATCACATCTTCTTTTATATAAAACGTTTAGGTGGCTCGATGTATTCAAATGTTTAGACTTTACTAGTTAACGAATTTAAAGCTCGATCATAAGTGAAAAGAAGTTTTAAAAAACCGCCAAGATCAGGAGTTGCTTGTGAAGTACAATTTTTGTGTCTTCTTCAAAAATGTTTTCGACCATTCAAAGTTAAAGCAAAAATTTAATGGGAAAAAAAAAAAACTTCAAAATCCGCACATCATGCTTATCATGACTTGACGAGTGAAGAGGATACCTAAATGGCCAAATTGCATTTCAAGATCACTATGGAAAATGTTAGAACTAAAGAAATTAGTAGTGTTTGATTGTAATCTTAGTTACATTTAATTTACATTTCTTGTAAAATACAAGGGATTAGATATAAACTGTGTAAAATGAGTGTAAATAATCCTTGTACACATATGGTAAATAAGTTTTTCATAATTACACATACAACTTATAACATTCTCTCTAACTCCAATCTTATTAAAATAAAAAAATAAAAAAACCCCTCCAATCTTATAAGTTATAACCACTACTTCTCACATTACACCTAAACACACACTCTATCATTAGTTTCCCATTAAACTTTCAATCAGCTCAGAATCTCAGATTCCTTTATAACACCTAGATCCATTGTAAAAAGTTTAAGATGTTAACCATTAGGCTCCTTAGAGGTGGTTATAGCATACAAGGATCCATTCAATTTAAATTAACAATTTTTTGTATGGAAAAATCTTAATGAAAAAGATTGGAGCTGGGCTGTGGCCTGTGGATGAGATCTAGAGCTGGATCGTAGGGATATGGTTAATGTTGGGCTTTTTTTTCTTTTTTTATTTTTTTTACAGAAGGTTTTGTTTTATAAAAAGATTATTAACCGTGGATCTAATTAACTAAGACCAAATATGTTACGTAAAGATCTCATGTATTATCTAGTATTGTAATGAACTTTTCAATATGGATGCACCTAAAATATATGTGATAACCGTCCAAGCTATCAGTTTTATGTTTTTAGTTGGTCAGATAGATACAAATATACAATAACTGGAAATTAAAAATACATTACATCTATACTCTATTACTATAAAACAAACTATCATTTTCTTTTTTTAATTCTCTACTTTTAAAATACAATATACTTGATTTTCAACGCATTCTTAACTCACATACTAAATCTACTCAATATATATATCCTAAATATTTCCAACTATATTTATCCAAACTATCTATCTATCTCCTATTTATTGATTTAAATATTTTCACCTAATATTTTTATAATATTCTTAATAAAATTATTTACAAAAGATACATCCAGTAACCATAAAATAACTAAACTACCATTTACAACAATTGTTTTTAGATTAATAACCACATCGTTACCACCACCGCCACCATCACCACTCGTTGCCGTCACCGCATTGCGCGAGTATCGATCTCGTTTCATATACATTTTACAATGTCTTTATATAACATAAGCATTTAGTTATAGTTAATTATATCCATAGTTAATTATCTTTTTTATAAACATTTAAGGGTTTTTAGGAGTATTGACTTTTTTTTTTCTTCATTATCATATACCAAAACAGAGCTAAATTTTTAAAAGAACTTATTATCAAAAGCTTACAATTAACGCATTACATTCTTAAAAGAAATTTACTAACCTTAACAATATCATTTCAATTTTTCTTGGTAAGTTTCAAATTTCAAATAACATTAAATTTAATATTATAATAATTTTATGTCAACTATAAATCTATAAATTATGAAGATTGAACAGATAAGAATGAAGATAACAAACAAATGAATGTCATGTATGATTGGTCACCTATACAGTGATCTGATTAAAAAACAGTATTATTTGTTCATATCTAGGATGTTTGGTTGGAGTGAATCAAAGAAAATGAAAATGTTATAGAGAATAAATATAATGAGAAAGAGAATGAGTATTTGGAAAGAGAATAGATATCGTCATTTGGTACAAGCAGAGAATGAATATATGAAAAATACAAAATTTTAAATAAATAGTAAATTTAATATATATAACATCATTAAAACAAATATATATATATATATATATATATATATATAATATTTTCCATTCCCATCCATTCTCTACAATTTATAGAGAATGGAAAGAATGAAATCGATTCCCACTTATCGATTCTTTTTTTCATTCTCCATTGCAATCAGAAATGAGAAGTTTTTCTCATTCTCTTTCCATCATTTCCATTCTATTGTACTAAACACCTTTAGAATGTTTGGAATCATTTTTCGCTTTGTTCACCCATAAAATTGTATATAATATTTTTACATTAACAAGAGTTAAAAATTAAAAGAATTATAATTCTTTCTCTTATATAGTTTGAAAAAATGTCCATCCTTATAAGTGTATAAAAATATATCACTTGTTTATATATAACTTGTTTTCATAGCATAAAATAATTAAATTGGATATAACAAATTAATTATCTCTGCATATACTTTTAATCAAAATAAGTGTGATATTTGTTGTACGTGTATTATTTTTTTATATGTAGGCATGTAGCTCAAATCACATTACTTAGATAACATTAATTCTGTACAAGGACTATTTCTTCTTTCAAAAATTCAGTGGAGATACGAAGTTAGAAAAGTTTCACTATAAAATGTTAAGTCTTTCATGTACCCTAAACAACGAGATATTGACCATGAGACGTTATAAGTATTCTAAAAAAAACCCAAAAGTTTATCATCCATAAAAATCAAACTCAAGACCTTAATTAAAATTGAGTATACCTCTGACAAGCTGACCAGTTAAAGTGAACATCATTGCTTTATAAGGATTATGATGTTCCCATGCACATACTAAGGATATAATTAAATATACTAAGTGTGAGAGAAGAAAGTTATATACCGCTAGGAACCAGTCTTGTACTAGAAATGCATAGAAAGTCCATACCCCTCCATTAAGAAATAGGAACAGAGAGAGCAAAAAGGGCATATACTCCACACTTTTAGTGGTCACCACTAATCTCTGCATCATCATTAATTAATTTAATTAACAGCTAATCTCATCTCCTCAAACGTGACAAGCATCATCACATATTTACAACACTAACTTTAATTCTCTGTGTTAAAGTCTTATATTATATGATCACATATATTATCTATATATATATATGTGTATTGATTAAAATAATTAAAAGCTAATTAAAGGTTTCGTGAATGCTAAGTACTGTCAGCTACTAACTACTCCCTAATTAAAAATTATGGTAGCATGTTTCTTCTCCTTGATTTGATAAATGAAAAGACTTATTTAACACACGGGAAACGGATTTGGTTTGTAAAGTAGATATGCTTGGAAAACCATTTTTTTTATAAATAGAGAAATTTGTTTAAAAAAAAACATATATCTAAACGTGTTATTGTAGTAATAGTAAAGATATATATCAAAAGAGGATCCATTGTCTATATTTTTCATGTATAGATTGATGTTTTAATCTATTTTGATAAAATAAAGAAATATAAAAAAAAATAAAAAAATACTAGCTTAGCAAGAAACATGTGGTGTATTATTATAAACAAAAACTTAGCTATCAAACTGCTTATTTAATGCTTTTAAAATAATGGCTTGACTATGAGATCTACTTTTTTCCAGTTTTTTTAATTTTCAAAAGTCTTTTCATTTTGGGTGATATTCAATCCGTCCATCAATAAAAACGAGTTGTGACTAAAGAAATGTTTCTTTGATATAATATATACAAATTGTGATTTAAAAATGAGTCTTTAATACAATATTTTTGGCTAATAAAATATAAACTCACCTTTGTATTTAAAAGCAGATAAATACTAGAATGCTCATTCGTACCTTCTATTTATTAGACATAACCGTAAAACATGTTTGGTTATATATATAATAAAAAAAAGTCACCTCTCATAATATCTTCTAAAAGTGGATATTTTTAAGAATTCATTAAATGTGCAATAAAATAAAATGAGTTTGTATAACTAAAATTATAGCGAAATAGATAGAAAACTTAGTTAATTAATTAAAATAATATATAGATAGATAGTGAAAAGTTAACAATATTTTTTTAGATAACTTAATTAATATACAAAAAAGCTACTCCGTTATATTTAGGGGCTTTGGCAAGGAGGTTAATTTAGAGGCTCAAATTAAAACTCCAAGCTTATGTAAGCTTTTTTTTATTATAAGACCATTCGTAAGACTTAAGTGAAGTAAAAGGTGAAATGACTAGATATGTAGATGAACTATAAAGGTAGGTTGGTAAAATGCTTAGATGAAGTAAGCTAGGTGAAATGGTTCACCTAGGTGAAAAGAAAATTGGTGGGTCTGGTTTGTTTTATTATTTGTTCTATTTTGATTGGTTGTATTGTAAGATATAGTGGGGTATAGTGAGATATTAAACTTGAAGGTGAAAGGTTAAGGAAAAAAAAGAAGATGGTGATTAGAAGGTGATGTTGATATGACAGAAAAAATGTAGGTGAATAAGGTGAATGGTCTAAAGATATACTCCTAGTTTTGTTTAGGTATGATATTGAGACAAAAAATACCCAACTCTCAAAAGCTATTGAAACACATAAAGTTTTTTAGAATAAAACCTTATGCAAGAGGATTTGAAAAATGAAAAAACATCAGGTGAAATATCATATAATTGTGGAATATCCGTAATAAAATTGACTAAAAATGATACGTACACAGGTGGATATTGGAATATCATAATATTATTGTGCTGAACATTAGGAAAAGGAATCCTCGTTCGAAAAAAATTCCAATAATACCATAAATAGGAAAATGCAAAATAAATTCTTACCATGGCAGAAAGAGGAGAAGCATACATAACAATATTAAGGGCAGCACCCATGAAACCTATCACATCAATTCTCATGTCTCCTTCCATCCCGAATTGTGTCGCCAATACTGCCCCTACAAACACTAACACATCCACTACGAAAGCAACCTTTGCCGTTTTTGCCTGAATTAACCATATGTAACAAGTCCGATTGATTATTTATACGAAGATCGATTGTTGTCTACTTTTAGAAGTTAGATATGATGTTAGTTCATCAAACTAGCTAGGAAGTATATACTTAGTTAATTTGCTTACATTTTCTTTTAATTCTTGAAGTTTCTTTTTATTTTTATTTTCAGGGTACAAATATTTGATATTGAATGAAAATGAAACAATTTTTTGTATCGTTTTAGATCATCTTTAACAATAAAATAAGTAAAAAGATGATCTAAAACGATACAAATTTTGCCGGCTAACACACTACAGTTAAAAATAGTGTCATGCATTTTACCTTTTTAAAAGTCAATAGTAAATAGTTAATTTAATAATAATAAAAAATGTAGGATTTTTTTTTTTTAACTCTTCATCTTATCAAGAGCCATCATGCCTTTACTTTAAGGAATTTATTTGAAATTAAAAATTTGATACGTACGTTGGCAGTTTCACCTAATTAGATATTTCTATTCGACTTATTTCTTTTTTAAATATTTCGCCTGTTATATAAGTTGAACAACATATAAATTAAAGATTAAATAAACTCACTTACCCTTGTTCTTGGAGGTGCATAAATGAGGAACAAAGAAATATACACAATCTCTACAAGAATGCCAAAACCATTAACAGTTGCTACAAGATAACTCCCTGGTTTTGTGATTCCATAATAAGTCCATAAGCTTGAATTTAGCAAAGTGCAAATATATGGAAGACTCTCAAACTCTTCTGTTGACCCTTTTTTAACTATTTGCCAGAAGGTTTTCCTGCATCATCAAACCAACATTTATTAATTACCACATTCAAAATAATTAACAAAAAAGGTTGGGCTGGCCAAGATCAATTTGTGTGTGAACCAGGTTCAATCAATATGTAAAACGTAAACCTTTATATATGTATACATATAACGTTTATATATAAATGAAAACTTTGGAAAGGGGACTCGGCCGGGTCCCATCATATATAGTTCCGCCCATTAGTATGTTTTTATTTCCATCAAAAAATTTTCTGGCTCCACCCTTACCACTTGAGTGAAATAAGAAAAACACATATGTATACTAATTAATATACTTACGCTGGGGAGAGAAACATTAAAACGGAGATGATATTGCCTGCAACAATTTGTCAATAGAAATGTGGGTTAATCGATCATGTTTGTATATAGTATTGGTGAATAATTAAATATCACAAAGAGTAGCTAGTTTGTGTATATATACCAATAATTCCTACGTAAAAGTATAAGTCGTCCATCGTCAAACAGCAGTTAGAACTTAGAAGAGAAGGAGGAGCTAGAAGAAAATGAAGAAAAATTAAGGATTAATGATGGTCATGTTGTGTTTAAACAAATACACTTATATGGATGTTACTTTCAATAGAAGTACCCTACTTGCCTTTATTATAACATTTCTCTTTCCCTTTCATATTTTAACGCCCACCGTATCCCAACCAAACTTTTTTTGTATCTCGATCATACCTACTATTTGCAGCGATAGTAGCTGTAAATAGTGCGGGCCCCCTGTCTGTAATGGCAAATCTAGCAAAAAATAGCGGGTCCCCTGTCAGTAATCGCTGCAAATAGTTGGATATGAACAAAAACACCACTATTTTGCAGCGATAATCGCTGCAAATAGTCTGATTTAATTACCAAAAGTCTGGTCGGGATACCGACCGCCTTTTTTAATTAGTGTTATTCTTTGGAGTCGAGATATTGGAGAAAAAAATCTTTAATGTGAATGTGTTGATTAATTTAAAATTTTGAAGTATTAATGAAGGACTATTACTAGCTAACAAAAGTAATGAACTTAACTTCCTGTTATTTTTCTCTTGTAACAAAGTTGGCCTAACTTGAATATTTTAAACTAAAAACGTTATAATTGATATATCTTAGTTTTTTTTTTTTAGTAACGGAACAAAGATTGGAAGTAACTCGTAGCAAAAATTAGCCTCATATATTTGGGCAAAGTTACAATAACGACTTATTCTTTGTAAACAAAGGGAATAAATTGAAGGATGGTATATTACTACGACATTATACAATTTTTCAGAAAAATTGATACACTCATACACCGAGTTTGAAGAATGCTTTCGTGATATTTGGGCAAAGCACGTATGGCGTGATTATTTATTTCAAGGCATATATTATGACCGATGAGGGCTGTAGGGAATTTTTGTACGTGATGACGATGTGTTTAGAGTGTGAGAGGCTTAATTATCACTATGACACTATGTATCGTCCGTATGGTCTTAGGCATGTATAGATTTGTAGAAATGATCAAAAGGGTACTAATTAAGAGTACTAATTGAGATAAGATACTATATATATGTCTATGTCTTATGTTCACCAAGGCCACTTCAGCATTTGTAAGAAACATCTTTTAAATCATGACGAGGACCGCCTTGTCCAAAGAATCAGCTATGACTCAATGATAAAATCCGGCTTCTTGTGCGATGTTGCTCTCACCATAGCAGTTGTTTGGCCGGGTTCGGCGTCGTTTCGGGTCATTGGCTTTGACTTTGGAATACCATTCCGCAATGAATTTTCTTTGTCCCCTCTTTCCTCTCCAGTAAAATTGAAGTATTCTGAGTACGTCTACATTCGTAAACGTAAAAACAATATATATGCAAAACAAACAATATATTTGCTTACAAACTATTGTTTTTGTGTCATTATTAAAATCATCATTTCATTCATTTTTATTTATATTAATAAAAGAAGATTGCTTCGAGAAGGATTTTAGTGATGTGGCATGATTTAACCTTCTTTACAAATCTCAATTTAAGTTTAATGATGTCGTATTAATTTTAATAATTAATTAGAATAAAATTAAAATGATTTATTATCATTGGCTCAAAATCGTTATCAAGTCTCATGGGAACGACAATCAAATTCTATATTTTGGTAGTATTTTTAATTATTTGTTTCTATAAATTTAATACTAACATTTTGTTCTTTTTAGATTATCTTCTTTTAATTTGATCCATACAAACTAACAATCAATGAATTATATTCAAAGCATATGATACCAAAATACATCTTTTCGAACTATTTTTGTAAGCTTTACCAATTATTGTTCAATTATAAAAGTTTACAAGTTAAGCGGGTTGTCAATTTTTTTTTTCTTTCTAACAAAACAATAAAGGATGGTGCAAACGTTGGATGAAATTCTTATATATGCGTTGGAGAATGAGAACTTACATTACTCAACAATATAACATTGGTTTAAGTTTTTGTTCATCACTTCAAAGATCTTTGTGTTAATTTGTTATAAAAGTTATTTAAATAGCCCGGGTTAAACCCAAATTGATTAAGTAGTAAATAGAATAAGATTGTATTGTTTTAAAATTTAGACTTACAAAATTTTGTATTTATGTATGCTAGCATGATATACGTCCTAGTATGCTAGTATACTAGCAAGTTTATAGCATAAACTTTTATCGAGCTTATGTGATAAACAGATAAAAATAAAATATTGAATCAAACACAAACTTACAAAAATTTGTATATACGTATAATAGCATGATATGGGTGTAATGCACGACAATGACAAATAGTTTTCGACAATCACTTGCTTTTTTGGTCTTCGGTGATCACCGGCTGCTACCAGAAACGAACACTACTGGTCAACGACAATGGCTTTAGAAAGAGGAACAATACTGATGTAAAATTTAGGAGAACTGTAATGTTTTACAAGTTATTGAAATATTCTTAGAAAAGAAATGACAAACGTATATACACTCCATACAAAATAATATAGAAATAGATAATATATCAAAAAAAAGTAGCAAATATGTCGGTTCAACTGGTTAACGCATCTTTGACCAACAGTTAAAATAATATATCAAGAACATTTTATTAAATTATGTAGAATTTTTATGTTGGTATACTTTTGCATAACTGTTCGACTTTACGATTAAGTTCCATTCTAGTTTTCGAGTATGTAAATAATTTTATGTACATAAAGTTTAGTGAAATCAAATTCTGTATTTATTTAATGCAAAATTGTTATAACTTCGAATAGATCAACCTAATCTAGAGCCAAAGACAATCCAACTTTCGAGTTTAAACCAGATGAACCATATTATACCTTCTAACATCTTATGCATATTTATCCCATACACATAATAATAATGTTTAGACGTGTTTTAAAAACCCTCAGTTAATCTCCCTGGTTATTTTGACATATATGTCATCATGATATGACTAAGAGAATTACTAGACACTAAATGTTTATTTAAAGAAAAAGATGTCAAGAAGTTTTACGGTATCTAGTAAATTCCCACGTCAATTCAGATCAAAACTAAAAGTCACCAATTAGAAGTTCTATCTGCTCCAAATTAAAAAAAGGTATATCACCCAAACATGACTACCTTACAAACTCACTTACGATATCCAAAAGAGCAAGTAGCATATCAGTTACGCATAGCACGATTTGGGCAGACGTTTGCAAAATGTGATGGATCACCACAGATAAAGCAGCTTCTCCCAGAAACAGGGTCACCTGTAGCCGATACAAATCTAACATCACTGCTGTTAGCTCTACCTCCCCCTCGACCCCCCCTCCTGCTGGTGTTTGCAGCTGAAGTGCTTGCATTGTTGGAATAGCTGCCACCACCTCTGGTAGAAGGGACACTATCTTCCCAACAGCTGCATGAAATGCAAATAACAGTTCAGATTAGTATACAAATTATGTCATTCTAGCACTCACTATTAAAATAAAAAAAATGTACTTTGAAATAGAAATAGAAAGAATACAATAGTAGCTTTGGATCGGTTCGACCAAAGCTTTTGGCCCACACTAAATACATCCAGTTTTGACCCCGAACCCGAACATTTTGCTATCTCTAGAAACTTACACAAAAAACTTGCAACCTTGTGCCTGACATGAGTAGAATTTTCTTCCCCTATTGGCCTCTGTGTTGGCGGTTTTTAAAGAGCAGGGCGAACCACAGGTAGTGCAAGGAATCACTGGATCACCTGAAGTAGCAGATAAAATATTAGCAACTCAATTCCATTATACATAATAAGGTTATACCAGCCATAAAAAGATGGGGCAAAAGTAACAAAGCCACAGAGAAAAATTAACAAAAACAAACACAAAACCATGCATAACTTGTTAGCAAATCAGCATTTTCCTGTGTAATGAGACATAGCCATTAGTCAATCTAAAAGGCTTCCTTTAATGGAGTAAGACTAAATTTAGAAACACCATCTAAAATTAATGCAATTCGCAATTTTTAACGATAACTGAACATTCTGGCCTTTTATATGAAAACTACCCTATTAGACATGTAAATAGACCACAAAAAACATCGCATGCTGTAAATACCACGATATCTCGGTCTTATTTCGTTAATGGTTGAAACATGAATCGGTGTAAACGAGTAAAGATCTAAAAAAAGATGGCAAAATGGACAGCTAGTTCAAAAGTTGAAATCTTAACAATTATTTTGATAATAACATAAATTTGGAATAACTTTATTGGAATAAATTACACTTTGGGTCAGTTTCTACCTGTTCCGTCCATTTTAAGCAGTTTCTTTCTAGATATTTTTCTGTGGCTATTCACAAGATTACAGATCGAAAATGACACCTCTTAATGGTTAAATGCCACATGGTAAAAATTTTGACATCCAAGCCAATCGCCAAAATATGATCACGTGGTTTATAAGAAAAGTATAATTAGGTTTTATTATCTGTTAACACTTAACAACCATAAAATATAAGAAACAAGAAAGCATTCATTCATTACCATCATGAGCGTTGACTCTCTGAAAACGAGAACTACGGTTCTGAGAAGTCCCTGAATAACAATCACTTGATGAATGTCCTGTCTGGTGACAGAAGCTGCAAGTATTCTGCTGCGGGTTATTTTGAGAGCCGTTCCTTAAAGGTGCAGTGGTTCCGCGTCCTCTTGCTGGAACAAATATGTACAACTCTACAATGAGAAAAATACCTATAACTATACTATGAGAAAAAAATGTACAATCATCTATACAAGTACTTCGCTGCTGGTTATTTTGAGGATCATTCCTGGAAGGTGCAGTTGTTCCCCGTCCTGTTGCTGAAATAAAAACTTATAGTCATACTTCAAGAAAAAATACGTACAGAGAAAAATAAGATGTATGAGAACAAGAAATTTCATGTATAACTATACTATGAGAGTTTGATGTGAAAAAAAAAGTTAAAAAGATAAGATGCTATATCCATTAGACAATTTAATATCTAACAATTTTCATCTCATGTGATGCAAGAAAAGTGAAAATACAAGCAACTGAGCGTATGTTCACCCATTTGACATGAGGTGTATAGCATAGGCCTATCAAATGGAGTGTGACGAATGGAAGCAATGAGTGTCATGAAATAGTTATAGCATCTATTATTTGCAAGTTGCAACAGATTACTTTTGAAGAGCAAGAACTTAGAAATTGCGTGATTTTCTTAGATAACCACCTTTCTTTGGCCAGGAAGATAAAAAATGAAAGTTCCATTCCAACTTTTTGAATACGGTAAATGACTTACAGAAAAGTAAAATTATGTAACAAAGCTCTGTACCGAGTTAAAAATGACAATGCAAAGACTGACATGTCGGTAACCTTTGACAACATTGTAGCCTATCAGAAGACTGGAAAGCTTTTCATCAGATCGAAGTTGGTTGCCTTTAAAAGCAAGCGTAATGAACCAAAGGAAATTCTCAATGGAATTTTAACCAACTAAAACTCTTTGAAAGTGGCACAGATGAAAATTAACAAAAAATTCATGCAAAACATCCAATTTATATAGGATACAAGGCTATAAGAATTAACCTAAATTGCTACAAAGAAGACTAGATAAACAGAAATAACTATATATCCTACACCTACCAAAAACATAACGACAATTGTTTGATTAGAGGAAATTGTGAAGAAACCGTTATCTATAGCATATAACTGCAAAATCAACATTATATAGAAAAGGAATAAAGTGATCACACATTCACACCTATAAAATGTTGGCCCAATGCAAATCTTTTGATAATTAACCAATAATACTTTAATTTGGGTATAAATGAGAATAACTGAGATAATAGCTTTTCAGATAAAATTTGAATATAAACACACTTTTTTTAAACACTTTCAATATTTTTTCATACAAGATTACAATGCTATGTTGTTTGTCACATAACTTCTACATACATACATATATATATATATATATACACGAGCATGGTACCCGCGCGTTGCGGCGAATACCATTGACAGAGGCATCTAAAGGTGGAGGGATGGACGGCGGAGGTGATGGTTGGGTTTTGAGGACAGCGGTAGAGGTGTGTGCGTGATTTGGTGGCAGAAAGAAAACAATAAGGAGAATAAATGTAGGGAACAAGGAAAGAAATAAGGAGGGGTAAAAGGGTAAAATCGCATGTCCCAAATCTTGTAAACTTTCAACAGGGGTTGATAATTTTTAATAGGGAGTATAGATATATACATAACGAAAAAGTGCTAGTGAATGGCTATATTGGTTCATGTGTACCCCTTCATGAACCATTGCATCCTTTTCTTCTATTTGGTATACCTTTTCATGATTTCTAATTATCATACATACTATACACAAGTCACAAACTATCACATAGTTTTCCTAACACTATGGATTAAGGAATTACTAATTTTCAACATAAAACAGTTAAATGATAAGGGAATATGTTAGAAAGAACTATGAATGTGGTAGGATCTGTTACATACCTGGTGCCCTTGTAAAATTGTGACGTCCAAAACCAGATATTTCAATAAGCTCTCTCATAACATCATCACAGCCACCAACACAGCCTAGATTAGGGGCAAAAGAAGTTAAATGGTTTATACAGAGTCCCTCAAGTAAAGTAACACCTAATACCGTCTTCCACGGGTTATGGGTCCCAATACCGTCAGCAACGGTGTATGGGGAAAGTGCAGAAGTAGACAGCCTTACCCCTACTTAAGGTACCTAAGGTACCTGAGGTAGAGAGGCTGCTTCTGGTTTTACCAGAGGTAGAAAAGGACCTCCGGCCTTGCAAAGAGTGAGATCAACTCTCGACTACTGTCTCCAAGTCCACCAAGGAAATTTCAAGTTTCAGTAAAGAACTAACAAATATACACAAACTTCCTGTTAAAATTCTCTCAACTTTGTCAGAACTCAGGAGGAGGTTGGGAATATGTTACTTAAATACCAGTCACGTTATGTAATCTCTAAATAGTCGGATACAGCTATATAATGGAGACTTTACCAAACATGAATTATTGTCAAGCAATTATGTGATCACAGTAGTGAATCAAGAAACTTCCAAGATACATAAATTAATAAATACAAGGATGGTTTATAGATTACCTAAATGGTGGATATTGAAGTGTAGAGGTATTTCCCGCTGGCGAAATGTGAACTGTATCTTGAAAATAGGTCCTGTGGAACCATATTATATTATCATGGTGTACTTTACATATGTACACACAATTAATCAATATATTACAAAATCAAACATGATAAGGAAAAGTAGAAAAACCTGGAGTACATGTATCGCAAACAGTTGGAGTAACAGTCGCTTCTGATATGGATCCAGGAAGCCAGATGACGTTTCTGCACTGTATAAAAGATATAGCAAGAAAATGTCAACGGCGGAAAACCTTCAGAAAAATAGATCAATACAGAGGTGGCTATTTCAACCCGTTCACTCAAAACTGGGTCGAATTGGGTATTTCAAAATCGAGCAGGCCAAAATGGTAAGAAGTATGAATTTAAAACTTAGCTATAAAAAAAAAAACATAAAAACATGGGTTCACCAGGTTAAAGGCGTCAAAAGTGTTTACCCTTCAAACCTACTAAATTTTTTGGTGAAGCAAATTTATTAGATTATTGTTTTAACAGCATAGTATCTTTAATCTTATTCAATGCATTATATATCGGAACCTTTAAGGCACTCCAAACCGAACCCAACATGTTGGGAGCCATATTGAGCTGTTGACTGTCCCACCTCTCCCATTTTGGCACCTCCAATGAAATGTACAGTAAAGTAGTATTTTTGGTTGGTATTTGTTAGCTATACTAAGTCCAGTACTTATAAAAACTACTAGAGCCAGATTAACATAACGGAAAGAAAAAATTGTGTGCTCAATAGAAAATTGCAAAACAGTTACATTGATTTATATAGCACAAGATAATATGTCCCGTATAGCATTAATCAACAATAAAAGAGCCAAACACTTGCCTGAGGAAAAGCCAAGCAACCAATCATGAACTTTCCATCCTGTATGGGAGAGAAAAATCAGATCCTGTTCTACAAGAACAATGAGAGTCCATACACAGATAGATAAAAAGATGCATATGCATCATGCATTTACCATATGCAAGCATATAATCTACCTGTAGGCGACTCTGATATACTAATACCATACAAGTGAACATTGAGTTGTTTACGTGATAATGTTTATAAATTAAATACCGGTTTCTTCCTAAGAAACAATTCTGACTCCTGGCAAACATCACATTTCCGCACAAGCTGTCCATGATTATGTTGCTCATCCCCACCGGTTCTATTTGTTCTGTCAAAGTAAATTTCAAAGGCTTCGAAAAGTTTGACTTTATTTAACCTGGCCTGCAAGGTATATCAGTTCAAGTCAACTATTTAATAAGACACATGCACAGGTCTATTACATATTAACCATAACTTGAAGAGGTATAAACTCAGGTAAGACGCGATGCGATGGCAAAAAGCTAGTTATTCGAATTTGAAGAGTATAATGTAAAACAGCATACATGTAGACTAAGGTTGAAAATCGGGTAATGCATAGCAATAATATTCAGGCTTTATTTCCCCAATGAGATAAAATAAAATAGATAATATATTTCAATCCAAACAAAATTTGTTGAAACTTTAGGGCAACATACATCTAAAAAGCAAGTCTTCATAATCTGTAAGCAACTTGCTAAAGCATCATCTTTTCTCATTTTTCTACCACCAACATCTTTCATGTACTTTTCCATCATACTGCGAAGTTCTGGCTTCCAAAGTTCATGAGTGAGGCTGAAAATCACAACCAGATTGAGTAGCCATACGATTAAGGTAAGTTTTCATATATTTCTATCTTTACAGAACACATGTAGTTTCAAGAACATTTGAAATACAAATAACGTCATTTGTAATGAACCTCCTCTACATGTTAGTCAGGAAGATACACAATTTAGTCGGGTAATTAAAATGCTTAAATTGATAAAACTAAGTAGGTTATGCTAAATATACTATTCAAAATAAAAGCTAATGAGTTTACAGTTACATACAATATATCTACAGGTCTACAGTCCATCCAATACATTAATTGTAGTAACATAATCAATAAGTTTATAATGGATGCATATAACCAACATTAAACAAAAGAATGACGCAAAACCTGGTTGTAAAAAGAAAAAAAATGTTCAAATGTTGACATAAGAATAAAATTACACGAGAAAACTGTCTTACTTACCGCATATCATCATATCCCATAACTAATGCCTCACCCTGTAATCACATTCAGTTCATAATGAGAGAGACTTTAATGGGAATATTAATACCTATATAGTTATATCAGTTCTTAAAAGATGAGATAAATATAGACATATATATACAAGATTAGTTGGCTTGAAATGCAACGCCTCTTTAGTAGCATAAAACCGATCAGTCAGCTTCTTTATATGATCATGCATCGTAGCATCCGTGCCAATGCCTTTCTAAAAATTATACATTTAAAAAGAAAGTTGAAATAAGTTGATTTCTGTAAGTACAGTTATACTATCTAATCTTGATATAACAAAGAGAACCATAAATTAATGTTCCTCACCCTGAACATTAGTTCTAGAAGATCAGATTCACTTAAGAGGGGTGGTGGTCTTGTAATCCCTGATTCAAGGGTCATAGATGTTGGAGTGAACTGCAATGATTTTGAGCACAGACAGATATCTACATCTTTAGTCATAATATTAAGAAAGTGCTTTAAAGAAAAAAAGAAATGGTTAGCATATAAAACTTCAAATATTCACTATAAAATGTAGCTGAGGATCATAATACTCCAGTTGTTGGGATCAATAGTTTTTACTTCATGAACAAAAGAATGAAAATTATACCCTAGATTAATGTATTACAGTAATAAATAACACTCCATAATCCAAGAACATCCACATAACAAGATAGAGAAAGTAATCAAAACTACAACAATGATAATAATACTTCCTCACAGCGCTTTATTTCTACAACCACCGTCTGTTGTTACCAAATAAAATTTGTTGGGAGGAAAGAGGGTACAAGGATCCTAGGCTGTAACTCATTCTAGAGCGATTAATTAATTACTGAAGATGGTGAAATTAAATATGCATGAAAAACAATCAGTTTACATCATTAAAACCTGAAAACTGATGTATACTTAACATTTCTATACCAACTCACAACCAATTTACGGCAATGCTACTTTCAAGTAAGGCTTTTCGGAACTATTTTGTAAACTTACATATCATGGAATTTTTTCAAATATATGGATGACAACCATAAAAAACTGAAAAACCACAATGATGAAACAAATATTATACAACTATAATGGCGATGAACTTGAAAATGGAAATATTATATGCTAATAAGAATAATGATATCATGTAGACCAACACAAACCTGCTGTCCAATTGTGTAGCTTGGGATAAGTGATCCACCCCATTTTTCGAATCGATAGACATCCAAATAATTTCTCTGTACAATATTTCAACACACCACCAATTAGAGTTATACTAATTGTCAGTAAATCTAAACTCAAATGAGTTTCACAGGAGCATACAAACATAACATCTGATTGAGGCTGCGTTTGTATTTACTTAGAGGTCTGCAAGGCATCTAATGTCTGCGGGCATGCAGACATGAGCTATGAAGAGGATTTGTTTAAAAAAATTGATGAAGACCTTATTGTAGCTTTTCATATAGCTTAAAAAGGAAGCATTAATCCTATTGCTTCACACATCTTCACACTTTTCATTCAATACCCAGTTTTTCGGTACTAATAGCGATTAGTACCAAAATCTTAACCAAGGCAACTTTTTCGCAAACAATATTCTACCTTTTTTTGTGGCCCAAGTATTCTAGAAACAAAAGCAGATTATGATCCATTCTATTTAATGGACATTATAGAGTAGCAATGCAAAAGAATGTATCTGTGAAAATGAAGTTTGAATCACTGGAGATAGAGAAAACGTGCTAGTACCTAGCAGTAGAAAGGGTGTCTAAAGCAAATCTAATTAATGATAATATTGGATATAATCAATTAGCGAATGCAGAATATTGCATGGAAAGTCACGAAATGAAATGTCTAACTGGTTCAATGATTACAACCATAGTTGTCAAAGGCGAGCGCCTCTTGCGCCTAGGAAGAGGCGGGCAAGGCCCAACCTTACCGCCTGAAACCCTAGGCCCAAGGCGTCTACACTTTTCCATATAAATAAGGCCTTTGTTCCAAATAAAAAATCATGTATATTTTATAGGGATATCACAACAGAATAATTGTTCCAAAATCACTTGGTATATATCATTATCATCGATATCATCATTCATCATACTATTCTCCATTTAACTAAAAGGTAAGTTTTCTTCTATTTTAATATTATTAAGACTCTTCTACTATTTTATATACCCTCTTTAGCTGAAATTTTTTTCATTGTCATTTGTTAGAGACACTGAAATTTTATATACTCTTCTACGCTTTTTTTTTTCCGGGCACGCGCTTTTTTTGCGCCTTTCGCCTAGGCCCCGTTTGGGATCATTGTGCTTTGAGTTCGCTTTCGCCTTTGACAACTATGATTACAACATATGGATGCGCTAGAAACAGAATATGGATGAAAGATTTGCATTCTTTGCTAATTCTAAAGAAAACTAACAGTTTACTACTAGTATTCTATGCATTCTAAAAATCAGTATCCATGTTCGGTTTCCCGATACCGAACCGAATAGTACCAAAACTGAAATCGTTCAAAATCAAGAACAGAAACCGATTCCTATCGGTACCGAATTTCGGTTTCGGTATTTCGGTATTTTTGCTCATCCCTAGTGGTATCCCTTAGAAGCAATTACCAGTGCTCTTAGTCTTGCAGGGTGGCAATGAGTAGGTATCAAAGTGATACACTGGATCAAGGGATTCCTGCCACCATACCCGTTTTTTATTATTATATTCTCAGCTTGCAGATCTTCAGACCACATTGCAGACATAAAATCAGATAAAATTAGATTACTGACATTTTATGTCTTCAAAAACAAACAGCACCCATTGACAGTCTGACACCACCATAAGACCTTGTTAACTTCTTTTTGGTTAATGAAAAGAAAAAAAAAAGAGTTAACAAGGTCTTGAGGTGGTGTCAGACTGTCAATATAATCTACACTAATTAACCCTGAAATTACAATCTATGTATCCGTGTTAACGTCATTTGTAACTTTCTTAAAAATCAAAGACATTTTCATCAAGTAAATAAGTGACAAATTCTTTTTTTGTTATATGGATGTATTTTGATTGGCAATGGATGTGCTTTGATTCAAACTGAAAGGTGTAGTTTAAAAGAAAAGGTGGAAACTTACAGCAAGTATTATCCTTCCTCTTGCTGAAAACATCTCACCAGCAATGTCAATATCTACTGTAGTTCCAGCTCCAACAGCCGGTTGAGAAACACATGCCAAATAATGTCGAACAACCAACTCATACACTTTCTATAGCAAAAGTTGAATTAATTTTTCATGAAAAAAAGTTCATTTTTAATATGATATTGTATAATATTATTTCACTGCCATAAAACTTACTTTATGATTCTCACTCCATCCAGGTTCTCCAGGTGAAAATTTTGTTGGGTGAATAGGAGGATGGGCTTTGTCATCATGCCCACCATTAAGTGGTATCATCCAAAGTCCTGATGAAGGATCCAAGAGTCGTTGGGCATATGGACCCCACACAGGATGCTCCTGTTGTTCTTGTACAAGTATCTAGAACCATCCAACACAAAATCACAACCAATAAGAATAATAAGCATAATGTTTGTAACAGCAAAAAAGTTATTAAAGTGAACCAAAAAAATATGAAACAAAGATAAAAGCGTTTATATATAGTAAAAGAAAAGGGTTTATATATAGTCACTCCTGTCAAGATATAAAGCCATGATAAATATATATAAACTCCTATTATTCCTTTTATTATAAAAAGAAAGTCAAAAAGTATGTGAACCTTCATGCGGAAAGATCAAATACATATCACTCTATCAACTATAATAATGTGATGGAAAACTTGCTATAGAGGAAAACCTTCAAGAATGTATATCTGCATTTCATACTGATAAAAAGATAACTATTAAAACAAGCATTGTTCTTTTAGCTAATCTAACCTACTATAGTTCTACTAGATGCTGCTGTGAGCGTTCTAAATTTTCTACAGCAGTAAGCTTAACAAGCATTTACAACCATTCACTCTTTGTTCACTCAGCCTAAACTAGATAAGATTAATTTTTTCTTGCTTTCTTACTCACTTGTTCTTTGTGCTCATGCGTCTTCTTATCCTTCAACATGCTTATGATACAATATACGAGTACATACTACTAAAGCAACAATTTGTACAAATACAACTTCATCAAACTTCAAATTATTACTAAAAAAATTACAGAACAATAATTCAAGGGAAGGGTACCCACACGCAAGTCAGTCCCTTCTGAAAACAAATCAGTCTCTGTACGAGGATAGCTTATGAAACCAGACTGATAGAGCTCTTCTGCAATCTACACAATAATTAAGCCATCCAAATAACACATGAGAAAAAGATTCATTTCAACAAATTCAAGATATGAAATACAACTTAAGTTTTCTATTTCAAAGAAATTTATTATATCTGAAAACATTCGTTCCAAATCGTATTTACTAACCTTCATGGTTTGTTCAGAACTCATTCTAAAATAACGTGATGCTCGTTTTTCTAGCTCAAGAGTGTTTAATGGGTAAGGAGGGAGTTTTTTCTCCTCTTTCTGTAGAATATTCGTGACCTGAATGCAAATTAAATTATTAATGTCACTGGTTCAACCTTGATCTTAGTTGTATATAGGAACACTTTACAGATTCATGGACTTGGCAGCTTTAACACTTACGGTTGCAATGGGTTCTTGGACACACATCTCATAAAGTAGTACGGCACAGGTGTGATCAAACAAATGCCCACGCCTGTGACATAAAACCTATGAGTTAACTCACCATCCAACAAATTTGACAGATCACACAGCAAGGTGACAAAGTAGCAATGCTTACATCCAACTAAAGTTAGCAGTTCCTTCATCAGTTGTATGTGAACACTGGATCTTCCAAAACTCTTCAGGTTCATGTGCTAAGATCTCCCAATACCGTTCCACGACAAATCCCAATGTGGGAAACTGTAATGGACGATAATCACAGAGATATAGTCATACAAATTTCTAATAAGAAACTGGGCACTAGGCGTCTATGGACTTCTATTTAGAAAAAAATCCTTCTACCTGACAAGGACCATAACTTAGAATAAGGTTTGTGCCATCTGTAGGAACATCAAAAACAAATGCATCTTTCAGTAGCATTGTCAGAAATCTCGTGAAGGAAGCACCTATTCGAAGATCTACTTCCTGCATATGGCTCAAAGTTAGTCCAATAAGTTACTTATGGATGAGCCATATGGGCTATGTTATTATCTCTAGCATGTCAAATGGGTCAAAACAAAAGAAAATAGGACAAATGAGTCGACCGGGTGAATAGCCCTCATCATGTACCTTATGCAATTAAAGTCTAAATATGAGTCTAGAATACGTAGTTTCGTTTGATCTCTAGATTAGTGCTTGTATGTTTTATTTCTAACATCTTGCTAGAAGCTTTTATTAATATATTTTGGCTGTTTTAGAAAAATGTAGTTTATGCACATAACCAAATAAATCATTTTAACCAAGACAAATATATTGTCATTGAAATGATACAAATGTTTGAATGCTATTTAAACAGTTAATTATAGATTACAAAAAAAATTGCACAAAAAGTGTTTCAGGTCGACTGGATCCTTTTCAACAAACAATAAAACTTTACCCGTTTTGACATAAACTGGTCAACCCATTTTGACCCATTTCCCAAGCAGACATATTTAAATGACAGATTTCATGATCAAACCTGTTATGAACAAATGGAATCTTTTGGTGGAAGTAAACTCTCGAAAAGTGTTGAATAAACATATTACATATCAAAAGATATGAACTTGCACACTGGTTATAAGTAAAAAAGAAATTATCCCGACAACAATAGGTGCACTAGATCATTCTTCAATTTTCAACATAAATATTAAGTACTGTAGTACTCACTTGCCTAACATCTATAGCAGCAGAGACAAATTGATCAGGCTGTACAAGCATTTTGACCTTTTCGTGAAGTTGCCTGGCAAATAAACAATAAAAGAATGTGACTTATTTGACCTTAGAAGAGCAATAAGAATAACCCTATGCAGCAAAGGAATTTGACCATCATACGTTGTTAATGTAGAGAACGTTGCCCTCTTAATGGTGAGATGAGAATTTACACTTAAGCAAACTTCCACAACTTCAAATGCAATGTTCTCTCCTTCTGGATCACAATCAAGCCACAAGACAAGCCATTGGCATTTTCTGGCTTCCTCCTCCAAGGTCCTTTTGATGTCTACCTTGTCCTTGATTACATACACAATAAGCATATTCACAATAATATAAGTGATCTCAAAGACGTATTAGCACTGAACAAAACAATTCAACAAATATAACAAAGCATCATCGAAAGTATGCAAAATCATACAAAGTACACCTAAAACTTAAAAAAAGGGTAATGGAAGGAACCCTAGCCCCGGTACCACAACTGGATACCCGTAACTCACCCGTATGAGCCATATGATGTCGGTACAATACCTCCATCCTAATCCCAACATTATCTGGGCACCCCGAAGGATCAAACTTGTGTCTTTAAAACTTCACATATGGGCTTAGGCTTCATTGGTAACGGGTACCTTAAAGAAGAGGATCAAACTTAAGACCTTAAGGTCACCAAGTGCTTCCCTTACCACCAGGTCAACTCCTTATTGGTTAGTACACCAAAAACTTAAACGCCAAAAAGGATGGACTTTTCTTAAACTTTACATAGGTATAATTCTATGTATAATAATTGTTATAAGATATAATGTAGTCACAAATTTACCTCACAAACTTGACACAATCGTTTAAATACTTCAAACCCGGCTTTTGACCCACTTGTTACCTAGTTTTGGCCGAGTTGGTCAATTCTTGTCCAGATTGACCGAATTGCGGCCTACGTGGCAATTACTCTCATTTATTAGTCAACTCACCTTTTAGCAAGTAGTTAGTCTTGAAATCCGAGTTATAATGGACAATTGTTTATATAACGAATTAAAACTTTAGATTAGGGAGTTTAGTATCAACTTGTACATTCGCACATAGTAACACATGGAAAGACACATATATACCGCCACACATGGTCTTTCACATGATTAAATATCGATGTTAGTACCAATTGATGTTTCCATGGAAAATAAGCAATCCCAAACACCCCCTAAGTTGCATATTTTCTATTAAGATATAAAAATAAAAATAAAAAGATAAGGGTGAGAGAAGGAAGGTGAAACCTCAGGAACATATTTACAAATAGGAGCATGAAACAGATCAAGAGGATCACAAGAATGCCACTTTCGATACCGGGGTTCGAAATCGATCTCCATTAGATGCCCTGTAACACTAGTGAACACCATATGACATGGCTGTTCGTTAATCATGTAATTAAATTCGAATATCTTGTTATATCTTGATCTCCCTTCTCGGGTTCTAAAACCCTGGTTTCCTGATAAGATTGTGGATACGGTTTTCGCAACCGATGGCTTTTCGGCAACGTTTAGTACCTTGATCGGTCTTCGGCTTGCCGCCATTTGGTGGCCGGAAGTTTGGGTTCGGTTGATTTTGGGGGTTTTGAAATGGTTTTATTTGGGAGGATTTTAATTTAAGCCCTAGAATTTTCCCGCCTTATTGCTTCCGGGTTTCAATCCTTTATAAAAAAGACTTCTTAATTATTGGGCTATTAACCTAGGGATAAAAGTAATATAGTTTTTTTTAAGGCATCAAAATTATAGTTTATTGTACAAGTTAATTTAATTTATAGCAGGGGTGACATATATGTCAAAACTAATGGTACGCATTTTTGTTTTAAAGTTAACGATAGTAACAAAGTTGTTAATTAATTCAAATACAATAATATTTTGTTATACTTTTTAAAGATTTTAAACATAAGAAATATAATAATTAATAGTTGTTTAAACCAATACACTTACTAGTAAATGTAATTAAATTGTTATTCGACTTTGTTATGTAAGTAAAATTATTATATAAAATGTTACTTTTCCGTCTCATAATAACGTTTACAAAAAAATGACAAATAATATAACAAAACTTCGATTTAAATTTCCTCACAGGCACATACATTTTTAATGTTGGTTATTGTATAACTATAAACGATGAGAAACATTGTTTAGCAAAAAAAGATAGAGGAACATGATGTGATTCGGGCTTAGGTGGTGAACTAATATGGTAAATTTGGTCACGTTTGATACACGGATATTTTGGCAAGAATGAAATTTGTTGAAAATTTAAACATTTAATATATATCCGGTTAGTAACTTTAAGTTTACAATAATATTTTCGATTGTTTTTAAACATTTAATAGTTATGTGAAATAATCTTATTGAAGAGATAAGAATATGACACGAATATAACAAGTCCTTTTGATGATAGTCTTCACATTTTTTTTTTGAAAATTTTACTATCAACGATGTTTTCAATACGACAAAAAACTCAGTATCACACGTCTTCTTTTGGGGTGATAAGGCACCATCTTTCTGTGCAACCAACTCCGAGTATACCAGCTTAGTTAACCTCGTCAATATGGAGAAATATTGGCTACATTATCATGTAGCCTACTTAAGGATGACAACGGGTCGGGTTTAGGTAATCCCGGACCCGGACCCAATTAAAAAACCCTGTCCCAAACCCGGACCTGGACCCGACGGGTCCCCGTTTACCAACCATCGGGTAACGGGTTTTTCACGGGTAATCGGGTATCCATTAACTAATTTATTTATTTTGAATAATAGTGATTTTTATTAAATGCTTTTTAGTTTATTCTATTATCTTTATTAAAATAAATTTTTTTACCAGGTGATTCCAATTAACATATAGAATCTGATATAATATAGAAACTAATGATATAGATATATTATACTTAATATACGCGGAGCTAACTTTCCCAGTCATTTTAATAGCATTGTGCTTAGTTTATGCATAGTTATGACATAATGAGACTGTGGTTACATTGGAAGTAAGAACAAATATCTAGTTTACAAGACTAAAAGGTACTCGTATTACATAATATCAATGCATCATCTAATACCATATTCGGACCCGGACTCGTTAAAAAAACTAAAACCATCCCCATACCCGGTCCTAAACCCATAGACCTTGTCCCGAACCCGGCCCATAAATGTCGGGTTTCAGGTTTCCCCATCGAGGACGGGTGTTTTTTGCCATCCCTAGCCTACTAGCTACATTAAATTAATAAGAAGACATATTTACCCTTAAATTATTTAATACGAGTACCAAGAGTTATCCACCCTAAAATATTGCAACAGTGTTTAACTTGCAAAATTCTTCTTTTAACATTAAATATATTACCTTAAAGAAAAAAAATACAAGTTTTTGAAATTTTGTCACGATCAAAATTTGGTGATTTATATTCAGCCCAACAACTAACATTGAATATATTACCTTTAAAATTTACTCCTATTACTTCCAAAAAAATCAAAATATATAATCCAATGGCCAAGTTACGTAGTGAAAATTGAGACCCGACTAACTTGATGATAATTTTGCAATGGTCATTTGTACAGGCTAAGATATAGAAACAATAAAGCAACATTACTAATAGTGCTAATAGTAATACTAATTAAACAACCAAATACTAATATTCATTGTTGTGGTTGATATGTATTGTTGTTTAACCAAATACTAATTGCAGAACTTCCCAATTGACCTTGTTCACCCATTGATAAAAGAGATTTGCTAACTAGTGCCTCTAATGCACTAGTTAAGAAGCATTCAAAGAAGTCCATCTTTCCTAAAATATGAAAATATATATTATTTATTCATATAAATATAGAAATTGTTAGGTTGAATTAATACACATTAAATAAAAAATTTGATTTATAAGGAATTCACGAGTTCATTAAGTACTTCTTAATTAGTGCACTAGAGGCACTAGTTAGTAAATCCCTTGATGAAATAAAGATATTTTGAGATTTGATACTAAAATATGTTTTTAACAAATCTTTGACAGGAAGATATGTGTTAAATTAGAGGGGCAATAAACACGAATCTTTAATGCGTATTATCTCCAGGATGATAAGAAAGAGTACTAGTAAAATGTAAAGGTAAATATGTCTTTTCATTGATTTAATGTAGCCAATAGGCTACATGACAATGTAGCTAATATTTCCCATTCAATATAGTTTATGACCTCTTTTTAAAATGTTGATCCAAAATCATGTTAGTTAATTTTAACAACTTTTTATAATTTACTAAGAAAATGGGATATTTTCAAGATTGATAGAAGAATCTTATCAATGTTGATCAAAGAAGTGTATTGTGGTCAATTGCATGTGAAGGATGGAATCTCATTAGTCAATTTAGCAAATGTTTTCTCCATTATATTTATGGTTCCACATGCCAATGGGATGGCATCTTTTCATCCCTCGACATTCAAGTTTCTTACTCAAAAGTCAACTATGCTTTAATTCAACATACTCCATTATTTTGTCAGGAAAAAAAAAATCATATTTATAAATTCAATATTGTGAATACATAGATATAAAGAAAATATGGAGTAGATCGAGTATAAGATGTTACAACAAGCAAAGCACATCTGATATCTTACATGAAGAGAAAATGACCAAACATATGACTATATTTAGACTAGAAGGGTACTTGCTCAATGTGAGGGCAATGACGGCGACGGGAATGGTGGTGATGGTAGGAGTGTGGTTATTAATGTAAATGTAACTTATGTAAAGAGGATAATGGAGTATACGTTGAGGGGTGTATCTTGTATATACTTTTATTAAGGTTATTATATGTGTGTTAGGTGGATATTTAAATTAGGGAATACGAGCATGGTACCCGCATAATGCAACAGCGGTGGCGGAGACGACGGTTTAGTGATGTTGGTGACGGTACTGTTGGTGGTAAAAGTGGAATATTTCAGATGATAAAGACTTAGAGTGTTAATTATTATTAAAAATAAAGGTTTAGAGTGTAAAATAATTATTAAGGGTAAATTTGATAATTTATAAAAAATATTTCCATAGTGAGTGTTTATTATTTGAGTAACACTTTTTTTTCAAAGGGGGTGAATAATATTTATAAAGGAGTATAAAAAGGAATAGATAATTTAAGATTTTTAAGTGGTTGAAAAGTTAAAAATGGGAGGTGTGGTTTGTTTTACAAGAAATTTATAGATATAAATATAGATATGGAAGATGATATACTGGTAGGAATGAGCATCTTAGAATGGCTACGGTCGAGACTTGATATAATAATGGAGATTGTTGCGATGTAGATCTTGTGAGGAAGATAAATCATTTGCTTATTTGGTAGAGGTTTTTTTTTTACATGTGAATTTTACCTCAGACGCATATGATGTGTGTTAAGCGTACAATGAAAGGGTCCCGCACTAAGCAGATCTTAAATAGCCTTTCTCACCATACCATCTCCTTTATTGGAAAATACCGTCGATGAGAACCTACCAAGACTCGAACTTGAGACCTTGGAGTAAACTCCCCCGGGGCCCCGCATAGCAGGTTTAGTGAAACACCCCTGCCCACTGGGATAAAAATCAAAATTCAATTTTTAGTCATGATGTAATTTAGGATCATTTGACGTAATTTAGTAGTGTAATATATTTGTCTTTCACACTAGAGTATTTGGATGTACAATATTTGTTCATATTCCAAAGTCCTTTCGTGATAAACTCGAACCATGTGCTGAAAAATGTGTTTTTGTGGGATATGGGGTCACTCAAAAGGGGTATAGGTGTTACAATCCTAAAACTTGTCGTATGTTTACTACGATGAATTGTGATTTTTTGGAAACCAAAGTATTACTACTCTCAAGAATTTCAGTGGTCAGGGGAAGGAACAAAGTGACACACTGAGCTGGCTTCAATATTCATCAGAAGTTCAGATCACTAATCCATCAGAAGTCCAGACTACAGATAAAGATTTACAGTCCTTCTCTCAAAGTGAAAACCCAAGTCCAAACCTGATATCCGAGGTAAGTGTTTCTAAACTAGTTAATGATATGAATGTTCCAGTGAATGAAGTGCAGGAAAATGTTAATCCAGAAGTAACTCTTGAAAGTGCTCCGGAGGTCACTCTTGAAAGTGCTCTAGAAAGATATGTTCTCCCACCAAGATCTACCAGAGGAATACTTGCAAAGCGATATTCTCCAGAAAAGAGTTCTCGATCTACTAAGTATCCAGTAGACAACATTGCTAATATTGCAGAAGGTTTTTTCTCCAAAGAAACAAAGGCATTTGCAGCAATATTATATTTAGAAGAGATACCATTAGGAGTAGAGCATGCTTTGAAATTAAAAAATTGGAAGGATGCTATGGATAGTGAAATGGAGGCTCTTATGAAGAATGATACATGGGAGAAGTGTATTCTTCCAATAGGAAATAATCCAGTAGGGTGCAGGTGGATATATACCATCAAATATAAACCAAATGGAGATGTAGAAAGATATAAATCAAGACTTGTTGCCAAAGGATACACTCAGACCTATGGCATTGATTATTCATAAACTTTTTCTCCAGTTGCAAAGCTAGATACAGTAAGGGTTCTTTTCTCAATAGCAGCAAATCAGGGGTGGTCCCTTCATCAGTTCGATGTGAAGAATGCTTTTTTGCACGGAGAACTAAAAGAGGAAGTGTATATGGACCCTCCTCCAGGTTTTTCCCGTAATTTTAAAAATGGCGAAGTTTGTAGGTTGAAGAAGTCCGTGTATGGACTTAAACAATCACCTAAAGCTTGGTTTGGAAGATTTACTCTTGCTATGAAGAAGTATGGATATCAACAAAGCAATTCTGATCATACATTGTTCCTTCGTCATAGAGGAAATCTAGTAACATGTCTAATAATTTATGTTGATGACATGATTATCACAGGAGATGATGAAAAGGAGATTGATCAACTAAAAACAGCTTTGTTTGCAGAATTTGAAATGAAAGATTTGGGAGATTTGAAGTATTTTCTTGGAATAGAAGTTTCAAGGTCTAAACATGGAATTTTTATTTGTCAGAAGAAGTATATGTTGGATCTTTTAGCTGAAACAGAAATGATTGATTGCAAACCAGCAGACACACCCATGGTCATCAATCAGAAGTTGTTTATAAAGACAGATGCTAAAGCCATTATGAGTGATAATGAAGTTGCTATTCAGATCTCAGAGAACCCAGTTCAACATGATAGAACCAAGCATGTGGAAGTTGATCGTCATTTTATAAAAGAAAAGTTAGAGAGTGAAATTATCAAGCTTCTGTTTGTTAAGTCTGAAGAACAGCTCGCTGATATTCTAACCAAAGTAGTGGGAACATCTATGTTTCATAAGTGTCTAGGCAAGTTGAATTTCGGTAACCCCGATATTCAACTTGAGGGGGAGTGTTAGACAATGTGGGATCAGAAATCAATTCATCACTTCCCTAAGATACAAGGTTGAGACTAAAGCCCACATCACTCATTGAGATTTTCGGTACCCAATATCCTAAAATAGCTTCATTTAGCTTTAATCATTTTAGATATCTCATATATTGTTGTTATAAGTAATCCTAATCGGACTATAATTAGGATAATCATTATTGTTATTAGTAATTAGAATCAAACTATATTTATGATACAAATTCTTTTTATATAAAAAGAACCCTACAGATAAAATCACAATACATGAAAATCATTGAAAGCCCACGAACCAACTGTTACTTTATTTTATTGATCTTAAGAACCATGGCTAACAACGATAAAATTATTTTTTTACAAGACATTAATGAGAACTCTGTCAATTGTGTAATCAAGATTAAGATATTTTTCTCTGGAAGAGCTTGTATAAAAGAAATCATGTTACACCCATACAATCTTGATATGATTTAACATTCAATATTTACATTTGAATATCTCAATTCCTTTTTTAATATATTTTTACATCTTAATGTATAATTATTTTTCTTATTCCATATACTAATATATAATTCTTATATTGATAATGTTGTAAAACATGTGTATGTAGCACATGTTTAAAATCAAGAAACCTTTTATATGTTTACAAAATTAATTAAAGTATATACAAGTATATCTTTATTGTGCTTGCTCAGAGCATCAATCAACTGAGGACCGAACCTGGATATAGTTTCGATCTAAAGATTTGATTAAGGGTATGTTCTTGAGTTTTGTTTTGAAGGGAAAAGAAAAGATTGTGAAAGATTTTAAAAAAAATTGGGTTCTTGAGTTTTATTTAAGAGAAGAAGAGAAAAGAAGGGAAAGGATTTGGAAGGGGAATTCTATAGAATTTGTATAAGATATTTTCTTCCCACTTTTGAGATGATTTGGAAGGAAGGAAAATGCACTCATTCTCTTCCATTCATCTCTCTTCTCTTCTTTCCCCTTCCTTTACATATAAACTCGAGAACACAGGCTAAGGGTGATGTCAAACCTCTAATAATTAATGATTGTGTTTGAGAAGTTTCTAATATCAAATCTAACTGTTAAGTTTGTTACATAGTACTCGTAGTTAATTAAAGCTTATCTTATCACATAACAATGCGCTTATAATTCATCTGATATATTATTACTAATTACTAATTTTAGTTCTATTCAAAATTTAAAATTATAATTAAGACTCTAACCAAATGTTTAATACTCCTATCTAAACTACATTATAAAAAAAAACACTCTATTTTTGAAAGGAAAATAATTAATCATTTTAAAAATTAACCTAAAAATCCTCCTAAAAGCTTTAAAACATGATAATAGGTATTATTCACTAATTCTTTTTCCTAATCCCACCCCATTTTGCCACAAATCTCAATCTAATAGGTAAGAGGATTTTTAAGCTATTGTTTTAGGAGGATTTATCATCTCCGTTTTTAGAAGTTTTGAAAAATATGTAATATTTTCAATTAGTACCCCTTAAGATATTTTTACTTACACTACTTCCTTAACGTTAATGATTAAATTACACTATCAATCCTTTATTTTTTAAAATATCTCCATTAACTCTTTACATCAATTACTTTATATTAATTATCTACATCACTCGACGCCTCATTAACCATCAACAGTCGCCCCCACCACTATATCATCCCCGTCACGACCATTGCCGCATTGCACTGTAACGTGTTAGTATATTACTATAGATAAAGTCAAACTGTTTAAATCAACTCAACGGTCATAAGTCATAACTCATTAGTGTAGAGATTGCTTAATTTCACAAAGTTCGCTCAGGAGAATTTGAAGTATAACATCCATGAATGGGCCCACTGTTTTCACCTAATGATTAAATAATATTTATGCTTAATCTAATAATCAATTAACGTTAGATGAGGACTTAAATTTGAGAAGATATATACATGTTCAAATCTTAGCAAGCAAGTTAATTTTTCTTCTAAGATGTTGTCGTTTACTCGTTTATTTGTGCGGATTATTAGGGGAATTTTCCTTCTGTTAGATATTGAGGGAGGAGACTTTCCAGCGTGGACCTAGTTATGACAACATAATCTATACCCCGTTATGATATTCGATGTACACATTAAAAAAACAAAAACATAGTTTATTACTACACTATCATATTCTTTTTAATTAACAATAATATGTATTCTAGTAAATAATGAAAAGTTGAAAACAATTGGTATCATATAAATTTGTTTTGAAAACACACACAAAACTTCCTACCACAAAGGTTGATTCCTTGTGAACATTGGACGCAACGTATGTACTCGTATCATTTAACATTATATATATATACTAGATATTTTATCCCGTGCGGCTAGTTAAAAAGGTTACTTTATGCATTAATAAATAGCTATTCTATAAGCTTATTATGTTGAAATTGATTATGTTATAGTTAATGGTTAATTCCCGGATTAATACTCTGGTCATCTTTTGTTTTTTCTGACATGTCGATATCACAGTCACTAAACCTACTATAGTAATTACACACCAACATTTAACATAAGATATTTTGATATCATTAACAAATCAAACGTAAATCGATAATGTAGCATGATATCTATATATTCATCAAACGAAATAATATATACAAATTAAATAAATTAAACATGACAAAAATTTAGTCATATAAAATACACATAAATACAATACGAATAAGTAAAAAAAATAATAAGATAAATAAGAGAAAATCATTATAGTTTTTGCTTTCAATTATGCTGAAAAGATGGAGAAAATACCTTATGTAGTGACGGGAAAAAAAATCCTATATAAATTATATATATATATGCTTTTTTATATGCCATATTTAAAATATATGTATAATTATATTATATTATTTAATGAAAATCTATTAGTGTGAAAAAAATATGGAGGTGCCACGTAGGATAAATCCTATGTGGCATGTTTAGAGATAATTTTAATTTGAGGTGGATGACTTTAAAAAGTCAGGATAACTATTGTTTTATTATGTATATAGAAGATATATATATATATATATATATAGGGGAATAATCAAATAAGAACAGTTTTAAAATAAGAACGGTGATCACATTTAAAAAACATCATTTTGATGCATTAAAAGTATATAAAACTAACATAGTGCTTAACTAATTATCATTATTTAAGTGTTTAACAACACATTGATCCGTCAAAATCGAAAAAATCACGTTTTTTGGTGGATGCATTATTTTGAAGAATATGCATCCAAAATGGATGCACAAAACAAAAAACATAATTTTCTTGATTTTGACAGACCAATGTGTTGTTATACACTTAAATAATGATAATTAGTTAAGCACTATGTTAGTTTTATGGACTTTTAATGCATTAAAATGATGTCTTTTAAATGCTGTTCTTATTTTAAGACTGTTCTCACTGGAGTGTTATATATATATATATATTAAAAAACTATAATTTGCTCAATCAAAACTTTGAACTACAAATTAAACATAATAGTCGATCTTATACAAAATTATCCATTTTAACGTATTATTTAAAAAAAAAGAAATCTCTAATATGACTATTATGCCCTTTGTATGTGAAACTAATTTGCCAATCGATTAAAATACGAACTACAGTGTATATATGCAATCATCCCTATAGTTATAGATTGTATATTTTTATATTATATTTAATGATTGGAGTCATGGAAGTTCGTGGGAGTCCATGTGAGTTCCCATGCCGACCTCCATATCTAAGTCTCCTTCCCACGTGTTCTCAATAAACCAATCTTCATTTTTACACTAATGTCGTGTATGTATATATACACACATATGATATATACTTTGTATATGCATCCATTCTACAAAGCATACACAACATTGTATATATACACACAAGTTTTCGAAGGTGAAGGTAATTTGTTAAAAGTGAGTTAGTTGAAAGCTCGGCCCTTCATCTCTCGATGGACAAGTACGAGGTGGTAAAGGATCTTGGTTCGGGAAATTTTGGGGTTGCTAGGCTCATGAGACATAAAGAGACCAAAGATCTTGTTGCCATGAAATACATTGAGCGTGGTGCTAAGGTAAGTTATATATGTGCATGTATCGAATATGATCATATATATACGTATATGCAACTTATTGTTTATATGTTATGTTTTAAATTTTTTTTGATGTTTTGCGTATTTAAAACTGATAAAAAAAAAATAATGAATGCAGATTGATGAAAATGTGGCAAGAGAAATTATCAACCATAGATCGCTTCGTCATCCTAACATTATTCGATTCAAGGAGGTATGTGTTTATATTTTGTTCGTGTTAATTTGTTAATATATACAATTAAGTGGTCATGATTTTCCAAATGTCGAGTTTTGAATAGAATTAATATATAGTTTGTTTTTGGCTAACCATGAATTGGTATAATATGTATGTGTGCATATCGATATATATATAGGTTGTATTGACACCGACACATCTAGCAATAGTGATGGAGTATGCTGCTGGTGGAGAGTTGTTTGATCGTATATGCACCGCTGGCCGATTTAGTGAGGATGAGGTAATAATTAGTTATGAACTATATTAATTCTTAGCTATAATGTAAAGGTTGGAAGGCCTTTTCTACCATTTAGGTAGTAATGGAAGCAGACTCTCTACTTAAGTAGAGTTAAGGTCTGCCTACATCTTAACCTCCCCCATACACCGTCGAGGTATTGGGGTTCAAAACCCGCAGAAGGCGGCACTGAGCAAAGTTTCTTTCTTTATTAATTCTTAGCTAGCCCTGTTGACATTTTCATTTTTCATATAAATTGGTGAAAGAACATGTAGATCGATTATTAATAAGGACATGCGGTGTGTGTACCTTATTGAGTAAATATTAATTAATCAACTTTGTTCAATAACTTTTCAGGCGAGGTACTTCTTCCAACAATTGATCTCCGGGGTCTCTTTCTGCCACTCAATGGTAACTAACATTCAATACTTTTTATTTATATTTTCTAAGAGTTAAATGTGGGCGTGAAAATGTATAGAATCATGATTTTAAGAACTTAAATATTCAGGATAATTTCATGTAAAGTTTGATACAAATAATATTTATTTAACTAAAATTTAAAAGGTATTTGTGATTACGTTTAATATTTATTTAACTTAAATAGTTTTGAAAACGCAAAATACTTTTTAAAAACACAACATCAAACACACGGGTAATATATACACATATACATAAAAAATTTTTTTTTTTAAAAAATGATTTATAAAAGAAAAAAAAAATCACTATTTTAACACATAAGTTCATTTTCTTATCTCGAGAGTCCTTCTAGTACCCGATCTAATTAACATCTTTTTAGATGTATTTTTATAAATTGTGATAATCAAAGGATGTTTCAAGTCATGTATACTTTTTTTCTTTTTATCATCAATAGTACTTGATCCCATTTGTTCGTTTTCATAAATCATCATATATATCCAAAGTATGTGAGTCCATGTAATTACTAAGATTTAGAGTTATACTATCGATAATAACATCTTATGCATAAACTAAAGCATATGTTTTTCCCAACTTTATTTGTTGTCCTTTTGTTGAATGGATAGTTTGGTTCATTAAAGGTTCAACTTTGTGCATGCAGCAAATATGTCATCGAGATTTGAAGTTGGAAAATACACTTTTAGACGGGAGTCGAGCCCCTCGACTCAAGATATGCGACTTCGGTTATTCAAAGGTTATAATTTAGTTTTCATGCATATGATTTATCACGAGTTTTTCGTCTTCTACTTTAGTGTTTTCAAATTAATCGTTGTCTAAAGTGTGTAATAATTTTGTCAAGAGAACACATTATTGAGATTTCATACTCGATATAAAGTCTTATTGGTAAAAAAAGAATAAGAACGATTATTGGTAATAGAACAATTGTTGCAAAAATGAGATTAATAATGTTTGGTCCTTAAGTAGAATCATTTGGTTGAGTAATTCATAAAAAAATGAAATGTCTCTTTACAGTCGTCCCTTTTACATTCGAGACCCAAATCAACTGTTGGAACTCCGGCTTACATCGCCCCAGAGGTCCTGTCTCGTCGAGAATATGACGGCAAGGTACAAACTGTACTGTAAAATATTTTCAAGTGAAAGTTTGCATAGCGCATTTTACACATTAAGCTATGTATGCTCTACATTATCATAATTTTCAAAATTTATGCAAAGTTATCATTTGTTCATAATTTCGCGATACAATTTGTAGTTGGCGGATGTATGGTCATGTGGAGTGACACTATATGTTATGCTTGTGGGAGCATACCCTTTTGAAGATCCATCTGACCCCAAAAACTTCAGGAAAACCATCACTGTAAGTCTCATTAACCTTTTGGCAAAAAAAAAAAACTTCTTAAAAACTGTAGATTTCGACCCATTCATAATAGAATCGGTTTATTTTGAGCTGTAAATTTCTGCTAAGGGCTTTTTCTAAACGTTAACGTTTATTAAGTACTTACAACTCGATACATTGTTATGTAACTTTGTTTTGATGATAGATATAATCACACTTAATTAATTAGTGTTGTTCAAGAGGTCAAACACAGAACAATGAGCTCAGACTCAACATGGTTAGACCCATATCCATTTTGACATATTATCTGACCCGTTTATAATTTTCTTTTGTATTGCAGCGTATAATGTCCATTCAATATAAGATCCCGGATTACGTCCATATATCTCAGGAATGCAAACAACTTCTTTCACGGATATTCGTTGCAAATCCTGCAAGAGTACGAAACACTTTTCTAAAATTGATTGATTATTCTAACTTAAAACTTTTAAAGCTATAAATTAGTCTTAATGCTTTATGATTAAATATATAGCGGATCACAATCAAGGAAATCAAGAATCATCCATGGTTCTTAAAGAATTTGCCAAGAGAGCTCATGGAATCGACTCAAACCAACTATTATCAACGTGACAACCCGACTTTTTCACTTCAGAGTGTGGAAGACATCATGAAGATTGTGGCGGAGGCAAGAAACCCCCCGCCATCATCAAGATCCAAAGGGTATTTTGGTTGGGGAGCAGAAGAAGACGATGAAAAAGAGGATGAAGTTGACGAAGAAGACGTAGAAGAAGAAGAAGATGAATATGAAAAGAGGGTGAAAGAAGTTCATGCTAGTGGTGAATTCAATGTCGTTTAAGCATATATAATTATATATGATATATTGTATTATGATTTTAAACAACGTTTTTTGGTTTTATATATATATATATTTTTATAGTAAAATTGTTTAAAATAATATTCACGATGTAGCTTCTATGGTATTAAGTTACATTTTCTGGCAAATGTTAACATCCATCTGTTAGCAAAATCCTTTGTATGAAAAATGGGTCGTTAGTGATCAACATGTAGTGCGGTGGCATTTAATCAGCATAGAAGAGTATACATATTGTGAATAGCACAGCTTGACATCACATTAGAATATATGAATCCCAAACACATTATTATACATATATGCACATAGGAAAAGGTTCACGTAAGAACCAATTGAATTGGAAGAACCATGAGAACCTTTAAATTATAAGGTGATGTTCATATGTGAATTGTATATGTGAACAAATTTATTCACATATGAACAGATCAAATTGTACTTAATATACCTATGTTCATATGTGAATAGTTCTCACATGAACCTTACCCTATCCACATAACATCATCTGTAGTGCATGAAATAGTGATTATTCCTTGTCCATATATATTAGTTTTCAACTCCTAGTAAATTAGAAGCACTAAGATACACATGCAAATAAGTAGAATATTAAACAAGCTAGTTCAGTACCCCCATCATATCTGCACCAAGTATGTTTTGTTGCGACTGTTCCAAGCATCCATTGCATTGTTATGACCAACAATTATAACAAAAACTTCAGTTGCATCTTGTGTTTTCTCCATGTGATGAGATTGGGTTTGGTTGCTGAAACGCATACCTCAGGACGCGGCAACCATTGAGGACTTCCTCTGGGAGAATGCTCTAAACGGAACATTCATTTCTGATGCAAATAAGCCAAAATCAATGAGATAATTATTTCTTATATCCAATTACAGGAAGTAGGTTCTTGGCATAAAAATGCGGATACAAAGTAGTATATATGACATGATATAAATTATATGTAGTATAAATGACATATACCTTTATATCTGGTGTCAAATCCAATGATGAGACAAATATTGGTATGTTGTATAAACCGCTCCCTATGTAGGAAGTAGTCTCCCGTTGTTAATTGAAAAGCAGAGAGATCCCCGCCAATGATATGATTCCATGACTTGTAATAACCTAAGGTATCTATTTCTTCTTCCATGTTTCCATCATTATATACAAGACCAATCCCACATTCCTTTGTCACTTGTCCTCCATGATAATCTGTTATATTGACAGTAATGTGGTCACCAGCTTCCATATCATCCATCCCAAACATCCAATGGGTTAGCACTGTTATATACTTTCCACCTACACTGACATTGTCAATATAATGCTTGTATATCCAGGTGCGGTTCTTTGTTTTATTAGTAATTTTGATCGGTGGTATCGAAAAGAACTCATCATATGAATACCGAAACATCTCATCTGAAAATCCAGACTTCTGCACATAGCAGAAATTCAATCCTCTAAGCTTGTCAGGAGATGATGGGATGGTAACTGAAATCGATGACCCCTCGCTTGTATCGCTAATCCAATTCGGCATCTTTTCCCCTCCATAAATTGTGCTGAATACTCCAAATTCATAATACATCTGTTCCAAATTACAAGAAGCTTAATAACAAGCATAAATAACAAATAATCTTATATAAAATATATCCAGACAATTAGAGGCAACCTGGCTTTTAAATCCCTCAATTCCTCTAACTGAATCATAAGTTTCCAAATGCCTCCTTTTAACAAACGCCAAATTACTCCAGCCTAAACTATGTAATAACTTCCCCTCAACATCTGACATAGGTTGGATTTTGACGATGCCATCAATTTCAAACAAAGAAGGTGCTAATAAAAACGGATCCACTGATAACTTTAGCGGGGACATTTCATGCTTAAATTTGATTTTCCTTAGAAAACTATAACGATTGTGTTGGCAATCGTAGGTATCAAGGATCAATTGACTTAGCGTTTGTGGAGGACCCTCGATTGATCTGAGCATATTACAGTTCTTCATGCTAAGTTTCTCCAGCATATGAAGGTGTCTCACACAATCTGGCAGTGAAACGATTGGATTGCCATCTAGAATTAAAACTTTTAACATAGATAGGGAGCTGAAGTCTGTGGTAAAGGAATCGTTGGAGAGATTATTATTTGCAAGTGACAAGCTTACTAATGAAGTCAGAAAAGATTTCCCAAGGGAATTTAAATTACTCTGCAAAGTCTCCACAATGGCAGAGGAAGAGATTTCTGAGTTTATATAGCCGTTGCTGGCAACGCGCACATCTAATGAATCCACATCCCTCTTTGCAACTGGAAACTCACAAAGACCGCAACCATCAAGAAATAATGTTTGTAGCTTCTTTAACTTTCCTATGGATCTTAGAAAGTTTTCAAGCTTGGTGCAGTAACTTAGATCCACGAGAATAAGTTCACCACAGTGTTTAATTGATTCACAGATCATAATCAAACCTATGCAATTTGTAAGCATTAATCTCTCCAGTGAAGGGAGTTTACAAAAGCCACCGACAAAACGAAGCTGTTTGCAGAAACTTAGATTAAGAACTTTTAATGATCCAAGCGACTGTTGGAATAAAGATAAACCAATAATTAGTGAATCGCATTAACCCAATTACCATGTATGACAAAACTAAAAATGAGCTAGATGCTTCAGTATTTACCGTTTGCGTCTTCTCAAATCGTTGAGAGTCATTACAAGACATGTCAAAAGATTTGAATTTGCTATAAGACATGTCAAGAGCAACAAGATTCTCCATTGGTATATTTGAAGGTATATGTTCCAGAGGAAACTGATACATACACAACCATCTTAAAGTATGAGGAAAATTCGCATATGACCCACGGAGTAGCACATAATTGAGTTGTAGGAGCATTAGATTGTTCATTTTACTCAGTACTTTGGATTCCAACTCCAGTGATCCAAGTAACTTCTCTTTCTCAAGCATTCTTGAGTCAAGGACAATGCCTTTAAGATTTCCTGCACCCTAATACAAGATGAAAAGAAAAAAAAATTATGCAAGGGTACACAGATAATAAAAAATATACTGGCAATTACATGGCCTCTTACCTTATTTCTGTTCAACACTTGGAATGACTCCTCATGACACCATAATCGGCTACGCTCCCATGGTCTAATTGATTCTTGCCGTACCACATTTCTCCCCATCTCTTGAAGCAATTCATGCATCATTAACTCATTGTTTGGTCCGACTGTGAGAAGGCATCTGTCAATGAGATTTGCGATCTCAAGTTTTGTGTGAATTTCACATGCCTTTAATATTGTTTCAGTAGAATCTCTATCCTTTCCCACGAAAAAACAAGCAATATACTTAAACAACTCCTTGGCATTTTTTGATGGCAAAGAGTCGAAGCTAAAACGCAATACCTTTTCTGTGTCAGAGTCAGATTCTTCTTTTAGGTTCTCTAGGCAATCCCCCCATTCAAATTCATCTCGATCAAATAGAGACCTACCCAAAACTTTAAGAGCCAATGGAAGTCCATCACAGAGCTTCACGAGTTTTTTAGACACCTGTTTATAAGATTCTGTAGGATCAATGTACCCAAATGCATGATAACTAAAAAGCTGTAGTGACGAGGTCTCATTCAAGTCTTTAAGCAGGACCTTTGTATGCTTGGGTTGAACTTGCAAGTTGAATAGTGCACACCTCTCTATCAATGATGCGTCCTTGGTGGTTATAATAACTTTGCTTCCTGGATGAAAACCTTTGTTTCCAAGTAAAGCATCTAGCTGGTCCGGATTATCAATATCATCAAGAACTAGTAACACCTTTCTACAGGCCACTGCATTCTCAATTGCAGCGGTGCATACAGAAATGTGATCAACATGAATCCAATATGTTTTTGAAATATCAGCACAAAGTTGCTTTTGTAAATCAAGTAGTTTATTAGATTGTCCCTGACATTTCCTATTAATGTCATCAATAAAGCTGCTGCTCTGGAAAAGATGACAATGCAACCCATAGATATATTCCGCCAAGGATGTCTTCCCAATCCCCCTGATACCTGTAATAGTAAGAATATCAGCCGTATGAGTGGATCCATCATTCAACCATGAACTTATGAAGCGAACAGGATAGTCTACCCCGATGAGGTCCGGTAAAGTATTCCTTAACGGTAAACTATGATTGACGTCCTCGACAATTTTTTCAATAATCTGAGTCTCTAACCTGCAAGTTGATTTCAATCAGGAATCCAATTAGAAAGTACTGAAAACTAAAGAAACCGAATCCTATTTTATCTACTTAACGATCCAAATCATTTAAAAGTTTGATCTTATGTCAGAAATGTATATATATCACCGATGCGTTTGCAAATTTAGTAGACAACCATCAAACTTCGAAATACCCCAGTAAACCAAGATTGATCCCACGGACAGGATCTGAAATATCGCCTGCTATCAAATAAATAATTCCACAGTTGAACTCGTGGTCCATTATGAAATGTTGTACTGATGCCAAGAACAAAAACTATTTTAATTACTTGAGAAAGAAAGCATTTGCTATAACTGAAGTACTAAAATTGCAAATGCAATTCTAACCAAAATGTAGCATCATTATTTTTTTGAATAAAAGGATTATAGGATGCATGTCACCATGAAAAAGAACGTAGGAACTATGGCCCACCAAAAATTTTCTACGAGATAAAATTCTATTTCTTTTGTTCGCACGTATCTGGTCTAAAGGTCACCTAAAAGTGATATATTGTCATCGTTTACTACTTAGCCGTAAAAAAGGGGGTGGCTTGGTGTTAGTTTACACATATGCTGAAAGGAGTAGGTAAATTTAATTAATTGGTTGATAATACTTTTCTGTGTCAACGAAAGCATTATTAATTAGTTTGCTTAGTTCAACAATCAGATATTCAGTTTCAGCGAAAATGTGAAATAACACAATCTTCTCGCCTAATAATATCATACAGGATGTAATAACTTGAAGATATGAGTGTAATTAATGCAAATGGTTAATCTTTATAAAATGATGATATTACATAACTGATTATTAGATTGAGCTTGACGCATCTTTCCCAATTGATATGTATCAAAAACTAACCCGTCATGTGTCTCTATGATATTGAAAATGAAAAAAACGTAGTTTTATAATGTATTGCAGGGAAACAAATTATTTCTTGAAAAATATAGGCAAGGAAGTGGAGGGGTTACCAGTCCTTTGAATACCATTCCATATAAGAAACTTCTGAAAGAGCAATGCTCCATATCTTTATCTTTTGAGCCAGTTGACTTTTTACCTCTGAATTTGTCTCTGCCTCCATCTTCTTTTTAAGTTCTGCCATTGGATCCCCAGAGCTCTCATGTTGCTTCATGAAGTGGGTGGGCTCGACATGATAGAAGATGGGGATAACAATACGCTTCGAGTTCCTACGTTGCTCAAGAATTGAAACCAGTTCTTCAAGGCATTTTGTGGAAGAAGCGTAGGTTTTGGACAATACAACAACATATGCCCTGGATGCTTCAATTGCTTTCTCCAATTCTGATTTTGAATATAGCTTGGCTTCAATCTCTTTATCATGATAAAACGTTTCGATGTTAGCTTCTTTGAAGGCTCTGAGGAGGTGTGCAGTGAAACCAAGCCAAGTGTCAGTAGCTCTGAAGCTTATAAATACATCATATGTATTATCATTTGGCGATGAAAAAGATGAAGTTGCTTCTAGAGCATCTCTCGGTATGTTCTCGTCAACAACAGAGAAATATGCATGTGCGGTTATGTCAGAGCTGTCAGCATTAAGCATCTCCAGTGAATCTACATCCCTTGTCTCATCAAGTTTACAGCCGTCCAGCAGTAAGCTTTTGAGGTTTTTTAAGTTTTCAATAGTTTTTGGAAGCTTTGTATACTCTTTGCAGTTACTGAGATCGATAAGAACAAGCTTGTCCGATTGCTCGATTGATTCACACACTTCAATCAAACTCTCGCAGTTTGTAAGATATAAACTCTCAAGTGCAGGGAGTTCACAAAAGCCACCGACACTATGAAGCTGAGCACAGTAACTCAAATTGAGGACCTTCAAAGATCCAAGCAACTTTTGACCGTTTGAGCAAGTCAACTGTAGAAATAGGTATAATAATTAGTAAGTTAAGATTAATCAACATCAAGGAACATAAAAATTTGAACTAGACCATTCTAACTTCTTACCTTTTGTCTCTTCGCAGGTCGTTGCAGGTTACGACTAGACATATCAAAAGATTCGATACTACTATAAGACATGTCAAGAACAGCTAAATTCTGCATTGGTAAGTCTGAAGGTACGGATTTTAAAGGGAAACCATGCATACACAACCATCTTAATTTCCGAGGAAATTTATTATAAGATCCATTCAGTTGAACATAGTTGAGTTGTAAAAGCTTTAAATTGTCCATCTTACTCAATGCATCTGTTTCCAATCCAGTTGACCCCTCTTTGTCAATCATTCTCATGTCAAGAGCAAGACCTTCAATACTTTTTGTACCCTAAGAAAATTGGACAGCAAAATATTATCTACATGTCGATAACCAATGCGAATTTAGATACTTAGAACATACCTTATTTTGTTCAATCACTTGATATGACTCTTCATGACACCATAAGCGACTACGCTTCCATGGCCTATCAGGTGATTCTTGGCACACCAAATACCTTCCCATCTCTTGAATCAGTGAATGCATAGCCAGCTCGGTAGTTGATCCAATACGAAGAAGGCATCTGTCTACCAGATTAGTGATTCCAATACTTGTGTTTATATTACATGCCTTTAATATTGTTTCAACAATATCTCTATGCATTCCAACAAAAAAACAAACAATATGCTTGAACAATTCCTTATCATTGCTATTAGACAAACTGTAAAAGCTCCCTATCAAGGCATTATATATACGGTAATCAAGTTCTGTCTTTAAGTTTTCGACGCATTCTTCCCAATAAAATGTTTCTCGATTATATAGAGACCTGCCAAGAGCTTCAAGAGCCAACGGATGTCCATCACAGTATTTCACAAGCTTTTCTATAAACTCTTCATAACCTTGTTTGGGATGTTTGCATTTGAATGCATGAAGACATAATAGCTCCACTGCTGCAGGTTCATATAAGCCTTCAGTTAAGAGCTTCGTATGCTTGGGTTTAACTTTTGATTTGAATAGTGCACACCTCTCTGTCAACGATGCGTCCGTTGTTGTTATTAAGACTTTGCTACCTGGATGAAATCCTTTGTTTCCAAGTAACGCATCCAATTGGTCGAGACTACCAATATCATCAAGAACTAAAAACACCTTCACACTGGCCAATGCTTTCTCAATCTTAGAGGTGTATGCAGAGGTATCATGAACTAGTGGCTTCTTCATTATTGATATGTCACCATAAAGTTGCTGTTGGACATCAAGCAATCCATTGAATTTTTCAGTACATCTTAAATTGATGCCTTCAATAAAGCTGCTCTTTTCAAATGTAGGAGAGTGCAGGTGGAAGACATATTTGGCCAAACATGTCTTTCCAATCCCACCCATGCCTAAAACTGTGAGAATATCAGCAGTATGACTGGAGGAACCATCCGTCAACCAAGCCTTGATTCCTTCAATTTGATGGTCCCTACCGATAAGGAGTGGCAACGTATCACTTAAGGGCACACCTAATATCTGACGGATATCAGTAACAATTTCTTCAATAAAATATGTCTCTTTCCTGAAAAAGGATTTTCAATAAAAATCCAAACTAAGCAAGGGCATTGGCTTTAGGCTAGTATACATAATTAAAAAAAAAAAAAGAAAAAGAAAAAAAGAGGGGTAGAGAGATTTGATTACCTGCCCTTGACGTCTTTCCCTTTTAAGTCGGCAACATCTGTGAGTGCCTTAATCCACCCATCCATCTTTTGGCCCCATCTCAGTCTTTTCTCTGCATTTGTTTCGGCCTCCATCTTCTGCCGATGCTCTGCCATGGCATCTCCAAAGCTGTTTTGTTGCTTCCTTACATTGGTGGGCTCAACGTGATAGAAAATGGGGATCACAATCTGGTCAGCTGTCAAACGCTGGTGAAGGATTAGTGCCAGCTCATCAAGACACCAAGTGGAAGTGGCGTAATTCTTGGACAGCACTATCACAGAAGCCCTTGATGATCTGATGGCATCCTCCAATTCGGGTTTCAGGTCTTCGCCGGTTTCGATCTCTTCATCATCCAGAAAGGTATTTATACCGGAATCAATAAGGGCGTTGTAGAGGTGATCCGTGAAGTTATTACCAGTATCGGAACCTTTGGAACTTAGAAACACATCATATCGTAGATCAGAAGTCGAAGAAGATCCTTGTGAAGTTTCAGTGTGAATAGCCATTATGAATTATTAAAGAAAACACATAGTTAAATAATGCATCATAAATTTTAATGACCAGTTAAAAGAACAGAACAAAAATGGTAACGTGCCCTAATCAAATCGGGAAAAAGTTTGGGACCAGAGAGGAAAGCATATATGAAAACATGGTAAAAAAAAATTTGACCGTCAAATTATAAAAGATCAAGGTACAGGCGATAAAAGTGAGAAAAGAAGGTAAAAATTTGGTGTTACATGTCGTGCATTGCTTTTCTCAACGCCCCATAATTCCACCTTGTTAGGGTGTTACATTTTGTTTAAGATTATTGATTCTCGGTCCAAGAATCGGGTTGTTCAGTACTTTGTTTCCCTTGCTAATTCGATTATAATGTTTTTTCGATATGGGGTTTCTCTTCTTAAGATGACTACTTTTGTTGAGTTACATTTTTTGCTCATCTTTAGACATATGATTTGTTTTTGAGCTTAAATTACTTAATTGCGGTCTATTTTTAGGGGTGGTTATTTACGTTTATTAATAGGGGTTACGAATAGTAAAATCCATTTTTGTTTATATAATATTCAAGTTTCCATGAGGATGTTACATATTATAGATTAGTCTACAGTGGACAGTTTCTTTAAGTATTATTATAGAGAGCAAAGAGACAAGACTAATTTTCAACAATGTGGAGGATATGCTTATAGATTAAAGAAATTAAAATGTAATAATATAGTGTTTTTTTTTAAATTTTTTTGAAAAATTGACTTTTATTCAATAAAGAACACCCACCAAATCAGTGGGTAGGTCACGGAAACATATACATATTTACACCTTATCGAAACTACACCATTTATCCCATGTAATCACATCCTTTTTCTTTTTAATTATATACCACAAAAAACTAATAGCTTTGATGTCCTGTACGATCTTCTCGGTGCTTGTCTTGCCATTGTTGAACACATTTTCGTTCCAGTCTTTCATAAAATCTAACAGGCCACGAACACAATTCCTTTGAAAACCATCCTTTTCTCCTTGCAAAATTCAGCCACATTATGTAGCTTAAAAAGGTCTTTAACCTCAAACATGAACAAAGGTGGAAATTTGCACCACACCCCCACCTCATGCCAAACTTCCAACACCACCCAGCAGAGGAGATTAAGTGTTCCACAGTCTCTTCTTCATGATTACACAACGAGCCCATGTTGCAGCTCCTTGTCTTAAAAGCCAAGTGTGTGGGGAGTCGATCCAAACCAACTCTCCACATGAATATATTACATTTTTTTCGCTACCCATTTGGACCATTTAAACACAAAAATGTTGTTGTTATTCTGTTCACTTCTAATGACACCTTTAATCGCCTTCACACTGAATTCAAAATCCTTTTACCCATTCCAGACCCATCTATCTTTTTGATCCATATGAAAGACGTCTCCAAGGGCTTTCCTCAGCTTCTATAACTCTTCATTAGCCTCGTTCCTTTCCAAAACACACCCATCATCCCGAAAAACCTCAAACCATCTTGTATTTTGATTATATTTATCAGCAACCAAACACTTTTTGTTATCATCCTTACTAAAGAATTGGATAAACATTTTGTATTTTGATTATATTTACCATCACCTACTTCCCCTTTCAACAGATTCTCTGAAACAATTCCCGATGCCTTAGTCTTACTAAGTGTCTTCACAATGGAGCTCTACACTCGCTCATTAATATATTATTCTCAAAAGTAAACACTATTTAAAACAAACTAAAGGTTGAATTTAGCACTCACCTTGGGATGGATAAGGTAATATATTATTTTATTCGGAAAACAATAATATGTTTGTATTAATAATGCTTAGCAATAAAATTTAAATTTTTACTCATAGGCTTAAATTCAATGAATGTATTGCATATTTTTTTTAAAAAATGTTTGTTTATTAATCATGTACTTATATATTATTTAAAGTCTCATAGTATTCGTGATAAACGAGTGTTTTTACAATTCATTTATACAGTTAGATATTCATAAAAAGATAGTGATTCAAAATATAATTTTAAAAGGTTCAATTATCATTTCAAAACTAAACAATTTCTATGTAAATAACGTATGATAATAGTAATAACAAATGTTACGTAAGTCGTTAGGACCTTCTAGGTCGGTCGATTTGGGAGTTGGAAGTACTCGGGTCTATGCGAGGAGTACTCGAGGGTCAAAGCGGCCATGGCAGGGAATAGTCGGAGTAGGGATGTGCAATTGACCCGAAAACCCGTAACCCATTTTTGACCCTCCCAAAACCGACCCGCCCGAGAGGGTAACAGATCGGGCCACGGTTCCCGTTTTGGTGTACTTTTTGGTTTCGGGTCGGGCAGGGTCTGCCGGTTTTTGACGCGTGAATGAACAAAAGTCCCTTATACACGACAACTGAACCGAAACCCGCCCGAACTCAGAACGAACCGACCCACCCGATAGGGTAATGGGCCGGGTCATGGTTCCCGTTTTGGTACATTTGCGGGTCACAGATTTGTACATGTCCGATAGGGTTGGGCCGATTTTTTACTCGCACACATCCCTAACTCGGAGTAATCGGCCTACCCGGCTCGATTCGACGTCCTACCTTGTAGCGAGTACCTAGAGAGTGTTCGGCTCGACTCAGGTAGCTTTCCAACAGTAATAATAATAATAATAATAATAATAATAATAATAATAATAATAATAATAATAATAATAATAATAATAATAATAATAATAATAATAATAGTCGTTCCAAATAATAACAAAAATACTAATTTCTTGTAACTTTTATGAAAATTTAATAAAAGTGTTATTTTTATAATAATAATAATTATAATTTATATTTGTGTGAAATTTTCATAAACAACAAAAACATATTTGTAAATGTGAATTCAGTATAGTAGTTGTGAGAGTGATAGTAAATTTAGTATAGTATTTGTAAGAGTGATAGTAAATATAGTATAGTAATAGTATAGTATAGTAACTAGATTTTAGATCCGTGTCCGACACTAAACACGGGATTTACGATATTCAACATTAGATCTTCATACATTCAATTCATAAAAGCTTATAATTTTGAAAATATACGGTGATGTGTCATATTTTATACCTATCTCCCACAATGCGTTTAGTTGATTTAGCATAGTTTTCGAGTCGTTTTAGTATATATTTGATACGTTCATGGTATTTGTTAGTGTTTCAGGTTACTAACAGGTACTTTAACGTAATTCTGGAAGAAACGACATTTTTGAGGTTCACAAAGGAGGATTCGGTTAAATAGAGTTACAAGACATAAGACGGCAAGGCGAGGCTAAAATGTTCACATAAAATGACGTATTTTGGACTCGACTAGATGAGGAGTGGCTGCAACAAATAATATGGACTTATAAATATGTACAAAAGGTGGTGGTGGCCTCGTTGCTTGTTCAGCCGAGAGAGTATACTACTAGTGAAGCAGCAGCCCAGAAGAAGAAAAAAAATGAAAGCCAAAGTGGGCTTTGGCCCCTCTTGTCTTGCGTCCGGCCCAAAAGAAGGAAAAAGAGGCAGTGGCCTTTTGTTTTTGTACGCAGCAAACAACATCAACAACTTGAGTATATATATTTTTGCAAGCTGCTCAATATAAAGATACTAGGTTACAATTAATAGGAGGTGTTGGTTCGGTGGGATTTGGAGAATTAGACGGTGGTGTAGGAAGTCAGCCGCAAAAAGACGAAAACACTTTGTTTTTGGTTTTTCGTTCGAGACAACAACCGCATAAAAAGTGAAATACATCATTCAGCGTTCATCAATCTCGTTCGACTTTTCAAACTCACTATTATTATTATTATTATTATTATTATTATTATTATTATTATTATTATTAGTTACTTATTGTTAAGACTTTATTGTTATACAATTATTATTATGGATTTTATTTATATGATAGTTGTTAATTTTATTTGTCTTCCCATGAGTAGCTAATCTTTTTATCATCCGTCTTGATGGAGTGATATAATATGTAGGATTGCACAATTTTATAATTCAAAGTTGATTTCAATTATCGTTGTGTCGGGATCTTGATGATTTAATTCCTTATTAATTATTATTTGATATTGGTGGCATATGTGTTCTTCGTTAGTGGTACTAGTTGAATACGTATGTGATTTTCTATTAATTTTTTGTCTATAAACAGTTATCACTAGTTCATGGTATGATAGTGAATGTCATTTAATAAAAGGGGTTATTTTGTCAACGTGTTGTGTAACGGTTGGTGGTACCACGTTATCTTCACATAGGTACAATTGTTAATTTGATAGTCAAACAAACTAGTTGGTTAGGGAAATTTTTTTAAGCGTTGGTGGTACCAGCTTTTACAAATTAAGGAACTGATTAATTAGGTGATTTAAATAATTTTACAAACGTTGGTGGTACCAGTTTGTGTCTTTGTTTTGTCACGATTATCTTTATCAACTTAATTTGAATTTGAGCTTCATTAATGTGCAATCCGAATATGTTGTTGAGCGGGGTCAAGACGGATGACTTTTAAATCTCTTTTGTCATAAAATACAACCAAATTCTCTTTTCGATTAATCCTGCGGGATTACTAACTATTTTCACTAACTATTGCAACGTGGCAACTCGGTCATAAAAACCCCTTTTTAATCTGAATTACTTTATTTGAACAATTGCTTACAAAGTCCTTGTGTTCGACCTCGGATTTACCGGTTTACTATACTGCATACGAACGGGTTCACTGTCTGTAAGTGTGTTGTAGTCAGTTTTCTAGTAGTTCGTGTTTTATAAATTTTATTACTCGATTTAACAAATCAAGTTTTTGACGCCGCTGCCGGGGACTTAGTTTAAGTAGTTGTTTTATTTTGTAATTCGATCCTTTCTTGTATTCATTTATGAGAAAGTTATTTGCTTTCTTAGCATAGCATAATTTAAGATTATTTTCTTTATTTTGTTTATTTAGTTTATCTTGTTTTATACACTTGCTTTTCACGGGGTTTCTTGCTTGTACTTTTACATATAAATTCAGATATGGAGGAATTTTTTAAGGAGTTCATGGAGCCAGGTGATACTTTTTCACCATCTGATTTTGGTGACATGACGATGGATGAGTTTTTAAAGGAATTCATGGAGCCTGGTGTGCCACAGAAAGCGAAGGAACCGGATCTCATCAGTTAATGCTCTCAGTCTGCTTTGCTCCATCTAATATTGAGTAAGATCATCGCACAAGAGGCCAAATTGCTTCCATTGCCTTTGATAGAAGTCAATTCAAAAGAAGATAATCATGTAGACTTCCCTCCAGACATGAAGAAACCAGCAAGTGTGGTTCAACCTTACATACTTCTGACTGAGCATATTAATTCTCCTTTCCATCTTTGGTTAGGTATTTTATTTTTCTGAGGTATATATAACTACTATCACTCCCACTTAAACTTAAGTGTGGGGGGAGACCCCCTACTACCTAGTAAATAAGGGTAGAGTCAAACTAATGACTTGAACAAAAATTAGCCCCGTGTTTTTATTTATTCAATTTTATTTTATTTTAATTTATGTATTATCTTTAATTTTTGTATTGTCTTTAATTTTTGTATTTTATAGTTTTCAATTAAGTTTTTCAGGTGTCGAGGGGTATAACGCAAGCTGGTAAGTCAGAAATGTTTCCCAGGTAAGTTAAAATTTTTGGAAAAAGGCTTGAAAGTCCAAATTCTTAGTGACCAGCCCATCTGGTCCCCCTTTTCTCTTTCTGAGGTCAAAATGAGACGTGACCTTCCTTTGGTCAAGTCGTGAACCCCTGGTGGACCCCTTCAAGACTCTCCATGACCCTTCTGTTTTCTGACCTCTCTATGGTCAATCTGTGAACCCCCTGAGACCCCATGTGCTTGGCTCTGTAGTTCAGATGCGACACGACCCCTCTGGTCATGCCGTGGCCCTTTTGTTCTGAACTGCATTTGGACCCCCTGTGCTTAGTTATGTGATTCTGATACGTCTGGACCAATAATCGTTATGTCGTGACCCATGTGTTTGTTTTTTTTTTAGAATTTCAGAATTTTATTTTAAAAAATCCATAAAAATTGAAAAAAATAAAAATTCCAAAAAAATTTGAAAAATAAAAAAATACAAAAATATTTTGATTTTTAGTTTTTTTTTTTTTTTTTTACTTTTTCGTATTTAGAATTTTTACTATTATTTTAGGTTTTTTTTTTAGTTTTTCTTTTTATGTTGGTATATTTAATATGTTTTCCGAGTGTGTTTAGAGCTTTAAGGATACATGCGGTTGAAATAAAGTTTACTGCTTATTTTTGGAATCAACCGAGCATCATGGAGCAAACATTAAACCCGGGAAGTTTCACTTTCTTTTACTCTTTTTATTTTATTTTTCCTATTTCCCATAATTTTAATTAGTTTCTTGTACATTTGGGACATTGTACAACTCAAGTGTGGGGGGAAATGTAAATAGGAAAAAGCCGGGTTGTTTTGGGTAAATTTGAAACTTTTGCATACTTGTCCTTGTAGTTAATTGCTTTTGTCACTTAATTATAGATATTAATAAGCAATTTGACTACACCCTTGGTACAAAGTTTTATATGTGTGGAATGTGTTTTGACTGATTAGCGTGGCATCCCTTCTGGATTAATAACATTACTAGTATGCTTATAGCACCAAAACACCAAAATTGTGAGATATATTGATTCATTTTAGTATGATAGGTGTACGGTTTTGGATTTATTAGCCTTGTAAATTTGTCCATCTCTTAGGCTTTTGGATTTATCCAGAAGTAAGGGTCTCTTTTAAAGCTCTGAACTATGATGTGCAAGTTTGAGGTTGGTTTTTTCATTTCCGGATTTTTTCATTTGCTATGAGTGTGCCGGTGATAGCGTTGATTCTAGAACTTGTCCTGGTTGATCGTTCCGTGGTTTTCTAGATGATGAAGAGGCAAATTTAAAATTAAACCTTTGTTCTTTGTATTTTCACACCTTGTTTCGTAAACATTTGTTATATGTGCATGTTTTTGTAATGTGCTTAGTAGCTAACTACACTAGTTAGTGAACTACCTGTTTAAAACCTTATGTTGCACTCACTTTTAGTGCAAGAAACAATAGAAAACATGTTGTCACCAGCCTGTTCTTTGTTTAAATCCACCTAGATATACACCTTTCCTAGCCATACCGATAGTCGAAGTCTTGGTGGGTCATTGGTTGCTTATGCTAGTGGATGGTTTGGGTTTTGCCTTATTATGTCGGGTTGGGATATTCTCATCTTATGAGGGTAGTTTGATTTTGTCATGGTTTTTGGATAAAGTCTAGATTGTTCATCTAAGCATGTTATTAAATGATTTGTCACTGTTTCAATATTATTAAGAGAATACCAATTAGTCAGAGTAAAAGTAGCTCACAAAAAAAGAATAAAGAGAATAAAAAACTTGAAAAACAGAAAAAGAAAAAAAATATAAAAATCGAAAAAGGAAGCTTGGACTGTCAGTTGGTATTTCTGATTTTTGGTCAAATCATTTGTGTAAGTTGGTTAATCATTTACACCAACAAAAGGATTGTGTAATGTTATATTCTTTGGTATCATTTTGAGGTTGGCAAGTTTGTTTAAGTCAACATTGGTTAGATTAGGTGGAAGAAGTTGTTTGATTTGTCATACATCACAATGGTGTCGGTTTTTGGATCGTTCTGTTGGGGGTATTTTCGGAAGAGCTTCTTGGGATTTGGACCGTTGGCAACTAATGACATGGGTTTGTTTGTGGACTAGACTATATGTGAAAACTTTGTTAAATGTTGTGTTAGTTTTTTGTTAACACTACTTGTTTACCCAAATTTCCATACCCTTGTTTAAATACTCTGTTTAGCCTCAGATATGTTACAACCCTTTAAAGTCCTCTTCTGATAGACGTTATGGGCGCTAGCGCCTTGGCGATGTAGGAACGAACCTAGCACAAGCCTATGGTTAAAAGATTATGCATCACGACTTGGCATTGAGTGATTATTCAAATATTCAACCCCAAGAGTAAGTTAGTTGGAGTAGGATAGGCGTGATATCACTTATTCATTTCATTTGTGCTTAGTCGTGTTATTAAGGCTTGTGTATCGGTCAAATATTGTCAAACATCCCGGTTTTCATTTAAGATTAAAACTGCCTAACCATTTATTCTCATTTTTTATTATGGTTGAGCTTCTTTTTGATTACTGAAATGTGGTTCCATAATGTGCCAAGGTATTTTATGTTTTTCAGCTTGGATTTGCTTGAGGACAAGCAAAGATTAAGTGTGGGGGGATTTGATGTGTCGTATTTTATACCCATTTCTCACAATGTGTTTAGTTGATTCAACATAGTTTTCGAGTCGTTTTAGTATATATTTAAAACGTTCATGGTATTTGTTAGTGTTTCAAGTTACTAACAGGTACTTTAACGTAATTCTAGAAGAAACGACATTTTTGAGGTTCACAAAAGATGATTCGGTTAAATAGAGTTACAAGACATAAGACGGCAAGGCGAGGCTAAAATGTTCACATAAAATGGCGTATTTTGGACTCGACTAGATGAGGAGTGACTGCAACAAATAATATGGACTTATAAATATGAGTAAAAAAAGTGGTGGTGGTCTCGTTACTTGTTCAGCCGAGAGAGTATACTACTAGTGAAGCAGCAGCCCAGAAGAAGAAAAAAAATGAAAGCCAAAGTGGGCTTTGGCCCCTCTTGTCTTGCGTCCGGCCCAAAAGAAGGAAAAAGAGGCAGTGGCCTTTTGTTTTTGTAGGCAGCAAACAACATCAACAACTTGAGTATATATATTTTTGCAAGCTGCTCAATATAAAAGATACTAGGTTACAATTAATAGGAGGTGTCGGTTCGGTGGGATTTGGAGAATTGTACGGTGTTGTAGGAAGTCAGCCGCAAAAAGACGAAAACACTTTGTTTTTGGTTTTTCGTTCGAGACAACAACAGCATAAAAAGTGAAATACATCATTCAGCGTTCATCAATCTCGTTCGACTTTTCAAACTCACTATTAGTAATTAAAAAGGGGTTTTTATGCGGTTGTAGTACAATAACCACAGGTTCGTCACTGTCATGATTAACTGAGGCATATTGATGAAATTATTTGTCGTAGTCTCCACAAGGCGTATGCTACAATAGTTTCTCTATTGTATAATTATTTGAAAACAATTGTACTCATAATGTGATATTATAATAAAAGGTAATTAAGAATTAAAATATAGACATACTTATGATCTTGTACTTGATATTCAAGTATATGTGCTTGATCATGATGCGACCTATAACATGAATATGTTTATTTTTAATTACTGTCCTATGATAATTAGATAACAATTAGGATTATTTTCATATTCTTTGATAATAACTACTTAATTTTAGTGACAGTTATAAGTTTAAAAAATTAAATATAAATACTTTTTGTATTCAGGGGTAAAAAGTGTAAATTACTGATGGAAAACAAAAAAGTGTAAGTTAATTAGACTTTTTATACAAATTAATATATATACTAGTATAATAATATATTTAGATAATGGTTATTAGAATTTTTAATTTATAGTTAATCTAAATGATGACATAAGCGAAAATTAATTTGATAAAATTGAGCGATTTGATTGGTTAATAAGTCATTAGTTCAAATGTCTTATAATATATATATATATATATATATTAAGATAATAAATGTAGTTGATGTTTTTTTGTTGCTTATTGTAGTGTTTATGAATCCTATTCCAAAAGGATTCGTATATTTGTTGATCGGCGGTGGCGGGATCCGTATAGATATGAAAATAAGCTCGGGCAAACAATTTATCATCTTCGCCACTCCAAGTGATCGGGGGTGCTCTTGTGGTTGAGGTAGCTTTTTTCACCTTCCCACGACCGGGTGGAGGTGGCGCCTCCACCTCATAGCTAGAGGTGTCTCGCACATCGTCATATGGCTCGTCAAGTTGCACTTGGTCATCATCATCTTCATGAAACGTGATCATGGGTTCGGTAGGAGGAAGTTGAAAGCGGCCCGTGTCGACTTGCACGGGGAAATCCGAGGTCAACAATTGAGAGATGTCATCAACGACGTTTTGGTTTTGACTAGAAGAACCACCAAAATTGTATTGTGGTTCGGCGGTTCTAGGAAGTTGAAATGGAAGTTGACTTTTTGGTGCTCGGTATGTTTTTGATGTTTTTTTAGTAGGAATCATTTTCAAGAGTATTTGTGAAAAAGATGAGTAAGAAATATATAGAGAAGATGTAAGTATTTTTAAGAAGTGAGAATGAATGAAATATTGAAAGATATATATCGTAATAAGGATATGGGTAAATTTTGTAAATGTTTTTAAAAAAAAAGGGTCACATTTGACCAAAAAATAAATAAAAGGTCTCCCAACGTTGACATGTCAGCTCCCCAACGTTCACTTGCATCGGTCAAAACTAGCCGATGTAACTTGCCAAACTTGCCGATTAAAATTGCTCATGTATGTGCTATAGCTTTGCCAATAAGCCGATTCTAGCCGATGCTTTTTGCTGATATAACAAGCCTACTATACCCTTGCCCCTAGTAGTATCAAAGTGGGCAAAAAAGCATGAAGCATAAAAATAACAAACAGAGACAAATTTGGGATACTGCGTAGTGAGTACGAAAGCAATTGCATCAGTATGATTTCGGATTTGGTACCCACTAACAATTGATAAAGCAAATAATATCATAAAGAGAAATACGATAAAGAGTAAATCATAACAACAATAGATTTTCAATAACTAACACCACTCTTAAACAAACAACACCACCACTAACAATTGCTAATTGTTTAAGGGTAACCATAGATTTTTCAAGAAGAGAGCACGAAACTAATTGTTAAGGATAAACACATCCCAAAGATTAGCAATCAACATGACGGAGTAATACAATAATTCCCAAATTTTTGTTTTTATAATCTTTAAATAGATAAGTTGAAGGATAATATAAAATAATTATTGAATCCATTACCTTGATATGTTGGAAACATGAAGCTGTTGAATGAATTGGCTAATGAGAAATTGTGGAAACTTGAAGAGTGTGGGAGACGGTGAATATAAAAGGGTATTAGGGTAAAATAAATGGCGCAAAAACAAATATAATAAGTTGAGGGGAGCTATTTCTGGATTACTGTGTTTTGATGTCCCAAAAACCTGAAAAATTGATTTTTAACATTTTTTTATCAAACACTTATTTTTTATGATTTCAAAACACAATAATAAAAAAATCAACCTAAAAAAGCAATGACAAACACCCCCTAAATGACTATCCTTTGCTTCCAAATCTTGGACCTAAGAACCCGATGAGTCTAACGGGTGATGGTTGAATTTAAGGATAAGTTTGTCAAAATGTAGATAACTAAAATTGAAAAGTTACAGTATATACAAACTATCAGAACCTCTATTGTATACACGAACTTAGTAAAAATGTTCAAAACATGTAATTAACTATGACCAATCAATTAAAAACTTGCACGTGTCAGCTCATATGAGGTGCTACATGTACCATGTTACATGATTTGAACATTTTTACTAAGTTCGTGTATACAATAGAGATTCTGATAGTTCGCGCACACTATAACTTTTTAGTTTTAGTTACATATATTTTGGTGCAATTATTCCATAAATTTATATAGTAGAAAAAGAGTGTATTTTCTTTTCTTCTAAATCATCCAGAAAGGAATTTTTTTACAAAAAATCGGTCATTCTATTTCTTTTCCTTTCTTTAATTTTTTCTTCCTTCTTTAAATAAATTTCAAGAATACAATTTCTTTAAGAATCCTTTTCATTCCTTTCCCTTCTTCCCAATATAAAACTCAAGAACATAGAATCTCCAAGGAGAAAATTGGCATATGGCTATTGTGTTAGTCAGCCGTTCAAATGTTATTTTGCATTTCCAAGAAAAAATAGAATCAATCACAAATCTTGGTGGTTTTTATGAGCTTAACTCTACCAAAGGGAACAGTTACGCATGTCAACCGACAAAAACCTGCCAATGGTGTCGCTATAGAGACGCTCGTTAATTCAAGCCGACAATCGTTGACGCTTTGCACCCTTGGGAGGAATCTTAGGACTTGAGAAAGCTCTAAATGGAACGGTCTCTTCTGATGAATAATAGATTAAGAAGAAAAGAAAAGCCAGTAATAATACATTAGTATATAGTAATTAGATTAAGAAGAAAAGAAAAATAATACATTAGTATATAGTAATTATTAGTTAATGAAGCAAAATATTGTTATCTAAGTAACAGACAAGTGTAGTCCTATCGGTCCTATTTAAAAGTATAACCCAAAATAAAAAAAAAAACCTAACTAAAACAGACAACCCAGAACGAAAATAAAAACACAGTAACATTTTGCAATTATGATAAAAAGGCACAATATGTTGTCAGTGTTTTTATTATCTTTTACTTTGTACAATTCATTTATAAATAGTAAAAGACAATAAACAAGTATACAATATATTGTGCCTTTTTATTATGATAAACATTATTCTCATTTGGCAAGAGCGGAATGCAAGGATTTAAACAAAAGAGGAGGTATGTGGATCAAGTTAGCAATGACATATTTGCTGTTGTCCGTCTAAAATTGCTCACTTTTCATTACAAGAAGACAAGTGGTGTCGAGCAAGCTCTTGCAAGTTCTAATCTTCCTCCATTATTAATGTGTAATCTATAGCTGTGTTTGTGTCTAGATGTTTTATGTATAGCTTGTTATGTGGGTTATATAACGTCTAGATGAGACATGGAGTGTGTTGTTCCTTGGGTTTTAGGTGGTCGTTTGATGCACAATTGTAACTGTTGTGTAATCGATATGATAACTTAGCCATATCGCCTAAACTGTTAGTGTTTTTTTTTTTTTTGTGTATGTGTAATACAAGCTTACCGTGGTACATTTAATAACACATGAATAACAATGATGTATTGACTTACTATTTAGTCAAAACAAAAATAACATATATATATATATAGGGTTGGTTATTGTAAAATAAGTATTAAAGTAAAACAAATAAGACAAGATTTTGACCTTTAGATCATGGTTAAATTGATGCACGAAGATTCACGAAACAATTGATGCACGGTGATCTTCAGTGAAAAGAAACCTATTGTTTTACTTTAATTCTTGTTTTATTTTACCTAAAACCTATATATATAATAGAGAAAAGTGAGTATGAGGCTGTTATACACCCAATTTGGGTGAAAAACCCCTCACATACCAATACTTTATTATTTTGAATAAATGCTTGCCCCCCCCCCCCCCCCCCCCTAAAAAAAAGTATGTGAGGAGTTTTTCACCCAATTTAAGTGTCTAACAGCCTCATATTCTCTTCCTATATATATATATATATATAATAGACAAAAAAAATGCATAATAACAATAAAAAATAAAATAAAACGTATAGTTGCTTTATTTAAAAGTATAACCCAAAACAAACTAAAACCGAAATCCCGTAATGAAAATAAAAAACAAATGAAAACATAATAACATCTACAACTATATGCGAAAAATAAAATAAAATGAAACCCATGTTAAGTATAGACAATTCATAATTATTGTATAAAAAGTAAAGAAAAATGAAACGTATAACTTTACAAATTAAATGAATTAAAATGACTTCACGAATAGGAACCGTAAATTTAACCTTATTCATTTAGTAAAAGTATTTGAAAAATGTGTTTTAAAGTGTTAAAAACGTAACAAAAGCATATATAATAAAAAAAATTATAAAAAAACTTAAGAACATAAAGTTTTTAACAAAAAATTATACCGTATATAATGGTCGAGTAAAAAGTAAATGGGCGGGGCATTGGGCCATAAGTGGTGAACGTTTTCTACTTGCAATTGTAATAAAATTTTTATCATATATCATATAATGCAACCAAACCCGTATTTTCACTTTTTTTAATAAGAAAAAGGTACCCGCGTGTTGCGGCGGTGATGTCGATGTAATGGCGGTGGCGGTGGCGGTGACGGGGTGATCTACCTGACGGGTTCCGCCCCCGGATTTATAAATTCGTCGAAAGTATATCAAATGACCTCTCTAACGAAAAAACATGAAATTTTAAAAACAACCATATCGATGTACGGTTTTTAAGATAAAAGATTTTAAATGAATTAGAAGAATAAAATGATTTATGAAAGAGAGAAAAAATGAGTGGTTGAGATTTGAGGAGAGATAAAGGGTATTATAGTTATTTTAGGTAAATATATAATAGATAGGAGGGACATTTTGAGGAAGTAAATGCTTAAACTTAAAATTTTAGACAATGACTATTTGCTTTATAATATAGTATAAATAAAATAATTTATGGAGAAGAGAAAAAAATTAGTGCTTGAGATTTGAGGAGAGATAAAAGGTATAATAGTTATTTTAGGTAAATATAGAAAAGATAGGAGAGATATTTTGGGGAAGTAAATGTTTAAACTTAAAATTTTAGACAGTAGCTATTTGTTTTATAATATAGTATAAATAAAATGATTTATGCAGGAGAGAGAGAAAAATGAATGATTGAGATTTGAGGAAAGAGAAAGGGTATTATAGTTATTTTAGGTAAATATAGAATAGATAGGAGGGGCATTTTGGGGAAGTAAATGTTGAAACTTGAAATTTTAGACAGGGACTATTTAGTATTTACTTTATAATATAGTACGAGGGAAAGTACCCGCGCGTTGCGGCGGTGTGACGGTGGGGGTGATAGGTCATAGAGTGTGATTGGTCATAGGAGGTGATAGGTCATAGGAGGTGATAGGTCATAGAGTGTGATAGCCAAATTCCTTAGCCGTACGGGCTCCGCCCTCAGATTTAAAAATTCGTCGAAAGTATATCGAATGACATCTCTTATGAAAGAGCATGAAATTTTAAATAAACATAATTTTTATAATTTATCGATGTATGATTTTTGAGATAAAAGATTTTGAATGAATTAGAGGAATAAAATGATTTATGGAGGAGAGAGAAAAATGAGTGGTTGAGATTTGAGGACAGAGGGAAAAATGAGTGGTTAAGATTTCTTCTAATGATATTATGAATAAGTGACAGAGATATTTTGGGGTTTTCACTTAAAGTTGAAAAAATAGAAGGAACAAATGCTTTATAATGTAATATATATATATATATATATATACACACACAGAGATATAATGACACGTACCTTTGTATTTTAAGGAGGCGTATTTTGCCCTGTAAGTCGGTGGGTACATGTTAGAGTCTCGTCTAAATTCACGTTGATATAGAAAGTATTCTCCGGTTGTTGTTTGAAAAGAAGAAAGATCACCACCAATGATGTGATTCCATGACTTGTAATATTTTAACGCATCTTCTTCTTTTTCATCTTGATACATAAACCCCACCCCACAATTCTTTGTAAATTCATTTGCGTAATCGTCATCTTGCATGCTACCATTATCATCTTCATCGTATATATCTTCTCCTTCCAAGGTAATAATGATACTGTCACCGGCTTCCATTTCATTCATGCCAAACATCCAGTGGCTTAGAAATGTTAACCACTCTCCGCCTACATCGATAACCTCAATACAATGGATGTATATCCAGGTGCGGTTTTTTGTTTTATTACTTATTTTGATTGTTGGCATTTCAAGTAATCCATCCGTGATTGCGCGTGGGAAGCAACTCTTCCTCAGCACGTAGCAAAAATTGAGACCTCTGAGCAGCTTGTTTGGAGATGAAGGGATTGTAAATGATATTGGTGTCTTCTAGCTGCTTATACTCCAGCTAATCCAATCTGGCATCATCATCCCTGATTGCCCTCCATAAATTATGCTGAATATTCCAAATTCATAATACATCTGCTCTATCCATCAAATTAATTAGTTGCAATCAATTATTATTAGCCTAATTTATTAATTAATCAACACAAACGACAAACAAACATAGTTAATTAACTAGACAATACCTGGATTTGAGATTGCTCTGTTCCTCTCCAGTCACAGTAAGTTACAGCTTGCCTTATATCAAGTAAGTCTAATAACTTAGTCCAGCCCAAACTAGATAATAGCTTTTCCTCAACACCTTCCAGTGGTTGGATTTTCACCATCCCTTCTATTTCATATGACCAAGCTCGGAATGAATTTGATAGTAAATCTATGCTGACCGGAGACATATCTGGATCAAATAAAATTCTCTGTAACAAAGGCTTAACAGAACTTACAACAGGTGTCCAAACTTTCAACCGTTTTAGTGCACATGGAGGATGCTCGATTGACATGAGAGTTTTACACTCCGACATACTAAGTTCCTCTAGACTACAAAGGCTTCTTACACAATTAGGCATAGAAACAATAGGATTTTTATCTAAACACAGATACTTTAACCTGGATAGGCAACTCATGTCCACCGGAAAGGATTCATTCGACAAATTATTATCTGCAAGTGATAAACTTACTAACGAGCTCGGGAATGAAATCCTCATCCCAGAGGGAACCAATTGTCGCAGAATAGACTCGCCAGTATTGCAACCATCTAGCAATAGCTTGCAATCCTTCTTCAGCTTGTGTATTGTTGTTGGAAGCTTTTCTAGCTTTACGCAATAACTAAGATCGATGTGGACTAGTTCAACACATTCCTCAAGAGATTCACAAATATCAACCAAACGTATGCAATTTCTAACTATTAACCTCTCAAGTGTAGGTAGTTCGTAAAAGCCGCAGAGTTTATGAAGTTGTTCACAGAAACTTAGATCAAGAATCTTCAATGATGGAAGGATTCTTTTGCCTTTTGTACACGATCCAATCACCTGCTCAATTGAAGGTGTGAGTTAGGATGGTTAGAATTCCATCTACCAATATACTAAAATAATGACATCATTTGATCGACACGTAGCGTTTTATCTAAAGGACGCATGTCTTTTTAAATCTATATCACAAACCTACTTTTTAGATAGCACAAATACATCGTTTAATCAATCAATACATAGATTTAAATTCTTTTAAATAATTAAAACTCTTATATTAAAGGTATTATTAAACTTATTGATACCACAATTATTTATTTACGCCTTCATTTTTACTTATGGTGGAAGTTATAATTTACAACATGGTGTCATCTATAATATATAAAAATAAAAATTATTTGTTTTATACCATGAGGTCAGTAATAGCCAATGTGTCTTTGGCGGTAGCCTTTATGTCTAACCAGTGGTAACAAATTTAAAACATATAATTAAAAAAAGCAAAATACAAAAACTAAATACATCGGCCTAAATCTAAATATAACCTAAAATTTTATAAGGTAAAAAATCATTCGGAATATGAAAAGCAACATGCTTGATGCTTGATACTTGATAGGGCAAGATCCGAGAACGAGGGAGAAGCTAAAGAGAATAGAAAATTCTTCAAATCTTGGATGGTTATACCACCGTAATTCATTCCAATAATATAGGCAATCAACTTACAAAACAACCCTCAATCATACTAATTTACTTATTACTAGGGATGGCACTCGCCGGTAACGGATGCGGATATCCTTTTCCCATTACCATCCACGCGGGGTTTTTTTTATCCGCCAATTCGCGGATATCTGCAAACGGATTAAATATTTAATCCATGTCCATTATCCGCGGGTATACAAGCTCGCGGATAGATCCATGGTTTTCATTATAAATCTAATAGTATCCATCACAGTAAAAGACATGCATACTAAACAAAAAACAACCATTACACAACTGTTCATATGCTATTAATAAAAACAAGGGGAAAAAAAATAAGACAAAACAATAAATCTCCAAGAAAAAGAGTCAGTCCATCACTAGATTTTTTTTTAAAAGAAATGAACTCAATAAAACTACTAATGTTCCAACTTCCGGGTGGCACTTGAGTTGATCTCTTTAGCCACTAAGATCAACGACATCCGGTCAATAAAAGCATTACTATCAAGTTATGTCAATAAAAGGATCATTATGAAGTTGCTTCAACTATAATAAATATATAATAGTTATGGGTATGACGGGTTCGCTAAACGGATATATCCATGACGGATATGATATATCCATTAGCCATCCGTGATCCGCAAACGGGTACATATTGATATCCGTTATGTATGCACGGTAAATTTCTTTTTGAAATAACCTATCCATGACGGATGGATATCCGCGGCTGACCGTTTTTTTCTTGTCCATTGCCATCCCTACTTATTACCCCCATACTTAATAAAAATTGCAAAAAATATAAATTAAAACGTAACAATACTTCCCCCTTAACCCACTTTTTGCCCTCAAAAAGTGAATCAAGGACCCTTGTCTTCATCTTCAGTTGTTTGTTTCTCATCATCTGCCACCTCAAGTATGTAAAGCTGTTTTTTCTTACACTTGTGGCATGGGACGAACTTTTCAGTACACCAGAAACATTCTCCTTTTGCCTTTTTAACTCGAGTTCATCACTCGTCAAACGCCTTGAGGTAAGAGTTCCTGGTTTAGAAGTCGATGGCTTGGTAAGAGTTCCTGGTTTAGAAGCCGATGGCTCGGTTGTTGGACTTAGCAACAAGGGAAGTTTTGAAGCATTAATCGGCGGTGTTATTTTGGCATGTTCATTCCCACTCACGACCTGTTGTGAGCCGTCCTCAGCTGCCTTAAGTTTATTCACCAGGCTCTAGTTGTTGATATCTTGAATTCTTGCTAACCCATACGCCTCATGTAGTGTTTGAGGCTTAAACATTTTCACCGAACCCTTAATTTCTGGTTTAAGGGCTTTGAAATAAAGGCTAACAACTTGTGACTCACTTAGGGTAACCTTGTTCAGCAAGGAGTCAAAACTGGTGTTGAGTTCATGAAGGGAACCTGTTTGATTAAGTGAAGCCAATTCTTCCAATGAGTCCTCAAACATAGCATTGGAGAAACGGGTTTTGATGGATCGAACATAGTCGTTCCATGAAATCTCAGCTACAGCTGCCCCGCGTGTCTGCATAAATGCCCTTAGCCATTGAATGGCTTCCCCTCCGAGGTGAATGATAGCATATTTCAACTTCAGGTTATCTGGTGTTTCATCGATGCTTAAAAAGTGCTCGCAATGGTAAACCCATGCCTCCATGCCCTCCCCGGAAAAACGTGAGAATTCCACCTTACCTATTCGTATAGGACGTGTCCCCCCTCGGGACTCGACCTCACTGGAAAAGCTTCCCCCGCCCCCGCCACTGCCGGAAGTACCTGATCCGTTGCCACTTGAACCCCCGCCTTTTGATTGATCCTTGAACGCCTGAAAGATCTCTACCTGTAGCTTCATTGACTGTTCCTGTTGCTGCATCAACGTTGCTAGGGCTGCCTGCAGATCCTTGATAGCCTTGCCGTGGACCTTGAGGGTGCTCTCCACATCTTGATTGCGAGTAGTAGTCATGGTTGATCGAATGGGAATCCGAAAAGGATCGAGGGTGCTCTGATACCCTTGATAGGGCAAGATACGAGAAAGAAAGAGAAGCTAAAGAGAATAGGAAATTCTTTAAATCTTGGATGGTTATACCACCGTAATTCAATCCAATAATATAAGCAATCAACTTACAAAACAACCCTCAATCATACTAATTAACTTATTACCCCCATACTTAATAAAAATAGCAAAAAATATAAATTAAAACATAACAATGCTTGTAATGAAATATAATTCTTTAACCCCCAAATCAACCAACTTAAAATATTATAACAAAATATTAATAATAATGATAATAATGACAAAAATAGATCAAGAATAAAAAATCATTCATAATATAAAAAATAACATGTTTGTTGTGCAAGAGTAAATCTCTTTACTTAGAATATTAAAACAATATTATAATAATAATAATTATTATTATTAATAAAAATAATAATAACAATATTCAAATATATACTAATTAGTAATAACCAAGAACAAAAATAAAGAAAAAAAATTAGGAATTATTATAATAAAAAAGATTAGAAAAAATATGAGAAAAAAAAAAGGAAAAAAGATAATAAAACCCGTGGATGGTTGAGAATGCTTTCTACTTTTTAAATGGTTTTTGTTTGATTTTTATTTTATATATATATGGGGAAGTGAAGGTGATGCTGTTACACACCCAAGTTGCTTGAAAACCCTTTCACATGTTAATATTTTTAATCCATAAAAAACATGGAAAACTAATTATTTATTCATTATACATTAGAAAATTAGAATGTGAAGGGTATTTCACCCAATTTATATATATAGGGGACCCTTATTTTGAGAACCCATTTTTTTGTAAAAACCGTGAGAACTCCTAATATTTATATTGGATCACATGTTTTTTTTGTTCATTCATACGTGAAACGTTATAAAAATATATGTTGCTGAAGAAATTTTTTTTCAAAACCTTACATATAGCCGTTTGTCACATGTGAACAGAAAATGTAAACAAATTCATTCACAAGTTCATAAAAGGCTACTTTGAAGGTTTCATAAAAAGTTTCTTCTACAATATACCTTTTATATCATTTCACATGTGAATGAACAAAAAAAACATGTGAATAAATATATTATCTAAGAGTTCTCATGGTTCTTACAAAAAAAATGGTTCTCAAACTAAGGAAACTCTATATATATATATATATATATAGTGAAAAGTTATTTTGAGAACCCTTTTTTTGGGAGAACCTTTGAGAACTTTTCAAATCTAACCCAACCGATGATTATTCTTTACATGAAAATTGTTTTTTGATTGTTTTCTGAATAACTTATGTGTAATTTTGAGGTTTATAATTGTGTGGAGGCATGGATTATCATCCGTTATACAATTATGTGGAGATTTGGATTCTTGATCACATATGCACGAATATTGCCATGATTACATGTGGTTAGTTTTATGGACTTTTAATGCATCAAAATGTAGTTTTTAAGTGTTCTCACCGTTTTTATTTTAAGAATGTTTTTACTGGAGTATATATATATATATATAGGGTAAGGTCAATGTGAGACATGTTCACATATAAACATAATTAGAGATGTGTTCATTTGTAAACGAATTTGTTCACATATACATACATATATGAAAAGTTTTGATTTAGAGGTTCTCATGATTCCTTCAATTCAAATGGTTCTCACATAAGCTTTTTCCTATATATATATATATATATATACACACACACACATAGGGACCCTTATTTTGAGAACCCATTTTTTTATAAGAACTATGAGAACTCCTAAATTTCATGTTGGAACACATGTTTTTTTTTTGTTCATTCACATGTGAAACGTTATAAAAACATATGTTGCAAAAGAAACGTTTTTTCAAAACCTTATATATAGCCGTTTGTCACATGTGAACAAAAAACGTGAACAAATTCTATCACAAGTTCACAAAAGGCTAATTTGAAAGTTTCTTAAAAAAATTTCTTCTACAACATACATTTTTATATCATTTCACATGTAGATCAACAAAAAAAACATGTGAACAAATATATAATTTAAGAGTTCTCCTGGTCCTTAAAAAAAATGGTTCACAAAATAAGGAAACTCTCTCTCTATATATATATATATATATAGTATGTGAAATGATTAACTCTCCTCAAATAATCTTCTAAAAGTCCCCGTATCAATAGGATTGTGACGTTTGGTGAAATCAAAGGATGAGTTTAGGACAAAAAATGAGTAGAATACACTTGTCAAATAGTTACGATATTAGGAGGAGTTTTAGGAAGCTATATTATTTCCCATATAGTATATAAGAAAAGATTTATGTTAGAACCATTTGATTTTAAATAATCATTAGAATCTTTTGTGACTTGATAGTTTGATATCTTCATATATAGATAGTATATGTCAACCAAAAAATTTAAACATGAACATATGAAGTCATATTTAATATTAATTATGTTTATATGCGAATGATTAGACTTAATATACTTAATATATATTTAGGGAAAAATGAATATAAGGTTGTCCAGTATCTAAGCTTATGTGTGAAATACACACGTATTAATATTTTTAATCCATAAAACATGGGGGCCCAATCAATCATTTATTCGGACAACCTTATATTCTGATCATTCCCTACTAACAAATGACAAATTTTACCTTTTGCCCGCCCTGAAGTGGTTGAGGGTTACAGCTAGTACTGCACGGGCCAAATGATTTGATATAGCTGTATGAAATGTCGAGAACAACCAGCTTCTCCATTGGTATGTCCAAAGGTATAGACTTCTCAGGGAACCCATGCAAACGCAGCCATCGTAGATTTTTTGGAAAATTCTTATAAGACCCACTGAGTTGCACATAGTTAAGATGTAGTATCATTAAATTATCCATATTTCTGAAGGCATCTGTTTTCAGATCACAAAACTTCTCTTTCTCAAGCATTCTCTTGTCAAAGACAAGGCCTTTAAGCTTTTCAGTACCCTAATAAGAAAGAGAATACAAATTAATAGAAATTAAAAATATTACAAATAACTAAGACAATAAACATGGTAAATAAACTTCCTTTTCTTACCTTTTTCCTTTTTAAGACTCTGAATGACTCATCGTGACACCACAATCGACTGCGCTTTCCTGGTTCATCGGGTGATTCTTCACGTATTATAGCCTTTCCCATCTCTTCAAGTAGTTGATGCATCATCAAGCTCCTATTCTCTTGATCAACACTAAGAAGGCATCTCTCGATGAGATTTGTGATTCCGGATTTTGCATTTATATTACATGCCTTTAGTATTTTTTCGCTAATCTCTCGATCTATTCCAACAAAAAAACAAGCAATATGCTTAAACAATTCCTTATCATTAGAGGATGGCAAAGAATTGAAACTCATTTGCAAGACTGTCCTTATATCAGAACGAGGTTCATTCTTTAAAGTTTCTACACATTCTTCCCAATAAGTTATATCTCGATTATATAGAGACTTTCCAAGAACTTCAATAGCCAATGGATGTCCTTTACAATACTTCATAAGCTTTTTGATAACCTCTCCATAACCTTCTTTGGTATCATTGCAATTGAATGCATGAAGACGTAATAGCTTCATTGCTGCAGCATCATACAAGCCTTCAACTTTGAGTGTTGTATGTTTGCGTTCAACTTCCGATTTGAATAATGCACACCTCTCTGTCAACGATGCGTTCCTCGTTGTTATTAAGATTTTGCTACCCGGATGAAATCCTTTGTTTCCAAGTAACGCATCCAATTGGTCGAGAGTATCAATATCATCAAGAACTAAAAACACCTTCACACGGCCTAATGCTTTCTCAATCTTAGAGGTGTATACATGAGGATCATGAACCAGTAGCTTGTTGTGTTTTGAGATGATATCGTAAATTTGCTTTTGTACATCAAGCAATCCATTGAATGTTCCGGTACATCTTGAATTAATATTATTAATAAAGCTGCTCCTGTCAAATGTACCAGAGTGCAAGTGGAAGATATATTTGGCCAAAGATGTCTTCCCAATCCCACCCATCCCTAAGACTGTGAGAATGTCAGCAGTATGACTGGAGGAGCCATCTCTCAACCATGAGGTGATTTCTTCAATCTCACAGTCCCTCCCGATAAGCAGTGGCAAAGTACCACTTAGGGATACACCTAATCTTTGACGGATTTCAATAACAATTTCTTCAATAAAATCTGGCTCTCTCCTGAAAATGACAATGAGAAAAACAAAACTCTTGTATTTATTGCTATCATCATCATCATCATCATGATTATTATTCAAACTTCTTTTTAAAGTTATCAATAACCAATCAAATCTGAAAATCAGTATTACTATTATTATTATCTTCTTTATTAAATCAAATGGACGCGAATAACAATTTTTGTCTTTTTATGGGAGAAATCAGTATAGGTTGATTTTTAGGCACATAAGTTAGGTTGATTAATCATTTTCCTATCTTATATATTTAATAAACTAAACACTTGAATAAAAATGGATTTAGAAGAATTGGTTCGATACCTCACCTTTAATTGAAAGGTTTGGAGTTCAAATTCTTGCATTAGCCCTAACCATAAAATTCATGGGGGTCATGTGATTTATTTACTATGTTATCAATTTCGGTGAAATTTCGGTGGTATTTCGGTGATAGGACATAATTTCGGTTTTAAATTTTGGTTTTTATATCGTTTCTGAAATTTTCGGTGGTTTTGACCGAAATTCAACTATCTAAATTTCGGTGAAATTAGTGATTATTTCGGTGTAATTTTTTTTTTCTTTTTTGGGCCTAACTTAATAAAATAAATGGGTTGCTTTTTCTTTTTAGTAGCCCATATGTCAATTAAACCCATGAATAATAAAACCCACCAAAAAAAACAACCACCCAAACCTAATTTCTCATAAAAATCGATCGGATCAAGATTCAAGCAGCAGCAGTAGCAACTTCAAGCAGCAGCATCATAAACATCAATTAGGTATGATTTGTATCTTATTTTCTATCTTAATTTATATTTTATGAAGTAGAAGCAACATAAATAAATATCTGCAATTCTGTTTTTCAGTTTCATGTAGACGTTATGTTTTCTGTTTTTAGACTTCTGTTTTCTGTATTCTGCTTGCTGAAGTCTGTTTTTCAGTAGCTTGAATTCTGTTTTTCAGTTCGAGTGTTTTCAGCAATCTGTTTTCTGCCTTCTGTTTTCAGCAATTTGTTTTTAGCAATTTGTTTTTCTGTTTTCAGCAATGTGAATTCTCTTTTAGCACTTCCAGGTTTTATCTTTTACTCTTATTTATCTCTACTTCTCTACTCCTCTATAATAATTATCTCCCTCCCCAAATTTAGAAATAGTTAGAAAATAGTTAGTTGCGAATGTACTGAATTACCCTTATTTCTTACTTATATAACCATACCTTTGGGGCAGTTTTGGTATTTTGCTGCTTTAAAGATGCGTACAAACTAAACAAGCACATGTACAAATGTTTTAATGCATCAAACTTACACGTCTGTCACCAATTTGAATAGATCTAGCGTGACTATATGCACAAACTCCCACACACAATGTGGTATGTGCTTTAGCTCTCTTCAATCCAAATTCAAAATGGGTTTCTTATCCCTATGCTTCTCATATTTCTCATATCTGATTTCTCTTATGATTTTCTTATAAAACTTTTATTTTTCAACCGTTTGAAAATAGCCAGGCAAAAGTTCGAGGATGATGTTTTTTTAGGCTAATAGTGTAGATAATATGAGATATGATATTATTTGGTAGGTTGTTTTTATCCTCTTGATTTTGTTAATGTTTAATATCATTATTATCATTCAACTTCTTTTTTTCATTTTACCTGTTTTGATGTCGCCTTGATTTTTGTTTTGTTTTTTGTGTGTTTATTATCGTATTTGACTTCCAAATTTGAGAACTGTGGGAGATTTTGTTCAAGAACAGAGCATTATGGATAAAGAACGGTTCATTTATTTTATCCTTTTTTTTAAAAAAAATTATATTATTTTTATAATCAGCATCATTAATTTCGTATTGATTTTTTTGTTTGTTTTTTAGGTGTGTTTTCAACTGCAAGAAATCAGAATACTTTAAGCAAGTTGTACGTTAAGTAAGATTCTCACATTATGAATATAACTGCAAATCTGCAATATGTCTTTTTAATTCAATATGACAGCCTTTTTTCCCTATCTATCTGTTTTAGGGCTTTCGATGGTGTTCTGAGATTTGTTATTGTCAAGTAGTGTGAGGTTTGTTTTATAGCTGTATATATATTCCATGTTAGTACAACAGGCTATTACTTTTCTCAACATCGATCATCTTTCGTTTAACTAGCTTTACTTCTTGCCTGTAGATCATCTTTTGGTAAGTCCTTTTCAAATTCGTTAGTTCCACTGCCCCTATTGAGTTCTCACCATGTTACAAATTTAGGCAGCAAGGGAGTTAGAGTTTTACAAGGGCATAAACAGTTCTGGACCTAATACTTATGCCCTGGCCAATTGGTTATTGATTTAGGGGTTTAGTTGATATTGAAGATTTAGGGTTTATTGTAATCACTGCAATTAGATCTTGTTTTAACAACTTATGTATCGATGTTGATGATCCTTACAACAATGTATCTACTTAGTTATTTACGTTAGCCATAAGCCATAAGCCATATGACTGACTTGCTGTTACATTATGGCCATATGCTATCAAAAAAAAAAAAAGGTCGTTGACACTTTTTTAGTTTACTTGCAAATATAATTTCCATTTATGTTTACAAATGAAGACCAACATCCAATCCCAAAAGCGTAGACTACTTTTTAGACTTAGCCAATGAGAAGCATTTTTGGTATTGGGATACCTTTTTGTCCATTTGGAGACAGAAAATTAACCAATTTGTGATTCATCTCGGGATCTGGGATCGGGTCACAAGCATGTGTGAGAATTCTTTGTGATCTGGGCTCGGGTCACTACAAGTTTCATTGGAAGAAAATGATTACTTAGCGTATATACAACTTGCCTAGAATGATTAAGTGGCGTTTTAGTGGCGCACTTTGCACACCTGTTAGCTAACCATGCAAGCTAACATGTGTTTTCCACTTCATTAGTTCCTCTAATAAAATGATCAAGTTCATTTTGATCAGAACATATTCTCTAACACCAACACTCAAACAATCTGGATCATCAACCAAACTCCTTCTCTTTCACCTCACTTAGACTTGTTCTTGAAGGTATAATTCCGGGTTGTGGTTAACTCCGGCAGTACAATTTGCTTTGGCTGTTGTACCCTGGGAAACTGACGGGTTCACTTGGGTGGCCTGAAATCAGTTTTAAGGGACCTTGGTTTAACCATATCCTCAGCCCGTTTTTGCCTTTCTTTCTGTTTCTGTTTTGTTTCTTTATTTTGCTTTCTTGTATTGTTTAGTAGTACTTAATTTACTTGTAATTTTGTGTTGTAATTCGAATGTATCTTCAACAAAATGTTGTTTTCTTGAATGGTGCTCCAACATATATATCATATTGTAAATCATTGAATAAATGAGACAAGAAGCTGAATGCATCAAAGAATCTTATGTAGATGTTTTATTTCTGCAACAGGAAGTTTGTGCAAGATTTTCTGGTTTTAGTCATGATGAAGATGAGTGGGTGAATGTAAGAAAGGGGATTCGTGAGCGGTCAATCCCCTTGGAGGCTTCAAAATGTCATAAGATCAAAGTAGGTGATTTTGTTTTATGCTATAGGGTATGAATGTATGATTTACGTTGCTCTTTCCTTTTATTATTTGCAGTTCTATTAGTCGGTAACATTGAATAACTGGTCAAAGCATGAAACATTTTAAAGCAAACCAATATGCTACAAATTAATTACTCATCTGTGGTTATTCTCTTATGAAAATAATACGTATAATAGATATGATTGCTAAAATGATTATTTATTTTATTTCTTAGAATAAAGCAGTTTAGGAGGTTATAAACTTCTGACTTCTGAGTATGCTCTGGCTCACTTTAGAATTGTTTTACTTGTTTATATTCTAGCGAAATTTAACCTATTTGACCCATAATGTCATAACTTGTAGTAGTGTAGGGTTATATTTTAGTTTCTCGTTAATAGTTATATGGAGTATTATTTTTTCATTGCTTGTTTATTAAGATAAAACTATATGTCATTTGCTAAATTTTGATTGCTTGTTTCATTTTTCTATGAGTATTTCATGCATAACTAATTTAGCATTAGGCGTTCGCATCTAACACTGAGTCACTGACTAGTGTCTTTTAGAACACTTATTTTGTGCAAACTGCTAAAAAGAACTTCCTTGCTTCTATCTTTTGATAAAAGTAGTGAGCAAGTTAATTTATGTAAAGAGAAGCTTCTTGTATTGCTATAAGATGGTAGGAAGCTATCCGGAGTACTATTCATTCTTTTAATTAATTTAGTATGAAAGTTCTTACTAGTTAACAATCTTGGTCTACACTAATTAATATTACTTTTTGTAGTAAGAAATTTGAGAATGGTTTTGTGGCCACATTTAGCCAATGCTGATCTTGAGCTGGTATTTCATAATCCATTTATCTTTTTGTTTCAAAACATTATGCTGATATATAATAATAATTTTTTTTTTTGTGATTTCCTCCCATGAAATTCTTAGGAATTGGAGAAAGAGGAACTTCCCCCTTGTATGACTTCTGTTTCCGAAGATGAGATATTGAGGGTAATGACTGCATTACCCTATTATTGTTAAGGTTTGAAACATTACCCTATTATTGTGTGTAGCATTATATCTAATATGATAATTTAAAAAAAAAAAGAAAGATATTCTATGTTCCAAGTCTGCTTACTCATCTTGACCCGTTGCCCAAGTTGTCCATTTTTAAACCTCCTAACATTTTTTTTTGTTCATTTAAACAGTTGGTACTTGGTAGTCTATTGTAGAGAGACATGTTGCAGGCCTTCATGAAGGTCTCTAGTAGAGGGCTGGAATTGTATCTCATATGAATAACAGAGATGGACTTTGAAATCTCGCACATGTACCCGACATTGCTGTTGCAGATTTCGAGCGATCTCAACTCACATTGTGTTAAACGAAAGAAGCACATTATGTTATAAGGAGTAGTATAATAACTCTTGTATTAATTAAAATGTCAATGACACATCAAGTTTCTGTTTTTTCATTTTGAATATTGTAACTCTCTGTATTATTATTAATAGACCAAAGTATTGCATTGTTTATTAAAATTGTTGTAATTAATTGTTAAAAGCATTTATATAATCATTCAAGGTATTGCATTATAGTATAAAAAGTGATGCACTTAATTTTATAAGTGTTGCATTATAGGATAAAAAGTGTTTGCACTTAATCTTATAAGTGTTGTCTTAGAGTGTAAAAGTGTTGTAATTGAAAGTGTTGCATATTGTGATGAAAGTGTCGCACCTAAGGCGACGTTAGCTAATGGAGCACTTGATAAAGTGTTGTATTAGCCTATTAGGCTTAAGGGATAATTGCATATATCCCCAACTAAAAACCTAAATAACAAATATACCCAATTCTATCTTTTAGACATTGATCTGACAATTATACCCTGCTACTAATTGGGCGCCAAAAAAAATTAATCCCGTCTATTAGTGTACTAAATTAAGCGGGCTCTCTAACTTCTGTACAATAATCATTGTTTCCTTCTCAACAACGGACCTCCATTCCTTCTCACACAGACCTACATCCACACTGTAAGTATTTTCTTTTCTTCTTTTACAGAGTATTGTTTTATCCCTATTTTTCATATCTTTATGGCTTTTTCTTTTTTTTTCTATATATGGAGAATTGAATTATGTGCTAATGACTGATGTAATTTTCCATCAAAAGTTTGAAGAATATATAATTACATATTGCTGGTGTTTTGGTAGTAGTGGGTAGGCCTATTATTAGGTATGCATATCATTTTCCAATAAATAAAAAAGAAATATTGAACAAAACCAAATATATATAGGGAATAATAACAAAACCAAAGATTAAAAAGTGTTACCTGCCCTTCACACTTTTCCCTTTCAAGCCAGCAACCTCTGTGAGTGCTTTAATCCATTGATCAATCTTTTCACCCCATTTAACTCTTTTCTCTGCATTTGGTTCGGCCTCCATCTTCGTCCGTCTGTGCTCTGCGATAGCATCTCCGAAGCTGTTTAGTTGCTTCCTTACATCGGTTGGATCAACATGATAGAAGATGGGTATAACAATCTGGTCAGAGACCCAACGTTGCTCAAGGATGAGTACAAGTTCATCAAGACACCATCTGGAAGTAGCGTAATTTTCAGACAACACGACTATAGAAGCCCTTGCCGACTTTATTGCATTTTCCAATTCAGGTTTCAGAGCTTTTCCGGTTTCGATCTCTTCGTCATCCAAAAAGGTAGATATGTCATCATTCACAAGGGTATTGTAGAGATGATCCGTGAAGTTATTACGAGTGTCGGTTCCTCTAAAACTTAAAAATACATCATATCTTCGTTTATTATTATGATTATGACCAGATGAAGATCCTTCGTCAATTTCACTGAGAATAACCATTATTATTATTACTATTATTTTTATTATTATTACGTCTATTATGAGTGATTTGATTATATATGTGACAATATGAGCTTGGTTACCATCAATCCAATAATTAATGAGTAGTTAAAAGGTCCACAGTCAACAAGTCAACCACTAGTTTCGTGGGACCCCTATGGCCTGAAAGGGTTGTAGATTCTACTTTTAAACTAGTCATTGTACCCATGTATTATTACGAAACATGTTTTCCCAAATGAAAATATTAATCAATTTAACTTATGTACTTTAAAATTAACTTAAAAGTCTTAAAAATTTTACATCTAGATTCTATTAATTTTTTTTTTTTTTAATCTTATTCCCTGATTTTTTCACATATCATCATCTTACTATTAGACATATCTTTAGGCATACCAATTAGGTTGATTTATTATTATCCTAATTGAAAAATGATTAATCATTCTAACAAAATAGCCTAAAAATCCTCCTAATTATTGGATGATGACATGTAAAAATTAGGGAGTAATTGTAACATCCCAAACTCTTTTATTAATTTAGTTGACTTTTACCGTTAGTCAATGTTGACATATCGTTAAGTGGCTTTATGTGAGTTATTACGTGGTTATTAAAGCGGCTTAAAATGTGTGGTTATTAAAGCAGCTTAAAATGTGTGTCTTTAGGTGGACGGGATAGGTGATCCCACTTAGTGTGACAAAATGATAAATGTTTACCAAAATGCTTGTTGTGTTGTGTGTATTCTCGATTAGGCAATAGCTGAATATAAAATGTAGTGTTGAACAATTATTAGAGATCGTTATATGAAGTTACTTGAAGTTGTTAGTTAGTTAATAAGATTAGAAGGGTATTAATGGTTAATTTAATAAAACTTAAAAAGAAAAGGAAAAAGAAAATATGTATCATATTTACCCCTGATTCATATAGTATAAAAAGAACAAAGTAAATCGAAAAGAAACCCTATCTTTATGTTTGGCCGATCGAAAGAAAAGTTAGAGAAGTAATTGTGTTTTGGGTCGAAGGCGCAGCACATACTCATAGATAAAAAGAAATTGAAGCATCTTATCGTATACCCTTACGGAGGAGAAGAAATAAAGCACAATATATTTGTGGTTTCTTTAACCGAAGCTATTCAATCAAGTAAGAACAAATTCAAAATCATTGCCTTTTAGTTATTATACCTATTTTAAAAACTAGTTATGCTATATTATACTATATAAGTCAAATGTGTCCTTTATGGTGATGGCCTGCACAAAAGTAAGAAAAGAGTCAGATGTGTTGTCTCGTATTGCTTTTCATATTTCATTCAATCAAATTATATAATATATATAAAATAAATTTTGTTGTCTTCTTTTGATGGTGGGGCCGAAACAATGAAGAGAACAGGGTCATGGTGTCTGGTCTTTTACAACAACCAAGAAGTAAAGATAAGAATTGTGTTTTGGTCCTTTTTCCACATATATAAAACGTGACATACATGCATACATATACATATTATGTTATATATATAAAATAAGAAGATTGGGATTGTTGTGTCTAGGTAATTTTGTGGCCATGTGCAAAGTGCAGTAACATGAGAAAAGAATCACATATGTAGTCCCATGTTATTTTCTTATACTCTTGATCGAAATGTATATATTAAATATATAGTACTTGTGGTTTTTGAATATGGTGGTCTTTTAGCCATCAATTCTATGGTAAAAGAAAATAGAGTCAATTATTAGTTTTATTGTCAGAGATTGTCTTGCTTATGAGCCCACATAAACTATATTCATTTTAGTAAATTGGAGTCTTTTAAATATGTTCAACCTGGGTAAAGAAATGTAAAGTTTTTATTGCTTACTTTGTACGATACGAACAAATGGATAGAGATATGGTATTACCTTCTGATGTCTCATGTTATTCGAGCAACAGCAGTACATGCATTTTAGTTTTGATTTAAGAAGTCTTTACCACTAGTATTTATTCTTTAATTATTTGTCGTTTATAGGTTGTTAAGAATACATAACAAGCTCGATAAACTATTATTATTTGTGGTTTGTGAAGCTGCAAAAGGTAAGATAACTTACTTTTGACACACGAGGAACACAACAAAACATAGATTTTATAATTACTCCCCCTTTTATGATGTTTAACTATCTCATGCGTATGTTGGATATGTGATGTTTGTGGGGGGTTACTTGTGGACATTTTATGCATGATTATGTATTTATGCTTGTGATAAATGGTTTGTTGTGTGATAGTTGTTTGTTGTTGGCCTGTACACATAGTACACTAGACTTATTTAAGTTGTCATGTCACGAAGCACGTTAAGGGCCCTAATAATGTAACGAGGAATTATTGTGTGTTAACGTGAAATTTATAGTGTGTTTAAGTCTCGAGCATAACGTGGAAAAGTGTTAAGCTTAACCCACATTAGTCCAATGGACTCTTGTGTACGTGGATCACTCGGGGGCAATGTACATGCTTTCAGTGTGACTCAATCACCGTGGAAAGAGTATACCGGGTGGAGTGATTGACCACCATATGTGCGGAAACGGTTTGCTCATGGATTTGGTTATGCCTATCCATAACGACGCCGATGGATCCCGAAAGGTTACCCATCATGTCGGGTGTGAGGTTCCTCAAGGTCTTATGACCGCCTACACACAAATATTTTATTGTTGACTATAATGGCATAACTATACGTGGATAACGTGGAAATTGTGTTGTAACGTGGAATAATAAGGATTGCTAGGCACTTTATAGGATTAAATATCCTTATGATGTTGTTAACGTGGAATTGTGTGATTGTGCCTATATATATGTGTGAGATATATTTCTTTAGAAAAATATTTTAATTGGCAATCCTTGTTTTGTACTAACCTGTTATCTTACTCGGCTTTTAAGCTGACACTTGTATTTTGTGAAAAAATGTTGTGCCCTCAGGTTAGGACTTGAAGCTGATCGATAGATGGTGAGATGGGTAGCTACTTGTGGAGCTTAAGGATTATGGCTTTAGTTACCCATAGTTGCATTTACTTACGTAGATATTTATTCAGCCGTTTGGCCATTATTATGTCAGTTGTCTTTTACGTTGATTGTGGATTTCATTTGGGCTATTGTGATGATATTGTTGGTAACACCTTTTAAGACATTCATTATGTTTTATTGATTCCGTTAGGGATCAGATGGGATTTTTAAACGACGCTTCCGCACTTTATTTAACGGAGTTATGTTTTATTTTGAAAAAAAATTTTGAAATCCACATTTTCATAAGCAGGGTGTTATAGTAAGATTAGGAAAGAGAATTAGTGGATAACACATGTCACATTCTTAAAGTTTTAGGAAGATTTTTAGGCTAATCTTTAGGAAGATTTATCATTTTCCTATTTAATTTTGGGTGTGGAACACTCATAAATTAATTTTTTAATCTATAAAATTTATAGGGGCTCAAGTATTTATTCATTAAACAAAAAATATTAAAAGTTAATATGTAAGTGGTTTTACACCTAATCTTAGGTGTCAAACAATCTTATATTCATTTTTCCCAAAAAATATATAGTAGTATTAGTTTAATACAAATACATTTATGTCAAATCTTGTAACCTAAATCTTATATATATATATATATATATATATATATATGTATATGGGTAACACTCCGGTGAAAACACTTTTAAAATAAGAACAGTGAAACACTTAAAAACATCATTTTGATGCATTAAAAGTCCATAAAACTAACATAGTGCATAACTAATTATCATTATTTAAGTGTTTAACAACACATTGATTCATCAAAATCGAAAAATTCACGTTTTTTGTTGTGTGAATCCATCTTGGATGCATATTCATCAAAATGATGTAACCAACAAAAAACGTGATTTTTTTGATATTGACGGATCAATGTGTTGTTAAACACTTAAATTATGATAATTAGTTATGCATTATGTCAGTTTTATGGACTTTTAATGCATCAAAATGTAGTTTTTAAGTGTTCTTATTTGTTCTCATTTTAATTTGGTTCTCATTTGATAGTCACCTTATACCCTATATATATATATTTATATATATATATATATATATATATATATATATATATTGTAACATCCGCCATTTTGACCGGTCAACATAACAGGACTAGTAATTTTGGAAATAAGTCAAACTTTGATAAAGTAAACTTTTGTAATGAAAGGTAGGCATATGAATGGTCATTAGAAACGTAATTTCAAATTAGATAATAATATGTCAACAAAAAAATTGAACAAGCCGCGAGTTAAAAGTCTTAACTAAACGAATCATTTATCAGGAGAAATCGGAGCTAGTCGCAAGAGTGCAAGAGGGGAACAAAACCCCTCCCCACCTCTCATTTTTCTCTTATTTCTTTCTCTTACACACACACACACTTTCTCTCCTTGCTCTCTATTTTTGCTAGAACACTCATCATCATCACCTCCTTCTTATTTCTTCATAAAATTCGGATTCTTACATCATAATTGAAAGAGAAATTGTTAGTAACTAGTAAAATAATAATCATCTTGAAGAATCAAAGATTTTCATTCATTATCTAAGTATGTTCATCCACTTTAAAGCTTCAAATCCGAATTCGAAGCTCCGGGTTGTTTTGGTAAGCGATTCTTAGCTCAAAATCATCATTATATATTGCTTAATATGTTCCTTGGTCGAATCTAAACATCACTTGTCTTTTGGGTTGTCAAAATCAATTTTTGAGTTTCTAGGGTTTTGATTTAAAACTAGGGTTTGATTCTTGGAGAAATTGTGTTATGGAAAGAGTTTGATGACAGGTTTTGTTCAAAATATGTTGGTAACATGTTTGGTAGCTGATGACATACCCTTATCGGTACACAGGACATACCGCTAGGAACTGCGATACGAAGGGTTGTCCGTAACGAAGGCTTCCGCTGTAAGATAAAGAGATAGGAATTGTTCCCCTATAATTCAGGGATTCGGCCTTATCTCTTAGTCCATTAAAGAAGGAAGCGGACCTCCTGGACTCTTATTTTCTAAGACTTAGGGAAACAATGGTAGAGCAGATGATATGGTGTTATTCAGCAACGGTGGTTTCTGGTGTTATTCCAGTAGGCAACAATGGTAGAGCAGATGATATGGAGATGAAAATAGAGAGTGGGCTGAATTGATAAGGTAAACTTTAATTGTAAAAGAAGGGTTTTTTTCAAAAAAGTTGAATTCCATTGGAATTCAAACATTCCATCAATATAGTGAAGGAAACCCAAATTCTGTGTTTTAAGGAATTTGGTGAAAAATTTTAGATTCCAATTCCATCATTTATCTTAACCAAACATGATAATGAATGGAATTCAAATTCCAATTCATAAGAATTCTAAGAAATTTCATGAACCAAACACCCCTGAGGGTATTTATTATTAGTTATTAAGTTGGAATTCTTAGTAAAATTCCATAAAAATACACATCACGTCATGGAGAATTCTCCTCAGGTGTATCCCCACAAAATTCAACCTATCTATAAGAGGGGTTCTGATTTAAGACCTGACAATGTTCAGTTTGTCTAGTCCTGGCTGAATAAGTGCACGCAAGCGAAAATTGATTTGGGGCCCTTTCAACAAATGGTGTAATTTAAAAGACATAAACCACTACCACTGCTCCATTTACACCCAAGCAAGAGACAACTCTTCAACCTCATTATATTAACTTACTGCTAGATCATCTGGAAAAGTAGAATTGAGTGCATCTTCACCAACAAATCCCCGTCCATTCGCTTTGCCATCAAGGAATTAAAGAGCACCAGTTATTTATGGCTCTTTAACCGTGGTTAAAAGCTAAGTATAGATTGGCACAAATGGTGTAACTTCCGTTTTTAACTTACCTCTTTATCGTTACTTTCTTTTCTTTCTTTGTATTCCTAGGTTCTCGCTAGTTTATTATCAATAAAAATGCCAAACGTTATAAAAAAAAAAAACTACCACTGCTCCATTCGTGATCCCTTGTTTTCCCGGCTGAATTTTTGGAGTTCTCCAAACAAAAGACTCTCTTTCTTGATGTTTCAATCAAAACCACCTTCTAGTCTCTTTGGAAGAACCAAAATTCGTCTTGCTTTTAAAGAAAGAACATGATACCAGAAGGCATTATGGATGCGATCATCTTTTTTTTTTAAATGGATCAAGAATAGAAATTTTATATGTAAAATTAATTGCTAGAGTGGCAAATTGATTCCCAATTTTTTAATAAATGATTGTATCATTTCGTGTATATATACATTGATTCTGTTAAAAAAAAGGTACATTGATGACTGAGATTTTTTTATGCATGTAGACGTACAGTTGGATAAAATAAGAAGAATATCATTAGACATTTCTAAGTACGTCTTGCAAGGTTGCAACTCCTTTATTTTGTTGATGAAAACATATTTCCTTGTGTGTGGCCTTTGTTCATGTTATAAGAGAACGATTTGGGTGTCAAATTCATGTTCGTCTTCCTTTAGGAGAAAGCTCTAAAGCATACATCTTCTTCTGATAAAACAAAAAAGAGAGAATGAAGAAATATATTTGTTAGAATAGAAGATTTCGAGATCAGAATAATATCATCATTTCCCGGAATAAAAGATTTCTTCTTCGGCAACAAGAAAGCATTCATTACAATTGATTTTGTTTCCCTTTATATTTCATCATTCTCTTGTATAGATAGAGATAAACCATAATGTAATCGATATCAATCTATATACAAATCAGTTTAATTAACATGGTATCAGAGCCAGCAAGCCTGGCATCATCATCTACCCAATAATCCCACCCACTGTATCACCGAAAATCAAACCCAAGCCACCATGACAGATACTGCCGGCGGCTCTGGGTCAGATTTGGCATTACAGTTAGCCAATCTGTTGCAAAATCATACAAATCAACAACCTCAAAACCCAAAGATATCTGATAATCTTCAAATAAATTTGAAATTAAATAACCACAACTACACCTTATGGACTTGAATGATTCGAGTAGCCATTGGCGGACATTCAAAACATCTGTTGGACCATTTAACCGATAACCCACCATCAAAAACAACATCAGAAAAATATGAGAAGTGGGAACAAGATGACCTGATAGTCTTTTCCTGGCTCATTCAGAATATCGAGCCACTTTTAGCCGGAAACCTTACCGAGTTTGCGACTGCTAAAGAACTTTGGGATACATTAGCAACCACTTACAGTAGTGGAACTGACAAGCTACAAACCTTCAACCTGCATGTTAAGGCAAATGAACTTAAACAAAGCAACAAAACCCTCGAAGAATTTTGGATCTCGTTGCAAGGGATATGGGGTGAAATCGATCGAATCGATCCCAATCCAATGAAGTGTGCAGACGATATCAAAACATATGCCAAAATCAGATCCGATCAAAAACTATTCCAGTTTTTGAATGGTTTAGATCGGAAGTTTGAACCAATCATACGAGAAATTCTCCGAATCGACCCACTTCCAACCGTGGAATCCGCTTATGCTACAATTCGTAAGGAAGCCGCTTACCAAAATATTTTGGGAGCAACAGTGAACGAATCACAGGGAGAAAAGGGGAAACCCTAGTTTCCCAAACATAACAAGTTTCCAAAATAAAACAAGTTTCCAAAATAAAACAAGGATATCAAATGATATACCCTTATACCGATCGGCCTCTCTCTCACACACATATGGCCCACCTTTAAATAATGGGGATAGGCTTGAAATTAAAAAACAAAGCCTAAAGTTGAATGGAGCAGCTCACGTGGCCCAAAATGATCATAAAAAATCTAATGGGCCGTGGATTTTTGATTGTGGAGCCACGGATACAATGACGTATGATTTATCTGACTTCACAATAACATCGAAACCTCGAAAAACCCACATTGAAGCTGCGAATAAAGGGAAAATGGATGTAAAAATTGGGGGAATAATTAAAATTTCTCCAGACATTAAATTGTCTAATTGTCTTTATGTTCCCGCTTTGTCACATAAACTCTTATCTATAAGCCATGTGACAAAAGAACTCAATTGCTCAGTTCTAATGCATCCAAATTTTTGTCTTTTACAGGATATCAGGACGGGACGGATTATTGGGCGTGGCACTGAGAGAGGGGGACTGTATTATGTTGATGAAGTAAATTCAAGTGGAAGTGTGATCTTAGCTCATGGAACAAGGGAAAGAGAAGCATGGTTGTGGCACAGAAGACTTGGACACCCTTCAGTTAGTTATTTAAACACGTTGTTTCCTGAACTCTTTCCATTAAATAAGCATATTTCCTGTGAAACTTGCATTTTAGCTAAGAGTCATAGACAAACTTACAAACCCAGTAATACTAGAGTTCAAGTTCCTTTTTCACTAATTCACTTAGATGTGTGGGGCCCTGCACCAGTACTCGGGGGTCAGAATTTCCGGTATTATGTAATATTTGTTGATGATTGCACCTGGATGACTTGGATTTATTTTAAAAAAAATAAATCTGAGATATATGATAGGTTCATTGTTTTTTATGCCATGATCCAAAACCAATTCCAACAATCTATCAAAATTGTAAGGTCAGACAATGGTGGAGAATATATAAACTCACAAATGTCACTGTTTTTCCAAAACAAAGGGATAATCCATCAAACCACTTGTCCACATACCCCTGAACAAAATGGTGTAGCTGAATGGAAAAATAGACTTTTATTAGAAATGGCTAGAGCAATTTTAATTGAATCATGTGTTCCAAAACATTTTTGGCCGAAAGCTCTAGCCACTGCCACCTACCTGATCAACTGACTTCCAACAAAAATTCTCAATATGAAAACACCACTCAAAACCCTCACTAAATATCATATTCTTCCACCAAAAGTGTTTGGATGTACTGTATTTGTGCATGTCCCAAAATCATACCGTGATAAGCTTGATCCCTGTGCTGAAAAGTGTGTCTTTGTAGGGTATGGAATAACACAGAAGGGGTATAGATGTTATAACCCACAAACTCGACGTATGTTCACCACAATGAACTATGATTTTCTTGAAACAAAGTATTTTTACTCCTCGCCACACAGTGGTCAGGGGGAGGAAAATCGTGACACACTGAGTTGGCTGGGATATACTTCGGGAGGAATTCCTGAAGTTAATAAAGGAACGTCTCTAGATGAACAATCTCCAGAAAAAGAGCCTCAATCCACTGAAGAACAGTTCCCTCAATCTCAAGGCATCAGTGTCACCGAAAATATGAGTCCGAACCTGATATCCGAGGTACGTAACTCTTCACTAAATGATAATGCTGTACAAGATCCCACAAATGAAAATGTGCAGGAAAGTGAAGAACAAGACAATACCGAGGCACCTGGAAAGTATGTACTTCCAGCAAGATCAACTAGAGGAATTCCAGCAAAGCGATATTCTCTAGAAAAGACTTCGAGAAGTTCTAAATATCCTCTAGCTAATCTAGCAAGAGGAAATTTATCCTTAGAAGCAAGAGCATTCGTGGCAAAGTTATATTCAGAAGAAATTCCATCGAGTGTAGAACAAGCTTTGAAAGTAAAAAAATGGAAGGATGCAATGAATGTAGAGATGGATGCATCAGAGAAAAGTGAAACGTGGAACAAGTGTATGTTACCTCAAGGAAAGAAACCAGTAGGATGTTGGTGGATCTATACAGTTAAGTTTAAGCCAAATGGTGAAATTGAAAGATATAAAACTCGATTGGTTGCAAAAGGATACACTCAGACATATGGCATTGACTACTCTGAGACATTCTCTCCAGTTGCAAAACTGGATACAATAAGGGTATTATTTTCTATGGCAGCAAATCAGGGATGGCCACTTCATCAGTTTGATGTTAAAAATGCCTTTTTACATGGAGAATTAAAGGAAGAAGTGTATATGGACCCACCACCAGGTTTCTCTCAGAGTTTCAAACCGGGAGAGGTCTGCAAGTTAAAAAAGTCTCTGTATGGACTCAAACAGTCACCTAGAGCATGGTTTGGTAGGTTCACACTGGCCATGAAGAAGTATGGATATAAGCAAAGTAATTCTGATCATACTCTCTTTCTTTATCACAAAGGAGATCGGATAACATGTCTCATAATCTATGTTGATGATATGATTATCACCGGAAATGATGAAAATGAAATCAAAAAGCTAAAAGGTGATTTATGTGCAGAATTTGAAATGAAGGATTTGGGAAATTTAAGATACTTCCTTGGTATTGAGGTGTTGAGATCACAACAAGGAATCTTTATTTTCCAAAAGAAGTATATTCTGGATTTTTTGGCAGAAACGGGGATGATTGATTGTAAGCCAGCAGACACTCCTATGGTTACCAATCAGAAGCTGTTTATGAAGTTAGATAGAAAGCTTGTTGATAAAAATGAATATCAACGAATGGTGGGAAAATTGATTTACCTAGATCATACTCGTCCAGATATAGCATATGCTGTGGGAGTAGTGAGTCAATTCATGCATCAACCTCAAGAAGAACACATGAATGCAGTTCTAAGAATTATTCGATATCTCAAAGGAACTACTGGTCATGGTATATTGTTTAAAGCAAATGGTCATCTGAATATTCAAATATATACAGATGCTGATTGGGCTGGAGATAAGGGAAACAGAAGATCGACTTCAGGATATTTTTCTCTGGTAGGAGGTAACCTTGGCACATGGAAAAGTAAGAAGCAGAAAGTTGTTTCTCTATCAAGTGCAGAAGCTGAGTTTCGAGGGATAGCTAAAGGCTTAGCGGAAGCATTGTGGCTGAAAAAACTTGTGACTGAGTTAGGATTCGCTCCCAAAGAAAGTATACGGATCATGAGTGATAATGAAGCTGCAATTCAGACATCAGAAAATCCAGTACAACATGATAGAACCAAACATGTAGAAGTTGATCGTCATTTCATCAAAGAGAAGCTCGAAGGTGGAATTATCAAACTACCGTTTGTCAAGTATGAGGACCAACTTGCAGATATTCTTACGAAAGCGGTAGGAACCACTATATTCAGCAAATGCCTAAACAAGTTGAATTTCGGTAATCCCACTATTCAACTTGAGGGGGAGTGTTAGAATAGAAGATTTCGAGATCAGAATAATATCATCATTTCCCGGAATAAAAGATTTCTTCTTCGGCAACAAGAAAGCATTCATTACAATTGATTTTGTTTCCTTTTATATTTCATCATTCTCTTGTATAAATAGAGATAAACCATAATGTAATCGATATCAATCTATATATAAATCAGTTTAATTAACAATATTAGTCACTATAATCACATCAAGTTCGATTACATGGTCATTGTAAATAGCTGTTGAAATTTTTTGTCGTTTTAACTAATTATTGGTGTTGTTATATATATAGGGAGGTATCTAATTCTCCTTTGAAAACCAAGTGAGACATTAATGATGGTGAATGATCAAAAGAGATAAAACTATTTAGCATGTACTCCCCTGTAGTTAATTGAAAAGCAGAGAGATCTCCACCAAGGATATGGTTCCATGATTTGTAATAACCCAACACATCTTTTTCTTCCATCTTTCCATCGTTGTATACAAAACTAACCCCACATTCCATTGTATGATGACTTTCTACCTCTGTTACAGTGACAGTTATTTGATCACCGGCTTCCATTTCATTCAATCCAAACATCCAATGGCTTAATAATGTCAAATACTTCCCACCTATAGAGACTGAACCAATATAATGTTGGTATTTCCAGGTGTGATTCTTTGACATATTACTGATTGTGATCAGTGGCAAATGAAACAACAGATCAGTTGGAAACGGAAACTTCCCATTCAGAGTTAGAACATAGCAGAAATTTAATCCTCTAAGCTGGTTAGGAGATGAGGGGATGGTAAATGATATTGATGGCCCCTTGTTTCCATGGCTAATCCAATTTGGCATCATATATATATATGTATATATATGTATATAAACATTTCAATGAACAATACAATACTAACAAATTAACCAATCTCCAAACCAATCCAACGACCATATTCAATTTCACCTCCCAATCTATAAAACTGCAAGTCTACAAAACCCCCCTAAGTCACATAATATGCAAAAATAACTACGTATAAAATTAGTTATGAGAAGTGTGTAGGAATGCTTGTTTGTACACCAAATCGCGCTAGGGTTAGAAAAGGGGTTTGAGGGGTTTTGGGCTATTCGTTGGCGATTCCCATACGGTAGAGTATAAGCCTCTTTACGCCAATTGAATAGGGTTTGTGGTGTAGCCGATTAAGATCGGACTATATATATGAATGACCGACCGTGTTTATGAACATGATCTTATGCCATTGATGTTTACGGTCAGAAGTATGTATATATGTTGAGTGATCGATTGTATATCCCTTTGTCAAGGTTTTGGGTCTTCTTAGGTGTGTAATCGACGGTTGGGACTTTTTCTCTTCTGTGCCAAAATATTTGGCTGCGCAGAAATATTTATTGCTTCAATTGAACTTCTGCCTTCAGTCTTTTCGCTGCTCCCTCCCCATAGGTCACTGTTTCTACTTTTTCTTTCATATACCTCCATCTTGTTTTATTTTTGTTTCTTCAAAAATCTCTGTCTTCGTTTTTCTCTCAAGACTTAAGAGCCATGTCAAAGAGAAAGATTACCGACGTCGATGATGACTTTGTCTTGGATAAGGGGAAGGGTCCTGCTGCTTTTCCTCCCATCTCCTTTTCTGGTGATTCTTCTCGAAAATTCATGGAGGAGGAACTCTTATCTGATAACATGAGTGGAACAAAAAAATCTCTTGGTCCGTGGTATGTGTCGAGAATATGAGTATTCTCAGGATATGTTAAAGGAGTCCCAGCTTGTCATCACTAGTTTATTTGACCGGGTTGCCTACTTAGAGAAGCGCTTATCTGAGCAAGATGTGGAGATGAAGGTGTTGCGTGCAGGCTTGAAGAGGCGTCATGATGAGCTTTTGAAAAAGAATCTAGACAATGTTGAACTTCGCCGGGAGGTAAAAGTGTTTGTGAAAGAAGTAATTCCCCATATTTGTGAAACTCTTGCTGCAGGGCTGGAGGCTATTGCTTTGGTTGATGCCGTCGTGAATGCTTCAAAGAAGAAGGGGATGGCTTTTGCTCAGCATTCCGATCAATCTTCTGAATATCTCCAGGCTAAATAGGTGTTTGACCAAGCTATCTCAAAACTGGAAAATTACCAGAGTAACTATGTTCATGATCTTACCCACCTGCACAATACTGGGGCGCACAGTTTCCTAGTCGTGAAACCCCGGTTTGATTAACTATATATATGTTATGAAATAAATATTTTAAGACTTATTTTGGTATGTATCTTTTAATCTGATTGAGAACCATTTTTTAGAAGTAGTTAAAACTTGCTTCTCTTACGTAATCACGTGTATAAGGTTAGCTTGTTCAGGCGTCCCTGTTAGCTTGTTCCCTTTTTACGAGGGTAGCGACCCCCCCAAGGCAACTATCACCTTGACGCTTTCGCCCCAGCCGTACGGGACTTTCTGCGGTTTTTCATTTTTATATATATATGGCCATTTTATATATATTTTGTTTGCACTTTCCCGTAGGATTTTATGCTTAAATGAGGCACTTGGCCCAATGCATGTATGATCAGAATTGCTTACAGGTATTTTTATTTAGTACTACATATATTTTTAAAAAAGAAAGGAATTTAACAGTAGAATTTACGCAAATTTGAGCCATTCCATGTTCTGTCAACCGGAGCTCCTTCAGGCGTTTCCAGCTCGTATGCTCCTTTTCCAAATGCTCTCCTTACCCTGTGTGGGCCCTCCCAAGTAGGTCCCATTTTGCTAGTGTATTCTTTTTCGCTCGTGCTATTCAACCGCAACACGTAGTCACCGACTTTGAATGTTGTTGGGTTTACCCTTTTGTTGTAATACCCTTCAATCTTTTTCTTAAACGCAGCTTCTCTGATGGCGGCGATTTCTCGTCGTTCTTCCAGCAAGTCCAGATCTATCCTTAGTTCGTCTTCATTCCCTTCAGTGTTTATCATCCTGTGGGTAGAGACTTGGAATTCTGCTGGGACTACAGCCTCCGTTCCGAATGCTAGACTGAAAGGGGTTTCTCCGTTGCTTCGCTTTGGTGTTGTCCTGTTGGCCCGTAGGACTAGTGGTAGTTCGTCCATCCATCCCTTGTGGTTTCGCCCTAAACGTTTCTCCATTCCCTTGATTATTTCTCTGTTGGTTACCTCCACCTGCCCGTTCCCTTAGGGGTGGTAAACTGATGTGAAGGATTGTTGAATTTGCAATTGCTTGCAGAATTCTGGGAAGATGCCTTTGGCAAATTGTGGGCCATTGTCCGAGACGATTGTAAAACCTATTCCAAACCTGTATATGATGTGCTCCCATATAAACTTCTTCATTTGGTCTCCGTTTGTCGTGGCCAGCGGCTTTGCCTCCACCCACTTGGTGAAGTAATCGATGGCGACAACCAGGAATTTTTTCTTATTTTGGGCTTCGGGAAGTGGTCCCACAATGTCGATACCCCATTGTATGTAGGGCCATGCCGAAGTTATGGAGGTCATATCATTCTTAGGTTGTCTCGGGACATTGGCACGTATCTGGCATGACTCGCAGTTTTTCAGTAATGCTGTAGAGTCCTGATGCATTGTCGGCCAAAAATATCCTACCCTCATAGCCTTCATTACGACGGATCTTGCTCCTGCATGTGTTCCGCAGATTCCTTCATGTATCTCTCTGATGATCATTTTTGCTTGGTTTGGGCCTACGCATCGGAGCCATGGCGTGACGAAGCCTTTCTTGTACAGCTTTTTATCTTGGATTTTATATTGCGGGGCTTTTACTCTTATCTTTCGGGCTTCATCCTTGTCTGCGGGGAGTATCCCGCTTACTAGATACTCGTAAATGGGGGTCATCCAATTTTTGCCCTCTTCCTCCACAAGGTCAGAGACTTGTTTTTCTTCGATCGATCTATCCTTGAGGACTTCTACCAGTGCTTGTTTCCCTAGGTGTCCGAATGTGAGTGAAGCTAGCTTGCTCAGGGCGTCTGCTTTTTTTTTTTGGTTCCTTCGAATGTGCTCTATTTCGAAGTGACTGAAACATTCCATCAGCTCCCGCACCTTTTGTAAGTATAGATTTGTAGTATTCTGCTTGGCTTCGTAGTCCCCTTTTACTTGATTTGCGACCAATTGGGAATCGACATATACCTGTGGGTTACGGATCTTCATATCTCTGGCAATCCGAAGCCCTGCTAGCAATGCTTCGTACTCGGCTTCGTTATTTGTTACTTCAAACTCAAATCTCAGAGCATAGGTAAACTCTTTGCCTTCGGGACTGATTAGCATCAGACCGGCTCCACAACCATCGAAGCTTGCGGCTCCGTCGGTGTACAACTTCCATACATCATTTTCGACGTTTCCCAACACCTCGAGTGACACAGAGTGTGTCATCGAGTTTTCGCCTTCATGGACTTCGCTGATGAAATCGGCCAATACTTGCCCCTTAATTGCATTCCTGGCCCTGAACTCAATGTCGTGCTCCCCCAATTCGATGGCCCACTTGGCCACCCGTCCCGACTTTTCTGGCTTAAGCAATATCTGCTTTATTGGCTTATCAGATAATACAACGATGAGGTGCGCTTGAAAGTACCTTCGCAACCTACGTGCCGCGTGGACAAGGGCCAAGGTCAGCTTTTCTAACTCGGGATAGTTGGCGCCTGCGCCTTGTAGGACTCTGCTCATGAAGTAAATGGGTATCTGTTGTTTTTCCCTTTCTGCCACAAGCACAGAGCTAACGCATTCGAGTGAGGCGGCTAGATACACATAGAGTATTTCTTTTGGCTTTGGGGCTGTTAGCGTTGGCAGGTCTACAATATATTTTCTCATCTTTTCCAAAGCTCTCCCCGCCTCCTCTGTCCATGTAAAATCCTTATTTTTGAGACATCCTTTCAATACTTTGAAAAAGGGTAATTGCTTGTCAGCTCCGCGTGAGAGGAAGCGGCTAAGGGCGGCAAGCTTGCCGTTTAGGCTTTGGGCTTCTTTGATTGTCCTTGGTGCTGAAATTTGCTTTAACTTATTTATCTTGGAAGGATTTGTGTGGATGCCTTTGTTACTTACATAGTATCCTAAGAACTTGCCTTCCTCCACACCAAACGAACACTTTTTGGGATTGAGTTTCATGTTGATTTTCCTGAGGTTCCCGAAGGTTTCCAGGATATCTTCAATGAGTCCTTCTTCATCCCTGCTTTTGATAACCATGTTGTCGACGTATGCTTCTAGATTCCTTCCTATCTGTGTAGCGAAGGCTTTGTCGACTAACCTTTGGTACGTAGCTCCTGCGTTCTTAAGGTCGAAGGGCATCTTTCGATAACAATAGGTTCCCTTACTAGTGTAGAAGGCTGTCTTGTCTTCATCTTCTTCCGCCATCTGTATCTGGTGGTATCCTTTGTATGCATCCAAAAAACATTTTAGCTTATACTCTGCTAACGACTCTACTTTCTAGTTGATTTCCGGGAGGGGGTAACAGTCTTTTGGACATGCCTTATTGATATTTGTAAAGTCAACACACATCCTCCACCCTCCGTCTCCTTTTTTGACCATTACCGGGTTAGCGATCCAAATAGGGTAGATGGACTCCCTTATTATCCCAGCTTTGAGTAATTCGTCTACCTCCTTCCTAGCATCCTCATCTCTATCGGGGGAAAGGCAGCGTTTCTTCTGGTGAACAGGCTCTATATGCTTGTGTTCCTTCAGATAATGCTCCGTGACGAAGGGCTTTCCTTCCAACGTTAGGGTCCTTGGAACCCCCGTCATATCTGAATAGTCCCATGCGAAGACATCTACATTGGCCTGTAACAGCTTTTTAAGTTTGTGCTTGCACCCTTCTGAAAGTTGAGCACCTATGGAGATCGTTTGTTCGGGAAAGTTTGGATTAATTACCAACTTTGTTGCGTCCTCTTCTTCTTGCGTTTCCATGGGGGTAGGGGGGACGTCGTCATCCACCCTTTTCACATCATTGATTTGTTTTATTGATTCGTAAGAGGAGTGGATCGATCCTATCCGTGTTTCAGATTGGAATTTAATGACCCTATGGATGACAGAGGGGACCATTTTCATCCTTTGCATCGCAGGTCTTCCCAAAATTATATTGTAGGGGGATGGAGATCGTACTATCGAGAGATCCAGCGTCTCCGTCCGTTCGTGTATCCCATCTGTGATGGTCACGTCTAGATCGACTTCTCCTAACGGCCATGCATGCTCTCCGGAAAAACCTACCAATGGTCCCCGGGGATCCGTCCTTCGGGCTCGTATGGATTTTGGCATTTTGAGGAAGCAGTGTTCGATGATAACGTCACACTCACTTCCACCGTCCAGATATACCCTCCGGACATCAACGTTGAATATGGTGGCTTGGATGATGAGCGGATCACTTGAAGGTTCGCTTTCTCCCAATAATGGGAAATAAAAACCTCCTGGTGTCGTTTTGGCCACAGTCAAATTGCTGATTCTTGCTTGTTGAATGGCCAGAGCAGACCTCCTTCCTCTCATCATCCTGTCTTTTTTCTTTACCATTTTTTACGGCGTAAGATGCACAGAACGGTATATTTATGGGTTTTTCTAGTTCAAGAGAGTGGTCCCACGGATGGCGCCAATGTTTGTACACCAAATCGCGCTAGGGTTAGAAAAGGGGTTTGAGGGGTTTTGGACTATTCGTTGGCGATTCCCATACGGTAAAGTGTAAGCCTCTTTACGCCAATTGAATAGGGTTTGTGGTGTAACCGATTAAGATCGGACTATATATATGAATGACCGACCGTGTTTATGAACATGATCTTATGCCATTGATGTTTACGGTCAGAAGTATGTATATTTGTTGAGTGATCGATTGTATATCCCTTTGTCAAGGTTTTGGGTCTCCTTATATAGGAGATGTGTGATTAGGAGGAAGGAGAGTCTTTATGGAAACTTCCTCCTCATTGAGTTTATCCGTTAATTATGGATCGGATTACCTTTCTTTATCAGTTGTAACCGATTGTCCTTATTTTAGGGAAGAAGAGATTTAGGTGATCTCTTCCTTATTTGGGTATTATTTCCAGTTGGACGCCTTTCCCATGCAGATTCCTTCGTAACGCTGCGGGTTAGCACTTGTCCGTTTGGCAGACCTTTCGTAGTATAATATGGATACGCCATCAATGCTCCATCTATTAGACTACGGTAATGTTTATTTAACTTGACTTCATGTCAAGATGTCATCAACTTTTTCAGATTTACTTTTTTATAAAACCTGATTTCATGAACTACTTTTGGAAAACATAGTATCTCTCATCTATATCTATCCTATACCTATACTATATTATAAAGGAAATTTATGTTTAATTTTCAACATTGAATTAAAATTTCAATAATGATTTTAAGTTTCAACATTACTTCTCCAAACTGTTTCTCCCATGTATTCTATATTTACCTAAAATGATTATAATATCATATATTTCTTTCTTTCCAAATCTCAACTAATCATTTTTTTCTTTCCTCTATAAATTATTTTATTCTCTAATTCATTAAAAACCTTTTATTAGAGGAACCAAAACCGTACATCGAAAAATTATAAAAGTTATATGAGTGTTCTTAAAATTTTATGTATTTTCATTAGAATGGTCATTCGATATACTTTCGACGAATTTTTAAATCTGAGGACGGAGCCCGTCACGTAGATCACCACATCACCGCCATCGCCGCCACCACCATTACTTCACCACCCAACCATCATCTCCATCACCGCTGTAACGTGCAAGTAATGTTCTTGTTAGATATAAAGTGTATTAAATAATTATTAATTGAATATTAACAAACAAAAATGATCTATCTACTATTTATCCAAAACAGAATTATATATATAAACATACAGTATAAACAAACAGAATATAATGGGGAAAGAAAACCAGCCCACGATAAATTCATTAAAATTAGGTGAAAGGATATTTCACCACACTTTCGTGGCCTTTTGATGATCACCACTTTGGGGTTATTTGGGTAATTTCAATCATTAGGGGATGGGGCTTTTTTTTAAACGCTCATAGCAAAGGGTTTTTATTTTTAAGCTAGTTGGAGCTTTTTTTTTTTTCAAAATAAAAACCTTATTAACCAAACAAGGTTGCCTTTTACTATAAAATTTTTTTTTTTTAAATCCAATCCCATAGCCCTAAAAAACCCTTTTGGCAAGCATACACTTTATTTTCGCTATGCAATGGTACAGTTGTTCAAATGAATTCGTCACACATTCACACCTCATTACCAATTAACTCGATCTCCATCCTCAGTATATTTGAATGTAAAAAGTAAAGTCACACAAATTTCTTGAAACATTCTTCTTTCATTCTCTAAGCAATTCCGTTAAACCCATATGCATACACCACTGCCGTATGACGTATCCTTTCCGAACCAGATCTACTAATTCCGCCATAAACGAAAACAGTTAAACATCTTCCACCAGAAAGATATCTCCTTTATTTCTTCATCTTCTTCCTTTCTTTTTCCTCATTTTCCGTCATCATATAGTCGTCATCATCATCATCATCCCAGATGTGAAGCTTGGAAGTACTAGCCCCTTGGGGGGAGTGGGCTTGGCTCGGTGGAACCCCTTGCACACCCCATGGGGGTTGGTGGTCACTGTTGCCTGCCAACTTCCCTTTACCAAGTGTCTTGGGACTTTTCATCTTGGAGAAAGCTCTAAAAGGTACGGTTTTTTCTGATGAATTATATATTAAATACAAAAGAAAAACAAGTAAGAATACATTAATTATTATTCACATCCAATTAATTAATGGAGCAGATACATTGTTATCTAAGTAAACAAACAAGTCTATATCGCTTGTATGATCAAAACGGCGTTCTTGGCACACGAGTATATACAAAGTTGTCATTTGGTGTATTGATATATGAAATTTATGATTCATGTTAAAAAATACAAGCTCAACATTATTATTGATAAAAGTCTAACAAAACTTGAAGTTGATAGTGTTAGTATATGATCACGTAAAATAAACGTATGTCCGTAAATAATTTAAGCCTACGGGGTTAAACGAAATGACACGATAACTTTATATTATTAATTAATATATTAAAGTAATATATTAATTAGTTTGATCACGAAATAATTAATTTAAATAAGTTAAAGGGTTAATTGTATTTAAATTAATTAGAAGAGGTTAAATGTGAAATTAGGAAATTAGAATTGGACTCTAATTCCTAATGTGGGGCCGAAATTTTAAGGCTTTGGGAAGCCCTAAAGATTACTTGCTCACCAAGTTGAAATCACTAATTATTCCCTATAAATAGAGAGCTTAATTCAAAGAGTTTTTCATTCCTTCACACAAGCAATTCTCCTCTCTTCTCCCTTCTCTCTTCTCTCTTCTCTATATATATAAGCATTAATTATGCTTGGTATTAATTATATTGGGAATGTTAGACGACAACTCATGGTTTGGTTCTAAGGGTGTCGAATGGAATGGGATAAACAAAGGGTTGTTTGGTCCGTGATCGGGGTACTAGCATACGATATAAGAGGTGTCTATTGTGCGATCGTAGAAGGATTTACTTCAAATTCTTTTAAAGTTTCTTTACTTTATCATTTACATTAAAAGGTAGTCCTTAATCCTATTTCAAAGTTAATTATTTGATTACATGGTTTTATTTGCTTCCGTTGTATACTCGTGAATAATGATATTTAGTTATATATTCCAACAGATAGAATTTGAACAATGAATTGCCAATAATATCCACTACAACGAAAATGTCATTTGCTCACACTTATTTCTTCACACTTCTAAAAAATGTGAAAACTTATGTTAATTTGTTAACACTTAAAAATTGTATAAAAAAAAATTCACACTTAGAAGTGTGAAAAAAATTCAAAAAGTCATACTCTTCTCACAATTATAAATGTATATACAAAATGTTCACACTTAAAAATGTGAAAAAATGTTAAATATTGTCACACTTAAAAGTGTGAGAGCTAATTTGTCACACTCAGTTTCCTCGCACTTCCTTTTGTGTGAGGAAATTTGGTGTCACAAACTGCTTCCACACTTTTAAGTGTGAAGAATTTTATATTTTTTTACACATTTGAAAATGTGAACTCTATCTTTTTACATATACAAGTGTGAAAAGTTTTTGATTGTTTAAATTTATTCACAATTTAAAATGTGAGTTCTTTTTACATATTTATAAGTGTGAACATATTAACAACTATTTAAACATTTTTTAAAAGTGCGAAGAAATAAGTGTTAACAAATGACATATTTGTTGTACTGATCCCAAAGCTTGTAAATCTATATCTATATATTTCTCTCTCTCTCTCTCTATATATATATATATAGCAATCAAATAAGAACAGTTTTAAAATAAGAACGGTGAGAACACTTAAAAAACATCATTTTGATGCATTAAAAATCCATAAAACTAACATAGTGCTTAACTAATTATCATTATTTAAGTGTTTAACAACACATTGATCCGTCAAAAGTGAAAAAATCACATTTTTTGTTGGATGCATCATTTTGATGAATATGCATCCAAGATGGATGCACAAAACAAAAAACGTGATTTTCTCGATTTTGACAGATCAATGTGTTGTTAAACACTTAAATAATGATAATTAATTAAGCACTATGTTAGTTTTATGGACTTTTAATGCATCAAAATGATGTTTTTTTAAGTGTTCTCACCGTTTTTATTTTAAGATTGTTCTCACTGGAATGTTACCATATATATATATATATATATATACCTGAGTTGTGTTGGGCCAAATTGTTACTATATCTAAATTCACCATAATTGTTATATTCGGGTCTAAAGCTCTAATATAGTTAAAAACTTAAACGAAACTACTTATCTTTTTTCATTTTATCCTAAATTATTTATGTAGATATTGAAAACTATTATTCTTCAGTTTTCTTAAAATGAGGATTATTTCAATATACTATGATAAAAATGTTAAATGTTTGTGTAACAACCGTCATTTGGGTCGGTCAACTTTATGAGATTAGTAAAATGAAAATGAGTGAAACTCGAAATAATTGAACTAAGGAATGAGAAATATGGTCATGTGAGTAGTCGTTCCAAAACTAATTCAAAAAGATGTTTTAATGTGTCGGTGAAATATTTGAAGAGACTTGACTTAAAAGTTTTAACTAAATGAATCATTTATTTATTAGGGGTTGTTATCATCGGCCCATTTAGACTACCAAGTTCTAACAACTTCTAAAGGCAGCAGGCCTTAGTTAATTAGGCTGGTAGCAGGCCCAATTATGGTAAGTCTAACTTTGAGAGCAAGTTTGTCAAACCCTAATTTGTGTAGCCTATATAAAGATATTTTTGATACATGTATTTTTGAGGGACTTAATAAAGAAAAAATCAGTTCACATAGATTAGTGTGAGATACCACGTTAAATCTCTTGTGTCATTCCTTCTTGTTATTTTCTGGTTATTTTGTATGTGTGCAGTTTTATTCCTAACAAGTCGTATGAGAGCCAAGGTTCAGGCTTGGGCAAAGCTGGTTTAAGCAGTATTAGGTCGGATTTGGTCGAAATCAGGTCTGGTCTGATTTGGTCAGAATCAAGGTCTGATTTAAGTAGATTTAGGTCTGAGTTGAGCTGTTTAAGCCTTTAAGAATTCGGCGAAATTGTTTTGGGTAGACATGGATATGATTTTAGCAAAAGTTATTAAGCCTTTTAAGAATCAAGGCTGCTTGTTCTTAAGGCAAAAGTTATTCCAATCAAAGCAAAATAAGCGGACATGAAAAATTCATCAAGCCGGAGGCTGTGAAGCAGGTCATCCTTAGCTAAAAAAAAGGGGGACATAAGCAGAATGCTTAGTTGTTGATTTTTTTTTTATTTGGTTGGTGGTTGTTGAGAAAGAATTTCTAGGTAATGAAGATCAGATCAAATTTTAAAAACCCTGTGTGCTGATGTTGAATTCTTTGTGGGCCTTGCTTGGCTTGTTCATGGTAAGAGGAGACCAACGTGTTGCATGAAAAACAAACAGTACTAAGGATCCGTCAAAGCAGGAGGCTTTGGAATCGTCTTTTTTAGCAAGGTGAAAGAAAACAAGAAGTTTGTTTTCTTGGTCGGTGCAGATGCTTCTTTGAACAAGCATGATCAGAAAAGGTTGGACATTTTAGGAATCAATGTCCAGAAAATAACAAAGATTTGAACACTACAGAAGACTACAACTCAGACGAGGCGCTGATAGCAAAGTAGAGAATAGTGTGGATTTCTCAGTCAGCATTACACCACTCAGAACTCTCTTCAGGACTTTCTCTGCCTATAAGACAAACTTCTATCCCACATGCTACCCTAAAAAAAGAAACAAAGGTCTTATTTGTTTTTTAAATTTTAGTCGCATACGCGCTCTGCTGACCCCACATGCAAGCGTCCTTCAACTATTCCGGAAGGACTATCATGGCAAGACGCATGGCTAGGACTCCCGCTGCTTGGAGTTGGCAAATCAAGTTTACAAAGGGGGGTGTTGGATCATAAACTTGATTTGGAAATACTAGTTGAGAAATCTAGAATTTTTTTTTATAAATATCTAGATATTTGTATGTATAAGAAATATTTAGAAGATACAAGTATATAGAAGAATAATCTAGACTTTAGATATTTATATCCATAGAAATATCTAGTGTGTAAGAAATTTCCATGGAGTAGCATATATATATATATGAGATGTTATAACATTTCTGTATCATAAAAAAAAGTTGTAATAAACACAACTAAGGCCTTTTCTTATAAGGAGGGAGTCATCAAGACTTCTTTACTGTCACGTCAGCATCACACCACTCAGGACTTCCTTTGGGACTTTCCCTGCCTATAAAAAAGCTTTTATCCCACATGCTACCCTTAAAAAAAAGAAGAAATTAAGGTCTTATTTTTCAAAAATTTTAGTCGCATACGCGCTCTGCTGGCCCCACATGCTACCCTAAAACAAAAAATAATAAAGGTCTTATTTTTTAAAAATTTTAGTCGCATACGCGCTCTGCTGGCCCCACATGCTACCCTAAAACAAAAAATAATAAAGGTCTTATTTTTTAAAAATTTTAGTCGCATACGCACTCTGCTGACCCCACATGCTACCCTACAAAAAAAGAAATAAAGGTCTTATTTTTTTTTAAATTTTAGTCGCATACGCGCTCTGCTGACCCCACATGCTACCCTAAAAAAAAAGAAATAAAGGTCTTATTTTTTTTAAATTTTAGTCGCATACTCGCTCTGCTGACCCCACATGCTACCCTAAAAAAAGAAATAAAGGTCTTATTTTTTAAAAAATTTTAGTCGCATACGCACTCTGCTGTCCCAACAAAAATTTTAGTCGCATACGCACTCTGCTGTCCCAACATGCAAGCGTCCTTCAACTATTCTGGGAGGACTATCATGGCAAGACGCATGGCCAAAACTCCCGCTGTTTATAGCGTCCGACGTCCTAAACAAATTGAGTCTAAAAGACTCTTCATTATCCAACAAATACTTCTATAGGTATTATTATTATTAAATAAAAAATGGCATTACCTGCATTAATGGCGCTCAATTTAAGGGGAAAATTTGGGTCCTGGTCTCGTATAAATTCATGGTGAGATAGGAAGTGGTCTCCGAACGTTCTCCATTGAAAAGAGGAAAGATCGCCACCAATGATGTGGTTCCATGACTTGTAATATTCCAATGCATCTTCTCCTTCCTCCATCTTTCCATCTTGATCATCTTCATACACTAACCCCATCCCACATCTCAATGTACCTTGCTTATATGCTATGTCTCTTCTTATCAAAATGGAAATAAGAATATGATCACCAGGTGCCATTTCATTCATCCCAAACATCCAGTGGCTTAAAAATATTACCCACTTTCCATCTACATCGATTCCCCCACTACAATGCTGGTATCTCCATGTGCGTTTTTTTGTTTTATTACTTATTTCGATCAATGGCAACTGAAAGAATTGATCAAGTGGAGGATATCCATGAGCGTTGATAAATTTTTGGTCATGTTCTCGATCCCTTTCCCTCCACTGCACGTAGCAAAAATTCAGACCCCTGAGCTGCTTATTACCAGATGAAGGGACTGTAAATGGTATTGATGTACGGAAGGGTGTATTCACAATCCAATTACAATCTGGCATCTTCGCATAATCCGATCCATAAAATGTGCTGAATATTCCAAATTCATAATACATCTGCTCCATCCATCAAATTAATTACAATCAACTGTTAGCCTAATTGATTAATGAATTAAATTTGCACAAACAAACAAACATTGTTAATTAACTAGATAATACCTGGATTTGAGATTGCTCTATTCCTCTACACGATTCATAAGATACGACCTGCCTTTTATTAAGGACGTCTGATAACTTAGTCCACCCCAAACTAGACAATACCTTTTCCTCGACACCTTCTAGTGGTTGGATCTTGACCATCCCTTGCACTTCATATGACCAAGCACGGAATGAATTTATAGTTACATCGATTTGAGACATCTCTGGATCAAATGTAATTAAAGACATAGCTGAAGGTTGATACGTCCGAAGCATCAACCGTTTTAGCGTACATGGAGGATGCTCGATTGACATCAGAGTTTGACAGTTGACCATACTAAGTTCCTCAAGCCAACGAAGGCTTCTTACACAATTAGGCATAGAAACAATAGGATTCTTATCTAAGCATAAATACTTTAAACTGGATAGGCAACTCATGTCCATCGGAAAGGATTCGTTGGTCAAATTACTATTTGCAAGAGATAATCTTACTAATGAGGTCGGTAAGGAAATCACACTGTGATTCAAATCACTTGGTAATTTCTCCACAATAATGGAAGAGATATTGCAACCATCTAGTAATAGCGTTTTAACCTTCTTCAATTTACCTATTGCTGTTGGAAGCTTTTCTAGCTTGACGCAGTAACTAAGATCGATGTGGACAAGTTCAACACATTCCGCAAGTGATTCACAAATCTCAATTAAACGTTTGCAATTTCCAACTATAAACCTTTCTAGTGTAGGGAGTTTGTAAAACCCACCGAGTTTATGAAGTTGTTCACAGAAACTCAGATCAAGAATCTTCAGTGATCTAAGGATTGTGTTTTCTTTTGAACGCGGTCCAATCACCTGCTCAAGTGAAGGTGTGAAATGATTAGAATTACCAAAACATGATTGGGACCCCTTTGATTATTTTTTTTTTAACGGAATTCTATTCTACTCTCTTAAATTACACGGATGCCTGAAAATAAGTACTCTCGAAAAACCCTATTAATCCATTCTCACAAATGTGAGAAAGGAGACTCAAACCGATCCACTTAGAAATCCTTTGATTGACATGAATTACATGTGCCTTTTAGATCTATCATTAAAAATCTTAGTTTTTGATACCATAAACAATTAAACCTTTTAAATAAATGAAATATATGGATACCTAAAGTAATTAAACTTTAACAGTAAATGTTATATTATAATTTATAATTGGTGACCATATTGTAAATTTATAATACATAAGAAATTGTATATTCAAGTTTATAAGACATGTTAAATTATTAGTTGAGACTAATAATATATCTATATTTATAACTTATAGATTAGTATTACTTATTACTTAATTATTTATTTATTTACTAATAAAACGAAATGTAGTTGAAAATTGTAATATCATACGAGCCATATTTTACCTTCATGACTTTAGAATAAGTGATATATTTACCAACTAGCTAATTAACCCGGGTTTAACCTGGGTATATTAATAAAAGTTTTATAATAACATATATTCGCCACTAAAGTTGAAACAATCAAACGGTACTCATAACATCGAAATAGTCTACCTTATAATTAACTTATTAACTCGCATAATATAAAGATAATTTAAATATCTGTTATTACAAAATTATTTAGATGATGAAACTTAAAAGACCATATATAAATTATTAGAATTTTCAAAAGAAATTAAAACATTTTTTAAAAATTAACATCATAAAAAAGAAAAATAAAAATTCAATAAATTTAAAAAAAGAAAAATGTTTATGACATCATAAGTAAATTAAATAAAAAAGAACTTAATATCAAGAAAGAATTGAAAGGTGACAAGCAAGTTATTTTTATAAATGATGATGTCATAACAATCCTTTTTTATATAATATAGAGATGTCAAAAGTAATATCAGATTTTGATAAATATGTTTATGATAATGTTTTCCACTATTAGCTATTATTGGGAGACTAAATGCATGTGATGCAGCATCTACAAACTTTTTTCTTGATAAAAAAAGTCAATCATACCATATATATATATATATAGTCAATCTATACATCGTACAAGTATTAAGACTATTTTGATATATATATATGAATATATATATATACAAACACACATATCTACCAATAAACTAAAACAGGATTGAGACTTTCCCTTATCGACACGTGACACTTTATTTAGGCGACACATGTCCCATTAAATATATATTAAAAAAATTATATTTTTTAGATACCATATATAATTTAAGTTTTTATTAATAATTAGTATATATATAAATATATGATATAGATTCCTAATATAACTATAACTCTTATATTAAAAATCATATTATATTTGTAGTTGCTATTACAAGTATACATTTCTATCACCATTATTATTTTTGGTATTAAGTTTTATTTAATAACTTATATAAAATGTATTTATAAGTTAAAAATAATTCTATACTTTTATCTTATAAATTAATATTATAGATAATTTAACTATTTATCCAACTATTAATATTACGAAACACGACTAGAAATTATAAAACGATGTTTTACATCGTGTTTTCGATCAAATGATATCATTACCAATATCGTTGTTAATATTAGATCTTGAAAAAAAAAACAGTTTTTTTTGATACATGTTTGTTACTATTGGATTATTATTGAAGCCAAAAAATGAATGTGATTGAGTATGTTCAAACTTTTCTTTCTTTATAAAAAAAATTAATCAAAATATATATAATCGATCCGTACAAAGTATAGGTATTAAGACTAGTATAACAATATATACTAAATCATGATTGTGTAACACCTACAAGTTTTGACTTATTTGACTAGGTTTGACTTTTGTTGACTATGTGACTAATTATGATTTATTGGGAATATCGATACTTGAGAACTTATGTGATTAATAAAAGTCGAAACTTATTTTATGAGACTTGGGGTAAATTGTGATATTTAGCATTTACGTGACTAGTCGAGATACCCGTAACGTTGTATTACCAATGTTAAATTAGATATTTATTTTATCAATTTCACATACATATTTTTTACTATCCGATTATATTACCAATGTTATATAAAACTAGATTATATTGATAACTTTATCTAATTTTTTACTATTCGATTATATTACCAATGTTAAATCAGATATTTACTTTATCAATTTCACACACATATTTTTGATATTTGTTTATATATTCGATTTAAATTTTCTTGTCTTTACCTTTATATCTTCTTTTTCCTCTTTTTTTTCCCTTTCTTTATTTTACTTTATACGTGTTTCTTTCAGATTTTACATGCATAATAAAAATATAATATCATTAAAAATTTTTTTTAGTTATTATTATTATATAACATATATTGATACTCTTGACGTATATATGTTAATAATTGTTTTCAAGTAATATTACTTCAAATATTATATTTGTAATTAATTTAATGTAATGTGTATATTACCATGCATCGCATGGGGCATAATCTAGTTATTTATATTTTAATGTAAACTTTTTAAAAAATTGAGTCGGGTCATGATTGGATATAATTATTGGTACCAAAACGTTACGTAAGACCGGGGGATTCTTACCCAATTACTTTTTTTTCTTTAATTTAGCAAAAGAGGTATGCGTATGTGTATTACATGTTATTTACCATTTTCGTGTGAAATATTTTGTAAGAACATCAAAACAATAATTTACCCATTATTGTGATACTAAATATTGATACACATTATATATGTTCATACTTTAATCAATATAATATTTTTGGGAACACATTATAAATTTATCTTTCGCACAAAATAAACATCAAGTTTTCCATGGCGCGCAAAGCCCGGATTACGAAACTAGTTTCTACTGAATTACATATTATTTTAATGGTTTTGTTCTTTTTTTCTATGTTTTCTATAGTTAAAAGCCGTAAATTGAAAACATTTTTTATACCGTTTTCATATACAAAATATATGATTAATCATTTTATTTTATTCTTAGCCAACTTTTATCAGAATTCTATTATGAACCGTGCATCGTACATGTTTAATTAGAGAATAATTTGATACTTATGTGACATTTTTCTTCCTTTTGCCAATTAAGTAAGGTCTTCCCATGTATCATTTTGTTAATAAAGAAACGAATCCTAAAAATTAGCTAGCATATAGTTAGCTCAAGTGGTTGCGCATCTGCCTTATAAGCAGGAGGATTTGGGTTCCAGACTTGGGAAGTACATCAGAAGTCTTTCTAGGAAGGCTTGGCTTGGGTATACTCAGGTTCAAGTCTGAGGAGGCAGGGTTTACCCCTATTGATCGTCGTGCCTTCGGGCGGATTAGTAGGGGGTTTTCCCCCATCGGATATTTAAAATAGGCATTTTGTACTTCGAGAGAGCTCTCTAACACGGACCCAGTTAAGACAACGTATATTAGACCTCTCGTTGTCGTATCGCGACACTTTAAAAAAAAAATATGATCTATGTTACTTAGAGTGAAAGATGGTACGAGGTGCCGGGCGTCTTTTGCCATGTGGAGCCACGTGGGCATACAAAATTTTTTTTCAAAAATGGGGGATGAGGCGTTTTGGGTGGTCATGTGAACTTCAAATAATAATTTCGTTCGTACCTTTTGTCGTGGGTTACTCCAACACATACCAAATGATTCGATGTTGCTATATGACATGTCGAGAGCTACTAGGTTATCCAATGGCAAGTCTAAATTAGGCATAGACTTTAAAGGGAACCCATGCAGACACAACCATCTTAATTCCTCTGGAAATTTCTTATAACTCCCCTTCATTTCCACATAATTGAGTTGCAGTAGCATTATATTATTCATTTTACTCAGCACATTTGTTTGCAGCTCAAATGATACACCTAACTTCTCTTTCTCGAGGACTCTCATGTCAAGGGTGAGGCCCAGAATATTGTCCATGTCCTAAGAAGAAAGAAAACACAAAGGGGAAGTCGGATTGATTATTATACACAATATGAAATAGCTTGGGATTAGCATAAGAGTGCAGAGAACAAAGTAATGCAAAAGTATACACAGCCTTACCTTTTTTTGTTTCAACACTTTATATGACTCCTCGTGACTCCAAATTCGACTTCGCTCCCATGGCTTATGAGTTGATTCTTTACGTACCTCATCTCTTCCCATATCTTGTATCAATTGATGCATCATCAACTCGTTATGCCGTCCAATACTAAGAAGGCATCTCTCAACAAGAATCCTAATCCCAGATCTTGTGTTGATGTTACATGTCTTCAATATTGTTTCAGTATAATCTCTATCTTTCCCAACAAAAAAGCAAGCAATATGCTTAAACAATTCCTTATCATCATCAGATGGCAAAGAATTGAAGCTCATTTTCAAGACCTTGTTTATGAAGGGGTCAGTTACTTTCTTTAGCCTTTCTATGTAATCCTCCCATTCATCTACATCTAGGTTGTATAGAGTCTTGCCCAATACTTCAAGAGCCAATGGATGCCCTTGACAATACTTTGAGACCTTTTTTGACACCTCTTCATAGCCTTCCTTGGGATTGTTACAAGCGAACGCATTACAACATAAAAGGTCTAGGGATGCATCTTCAGATAAGCCTTCAAGTATCAATTTCGTATGCTTGGGTTTAACTCTTGATTTGAATAGTGCACACCTCTCTGTCAATGAAGCGTCCTTGGTTGTTACTATGATTTTGCTACCCGGATGAAAACCTTTGTTTCCAAGTAACGCATCCAACTGGTCGAGACTATTAATATCATCAAGAACTAAAAACACCTTCACACTGGCTAATGCTTTCTCAATCTTGTAGGTATATACTTGAGGATCATGAGCTAGTAGCTTGTTCTTTTTTGAGATGTCCCCATAAAGTTGCTTTTGTACATTAAGCAATCCATTATAACTTTCACTACATCTTGAATTGATACCTTCAATAAAGCTACTCTTGTGGAATGTAAGAGAGTGCAAGTCGAAGACATATTTCGCCAAAGATGTTTTCCCAATCCCACCCATGCCTAAAACTGTGAGAATGTCAGCAGTATGACTGGAGGAACCATCTGTCAACCATGACGTGATTTCTTCAATATGACGGTACCTCCCGATAAGGAGTGGCAAAGTATCACTTAAGGGTACACCTAATCTTTGGTGGATTTGATTAACAATTTCTTCAATAAACTCTTTCTCTTTCCTGAAAAATGATTTTTCAATGAGAAAAATAAAACTCAAATCTAAAAACCAACCAAGGGCATCGGCCCAGATCGAATTGGGGTGGCTATCAACCTTGAGGTTGTGGCCTCAACTGTCACTCAAGACAATTGGTATATGTATTGGGTGCTTATACTTTGTAATTCTTTGTCTATCAAAATTAAACTAAGAAACATCATCCTAGTCTTAATTTCAATGGAGGTTTGTTTTACTGAGAACAAACTATTATTTTTTTTAGTGATATGATATTCTTTTTTCAATAACACCAATAGATTTTTTATACTTTGGGTAAAGGGTTACCCTATCAATAACAACACCAACACATTGTATATTCATGTATTGCAAGTTTTTAACGACAGATATTCTAATGTGCTATTACTAACATGCTTCTTTATATGATGTCACTTAATTATACTAGGGGAAGAAGCCTGTCCTACGGACGTCGGTGTTGATTCGTTAGGTGTTGTATTACATGTTTAGCTTTGGATATAAAATAGATAGGTACGAACGTATAGTAGTTACGGTTTTGTAATGGGTTTGGTAATTTGACTTTTGTTATGAGTTTGTATTTCATTCATTAGGACCATTTGTTATATTCAATTTCACTAAGTATTCGTGGTGTTTATTGATAAAATCTTTTTTGTAAATATTTTAATGTATGTTAATAAATAAAATTTGACTTTGTAAGAGTGTCAAAATCTTGATCGGTACATTAATAGTTCAAATATTAATTATCCCTATATTTATTATAGCATTTTATATAATTAATTAGGGGTTGAGTATTGTAAATAAGTATTAAAGTAAAACAAATAGGACAAAGCCTTGACTCTTAAATCATAGTTAAATTGATGCACGAAGATTCAAGAAGTAATTGATGCACGATGATTATCACGATATACGGTGATTTTCACTGAAGAAAAACCTATTATTTTATTTGTTTTACTACAATACTTGTTTTATTTTACCTAAAACCTAATTATGCCTTTTTATTAAATCCTTAAACATGGTATATATAAATAATTTAAATAATTAACCATTAATTACCCTTATTTAATTGTTGCAAAATTGTTACATGTTACTTCACTTTTAATTATTTTTCTATTATATCATAAATAAATTAAATAGTTAACCATTAATTACCCTCATTAAATTTCTATTATATCATAAATAAATTAAATAGTTAACCATTAATTACCCTCATTAAATTGTTGCAGAATTATTACATGTAACTCAACTTTTAATCGACCAATAAACTAAAACAGGATAGACATATTCTTAAAACGACACGTTACGTAATCCTTGATCGCACGTGTCCTATTAGATTTTTTAGTGTATATAAAATCAATTTACTTATTAGACTTTGAACTAAACTATAACTCTTGGCACGCTTATTAATACAAAAGATATTAATTATAATAAGTTACTAATATGAAAACTTCAAAAGTTTGAGTTTACGATCCGAAATCACAAGGCTATTTCCCATCATCCACTATGCTTACAAGTTTTGATTTTGATGTGGTTCTAAAAATTTAAGTTAATCCAAATTTCTAACTAAACATATATTATATTTATTACTGTTTATTATAATTTAGTTTCGCTCATCGATTTACTTTAACCGCAATTTATTTTATACTCACGAATCATGTATGAGGCATATTTAAATTTCTTTATGATACAATCTATATAAGTACCGTACATCGTACGGGTATTAGGACTAGTATGTATATATATATATATATCAAGGTGCTAAATTCATTCGTAAACAAATAGGAACCCTTGGATATATTTCATCTTTGATTTATAACCATTAGATCAAATTTAATTATTTTATCTTTATTAAATGACAATATAAATACTTTCACTTTATATAATTAGACAAAATATACCCCTCTTATTATTACTTTAAATTTAGCAAAATTTACATAACTAAGATTTATTCGTAATATGCATGCGTAATATGAGGTAAGATCTATGTGATTTTTATATTTACCGTTTTTGTAAATAAATAAATTAAGGGTATAATCTTTACTATCAATGTTTAATTGTGATGTGATTCACAAACACATATACATGTAATATACTATTTTAATTTTACTTTAAAGTTAATTAAAAATAACATAAAGTCATAAAATCATATTAATATGTTAAACTATTTATATTATTTTTATTATTTTCTAGAACTATAATACCCCTAATAAGTTTTAGCCACACATATATAATTAAAAACAAAGAAAGTCAACATAGCTAGCAGATGCACCTAAGGTTTTTCTCACAGGTCATGGGTTCGATACTTGGGAGTGACGTGTTTGTGGAGTTGTTCTTTGGAAATGCCTTTGTGCTGTAGCACAGACCCGGTGAAGACAATGTAATCTATCCTTATTACATCATTCTATGATGAGCTAGAATGCAATTCGCAACATGTTTCTTCAAAACATACAATTAAAAGGTCTTTTCAAAAATTATATATAGGGAAACGGGAATATATATATATTGTCATCCAATATTGTCATCCAATGAACATATATATATATATATAGGGAAACGGGAATATAAGGTTGTTCGGTGTGGAACCCCTCACATACTAATATTTTATTATTTCTTGTTTAATGAATAAATGCATGGGCCCCCATGATTTTTATGGATTAAAAAAACAATATGTGAGTGTTCCACACCTAAGCTTAGATACCCAACAGCCTTATATTCTCATCCCCCATATATATATATATATGATAATTATATAACTTTTATGAGTATTTGTGTGACATTTTTATTATAAACATGACTTTCCCATATTTGAATTACTTCCCTGCCCAATTTAAGTGCATATTTTTACTTTTTAAGGGTTTTTTTTTCCGGATTTGACAGTAAATATTTTTATATGTATTATATAGTTGTTGATAAAAATTATATCAATGAAAAACACCTTTAAAACTCAATCCATTTATATATTTTATATCAAGTGCTATATAACACATGCCAATATTACGGTAAATTTGAAAGAAAAAGACTTAACTCAAAGTCGGACAATTAACATAAGACGAATGAAGTAATATATAATGACTTTTGTCATTGTAATTTCATGTTTCTTTATTACCTAGAAATTTGATATTGGTAAATATAGAAAATAAGATTTAACTTCACAATATCATTAGACAAAGATATATCACAAATATCTTATTAACGATCACGATACAAAATACTTTTTAATAATGACATCATCATATTTTTACATGTACCCACAAGACATGTTTAAAAGTATTAAATAAAGTTGAGAAAATGTCACAAATGGTCCCTATGGTTTGTCACATTTGCATTTTGTCCCCTGTGCTTTTTTTTCGTTGCAACTGGTCAATGACCTTTTTATTTTCGTTGCCAGAAACCCTTGGCACTAACTTCCGTTACTTTAGGCCGTTAAAACCCTCACGTGCATATCACGTGAGGGTATAACTGAACGTTGATAATGATGATGATGATTTGACACCACAAAACATACATCAAAGTATCAAACTGGAGGCACCACATCAAGATACAGATGATGATAAATGAAGACACCATATAAACAAATCTGTACATAATCATTTCTAAAAACCCCTAAAAATAAAAATTAGTGGATTTTTTAATTTGAGTTTTTGGATCAAAAATATCAAATGAAGAATGGTAACGATTGTGGTGGGTTCACGACGGTAGTAGTGCGGTAAAAGTGGATGGTCAGATCGAACATCAGGAGGGTGGTCCGGCCTAGCAATTCCAGTGGCGGCGGCACTGTATCTTTTTCTTTTTCTTTGATGGGTGCGATGGTTGGGTGGTGGTGGTGCTGGGGATGATGGCGATGGCAGTGGCTAGGTGAGAACGTTGCAGCTTATCTTTTAGACCATGATCATTTTGCTTTTGTGCGATTTACATCTTTAGTAAAGATCAAACGGTGTAAGTGGGAACAAGCTTATAAAAAATGAAGGGGTTAGTAACATTACTTATATTCAACAATTCACTCCTCATGGTTTTGGTTTCTTGTTTCAATGATGTAGGTGTATATGTATGTGTAACGGTGTATGTAAATATTTTGTTAGATTGGAATGATGAAAAAGGCATTGGTAGTGATGAGTGAAATAAAATCTGAAATAATACATTAGATATCTATGTGAGGTGCACATAAGTTTTAGAAAAGGGTAGTGAAGAAGTAAGGTTTTTTTCTATCCGATTTCTTAGTGAGATTGAATCTACTTGTTATGTAGATATATGCATATAATTTTATGTATATAAGTAGCCAGAAAAACATGTTTTGTCGGAATTGGATGTGGGAGTGGCCGGAAAAAGGAAAAAGAAGAATGAGGAGGAAGATGAGTGTTGTATATGTATCATTATCACAAATAGTCCTTATGGTTGGCAAAATGACGGTTATACCCTCACGTGGTATGCACGTGAGGGATTAAACGGCCAAAAGTAATAGAAGTTAGTACTAGGGGTTTCTGGCAACGAAAATGAAAAAGTTAGGGACTAGTCGCAACGAAAAAAAAAACAGAGGACAAAATGCGAATGTGACAAACCACCGGGACCATTTGTGACATTTTCTCATTAGGTTTATTTATCCTATTTTAATTTATTTGTATCTCAATCAACTTCATGAATAAAAAAGGTGTACAAAGTGAGCACCTGCCCTTGACGTCTTTCCCTTTTAAGTCGGCAATATCGGTCAGCGCTTTCTTCCATCGATCCATCTTTTGACCCCACCAAACTCTTTTCTCTGCGTTTGTTATCTTCTTCCGTCTGTGCCCTGCCATGGCGTCTCCGAAACTACCTTGTTGCTTCCTTACATCGGTCGGCTCAACATGATAGAAGATAGGTATAACAATCTGGTCAGCGGTCAAACGTCGCTCAAGGATCAGTGCCAGCTCATCAAGACACCACGTGGAAGTGGCGTAATTCTTGGACAGCACAACAACAGAAGCCCTTGAAGACTTTATTGCATTCTCCAATTCCGGTTTCAGGTCTTCTCCGGTCTCGATCTCTTCATCATCCAAAAAGGTATTAATACCGGCATCGATCAGGGCATTGTAGAGGTGATCGGTGAAATTATTACGAGTATCGGCTCCTCGAAAACTTAAAAATACATCATATCTTTGACTTGTGGATCCTTGTTCAATTTCACTCAGATTAACCATTATTATTAGTCTATGTGCAATTTGATTATTTTAGTGACGTGGCTATCATCAAAGTAAAAGCAATTAAGCCCTAATTAGCTAACTTCCAATGGAAGCTGCCTCGTCACCCTTCAACCGAAATCAAAGGTGATCCACTCTTATGTTTTATAAACATATCGTGAGTTAAAGCTGTTGATTTCGTGAGTTAAAGGAATGTAGAGAATTTGGTGGAATTATAAAGTAAGTTTAATTTGATTCATTCATTTGGCCATTTGGGGGTTTTAATCGTGCTTAAGAAGACAAATAATAAAGTTGGGATATCATGTATTCATGTGTCTTACCAGCAAATCAGGGAAAGTCAAACTTGTTTTTCATATTTTATTGTAAAAATAAATCGAGTTGAATTTTAATTTTCCTGAAAAGAATTTATTTCAACATGTATTTAAAAGTTTTAAAATATTTTCCTACCTACCTTACAACTTTTGTATATACTATAGAGATATTTCGATCAATTTATTCGTGTGATGGTGGAGGTGACCGGTGGTGTTAATAGCGTCGATAGTGTAGGTAATCGATGTATATAAGAGAATGATAGACTTGGTGTTAACCTTTAATATGTAAAAAGGGTAATGTGAACATTTCAAAATCTGAATTTTAAAACATTTCAAAAATTATGACTCCAAAATTTTTTATTAGTAATAGATTCTTTAGAAAACCTTAGGTCTTTGTACATAGTATCAATTATAACGAGTCTAAAGGCGCTTGAAAGGAATAGACTAGCGAAAGGAAATGAAATATGAAAAAAAAAACATGCTTTAGTTCATGTAGTTGAAATTGAAACGATATACTTATTGATTTCAATAACGAGAAGGTCAGGTTTTAAGTCCCGTATGTAACAAAAGGTTAGGCTTCATGTTAGAATGAGATTTCTCTCACCTAAGTTAGATGGATGAGGATTCTCTAAAGTTACTTTCAATTTTTACTTGTAAAATTAGATGCGTCTTGACCAATAGATTAAAACCAATGTCAAGATTCAAAAGTCACTTTTAAATCTTGACTTTTGATACTAATCCAGGGATTAGGATCCCCAAATTTAGTAGTAAAGTTAAACTAACTTTAGACGATCTCAATCCATGTTAGATTGTATCTTATGAAAATTAAAGATGATCGGGTACCAACAATAGTGATCCAATTTAACGTTAAATATGAAGAAATAATTACTCTTCTAATTGTTTTTCCTCATGTATGTATTTAAACTTTTTAATTATTTGACTTAATAGTCATTTTTTAATTTTCTTATTTAGGATTTTTTTTCATAGTATTTTGTATACATTTTAAATAGTTTTATGTCGTTACCCAAGTCTTTTTAGTCGAGTACGACCGGTCATTCTATAAAGAGACAAATTTGATGTCCGGTTATTTATGAAAATCTTGAGTTAAAATCCACAAGTCAACAAGCTCAAAAGTCTAACAAATAAACCACTACTTTTCACGTTTTGCTTAGAAAGATCTAAACAATCTGTTAGATATATTTCATCCTTATTTTATTCTTATATAATCAAGAAGTGTGGAGAAAATGCTTTGAGACAACCCAACAAAACGTGACAGATATGACCATACACATTGGCAATGTGGGGTTAGCCCATTAAAGGCTCTCGCTTCTTGAAGTAAAGAGCAAGATTATATCTTAGATAATGAGATAATATTAATTGGTGTAATTTACTAGAATAGATATTTGTCGTTAAATAAAAAAAAACATCACCATACACAATACTACCCATATTGACTAGTGACCCTACAAATCATTTTGATACCTTGCTTTGTTTTGTTTATTTTTTCTTTATGGGAAATGATAATCCTACAACAAAATTGATATATCAAAAGACCGCCGAAGCGGAAAAATAACAATGCAAACACAACTATGGTTCACGACCCAGTTATATATCCGCACAACCACGGAAACGAGAAATAACATGGTCATACAATACAGATATAGACGTAAAAAACCAACCTTGACTCAACTAAACAAACCAAACACACCATTGTTTCTCTGATGTTCAGCAGACATAACCCGGTTCCTCGCCTTCCATATACTCTACACCGTCCTTACCTTGCTTTGTAATTTTGTGTCTTTGTAAGCCATTAAAACTCACTTGTCCTATTGAATACCAGTAATTCGTAAGTTCTGATCTGCTGAAGTGCTTAGGATATAGGAAGACAAACAAGAAAGTTGGGAAATCATCTGTCTACCAAGTCAACAACCCCAAAAGTCAACAAATCAACTATTACTCTGCACGTTTTGCTTTGAGATTCCTAGGCAATCAAATTGAAATATTTCAACGTACTTCTATTCTAATATAATCAATTATTTAAATAGATAATTAATAAGTGTGGAGAAAATGTTTGGTGACAACCCAACGAGATCCGATACACAAAATTACTTATGTTGACCGGTATCCTAGGCAGTCCATTTTACTTTGTTTTGTAAATTTGTATCATTGTAAGCCATTAAAACTCATTTGTCCCATTGAATCCCAGTATCCTCGACTCATTCCAATAAAAACGCGGGTCTCAAAAGTTGCATCAACGCAAGTTTAAGGACAATTCATTGCATCTATAAGCCAAACAGTTTCATTTTAAGTAATATTAGCTTTTCTATAGTTAATTATTACAGTACTATTCTACTAGTTTGTCAAAGGAAATCTAAGTAGTTTGGACAGCCCGTCCAACCCATTTAACTCATGTCATTTTCTGCTGCATTCTAAAGTATGCTATATATATGTTGGAGGCGTTCCAAAATAAGGAATAAGTGTTGCAAATTTTATAGGACACCCCCCTAAAGAACCGATAATTTTGAATGTATGAGGTTGTGAACCTGGAACTAGCTATATAATTTACTTTGTACCTTAGTTGATTTTGGTTGATGATATATCTGACGATTGATAAATTATAGTAAAGAAGCTTATAAGGTTTAACAACAGGCTCAATAACCGAAGCCACGACCTTCGTAGCCGTGTAGCTTCCATGGGTTCTGACTCCTGAGGTGATTCTTGGCGTACTACATATCTTCCAAATCTTGAAGGAATTGAATCATTGATGCATCATTAATCTATATATCAGTGAGATTTTTGATCCCTTGCAGTGTATGAACACCACATGCGCTTTTAATAGTGTTTTAGTACGTGAATAGTCTCTTTTAATAGGGCTTTGACATATTCAATTGGCCGGTCTACGTTATCGACATCATCAAGAACTATAAACCTTCTTACGAAATGCTGCATTCTCAATCAAGGAAGTGTATGCTAGAATATCATTTACTTGAGTTGCTTTTGTAAATCAAGTAGCACAGTAACTTGTGAAGCACAAAGTTCACACAACGCCTTCGATAATGCACATGTATAAAAAGTTGTAAATGTTCAGTCACAAAAGTGAACAGAGTAAAGTAAAGTCATAAATGTCGATTTACACCAACGCCTTAGATAATTCACAGTTATGAAATTAAAGTTTGTAACTCATCTACTTTTTTACCTCACAGTTGTAACCTTTCAAAAAATAAAAGTGCACATACACCTTATATCTGGATATGTGCTTGTAAAATAATATTAGTAAATTTATTATTCTATGTAGGACTAGGATTAATATATGATAATGCTATAAGACTAGAATTAGGAAACGTTTAGCTTGGAGTGCAATATAAGGAAAAGCGATTTATAGAAAGTCTAGAAAAGTTTCCATATTGTAATTAGACTAGGATGTTCCCCCTCCTCTATAAAAGGAGGAGGGGAGGCTGATTGGAGACACCCCAATCATTTCAATGTAAGCCGAAAATCACTTGGTTAATAAACAAGGCTAGTTTTCGGGGAACTTCTTCTTCTTGGTTTTCTTTGTAGCTCGATTTGCTTTAAGGTTTGTTGGTTTTATTTCCAACAGTGCTAATCTCAAAATACAATTATGCATACGTACTACTAGCAAAGATAACTACCTCGATGGAGTACAAAATATCTTTGTGAATATCAAACCGATAACAAATATACGTCCATTCTTTGACTTAAAGGTTACATAACTACAAAACCACAACTAAAAAAGATATATAAGGGCAGGCCCCAAGCCTACAAGTTGTAAGCTGAGATGTCCAAACTAAAAAACAACAAACTATATACAGATTACCAAATTTGCCATTTCCATGTATATGCTTTATGTTGCCATTTCGAAGAGTTCGTTCCATGATGGTCTCCCAAGACCTTGAACTTTAAAGTATGCATATTATTCCGATGTGTTTGAGGTTACTTTGGAAGTTGAAATCATGAGCATATATACTTCTGGATGCTACCAACTTAATTGGGACTTCTCCTTTTGGAGAAAGCTCTAAATGAAGGGCCGGTATTTTTTGCTGAATAATAGATGAGAAGAAAAAAACATGAAAGTGATAATACATTAGTACAGGAAGCAAAAACATTTTTATATATATAAGCAATAATACATTATCACCATTCCAACTAATTATATCATATCTCCCTTTTCTCTGATTTCATTATATGATTCTGGGTTGTAATTGATTGTGGTTCATGAAGTACACTTGTAATTCTTGAAAAACTTTCAGTTTTACTCTGTAATCTGTTATTATTAAATAAAAAATAAAATGTATACGTACGTTTATCCTTGGGGGACCTGTAATCAAGGAACCATTTATGGTGCCATAGGTAGTATTGTCCGGTTGTTTCCTCAAAAGGAGAAAGATCACCACCAATGATGTGATTCCATGACTTGTAATACTCCAACACATCTTCATCTTCCGTGCTTCCTTCATCATCTTCATACAAAAAACACACCCCTTGATGAACCTTTTCCTCAATTGTGTACGCGCCTCTTATCATGTAAATTATAATTTTATCGCCACCTTCCATGTCATTCATTCCAAACATCCAGTGGCTTAGAAATGTTAACCACTCTCCACCTACATCAATTTCCTCATTACAATGCTTGTATATCCATGTACGGTTTTTTGTTTTATTAATCATTTCAATTGTTGGCAATACAGATAAACGATCAAGTGGATATCCAAAAGGGTCTTCTCTATGCTTCCACCTCTCCACATAACAAAAGTTGAGACCTCTGAGCTGCTTATTAGGAATTGAAGGGATAGTAAATGATATTGGTGTGTGGCTGTGTATACTTATGTTCCAATCTGGCATCACTTGCCCTCCATAAACTGTGCTGAATATTCCAAATTCATAATACATCTGCTCCATCCATCAAATTACAATCAATTATTAGCCCTTATAAAATATCTGATGTATTACCATAAACAAAGATACATAATCAATCATTTAGAAAGTACCTGGATTTGAAATTGCTCAACAGCTTTTCCTCTTCTGGAATTATAAGTTCTGACAATGTCCGTCTTATCAAGGAAGTCTGATAAGTTAGTCCAGCCCAAACTACATAAAACCTTTTCCTCAACACCTTCTAGTGGTTGGATTTTCACCATCCCTTCTATTTCATATGACCAAGCTTGGAATGATTCTGGAACTCCAGCTATACTGATTGGAGACATATCCGGATCAAACGAAATTCTCTGTAACAAAGGCTTATTATCTGAACGTACCTCAAACATCTTAACGTCCAATTGTTTTAGCGTACGCGGAGGATGCTCGATTGACAGAAGGGTTTTACAGTTCTTCATACTAAGTTCCTCAAGCCAACAAAGGCTTCTTACACAATTAGGCATAGAAACGATAGGATTCTCATCTAAACATAAATACTTTAACCTGGATAGGCAACTCCAGTCCATCGGAAAGGATTCGTTGGTCAAATTATTATTTGCAAGAGATAAACTTACTAAGGAGCTCGTAAATGAAATAGCAGAGTATACCAATTCTTGTAGAATAGATTCATGGGTATTGCAACCATCTAGAAATAGCTTGAAATCCTTCTTCAGCTTGTGTATTGCTCTTGGAATCTTTTCAAGCTTGACGCAGTAACTAAGATCGATGTGGCAAAGTTCAGCACAATCCTCAAACGATTCACAAATCTCAATCAAACGTATGCAATTTCTAGCTATTAACCTCTCAAGTTTAGGGAGTTCGTAAAAGCAACCGAGTTTATGAAGGTGTTCACAGAAACTCAGATGAAGAATCTTCAAAGATCCAAGGATTCTTTCATCTTTTGAACACGATCCAATCAGCTGCAAAAGTGAAAGTGGTGAGTTAAGATTATTAGATTTAAAACTAATAAACAGAATTAAAACTAAAATTTGGGGGGGGGGGGGGGGGGGATAAAAGATTTAAAACAAAAAAAAACAGAATTAAAATTAAAGGGAAAAATAAAAGAAACTAAACAGAGTTAACATTTTTTTTTTTCTCTTGTTATCCTTTTTGATGGGAAAAGGATTAGTGGAAAACCGAAATGGAGATTATAAAGATATACACAAAGAACAAGCTTGAACCCACAACCTATAAATGAGGGATCATCACACGCCCTACCTGAGATAAAGCTCAAGGATACTAAATATATATTTGAAGTTGATTCTTCCAAATTTTACCTTTTGCCCACCCTCAAATGGTTGAGAGTTACAACTAGTACAACAAGTGACAAATGATTTGATTTTGCTGTATGACATGTCGAGAACAACCAGCTTCTCCATTGGTATGTCTAAAGGTATGGACTTCAGAGGGAACCCCTGCAAACACAGCCATCTTAGTTCTTCTGGAAAATTCTCATAAGACCCGATGAGTTGCACATAGTTGAGTTGTAGTATCATTAAGTTATCCATACTGCTAAAGGCATCTGCTTTCAGATCACAAAACTTATGTTTCTCAAGCATTCTCTTGTCAAAGACAAGGCCTTTAAGACTTTCAGTACCCTACGAAGGAAAAAGAATGTAATTAATAGTAACTAAAACTGTTAAGACAATAAAACTAGTAAATAAACTTCCCTTTCTTACCTTTTTCCTTTTTAACACAATGAATGACTCATCATGACACCACAATCGACTGCGCTTTCCAGGATGATCGGGTGATTCTTCACGTACAATAGCTTTCCCCATCTCTTGAAGCAGTTGGTGCATCTTCAAGCTGTTATCCCATTGATCAATACTAATAAGGCATCTTTCGATGAGGTTTGGGATTCCAGAGACTGTGTTTATATCACATGCCTTTAGTATTTTTTCGCTAATCTCTCGATCTCTTCCAACAAAAAAACAAGCAATATGCTTAAACAATTCCTTATCATTATGGAATGGCAACGACTCAAAACTCATTTGCAAGACCCTCCTTATACACGAATGAGTTTCATTCTTTAAGTTTTCTACGCATGCTTCCCAATAAGCTATATCTCGATTATATAGAGACTTTCCAAGAACTTCAAGAGCCAACGGATGTCCTTCACAGTACTTGACAAGCTTTTCTATAACTTCTTCATAACCTTCTTGGGGATCTCTGCAATTGAACGCATGAAGACGTAATAGCTTCTGTCCTGCACTTTTATACAAGCCTTCTATTTTGATCGTTGTATGCTTGCATTCTACTTCTGATTTGAATAATGCACACCTCTCTGTCAACGATGCGTCCCTCGTTGTTATTATGATTTTGCTACCTGGATGAAAACCTTTGTTTCCAAGTAACGCATCCAACTGGTTGAGACTGTCAATATCATCCAGAACTAAAAACACCTTCACTCGGGATAATGCTTTCTCAATCTTAGAGGGGTATACATGAGGATCATGAACTAGTGGCTTCTTCTTTTTTGTGATTACATCATAAAGTTGCTTTTGTACATCAAGCAATCCATCAAATTTTTCGGTACATTTTGAATTGATACCTTCAATAAAACAGCTCTTGGGAAATGCACGAGAGTGCAAGTGGAAGACATATCTGGCCAAAGATGTTTTTCCAATCCCACCCATGCCTAAAACTGTGAGAATGTCAGCAGTAAGACTGGAGGAACCGTCTGTCAACCATGAAGTGATTTCATCAATTTGACGGTACCTCCCGATAAGGAGTGGCAAACTATCACTTAAGGGTACACCTAATCTCTGACGGATTTCGATAACAATTTCTTCAATAAACTGTGTCTCTTTCCTGAAAAATGATTTTCAATGAGGAAAACAAAACTTAAAAAAAATCAAGCGCATTTGTGTAGCAAGATTGGGATGATATCATCCATCTTTGTAACAGTAAGTGATTGAAAACAAAGTTTAAAGTTATTTCATAAAGATAATGTACATATAAGAAAGTTGAACTTAACGTATTGGAAACTTATCATCTGTTAATCTCTTATCTTTACTACCTTAGAAAACATGTTGTATTGTCATAGATTATGATGTTTTAGGCATCACAAATTTTACCTAGCATATACTATACTATATTATAAAATAAATCTCCTTTTAAATTTCAACATTGAACTTTAATTTATATAATATATACTATATATTATATAGCAAATCTCCTTTTGAGTTTCAACATTAAACTTAAATTTTGATTTCAAGTTTTAATAATTCATCAAAAGTACGTTAAATAATAACTTAAACTACTTGGTACCACCGGCACCGTCGACACCACCACCCATCCTACCACCGCGCCACCGCTACCTCGGCGCGCTACTACACCCGCCCGTCAGCGCTGTCATTACACGGCCGCATCACGCAGGCATAACTCTAGTCATTTTAATGTATATATCTATAAGCAACATAAGTCGATCTAAATTCTAAACACACCAAAATAATTTATAAACATATATGTAGCATAAGCAATAATAAGTTGGCGGTTAAAAAAAAAGAAGCAATAATAAGTTGCTTTTCTTTGACAAGCATAATCAAAAATTGAAAAGTTATGCCAAACACCCCTTACCTGCCTTTGATGTCTTTCCCTTTTAAGTTAGCAACATCTGTCAGCGCTTTACACCAGCGATCTATCTTTTCACCCCAATTAACTCTTTTCTCTGCATTTGTTTCGGCCTCCATCTTCTGTCTGTGCTCTGCCATTGCTGTTTTGAAGCTGTTTTGTTGCTTCCGTACATCCGTTGGCTCAACATGATAGAAGATGGGAATTACAATATGGTCAGAGGTCAAACGTTGGTCAAGGATCAATGCCAGCTCATCAAGGCACCATGTGGAAGTGGCGTAGTTCTCGGACAGCACTATCACAGAGGCCCTTGATGATCTAATGGCATCTTCCAGTTCAGGTTTGAGGTCTTCTCCGGTATTAATATCTTCATCATCCAAAAAGGTATCTACGTTGGCATCAATAAGGGCATCGTAGAGGTGGGCTGTGAACCTAAGACGAGTGTCGGCTCCTCGGAAACTTAAAAACACATCATATCGTTTATCATTATGATCGTGAATACTGGATGAAGATCCTTGTTCAATTTCCCAGATTATAACCATTAGTCAAAAGCCTTCTTTGAATCGATCTATATGAGTGTGAATTGAGATGTGCGAACCAATCTATTGTAGTAATAATGATAGTAATATATATTGACAAAGTCACCATTCACCAACTCGTTGTCGAATTTGCCTTGACTTTCAGAAGTAATTAATGATACTAAAATTTTCCATTCTCAATTGGTTTTTTTTTTTTTTTTTTTTATGTTTTTGAAGTTATATACATAATAACAGCTCTTTGAACCACTAATCACGTGGGTCCAATGCAGAGATAAAAGAAAAAAGAAAATTTATTGAACATGAATCAAACTAGCTCTTTGGACCACTAATCACGTGGGTCCAATGCAGAGAGGTCGAGTGCACTCAAGTCATGCATACGGAATGGATTAGTTAATACAGAATAATAATTAGAGCACTCACATATTCATCTTCAAAAACTAATCCTTTTGTAACATTAGCTCCACATCAAAAACTATGGACCCAAAGACTAATCCTCAAGATATCCGATTAGTTTAGGACCATCTTTTATTTAAGTAATTCTACAACTTTAACCCTTTAATTTGTATAGTTTTTTATTTATAAATTAAAGAAAAATCAATTAAAAATTAACTTTTTTATACAAATTTAACCTATTTAGTTTTCATATATTTAAAAGACTCCATTTCTAAAAATTTCTTAATAAAGAGTATGCCATTAGTTTTGAAAGACAACCCCCGTTAAACGCTACGTCACGGATGTCACGTCATCAGTTTTGCTGACGTGCCAGTTGACTTTGACTGACTAATATATATATATATATAGGGTGAGTTATTTTAAGAACTCATAAAAAATAACGCGAGAACAATTCTAGACCATATATTTTGTGTAACTTTCGACCTCTTCAATTAAATATCTAAATTAATCAAAATCATTCAAAATGCTTTATTTCACAAACCGTAAATCGTTAGACAAAACAAAAAGTATGGGTAGTCTTAAAATTTCGTCCTCTTTCAAAGAGATCCAATTCGATATACTTTTGACGATTTTTTAACTTTCATTTTCTTTTTGGTACTTACACATAACTTACACATATGTAGATTGAACAAAAATTATGATTCGTAACGGGCTTCGCCCTTAAGGATATTCATAAACTAAAGCTGGTGGAGGTGATAGGTCATTGAAGGTGATAGATCATAGTGTGATAAGTTATAGAGGGTGATAGGTCATAGGGGGTGACCGGTGATGGGTGATCTACCTAACGAGCTCCGCCATGGATTGACGGGCTTTACCCTTGGCCTTAACCTTCATTGAAGAGAGAAAAAGATAAAATATATATATATATGTGGTCCAAAACTGTTCTTAAGTCCTTTTTTATTTGTGAGTTCTTGAATAACCCTCCTCCTATATATATATATATATATCAGTTTTATATGATAACTAGATTATGCCCCGTGCGGTGCACGGTTAAAGTAATGTATATTAAGGTGATTACAATTATACAATAATATTTTAAGTAATATTATTTTAAAACAATGATTAACATATATATACATCAAGAGTATAAGTTTATTTAGGTATCCATAATCTTGATGTGCTGCATGGTAATGTATACATTACATAAAATTGATTATAAATATAAGATTTTGAGTAATTTTATTTGAAACGATGATTAACATATATACGTCAAAAATATTAATAAATGTTATATAATAATAATAACTAAAATGATTTTTAATGATATTATATTTTTGTTATGCATGTAAAATCTGAAATGAATATTAATAAAATAGAATAAAAAAAAGGAAATAAAAAGATATAAAGGTGAAAATAGAAAATTAAATAAAATATACAAACTAATATTAAAAATATATGTGTGAAATTGATAAAATAAATATCTAATTTGACATTGATAATATAATCAGATAATAAAAATTAGATAAAAAAAATTACATACAAAAAAAAAATTAAAAGTGATAAATTACAAAGATTGATAATTATATTATTAATATCTTTTAATTACTTTTAATATTAACTAAATATATATCGTAGTTTGTAACATATAAACAAATATTAAGTTATATCAACTGGTTTGAACATAATATTTAAAGTTAAAAGTCATGAGTTTATTGGCTATTTACAAAAAGAGTGTCACCTAGAAAAAAAACTATTCTCTTTATATAAAGAGATGATAATTCAATTAGTTGCGATCGATAGATGGTAAATTGGTAATGCTTTCCTTCGCCTAGGCATGATTCGAGTTAGATGGAGTACAGGAATTTCCAGAAGTCACAAATTTCCAATTTCCGGCAATTCTGTCTTCAAGTACAAAACAAATGAACTGACTTACAACAGCAGCCAAACAAAAAATCAAATGAAAATAGGTCTCCTCTAACATTATTCTTAATTGGCGCCACGTACAGTTAAAGGATGACAGTACGTAGTTTTAAGACACCCATATAAACTGTTTAGTGTGTACTACGTTTCCCTAGACCAATAATTTGATAATGAAACGGACGTGGTCGCCATCTTCTATGCTGTTAATGTTCCTGAAGTCAGGCACTCGGGCTTATTTGAATAGAACATAAAAAGAACAATACGTTTTGAATGTGAACATCTTTATATATTAGGATATATATATATATATATGTAATAAATTCCTTGACAAGTAGCAAGATGTCCAAAGGCTACCAAAGATGATCATTTGAAATCTCGGGATGCTATCAAGGAAGGAAAGAACAAAAAGAAAGATAAAAAAGAACAAGATGAGGCTATAAGATCGGAGGTGAGAATGGATACTAATGAAAGTGCAAATGATGATGATAATTCTTTAGGAAGCATGAAACAACCAAACGTTTTTGGCCCCATGGATGACTTCGCAAATATGTAAGCGGCGAGGACTCTAGGAAAAAGGGAAAGGGTAAAAATGTTGACCTTAACAATGTTATTCGGAAAGAGAAAATATGGACATCGAAGAAATACATTGCTAGGTTGGTATATGAGTGGGTGATTCCTTTCAATGCATTTTAAGAGGATAATTTCAAAATGAAGGTAGAAATAATTGGCCAATTTGGAACCGGGTTTTGAACCCTTACTCGGTATGAGTTGAGTACACCACTTCTAAAGGAAGAGGTTGAAAGAACCAAAAGCTTGTTGAAAAGAAAAGATGATGAATGGAAAAAGGGTGGATGCTCAATTATGACGGATACCGATGAAAAGAGGATGAGCATTATGAATTTTTATGTAAATTCAAGAATGGGCAATGTTTTCTTATCTTCCAAAGAATGTCTGAACGTAGCTCTTACAAGTGAGCACATATATGAATAGATACCTCTCCCATATTGACTTAGCTTAACTTTAAAACTTGATACCGAAAATAATCCCGACCCATCATATATCCATTTCCACGAATCCTGTCCATCAGATACAGAAATCTGGGCTAACATCCCCTGTAGTTGGCCCAACTCAGCTTCTTCCTCAGCAGATAATGACCCAGATTTCCATTCAATTCCCAATTGAATACAAGAACATTACTATTGACTGTAATCCCATCACTCACCAAGCACCATTTTTGTTTCTCTTTTGCAAAGAAATTGGGAAACAACGTTGCCAAATTCTCAGACCCACACACATCCAACCACAACAGAATATTCATCCCCGACCTTAACACCCTTATAATATAGTCTTCTCTAGACTCGCCTCTTTACACCTTAATTCCCCTGTCATTTTCACCACCTGTTTCCAAGGTCCGGGCAGACCAAATTTTCATGGGAATGAATGACCAGGATCTACATCCTCTATGAATTGCCTATATCACCTTCCTCCACAACCCCACCACTACTTTAAATCGCCACAAGCACTTTGTATATCTATCTTTGTAAATTAAAGTTAATGAGTTTAACTGTTAATTGGAGTACTGGACATGAAATTAAGACTAATGAATGTTCAAGTTACTTTTTATCTGTCCTATATTCTACGGTTAATGTTTGATTAATTAAGAAATGCAGCTGCTTCTTATGAACATAGAAGAGAGAAGAACAACATGTGTTGAGAAGAACATACATTTATATCTTGTATTATCCATCTTGATCGCGTAGGTTATGATTATATCATCATCTCAAGTGCACAGATGACGAATGAGGTAACTCTGACCCAAAGTAATTTTGTGCTTCAAGTGCACCATAAGGATGAGAACTTTGTTGCACTTGCCCATTTTTGTTGTAATTTCAAAGAATCCATTGCAAGGTCATAACTCCTATTTGGTTGCATTCCATGACTAAGAACTTCAATGAGAACAAAATTTGGGTGCTTGAGATCTTTATTTAGGAGTTCGACCAAGTATGTCACCTTTTTTTCGAGGAGAAAGCTCTAAATGGGACATATGTTTCTGTTGAAAAAAAATGGATGACAAGAAATACATCAGCAATCATTATATATTTCCAGTTTTTATTGATCAAGAAAAAAAGGATATTATTTATTTAGTTAAAATATTTAATAGTAATAATTATTATAAATATAACTTTTTGTTAGATTTTTGTTGCCAAAGTTAACATATAATAAAATAATTATTGTGAAAAAAATAAATTATGGAGATGAAACATAATCCTATGTGGCAATATTTAGAGATAGATTTGAGTTGAGGTGGATGGTCTTAGAAAGCTAGGATAACTACTGTTTTATTAGATATAGATATAGATATAGATATATCTTTATGTGGCAATTTTTCAAATTAGTTTTAGATTGCAAGAGGGCTTTAAAATGCTTGGTTAACTATTATTTTATTAGAGTTATAGATATAGATATAGATATACCTATATAATTGGGGTTGCCAGGCATTAAAGAACGATAAATATGTGAAGATATTATATTCAGACCCATCAAAAAACGCTTGAAGTATAGGATGTATTCTCCTGTTATTACTTGAAAAGCAGAGAGATCTCCACCAATGATGTGATTCCATGACTTGTAATAACCTAAGGCATCTTGTTCTTTGATGCTTCCATCATCATACATAAAACTCACTCCACACACCCTTGTAACTTGTCCATAGTCCTCTGTTACAGTAATAGTAACCTGGTCACCACCTTCCATCTCATTCTTTCCAAACATCCAATAACTTAAAAATATAAAAAAATTTCCACCCACCGAGACGGAATTAATACAATGCTTGTATATCCAGGTGCGGTTCTTCGTTATATTACTAACTTTGATCAGTGGCAAATAAAACAACATGTTACCAGGCAGTTGAAATGCTCCAATTGAAGATTTTGATGTTTGCACATAACAGAAATTCAAGCCTCTGAGCTCGTTAGAAGATGATGGGATGGAAAATGAAATTGCAGTCCTTGTTACACGACGAGTTATCCAATGTGGTATCACTTCTCCCCAGAAAAAAGTGCTAAATATCCCAAACTCATAATACATCTGTCAAAAATAAGTTAGATAAGCATAATTTATATACACACATTATTAACACGCAAACATATAGTTGATAGACGAACCTTGCTTTGGCTTTGAGATCCTTCTGATCCGCTCGATAATTCATATACTCCCACGTACCTTTTCTGACCGAGTTCTAAATTATTCCATCCCAAATTACATAACACATTTTCCTCAACATCTGCTATATGTTGGATTTTTATAATGCCTCCAACTTCAGTCGACGAAGCTGCTGTAAGTTCCAAATCCAGTAATAATTGAAGTTGAGACATTTCTGGCTTGAATAAAATTTTCCGTAGGAAAATCTTAGAACCATGGTGGGAATTGCTATAAGAATTGTGTGACAAAACTCTTAGTGTGCATGGAGGATGTTCAATTGTTGTTAGCAGTTTACAATCATACATAGTAAGTGTCTCAAGCCTAGGAAGGCTTCCCACGCATGTTGGCATTGAAACAATTGGATTATCGTCTAAATGTAAAATTTTCAACATTAATAAGCTACTGAAGTCTCTGGGAAAGAATTCACTGGACAACTTACTACCTTTAAGCGACAATCTTACCAACGAGCATGGTAAAGAAATCACACAGGACTTCAAATCTCTGGGTATAGACTCCACCAGAGCAGAGGAAGAGGTTTTTAAGCGTGTGTCCATGTCTTTTTCATTGAGCATTCCTGGTGAATCCTTATCCATAACCTCAATTCGAGATTCCTGGAAATTACAACCATCTAGCAATAGTGTCTTAACCTTCTTTAGCTTTCCTAGAGATGTTGGAAGCTTTTCAAGATTGTGGCAGTAGCTCATATCAATGAAAACAAGTTCAACACATTGTTCAATTGTTTCACTAATCTCCATCAATTTTATGCAATTTCTAACGATCAATCTCTCAAGTGCAGGCAGTTCAAAAAAGCTACTGACACCACGAAGCTGTTCACAGAAACTCAAGTTAAGTATTTTCAACGATCCAAGTAATCTTCTATCTTTTAAGCATGATCCATTCCACTGTGTAAAACAAGGCGAGTTAAACTGGTCAATAAGTATAACTTACTTAGAATGGAAGAATAATGAAAACTAAAGTACATAATTCTAGTTTCTTACCTTTTGTCTACTCTCATGTTGTTGTAGGTTATCATAAAACAAGCCGAATGATTCTATATTGCTATATGACATGTCGAGCACAACAAAATTCTCCATCGGCAGCTCTAATGGTATAGACTTTAGGGGGAACCCATGCATACACAGCCATCTTATTTCTTCAGGAAAATGGCCATAAAACCCATACATTTGCACATAATTGAGTTGTAGCAGCATTAGGTTATCCATCTTACTCAACACATCTGTTTTCAGCTCAAATGAACAACGTAACTTCTCTTTCTCAAGCATTCTCATATCAAAGGTGAGGCCTAGAATATTTTCCATATTCTAAAAAGAAAGGGGATGCAAAATTTCAAAATGTGGTAAACGCAGAGTATAGAATGAGATGGTGATAGTATAAAACATGGTGAAAATGCATATATGATAGAAAGAATGCGTAGTCACTTACCTTTTTCCTCTTTAACACTTTAATTGACTCCTCGTTACACCATAATCGACTACGCTTCCATGGCTTGTCAGGTGATTCTTGACGTACTACATCTCTTCCCATCTCTTGAAGCAATTGATGCATCGTCAATGTGTTATTCCGTCCAATACTAAGAAGGCATTTTTCAACAAGATTCGTGATCCCGGATATTGTGTTAAAATCACATGCTTGTAATATTGTTTCGCAGAGATCTCGATCTTTTCCAACAAAAAAACAAGCAATATGCTTAAATAATTCCTTATCATTTTTTGATGTTAAAGAGTCAAAGCTCATTTGCAAGGCCTTTTCAATATGCGAATGAGGTTCTTTCTTTATTCCTTCAATGCAGTCTTCCCAATAACCCACCTCTCGATTATGTAGAGACTTGCCCAAAACTTCAAGAGCCAACGGATGTCCATCACAGTATTTCACAATCTTTCTTGAGACCTTTTCATATCCTATCTTTGGATAGTTGCACATGAATGCATGAGCACACAGAAGTTTTAGTGATGCAGTTTCATCTAAGCCTTTAAGAAAGTACTTAATATGATTAGGTTTAACGTTTGATTTGAATAGTTTACACCTCTCTGTCAAAGATTCGTCCCTGGTTGTTATTATTATTTTGCTTCCCGGGTGAAAGTCTTTGTTTCCAAGTAATGCATCTAGCTGGTCAATGCTATTAATATCATCCATAACTAAAAGAACCTTTTTACGGGCGAGTGCATTCCCAATCTTAGAGGTGTATACAGAAACATCATGAACTTGAACTGACCTTGTTTTTGAAATGTCACCGTAAAGTTGCTTTTGTACATCAAGCAATCCATTGAATTGTTCCGTACATCTTCTGTTAATACCTTCAATAAAGCTGCTCTTGTCAAATGTATGAGAGTGTAAATGGAAGACATACTTGGCCAAAGATGTCTTCCCAATTCCACCCATCCCTAAAACTGTGAGAATTTTGGCAGTATGACTGCTCAAACCATCTGTCAACCATGATGTAATTAAGTAAATGTGATCTTTCATCCCGATGAGGTGTGGCAGAGTATTACTTAAGGGTGCACCAAGTCTTCGGTGGATGTTGGTTATAACTTTTTCGATAATCTCTGTCTCCTTCCTGAAAAATGATTTTCAGTGAGAAAAAATAAAAGTGAGATTGTGACACATGACAAGATCAACGATAAAGATGACAACAGAGGAGGATATATCATATTAGTAAGACATGGGTCAAATGATGAATAGGTTAGACATACATTTTAGACATTCATATATTACTGTCCTTGTTAAACCAAAATCAATCCCATCAATTATACTTTAAATGGCTCAAATGGAATAAACTTATCAGTCATAACCATCGATGCTATGTACATTTCTATGATCTAATTTCAGAATTTAACACCTTGATTTTTACTGATAAGGAGACAGACCCGACTGGGCCATGATACCCAGCTAATTTATGATGGAAAAAACGATCTTCCATTGTATCAATCATGATATAACAAAATTTTGGCAGAGAAGTGTGTTTTGATTAATGGGACCGGAATACGTTTACAATTGCATATCGAAACTGATGATATAAATAAATAAATAAAAGGTAAGAGAAGTAAACCGACCTGGCTTTAACGTCTATCCCTGTTAAATCAGCAACTTGTGCAAGTGCTTTTTCCCACTTCTTTATTTTCTTAGCCCATTGACTTTTTCTCTCTGCATTTTTTTCCTCCTCCATCTTGTGTTTATGCTGTCTCATCGCATCTCCGAAACTACCTTGTTGCTTCCTCACATCAGCAGGCTTCACATGATAGAATATTGGAATAACAATATGATCTGAGGTCCTACGTTGCTCCAGAATCGATGCCAGCTCATCAAGACACCATGTAGAAGTAGCGTAATTCTTGGACAAGACAATTATTGAAGCCCTCGATGACTCTATCGCACTCTCCAATGCTGGTTTCAGATCTTCTCCAGTTTCAATCTCATCATCATCATCATCATCTAAAAAAGTCGTTATGTTGGCGTCCAGAAGGGCGTTGTAGAGGTGATCGACGAAACTATAACGAGTGTCAACACCTCTAAAACTCAGAAACACATCATATCGTCTATCATGAGGAGTTGATAATGAAGATCCCTGTTCAAGTTCACCGAGAACAACCATTATTATGTCAATTATCAGAAGAAGCTGTGAATGTGAAATGCAATGAATTATAATTAACAAATCCAACAAGTGAACGTTTCAACGTTGTCTAAGTCTACAACTACTTCTAATATATCAAAACCTATATATTAAATGCAGTTAAACCATTCTTTATTACCAATAGGCCTAGATTTTAGTTTTGTCTATACACACCATTAGATTAAAATAAGGAGTTTAGTGATATTCTATGTCGAAAGTCGATGTCAAAACGTTTTTAGTTGGTTTATTTTACCATTTGAATAAGTCTATAGAATGAGTCAGTCATGTGCTTATTCTTCCTAAATAACACTACTGTGAAGGTCTAAAGGATAATGTGAATGGAATCAATGTTTTTTAACCGGCCAGTCGGACCACGGTTTGACCGGATTTTCAAAGAAATCTGGTTCCATAGCTACCGATTGGTTCAATGAATGTGGACCGGATCAAAGCGGATGAACCGGATCGGACAGGTTACCAACCGGATTAAATTAGTAAATATATTAAATTGAATGAAAGGGTTAAATACAACAACTTAGGTGACGCAATGATCGAAGCTAACAACGGTGACCGGAAAACCTAGTAATGGTGCAGTCAAAAATAACGGACCAGGTCTTTGAGATTCAACCTAGCTTTCAAGCTCACTTAAAAATTTTTATATTTGTCGGATAGATTAAGATCTACTTTTTTTCAGAAATTTTGGGTTTAATTTTTGACTTACGTTTAATTTAAGATTAGAACTAAGAAAGAAATCATTCCAAGAAATAGCATTTTTATTCTATCTTTAATAAACAAAATTTAAAAATATACAAATTAAACAAATTAAATGGTCGAACGGTGATACAAAAATTTTGGCTAAATATATAAGATATTATTTAATTTAAGAATTATATATAACGGAATATCGACGTGATATTAAATTCGTGTAACTTTCAACAATAGATTGCATTTGTTTATAAAGATATGTTAACTAGGATCCACTACTGAAGAAGTACCCGCATAATGTAACGACAACAACTGGTGGTGATGGCGACAAGTGATGGTTGTGGCAGCATCAACGAGTCGGAGTAGTTGGTGTTTGACCTGTCACCATTGGGTTATGGGTTTTGTACTCCGACAAGGTGGGTGGGTGGTTTTGGACGGTGGTTTGAGGATTTTCGTCTTTTACAACGATAACTTACTTTAAATGCATCAATGACCCATCTTTATATTTTTACTTTTTTCAAACAATATGACCATTATCTTTTTTTAACACGACAATGACCATCTTTACTTATGATTTTTATATTAAAGTAAAATATTATATAGCAACATTACTTCAAAATGTTACAAGATTATTTAAATTACTTAAAATTATATATAATAAGTCGCAGACAAGAATCAAACTTTTAAAATTTTAAATGATTTGTGGTTGAATAAATTTATAAAAATTTTAATTAGAATAAAAAGTATAACTTTCAAAAACTTTACAAAAAGTAAATTAAATATATTATTATAAAATAAACTTTAAACATTTTTTATCATCTCTCCTTTCTAAACCTAATCTCGGTTTGGTGTACAATCAGTAGCTTTAAAATGGTTCCAAAATGATCAAACATGAGTTTGGGGTCGATTTGAAGGTGTTTGGGTTCATTTTTCTTGATTTTGGGCAGATCTGGTCGTTCATTTTCAGTAACCAGCGTAAATTACGCCCGGGTTTACGCCCCACTATTTTTCTGTTTTAGCCCAAAACTTATCATTCTTGTAACGATCACAACTTTTGAACTGTAAGTCAGTTTTCGACTATTCAAGCGGCCACAGAAGCGTAATTGAGTCTACTTTCCAATGGTATAGGTCTCTGTGTCCAGAACATAGTTTGAACAAGTTAAAGTTTTGATAAAGCAACAGTGGTCTAGTCCCAGTGAGTCATTGTGAGGCAAAACGTAACGATTCCACCATGGTTGGATCAAAGCCTTATAAAATGGACATAATAAAGCTTTTATAGTAATATTAGGTTAATATTTAGGAGACCTTAACTTTGAGATGCTATAGGATTAATGTGATACGTATATGATAGGTTTTGGCTATCGTGGGCATCGGTTCTACTTCATTTCATCTTGGGATTGTATTGCACGCATCAGGTGAGTTCCATAGCTCCCTACTCAATTGAGATTCGAGCTGAAAAGTATACACATACACGCTTGTTTGATTGTTTGGTTAATTTGATTGACGACTTATTGTTTGACTGATTGATGGATAGTTTTGATTGATTGTTTGATTAATGGATAGTTTTGATTGATTGTTTGATTGATGGATAGTATTGATTGATTGTTTGATCAATGGATGGTCTTGATTGATTGACACCTTTGGTTGATTATGTACATGATGGTGATATGTATGGTTATATGTAGGATAATTGTACATACATGTAATTAAGTCGATTATACCTTCAAAGGGTTTGACATGTGGTAGGAAGGCTGCGGGTGACCCTATATATAAGCATTGAGAACTTGTTGAAAGTAAAATCCTCCTAAGTGTATGTACATATCATTTTGGTTGGTTTGAATGGTTTGATGGTTGAGGGATTTGTGATTGATGTAACACGCATTTGTTGGTTACTGATGAGATGTAAGTATCCCCAAGCTATGGGAAATGTGAGCGAGAACGTACGCACCCCTTTTGTATGGGAAACGTGTGCGAGGCCGTTTGCTCCCCGGGGAATGTAAACACGCATACGTACTGATATGGTTATTGATGAGACGCAAGCACCCCCCAATAATGGGAAACGTGAGCGAGAACGTACGTACCCCTTTTGTATGGGAAACGTGTGCGAGGCCGTTCGCTCCCCGGGGGACTTGTACATTTGATGATGGTTGAGAGGCACACGATATACACTCATGCATTGCTTGATCATGCCACATGCACATATACTTTATGCATCCTTATTGCTTCGCATACGTACTCATTGTTGTTGATATTACTTATGCATAATTGTGACACACATTCCTCATTCTTGTTGATATATTATTGGCTTGTTATGTGACGAGGTTTACTATCCGTTTATTTACCTTGGTTGACTTTGTGCCTTGTAAAGGCTACTTGTAAGACATCACTTACTTTTCCTTATACATATTATGATTGTTGACGATAGTTCTTTGTGATTCATTACTACGAACTTAGCAACCTAGTGTTGACTTGTTTAGTACACTTTTTCAGGTAATCAAGTGAATCCAAGATGTGATGGTTGATTGATGCATGTGATAGAACTTGGGTTAGGCTTACATGGATCCAGTATTCATTTGCCCCTTATTTTGTATTATGCATTATGTACTTGTTGTTGATGTTGGGTTCACCGAATCCCCTTTTATTCATATAGTTCATGTTCTACGATAATTCCATGCATACGCTATATCTTTTCGGTAGCATTTCAAGTCTAGCTCGGGGTGTTACATATATATATATATATGATGTATAAATAATAAAAATAATAAGATGTATAAATAATAAAAATAATAAGATGTATAAATAAAAGACTTAAACAATAAATTGTTTATGCAAATGATGACAGTTTGTCTACAATGACGCGATATAGTGTCTTGCTTTAGATATTCCATGAATGTATGACTTTAAAGATCATGAAAATTGTTATATATTAAAAAATGTTATATATAACGAAACAAAAGACAATAATCAAAAGCTAATGTCTAAATGTAAATGGAAAATGATTTTTTCACATGTCATCATCCCATAGTTAGAATGATTATTAGACTATTTGGTTAGAAGGATTAATTAATCATTTCCCAATGTAAATATCTAAGTAGTTTGATCGAAAGATGATTGGCCAAAAAGGTTGGTATCAAAAATCTGAAAATAAAAACTTTAATGAGGGATAAAAGTTAAGAGATGGAAACTATAGAGGGTAAACAAATAGCCAAAGGTCAAAAGATGTCACACATCATGTATACAAAGTTATATGATGGGGTAAAAATTAAAAGATAGAAACTTTACGGGATAAAAATTAAAAGATAAAAACTTTATTGGGTAAAAAGAAATTTTACAAATGTAAAAAGGTGTTGTATTTTATGAGAAAAAACTTGTACAATTATAACTTTAACGGGCAAAATAAAAGTTAATAAAAGTAAAAAAGTGTTGCACTTTTATGTAGTTTATATTTATTATGTGACTATCCATTTCCTTATCCTATGTTTGATCAAATAATCGCATGGACCTTTGATCGGGAACAAGGAGAGGGTTTTGACCGATTCGTTGGCGATTCCCTACCGGAGTAAAGCTGTTGTGAAGCTTAACGTCATGAGATCGTAGGTGTTTGTGTTGGCGGTGGAGACGACCTCGTAGAGGAGCCGGCTACCTTAGGTATTTCGAGGATGAAGAGAACATGTCCTAACTATTGGGGAGGATCTCTTTATATAGGACTAACTTATCTTGGGGGATAAGTTAGGGTTTTAGGGTTTTTAGGGGGATACCCTAGTTATTTGGATACAAGATATGGTAGACATGTGTTGATGTACGTTGATGTGACAACAGCAACTTAGATTTGATATGTCGTTTAGATTGAGACATTATGTTAATTTATGTCGTATCTATATATGTAATTGATAGATTATGGACTTTATGTTTTGGTAATGATCGATTACATGTTTTGGAGTTATATATATATGTGTTATGTATGATGTTTGTTGTGTGATATACAAGTACAAACATAATATGTGTTAGGATTCCTTAAGATGAAACACTTAGGAATATAACCAAGTATTACATCTAACGAAGATAAGGTATATCTTCGTTAGAGGCAAACGAAGATAAACTTCGTTTGGTACAAACGAAGATTAACTTCGTTACATGGGCTGGCAGCTAAGTTCGTAAGAACAAAGCCCAGCAAGCCCAGTTCGACCTGAAACATATATATACGAATGAATACCCTAAAATAAGGTATCACGTTCGACATACAAGTACTCCAGACACCTAAGTTCGTTCTATAGCTTATAGAAACGAAGATAGCATAATACGGCTGATTATTTACTTGATAATTAGCGATATACCAGTTTACTAATCAAACTAGTTATCTCGTGAGGATTCCGCACTCACGACATAATTATAGACGATCTCGAGAGCGATCTGTAGCTATCGAGGGACTCACAAGTGGTATCAGAGCCAATCGATTTCTTATCGATGGTTCGAGATCGTTTTGTTTGATTCTTTTCTCTGAAAATCAACCTCCCGATACTCTTACTGTCGCTAACTTCGTTTTCTCAAACGAATTTAGCAAACGAACTTAACCTCATCTTCGTTTCGAGTTCTTCCAACGTTTTTAGCTTTATTTTCGTTAAGTTCCTTCAAACGAATTTCAAGTTATCTTCGTTACTCTCACCTTACGGATTTAGCTTTATCTTCGTTTCTTTCCTTCAAACGAAGATAATTCTATCTTCGTTTCCTTCCTGCAAACGAAGTTAATCCTATCTTCGTTTCTCTCATTCAAATGAATTTAAGATCTATCTTCATTCAGTGCAGAAATTTACGAAATGGCTTCCTCGTCAACCAACACTGCTGTTGCTCAATACCTGAATTCTCTTGTCTATCATGATCATCTCGTTGGACGTACTAATTCTCCACCGAAGTTAGTTTCATTGGCTGATTTCTGGGCGTGGAGAGGTCGATTTGAAGATTATATTCAACGAGAAGATTTGAATATGTGGACTATGATCACTGAAGGATATGAATGGCCAACTCTTACTGTAAACGGTGTTACAACTAATTACAAGGTAGGAGAGTTAAAAGGTGAAGAAAAATCCTTGTATGCTGTTGAAGTTAAGGCTCTTTCGACACTTAGGATGTGCATTCCTCAAGAATTAGTGCACCTGTTTCCTAAACAAGAGTACAAGACTTCAAAGCAATTGTTCGATGCTATTGAAGCTCACTGTGAAGGTGATCCTTTATTGAAGCAAAATAGAGTTAAGATGCTTAAGAAACAATTTGATTGCTTTAATGCTACCAAGAACGAACTAGTTGAGGATCTTATCTTGAGATTCAACATCTTCTTGCTGAGTTAGCCTATTTTGATCTAAGTATACTCCTACTGAGATAGTGGATAAATTCTTGGATGGTTTGCCGAAAGCTTATAAAGAATTTCGTCATGGATTGCAAGAAAGAGCTGATTATGCATCTCTTCGTATAGATGGTGTTATATCCACATTAAGAAACAGAGAAATGAAGGATAAGGCAAAGGATCTCCAAGACAACTTCACACAAGATCCATCTCTTTATCATGCCACTATGAAAAATCCTACAGCTGATATTAATGCATTCTTTTCTGGGGTTGGTACGTCTGGCACGAAAGAGGGTTCTAATTGTGTTATGGATGGAGTTGATTCTGCTGGTTTCATGGCTTCTGATGCTGGTTTCAAGGCTCGAAATACTAATGAGAATGCAAAGCCAGGAAATATGACTTTTGGTAATATTTCATCTAATTCTGCTGGTTACAAGTCTATGCCCATGGATATGAAATCTGCTGAGGGAAGGATGAATGTATTTGCCGCAATGTGTGCTGCACATGAAGCTTTTGTTGCAGGAAGGATCACGGATCCAGCACTCATTGATGAAGATTATGACCAAATAGATCCAAATGATGTTGAAGAAATGGATCTGAAATGGAATTTGGCGATGATCACCAGGAGAGTGCAACGGTTTATGCAACGAACCGGTAGACAGCTTATTGGGGGTACTCAGGGCTTTGACAAGTCAAAGGTTAAGTGCTATAATTGCGATGGCTTTGGACATTTTGCCAAAGAATGTCAACGACCAAAGAGAGATGTCAACATTACCCCTACTCGTCAAGATAGAGGTGGTAATCGTCCTTTTAATCCGAATGCTAGTAGAGCTCTCTTGTTGACTGATGATACTACTGGAAATAGCAATGACAAGGCTATCGTAGCTGCTCAACCTGATGGTTCTTATGTCTGGAATCTTCCACAAGATGAGACTAATAATGCTTATTTGGCCGAAATAGTTGATGATATGACTCAAATAGCAGATTCTGTTGAGGATTTCTTGGACACCTCAGTTTACCACAGTGATGAGCACTTGTATGAGAAAGGTCAAAGCTCGAACTTGGAATCTACTACTTAGGTATATGACACTGATTCTGAGTCTGATGAGGAGGTTGAGGTTGCTGATATGAAAGATTCTGGAGAGGTAAACGCTGGTGATAACAAAGACGATTCTGCTACTGAAAGGTTGAAAAAACAATTGAGAGCAGATGCAGGAGTATGAAATTCCAGCAGGCATGAGTGTGGATGACTTTGTCGCGTACATGGCAGACTGCAAAGAAGCAGATCAACAGGTATCTTACTCTCTTCGTACTATTGTTCATGTTTGCAAAATTGTTAATCGAATGTTTGATGAAATTGAACAAAAGAATGAACTAATAAAGCATTTAGACTCTGTTGTTAATGCTGCTCATGAAGAAAGAGATAAGTTGATTAAAAAGGATAGGATAAAATTTTTTAAAGGATAGGATTAAATCTTTAGAGTCTGACATTAATGCTATGAAAGACAAAGTTAAACATGTTGTGGCTGTAGAAAGAGTAGGTGGTGAAGCTTATGCATTATTAGCTAAAAAGTGTGCTACTATTGAGAAAGAACTGGCTGATGCTAGACTAGAAATAGTGGACTTACAAGCTAAGGTTGATTCAGCTAGACATGATGAGCTTTTGATGCACATGAAAAAGTTTGAGGTCTCTTCATCTAAGAGTTCTGACACTGCTAAGGTTTCTTACAACAGCATGCCTCCTCCTTTCAATAATAATTATACTCCTGTAGAACCTAATATTCCTGAAGTCCTACTTCAACCTAATGTTGATAAATCGAAAGACTCGCTCCTAAGCCTACTTTGACTGAGGAGACAGCTGAGTCTAAAGGAGTTTCTTCTCAACCTACCAAGGAAGAGAAATTGAAAGGTGTCATCCTAGATTCGTCCAATTCTTATGGTCAGAAAGACAGTATTACTCACTTTACACTTCGTAAGAGTAGTAGGGTCTACACTGAGTTAGAATTTCCGTTATCATCAATTGACCCTAAGAGGATTGATAAAGTCTGGGATGTTGATATTAAGGATATGAAGCGATTAAGTCAGTTGCGTCAAACTCCTTTACCTAAGCAGTCTAGGGATAGTCAATCTGAAGATGAATAGTTGTTAATATCGAAGCAACTAAGGCTTTGAAGCATATCTTAATGCCTGCTCGAAAGAAGTCCCCAAGTAAGTCTATAGGATATCACCGACCAACGAGACCCTAAGGATCCTAGTAAAACAAGTAATCAGTGGACAATAGTGTATCTGTAAGTACCAATAATAAGGTAGATACAAAGAAAAAAAACTAAGGTCTCTCTTGCTTTGCTTGTCATGAAAAAGGTCATGTGTACAGTGTAGTCCTAATCGACCTCGGAGATCAGGTTCTCCTTCAAAGGTTTCCACCTCGGAAGGAAAAGGGGGTTGGGTAATGATAAACAGGTTTATGAACTAAAGTTCAATCTTCTTCAAAACTGTTTACTATACCTCAAAGACGTGAATCTCCACCAAAAGGTTCTTCTCCTATGGGACAAAGATTCACTACCCCAGTGGGAGTTCGAGTCGGTCAACACACCTTAAGTCATAATTCATTTTATGACCGAATCATTCAAGTGTTCGACCCTCTTTTGGCCTTCATTCCCAAGACCTTCTCCAACGAACGGTCAGAAGTCTTCTCCAGTGAGAAGACAAGTGAGAATCAAGTCACACCACGGCTTCTAGCAATGGATATTGGACTGAACTGATTCTCAAGGATGAGAAGGGACGACCAAACTATGAAGGTTTGGGTCCCCAATGATAAACTAATATTTCTCATTTATGTGCAGGGAGTTCCTAGGAAACTATTCATTTGTGGTACCTAGACATGGATGCTTCAGGCACATGACAGGGGACAGAAGCTCTTGTCCAATTATACTGGTATAAATGGGTCGTATGTTAGTTTTGTGGTCCAAGGGCGGCAACATCAAGGTCAAGGAGATGTCGTCAATGGACAACTAACTCTAGAAAGAGTTAACTATGGGAACAATTACTCACAATCTAATGAGTGTCTCACAGATCTGTGATAAGGGCAACAATGTTCATTTCACAGAAAAGGAGGCATACATCTTGAAGCGGGTTTTGTTATTCCAGAAGAATGGATAATGCTCAAAGCTCTAGGAAGAGAGACATCTATGGTCTTAATTTAGGTGTTGATAATCAAAGGAGCCCTTTGTTGTTGAGCAAAGCAAATGAGTCTGAATCTCTCCTATGGCATCGTAGAATGGGACATATCAACTTTCCGGAAAATGAATGAACTTATCAGTCTTGGGTAGTTGACGGTGTGTGCGTTAAGAAGTTGGGATGGAAGATAAGTGTGTACGGTTTGAAGGAAAGCAACATAAGAATCCGCATAAATCCAAGGTACTCAACTCATTTCCAAACCATTCGAATACTTATATGGATCTCTTTGGTCCTGTAAAAAAAGAAGCATTGGAGGGATGTCTTACTGTTGGTGATCACTGATGATTACTCGAGGTACTCATGGTATTTTTCTGAAGAACAAGGATGAGACTCCGAACGATTTAGGATTTTGTCAAGCAAGTTGAAAATTCCAGGAGTCAAAGTTAAAGAGAATCAGGAGTGACAGAGGTGACATACTGAGTTCAAGAATAATACTATTACTGTATTTTGCTTGACCAAAGGAATCAAACATCAGTACAGTGCCCACATATGAGCCACAACAGAATGGAGTGGCTGAACGGAAAGAACAGGATTTAATGAGACAGCCAGGCCGATGCTTGCTGATTCAGGGCTTCCTATACTTTCTGGGGAGAGGCAGTGAATAGCTTGTCACATTCTGAATCGTTGGTTTACAGTTAAACGGTTTAAAAGACTAGTTATGAAATATTGCACACAAAAAGCCCAATTTACAGAATGTGAGCTTTCGGTGTTCCGTGCACTTTTCTTAAAAATCTTCTGAAGGAAATTTGAACCTAAATCTGAGGAGGGTTTCTTCTGGGTATGTCCAAGTACACCGATTAGGCGTGTGTACAAAGAAGACTGGCAAAGTAGATCTTGGTACAAATGTCGTAATTGTCAGTCATAAGCCTGCTGTAAACCTGGTCCTGCTAATAATTTTGATTATGATGGTATTCTTCATTCTTTTCGTGGTCCTGTTTCTTTTGCAGGGTGTTCCAACAGTGGAGGATGTTGTTACTCTTCATGATCCTCTGGATGGTGGACCGGTTTCTGGTTCTTCTTCCGGTTCCTCACCAATAGTTGAGCCTACCTCGAATCTGGAGAATCTAGTGGGAAAAAGTAGCAGATTCACCCTTAGAGCCTGCTTCTATAGTTCCTACTGATCCTTTGCATGTACCTCTACCTGATTCTCTTTCTATGATATGATGACACGGAAGGTGAAACTCAGGAGGAAGAGCCTAAAAACTCCAGAGCAACATGTGCAGAAGAATTGGGAGATGATCTTTCTGTCGATAAGGTTCCTCAAACCAGAGTCAACAAGGATCATCCAGTCAAGCAAATCATTGGTGATGCTTCTGCCCTGTTCGCACGAGGAATCAATCTAAGAAACCGTCGTGTATGTTTGCTGAATAAGGATACTGGGGCAATACTGGGTACTTGTATTACTGCTTTATCTCTCAGGTTGAGCCGAGAATGTTGGAATGCTCTTTAAGGAACCGTCATGGGTTGAGGCGATTGCAAGAAGAATTGGCTCAGTTTCGAAAGCTTGAGGTATGGAAGTTAGTTGACTTACATCCGGTGAATCTCTTAACAACGCGTTGGGTTTTTCGTTGTAACGCGATGACAGAGGTTTAGTTACTCGAATTAAGGCTCGATTGGTGGTTAGGAGGATTTGAGCAACAAGAAGGTTTTGATTACGATGAGACATTTGCACCTGTAGCTAGACTTGAAGCTATTCGAATTATTGGCATATGCTAGTTATCACCAGGGTATTAAGGTGTATCAGCGGATGGTAACTAAAGAGATGCCTTCTTGTATGGTGATATTAAAGAAGAAGTG